>NC_072403.2:121357500-122607500 GCF_028858775.2 Pan troglodytes
GTGGTTACCTCAGCGGCGCTCTTCGCAATCTGAAAGTTGGGGCAGCTGAAGAGCCCCACCACCTTCACCTGCAGCGGCCGCTCCGGCAGCGACGGCGAGCCGCACCTAGCGTGCGGGGGCCCGCACGGCTGCGGCCTTGCCATGGCCGCGCCCAGGGACGCCCGGTGACCCCAAACACTGCGCGTCGCTCCGGCAACCGCGCGGCCCCGCCTCCGCCGCTCGCAGGAGGCGGGGCCCAGGGGCGGGGCCGAGGGCGGCCCGTGGCGGCTGGGCCTTTCCTCAACTTTGGGCCTGTTGCTGGGCCGCCGGCGCGCGGGCGGCCGCGACCGCCGGGGACGAGCTCGGAGGAAAAGGAACCGGGAGCCGCCCACCCGGGGGCGCTCTCCGGACCCCCAGGGTCCTAGCGCGCGGCCCTTACCGAGCCTGGGCGTCCGGATTTCGGCAGCGGATCGCCTTTCCGGGTTGGCGGCCCGCCTGATTGGGAACAGCCGGCCGGTTGCCGGGGGAACGCGGGAGTCGGGCCCGACCTGAGCCACGCAGGCTTGGTGCCCACCTGTGCGCGCCGCCTGCGAGGAAGGAACGGTCCGGGGAGAAGGCGCCGCCGGCCGCCCCCGTCCCCACGGCGGCCGTCGCTGGAGAGTTCGAGCCGCCTAGCGCCCCTGGAGCTCCCCAACCATGAAGCCCAACTTCTCCCTGCGACTGCGGATCTTCAACCTCAACTGCTGGTGAGTGCGTCTGCGGAGTGCGGTCTGGGGGCCACCTTCCGTTCGCACCCATGCAGCCTTCCTCCCCATATCCCGCCCCACGATCTCAGGGTGTAGGGAAAACCCGAACCTCCAAAGTCCACATCTGGCCCCAGCGCCGGTGGTCCCAGCAGTCGCCTCCCCTGCCCCGCTCTTCCCTTCCTTAGGGGCATTCCGTACTTGAGCAAGCACCGGGCCAACCGCATGAGGCGCCTGGGAGACTTTCTGAACCAGGAGAGCTTCGACCTGGCTTTGCTGGAGGAGGTGAGATTGTGCAGCACGGTGCGGAACCCAGGCTGGGAGGAGGGACAGACCGTCCCACTGGGGAAAGGCCAAGCAGGCATCCTCACCGCTTCCCTCAGGTGTGGAGTGAGCAGGACTTCCAGTACCTGAGACAGAAGCTGTCACCTACCTACCCAGCTGCACACCACTTCCGGAGGTGAGAAGCCCACTGGCCTGAAGCCTGTTCTCATCCCAGGAGGCTCTTGGCCCTGCCAGCCCTTCCCTATCCTGCCTGCACTCTGCAGTCTCCTCCAGCCTCCTCTCCCTCTGGATGTGAGAGAAGGAGAAGGGTGAACCAAGAAGGTCCTATGACTTCAGCCCATTTCAGCTTTGTTTTCTGGCTGCCCTATACTCCTCCAAAGGCTGTCGCCTTGGTTCTAGGGCTAGTCCCAGCAGTAGAAAAAGAAAAAAATAGCTGATCAGAGCTGGAAGACAAGGGAGGGGAAGAGGGCTGGGTGTCTCTCCCTGTTTTTCTGGTTATTAAGCAGGGCTTGGCTTTCAGCGGAATCATTGGCAGTGGCCTCTGTGTCTTCTCCAAACATCCAATCCAGGAGCTCACCCAGCACATCTACACTCTCAATGGCTACCCCTACATGGTAAGGCAGACCTTTGACCTCTTCCACCTCCCTTCCCCACCTCCAGTAATACAAGGTAGAGGAGGCAGCCCTCTGAGAGCTGCAGGGGATGGGCAGAAAGATGGTGGCGGTGCCCTGAGTTTCTATCTCCTCCTGCCTGCAGATCCATCATGGTGACTGGTTCAGTGGGAAGGCTGTGGGGCTGCTGGTGCTCCATCTAAGCGGCATGGTGCTCAACGCCTATGTGACCCATGTGAGTGAAGCTGGCAGTGCCTAGGGCTGGGACATGCAGCCCAGTCCTGGGACAGAGAGATGGTACTTCTCTAGCTCTCATACCTGGGGATGAGGTGTGGGGGCAAGATCTTATAAGGAAGCAATGGGCAAGGCTTATCCATTGTATACCAAACACCATGCCAAGTGACAGATACAGGCTTGATTCAGACATACCCCTGGGACCCTCAGTCTTATCTGCTGTGATCTCATCTATCTTGCTCAGCTCCATGCCGAATACAATCGACGGAAGGACATCTACCTAGCACATCGTGTGGCCCAAGCTTGGGAATTGGCCCAGTTCATCCAGTGTGTGAGCCTGGGCTTGAAATGGGAAGTGGGATGGGACCCAGGGGCTGAGGGTGAACAAGGCTCCAGTCATGGGGAAGAGCTGGTGATGGAAGAACTCCCGCCTCACCAACCTGGTTCCCCCAGCCACACATCCAAGAAGGCAGACGTGGTTCTGTTGTGTGGAGACCTCAACATGCACCCAGAAGACCTGGGCTGCTGCCTGCTGAAGGAGTGGACAGGGCTTCATGATGCCTATCTTGAAACTCGGGACTTCAAGGTGAGGACTTGCCTATTACTTCCCCACCTATATCCCCAGCTTCTCTCCCTCCTCCTCCCCCACATCCTAGCATGAGCCAATGATTCCCTTAGGGCTCTGAAGAAGGCAACACAATGGTACCCAAGAACTGCTACGTCAGCCAGCAGGAGCTGAAGCCATTTCCCTTTGGTGTCCGCATTGACTACGTGCTTTACAAGGTCAGGCTCCTCCCTTCAACATGCTTTCATATGCTGTGTCTCTTTGTCTACCAACCTGTGTAGATCCTTTGCTCAGCTAGTCTAGTCTTGGACCACTGATGGGTGGAAAGTGGGGTAGCTGGGAGCTGGTTCTCTGGGAAGAGGCCCTCATATATAAGCTTCTCTCTGGCCCTTTCTTTTCCTAGGCAGTTTCTGGGTTTTACATCTCCTGTAAGAGTCTTGAAACCACTACAGGCTTTGACCCTCACAGTGGCACCCCCCTCTCTGATCATGAAGCCCTGATGGCTACTCTGTTTGTGAGGCACAGCCCCCCACAGCAGAACCCCAGCTCTACCCACGGTGAGTCACCCCCACCCTTTCCTTGGCCCTTGCCCCGCTTGAAGCAGCCCTTCCACTCTTGACTCTCTCCTGCCCCACTGCCCTGCCCTGTTGTAGGACCAGCAGAGAGGTCGCCGTTGATGTGTGTGCTAAAGGAGGCCTGGACGGAGCTGGGTCTGGGCATGGCTCAGGCTCGCTGGTGGGCCACCTTCGCTAGCTATGTGATTGGCCTGGGGCTGCTTCTCCTGGCACTGCTGTGTGTCCTGGCGGCTGGAGGAGGGGCCGGGGAAGCTGCCATACTGCTCTGGACCCCCAGTGTAGGGCTGGTGCTGTGGGCAGGTGCATTCTACCTCTTCCACGTACAGGAAGTCAATGGCTTATATAGGGCCCAGGCTGAGCTCCAGCATGTGCTAGGAAGGGCAAGGGAGGCCCAGGATCTGGGCCCAGAGCCTCAGCCAGCCCTACTCCTGGGGCAGCAGGAGGGGGACAGAACTAAAGAACAATAAAGCTTGGCACTTTAGTGGCTCTGCCTTTTTCCTTGTAGAGGCGATGGGAGCCAGGGGTCAGTGTGACTGTCACACTACAGACCTTAAGGCTCCTACACATCTTCTCCTGTCCCCATACACGCCCCCACCTCCCACCTGTAGGCAGTGTGAACGCTGTTTGTGGCAGAAACATTTTAATTGTAAACAGCAAGGCTCTCTGCCAGGCAGCCCAGATGAACAGGGGTGGCACTGTGCTGGGGTGAGGTGGTTTCTTTGTGGGAACGAAAGCAGACAGCCCACCCTTGTCTAGCCCTGGGCCCCTGTCCCCAAGGCCAGCTCGCTGAGCCTGCGCTCCTCCTGGAAGCGGATGAGGGCATCTCTCTGGTTGACCAAATCCACCAGCTTCCTCAGGACCTGGTCCTCAGCCTGCCGATCAGCAGCTGTCTTTAGAGTTTCTAAAAGGAGGAGACAAAGCTTAGAGAACAGGGAACTGGGCAGGGAAGCAGGAGGGCCACAACCTAATCCCAGCCTATGTGATTTCTATAACCCGGGCTTTGTTTCCTAAGCTGCCAAATTAGGAGGGTTGCCAACACCAGTGGTTTTCTAGCACTACTGAGCAGCACGATTTTTTTTGAAGGAGATCTTATATAAAAGCCAACTGTGCAGCTCTGATTGAACTGAAGTGAGAAGGGGCTTTGGAGCCCCCTCCTCTGGCTTCCTCCTGAATTGTCTCAGAGGTACACAGACTAGAGCATCATGCTGCTTGGTCAGTATCTGAGATCATGAGGCTTGCATGACACATCCCTGGGATGTGTCTGCTTCTCCCCACATTTCACCTACCTTCCCAGTTCATGTAGCCTCGTAGCTCCTGGTCCAGCTGCCACTGTTTCTCCTCCAGATTCAACTCCTGCACCCTGTGGAGGTCAGGGATTGTAGAAGCAGAGCTGTCTAAGGTGCCCAAGAGGCTGGAGCCTGGCTCATGGGCCACTGTCACCATCCCCTTCCCCTTACGTGATCATGAGCTCGGCCTCCTCAGCCACCAGGCTGTTTTTCTTGTCAACGAGCTGTAGCAGCTGTCCTACCCATAGTTTCTTTTGCTGTTCTGGGGAACCTGAGAAGAAGGAAGATGGGTGGGGTGATCAGGAGGCTTCCAGCCAGCACCACAGGAGTTATAGGCTTAGGGGAGACAGGAGAGCCGGGTGTCACAGGTATGTGTTAGCTGTGTGGCATAGCCACTGGGACTCCTACGGGCTGGAGCGTGGAGCTGAACACAGTGCTAGAAGGCAGAGGGGTGTCCTAGCTTGTCACTCACTGCTCTGGCGCCTCAAGGCCAGCTCCAGCTTCACGCCCTCGGCCTCTAGCTCCCTCAAGGCAGCCTCAATCTCATTTAGTCGCCGTTGGATGGTCTGAGGGGTACAAGACAGAATATCCAGGAGTCTCTAGGTTGCTCAAGAACAGAGCACTGGAGGAACTCTGATCTCAGTCTCAGAACTTTGACCCCATCAGAATTTTGGGAACCCCTGGGCTTCACCTGGGCCTTGCAGAACCTCTTCATCTCCTCCTCCTTCGCACGGCGCAGCAGAGTCCGACGCCATGTTGGGTAGTTATTCATGGTGGCTGAGGTCTTGGCAAAGGTCTGCAGGGCCTATGGGAGGGTCAGGCCAGTCAGGGATAGGGCCTGGGCCCCCTGGTGGATAGGAGTGTTGTTTGGAAAGGCAGAAAATAACCCGTGCTGAAGTGGGGTAAGCTCTGGTAGAAAAGGTAGAGGCCAGAGATATGACAGGCCAAGTGAGAAGACATTCCAAGAGAAGGGTGCAGTGGACCAGTGCAGGTTTCTCCTGTAGTGGGCTGGAGAGCGTTTGGTGGCTGCACGCTGGCCCACTCACCTGTTCCACATCTGAGTCCAAAGGCACATCTTCTTCTTCCTCTTCACTGGAGAAGGGACTCTCTTTTTCCTCCTTCTCCATGGCCACAAGAGCTAAGAAGAAGAACTGAGAAGTTCTACTGCCTCCAGCGCCTGCCCCAGTCAGGCAACAAAGAGCATGGTGGTGACGGAGGCCCTGCAAGTCTGGTAAAGACTGAATGTATGTGTTGGGGCATGGGAGGAACTGAGAAGAATGGAGCAGAGGAGAGGCTGCCACGGCCTGGGATCCCCACAACTTCCCTCTGTATTCCCCAGAATTCCTCTGCAGGAAGCCAGTGCTCCCACCCTGTCCCACCCTGGGTCAGCACATCTGTGAGGATGGGTTACCTTGAGGGCTCTGGACTGGCAGGCCCCAACCCACAAAGCTGCTCTCCAGGGCGTGGCGGGCCAAGGCGGAGCAGCTGCGGGGAGGCTTGGGTGGAGGCTCCATTTCCGGGTCAGGGGTAAGGTTAAGGGAGGACAACCGCTGGCGCTCCGGGCTGGAGAGGCGGATCTGCCGACGGGTGGGCTGGCTGGGATCTGGAACAGGACTGGCCCCCTCCTGCGAGGCTGTGGGAGTTGAGAGGCCTGGTGGCATGCTATTCTCACTTGGTGTGGGGAGCTCCTGGAAAAGCCACCATGTGGTCTGGTCAGTGACCTGCCCAGGGTGGAGTGAGGTCGGGGGGTGAGGCTACCCCTTCGGAGCAAAGGTGAGCCTTGGCATTCATTCGCTTAAAACCATTTACAGTGTCTGGCTGTGTTTTAGATACTTGAGAGAACAAGAAGTGTAAGCAGACAGGCATCCCTGCCTTCACAGAGCTTACATGCTAGTAGAAGAAGACAGTCAGTTACCCCCAGCAAAGTGCTGGTTTGACGAGACCCTCTTCCTCTTCCCATGCCCCAATATACATACACGCCTTCAGTCTTTACCGGACTCTCAGGGCCTCTATCGCTGCCTTCCTCTTTGTGGTCTGGCTGGGGCAGGTGCTGGAGGCAGTAGAAATGTCCTGGAAAGGGTAGAGAGGGGAGGAGGCATCTGGTGTGGGCAGCCCAGTGCCCAGACACGCAACAGTTTATGAAGGAAGGTGGGGAAAACAAGACAGATTTGCAGGTGAATTTCTGCCAGCCTCCTGTTCCTCAGAACCACACATCTGGAGCTTTGCAGGGGACAGAGAAGACCCTGAGCTCAGGAGACCGAAGTGCCATCTTGAGCCTGTTTCCATCCTGTGCCTCTCTACCTCAAGCTCTGTGTCCCCCAAGCAGGGCCAGGCCCAGAGTCTCTCTGGAGGTCTCCCAGGCCCACTCACCATCTCCTGGGTGCTGCTCATAGCCACCTGGCCACAGTGTGACCTCACAGGTATGGCAGCGGAAGCAGCTCCGGTGGAAGAAATGGCCGTTGACACAGAGGCGTTCCAGGACATAGAGGTGTTCCCCACAAAGTGCACACAGGTCCCCAGCACCGGCCTGCGTAGACCCCCAGGACACAGGGTCAGGTGGAGCCAAGGCCAGCTCCAAACTTCTTTCCCTCCCATGAAACGCCCCTGCCCTGCCCTCCCCAGGCTTCTGCCTGCACACGAAGCCTGGCTCTCACCTCCTGGTGTTGGGATGGGGGTGTCAGGGGTACACCAGGCTCTGGGTCAGGTGGCACCTCAGTACTTGGGGTCTCGGCCTCCATCTAAGGAGGTAAGTGCTCAGGCAGGGAGGGTAGAGGGGCAGGGCCAGCTGGGAGGGGATGCGTACAGATGAACACAAGGGGCTGAAGGGAAGGGGAGTGAGACTAGGCAGGGAAGCTGGATGGGGGGGTTATAGGACCTGGGGTGGGGAACAAGACATGGGATGAGAAATAGGGAAGACAGTACCGGGAAAGGGGATAAAATGTGGGGTAGGAGACCGACCCACCCCTGCCTGCATTCACCTCCAAGCGCAGCTTCTTGCCACCAGCATCCTCTGCATTTTCCTGCAATAAGTCCTAACAGCTCTAAGTGTGATGTTTTGAGCTCCCAGTCCTCCCCACTTTCTGAATGTCTTCACCATCACCCCAGGATCTCCACTGGGTAACCCCCTGCCCACTCCTCCCTGCTCAGCTCCAGCCCTGCCTAAACTCTCCACCTTGGCCCGGGATCGCTGCAGGGTCCTCTGAAGTTTACTAAGGAATAATACAGCACTGGAGGTCCCTGGGGAGGCCTGGCTGACAGGGCCTGTGGGGAGAGCCAGGGCATCAGTGTGGATGGGGGGTGCCAATACTGTACTCCCAGAACAGACAGACAGTCACTCTCCAACCCAGAAGGACACCTCTCCCAGGCTGGCCCTCAGAGGGCACCTTCTTCGTCTTACACACACACACACACACACACACACACACACACACACACACACACACACACACACACAGAAGGACACCTCTCCCAGGCTGGCCCTCAGAGGGCGCCTTCTTCCTCTTTCTGACACACACACACACACACACACACACACACACACACACACACACACGGCACCTTCTCCCTCTGTCTCACACACACACACACACGGCGCCTTCTCCCTCTGTCACACACACACACACACACCTCCCCATCCCAGTTATCCTGCCCGCCTTTCCTTCAGGTCACCTGGGCTGTGGGCCGTGCTCTTGAAGGCACTGTGGAAGTGGCTGAGGTAGGCAATGAGGCCCAGTGGGTCACTCCCTGCTACCACGGCCTGTGCAGACACCACCGGTGTGATGCCCAGCTCATTCTCCGCCACCTTTAGTGCCCAAGCAGTTGCTTCCAGAGCTCCCAGCCCCTGCAGCTCTGAGGGTTCCCTGTGGGATGTCAGGGAGAAAAGCCAACTAGAGACAAGAACCTAGCCCCACTGAGGGGAGGAAGGGCAGCAGGAGGGGAGGGACAGCAAGCAGCAGCTGGGGTACAAGAAGGCTTGAAGGTAGGTGTGTAGTCTCTGCTACCCAGTGCCCAACCCAGTGACACTACTCCTGGCTTTGGGGGCCTGTGCCATTCACAAAGCTCTCCACTATCTGAATGCATTAGAGTCTCACAAGACTGTCGGCAGATGCAGGGAAGCACAGTGTCTCTAGGATTCAACTGGATATGCTAACTCCTACACTGAGATCATGAGAGAGAGGTGGGTCTGCCAGGGACTCACAGCAGGCCAGGCTGCAGCCGGTGCACCAGGGCACACAGAGCTAGCCCATCAGCCCAGGAGGAAGACAAATCGGAGACGTGGACTCCCGGGTACCCAGCTGTCTGCTCCTGGCACCAGCGTAGCAGCTCCTCCTGGGTGCCTGCTGACCCTGGGAAAGAAGGCTGCGCTGTGCCCAAGGCCCCCTCTGCCCATCCCAGGCATATAGGGAGCCCAGCTGCTGCATGTGGGGGTTCTGTAGGGGAGGAGGAGTCAGGGACCCACCTCTACTAGGGCACCAGCCTAAAGCTCACTATCAGCAGCCCTCCATCCCAATTCTCTTTAAAAAAAAATCTCTTTGGAATAAAGTAGAGGAGTGAATAAAGTGAAATCGCAACTGGCCACATAGAGGGCAGCAGACTAAACTGGGGGCAGGGGAGGTTGCCCGCACCACTATGGCTGTAACAGTGGTTCAAACACTAATGCGCTTACATTCAGACTGGCAGCCAACTGCTGCCTGTGCGGTGCTGCCCCTCCGTTCCTCCAGCAGGCCCCCAACCAACCCACCAGCCAACAATGAGTGCTCCGGCACGCTGCTCCTGTCCTGAGGCTGCAGCTGCTTTGCGGGGACCACCTGGGCCTCGCTGGGTAGTACATATTTTGGTCACCCCTTGGGAGGAAGGACTGCTCACCGGTGGCTGGCATCCCTGTATCTGTCTTGTCGTTGTTCCTCTGCACAGGCTCCTTGGCTAGCACATCATACAGGTCTCGTACCTAAGGCAGCCCCGCTCAGGTCTCAAGGCAGGCTGGCCACACAGCCCCTGAGTCCAGGGGTAAGGGCCTGCCGGGGGTAGGACTGACCCCAAAGGGCAGCGACTGGGCAGGGAAGGCCTGACCTGGGGGAAGGGGGTTGGCTTGGGAAGGCTGGTGGGTGTGTCAGGGGTCTGACCTGATTGGGGGTCACTGCCCGGAGGTTCAGGTTGGGGTAGCGGGTGGCTGGGTCCAGCCCATACTGGGCCACATTGCGATGCATGTTTTCTGGGGACGTCTGTGACAGAAGCTGGTACAGGCTCTCACTGAGGGGGTGAGGGTAAGGGGCAGGGGCATGAATGGGAGGGTACCTGTCAGCACCCACCCCTCAGGAACTGCCAGGCCTTTTCTTCTGCCTATTCCTCCGTCTGTTCACCCAGCACCCCTGCCCCTCTTCCTGAACCTTGTCACATGTCCTGCCCTGCCCACATCCCCCTGAACTCAGGTCTTACCGCTCAGCCAACACCTCTAGGGACTCAGCACCCTCTGCCCACCGCTTCACCATCCAGGCTGCATCAAAGGCTGCCAGGAAGCCCCGTGCCACTCCAGTGCCCAGGGGCCAGAAGGGCTGCAGTGTCAAAGGAATAGGAAGCAGCTCAGGGAGAATCCAAAAGGCACATCGCAAGCCCAGATATCCACCCAGGTCACAGCAGAAGGGGCTGTCCCCACACCAGGCAGCCCTTAGCTCCTCCCCTCTGCAGGCAGACCTTTTTATCCCCTCCTCCATACTAGGCAGCTCCCTCCCCTAACCATGAAACCCCTGTGCCTCCTGAACCCCTCACCTCCACCAGGCAGTCCCCCACCAGTCCCAGCAGCAGGCGGGCGCCATGCTTCTCTTGCACACGAGCAGAACTCTCTGCCCGCATCATGCTCGTGAAGTCAAAGGCAGAGACATCAGGCTGCCCATGGGCATCCTGGGCAAACTCTAGTTTCCCGAGCTTGCCATGGGTTGCAAAGTCAGCAGCTGCCCGGGCAAAGCGCTGCAGAGCTTCGGGCACCACATTGGCACTGCCCAGCAGCCGATCGGTGTCTGGCCAGTCCTGTATGGTCAACAGAGCAGAACCTCAGAGACCTCTGAGAGCAGGGTCAGTGGGCCAGTGCCACCCCCTTGGGCGCAGAAGGTGCACATCCTGGGGCCCAGAGAAGGAAGGGGCTGCCCTAGACTACACAGCAGTTGAAGGCTGAGCTGGGACTAGAATTCCAGCAGCCTGGAATTCTCAAAGCCCTTTCTTCAGCACTCACCCTGCTGCTGGGTGTCCCAGGCTCTGTTCTGCCCATATCATTACTGTCATATACTTGCCACAAACTCAAGAGCTTTAGTTTGTCCATCACTTAGAGACAACATGCCTAATTTATCAGGGTACTCATGAGAATTAGATGAGAGATGCAAATTTAACTCTCAACACAGTATCTAGCACATGGTAGGCACTCAACTAGTTCATTCATTCAGCAAATACATACCCAGCGCTTACTATGTATTTGGCACTGTTCCAGGTACTGGCAATTAGCAGCAAGCAACAGACAAAGAGACAAAAATGCCTGCCCTCATGGAGCTGACACACATCTACTGTGGCTGGTATAAGGTGTTTAGCCCAGAATATGATTCCTGTTGCCTTGCCTTGTAAATCCCAGGGGAGAACTTTTTTTTTTTTTTTTGAGACAGAGTTTCACTTTGTTGCCGAGGCTGGAGTGCAGTGGCACAATCTTGGCTCACTGCAACTTCCGCCTCCCAGGTTCAAATGATTCTCCTGCCTCAGCCTCCTGAGTAGCTGGGATTACAGGCGCCCGCCAACAAGCCCGGGTAATTTTTGTAGTTTTAGTAGAGATGGGGTTTCACCATGTTGGTCAGGCTGGTCTTGAACTCCTGACCTCAGGTGATCCACCCACCTCGGCTTCCCAAAGTGCTGGGATTACAGGCATGAGCCACCATGCCTGGCCAAGAGAACTTTTAGAGGTAAAGTTAATGCCAGGACAAAGGCAGGAGAGGACGGGGTCCCCACACCCAGGTGTCAACTATGTCCAAGCCTAGCCTCTGCCTCCTGGGGCTCACCACCCAGCCTCTCCTGGCCAGGACTGGGCCTCACCTGGCGCAGCACCCCCAGCCGCAGCAGGCACTGCTTCTTGGCTGTCATCACAAAGTAGTGGGTGTCATCCTTGTAGTACACAATGTTCTCCAGATCAATGCCTGGGGGTACAGGGCAGGGGACAGTAGATATGTCTCCTGATAATGCATCACCTTCCCTAAACATCCCAACATGGCCTGACCTCTGAGCTGGGATCCCAGCTTAGGCTGCAGTGAGTGCTCCACGCATAGAACCCCACAAGTTCTGATGACACAAACAACCATCTGTCCCAGGCCCAGGAGGCCTGAGGACTTAGAGCAAAGAGGGAAGCTTGGAGGGGGGTGGCATTTGGGAGACCTGCACCACCTGGTCGCATGGCAGTGCAAAACCAAAGTAAACAGAGGCACCTTCTTGAAGTACCACTTAAGCAAAACTCCCATACACAGGTTCATCTGTGAGAGATTCCAGGATTTTTCATGCTGGGTGGTCAACTAGGGCTGTGCTTGCTTAATCCCTGAGGGGACAGGTTCCTTCTCCTTTGCTGCTGAGACCAAAAAAACAGAAAAGTGTGGAGTTCCTTGCAGTGAGGACAAGTTTGGAAGGCAGAGGCAGGAGCCAGGCCACAGTCAGGCGGGGGAGGGGAAATTCAGCAAGAGGGTCCCTGACCTGTGGCTTTGAGAAGGCTCTGGAAGAAGCTCTGGTTGTAGATCCTGGCTACACCACTGATCTCCGGCACCTGTGTCTCCTCCACGGTGCGTCCATTCACAAAGTTGGCTGTGATGCCAATGGCCAGTTTGCCTCGCATTTCTCGAACTTTGAAGCCTAGAGGTGGCGGTAGGTGAACAATGGCAGGAGGAGGGGGTTATAACAATCTAGAAAGGCCCAGGATGTGCCAGAGATGCTGGCTTCTTTGAGGGAAGTGATCACTCACCTTCAGGGACGAATTTACCTCCTGCAGCCGAGATAAGGACGTCAAATTCATAGTTGGCCAGCTGGGCAGGGGGGTTGGGTTGGAGCTGGGCATGCCAGCCACTCCCTAGGGCAGGGGGTATGAGAGGCACAAAGGTGTAGAAGTCGTAAGAGCCCCTATACTCTCAGGACAAACCAGTGAAATCATCAAAATGTGTAAAGGACTCTCTGGTTTAGAAAGCAATGATATATTATCTATCAGATTACACCTTCACAGCAGCTATGGAAGGCAGGTGAGGAAGGAAGTGTTATTCTTGTTTTGCAAATGCTCAATCTGAGGCTCAGAGTGGCTTGCCCAAGGCCACACTATTAGAAAAGGAGACTCCTGGCTGGCATGGTGGGTCATGCCTGTAATCCCAGCACTTTGGGAGACCGAGGTGGGTGGATCACTTGAGGTCAGTAGTTCGAGACCAGCCTGGCCAACACAGTGAAACCCCGTCTCTACTTAAAAAAATACAAAAATTAGCTGGGCATGGTGGCACATGCCTGTAATCCCAGCTCCTCAGGAGGCTGAGGCAGGAGAATCACTTGAAACTGGGTGGTGGAGGTTGCAGTGATCCGAGATCATGCCACTGCACTCCAGCCTGGGTGACAGAACGAGACTCTGTCTCAAAACAAAAACAGAAAAGGACACTCCTGGCCCACCCTTTTTCAGACACTGGCCAAGTTCTTGATGGGGGAGGGGGAGATTCCAGGGAGCATAGAAATACTTACCCTTCCTAGGAGGGGGCTGGAGGCCAGTGAAAGTGACACCCCAGTGAATTTCCACCCCCAGCAGCAATGCTACCTTCAGCAGAAGCAGCTGGAGCTGCCGGATGCCTGGAAGGGAGAGGACATTAGGAACAGGGACCCTAGGGCAGCACAAGCTCCCTATGTACCAGTGTGTGCCTGGTCAGGGTCAGACTGGAAAAGGTCTTAGCAATCACTCAGCCCAAAAGCCCATTTATAGATGGGGGACCTGAATCTTCAAGGTCACCTGGCTGATACGGATCTTGTCCACTTCGACATTTGGCTGGCCCAGCATTTCCCCACTGGCCTGCCTCTAGGCCCAGGCTCACCCGCCCCTCCAGGCCACCACGTGGTGCTCACTGATGTGGTCCAGGGTGCCAGTGCAGAAGCGCCCGTAGAACTTCTTAGCACCGAGTGCCCGCAGGTCGTGGATGGTGAAGGGCCAGAGGTGGAGCACGTTGTGGCGAGAGAACTTGGTGCGCTTTTCCACCAGCACCACTCGGGCCCCCAGCAGCGCCAGCTCCACAGCGACCCGCAGCCCGCAAGGTCCAGCACCCACCACCAGGCACTGTGAACACACAGGGCAGTGAGGGCATGGCATCCTGTCCCTCCTCTGACTCCCCGCATGCTCCACACCCCATCCCAGGCACCGTGTATCCACCTTGGTGCTGGTGCAGGCCCGGCCCTGCTGGTAGACAGGCTGGCCTGCTCGCTTGTCCAGCTTGGTCCACAGTGACTTGGCGCTCCAGTAGTTGAGCTGGTCCTTGATCTTGTGGTACTGGGGCAGCCCCCCACCGGGTTCCAGCCCCAGGGCCCCACACAGCTCCTGGAAGCTGCTCAGCACGTCCTGGCACAGCTGGGCCTGCAGGAAGCTCTCAAAGTGGGCATGCGCTGGGTTGGTGGAGGTAGGTGAAGCCATAGAGGCCTCCTGGGGAGGGCAGCAGCTGGGCAGAGGCGAGTGGCTGGAGAGGTGGAAAAAGAAGGGGAAGAGGCTGGAGAACAGAAGAAATAAAAAGGAAGGGGAGGCGAAGAGAGCAGGCTGGTGTCCCCAGGGAGCTCGGGATTCACCAGTGATTGGCTCTGCTCCTCCCAGCCCATTCCCCTGCCAGCATCTGCTCCAGAGACAGCTGCTATCCCGTCCACTCCAAGTGAAATTTGCCAAATTTGGAAGTGAAAAACATTAGTCTTGGGCACAGAGGGCACATGGGACACCAGGGGAGCCTCCAGTTCAGCCTCCCTGTCCAGGGATCTCCAAGCCCTGGGGTAGGAATTCTTAGCCTGCCTTCCTTAGGCCTTGGAATCAGGGCGTGCGGGGATTTCTTAGATGTGGAGAGGACAGAGCTGCCTTTGCATGCAACACAGGGACAGATCTGATACCCACAACCCCAGCTGCTGAGCATACATCCTGCCCCATCTCCCTCCAAGCGTCCCTGTGCCGGCGCCCCTTGATGGCCTCAGTGCCACGCTGGGTGTGAGAAGTGTCTCATGGCAAGGGCAAAGTTTTCCTCAGCACTCGTGCTTGCCTCCTGACAGAGAAACAGCCTCTGTCGGCGTAGGTTCCACTTCCCTCCACCAAACTGCCTCAACAAACGGCGGGAGGATGTTGCGACTGACTGGGGAACGGAGGCCTGGGTCTATTTCTGACGCACTGTGGTCAAAACACTTCCTCTGTGAATGTGCCCTACTCCAGGGGGCCGTGGGTAGGGCTGGGGGTCGACCGCAGCCGGGTTCGCCCCTCCCAGGTTCCCCCCTCCCTGATCGACCCCTACCCCGCCCCGCCCCCTGTGCGCCCGGGCGCGCTCTCCCAGGAATCTCCGGAGACAAGGCCTCGCTTTGTCGCCCCCTCCCACGCCACCTGAAGAGTGCCCGAGGGGGTTTCTCACGCGGGGCCCAGAAGGGATCAGAGGGTATGGAGGAGGCGGGTGTCCACGGCAGCGTTAGGGAGGGTGAATGGCAGCAGTGGGGGCAGGTCCCTGAGGCTCAGGCCCCTCCACCATCCAGCTGCCCCTCCGTTCCCAGCCCGCCGCGCCGAGACAGGAGATGAAAGCCTCCCGCTGCGGGTGGCCCGGACGAGGGCAGACGGAATCTCATGACGGAAGGGCAAAGATCTTTCTTGGGGGTGGAGGGTGGAAGGAGGAAGACCTCGGCGAAAGGGGAGAAAGGAGCGACCCAGCCTGGAAACGCCAGGACAAAGGCTGTGAGAGGGGTGGAGCGGTCTGAAAGGATGGAGAGGGAGCTGGACCGCGGGCGGCAGCAGTGGGGGTCCCCGACACTCTGGACGGCAAAGTCCGGACGCAGGGTGAGCAGGGCTGGGCTGAGGGAAGACCTGCCTGACCTGCCAGGCGTGGTTCCCGAGCGACCGCAGCTGCATTTCCCCGGAAGCGCACCCCACCTCACCCCACCCGGCCGCGGGGCTCGCAGCCGGATCCGCTGGACGACTTACCGGCGGCTCCGAAGCCGGGAGGGGCCGCTTCCTGTTGGGCTGGCAACCAGGTCTGAGCGGGTGGGAGGGCGGGGGCAGGGGCGGGGGCGGAAACGCCGAGATCGGGCGGGGATGCTGGGATGCGGGGCGGCCCGGGGCGTGCGCCTGAAGTCGCGCGGAGTGTGGGCTTCCGCGAGGGGCGCGGGGCGCCGCCCGGGCTTTATTCGCGACTCATTAGCATCTCATTACTTCTGGATCCCTCCACCGCCTCCAGCGGGGACAGTTTTGGGCCCGCCCATGCCTGCAGGGTGGCGCCCGAGGGCGTGGCGCTGCGGACACCCCGTTCCGCTCTGGGGCCTCTGGGTGGGTCTGGCCTGTTGGGGGCTGAGGAGCTCGAGGGTCAGGGCGCCCAGTGCTGGACCGCGCACCCTCGGCTTGGGCTCCTTGCCGGTGCTTGCGCGTGCAAGGCTAGCTCTTTCCCCGCGGCAAGGCGAGGACCACCCGCCCCCGGCGCGGTCCCAGGTCCGCTGGCAGCCTCCCAGCGCCGGGCCGAGAGGGCGCTCAGGCTCCTCAAGAGGTTTGGAAAAGCCGGCGGGTCCGAGGGTGGCGCCGGAACGTCTGCGCTCCCCTCCGGTTTCCCACCTGGAGATCCACGGCCCGGGCGCCCCAGGATGGATCCAAGCGCAGAGTGCGCCTCCCATGAGAGAGGTCGACCCCTAAGCCCGGGCCGAGGGCAAAGGGCACGGATTAAAGTCCTGGAAACTCAGCAATCTGCAGCTTCCAAATGGATATGAGAAGTGAGAGGGAAGGGGATGGCGGGGCGGGTTAGACCACCACTAAGAGATGGGGAATGGGAGGGGTGTGTGGAAGAGAGACCAAGTCTTCAAAGAATGCCTTAGAGTGAGGACCCACGGGACTGTCTGCTGAAAAGGGCTGGAGAGGCCTTTGGGATCAGCTTCGTCGTATTCCCGATAAGGAACAGCGCCTAAAGTGAAGGGACGCGTCCAGTCTTTCAGCTAGTTAATATAAAAAACATCGTCTCATTTATTGACCGTCATCCTATGAGTATTACCTCAACATCAGTGCTTGCAACAGTCCCATTTTACCAAAAAGGAAACTGAGTCACAGATGTTCTGTGATCTGCACACAGCAAGTGGCAGAGCTGTTTGGGGGCCCAGGTCTGTCGGCTCCACCACCCCAGGGTTGACCCAAAATGACGCATGAAAGGCTGGCATTATAAGATGCTGTTTCTTGTTTAGAGGAAGTGATACTGTTACACTGGAAGCACTAATAAAACCCAGGAATAAATAAGAGGGTTGCTGTCCTTGAGATCCAGAGACCATAAAGAGCTGGGAGGGAATAGGGCTCTCCCTTTATTCTCACTTTGCATTTCATCTGGAAAATATCTGAGACCCAGTAAGACCTGAACACTCACTGTTCCCAGCTCGAGCTGAGAAGCAGGCAGTGGGACGAAAGCAAGGGGAAATGCCTGTTCTCTGCCAGGAGAGGCGAGGGAATTCAGCCAGGTCACGCTCAGAAAACTAGGGCAGCCTCTCAGTTGGGCCCATCCTAGCTTTTGAGTGACACGTCATTTGGCTTGAAATGAATTTGCCGAATATCAGACACACCCATATTTAAATACATGGTGTAAAAACGTTCTAAAGTCCACTACAGCTGGTTTACCCTGGGCTCCACCACCCCAGGGTTGATTCAAGATGATGCGTGAAAGACTGGCATTATACGAAGCTATGTCTTGTTTAGAGGAAGTGAACTGTCACGCTGGAAACACTAATAAAACCGAGGAATAAAGAGGAGGGTTGCTGTCCTTGAGATCCAGAGACCATAAGAGATCCCGAGACAGTCCCTGGCTTCTAGAATAATCTCATTTCCCTTTCACTAGCAGATGGTACACAACTAGCCGCTCCACTTACTACAACTACAGCGGCTACAACTAGCCGCTCCACTTTGCAAAGGCTTAGTGGGGTCTGGCTTGACTCAATGCCTTTTGCCAAGCAGGGTCATGTGGCTCTATGAATGACACATCATAAAATTTGTCTTTAAAGAAGATCAGAGAACAATAATGAGTTCATCAGTGCTAAAAACTGCTGACTTGAAGTTTCAACTTATGCTAATTAAATACTTAACATGGGGGCATAAAGCAGCAGGGAATACATTGTTCTGGAATCCAGAAGGTCTGGTTGGATTCCAGCTTTGCTTCACGCTAGCCTAGTGTGACCTTGGATGTCACCAACCACACTTCGTCTGCCCATCTCTAAATGGAGGCAGTTTAATTACTCAGCCTTCTCAGCCCATTTCTACTCCAAAATCCTATCATTCAATGCTGTCCTAAGAAATGAACAGACTAGAAGACCCAAACCAAGTTCTACTTAGAATTTCTTCCAAGAAAAAAAAAAAAAAAAAACTCTATTAAAGCTATTTATTAACCACAAGAATTTCTCTCCTTAATTAGAATCTTGAGTCATGATTCAAATTATGTGTATGTAGAACTAAAAATACTGGCACAATCACATTGGCCAATTCATATTGGATCAAATAAGTGGGTGACACATGAAGTCAGTTTAAAAAGAGTCCCATTCTAAGGCTGGGCACAGTGGCTCATGCCTGTAATCCCAGCACTTTGGGAGGCTGAGGCGGGCAGATCACCTGAGGTCGGGAGTTCAAGACCAGCCTGAGCAACATGGAGAAACCCCAACTCTATGAAAAATACAAAATTAGCCGGGCATGGTGGCACATGCCTGTAATCCCAGCTACTCAGGAAGGCTGAGGCAGGAGAATCGCTTGAACTCGGGAGGTGGAGGTTGCGGTAAGCTGAGATCGTTCCATTGCACTCCAGCCTGGGCAACGAGGGTGAAACTCCGTCCAAAAAAAGAAAAAAAGGAGTCCCATTCTAATGTTTTTGCAAACGGTAAAACCTAGCAGTAGCCTAGGTTAAAACCTGAGCCATTAAGACAGGATCCTCCTTCCTCTGCCCCATACCATATTCTGTCACCTCCCAATTTCTTATCTCCTGGGCCCAGAAACTGGGTCCCTAGTACTGTAGGTGACATGTTTAAGTCACCTGTAATATGGCTTTGTACCTGCAGGCCAGTATCTTCAAGCAACAAACCCATGGTCCTGGGCCGGGAAGCTGTGGCTGCAGTATAGCCAGAGACAGAGCCCATGATTTAAAAAGTGACATCTGTGCCAAAGGTGTAGAGAGTGCCATGAGAGGATGTGACAACATGGTTTGATTGAGGTTAGAGGACAGATGAGTAGTCATGAATCAGAGTGGGGGCAGACAACTTTCAAGGCTGAGAAACCACCTGCCACAAAGCCTTCAGGCAGGAAAGAGCTGGGTATGTTTGGGGAACACCAAGGAACCACGTGACTGGAAATGAGAATGGGGAAGAGGGTCCCAAGAGGAAGTTGGAGATTTTATTCTAAAGGCCAATGGAAACTCTGTAGAAGGATTTTAAGCAGAGCAGAGACACGGTCATATTTATCTTAATAACTAATGCAAATCCACTCATTTAGCAAGGCACTCTGTTTGATGCTAAGCTAAGGGTACAATGGTGAGCCCAAACAGATCACCACTTCCAGTGGAGAAAGCTCAGCAGGAGGTGGTAGAAAGGATCAATCAGGTCTTTGTCAGGAGTACAGGCAAGTGACATGGTATAGTGAGGATGGGAGAAGTGGATGGAGTCAAAAGATATTTCAAGGTGAAACTGACATAACATGGCCATGAATTGGGTGTGGGGGTGAGGTGGGCCCCTTCAAGAATGACACCCAGCTTTGTCTCTTGGCTTGGAGTGGGTAAATCACAAACTTGGGGCCCCCATTCTTTCCTATTTTTCCTTCCCACCTTATTCCTCTGTATGCTGCTTTTTACTCAATACCTTCCCCAGAAGTCAAAGCACAATTATGATTTCATAGATTCTGAGATAACACAAGGACTCTACCTTGAGAGGCTGCAAAGATTAAACACATAAATAGGTTCAGGATCAGTTAAATACTTGCCCATATTTTTGTAATAAGACTGCCTTTGCCCTTCAAACACTAAGATTATAAGAAACATTTATCCAGAAGCCACTTAACCAAACTAAAATTATCCTGACAGGTGGATTTTTAAAATATAGTTTTGTTTTTAACTCTGATTTAGTCTAAGGAAGCTTCAGTTTGACTTTTCATTTAACAAGGATACAGTCATATGAATGAACTAAAACCAATACCCAAACTATTCTTTTGGAAAATCATCTTTGAATTATATTTAAAGTGACATATTATGGATATTACAAATTCAGAATAAAAGTTCTCTATCCTGACCCCTGCTCAAATTTTTTCCTTTTTTCACACTTCACACTGAATATAGTATCACTTTTCAGACTCACATAAAAAAGCTAAGATCCCTTGCTGTTACCAAAATGTGTTTAAATTCCTACATTTTGTATTACTGAGAATGTGGGCTGAGTACAGTGGCTTGTGTCTATAATCCCAGCACTCTGGGAGGCTGAGGTGGGAGGATCACTTGAGCTCAGGAATTTGAGACCAGCCTGGGTAACGTAGTGAGACCTTGTCTCTAAAAAAAAATCTAAAAATTAGCTGAGTGTGGTGGTGGTGCATGCCTGTGGTCCCAGGTACTCAGGAGGCTAAGAGGCTGTAGTGAGCCATGATCATGCCACTGCACTTCAGCCTGTGACAGAGCAAGACCCTACGTAAAAAAAAAAAAAAAAAAAAAAAAAGAAATGTAATCGAATGAGCTTTAGTTTAAAAGCTGTTGATGTCCCATGTTTCAAGTTAGAATGAAATATATATATAAATACACACACACACACACACACACACACACACACACACACACACACACTCTCCAGTAAGCTAAAGTCTTTTGCTGCTTAATTATGTGTAAAGGATTTGAGAGCAGGATAAACTATCATGACATTCCAGCTTCTTTTAGAGGTCACTCCTTGAGAGCTGCTATTTACAAAAGGCAAGGCAAGCAGATTTTTCACAGGTCATTCCTCTTTATCTGCTATTTACAAAAGCAAGACAAAGAGTTTTCTTTCAATTCTTAAGAGTTTAGGCTTAAGTTTAGAAACTGAAAATGAAATTTTACCTTAATGCTTATTAAGGATAACAAAAATAAAACAAACCTACCCTAAACTTAAAATATCCTCAGTCAAAAATTTGAAAAAAGGGCTCACTTACAGAGGCTCCTGTTAACTAAGACATTTTCACCTTACCAGTAACTTTCATCCAACTGGCAAATTTCGATTAAGCTTTTTTTTAAATTATACTTTAAGTTCTAGGGTACATGTGCACAACATGCAGGTTACATAGGTATACACGTGCCATGTTGGTTTGCTGCACCCATCAACCTGTCATTTACATTAGGTATTTCTTGTAATCCTATCCCTCCCCCAGCCCCCCACCCTATGACAGGCCCTGGTATGTGATGTTCCCTGCCTTGTGTCCAAGTGTTCTCATTGTTCAATTCCCATCTATGAGTGAGAACATGTGGTGTTTGGTTTTCTGTTCCTGTGTTAGTTTGCTGAGAATGATGATTTCCAGTTTCATCCATGTCCCTGCAAAGGACATGAACTCATCCATCCTTTTTTATGGCTGCATAGTATTCCATGGTGTATATGTGCCACATTTTCTTACCAATTAAGCTTTAAATCAATAGTAGTGAAACACTAACATGATTATATGGTAGTTACTGAATTTCTGTAGACCGTAACTTTCACTACTATTGTTTTATGTAAAAAAGTTATAATTGTATGCAGGTGGCACATGCTTGTAATCCCAGCACTTTAGGAGGCCAAGGTGGGAGGACTGCTTGAGGCCAGGAGTTTGAGGCCAGCCTGGGCAATATAGTGAGACCCTGTCTCCACTTAAAAAAAGAAAAAAGTATGCTATAATTCCAGACATAGACCCTCAATTTTAGTCAAAAAGTTCTATTACATTAAGCAGGTCACATTCCTTAATTAGTAAGTTCTTATTAAATATGTAATTTTTAATAAGAACTTAATAAGTGGGAAATAAATTACATATTTAATAATAAATAAGAAATTACTTATTTAATAAGAAAATTGTCCTTTTCTTTTGGTTCTATTAACCTTGGGAATAAGAAATCCAGCTTAAAGTTTTAAAAGCCTGTGCCCTAGTTCTGGTTCTACCACTTACTGTATGACATTTGGCAACAGACTTTCTCTTTGGGCTCCATGTTCTCATCTGTCCAATAAGCATAATAATTACTCACCTCACCAGAATGTCATGAAGATTAAGATGAGACATGCCTCCAGTGGTTAAGGTGTGTCCCAGACACTGCTCCCCTCCTCACTCAGATGCCAGTTGTTAGGAGGTAAATTGTGTCCCCCTACTCCAAATTCACATGTTGATGTCCTAATACCCAGCATCTCAGAATGGGATTGTATTTGAAAAGATGATTAAATGAGGACATTAATGTGGGCTGATCCCATAAAACTGGTGTTCTTAAAAGAGAGTAAGACAGAGGGAAGGACATGTGAAGATACAGGCAGGGGAAGACAACTAGAAGGGAGGCCTCAGAAGAAACCAACCCCACTGACACGTTGATCTTGGACTTTCTATTTTTTCAGTCACCCAGTCTGTGGTATTTGTTATGGTAGTCATGGCAAACTAATATACCAGTCATGACCAGAGGGGACTGGAGTCCTCCAACCAGAGGGTGCTATATTGTAAATCTGTGTGCCATGACATGGAAGATGTTTGAGACCCAGTAAGATATGATACAGATTTAACAGACCTGGCTTGGCTCCTGGCCAATAGTAAGGACTCCATATTTGGAAGATATTGTTACATTCCCATTTATGAAAACCTAGATAAGCATCTATAATGAGAATCCTAGGTAAGCATTTATAATGAGAATCTTTTTTCATTCCTCAGCATCATTTAATCTGTTGCTCACAACATTTATAACACAAGAACCAACTGTAGAAAATACAGAGTAGAGGTGAGTTTCAAGAAGCACTGGGCAAGCACTTGAATAACTGATTTTGATGGTAAGAGCTCCAGTCATCCCAAGGCAGACCCTCTCCTGGGAGAAAACCAAAGATTCACCTTCAAAACGAGGTGTTTCAGGAGCCCCAAAGCATAACATTCTATTTCCTAAGAAACACACTCTATATTTCTGTTAAAACAATTTAAAAAATGGTACACATTTAGTAGAAAATGAATTGTGAAACACTGCACTAGCAACATCATTTCTCAAGGACACATAAGAAGTACTTTCATGTTCACGACATTTCTTTTGGGTACTCAAGTCATTGAACTTTTTTTTTTTGAGACGGAGTCTCGCTCTGTCGCCAGGCTTGAGTGCAATGGCGTGATCTCAGCTCACTGCAGCCTCCGCCTCCTGGGTTCAAGTGATTCTCCTGTCTCAGCCTCCCGAGTAGCTGGGATTACAGGCGTACACCGCCACGCCCAGCTAATTTTTGTATTTTTAGTAGAGATGGGGTTTCACTATGTTGGTCAGGCTGCCCTCGAACTCCTGACCTCATGATCCGCCCACCTTGGCCTCCCAAAGTGCTGGGATTACAGGCATGAGCCTCCACGCCCGGCGTCATTGAACTTTTTTATTCAAAGGGGTAGAATGTATATGTGGGACAAAGAAAGAGGCTAGATTAACAAAGCTATCATTTCCTTGTTTCTCTTTGACAGCTGGTCAAATAATTCAGGCATAGCTAGGACTGATGCTCAAGCTAGAAACAGGTGGCCCATGCTGTCCAATATAGCAGCCACTAGCCACATGTGCTTATCAAGCATTTGCACTGTGTCCCATGTAACAAGGAACTGGATTTTAATTTTAATAAATTTAATATAAATTTTTAAACTGATACTTATTTCAATTCTTGAAAAAAACTTTTGTCTTAGCTACTTGATATATGAGAATCTGTTTTCAACTGTAAGTTGTATGAAATCTAAATACAGATCAAGTATGTCCAATGAACATTAGCATCCAAATGGAGATGTGCAGAAAGTGTAAAATACGCACCAGATTTCGAAAGCTTAGTATGAAAAAGAGAATGTAAAATGTCTCACTAATATATTTTTATATGTTGAAATATTTGGCAAATGTTGGATTAAATAAACTTTTATTAACATTTTCACCTGCTTCTTTTTATGTTTTTAAAAGTTGCTACTAGAACATTTAAAGTGACCTATGTTGTTCACATTATAGTTCTCTTAGTGTAGAGGTAGACTGTTACAGAGCCAGTGAAACTTGACTTATAAATAGCTATGTAACCGTATTTTCTGAATAATCACCTAGCTATCCAGAGTGAGTAAACATTCACTTACTTAAATACTTAATTTCCTGGAGAAAATGTGGATTGGTGGGCTTTGAAAAGCTGGTAAAAACTTTGTGTTTTAAGAATAAAATTAAACAGTTTAAACGAGAACCTGAAATAATACTTAGGGCTTAACAGTGTTTGTAAAAAATTGTTATCTTTGCTCTAGTCAGGCCTGATTTAACATTAGTTTGCTTGATAAATATAAGATATATATCATTTTGGAAATTTTGTGAATTACATATAATAAAATATAGCTTAGCAAATATGCAACCAAAATGTTTTTATCTTCTCTCAAACCTGAACAATTCTCTATTACTCTAACCTCCAAATAACTTATTTGATTTAGGGAGAAATCAAGGATGTCTAAAACAAAACAATTGATGGAAAGGCTCTATTAATTTTAGAGTAGATTACCCCCTACTCCCCATCAGCATTGTTAATTTAGATATACTAGTGCCCACCTTCTTTTCTCAAAAATCCCCTACCAGCTTACATGAAAGTGGTAAAAGAATTCAATAAGCTTAGCTTGAAAACCTAACCCAAACATAATTTAATCTTTTGATGATGATTTAAAAATCATACAATTACAGACACATGCTGGCTACAAAGTCTCTGAGGCTCAAAGTTTTAAGATTAGATGAAGATTAGCTGGGTGTGGTGGTACATCCCTGTAGTCCCAGCTACTAGGGAGGCTAAGGTGGGAGGGTTGCTTGAGCCCAGGAATTCGAGGTTACAGTGAGCAATGATTGTGCCACTACACTCTGGCCTGGGTGATAGAGTGAGACCCTGTCTCTAAAAAAGGAAAGATTAGGAGAAGATATTCACTTTGTGGGATTTAACTAGTCTGCAATAAAAATGAATTATAATAAGCTTCCATCTCCAGAAAGTTATCAGACACAACACGTAGATCAACATTTTCAGGAGATCAGTTAGAATTCAGTAGAGTATATATAAGACTTAAATTACACTGAATAAAGTTTTATGTTCCAGAATAGTGAAGAAAGCTTTACCTTCATGAAAATCAAATCTCTTTTCTGACAAAAATTCAGAATTTAGGGTGAATGTCTTGATCCAATTTTGTATTTTAAACTTAATTAAAATTTTGATAGCCTTCTGTTAAAAAATATGTAAATTTATGTTTCTCAGAAAAGACGAATTCAGAATTTTAAAAAATCCTATGCTTTTCGCTATCTTGTTACATGAATTTTGAGTTAAAATACTGAGTTTATGAGTTTGAATCTTTCTGAAGTGTTAACACAATAAGCCCACTGTACTGCACAAAGATAAAACGTTGAGGGTTACTTTGTCTTAGGGGACTGGAAATTATTAAAAGGCCAAATTCCCCATACATTGTGATCTGTCATATTTAGCCCTGACTTGTCTTGTGGTAACAACTGTGTTGCCTAAGAAAAATAAGAAAATAGAACAAACCATTCTGCCCAGTTCAACCAAAATGACTCCCTTTGTCCTAGAAAATAAAAAAACATAACTGGGGAGGTTGGCAAGACCATAACCTATGGCTGTGAACATTTAAACCTTACAGAAAAACTGAGATCAATGCCCCCAAAGAAAAACTACCCGAGTCTTTATGAGACATTGCAGATGAAAATGAAAACCATTCAATAATATTGAAATGCTCAATACAAATCAGTACCTTAGACAAGACATACACACATCTTGCTACCTGGATGGAGGGCATTATAAACATCAGTTAGCCATCACAGCTCTCACAGAAGCATCTGCAAGTCGATGGTGTGGAGAGCCTGACTTCAAGCGTTCAAAATCCAGTCAGAGCTGGCTTATAAGAAGAGCCCAATCAAGCAGTCAAACGTGTTTACAGGTCAGCTCTGCTCCTGGCCAAGTGGCGTTGGCTGGGGCACGTGGTGAGTGGGTGGTGGCGGATCAGGCTCCTGTGTCAGCTGCAGGTGCTGAGCTGGATCTGAAGTACTTGTAGCTAAATGGAGCTCCTCTGTTTGCTCTTGATGGGCATGAAGATGTTCCAGTGTTTCCTTGGACAGAGTGATCACGTGCACTGGCTCTGTTTGTGAGGGCCCCATCTGGCTTTCAATCATATTGAGGCTCTGAATGTGTTCTGTTTGCTCCTGTTGAGCTGAAAGAATTAAATTCTGCAGTTGCTCTGGCTGCTGCGTGAGCAGGGTAAGATTAGCAGCCTGGTCTGCAGTCATGTTTTGGGAACTCTCTGCAGTCACGATGCTGATTCCCTGGCTAGGACCGGGCATGAAATTGATGTTATGTACAGAATCGGTTACGAGAAGCTGAATTTCCTGCTCTCCCGAGGTAGAGAGTTGATATGGCTGTAGCTGAAGAATATTCCTGACCTCTTCTGTATTACTACTGCCAGAAATGCTGCTGGCATCTGACGCATGCTTCTCCTTGCTATGAATTTTCAAGTGAGCCTTCAAGTTGTCTAAGCGAGCAAACTGTAAGTTACACTCAGGGCAGGAGAAAGGCTTCTTGCCAGTGTGTAGAATGCAGTGTCTCCTTTTGGCACTGGAGTCAGAGAAGGATTTGCCACAAATGCCACACGAGTATGGCTTTTCTCCTCTGTAAGAAAATAAACATTTTATTTTTAAAATGGAAATACCTACTTACTACTTCCTGATTATTTAGGGGGAAGCAATCAAGAGTAGTGGAAAATTAACTAGACTGCAAGTCATAAGTCATGGGTTCACCTACTAATTCAAGGACTTGAAGCAAGTCTCGCTTCCATGGGCAGTTTCTAATCTGAAAATAGGGTGTGGGTGGTGCCTGAGGAAGGGTGGCAGATGGGGCACGGCTAGATATGATAAAATTTTATGATTCCACAGTATGTATTTCAGATAAGAAAAGAGAGTAAATATTTATACAATAAACATATAGTTCTCTTTTGTTTTGTCTTAGTTTTCAGAGCCAATTTTTAGACTCTAATGGCCCAATAAGTATCTATGATTAATGTCAATTTAAAAAATTTAAGCATCCTCTAATTATTTGTGATGCTGTCAGAAGAACTCCTAAGTCCAACCTGGGGATAACTGTGTAAACAAAAACATTTATTCAGAAAACATCAAATTTAATACTTATTTTTGATTGAAGATTTAAGCTTTGGACCAATCCCTAGCCCCAATCAAAATTTAATAAATGAAATCAGTAATGTAAACTTTTACTGGCCAGAATCAGCATTCCTTTTTACCTAGGTGAGGAATTTCATTATTGAAAAGATAAAACAAAATAGGCCAGGTGCGGTGGCTCACACCTGTAATCCCAACACTTTGGGAGGCCCAGGCAGGCGGATCACTTGAGGTCAGGAGTCTGAGACCAGCCTGGTCAACATGGTGAAATCCCGTCTCTACCAAAAAAATACAAAAACTAGCTGGGTGTGGTATCCCAGTTACTCAGGAGGCCACGGTGGGAGAATCACCTGAACTCCCACCTGCACTCCACTCACACCACTGCACTCTAGCCTGGGCGACAGTGAGACCCTGTCTCAAAACAAACAAACAAAACAAAGCCAAAGTAATAAACTGCACACAAAATTCTGCAAAGTAACAACTGGGAGAAAACTATATAGGTAACACATGTCACCTCACTGAACAGCAGAACTGAATGAGGCCTCCATGCGAGAAAAATATCTGCAAAACTTTACCGATGGATTCTGATGTGGGTCTGAAGAGAACTCTTTGCTGTGAAAGATTTGCCACAGATTTCACAAGTAAATGGCTTCTCACCTAAAAAAAACAAAAACAAAAACAAAAAACACAAAACAAAAAAACATTTAACAATATACATTCAGCATAAGACAAAATAAAAAAAACACTTCGGTTTCACACTATAAACAGAACAAAGGCAATCCCCTCCATAAGCGTAAACGAATGATGCACTCACCAAATATCTACTCTGTAACTAACCTAAGCACTGTGTGCCGAGTGCCAAGAGCATACACAGAAATCGTAAGGCATGGTTCTCTTAAAAACCTGAAAACTGCAACAAGGAAGTGAGTTACACCCTATTTACTCCTGTTTTCTCCCCTTAGATATCACAGCACCTATGCTCTCCTGCCTTATTGCTTGGCTAGGTAGCCCACTTGACCCTGAAAGGACTCCTGTGTGCTAGGGTGAGATATGTATTATTCATGTTTATATCAACCTTCCAAATATATCCAGAATCTGACCACTGCTCAGTACCTCCACTGCCACTCTCTGGTCCACACCACCACCATCTCTTGCCTCTTATGGGGTCTCCATTTCTGCTCTTGCTTCCCTGCCATAAACTATCAATATGGCCACCAGAGTGAGCCTTGATGCAGTCAGGTCATTTTATGCTTGGGCTGCAAATGTTCTGATGATTTCCCACCCCAAGATAAAACCCAAAGTTCTTGCCCTACAAGCCATCATAGATCTGTACCCCATAAACCCTACTCCTCACCCCAAACTTCCCTGATCTCATCTCAGGGTGTCTCCCAGCATGGTTCACTCTCCTCATCTCCTTCAAGTCTCTGTTCACATGTTATTTTATCAGTGAGGCTCCATCACCACCAAGAGCACTACAAACCTTGCCACGCACTCCTTAGTCCAATTCTCCAATTTAGTTTTTCCACAATGCTATTGCTGCCTCATATAATGTATAAGTTATTTATTATCCATTTCTTCCTTTTTAAGATAACTTGTGGGTATGTCCGCTCCTAGTACCCCAGTGCCGAGAATCTGGCCTGGCATGCCATTTCAGAAATCCCTGCTGAATGAACTTCATGGGAGTGGCACAGCTGAGATGCTATAACTGCTCCAGAACCCACCAGGCTTCACTAACAGCAAGTGCTTATTCAGTGTGTTTGCATGCTGAACATACAATGACAGACTGTTCATGTTCCCCAGAAACAAAATTAAGTAATCCAATGCAGGCAAGAAAACTAAATTGGAAAAAAAGAAAAAAAAAAAAAAGCAAGCAGCAAAATCCACTTAACTGGAGAACAGGAGAACAGCAAAGGATAAGTACAATTTGAAATGGAAGATGGTCAGTGAGCTTCCCTTTCACAGCATCTACTGGAAAATTCAGGCAAGACATTTCTGCAAGCTCCCTCAAGGCAGAGGACAGCTGTAACAACTCGGATGAATCTGCATCTTTGCATCATGAACTCTTACCACTACAAAGATTAAAACCAGGCCACTGCCATAATCTGTCTATAGCTTTCTACATCAGAGCTGGGGCCTTCTCTGATCTTGGTTGGTTTTCTCCCTCTCCAGATTCAAAGACTGAGTACCTGCTGTTTGCTTGTGATTGTAAAATTCTTGTTGCAGTTTTCAGGTTTTTAAGAGAAAGAACAACAATCATCCATAACAACATTAACTATACCATTCAGCTCCAGCTGAGTTTCTATTTCAGAAAGTCTGTCTGATGGCAAATGTTTTTTGAGGGTAAGTGTTTGCAGGAGCAACATCCTGCAGTGGAAGCTCTTTGAGGGAGTGAGCAGGACAGTGGGAAGGCAAATTTCCCTAGCCAAGGTCAATCTGCAGGGGGTCTTCCCGCTTAGTGGTTTCTGATCTGTTCCCCTGTGTACAGCTCTACCACCTTCAACGGAGACACCCATTACTTAAATTTATTTAGTTCTCAAACACTGATAGACCATCAATAAAGTACACAGCTAAGAAACAAAAAAGAAACTTTTCTAATCTACTTGAGGAGATGCACAAACTAATTAAGTAACATAGGGCTGTGTTTCACTGAACATTAAAACAAGTGGCGTCAACAATTCTGAGTGCAGACAGGGTGCTGGATGGGGTGGGCAGGATCTGGCTAGACTGGAAAGAAGCCTGGGCCAGGGTACTAGTCTAAATAGTATGAGCAGAAGCTGGTGTCAGAAGTGACTACACGGTGTGCACCAGTGACCAAGGATCACTGTCAGGAGTCAGGAGGCTAAAGCAACAGGAGCTATGAAATCCAGGCAGGGGACCTGTGGAGCCTCTGGAAGTTTTTAGCAGAATGACATGCTGAAAGTACTAAGAAAATACACCTGGGAATGATGAGGAGGGTGGGCTAGAGGCAGGAGGACCTCTAACAGGCTATGCACAAGGCCTGGACCAGGAGGTGGCAGGAGGCAGACGGAGAAGGATAAGGTAATAGGACAGGGCTTGAGAGGCATGGGGACCGGAAAGAAGTGTGTTACAAGAGGATTAGACAATAGCGATTAAAGGAAAAGGCAGAGACAGGAGTGTGATGAAAGGTTCCACCCAGGGTGATGTCAACAGAAGTACTGAAACAGCTCCAGGGTGTACTTCCAGACCCTCTTCTCAGCAGTTACTACACCGATCCCACCCAGGGTGATGTCAACAGAAGTACTGAAACAGCTCCAGGGTGTACTTCCAGATCCTCTTCTCAGCAGTTACTCCACCGATCCCACCCGTACCCTTCCCCAATGACTTAAATCCCGGACCCCACTCCAGATAGGATCGATGAGTCACTGCTTATTGGCATCACAGCTGGATTTCCCATGCCCACCTGCTGAAACCCAGAATAACATGGGGCATGACATGTTAATGACAACATCACCCAGCCCCTGTCCAGCCAGGCACAACAATCACAGTGACACCTCCCATTCCCTCAGCTGTCACATTCACCTGGCAGTCCAGTTCCGTCCGTCTGGACCCCTCAGCATCCTGCCTCCCACTGTGGACCATGGCTTTGTTTTTCTTAAAAAATTACTGTGTTCATTGTAAAAGAATCAAATATTGAAAATACAAAGAATATTAAAACTGCTCCACTATTCTCATCTCTTGAGACAACCAGTTAACAATGGCGAATATCTTTACAGACAAATCTGTTTATTTGCGGTCTTACTCTGTGAGGTCATCCAATGCATGCCGTTTGTCACATCAGTAAAGCCACACCGCCATTTTAAAACCCTGTGCTGTGTACCATTGTGTATACTGCCCCAAATTTACCTATCTAATCCCCTCCTGGGACATTCAGGTGGCTGTTAAGCTTGTTAAGTTATAAACAATGCTGCCTATGATGAATATCCTTAGGCAAACATCTTTTCACAATTGTGCGGTTTATGTTTTGGTAAGTATTGCAAAAGTTCCTTCCAGGGGGTTCCCAAATTATATTCCCACCAACAATAAATAAAGATGTGCATTTCCTCATGTACTTGCCAATCTTGGCAAAAAAGGGACACATGTCCATGATAACTGTGGATAGCATGGTTTGACACCTGTGTACTTGGCATTCCTATATGGTCTTCTCAGCTGTTTCCTGTCCTGTGTTCACACCTCTGCTGTGGCTCTGACCACGCCATACTGTTTCATAGTAGATGGCACGTAGACTCTGTAAGGGCATGTTATGGTGAGGGGCCCCCAGGTCTCAGGAAGATGGGAAGACCCCCAGGTCTCAACGTTAATGGATGGTCTCAACACACAGTTGAAGAGATTTGGGAAGCTTCAACTTCAAGCCACAATGAGGCTGTGAACAGAACTGTGACTTACTGAACTTTGTCATTTGTTCCCTGACAGGGCCATCTACCTGTGAGTAGGAACCCTCAGGGCAGAATCAGTGTTTATGGAACACCATCCAGGAACAGGGACACTGGCGGGGTGGGACTGTGCTGTGGGGTCAGAGGTCACTCACCAGGCTTCTCTGTGGCCTGGGCTAATTCCCTTGACTTGTTCCCAGCTCACCATGCAATCTTCTGATCACTAACTTGGCTTTCGGGTCACTAATGTGAGGAAGGAGGTGCTGTGGGCAACAGAAAGGTGTAATCCCTCTATTGAGTTGATATATCCTCTGGTTTATCTGTCCTGTGAACTCATTTGGTTTGACTGGGTCCCTGTAAACCTGACCAGCGCCAGGTATGGGGACAAGATGTGAGCAGGAGGGCCTGAGATGTGGTGACCTGGCAGGTACTGCTTGTCTGCCTGACACTTTGCCTCCATGTCAAAATGTGTTCACCTCCCTCACTGGGGATGCTCTCCTAGGAAAGGTAACGTCTCTAATTTGCCTTTGACTTCTCCAGTGCTTGGTGCAGGACATCTAACCCAGAGAGAGTTTGTGCCTAAAGATCTAAGAGATGAATGACGGTTCATCTCTAAGAGATGAAGTCTTGGTTTCCAGCTGAGCATGGCCCTGAGAGCAGGACTGGCACTTCTCACTCTGAATGCCCAGGGAGCAGGGAAATGGCACGCCAATGCCCTTCACCAACATTCAAGCAGATTCTCCATGCTGATGCTAGGGACAGATGGGTCATAGTTGCTGCTCTTGAAGAACCCCAATTTTTTGATAGGTTCAATTTCTTTTCATATTTCTAAGTCATGCAAACCACAGAGGCCCGTCTGTCTCCTTTTTAACTCATCACACATCTTCCACTTTCTGTTCTGCTTCTCAAAGTTGACAGGCTGAGAAGAGTTTGCTGGAATTATAGTGGGGGAGGTCTTCTGTTCCTTTTCATCCCCACTTCAAGTCCTACTGCTACTCACAAAGCCCAGAAACCTCACTCCCCCTTATGCTCAGGCAACAGAACCAAGGGGAAGTGCCTCTTCTGGCACTGCTCAGCATGACCAAGCCAGCTCCACGCTCCTCCACCACCGCTGTCTCCCTAGGGAACTCAGCACAGCGCCACCCACTATTTGCAGGCACATGTGCACCTGTGGAAATCCAGAGCTCTGGCTGCATCTCTCCCCCGAATTCCCCAGACCTGGAAATCTAATGATCTACCCCACACCTGCACATGGATGTCAAATAGACACCAACCAGTCCACAATCAAACTCCTGATCTGTTCTTCTTAGTCTTCCCTAGCTTTTCCTCCTTACAGTGGCTTTTGCCTCCTCTTTCAACTCCCACATCCAATCATGAGCGAATCACATGAATTCTTCCCTGGAATATATCCAGAACTGGACCACCTGACACCACTTCTGCTGCTACTGTGCTGTTCCGAGCCCCACTACTGCACAGCCTCCTGATGGGTCTCTCTGCCTCCACCCTGGCCTCGCCCCCACCTCACAGGGTGGCTAGAGTGACCCTATTACAACCCTAAGTCATGCCATGTCACTCATCTCAGTAAAGTCATCTCCCTCAGAATAAAATCCAATCTTTACTGTGGCCTTCAAAGTACTTCAGCCCGAGTGCACCCTACAACTGTTGAGGGGTACTTTAAAAAACACCAAGTCCCAGGCTCTGCCCAGGTGAAGTCAATCAGAATCTTGGCAGTTGGGACAAGGCTTTTTTTTAAAGCTTCCCAGGTGGTAAAAAGCATGCAGCTAAATTGAGAACATCCACCTACACTATGACTTCCTACTCCCAGCTCTCTGGCTGCCTTGATGCTCCTCCCAGCACGTCTCCAGCTTGTCAAAAACGTTTATTCCTGCCTGAGGGCCCTGTGCCCAGGGGTCCCCCTGCCTAGAATGCTCTCTCCTGGACATCTTCAATGGCCGGCTGGCTCACTCCCCCACTGCATTCTCATCTCCATCCAAGATGCCACCTCATCTGTGAGACCTTCCCAAACCAGTCCATGCATAAAAGAGCAGCTCTCTTTCCCGCATCCCGCCCCTCTACCTTGCATTTTATTCTTCAACGCACTCACAACACCAAATGTGTTATATACTTGTCTGTACTCTGTCTTCCCTATTGAATGTTGGCCCCTTAAGGCAGGGGCCTGTCCATCTCATTCACTGCTGTATCCTCGAAGCCTAAAACAGTGTCTGGTTCCCAGTAAGTGCTCAGTACATGTGTTAAAATCCATATCCTATGAGATGTTTACTGAATTTAAGACGAAAAACTTGTATTTAAAAAACAACATCCAGGCCAGGCACAGTGGCTCACGCCTGTAATCCCAGCGCTTTGGGAGGCTGGGAGGGTGGATCACTTGAGCCAGGAGTTTGAGCGAGACCAGCCTGGCTAACATGCCAAAACCCTGTCTCTACAAAAAAAACCCACAAAAATTAGCCAGGCGTGGTGGTGCGCACCTGTAGTTCCAGCTTCTCGGGAGGATGAAGCAGGAGAATTGCTTGAACCCAGCAGGCAGAGGTTACAGTGAGCCAAGATAGCACCACTGCACAACAGCCTGGGCGACAGAGACAGTGACTCCAAAAAAAAAAAAAAAAAAAGTCCAAAGCACCATAAATCAATTTGCTATTTAGATAATTCCAGTAGACAACAGAATTATTAAATAACCTGTAATGGCAAGTTTTTCTTAGAAAATTGAATAGGCTTATTTTTAACATACATTCTTTGACAAAAGGTATAAAAGATCCAATTTTCCGATCTTACATAAAAAAAATGACCTGCCCTAATCAATGCTGCCTCCTCGTCATCTCTGAAACTGATTTTTCTGGAGGTGGTGCTGCTTAAGTTTAAGTGTTGGTTCTAGGGGAGAAAGTGGAAACATTCTCAGTGTCTATGCTACATTTGTGTCTGTTACATTTGGCTGTCTTTTCTGAAAAAATAATCTTGGGCCAGGCACAGTGGCTCACGCCTGTAATCCCAGCACTTTGGGAGGCCAAGGTGGGCGGATCACAAGGTCAAGAGATCGAGACCATCCTGGCCAACATGGTAAAACCCCATCTCTACTAAAAATACACAAAAAATTAGCTGGGCATGGTAGCGCACACCTATAGTCCCAGCTACTAGGGAGGCTGAGGCAGGAGAATCACTTGAACCCGGGAGGCAGAGGTTGCAGTGAGCCAAGATCGCGCCACTGCACTACAGCCTGGCAACAGAGCGAGACTCCGTCTCAAAAATAAAAAAGGAAATTTATCTTGCTGGGCATGGTGGCTCATGCCTGTCATCTCAGCATTTTGGGAGGCTCAGACAGGACGACTGCTTGAGCCCAGGAGTTCAAGACCAGCCTGGGCAACATAGTGGGACCCATCTCTACAAAAATTAAAAAATAAAAAATTAGGTAGGTGTGGTGGTTTGCACCTGTGGTCCCAGCTACCCAGGAGGCTGAGGTGGGACGATCACCTCAGCCCAGGAGGTCGAGGCTGTGGTGAGCTGTGATCGTGCCACTACACTCTAGCCTGGATGACAGCACAAGCCCTTATCTTTAAAAAAAAAAAAAAAAAAAAAGTCTTGATATCACCTTCAATGCTGAAGTAAATTAAGAGTGAAACATAGAACCAGATTCAGACTCACTATTCTGCGGTATTAAATGAATTGTGACATACGAATAGTGCTCAGTAAGTGATCTCCATTTTGCTCATCTACAAGAGATGTGATTTCCCCAAAGACAGTGCTGACAACATTCTGCCTTCCAACTTTTAACTTATCTTCTTACACAACTCCCATCCAATTTATAATAAACATTTCCAAACACAGGCTTAGCAGGGCACTCAGAGAACTTCATTCTTCACTCTCCTGAAAACATCCCGTGTACTGGGGGGACAGACGAGATGGAGTTTTACCTGTGTGTGTTCGCAGATGTTTCTTTAGCTGAGACACATCCATGAATTTGCGATGGCAGTCTTTGCATTCCGGTAATGAGTGGCCTTGTCGCAACAATAAAAAAAGTGTCAGTGCATACATGCTCTCCCTGCCTTTTCTTCAGTGATTTGTGTTAAAGCACTTCCCTGAAAAATAATCACTTTAAATATAGTACTTTAACCACAAAAATTTTTTCATTAATTTGGTAACTGTTAATATTTTCCTAAGCACCTCAACTCACTGCCTCCTCCAAGAGAGTTAGGATCCTTCCAATTCTAAATGTAGTCTCTCCTTTTTTCCTCAAAGTATTGGTGTGACTGAGGCCACAAATGACCTCAAATGACACTCGTAACCCACATTCATTTCTTATCAGTTGGCAGGAAAGAAAAAGGACAACAGGTAGAACCAGGGGAGAGAAAGCCTGGGCTGACAGCCATGGGATGATGATGTCTCTGCCCAGGCACCACTAACAACCATTCACTGAAGCTCCCCTGTGCAAGTGGCACTTTTGAAAGATGCCAATTCTGTAGGGTTTCTGTGTGTGGCACCAAAACTGTAGTATACAAATAAAACATAATTCACATGGTGGCGGACAATAACATAAAAACATATAATTTAGACTCTTAAGGCACTTTTCCCTAAATACCCTATGTGAACGATATGTGCTAAGAGCAGAACAATATGAACCTAATGTTTCAGAAACAATTTTTATTTGCATTTCTTCCCCCCCAATCTAAATGTTCTCACTTTATCGTACCTGTATGAACTCGGTAATGGCTCTTTAGCTGTCTGTTCTGGCTGAAATATTTTCCGCATTGATCACAGGTAAAAGACTTCTGTCCTGCCAAAAAAACCAAAACACTAAAACATGTAAAAAATTATAAAGAACTGGAATGCTCACTAATAAGGTAAATACTACAGTGGGTCCAGGTCCCCATTTTCTATAAATGATACAAGCGACTTGTTTACATACCCAGAAGCCTTCAATCTACCACTGAAACATAAATGTGCAAAGGTACGTAAGGCAATCGGGAGTATTGGAGACTGGGGTAGAACTGGAGAATTTAAGTTTCCCCCAAAGGCGTTCAAAGTAAAACAATTCTAAACTTTGGTGGTTTAATAAAACATGCTTGCACACTAAACTCCCAGCAGCCAGTTTATAAGCTCTAGTTTAATGATCCGTGCAGAACTCTAAACTGCACTCAGACAGATGCAAAATCCTGTCTTTCAATGACACCACGTTGGAAATGATACTAGGCTGAGAAAACACCATTTAGGTGTTGGTAATGCCCACCCTGGGGAATGGGAATCTGGTGAAGCTGGCCCTCTGGGCAAGCCCCACTACCTGAGTGCAGGCTCATGTGCTCCAGCAGTGAGTGCTTGGTGGTCAGAGCCTTGCTGCACACGGTGCAGGTGTACGGCCGCTCGCCTGTGTGCATCCTGGTGTGGACCTGTAGCGAGTGCTTCTGGGCAAAGCCTTTTCCACACTCATTACATTTGAAAGGTCGCTCCCCTGGAAGAAGAGCCCCAGAAGCATGGTATAAGTAAGAATCCACACATTTTTCTGTCTCTCCCAAATTAAAAAAACAATTAAGGATTTTTCTTAAAAGGCACACATCCAAAAGGCCAACAATGAACACAAGAGACATCAGCAATAAAATTTTGGAAGCTGAACAGATGAATCTGAAGCCAGCAGTGAGTAGCACTAACATAACCTAATTTTTTGTTTTTCCTTTGTAACAGGGTCTCACTCTATCACCCAGGCTGGAGTGCAGTGGCGCTACCATAGCTCACTATAGCCTCAACCTCCTGGGAACAAATGATCTTCCCACTTCAGCCTCCTGAGTAGCTGGGATCACAGGCGTGTGCCACCACTACACCCAGCTAATTTTTTAATTGTAATTTTAATTTTTTTTAGAGATGGGATCTCACTATGTTGCCCAGGCAGGTCTCCAACTCCTGGGCTCAAGCAATCTTCCTGCCTCGGCCTCCCAAATTGCTGGGAGTACAGGCATGAGCCACCACACCCAGCCCAATACAACCTAATTTTTAAGACACAATCTCCTAAGGCTCAGGAATTGGTGGCACCTGCTATCTCTGGAAACAGGGGTGAGGGAGGGTAAATGAAAGTCTGTTTCAAAGGTACTTAGACCCCTGATCAAATCTTCCACTCTACACAGCCAGGAGACTGTCCCTCTCCCCAAAAGAGGATGGAGAGTGTTCACTGAGGAGGGTTAAGAAAAAGGGGTCTTTGGATTAGGAGTTTCTAGGCACAGTTGAGTTGGGATCACCACAGGGAGAGTAAGTCAACATTTCCATCTGGGATGATGAGACTCCCCCACTCCTTCTTCCCCATCCTGTCCTAGACACAGGCCAGCAGCCAGGCCTAGTGCCTCCAAGTGGGAGAGCAGAAGCGTCTTCCAGTGGAACATGAGAGGTCCAAGGTGAGAGAGCAAAGATGTGGAAGCCAGGCACCAGTAAGGACATGGGGCACAGCCACACCACCTCCAGTGAGGTTATGACAGGCCTCCATACACCTGTTTCAGTACTGACTGAGTGGTTAAGTTAAACATTAAAAGCCAGTGCCCTTAAACAAAGGCTGGAATGTAACAAAAGCCCACCAAAGAGTTTTCCCTAGGCTTCTCCTGGGCCTTAAAGCATGACAAAATAACGAAGGAATTCTTAACAGGGCCCACTTAGGATTAAACAAGTTTTACTGGGGATCTGAAGGAACTCCCCAAATCTCCGTGATTTAGCAGAAGATAAGGGTAATCACCCCAGCACCTAGACCCATTTAGATTAAGTAAACTTACTGAGGCTCCAGAAGAAGGTCTTTGGGACGCAGACCTTGGATATAGATTAAAAGAAGTTAATCACCTACGTCTTTAGAGGAATGCACACTTACAGACAGACATACAGCTTAGGCGGCATATAAGCTCTGAAAAACTCTGTAATTTTGAGTTGGTCTGGCGATAATTTCCAGGCCTTCTCCCTGTAACTGGTTATAGAAATAAAAACTCTCTTCCTCCCCAATTCATCTGCATCTCATTATTGGGCCACAAGAAATAGCAGCCTGACTCTCAGTGTGATCTGGGAACAAGGTCACAGTTTTACAGACTCTCTCATACAAAAAAAAATTAGCCAGGCATGGTGGTGCGTGCCTGTAATCCCAGCTACTTGGGTGGCTGAGGCAGGAGAATCACTTGAATCCAGGAGGCGGAGGTTGTGGTGATCGGAGATCACGCCATTGCACTCCAGCCTGGGCAACAGCATAAGAAATAAATAAAATACAGGCTCTCTCCACACATGCAGCATTGCCAGTAGCTTTTAGCAACCCACCCTTACATATGATTTAAAAAAAACACACCAGGCACTCAAGGAAAGCCTTTTGTAATAGTGACAGACAAGCAAGAAAAAAAAAAAAAGCAACTTGCCTCCAGTGAGGAAAATGTTGTTATCATTAACATGCTCATAGAGGTAAGATAATACATTGTGAAATAAAAAGATCATTCAAATTAAAACATTTAGAAAAAAAAAAAGAGCTCCTAAAGGGGGAAAAAAATAAGAGTTGAAACAGAAAACCTCAAAGGGCTGAAAAACAAAGTGGAAATCCCCCAGAGGGTGGGGCCAAAAATGATGGAAAATATAAGAGAAAATAAAGTTAGAGAGAACAGAGAAAACAGAGAGGAGAAATCATCTATGAAATAACTCAAGATTTTCCGGAACTGAAAGACAGTTTCCAAACCTTATGAATCTACCTGTTATCTACCCAGATGGAAGAAAACAGACCCATACTAAAGTGATGGGCTGCAAAATTCAGAATACAGATGCTTCCTGACTTATGATGGGACTACATCTAACAAACCCATCATACTGAAAATATCATAAGGAAAAATGCACTTATACAGAGTACTGTATGAATGCACCAAATGCAGAGTACTGGTCACTTACCCACGTGACTGTGTGGCCCAGCATGGCATGAGAGGATCATACTGAATATTACTAGACCGGGAAAAGATCAAAACTCAGAATTCAAAGTACAGTTTCTGTTGAACATGTACTACTTTCACAGTATTGTAAAGATGAACTGAACCATTGTGAGTCGGGGACTGTCTGTACTGGGGACATAAGGGAAGAACAATCCTACATGCTTTTTCTTAAGTCTTGTATAATGATTTAACTCTAAACTATGCACATAAAATTTTTGATAAAAATAGCCAGCTGGGCGCAGTGGCGCATGCCTGTAATCCCAGCACTTTGGGAGGCCGAGGCAGGCAGATCACGAGGTCAGGAGTTTGAGACCAGCCTGACCAACATGGTGAAACCCCGTCTCTACTAAAAATACAAAAAATTAGCTGGGCGTGGTGGCGTGTGCCTGTAATCCCAGCTACTCAGGAGGCTGAGGCAGGAGAATCACTTGAACTCGGGAGGCGGAGGTTGCGGTGAGCCGAGATCGCGCCACTGCACTCTAGCCTGGGTGACAGAGCGAGAATCCATCTTAAAAAAAAAAAAAAGCTAAAATATAACCTATTACAGTTCAACAAATATTTCTCAAGTATCCACTTTGTTCGAAGTACCTGAATTCAAGCTCTTCAACCTATCTGTAGCTAAAGTCTTTAGGGAGCTTTTAAAAGCACCAAGGCTCCAGACAACTAAATCAGAAGCTCTGGGGTGGAGGTCTAGGCACTGGTAGTTTTAGAAGCTCCCTAAGTGATTCCAATTTGCAGGCTGAGAACCACAGCACCAGATACTGCTGGATCACAGGAGAAGACTTAAGCCCCAGTCCCTATACTTAAGATTACAATTAAGTTGAGGGATATACAAGTGGTAACAACAATGTGATCCAAAGCAGAGTGGGTTTTAAGCACCTGAAAGGGCTCAAAGGAGGAAGGGATTTCTCGCTAGGACTGCAGTGTCCAATACGGTAGCCACTAGCCACATGTGGTTATTCAAATTTAAATGAATTAAAATAAAATTTAAAATTCAGTTTCTCAGTCACGCTAGCGACAGTTCAAGTGCTCAAAAACCACATGTGGTTACTGGCCACCATATTGGACATCAGAGATGTAGGAACATTTCCATCATCACAGAAGAGTCCCATTGGTCAGCGCTGGGCTGGAGGGACCAAAAATGAGAAGGTATTTAAAGCTAGATAGCTGAGTTACAAAGTGATCCACTTGGGCAAAAGCATGGTTATGGTCAAGATGAAGAATGTTCAAGAATCAGAAAGCAGGGTACATTGGGCTAGATCTTGATAAGTGGACATTAAAGGATTCATTCAACAACTACAAATGAGAGGGGTTCTTGAACCAGGCTACCTGGGTTCAATCCCAGCTCTGTCACTAACGGGTGACTCTGGCAAGTTATTTAAGCTCCCTAGAACTTGGTTGCTTCATCTGTAAACTATGCACTTTAGCAACCCTCTCTTACATATGAGTAAATATGATTTTAACCATACGATGTATAATGAGGATATTACCCACCTTGCAGGATTGTGGAGAAAATTAACTGCAATAACATGTATAAAGGCTTTATTACAATGCCCATCACACAGAAGTTGCACAGTAAATGGAAGCTATTATTATCATCACTACTCCCAATTCTGAAACACACTGCAATCAGCTTTGAAAACATCATTACCTGTGTGGCTCCTCTGGTGGATTGCTAAAAAGTGATTGTACTTAAAGACCTTGCCACAGTCTTTACAGCGGGCCTCAGGGCCTCCAGGGCGCTTTCTCCTTCCACAGATCCTCTTGGCTGAACCATGGTCCTCTTGATCCCCAACAAGTTTGTAATCTTTAAGTTTGACGGATCTCCAAATCCTCCGCTTGCTGTATCGACTCTGGCTTGCCTGGCCATCCTGGGTCTTGGGATCATAGTTCTCATCTTTTTCAACTGGCATTTCCTCCTCTCTACTTGGCTCACAAGTAGGCCCCGATTCTTCCTTTTCTTTTGCTGCAATCTGCTCATTCAGTACACCACTGTCTCCTTTAACCACAAAGTTTTGTCTATTCTGAACTGAATTGTTCACTCTTAACTGTATTTCTTCCTCTGCAGCCAGTTCTGATTTCTCCTCCTGCAATGTATTGACTTTTTTTGGTCTTCCCCGTTTCCGCTTTGGAGGATCGTTTTTCTTATTAGAGATAACAACCACTGGGGCACCAGCAGTGTTCAAAGTTGTTGGCTTTGGGGAGCTATGATTATTTTGGAAGTCTGTGTAAGCCTTTACCAGGTCATAGACTTTTAAGAACTGAGCAGTAGCCAGGATTTGTTCTGTACTTTTCTCACTGGCATGGAGATAACCTGTGTAGATAAATTCCAGCAGGATACCAAAGGTGTCTGCAACCATGCCTTCCAGCATATAAATGGATTGGCCGATTTCCCCCTCTTCTGCAAACATCATTGAGAAGTATTCACTACTGGCAGCAAGTAAGGCTTTGTGGGCCCGGAAATGAACATTCTCCACGATTAAAGTAATGTCACAGAGGAAGCCTTTCTTCCTCTGATCCTCAAAACTGGCCAGCACAGTGTCACTGTGAGCGTCTGAGTGTACAACAAGCTGCCCAGAAGGCTCTGGCGATGTTTCTGCCATTTTCTTCAGAAGCCACTAAGGGTTAAATCTGAAATAAGAAAACAAGGTTTAAAAAGGAGAAAGCACTGTCTAAAAGGTTAATGCCAGCCCACATGAACTTCCTATTCACTTCACATCATTAACTGAATTTTACCATTACCATTTTTGTCTGTCTACAAACTTAGCTCTGGGCCCGGGCGCAGTGGCCTCACGCCTGTAATCCCAGCACTTTGGGAGGCCGAGGCCGAGGCCGAGGCCGACGGATCACTTGAGACCAGCCTGGGCAACATGGAGAGAATTCATCTATACAAAAAATACAAAAATTAGCCTGGCGTGGTTGCGCCCGCCTGTGGTCCCAGCTACTCAGGAGGCTGCGGCAGGAGCATCACCTGAGCCTGGGAGTTCGAGGTTGCCGTGAGCCGTGATCGTGCCACTGCACTCCAGCCTGGGCCACAGAACGAGACCACCACCTCAAAAAACAAAAACAAAACAACTTAGCTCGGGGTTTTTTTTTTTTTTTGAGACGGAGTCTCGCTCTATCGCCCAGGCTGGAGTGCAGTGGCGCAATCTCGGCTCACTGCAACCTCCGCCTCCCAGGTTCAAGCAATTCTCTCCCTCAGCCTCCTGCCGCACGTTAACTAGCTGAGTGACTCTCCAGTATTCATGGAACGGTTCAGGGTCTACCTTCTATAAAATGAAGGAATGGGATTAACCATCTCCAAAATCCTCCGCAAGCACGAACTTTCTATGGTTGCACAACTATTTCAGGGAGAACGAAGCTGCCTCCATCTCCCAGATTATTAGCCATTTCGTATGTGGGAACCAATGTGAAGAGTGAAGAAATGTGCACGTGCAGAGTGAATGTGAGGTAGCTGCAATAAAATACTAATAACTTAAGCTGCGTGGGGCCGCCAGACACACTGGGGGCGGCGCGGAGCCCCCCGCAGCCCCGGGTGGTCCCAGCAGGGAGAGGTGGCGCGGAAAGACCCCCACCTCCCCGCCCAGGCCCCGCGGGCCCGACTGGGGAGCAGACGGCGGGGGAGGGGTCGGCGCGGCAGACCTACCTCTCAGGGGCGCCCGGTGGGGTCCGGGTCGCTGCCAACTCACCCGGCGGCCTGGCGGGAGACCCCCGCCGGGGCCCGCTGGCCCTCCGCCCGCCTCTGGGGCTTCTGCGCCGCACCGGTTTCTGCCCCTGCGGCGCCGCCGCAGCCACAGCCACAGCCAACCCGGAAGCGCGGCGCCAAGAGCCGCTTGCGCGCGGACGCCGAACCACGTGGCCCGCAGAGGCGCCCCTGGAGGTGGGGGCCACGAGAGCGGCGGGGAGGGGAAGGGAGATGAGGGGCGGGGCGGGGCGAGATGGCAGGCCGGGGACCAGGGCGGGGCGGGGCGGGGCGGGGCAAGGCGGGGCAAGGCGGGGCAAGGCAGGGAAAGGCGGGGCGCGAAGGCAGTTCAAGGGTTGGGGCGTGGCAGGGGAGGGGAGGGGCAAGGCGGGGCGAGAATGCAGGCCTGGGGTCGGGGGAGCCGCGGCGGGGCGGGGCGGGGCGGGGCGGGGCGGGGCGAGATGGCAGGCCCGGGGCATGGGGGCCGGGGCCGGGGCCGGGGCAGGGCGGGGAGGGGCGCGGCTTCGGAGGAGGGACAGTGGCCGGGGCGGGGCGCGGCCAGGGGCGGGGCGGTGTCGGCGCCCGAGGTCCTGCGTGTGGCACTGCCGGGGAGCCCAGGCAGGAGCGACTTTTGCGGTGAATTGGGGGCAATGGACAGGAGAGGCGTTGTGACCCCTCCCTTTGGGAAGTTTTATATCGTATTAAACTGTTAGCTCAACGCCAATACCTTAATTTTATCTCTTCTCCGACACCGAATCTGGTGTTGTTCTTGAATGTATAAAGGCATGAAATCCCCCTTACCGTCATCATCATTGTCATCATCATCACCATCGTCATTATCTAGTGCTAATATAATAACTATTACTTACCTCCTAAATGTTTTTCACATCTGCCTCCTTTTCCTCCCCACTCCTGATGCCTTAGTCTAAGGGAATGAAGAGAGCACTGCAGTCAGAGAAACCTGGGTTCTGAGAGATCTTGGGCAAATTACTTACCCTCACAACTTCTTTACCTTACCTGTAAAATGGAGATGTTAACACTAGTGCCACTTTGGTAGGGTTGCTATTGCATAAACAAAATTAAGTATGTAATGGGCTTAGGAAATGCCTGGTTTAATTCGTCTGCTGTGATTAAAATGATCATTATTATTCAAACTTTCATCATCTTTGTTCAATAGACTGTTTCTAACTGGTCTCAGCTGCAGCGTTGTTCTCTTTAATTCGCAGAAGTACAGAGGATTTCTCCAAGTACATATGAGATCCAGAGACTAGAGTCACTCCTCGGCTTAGAATCCATTGTGGAGTAGAGAGGATCTCTCCACCTATGAGATCCAGAAACTAGAGTCACTCCTTGGCTTAGAATCCATGTGGCTCCCACATGCCCTCTGGATAAAGTCCAGGCTTCTTAATGTGGTCTACAAGCCCCATCCAGATCTACTCCCCACCTGCTTCCATCCATTTATTTCAGCATTTTCTCTCTCTTAGCCAATACCTAATTACTTATTTTTCTGCCCATTTCCAGATTCCCAACATGCCATCTATAGCCTCCCTGATCTTGAACCGGAGGTGTAATTAGCAACCTGGCTCTTACATTTTTACTACATTTTATTAAAACTAGCTCAAGCCACACATGCTCCTTCTCTGAGGTTTCCCTTTCATATTGAATTGTCTCTAAGTCCTCTGGATTTGTGGGGGTACAAGTGGGATGGGGAGCGCTCCCTGACTTCTGCATACCAGCAGGAAGTTAGCTACCTCATTGTTTCTTGCTGCTACGAGGGTTGCAGTCAAATCACTGTCCCTCCAGAGGTCCTCAATGGCATAAGAAGACTCAGTGCCAAGGTAAGCCAGGTACTTCCATTTCCTCATTCAATCATTGCTCACTGGAGCATAATCCTGCGAGGAAAGACTGAGTCTGGAGGATCTTCCAGCATCAGCCACCCACAACACAGACTAGCCCTTTCTTCAAGGCAATTTTGTTTTGGATCCATACTGACTTTTTCAAAACTTTTTTTCTTGTTAAGGCCAGCTGGTCTACCCCTAACAGGTCTTCTTAACTTTAAATCTTGCAGAACAGGATTTGGGGTGTCATACATTCATCTAACAGATATTTATCGAGTGTCTACTAAGAGCCAGACATTGGCATCAGGTGTTGGGGATACAGCAACTAACAAGGCCTTTGCTCTCATGAAGCTTACATTCTACTAAGGGGAGACAGGACAAATATACAAGTAAACTAATGAATAATAGTTTCAGAAAGTGTTAAATTTTATAAAGAATGATGATGGAGACTGACAGGGAAGTGAAATCAGGATAGGGTGACATTTAAGCTGAGATCTGAATGACATGGAGACAGCTGTGGGAAGGTCTGGAATAAAAATGTTATAGGCAAGGGAAAAGCAAGCATAAAGGCTCAGACTGGGAAGGAGCATCTGATGAACGGCAAGGACTGTGTGGCTGGAGCACAGTGAGTGAGGGGCAGCAGATGGATGGAGAGTTGCCAGATTTCACAAATAAAGACACAGGACACCCATTTAAAAAAATAAATGCTGCCTCAGCCTCCCACGCTGGGATTACAGGCATGAGCCACCTATACCCAGCCAACAAAGAATTTTTTTTCATATAAATTTAGTGTAGCTTAGAGCGTACAATGTTTATAACGTCTACAGTAGTGTATAGCCATGTCTTAGGCCTTCACATTCACTCACCACTCACTCACTGACTCACCCAGAGCAACTCCTATTCCTGTAAGCTCCATTCATGGTAAGTGCCCTACACAGGTGTACTTTTTTTTTCTTTTATACTGTTTTGTTTTGAGACAAAATCCCACCCTGTTGCCTAGGCTGGAGTGCAGTGACATGATCTCGGCTCACTGTAACTTCTACCTCCTGGTCTCAGGTGATCCTCCCCACTTAGCCTTCTAAGTAGTTGGGACTGCAGACATATGCTACCACACTCCACTATTTTTTTTTTTCCGTATTTTTTGTAGTGATGAGGTTTTGCCATGTGGCCCAGGCTGGTCTTGAACTCCTGGGCTCAAGTGCTCTGCCCACCTAGGCCTTCCAAAGTGCTAGGATAACAGGCATGAGCCATTAGTATACTGTATTTTAAGTGTCTTTCTTATGTTTTGATATGTTTAGATACAGAAATACCACTGTGCTACAGCTGCTTACAGTATTCAGTACAATAACATTCTGTACAGGTTGGTAGCACAGGCGCAATAGGTTGTACCATAGAGCCTAGGTGTGTAGTAGACTATACCATCTAGGTTTGTGTAAGTTCACTCTGTGATGTTTGCACAGTGACGAAGTCACCTAATGATGCATTTCTCAGAACATATCCCTGTCATTAAGCAATGCATGACTGTACCTATAAAAGAAAACCAGTTAAAATGACGGCTGGTTTCTCAACAGCAATAGTAGAAGCCAGAGGTTAGTGGCATGATACTTTCAAAATTCACCTAGAATCTTTTTTATAGACTACAATTATCATGGAAAAGGACAAAATCAAGACAATTTTGGTCAAACAAAAAATAAAAGTATTAACCTCCAACAAACCCATACCATAGGAAGGAAAATAACACCAAGAGGAAAGTCTGAGGTATAAGAGGGAGTTGTAAGCAAAAAAAAAAAAAAAAAAAAAAAGAGAAAAAAGTATGAAGGAAATCTAAACAAACATTGATTATGCAAAATAATGTCCAATTCGGAGAGTAAACAAATAGAGTAGATCTAAAATATTGAATGAAAATACCATTTAAGATGGGAAGCTGGGTATCAGTATTCCAGTGTTTTAAGGGTACAGCTATTGATTACCTTGAGGCTTTACATATACATGGTGAAAGAGTAAGGGACAGCCACTTAATTGGTACAAATAGAGTGCATACTTCAAACATTGTAGAGGAGATAATGGCATTTCAAAGTTATTGGTCAATGCCAGGTCGGGTGCAGTGGCTCATGCCTGTAATCCCAGCACTTTGGGAGGCCAAGGCAGGCGGATCACTTGAGGCCAGGAGTTCAAGACCAGCACGGCCAACATGGCAAAACCCCATCTCTACTAAAAATACAAAAATTAGCCGGGCGTGGTGGCACAGCTACTTAGGAAGCTGAGGCACGAGAATCTCTTGAACCCAGGAGGCGGAGGTTGCAGTCAGCTGAGATCATGTCACTGCACTCCAGGCTGGGCGACAGAGCAAGGCTCTGTCTCCAAAAATAAAAAATAAAAAATAATAATAAAAAAAAAGAGAGAGAGAAAGAAAAGGATGGAGAGAATGTTAAAGGCAAGAAGAGCCAGATCATGTAAAGTCTTTTATGCCAAGAAAAAGGAGTTTGGATTTTAACTGAAATAGGAGGCCACTGGAAGATTATTCAAAAGGACTGTTGAATCTGACTTATGTATTTAAAAATTACTCCAGCTGCTAGATGAAGAGTAGATCCTGGAGGGACATGAGTGGAGGCATGGATATGAGGGTGACAGCAGTGTAAAATGTAAGAAGAGCCCATATTCAAGGTAGATTTGGGGGATAGGTCTTTCTGAGAGGACTTGCTGAGAATAGATGTGCGGAGTGACGGAAACAATGCAATCAAGATTGACTCCTCGGTTTGGGGCTAAATCAACAGAGTGTACGGTGTTACCATTAACTGATCTGGAAGAAGAGAAGTTGGGTTGGATAACAAGTATGGGGTGGACGTATTAAATTTGAAATGTTAACTAGATAACCAAGTACAGTAGGCAGTCATAGGTAACAATCTGGAGTTCAGAGCTGAGAACAGAATTGAGATATTAATAATGGAGTTATCAGAGCATAGATTATAAATTGTTGTAAGTAAGATCAGTTACAGAGTGAATATTGATAAAAGGCTATCCAGATTTTTTCTCTTTCCTCTCCAAATGTAGTCTCCATTCTTCTCTCCTTTTTTTTTTTTTTTTTTGGCCCTGGGAGGCTACAGGGACTCAAGGACTTCATCATCAAAGTCCTGTGCCGGCTAGCTTCCAGGTGTATTGAGTCAATGGAGAATCTGGCAGATTGGAGGAAGGAGAAGGTCATGATCATCTGGCAATTAAAGGTTAGTGGAAGTCCTTTGTCATGATGAAGGGCATCAAAAATATTTGTGTAGCCTGGGATGGTTGGTTGATAACTGTGGCTGGAAGGAACTATAGTCCAAGGCTTATTATGACTTAAAGGGATCTGGGGAGAACAGAAGGACAATTGTCAATGTTCAGTGCCAATAGTGCATCTTTAGAAGGATTTTATAGCACCAATCCAGTAGTGCTCCAATTTCCAGATCCCATGTGTCCTGTACTACACAAGGGCAGGGTGTGTATCTGCTTATATTTTAATCTCCTACTGTACACAGACTGGTAGAATTCTTGTAAATATACACATGCTTGCATATGCTAAGCAGTCTTCAACATGCGTCTCACAGGTTTGGTGAATACGTGTGCTCACAAATTAATTCTTGGAATGTTTTTCACCCCCTGGTTATAATCTCAAATTTGACTTATTTTTTTAAAATTTTACCTGCTTTGATTTTAAAAAGTCCATTTAATTCAGGTGTCACTCCCTCTGATAATTCTTCCCAGAACCACCCATAGTTAAGGGCTCTCAGGCTTTGTAGCTTGATATTCTTTAACCCGGATCTTCATTTGTAAAAGTAAGAACAAACCAAAAAAAAAAAAAAAGAAAGAAAAAACGAAAAAAAAAAAAATCACCCACAACTAGACAAAGGCGTTCATGTGTAAAATATATCTCTCATTCCTATCCTGTTCTTTCCGTTTTTTTTTTTTTTTTTTGAGACGGAGTCTTGCTCTGTTGCCCAGGCTGGAGTGCAGTGGCCTGATCTCGGCTCACTGCAATCTCCGCCTCCCGGGTTCAAGCGATTTTCCTGCCTCAGCCTCCCGAGTAGCTGGGACTTCAGGTGTGCGCCACCATGCCCAGCTAATTTTTGTATTTTTAGTAGAGATGGGGGTTTCACTATGTTGGCCAGGCTGGTCTCGAACTCCTGACCTTGTGATCCACTCGCCCTGGCCTCCCAAAGTGCTGGGATTACAGGTGTGAGCCACCGCGCCCAGCCTATCCTGTTCTTGAACTTCCTCCCCTTCATCACTGAATTTGTGAAATTTTAATGAATTACCTGAATTCAACAAATTACCAAATGAATTGCAAATAAAGTGAAAAATATATAATAAAATTGAGAACGTTTAAAAAATATAGTATTTATTACTGTACTTTGAGTTTTGAAGAATTTAAAACCACAGTTCACACCATATCCTGCAATAAATTCTAGAGGACTTAAAGAATTAAATATATATCTTTATTTTTATTTATTTATTTTTCCTTTTTTTTTTTTTTTTTTGAGATGGAGTCTCGTTCTGTCGCCCAGGCTAGAGTGCAGTGGCGCGATCTCGGCTCATTGCCAGCTCCGCCTCCCGGGTTCACGCCATTCTCCTGCCTCAGCCTCCCGAGTAGCTGGGACTACAGGCGCCTGCCACCATGCCTGGCTAATTTTTTGTATTTTCAGTAGAGATGGGGTTTCACCGTGTTAGCCAGGATGGTCTCCATCTCCTGACCTCATGATCCGCCCGTCTTGGCCTCCCAAAGTGCTGGGATCACAGGCGTGAGCCACTGCACCCGGCCAAATATATATTTTTAAAAACACAAATAAGTAGAAGAAAACAGAATGGAATATTCCATTTCTAGAGATTGAAGAATTTCCAGAGCTTAGAAGACTATTCAAAATCAGCCTGGCCAACATGGTGAAACCCCATCTCTACTAAAAATACAAAAATTAGCCAGGCATGGTGGTGGGTGCCTGTAATCCCAGCTACTTGGGAGGCTGAGGCAAGAGAATTGCTTGAACCTGGGAAACAGAGGTTGCAGTGAGCTGAGAACACACCACTGCACTCTGGGCAAAAAAGCGAGGTTCCATCTCAAAAAAAAAAAAAAAAAAAAAATCAGAAAGGAATGATGAACATGTTTTATGTTAATACCTAAAAAATGGAATATATGTACTTCAAAAGGTTGATGTCTATATTACATAAAGAACTCATGCAGAACAACTTTTAAACGCTGCATAAGTTAGAGGGCAAAGGATGTGATAAAAATTCACAAAAGAGAAAATGCAACTGGTGACCAACATATACAATAATATACAATCTCACTATTAGTTCAGATTAAAGCAAAAAGGTTCTGCTTTTCACCCATTAAAGAAAAAAAATGTGAAGATACTGCCAAGTGATTATAAAGAAGTATTAAAATTGGTGTTCTTGGGTGCTCCTGGAAGCAGTATAAATTGCTGTAATTATTTTGGAAAGTTGCTTGGTAATATGAATTGTGAATATCCATTTAAGAATAGTCATGCCCTTTAACCCAGCAATTTTATTTCTCAGAATTTATATCAGGCTAATAATCCTAAATATAAGAGGGAAAGATTCAACACAGTATTTTATTTATTTTTAAAATTTTTGTAGAGACATGCCCAGGCTGGTCTCAAACTCCTGAGCTCAAGCGATGCTCCCACCTTGGCCTCCCAAAGTGCTGGCATTACAAGCATGAGCCACTGTGCCCAACCTCAACGTAGTATTTTAAAATTTAGTACAACAGTACACAGTCCAGCAATAGGAATGGTCAAATATAGCGTATCTACTCAGTGTGGATCTGAGTGTAACTGTTAAAAAAAAAAAAAAAAAAAAAAAAGAAGGAAAGGAAGTACTCCAAAATCCTTTTCCTACTTTTCCACATTTCATTTACTGTTTGACTTAGGATCTGTCAAATGGAGACTGCTTCTCCTTCCTGGGTGAAGTTATTGTTGCTGTGAAAATGACATCTAGACAAGCCATGGAGAGGCATAGGCTGGTTGGAGTTTCCCTTGCCCTTAAAGCTGCACTGCCTCAGCCTCTTCCTGAAGCAGTCAGGATTGCGGCAGCAGCTGGAGGATGGGGGTGGGCAAAAAGGAGTCTCTCTCAGTCTCAGTGAGCACTGTGGCCTGGCCACCCACTCTGTTATTGTTTCACGTAGGGAAGGTTTAAGGGTCCCTGGACACCCATTCAGAATATTCTTTCATCATATTTGGGACGCTAGTTAATGGATTATTTGTAATAATATGCAAGCATAATTTCTAAACAAAAGCAGAATTTCAATAAGAAGCTTTAAAGGATACATGTTCTTATTGCAGAAATGTTGTTCTCCCTTGTTAGGGACACAGACCCCTTGACATGGAAAACACAGCTTGCTCCCCTGAGAAGGAAAGCAAACATGATAGGTGGGTGTGAGTGCACGTATGTAATGGGCCTGGAGGGGAGTGGTTCTCAGGCTCCAGCAAGACGACTTTCCCAAGGGTCTCCCGTATTTTTTTTGTACTCTAAAGTACACTCACACATACACACAGACACACACGAAGGACACTACTGACACTACTTAAGAACACTGACACTGTGATGGTGGTTTGCAAGATGTGCTTACAGTGCCGGAAGTGGTAGGGGTAAGAGCAAGGCTCTGTAGTAAGGCAGATCAGGGTCTGAATCTGGATAGTACTTATGTGATCTTGGGTAGGAAGCTCTTCTCATGTGTAATAATGAGATGAGATAATGCATGAAAAGCCACTAGCATGCTCTCTCTGGCCACATAGAAAGCAGCTGGGAAATAGTAGCTGTGTCAGTAGTTATTCTAAATAAGGCTCCAAATGTAGCTAACTGTAGTTGCATGTGAATGGGAGGGACCTGGGGTGTCCAGCACTAGAAGCTACTCTAGGAAATATGACTCCTTACTCCTTCCCCACTCCTCCTACCTGCTATACTCTGTTGTATATATTTACTCAGAGGAAGAAACTCTATGGAGAGAGAGGTGAAAAGGGAGAATCACATGGCTTTTGGTTGCTGACTCAGCTCAGGGACTGAGCTTCTTCCTACTAAGAAGATAAAGGGCATTTGCCCTAGTTTTGTGCAGAATTCAGCAGCTCCAGAACAATGATGCATGAGATGTTAGAGCTCAGAAGACAGCATCCTTGGGCTCATAGAGTTCTCAGGGCGAAGCCATACTAGAGAACTTCATCCCCAGGAGATGTGCAGTGGGTGTGGACTTTCTCTGGAGCACATGGGACACTCCCTGGAGACCCCAAGAAACACTCAGCGGTATTCTGCAGGGACTGCTGCCCTTCGTAAAGGCAGGGGCACTGAAGCAATGAAGTTTGGGTTTAACTGCTAAAGCAAACTCATCATACCCATAGGCTGAAGAGACCTGAGAACATTTATATCTTGTCAAGAATGAAAAAGCCAGTAGATTTCAGTTGGTGATAGAAAGATGGTAAATTACAGGCATTAAGAAATGGGCAGGGAGCAAAAATGGGGCTTAAGTTGCCAGCAAAACTTGGTAGCTATTGGCAACTCCAGCCTCCTGAAAAAGTAAAGGCTTTTGAGGTTTATCCTAACTTTGGCAATAGGCTTCCAGCTTTTGTTTAAAAATCATTTTATTATGAAATATATAATGCAAAAGATATATAAAAAGGCTTCTAGTTTTTAATTAACATTATTGAATTTATAGGGATCAAAGAGCTAAACCATCTATCGTGGAGATTAAGAAATGAAGGCTCAGAGAAATTTACCCAAGGTTACGCAGTTAATGGTCATATTTTTTATTTTTTAAGAGTCAATCTTGCTGTTTCCTATTCCAGATCCTTTTATATTGCTGCTGAAAATTGTTATTTTAAAAATCTCATTAAATTCAATTTAGTAAGTTTTCTTCTAGCATATACTGAGTCATATAATGACTCTAGATTTCATCCTTCTTAAAATTCCAGGTAATTTCTAATTATAAAATAAGGCATAAAGCATGCTTCAATGAATACTTAAGAAAAAGAAAAGAGGCAGCCAGTAAGTTGTTGCAAAATCCATTTATTTTATTGGGAAAATGATAGTATCTTATGTTCACAAAGTTCACAAATAGTTTTGTATGTAAAATGTATAACCCATATTTTGGTTTCATTTATAACAACGTTAAATGTCTTAAAGCTTTCTAACATTTAATGAGTAATTTTAACAGAGACTGACTTTTCTACTGAAAATGTTAAAAAGGAAAATAATACATTTATTAAATAAGTCACTTAACTTTTCTATATGGAATTATAAATAGAATGTTTATTTTGTTAAAGCATCAAAATTCAGGCAAAGAGCAATACATTTTAAAATTGTATTAAAACTTGTTTCCATAAGAGTGCTCCCTCCTGGCTGGCAGACCTTTGAGTTCACCTGAAGTCTGGCAGCCATGGTACCTTGCTCAGGAGGCAAAAGTACTCCCAAGAGGCCCAGATTTTCAATCTACTTCTCTCAGTTTCCCTCTATCACTTTCAGATAACTCTTGAGATTCAGGCTGCTATCACCTAAGTAAACTACCCATTAATTGGGTCTATATTTCTGAGAGAGAGAAAGGTCTTTAACTTATGATCAAAGTCAATGGCTCTGAACTGAGGTTCCTTGTATTTTCTGGTCATCTTGGCACCCAAGTATGTTATGAGTTCACAACTCTCCATAAACTGCTCCATCTTCTTCTTATACTTTTTTCTTGTGTATTCGGAACCTTTGGGATTAAATGCTGTAGAAAATTTTACAGAACTGTGAATAATTTCTGCTAGTTAGTGAGTCATTAAATGAAAGAGAAAGAGACCTGGATGTGTGGTTGAGTTAGTTACACAGTTATGGTTGAGAAGATATCCAAATCCCAAATAAAATCTGGAGATTATTCTGTTTTAGGTCATAATTGCCTCTATTCACCCTTCTTTATGGCATGGATTATTGACAGCTGACTGTATTACTTAGTCCCTACTTTGAAAATAGAATTTTAACTTTGACATTTTATTTAAAATATTTGCCCTGTATTGTATTTGCTACTAACACTCTCTCTTTCTCTCTCACCAAGCAGGCAACACAGTTTAACAATCCTATTCATCACTTATACTACCATTAATGTTAAATTTGTTCTGAGTAGTAAATAATTAAAAAAGACATACCTTTGAGATGAAGTGCTATATATAGCAGTGCAGATCTCCTTATACTTAAAAAGGGGAACTTGGGCTTTAAGCATCCCGCTGCATTCATTGCTTTAATTAGAGAAGTTGCAATACCCTGCAGGGAGGGAACAATTCAAATTCTGTGTATACTTGAGTTTGGTTTCTTTTCTTAGTGCCAATAGATAAACAGGCAAATATTATTTCTTTGCCTCAAATAGCCCCCTGGAGTGGGGATGGGGCTTATAAATATGGTTAGATGACAAGTTAGCCAACAGGAAAGAAATACAAAATACATTTGATTAGGAAAAATGAAAATTACAAACTGACTTAGTGTCAGCTAAGTGATGGATAGGAGTATGGGCTTCATTACACAAGTCTCTCTATTTTTATATGTTTGACATTTTTTATAACAAAAAGTTAAGAGAAGAAAGAAGGGGACCCTAGGCTTTGCGATATCTTGGCCCGTATCTGCTTTCATTCTCAGAAATGGCCAGACTGCCTCCCACTCTGAGGACCCTTGGCTACCTGACAAGTAATTCCAGAGACCACAGTAGTCAGTGCTGGCAAGATTCCAGAGCCCAGAAGAAGGTAAGAGGCCCTCCTGATAAAAATTGGCCTTCAAGAGAATACTCCCCTATGGGTGGGCCTCATCTGGCATTTTGATGTTAAACAAGACTGAAGGCTAACCTTATAGGCAAGTTGAAAAAATCAGAGTGGTTAAGAATTGCTGACAAAGGTTTGAAATTGTGCCCTAAGCATTTGTTTTGTAGACTTTTTTAAAAAAAGCTTTAAAAATAGTAAAAATAAAATAAAATAGTAAAGATAGCAGTTGGCTGCTGCTAAGTTTTGCTATTCTTAAAAAGTTATACTTGGATAAATAAAGTATAACTTAAGTAGAATAAGTAAATAACAGTAAATAAAACTGACTTTATCTGGATGTGGGGCAAAATATGGGCTTTTTGGTCTGGTTGTGTCACTGTAACTCTTTTGGGTAGTCAGTGAATGATCCTCTCACGGACTGAATCTGCACATTTCAAATTATGAAAAGTTTCACAGACATTGAAATTCAAAAGTAAGAACCAAACTACATATCTAATTCAAATGGAAACAATTTTGTGGCGCTCTACTTTCTCTTCACTTTAGTGCAGATATTTGGGAATTAGCTATGGAAGCAGGGGATTTTCACAATTTTATTTTAACCACTACATATAAACAAAATAGGCTGAGAGAATTTGCAGCTTAAAATCAGAAAACTCTGCCTTGAATTTTATTGTTCCCAAAATGAAAATTAGTGTTAAAAAGAAGAAGTCATTGTATTCTTCTAACATATATAACAGAAAATTAAGTAAAAGAACCTGTTCCAGATATCCAGGCAAAGGAAGACTAGTAAGAAGTATCGGTTCCCTTAATGGGGGAAGCTTGTGTGGAAGCTTCTGTTCCCAGTATTTCAGTGGCGACCTAAGAACACAAAGTTCATTAGATGGATGCTCACAGTTATACTCAGTGTGTATAGATAGGAATAGACAAGAGACTATTAGAAGATAAAGTTCACTACTTTTTCTGCACTGGAGAAAATGATACAAGTGGGAATGCTGGGGCTCCTGGAAGTGCACAGCCACTCATGTCAACTGGGTACCCAGCCCTACTCACCTCGACTCAGTTTTCTCATTTTTCACAGCAATTATATAAAACTTTCTTTATTTTCCTTAAACTTCTGACTCTCCCAAATGCCCCCTCACCCCCAGGCAGATGCCATGCTGTACTGAGAGAAGCCATCAGGATGGGACTTCCTCAGCCCATCACAAGCAGAGCTACCCACTTGTTCTCTTCCCATGGTGGAGGTGCCTCCCATCTGAGACCAGGTCCCTTGGTCCCACCGCTCCCTCTCTCCAGGCATCTTACTACAGCACCTGCTTGCTCCCTGCCCTGGCATCTTTGCCACTTCCTTCTTTATTGGGTCCTTCCCGTGCATATGCATTTAAACATCTTCATAATTCCCCATTTAAAAAAAAAAAAAAGAAAAACCATTTTTACTCCTTAAATCCTATATGCCTTCCAGAAACGAACATCTCTTCTCTTTTTATAATTAAAACTTCTTCAAACAGTGGCTTCACTAGAGATTGCAAGCTACCACACAAATTTTATCTGCAGATGGGATTTGATCCACATGTATTTTATTTTTAAATTTGAATCAGATGTGGATGTTTAGGAATGTGAACAATTTAAACAGCAATAATACTTTCCAGCTTCTTCCAGCAGTAGATGGGCAGCTCTGGTCCCTTCAGCCGGCCATGTGCAGTCCAGTTTGCACCAGGCCCCCTGACTCCTGTGTCTTCACACCCAGCCTGCTTGCCTCAAGTCCCTCGCCTCCTGGCTGCTGCAGGCACTGTGTTTGTTTGTAGCCTCTGGACTACAGGCAAGAGCTCAGTTTCCTCAGCTCTGCTCCTTGGAGCTCTGTAGTCATGTCCTCTCACGTCACTTGACAAAACCATTCTTGGCAAGATTACTAATGACCTGTTACACCCTAAATCTCAAACGCTTTTCAGCCCTTGTCTTGCTTGACCTCTGAGAAGCATTTAAACCTGTTGCCATGCCATCCCTCCCCTCCGCCTCCCTCAACCCTCCTCATCCTGGCTCTCCTTTCATGTCTCTGTGGTTCTTCTTTCTCAGTTTCCCTTGTAAGCTCTTCTGACATTCATGCGTTGGTGTTTCTCAGGGTGTGGTCCCAAGCCCGCTGCCTTCCCCACATAACTACGGATGAGCTCAAACATGCTATCATATTTCAGACAAGATCACTCTGGCAGCCTCATCACTGGTAGTCCAACCCATGGTCTACACTTTAGTAGTGGTCTGACTCCAACCCATGGTCTGCACTTTAGTAGTGGTCTGACCCCAGAGCAAATTTGATTCCAACATGGACCTCACTTACAATCAGTCAATGTGCTCAGATTGCCCTCAGGATCACTATGAGGACACAAACTGTGTACACAGCATGAGTCCATGAAACTGCAAACGCTTCATGGTGGTCTTACTTGACCTTCCACACTCTGGCCCTGCCCTCCACCTCCAGCCTCGCCTTCACTCTGTCCCCTCTCCACATCACATCCAGCTATGCTGAAGTTCTTACAGTTCAGGAATACCCTAGGCCAGGTTTGTTGTAGGTCCCTCTGCTTGGAACATGTCCCTCTTTTCCTTCATCTAGCCAATTCCCACTCCTTATCCTGACCTTACACCCACACACAATTCAGTTAGACCTTTGGGCTACACTCTCTCAGAAGTCCAGGCATTTCCCCACCCTAAAGTCCATCACATTCTGCTGTTATCAGGCACTCAAAATCCATCTTACCCTGGACAGCTTTGGGATGAAAGGGACCAGTGCTTGTTCACACACACACACACACACACTCTCACACTCCTCTACCCCGTTCCCAGCATGTTGCATGCAACACAGATTTTCAGTAAATATTTGTGATTTAATGGTCTCACCTCAAAAATTTCTGGAGTTTTTCTTTGTTCTCACAAATATATATACGATTATGATATTCTAAAGCATAGTTAATGCTACCAGGTACTAGAGCTTCATATCTGGAAGACCAAAAAACAAAACAAAACCTCTATTGTATAATTAATATGCAGTCCTGTGTAAATAAAAAGTCAAAAGTATTTTATTTTTCTACCTATGTAGCTCAAGGAAGAAATAGAATATTTTTCCAATTAAACAACAGCGACCTTTTGACCAATATGTTAAGATTATTACATGAGCCACTTCTTTGGCGTAGCAATATCATTCTATACTTCCATGAAGGCCAGGACTTGCCTTTGGTTTCCATCCTTATAGGTCACTGGACAGTAGCCCTGGAGCTCCGCACACTTAGGGAATCGACTCTTCAGCTCTGACAGTGTCAGTCTTTTGGGGATCATGTCAGCAGATGGGAGTGGATGAGGTGCTAAGGGAGGCACGTACAATTCTGGGTTCTCCAAGAATTTCTATTAAAAAAGAATTCCAGTAGCAACATGATTTAAACCAGAAATGCTATGCCAATCAGAAGGCCACCGAGGCTCTCCTGCACCCTCCCCATTTTCAGTAGCAGCGTTCTGCTGCTCCTCAAACTGTAAATAACCTCTCCTCTGAAAGGAAGTTCCTTACAGGAATACTCCCAAGTGATCACGTCCAAGATTTATCCTCATCTCAGTCACTCATTCATTCATTCCTACAAAAAACACTTGTTGCGCTCCTACTACACTACAGTCACTGGAGAGAGCAGGGCCCTGCCAGCCCGTATTCCTGTCCTGCTGTGTAATTAACCGGTTGGGTGCCTTTGGCAGGTGAGTTAACTTCTCCAGCTTCAGGTATTGCTCTGTAAAATGGAGGGGGTGGGCCAGATACATGGCCTTTAATGTCACTTCCAGTTTTAAAAATTCTATGATTACCATTTAAGTAAGCAGGAAGAAATAAATATCTCATAATAAAGGGAACAACAATTCTAATTCTGCAAGGAAATAAAATGTTCAGAGGCATCTGTTTTTTCTTGTTGTTGTTGTTTTCAACTACCAATCTTTTAAAATCATCAAATTGTGGACATTATAATATGAGACGAAATCTATTTTCTGTTCCATTAAGCAGAAATATAAGGTATATAAAGAGTTCTAGTGATAGAAAAAAAATTAAAGCACAGGAGACATACGTCAGCTCTTGCTTCATTTCTACTGACTCTGAATCCCTTCAGCACCCCTGGGTGCTGAATCCCCTGGATCCTCAGTAGGCTGAGTCCTTGATGTTCAGCATCTCTTCCATTGATGGGGCTCAGTGTTGGCTCTCCTTAGCCGTTAGGCTGGCCTAGGCCAACAGCCCATCATTGACCCTGGACTCCTGCAATGTTTCAAATTATATCCTGGGATGCAGTTTTGGAACTCACCGCTGAGTTGCTTCACTGGTCCCAGAGTCACAAGTTCCAGTAATGGGGCTCCTGGTCCCAAGTTTCTGGGTGCCTATCCCTTCCTATTGATTAATTCCAAGATAAGACATTTTCTTTCTTTAGTAAATATTTGGAGTTAGGAGCAAACTTACATTCAGTTTTTCCTGAGAACTCATTTTATAGTAGTGCCCCCTGAACTCTGCTGCAAATTCCAAGGAGTCAGTTGCAGAGCAATCAAATAATTCCTGGGATTCTGCCAGGCTGACAGGGCAGAACTGTCCAAATTCTCCCAGGCGAGAAAGCAGCTCTTGAGGTGTGATACATAACTTGTCAATGCAGGCAGCTTTTCCTATTATTAACATATTAACTATTATCATGTATATATTTTTCATAGAGAACGCAATGATTTTAGAAATTAAAATAATTTTAATTACACAGCACTATACATACACATTATAAAATTCCAAACAATAGAGTAAAAAGTAAAAGTTACTACTCACATCTCCATTGTTTCAATCCAATACTTAACCTGAGAGGTAATCATCACTGTTGGATTTGTATCTTTTTCAGTCTTTTTTCTATACCTTCACATACATACTTTTTTGCATATAGTATGCTTGTGCCACTATACTATAAACATTATTCTGCAACTTGCTTTTATCAGTCAGTTATGGTCTTTGACCTCTTTTCATATAAGCTTATATAATTTACCTAATTTTTTTTTTTTTGAGATGGAGTCTCGCTCTGTCACCCAGACTGGAGTGCAGTGGCGTAGCTCGATCTCAGTTCACTGCAGCCTCCCAGGTTCAAGTGATTCTTGTGCCTCAGCCTCCCAAGTAGCTAGGATTACAGACGTGTACCATCACAGACGGCTAATTTTTTGTACTTTTAGTAGAGACAGGGTTTTGCCATGCTGGCCAGGTTGGTCTCGAATTCCTGGCCTCAGGTGATCCACCCACCTCGGCCTCCCAAAGTGTTGGGATTACAGGCATGAGCCTTCGTGCCTGGCCAATTTACCTAATTCTTTTTAATCGATGCATAGTATTCCACTGTATAAACATACATGTAGTTTACTCAACCATTTATCTATTGGTGAATGTTTTGGCCGTTTTAGTTCTTAGCTATTATAGACTATACATATGATACACACACACACACACACAATTTATACGTGTGTATACCCGCACATTTATAAACTTGCTACATTTAAAAAAAACCTATGGGCTAGATTTCAGGAAGTGCAAATAGTTTGTTGACATGATGTTACTCACACAAAGTTCTCCCTGTGCCCAGATCCCACCCAAGAGAAGGAAAACAAACATTTATCCAAAAGTGATTGACTTTATTCTAAAGAGTAGATTTAAAAAGAAAGTGCCCAAGTTCCTTTAATGAACAAGATTAAGAGTTTTCTCTCTATGCTTACCCAGAACAAAAATGTAAGTACACACATAAAAAAGAGAGTTTTCTCTCTAATACTCCACTGGAATGGGGACTTCAAAGCAATATAAGATGTTATAGAAAATAAAATTACTTTTTAAATACATTTTAGTTATAATGAGTGGACTTATTATAGCCAGTACATTTTGTTAGTTGTCCTTTTACCAAGGAAAAGTTTTACCTTTTTAAAAGATTATGCCTAGGAAGGTCCTAAATTAACCATAAAATTATGAAGCAAAAATCATATAGTTTGTTTTTTGTTTGTTAGGATAGAAATGATCTCATCTGCAATGTACTATTACAGCACTGTAATCCCTTATCTAAGACCCTTGGGGCCAGATATGTTGGATAATTCAGAATATTTTAGATTTTGGAAACACATCACACTCAGCCAGGTGTGGTGGCTCACGCCTGTAATCGCAGCACTTTGGGAGGCTGAGGTGAGTAGATCGCTTGAGTCCAGGAGTTTAAGACCAGCTTGGGCAACATGGCGAGACCCTGTCTCTACAAAAAATACAAAAATTAGCCCTCTGTGGTGGCACATGGCCTGTAGTCCCTGCTACTTGAGAGGCTGAAGTGGGAGGAACACTTGAGCTTGGGAGGTGGAGGCTGCAGTAAGCCACTGCACTCCAGCCTGGGCAACAGAGTGAGACTCTCAAACAAACAAACAAACAAAATGAAAGAAAAGAAATACATCACACCCTCACAGTGTCTGGAGAAGCACGCTGTAATCGATAAGATGAAATTTCTGCAACCAAATAGGTTGACCCTTCCCCACTTACTGGGTTTCATAAAAAGACTGTAAATAGCCATATGTCAGCTCATGTGAAGTTTTGCCCTCAAATGATTTATAACTAAACTTGATATTTTTAGAGGTTTTTGGATTTTGGAATCACAGGCCAGAGGTGTCATGTCACGTGATTGCCTCACTGATCTGCCTGCCTATACTGGGGAGGAGGGTGTGGGGGTCCAGGAGATGATGTCCCCTGATACCAACTACCATTTCCACTCTTCAAAAGGCCACATGTAATCCTGAAAAGGAGATGGTTGGGAAACCGTGCCCAAAGAGGTTTCCATTATGCAATCTCTCCACAATCCTGCTTTTAAACAGGGAGTAGGAGAGGGGGAAAGGAACATACACAACATGAAGGGATCTTTATTAACTGGCATTCCTTTAAGCAATCACAGCCCTCCTTCAATAAGGCAGGCATTTAAAACCATTGCTTATTGGCTCTCATCCTCTATTCATCTCTTGAAGGCAAAGAATCATCAGTGTGGCATCAGCACTACTCCTAACAAGGTCTTTAGGACATAAACTGATAAAGTGACAGTATTTTCCAAATGGTAACATCTAAGACTCATCAGAGTCAACAGAGGTCAATTAGAATCCCCAACTCAACTTCTGAGTCCCAGAAGAAAGGCTACCAGCCATGAATGAATCCTGACCGTATCATTAGGTTCTGGTCTTCTCTGAAGAGCTGAGAGCCAGCTGGGTGGGATCTCCTGAATGTCTTTGTGCCTGTTTCACAGAGTTAACAGAGGGCTTTCTAGGAGAGCATTATTGGCCTTAAAACAAATGACTTTGAACCTTACCATACCTTACCACATAAAATTATTGTCACTTAACATTCCCAGTTGCCCGATTAATCTGAACATAAATCTGATTGTGAATTCCTTCACCATATCATCATATCATGTGTATCACTGGAAGCCACAGGGTGGGCTGATACTGACATGACTCCAGTGGTATTCTTGATCCCTGCCTTGTGGTGTTCCTGCCTTCGTGTAATCTCCTCCCCCATGTGTGGGCTGGACTGAGTAACTTGCTTCGAATAAACAGAATATGGCAAAAGTGAGGGGATGTCACTTCCAAGATTAGTTTACCATTATGGCCTGAATTACGTTTCCCAAAAAGATATATTGAAGTACCCCCAGTACCCATGAATATGACCTTATTCGGAAATAGGGTCAGAGAAATACACACAAACAGACAGATACGGAAGGGAGAATGACATGTGAAGACACAAAGACACACACATGGAGAACGCCATGTGATGACAGAGGCAGAGACTGGAGTGATGTGTCCACAAGCTCAGGAATGCTGAGGATTTCTGGCACCACTGGAAAAACAGAAAGGCATGGAATAGATCCTCCCCTAGAACCTTCAGGCAGAGGATGGCCCTGTCAACACCTTGATTTTGGACTTCTAGCCACCAAAACTGTGACACAATACATTTTTGTTGTTTAAGCCATCCAGTTTGTGGCAGTTTGTTTCAGCAGCCCTAAGTAAAACAATTACAAAAGATGGACACTCTTTCTTGCCCTTTCAGGTTGTTCACTTGATAAAGGAAGCTGCCATGTTGGAGAGGTTCACATGGCAAGGAACTGAGGGTGGCCTCTGGCCAATAGCAGCCAGCAAGGAACTGAGGTCCTCAGTCCAGTAACACTTAAGGAACGGAATCTTACCGACATCACACGAGTGAGCATGGCAGTGGGCTCTTTCCCAGTTGAGCCTTCAGAAAAGACCATAGTCTTGGCTGTCACCTTCACTGTAGCCTTGTAAGAGACTACCCAGTTAAACTGTGTCCAGATTTCTGACCCACAGGAACTGTATGTGTGTGTGTGTGTGTGTGTATTATTTTCAGTTGCTAAGTTTTGGACTGATTTGTTACACAACAATAGATAACAAATACACTATTCTATCTGTTGCTTATGACACAGATGAAAAGGCTAAGAAGTTCCAATATTGATTTTCTACAAAGAATATTACACTACTATGATACTATAGTGGTACTATAATATGTAGTACTATAGTACAATAATATATAGTATTATTAAGGTATATAGTATTATAATACAAAGTATTATTATATTATACTACGTGGTGCTATAGTATTCTAATACTATCTATTTCTTGGTTGCTCTTTAGCTCAGATGTACTGAACCTCACCAATCCTGACAGGTTTAGTGACAGGGTAATTTAGAATCGTGTAACTTCAAGTCTCAAAAGACACCCAAATGTCTCTTTTTCTAATTATTGGGATATTCTGGATGACATCTGGCAATGTCTAGGTACCCTCTTCTGGAATGTGGCAGGAGGAATCTCTTTAATTCTCTAGGCCCCAGCCTTGTACCATCTCACTGATCAGGGTAAACCTTGGCCTCCTGGTAGGAGAGGATCATTTGAACGGTAAACAAAGGAAACAGAGCATGAAAAAAAACAAAACTAAATTCAAACAATCAGGTACAGGCTAGATTATCAGGCGGACGCTGAAGCAGAAGAGAACAGGACAGACTTCACTGAGATGAAACTATGTGTGGCAGAGGCAGGCACTGGAATCATGTAGTGGATCCTCAGTTCCCTCTCTAGGGCTGACATACCCACCCTGCAGCTGCTGGGCACCTGGCGCTGATTGCTCACAGCTGGACTGGAAATTGCCCTTCTGTCACAGCTTACGCAAGTTATACTCCCTCCCGGGGTGGCCTGCGGTCAATGACAGGCTGATGCGAGGGTGGAGAGGATACAAAGCCTGGACCCTCCCCCCACTTTGGGGACATTTTGAAGGTCCCTCCCAGCACCAGTGTTTCCCCAGGATCTACTGAGGGCTTCTGTTCCCACCACACTGCAGGTTAGTTTCTCCCTCTGCCCAATTTGACCATCCTGACTTGTCCACAGGTGTATCTCCTGATTAGAGTTGCTGGATAAAATAAAGGACACTGCTGGGTGCAGTGGCTCACGCCTATAAACTCAGTACTTCAGGAGGCTGTTGTGAGAGGATCACTTGTAGCCAGGAGTTTGAGACCAGCCTGGGAAACAAAGTAAGACTGCCCCCTCCAATCTCTATAAAAACATTTAAAAAATTAGCTGGGCATGGTGGCATGCATCTGTAGTCTTAGCTACTGGAGAGGCTGAGGCAGGAGGATCCTTTGAGACTAGGAGTTCAAAGCTACAGTGAGCTATGATTGTACCACTGCACCCCAGCCCGGGAAACAGAGCAAGCCCCTGTCTCAAAAAATAAAAAATAAAATTAAAGAATACCTGTTTAAGTTTGAATTTCAGATAAGCAATGAATATTAATAGTTTTTAGTATAAGTATACCCTATGCAATTATTTGGGATATACTTATACTAAAGAATTATTGTTTATCTGAAATTTAAATTTAACTGGGTGTCAGTCAGGCATGATGGCTCACACCTGCAATCCTAGCACTTTGGGAGGCAGAGGAGGGTGGATCACCCGAGGTCGGGAGTTTGAGCCCAGTCTGGTCAACACGGTGAAACCCTGTCTCTACTAAAATACAAAAAATTAGCCGGGCATGGTGGCGCACACCTGTAGTCCTAGCTACTCGGGAGGCTGAGGCACAAGAATCGCTTGAACCCGGGAAGGGGAGGTTGCAGTGAGCAGAGATCACACCACTGCACTCCAGCCTGGGTGACAGAGTGAGACTCCTTCAAGAAAAAAGAACTGGGTGTCCTGTATTTTTAGTCGCTAAATCTGGCAACTCTACGCCTGAAAGTACTTTCTGATAAAACTTCTGCACATGACTTTTCATCTTGAGTCTGTTTCTAGGGAACCCAGTCTAAGACAGGGAGGCTGAAATAGAGTAACAGAAAGATGAATGAGGCACAGCTTTCGCTTTCAAAGTCTGCTGTGGAGTGTTTCCCAGTGCGATCCCATCCAGAGCTTATTGAGATATTTCTAAAAATTCAATTCTCCCTTCCCTTGCACTTTTATCTTCATGCCTTATGATCTTTAGGTGAAAACAGATTCCCAATTTGTAAACAAACAGGAACCAGAAATACTGGTTATGCCCACATGGTGAAGCAACTCAAGATACAGTGATGCAGTTATTATTGGAATCCTCACTGCATTTTTCTTTGTATAGGACTCTCTTAGTCACATTGCTCCCATAAACCTCATCATACCTTCTGTGTAGTTTCTGAAGTTAAACACAATCATTAAACAGATGTCTGTGAGACCCCTACAGATCACATCTTTGTAGTCATCACTCTTTTTAGAGATATCAGATGTAGATAACTTTCCTTGTATTTTGTGTGTTTTCAGAGAACAGTCAATAAACTATTTAACAAGAATATATAATCAAACATGTGCTTCTGTGAATTCCTAATATAGATTAAAAGACATTTTAATGAACAAGCTTAGTTTTTTTATGGACTCAACATTTATATCATACTATAATGGGTGTAAATAGTAAAAATAATTTTAATTCTAGATTCCTAAATAAAATTTTGCCAGGTGTCACTCTGCAATCATGGACCCGTATAACTACTGCACACATTCTGAAAAATAGCTTCTCACTATTCCAAACACTATATACCCTTTTAGTGAGAGATCATGCATTATTTTTATGTCCTAGATTCACATAGGCATTCAATAAATGATAGCTTGGGTAGTGGCAGTCATTTATTAGAACAAACATGCCCACATGTCATAATCTATTTTGGCTGCTATAACCAAATGCTACAGACTGGGTAATTAATAAACAACGGAGATTTATTGCTCACAGTTTTGGAGCCTGGGAAGTCCAGAATCAAGGTACCAGCAAATCTGGTATCTGGCGAGGCACTGTTCCTCATAGATGGTGCTCTCTTGCTGTATTCTCATGTGGTAGAAGGGACAAGCAGGCTCCCTCAAGCCTCTTCTATAAGGGCACTAATCCCATTCATGAGGGCGAGCCCTCATGATCTAACTACTTCCTAAAGGCCCCACCTCTTAATACTATTACACTGGGAATTCGGTTTCAGCATATGAATTTTGGGTGATACAAATTTCAGACCATAGCATCACAATAATTGGATAATACTATTATATATAGTATTGGATAATAAGTATTGAAATACTTATTAAGTCACGCCTGACTCATGTTCAAATGGAATGAATTACAGTAACACGAGTCAGGCATGTTTACACTTGAAATTAATATTTTATTCTACCTTAAAAAGTGCTATCTTACCTGCTTTTATTCTTTCCAGGTATGTCTGCATGTATTTATTCACCATTTGAACATTCTTAATGAGTTCATTCCATACCCACCATTTGCTGTGAAATCCATCAATCACATACCAGTTCTGATGCTGTTCTTGATAATATTGCCTAATCTCATCAATATTTTTGCGATACTTTAGATTATTGACAGCTATAATTTGTGCACTATTGTGCAATGGATAAGGCAATCTAATAGGGAAACAGAGAAGGAATGGAAAAAGCTGTTAAAAACATATCTTTTCCCCCTGTATGATTAAAGTTTATTCCTTTTTTGTTGTCTTCATCATGCACGTTACCTTTGTTCATTTTCTTTTTCTAGGAGCAATCTTTTGAAAATCTCCTTGGAAGGCACACTCAATTCAAAGATGACCATGGGAATGATTGACCTAGCTTCCAAGAGATTCATTTGATGTTTAGTTACAGGATATCCATCGATGACAACACTAACAAGGAAAAACATGAAAATAAAAATTCCACATTTCTTTTTCTCTAGTACTTCCTTTCTGTCTTCCAGAACCAGTCTGTCTCTTTAGGAGTAGCTCATGATTTTCCTTATGTAACTCAATTTATTTTCTTCACACTTTGCCCTCTTCATCTCTACATCTTTAATCTCAGTCAGGCCAAGAGCCATGAGGTGGGCAGGACACATCCAAACACAGTTCAGAAGGTGGGCATAGGAGAGAGCTCTGAATTTCTACACTCAGCATGCTGGAGATAGATTTTGGCAGAATTTGAGAGATAACTCCCACAGTACCTTGAATATTGTGTTCAATTGGTGCTGTTAATCTAAACATGAAAGAGTATAGCTTTAGAGGCAGATAACTTTAGATTTAAAACCTGGTTTGAACTTTCTGAGAGGAAATGATGTTTAACTCTAAGAGTTGTTTTAAAGATTGGAGATCAGGTATGTAAAGCAACTAGAGTAGGACCTGGTACATATTAGATGCTCAAGAAGTAGTATTTTAGTAAGAGACTAAGCCAATATGGAAAAAAAAAAGTGTGCTCTAAGCTTGCTTTTTGTAGTAAATGCTCTGTGAGGAGGCTGGGAGTGCAGCTGGGGGAGAGTTGGTGAGAGTGGCCCTATAATATTTGAGTGGGAATCATTCCATCAGGACCCATGATGCATGCCTCTGAGCAGAAATGACAAGGAAAATTTAAACTAGTTCAATAGGCTGAGATAATGAGATTGTCACTATCAAACTGAGAGGAGGAAAAAAAAGGCTGGTTATAGCTTCCAGGAGGAGTGGCCCCCAAGCTCAGGAAACTCCCTGTGAGGTGGGAGCAAGCTGGGCATGCTGGCTGGTGGTCATCAGGAAGTTTGGTTTGACCTAAGCCACAGGACCCCCTGCCTCAGTGCTTTCCAGCTGTTAAAGCAAACTAAATACGGCCATACGTCTATATTTGAGTTCTTGTGGATGAACTGTAACCTAGCTTAATAGTCAGACAAGATTGAAAACCTAACTTAGGAGTATGTGCCTGTAACAATAACTGAGTCCTGGCCAATCCCAGCGGCCATACTTCAACCACTCATAGACTGCTAAGTGTTTAAACTGTGTTCAAATAAGGCAAACACCAACCTGTAACCAGTCCAGCTGTTTCTGTATCTCACTGCCAATTTCTGTACATCATTTCCCTTTTTTGTCTATAAATCTTCTTCCACCATGTGGCTTCGCTGGAGTCTCCATGAATCTGCTGTGATTCTGGGGGCTGCCCGATTTGTGAATTGTTCATTGCTTAAACTCCTTTGAATTTAATTCAGCTGAAGTTTTTCTTTTATAACAGCTGAGTCTCTAGGCACTGGCCTACAATTCTACAGCAGAGGGGACTGTTGGCTAGGCTGGCCTCATAGAGAATGTATGAGGGTGCAATTGTTGTTTTTTTAATCAAGAGTAGCTCAACTTCTTTGTCCTGTGAAGAGTCACTTGAGTGACCCTCAGGATTAGGGAAATTCAGGGTGAATGAGCAGTCATTGTCCTGGTATTAAGGTGGAATGAAATCTTTTTGACTCAACCATGATTGCCTCACTGAGGTCCTTCTTATGCAAAGCTGAACACCAGGGAGGAGGTAATTCAATCTGGGTAAGTCCTGGGCCTTTTCTGGGGATAAAGTCTGACACCCCAGAAGCTGCTCCCCAGTAAATGAACTCGAGAACTGTTCAAGGACTTAATTATGGGTCACAGACAAGGAAAGTCAAAGGGGCTTCTAATAGAAAACCTTGAGTAAATCAGGGGGGTTCTAGGTCAGTGACCTGTGCTCAAGACCAGGGCTTCAGGTTTCATGGGGAGGGCTTTTACTACTGGGTATGGCCCGTGGCTGTGCTGGAGGAGCAAAGGTGAGAAGTGTAAATGGAAGAGACAGCTCAAGTGCATAGCTTTCTTGTCCAAATGTGGTGTTAAGGGAGAGGCACTACTACCCGTGCAGAGAGCTGGGCCAGACATAGACCATCTCCACTGGACCAGCACCTGGGGGATGGGGGAGGGCCACTTCTCCATAACTTCATGGGGCAGTGAGAAGAACTCCTGGAGTGTGGAAGTCACATCAGCCTCCTTTGTTTAAGTCTGAAGGCTTTTGGACAACTCAGGGGTTGCTGGAGAGAGTGAAGGGGCCTGCCTGCTAATCTGGCATGTGAATTTTCAAGCCAAGTTTTTGCTTGACAGAAAATTCAAATATGTAACCACATAGGTGCCCAGAGTTTGAGAGAAGTAGATCACACCCTTTACAAGAGCTTTAAGCCCTATGTAAGTGTTTTAAATCACGAGCGAGCAGTTTCTTGAAAGATTTAACTCCCTCTGTCCCATCCTCTCACCCCATTCACTTACCCTGCAGTATTGCACACACTTTCCATCAGAGAAAGTTCTAAGGCTTGAATAGCCAGTTCATCAGGTGCTGTCATTCCTTTATGAAGATGCCAATTTAACATAAGTGCCAGCTCTGTTTCCGGGTGATTGTTTAGTACATAACGCAAAGCTCCTCCTATTGATAAATGCTTTAACCCATATTCACTTGTAATTTTTTTGGCAACTGAAAAACATAAAACTTTTAAATTAAATTAAATGATTTAGATTCAGGGGGGACATGTGCAGTTTTGTTACATGGGTATATTGCGTGATGCTCAGGTTTGGGCTTCTAATGATCCTGTCCCCCAAGTAGCAAACATAGTGATGGCAGTGGCTGCTGCCATCACACTGGCTGCAGCTGCCCAAACCATGCTGCAGACCCAGGCCTCCTGCTCTATGGAGCAGGCAGCAGCCTCATCCTCCTGGGTGTGGCTACAGTCACTTAAACTGCGGCTATGGGTCTGAGCCTCCCTGTGCTCTTGGAGGCAGCCAGGAGCAAGTAAGACCTGCCCTCTTGGGTGTAGCTGCAGTCACCTGACCCACGGCTGCAGCTCTGGGCCTCCTGCTCTATGGAGCAGGCAGGAGCCGTGGACAAGCAGGAACCCTGCCCCTTGTGAGTTGGTGGGGTGGGAGCTCCCTGGGTGCAGCTTGGGGGGTTCTCCCAGGTGCAGGACCCAGGCATCTCTGCATCTCTGCAGCCTGCATCCACAGGGGCCTGGGAACCTCCCCAACCCCTGCAGGCTCAGGGGTGTCTGCTCCCGCTGCCTGGCCTCTCTCTGCTCCTGGCCCTACTCCCATCTCTGAGCAGGGGTTGGGGCCAAGCCCCAGGGGCCATAAATGGCAGTGGGTGGCAGATTGATTCCTGGGCAGAAGGGGGTGGGTCCCTAGTAAGGCCCCAGCTTCAGGCCAGGGAGGGCCTGAAGGCTGGGGGCTGGGATGCCGGTCTGTGGACAGGAGTGGGGACTCGTGGTGCCTCTTCTGGGCCTACCCAGGGCCACCCATGGACCAATCAGCAGGCACTTCCTCCCCTCTGAGGTCCATAAAAGCCCTGGGCTCAGCCAGAGCAGGGGAGAGGACGACCAGAGGACGAAGAGGGCAGAGAGATAACAGGATGACCAGCTGCAGAAAGGAGTACCCTCTCTGTTGACAGTGGAGTACCCTCTCTGTTGATAGCTGGAGAGGACAGGACGACCAGCTGCAGAGAGGAGTATCCTCTCTGCTGATAGCTGGAGATGACAGAACAACCAGTTGCAGAGAGGAACTACCCTCTCTGCTGAGAGCTGCAGAGATGACCTGCCAGCAGATAGGAGCCACCCTCTCCAGGGCCTCCTCTCTGCTGAGAGCAGCAGACATCAGGACAACCAGACATCAGGACAACCAGTAGCACAGAGGAGCTACCCTCTCCAGGGCCTCTTCTCTGCTGAGAACTGAACACTGGACAGACAACCTGCCTAAGTAGAGGAGTCACCCACTGTGGGTCTCCTCTGAGCTGCTACAACACTCAATTCATGTTTGTCTTGTTCACTCTTCACTTGTCTGCCTACCTCATTCTTCCTGGATGCAGGACAAGAATTTGGGCAAAAGTGCTGCAGCCACAGAGGTTTCAAGCCAGAAAAGATCCAACCCAAAGATACCAGAACAGTAGTACCCAATAGATAGTAAAAAACAAAACTCTAAATTTATTTCATTTCACAAATTTATCAGTTCACCTTAGTTTTAGACTCTGGCTAATGATATCAACAGCAAGCTAATTTTCACATTTCTCAATGAAATTTCAAAAATTAAAATTGCCCTATTTTACGGAACTAATAACTGTCAAAGGTCAGTCATTAACAGTACTTCAGGTATGTGGCTGATAGATCTGGTTAATGAGCCAAATCTGCTTTTTTTTTTTTTTTTTTTTTTTTTTTTTTTCCTTAACAAACCAATTTTAAGGGTTTTTTTTCTGCATGAGGTGGCAAAATTTTTGAGAGCTTTGCAAGTCATCTTTTACGTACTCTTACTATCTGGTAGTATGCCCCAAATAACAATATAATATTCCTGTTTCACTGAATTGTATCATTCCCCTTTCTGTCCATTTATGGACTCCATGATGCAACCACCATAGCATACCCTATACAGTTAGATCTCAGTTAATCCTCTAGGAAATAATTTTTAAAATGTATAATGGCACACTTGACATTTTAATAGTGACTTACAGCCTATGAGGAATTTTTCTTCTGTGACTTTATTTGAAATTTTTAACTATTTCATCAGGTGGGTGGAATGGATATTGAAATTCCAGTTTTATAGATGAGGGGAACTGATTTGTCCAAGGTTACATAGATGTTGCCACTGGCTGAAAGAAGACTCACACTGGCTTCTCCTGAGTGAGACAACAGACAGATAAATGGCTTCTAGTAGCTAGTAAATGTGGGTGTGCTCTGTTGTGTGTATATTCCTTGCCTGAGCACTGTGTGGAGATAGCAGTGGGTGGAGGATACTCAGAACCCTACTCATCCCATGAGGATGATGATTGACCAGGGACCACCATCAGGACCACCCAATAAAGAAGTTCCTATGAGAGCCACAGAGCATATAACTTCAGCTTTGCACAAATGCTGGAACAAAATCTGTTTTTTTTAAAGTTCTAACAATAATTAGACTCCTAAAATTTGACACCTTATTTAAAAATCAACCACCATTTCAACAAAAAAATGAGATACCAGGTAATCTACATGTTCACCTTGTGCTCTGGATGTGGGATCTTATTTTGCATGTCAACATTCTGCTGTCTTTGGAAAATATCATTATCTTTGTGAACATTTAGGATATGATTATGTCAGAGGCATGCAAACAAGAGCAACTCCATCTTGAGTAGGGGCTGGGTAAATAAGGCTGAGACATACTGGGCTGCATTCCCAGACAGTTAAGGCATTCTAAGTCACAGGATGAGACAGAAGGTCAGCACAAGATACAGGTCATAAAGACCTTGCTGATAAAACAGATTGCAGTAATGAAGCCTGCTAAAACCCACCAAAACCAAGATGGCAATGAGAGTGACCTCTGGTTGTCCTCACTGCCACACTCTCACCAGTGCCATGACAGTTTACAAATGCTGTGGCAACATCAGGAAGTTACCCTATGTGGTCTAAAATGGGGAGACATAAATAATCCACCCCTTGTTTAGCATATCATCAATAAATAACCATAAAAATGGGCAACCAGCAACCCTGGGGGCTGCTGTGTCTATGGAGTAGCCATTCCTTCACTTTCCTAATAAACTTGCTTTCACTGTACTCTATGGACTCGCCTTGAATTCTTTCTTGCATGAGATCCAAGAACCTTCTCTTGGGGTCTGGTTCTGGACCCCTTTCCTGTAACAATTATAGACTCTTTTGTCATGTTAAGAACTTTATAAAGCCAAAATAAACTTTTCATCTGAAGAGCTGGAACATAAAATTCCCTTATCTCTCTTCTCTATTCAGTCAGTCATTAAGACTTATTGTTTTCCTTGGAAATGTATCCTATATCTGCCCTTTCCATTCTGTTCTCATTGTGACCACCCACTGTTCTTGTTGTTATCATGTCATCTTGAAATACTACAACCAACCAAGTTTTGGACTATTTACCTTAAAGTCCAAAGTTACACAAAACATTATAGGAATATAGTTTATCAAATGCCTTTCCAGCAATGATTAAGATAATTGATTTACTATTATTACTTGTTTTGAGACAGGCTCTCACTCTGTTGCCTAGGGTGGAGTACAGTGGCACAATCATGGCTCACTGTAGCCTCAATTTCCTTGGCTCAAGTGGCCCTCCCACCTCAGCCTCCTAAATAGTTGGGACTACAGGCATGTGCCACCACTCCCAGCTAATGTTTTAATTTTTTTGTGGATATGAGGTCTCACTATGTTACCCAGGCTGGTCCTGAACTCCTGGGCTCAAGTAATCCTGCCACGTTGGCCTCCCAAAGTGCTGGGATTACAGGCATGAGCCACTGTGCCTAGTATAGTAAATTATATTTATAAAATATTTTCATATTCTTTATATACTTAGCATATTTGACTATAATTATGAATATTAGTTTGTAATTTCTTGTATTGTCTTGGTTAGGTTTTGATATTAGGGTCATGTTAATTAAAAAATGGATTTGTATCCTATATGCCTTTTTGACTGTATGAACCATATTCCTTAATAAAAAAGAAAATAAAAATAATTTGGGAAACTTACTCTTTCCCCTTGCTATGGGAGAGCTTATAAAAATACAGGCATTATCTCTTGAGTTTTTAGTTCTTTGAAAATTTCCTATAATTTTTGTCTAAAACAATTTGATTCTGGGCCATTTCAGAGTTGGGTTATATTTTTGAATGCCTTCTCTTCGATGGTTATTGGTCTATTTAGGTTTTCTATCTCGTTTTGAGTCAATCTTCATAGTTGGTTTTCTGAAGAAGTGGCACTAGTTTTCAGTCATTCTCACAGGATTAACAAGAATTCTAGACAGAAATACAGTTAAAATAAGCCTGAATCAGGCTGCACCTTTGACCCACTTCCTTGTAACTGAAAGTCACATAGCAGTAGTTACTGACCACTGGCATCCCCATCATTCCTTTAAATAGGATTTCTGATGTCAGATGCACAAGGCTTTTGTTTAAGATAGATAGGATCTCTGATGTTAGAATAATAAGGCTGTTGTTAAGGAATTCCTTAAGCAGAACCTAAATGCCAGCAGAATAGCTGACACCAACAGGAGGTTTAAAACCCCCACCGAATCAGCAGGAGAAGTCAGTTTCTTCATCTCCCTGTCCCATGACTTCACCCTGCATTCTTCAACCAATCAATGATTTTTGCACTTCAATTCAGCCCACTCCAAAACTCTTAAAAACCCTAGCCCCAGATTCCTCAGAGAGACGGATTGGAGATTTCCTCCTGTCTCCTCACTCAGCCACCCTAAGATTAAATGTCTTTTTCTGCTGCAACCCAGTGTCTTGGTGAATTGACCTGCCATGTGCATTGGGTACAAGCAGATTCTTTTATGCTTGAGGAAAACAAAGGCAAACATACGCTCACCTGTAGTTTTCCCAGATTTTGGAGGCCCCACAATTATAATCCTAATGGGCACAGTAGGCTTAGGTTTGGGTTGGCGGATATATTTGATTGGGTTCTTCATAAATTTTTCTTTTGTTTCTTTACTAGATAAAAAATAAATATACTGACGATGGATTACAGGATAAATTGGATTCTCTGCATTTTCAACTGGCTTGATTGTCTCTCCTTCACTTAGCTGCAACATATACACAGTTGAATTTGAAAGTTAGTTTGAATTTTTACAGCACTTCCCTGAAACACATTTGAAAAAAACAATTCGTGACATAAGAAAAAAAATTCCTTACAGAATAAGAAAACTAATTATAATCAAAGATTAATATTAAACAACTGTGGAAAAGTACACATTATTTTACAGCCGTATGTAATGAATGCAATAGTTCTTAATTGGCCTTCAGTTTATGACAATTATAGTCCTTCTACTTCATTTATAGTGTGTTTAGTGTATACTGAATGTTTCTGTCAAACAGCCTAAGGTTGTTTGCATTTATTCACAGGCCAATTTATCCTCACAAAGAGGTCCATTCCTAAGGTGATGTTATGGATTGAATTGTTTCTCCCTTACCTCCTCAATTTCTGTTTGAGGCCCTAGCACCCCAAGTGACTATATTTGAAGACAGGGCCTTTAATAAAGGAGGAAATTAAGGTTAAATGAGGTCAGAAGGATGGAACCTGAATCTGGTGGGACTGGTGTCCTTACAAGAGGAGGAAGAGACATCAGGGTGGGCACACAGAAAAGGCCACGTGGGGACACAGATAGAAGGTGGCCAACTGCAAGTTAAGGAGAGAGGTCTTGCCTTGTCAGAAAAACCAACCCTGCTGGCACCTTGATCTTGAACTTTTAGCCTTTAGAACTGTGAGAAAATAATTTCTGTTGTTTAAGCTACCAAGTGGTATTTTGTAACGGCAGCCAGAGATGACTAATACAATTGGGTTCTTGGGTTATCTTTCAGGGGTATACTAGTAGGGCAAATCCCACTGGGTTCTCTTCTATATTTTTGTATAGTTCAAATCCCACTCACATAAACATTAAGAGCTATCATGAAAGGGAAAAATACCCATAAAAGGCAACCTAAGGTGTGGGTAGGAATGAAGTTGGAGGAGTGGTGCCACATCTTTGCACTGGTGATGATGAAGACTGGGCAATTGATCAATGCTACGTTTGAATATCTTTTTATAGCATCAGATGGGCAAGTGTCAGCCATCCCTGGACTTGACAGAGTAGGTGTGAAACAGTATGGCAATATTGCTCCTCCCTGAGAGCTACCTCAAGACAGTTGTTACAGATCAATGGTAGTGTCAACATTATAATTCTTGGGCTAGAGTGAAGTTCATGGATGGGAGTAAATGCTAGAGATAAGGAGAAACTCAGGGGGAGGTAGGGGTGTCTGCTCTATGTTACACAGTTGGTGATAAAAGAAAAGCTGAAAGTTTAATGATTCCATTTTAAATCCCAAAGTATTTTTATAGCTAGATGAGACTACTACACAATACTTACAATTTTTGAAATTATCCAGTCTTTTTCCTTTAAAAAAGACATACCTTTGAAAAAAATAAATAAGGAACATGGCTTTCAGGTGCGTTTGCTGAAATTACCTTTACAGGGTCCCAATAGCCGAATGAGCTTATATACTTGTAGGTAAAGGTGAGCATTTTCTGGGCAAGGGGTGCTGGTATTGGATGACATTTCTCAAAAATGCTTGCACGATTTTCCACCAGTGGTTTCAGTTTCATATTCAATGTATATTGTACAATGTGATTTTTCCGAGCTCCATTAACGGAAATTATTGGTATCAAATATCTCTCAAGTTCATCCTGATAAGAAAAGTCATAAAAACAAATATATTTAGTGAGAAAAAGGCTGGTAGTATTTAGTCACAGCATGTAGACACTGCTGGTGACTGACTACTTCAGTCCAGAACACAAATATTTTTCAGCTTCCAAGTGGCTGCATGTTGGTGACTAAACTTACTCTGACCCTGTGTGGCTTCCACATTGCTCTTAATTTATGGACTTATTGCATAATTGTTAAATGATACCGATAAAAGGAAACACAGCCCTAAAATATACATTTTTAAAATGTTTATAAAGAAATGCCATGAACTAAATTGCTTTAGTCTGATTCTCAAATATTACTTTTGAATTATAAAAAGCGAAGGAAAAGTAATAACCTGTATTATTTGTAAATTATGTGTATCTGCTTCAAATTTTTCTGCTAGTTCACCTCTCAGGCGCTCAACTGCATCAGTTTCCTGTTCTTCATCTTCCTCGCCACTCATCTCTTCCTCATCTTTTGGAAACTCATCTTCAAGGATATTTTCAATATCATCATTGTCTTCTTCAAGTTCTTCCTCACTAATCTCTTCATCATCTCTAACAACATTCTAAGGAAGAAAACATTCTCTTTTACTATACATGTAAAATATGTAACAAAAGACACTATTAACAAATCATCTGGAATATTTTGTAATGGCTCGATATTGGTTGGTATTGCATGTTGACATTCATCTAGTAACGCAATAAGGTTTTAAATATCTGACACTTTTGGGGGTGTTATAGAACACTTTTTTGTCACGTTGCCAGAATTATTTTTCTGGTTCCTTCTCATTTAGGTAGACTATTTCTTCTAATTATTTTTGAATTTATTTTGGATTTGACTGGTTTTTAAAAATTTCTTTTTTTTCTCCTTGAGGATGTGACTTTATGTTTATAGTTGCTTGCAACTTCTGTGTTCCTTCATTGGTGAAGCCTCTGTGCTTGAGTTCCTTGGTGGTAGTCTTTGGATGATGGCTTTCTCAGTTGCTGGTTGTAGTAGCAGTGTGCTCAATGTGGAGCGGGTTCACTGTCTCAGTTTTCTGCCTGGCTCCTGGTGTAGGATATAGCCCACTGCTTCTTTCAAAGGGTCTGTGGTTTCTTTCAGTTTTCCTGTTAAGTTCCTGTGTTGCTTCTTGGAAAAACGTTCAGAGTGTATCTCTACACCCTATTTTGTCTTTCCAAGTTGGGGAGGCATGCTAACACTGCCTCCAACCTGCCATCTTGGAAAAATTGTTTAAAAATTTCTTTGGTACTCAGAATTTTAATACTTTCAAGACTCTGGCCCCAAAGTGGTCCCATAAATAAATACAGAGACAAAATATTAAATGTTATTTATGTCTATGATTGTCAAAATGTTACATGTTTTTGATGGTCTTCAGGAACAATATTTAATGCAGTTCAAAGAGTATAAAACACTAGCTATCTTAACTGGGACAAGATGTTTCCTTATCTGTAAAATAAGAATAATAAAAGTATCTCACAGGGTTGCTGGGAGCATTAAATTAGTTAATACATGCAAAGGCATTAGAAAAATGTCTGGCATATGGTAAGTATGTGAACGTTACCTATTATTATGCTCTTATAGCTATTATTGTCACTTTGTGTAAAGCAGTGTACAAATAGAACAGCAGATGCCTTTTCGGAGGCTATAGCCTATCTGAGAAAACGAGAATAATACATTAATGATTATTAAAGACCATGACAGGATATTGGTACTAAGTCGTATTGTGTAGGCTTTAAGTGCTATAGTTCACTTTGCACAAAACTGAACCCTATAATAATCATCCTCTGCACTGCCTCCACACTGTTCTCCCTGTAGTATTCCTTGTTTCAGTTGGAGAACTGCCCTCCAGCCTGAAACCTGGGAGTTATCTAGACTCCCAGGATGAGAGTCCTGGGTGGGAAGGGATGGGGGGTTACAAAGGACTGTAATCCTAAACAATGCTCAACACTCCCTCCCTTGTGGCCCCTCTCCACTGTTTGCCTTCACATTGTCTCTTGCCTGCAATCTTCTGGCTACTTCCTAATCTTTCTAAATGACCAGGCCTCTAGTCATTTAGTTTAGTGAAAAGTGCCTGGAGATGGGATTTGGGTGTGTGAGGGCAGGGAGGAAGATGAGAGCATCAGGACCCATTCCTGCTCCTGCCCAATCTCCCCTTTCTCCAAAAGGAGCTTGGCTATGGAGCAGGGTTTTTCAGTTCTGGTTCCTTTTAGAGAAGTTTCAGATCATTTAGTCTCCTTACGACTTGTTCCTTTTTATTATAGCTTGTCAATTTTCTATCCTGATATTTAATTTTCTAAGGATCATTGCAAGTATAGTGGGATAGGTCTACACTACAAGCTGGGACATCTTAGTTCCAGATGAACTTGTTCTCACCTCTCTGGCTCCACTGAATAGCTCCTACAACTTTTTATTAAAAATTGAAATTGTACAATTTTAAAAAGAAATTCATTTTTATTATAAAGAAATTAAATTATATAGTATTGTATAAGATAAAAAGTAGAAGTCTTTCATCACAGTGCTATCTCTATTTCTACCCTCCTACCTGGAATTAATTTTGGTTAACAATTTGGTTAGGATCCTTACAAATGTTTTACTATATATATATTTAATTACATCATATTTTAAACATAAATGGGATTATTTTATTTTCTACAACTTTAAAAAAATTAGCAATATATTTAAATTTCTTTCCATATCAGAACATACATCTCAATTTTTTTTCAATGAATTAAAAAAAAATTTCAGCTTTTATTTTAGATTCGGGGTACGTGTGCAGGCTTGTTACAAGGGTATATTGCATGATGCTGAAGTTTGGGGTATGATTGATTGTGTCACCCGGATAGTCAGCATAGTACTCAATAGTTATTTTTTCAACCCTCTCCCCAACCCTCCTCCTTCTAGGTGTTCTGAGTGTCTATTATTGCCATCTTTATGTCCATGAGTACCCAGTGTTTAGCTCCTACTTATAAATGAGAATACAGGGTATTTGGTTTTCTGTTCCTGTGTTAATTTGCTCAGGATAATGGCTTCCAGCTGCATCCACACTGCTGCAAAGGATATGACTTTTGTTCTTTTTTATGGTCATGTAGTATTCTACGGTATTATACATATGTAGCACATTTCCTTTACCCAGTCCACCACTGATGAGCCCCTATGTTAATTCCATGTCTTTGCTATTGTGAATAGGGCTATGATGAACATATGAGTGGATGTGTATTTTTGGTAGAACAATTTATTTTCTTTTGTATATATACCCAGTAATGGGATTGTTGGGTCGAATGGTATTTCTGTTTTGAGTTATCTGAGAAATCTTCAAACTGCCTTCCACAGTGGCTCAGCTAATTTACATTCCCCTCAAGAGTGTATAAGTATTCCCTTTTCTTTGCAGCTTCACCAGTATCTGTTGTTTTTTGACCTTTTAATAATAGCCATTCTAGGTCAGGCATGGTGGTTCATACCTGTGATTCCAGCACTTTGGGAGGCTGAGGCTGGCAGATTGCTTGAGACCGGGAGTTTGAGACCAGCCTGGGCAAAATGGGTAAACCCTGTCTCTCCGGAAATAAAAAATAAAAAAATAGCTAACTGTGTTTCTATCTGCAGTCCCAGCTACTTGGAGGCTGAGACAGGAGGACTGCTTGAGCCCTGGAGGTTGAGGCTGCAGTGAGCTGTGATGGTGCCACTGCACTCCATCCTGTCTCAAAAAAAAAAAAAAATTGCCATTCTGACTGGTGTGAGATGGTATCTCACTGTGGTTTTGATTTGCATTTCTCTGATGATTAGTGACACTGAGCATTTGTTCAGATGTTGTTGGCTGCATGTATGTCTTCTTTTGAAAAGTGTCTGTTCACATCTTTTGCCCACTTTTTAATGGGGTTATTTGGTTTTTGCTTGTTCAATTGTTTAAGTTCCTTATAGATTTGGAATATTAACCTTTGACAGATGCATAGTTTGTGAATATTTTCTCCTATTCTTTAGGTTGCCTGTTTATTCTGTTGATAGTTTCTTTTGCTGTGCAGAAGCTCCATAGTCTTAGGTCCTTGTGGGAGCTAAGCTCCCACTTGTCAATTTTTGTTTTTGGTACAATTACTTTTGAGGACCTAGTCACAATTATTTCCCAAAGCCAATGTCCAGAATGGTGTTTCCCAGGTTTTCTTCTAGGAATCATACAGTCTGAGGTCTCATATTTACATCTTTAATTTATCTTGAGTTAATTGTTTTATATGGTGAAAGGTAGGCATCCAGTTTCATTCTTCTGCATATGAATAGCCAGCTAACCTGGCACCATTTATTGAATAGGGTATCCTTTCTCTATTATTTTTTTGTTGTTGTTGTTGGCCTTGTTGATCAGATGGTTGTAGGTGTATAGCTTTGTTTCTGAGTTTTGTATTCTGTTCCATTGGTCTATGTGTCTGTTTTTGTACTGGTATCATGCTGTTTTGATTACCGTAATCTAAGAGTATAAAGTTAGGTAGTGTGATGCCTCTGGCTTCTTTTTTCTTGGGATTGTTTTGGCTATTTGGGGCTTCTGTTTTGGTTCCATATGAATTTTAGAATAGTTTAAAAAATCTGTGAAGGATGTTATTGGTAGTTTGATAGGAATACCATTGAATTTGTAGATTGAATAGTATGGCCATTTTAACGATACTGATTCTTCCAGTCCATGAGTATGAAATGTTTTTTCATTTGTTTTGTGTTGTCTCTGATTTCTTTCAGCAGTGTTTTGTAGTTCTCCTTGAGAGATTTTTCACTTCCTTGGTTAGCTGTACTCTTAGGTATTTTATTCTTTTGGTGGCTATTGTAAATGGGATTGCATTCTTGATTTGGCTCTAAGCTTAAACATTACTAGTATAAAGGCAACTAATTTTGTGCATTGATTTTTGTATCCTGAAATTTTACTGAAGTTGTTTATTAGTTTCAGTGACCTTTTGGCAGAGTCTTTAGGGTTTTACAGGTATAGAATTATATTGTCAGTAAAGAGATAGTTTAACTTCTTTTCCTATTTGGATGCGTTTCTTTCTCTTCACTGATTGTTCTTTGCATCTTAATATTTTTAACAGCCACATAGTATTTCATAGTATCACAGTTCATTTAATCATTCTTCTATTTTAAAAATGTGTGTTTTTTCTATAGAAACCAGTTTAGAAAGTAACAAAACAAACAGTAAACGGTAATCACTTTTGACCCTTGTGATATTTGGTTCCTCTTTCCTGCCAGTGATGATGAGGAATTTAGCTAACTTACATCACTCCTCTTTCTGCCTGTTGCCCAGTTTTAGTCATATTTTCGCTCTTTATTTTGTAATCGAGTGCTTATAACTTTAAATATTATATCCAAATCTCTATTTTATTGAGCTGTCCTCTTTAGATGTCTGTTTTGATTCCCCATCAAGAAGATGTCCTTACTCTTCCTTCCAAGTCTCCCTTTCTTCAGTTTCTAAGTATTTTGTCTCCAATATTACTACATTTATGTCCCTGTCCTATAATTGGAGTTCAGTATTTGGTGCTTCATGTAGAAATTGATTCTAAAAATTAAAAGTAAGCAAACAGCATTTGATTGATTCTGAATATGGAAATCCAATAAACAGCACCTGCTATGTTAAATTACGTAACCCTTATTCACTACAGCTGGAGTTAGTAATACAAGGAATGCAATTCTGTATCAAGAAACATGCACTATTCTAAGTAGAATGTTTCTAGTATCAAGACCAAGCATCATTTTTTCTTCTTATTCAAAATCATGCTACAATTACATTTGCCCCATATTTGAATAATACTCTTATTGTCTCTCCCCACCCCCATATTTCTAGGGTTTTTTCGTTTGTTTTATTGTTGTTTATTTTGTGAGCAGAAGCAGTGTTATTCACCATATCAATTGGATACTCTTTTCAGGAAGAATATAAAAGAGGCTAATTTTCACTGATCTTAAGTATCTGAAAATTTTTCCATTTCATTTTCTCTCATTATAAACAGTTTGGCTAAGTACAGAGTTCTAGGCTGAAAACCATTTTCACTTAGAATTTTACAAGCGTTGTCTTTGTCTTTTACTGTCCAGTATTGTTACTGAGAAGTCTGATACAAGTCTTACCTCCATTCCTTTGTAGATATCCTTTTAAAATTTTAGAAACAAGTAGGAGCTTCTCTTTATACCCGCCAATCTCAAATTTCATAAGGATGTGTCTAATGCACATTTCTTTTTATTTATTCTGCTTGGCATTCCATGGGCCCTTTCAATTTGAAGACCTCCTGCTCTCTTCAATACTGGGAACTTTTCTTCTAACATTTCTTAGATTATTTCCTTCTTTATTTTCTGTTTCCACTGTTTGAAATGCATATTGGATGTTGACCTTCCTGGATTGACCTCATAGATCTTCAGTTTTTTTCTTTTGTATTTTCTATCTCTTGCACTTTGTTTTATATTTGAGAAACTTCTTGGACTTTTCCTTTTTTTCAATTTAACTTTTAACTTATTTTAGTTTTCATTAACTCTTTTTTGTTCTCTGACTTTTTATAGCATCTTCTTCCTGTTTTATGGATATAAGTTTCTTCTTGAATTTTCTGAGAGAAAGTGAAATTCTTTTAATATTTAATGATGTTTCCTGGGTTGTCCACTTGTTTTATGATCAATTGTTCTGTTTGTTTATGTTGGTTTTCCCTTTTGTTGGTGATTTTCCTCAAGTATATGGTAACCCTTGGTTGGCTATTCATTTTTATAAATGAAGGATTAAATTGATTAGTTCAGAGCAACTGCATGCTTTCTGTATATGAGCAGGTAATGTTGTATCACACTTCTATTTAAGATGTGAAGATGAGAAGATGCAGGAAGCCTGGATCTTGCCCCAAAAATAAAAGGTATCAACCAACATTCTGTGGACCTAGAATCTTCCAGACAGATTATTTCATCCCTTTAGAAATGATTTACCTTTTTTCTTTATGGGGCAAATGTCACTGTTAAGTGAAGGGCTGGTAGAGGTGACCTTAAGGAATTTTTCTGCAATTTACCCTCTTACACTTTCTAGATATTCAAATTATATACAAATAATGAGTTTTATTCTTACTTTTTAATATGTATGCTATTTCTTTTTCTTACTTTGCTTTGGCTCACACCTGTAGTACAATATTGATTTTAAAAAAAATCCTAAAAATATCCTAAAAATCTTCACAAAAGATCATCTAAGAGGCTCTCAGGTTAATTCTTCCTAGGGAAAATTTTTTTTCATTTTTCTGCAAATGGTCATTTAATCTTGTAGAACAGTGTTGTTTTCCCTGACATCACGCATCTCTTAGTCCTCAAGTTGGAAGTGTATATTCTAAACTTCATGGCCTTGAAGATCTGCCTCAAATAAGTTTATTTAACCTCTAGCAGATAATAATAAACTGTAAACAACACTCCTCTCTCTCTATTATTTTTGAGGTCTTTGGAGCAAGAAAAGCAGATTTTGAAGAGCAGTCAAAATTTGGAGGAAGCAATTGGCATAGGGTGAGTTTTCTAATTTTGTGCATTTGCCGAGAGGGCAGTTTCAGAGTAGTGGTGGTTCAGTGTGACTAAAACTTTGGTAGAAAGCCAACTGACTTTCTGGATGGAGCAACCAGAGAAAGGAGCCAAAACCAGGGCCACTGGAGAGTGAGGGTAAATGCCAGAGATGAGAGAGCCAGAGAAGGAAATACCAAAGTCAATTTGTCCAAGACTCTGGCTAGCCTGTGAACCATGTACATATGGGCAGTTCAAGAACAGTATACACTGAGCTGCCATTCATTGCAGGCATGACAGAATTTTAAAGTTTATCTTACCAAGTTAATTGCCTGCTAAAACAAAAACCTCAGTTCTCTTTGGAGGTACATAACAAAGTCCAGAATCCCCACAATATAACATTTACAATTCTAGAACATAATCCAAAGTTACTCAAAATATGAAGAATTATGAAAATTTGACCCATCCTCATAAAGAAAGATAATAATCAAATACCCAGCCCAGGTGTTAGGATCACCAAACAAGAACTTTTAAAGAAGTTATTATTACAATGATCAATGAGGAAAAGGAAAATACACTTATAATAAATGAACAGATAGGAAATCTCAGGAGAGAAATAGAAAATATAGAAACAAACCAAATGGAAATTTTAGAACTAAAAATACAATATTTGAAATTAAAAAAATTGTTGGTTGGGCTTAAATTATTTACCTTAAAGAAGAGAGAGAAAAAAGATGGAAAAAAATCAACAAAGTTCCCAGGACATGTGGAACAACAGCAAAGGTCTAACCTATGTATAACTGGGGTACTATAAGGAGAAGACAAAGAGTAAATGAGGAAGAAAAAATGTCTAAAGAAATAATGTCTAAAGTTTCTCCAAATTTAGTGAAAGACACAAATTTACAGATTAAAGAAGCTTAGTGAACTCCAAACTAAATATGAAGAAAATGATATGTAGGTACACCATAACCAAACTGTTGAAAACCATAGATACAGAAAAAAGAAAGACAATAGGTGAACAATAATTCAGATGTCCAGCATTCCCATCCTTCTGATTTCCATCATACCAGAGGAATGAATGAAGAACATCAGAAATAGTAAATATCTGGATAAATGGAAAACAAGGCTTACTTTCCTATTAATTTTTTGAAAATACATGTGACTATTTAATATAAACATTAGAACTATTTCTTTTGAGGGTTGTAATGTATTCAGTTGTAAAACACATCACAACTAGAGCATAAAGGATGTTAGTGGATTGGAGATGGGTGGGGCAAATGGAGCTAGACAGTTCTAAGGTTTTTACAATATTACATTGAATAATATTGACCCTAAGTAGAACGTGAAAAGCCAAGGATGTATTTGTAATTCTAGCATAACTACTAAAAAACGAAGCATAGAGGTATACTTAAAAAGGCAATAGATTTTCTTCTAGGGTTTTTATGGTTTCAGGTCTTACATTTAAGTCTTTAATCCATTTTGATTTTTGTATATAGTAAAAGGAAGGGGTCCAGGTTCATTCTTCTGCATATGGATAACCAGTTATCCCAGCACCATTTATTTACTAGGGAGTCATTTCCCCATTGCTTGTTATTGTCGACCTTGTCGAAGATCAGATGATTGTAGGTGTGCAGCTTTATTTCTGAGTTCCATTGCTCTATGTATCTGTTTTTGTACCAGTACCATGCTGTTTTGGTTCTGGACAAATATTTTATGACAAAGTCTCCAAAAGCAATTGCAACGGAAACAAAAATTGACAAGTGGGACCTAATTAAACTAAAGAGCTTTTTCACGCAAAAGAAACTATCAACAGAAGAAACAGACAACCAACAGAATGGGAGAAAATATTTGCAAACTATGCGTACAACACAAGTCTAATATCCAGAATCTATAAGGAACTTAAACAAATCAACAAGCCCAAAACAACAACCCCATTAAAAAATGGGCACAAGACATAAACAGACACTTAAAAGAAAACATAGACACAGCCAACGAGCATATGAAAAAATGCTCAATGTCACTACTCATTAGAGAAATGCAAATCGAAAACACAATGGTGTCCTATCTCATGCCAGTCAGAATGACTATTATTGAAAAGTCAGAAAATAACAGATGTTAGTGAGGTTATGAAGAAAAGGAAATGTTGGTGGGAATGTAAATTAGTTCAGCCACTGTGAAAAGCAGTTTGGAGATTTATCAAGGAACTTAGAACTACCATTTAACTCAGCAATCCCATTAATGGGTATACACCCAAAGGAATAGAAATCGTTCTACCAAAAAGTCACATGCACACATGCAGTGCACTACTCACAATAGCAAAGACATGCAATCAACCTAGATGCCCATTAATGGTGGACTGGATAAAGAAAATGTGGTACATATATACCATGGAATACCATGCAGCCATAAAAAAGAATGAATTCATATCTTTTGCAGCAACATGGATGGAGCTGGAGTCCATTATCCCAAGCAAGTTAACACAGGAACAGAAAACCAACTACTGCATGTTCTCATAAGTGGGAGCTAAACTTTGAGTGCACATGGACACAAAGAGGGGAACAACAGACACTGGGGCCTACTTGAGGGTAGAGGGTAGGAGGAGAGTGAGGGTCAAAACACTACCTATTGAGTACTATGCTCACTACCTGAGTGACAAAATTATTTGTACACCAAACCCCGGCAACATGCAATTTACCCATGTAACAAACCTGCACATGTACCCTCTGAACCTAAAATACAAATTGAAAAAGAAAAAAATAAAATAAAAATTTTACACACTTTTCAAAAGAAAAGAAGGCAATAGATAATTAAAATGAATTTCTAAAATATATTCAAATAATCCAAGGAAGGCCGGAAAAGGGGAACAGAGAAACAGAAAACAGAGGGGACAAGCAGAAAGCAAATAAATTCATAGTCTCAGAGAGACAGGACTAGATTTGGGGTAAGCTGTGTTACAACTGTCTACTGGTAGGGGAAGACAGGGGAAGCTACATCTGGACAGAAGCTTGTGCCAGGAGAGCGATGGATTTTTTTATGATTAGAGAAGGGACGGAAGAGGAAAGCATGAAGAAATGGAAGAAGAAGTAAAAGACCTGTCAGAGTTCTCAGGGCTTCCTGACACAGGTGTTCATTATCTAGATCCCAAATTTCTTTATTATGCTGTGGTGTGACTGACACTGCCTGTGGAGCAGCTATTGTGAACTACTTGGTTTTCAGTGCTTTGAATCTGTCTCCAACCCGTATACCCATGCACACTTTTGCTTGCTGTTTCATCCTGAAGAGCCCTCTGTGTATCAACCTTTGGGTCTAAACACTCTGTCTTCTCCCTAGAGGATCCTGGAGATGGTTTTGGCCTGGTACTTGGTCCAGACCCTTGTTTCAACCTCATGTGGACCCTGACTTGGGCCTTCCCTCAGTACCTATGATCAATGTGTCTCTATTACTCTTCTCCGAGGCGTAGTCTGACACTGTGCTCACTTTTTCCCCGGGCTTCCTGTCCTGGCCCTCCCTTGCTTTCACCTCCCAGTGGCTACCCAACACCTAATAGAGACCCAGAGACGGAGCCAGGGGACAGGAAGAGAGGGAGGATTACAAGCAAGGCCAGGGGCTGCCTTACAGTCACATTCTGAGACTACAGGTCCACAAGATGGCGACATTTCCCTATGAAATTAATGCAAGTAATGACTGGGATATTGAAGTGATTTCTAATGTTGGAAATGTCCCATTCAGTGCTAAAAAGACAGTAAAGGCAATGATTTTGTTTAGGGCAAGAAGACAAACCTGGGAAGGGCTTTCTCTGCCAGGGATTCCCCAGTTAGTCTGAAAAAGGCAAGTCACAGAACTGCATATTCTGCATAAGAAGGCAAATGTGAGAAAACCCCCTGGATCTGTTCATGCAAGTGAGCTCCAGTATAGATGTGGAGTCGGGATGGATGCCACTTAGGGTGGCACACTGACCAATAGTAACAAGCACACTAACTCATCCCTGAGATGCTATATTTTGTCTACTTTATTGTCTGAGTCAGTAGCAGGACATATAAAATTTCCATCAAAGGAGTTGGAAGAAAAAAACCCCACATACAGTTTTAATTTTTTATTCATCAGACATCTCAGGAGTTGTGCTGCGAGTTTGTTTGTATCAGTTTTGTGGGATACACAGACAGTTTTACAAACATGAAGTCTCAGGAGAGCTGACTTACAAAATCCTATTTAACCTCTACATAGAATACTGAATTTCTGAATGAGAAATCAGAAGAAATCACACCATTCTAATGTTAACAAATGAAAAAATTATAAAGAACATTTAAAGTTTATCCTGAAAATTAATTCTTAAGAAAAGAAGATTTAACTAAAGAGTAGCAAAGGGAAATTAAATTATTATTAATTAGGGAAACTAAATGTATTAATTTTTCCCATTTTACAATAAAAAGCCCTAGGTTTACAGAGGCTAAGTGACTTACTCAATGTTATACAACCTCAGCGAAACAACTGAAGTTGAATGTCACATGTGTCAGCACTCCACCAGGCACTGGAGAACAGTGAACAAAGTCAGTGAGAACTGGAGAATGGATACCGCGTAGGTGTGTTTAACTGCAAAGCCTGGACTCCTTCACTGCTGAAACATTTGAAGTGATTCAGAAGGGGACCACTAGGGACTCCCAAGGGCTTAAAGTAGTTAACTGTACTTAATTCCAGGTTAGGACATCTTTTTGATCCTAAACATTAGCATGACACCTTAAACAGAGTAAACTTTCAGAACATGTTTGATGAGGGAAATGAGCATTAGAATGAGGCTACAATTTCTGTAAGTTTTGCTCATGGCTGATTTGCCAGTATTTGAAACAGTGTCAGACACAAAGCTCAATTAATGTTTGCTGATGGACTGAATGAATAAATGAATGAAAATCGAGGTAAATAATTAAGAGGAGGGTTCTTATTCTTACATGGTGCCATAATTTTCTCAGTCCAGTGGTTTTTTCTTATCTACTTTTGGTTGTGAATATTTTGTTTTGACAAAGCAACAATTACTTTGGCCCCGCTTCTGCAATGTTTTGTGCCTGCAGTTGCAGTTGCAGTTGCACTGTATAATATCAGCAGTCCTCTGTACGGAAGTCCAGCATATTCACACCAGGGTGACATGTGGTTGCACTTGTAGCAAGTTGTATTTTCTGATATTCCTCTTTTTCTCTTCTCCTTGTTTGGCTGGACATTTTTATACAGATGGAAATCAGGTTACAAGAGGGTCAGCCTTGAAAAGCTGTTACAATAGTGTCTTAAGCCAGAAGGCAAAGGCTGGGTGTGATGGCTCATGCCTGTAATCCTAGCACTTTGAGAGGCTGAGGTGGGAGGATCCCTTGAGCCCAGGAGTTCGAGGTTGCAGTGAGCTATGATTGTGCCACTGCACCCTGCCCTGGGCAACAGAGTGAGACCCTGTTTTGAAAAAAAAAAAAAAATTACTTACCTCCCTCCTTTTTTTATCTCTCTCTAATATAAGTTCAGCCCTTCTTTTAGCAATCGTATCAACCTGTTAAAGAAAGAGACATTAAAAAATTGTAATGGAGAATGATAAAAGTGGCTTTCTCTGTATTAATATATTTTTATATAAAGTAGGAATAACGTTTGGGCAGAAGCACAGTGAACTTTGCAGGAAAGGATGCGATGGCGGTAATCATGTTGCTTGGCTTGCATCCTTGTACCTCTGAACCTCTTGATCAGCTATTTTCTTCCAGAGGGATAAACAGCACTTGGGGTCAGTTACTCTTTCCACAAAGTTTAGAACTCCTTTTCAAAATTTATCGCTCATTTGTTTGTTTGGTTTTGGTGGCAGGAAATAGGGAAATACTTGGAGGCAATTCACTGAAAATGGTAAGCTTTTAACACACTATTAAATAGCCTAACATAGTGATCCCCAACCATTTTGGCATGAGGGACTGGTTTCACAGAAGACAATTTTCCATGGACCGAAGATGGGGATTGTTTTGGGATGACTCAAGCTCATGACATTTATTGTGCACTTTATTTCTATTATTATTACATTGTAATATCCAAAGAAATAATTTTACAATTCACCATAATGTAGAATCAGTGGGGGCCCTAAACTTGTTTTCCTGCAACTACATGGTCCCATCTGGAGGTGATGGGAGATAGTGACAGATCATCAGGCATTAGATTCTCATGAGTGTGCAACCTAGATCCCTTGCATGCACAATTAACAATACAGTTTGTGCTCCTATAAGAATCTAATGTGCTGCTGATCTGACCAGAGGCAGAGCTCAGGTAGTAATGTGAGTGATGGGGAGCGGCTGTAAATACAGATGAAGCTTCACTCACTTGCCCACTCACTGCTCACCTCCTGCTGTGTGGCCTGGTTCCTCACAGGCCACAGAGTGGTATCCATCCATGGCCCAAGGGTTGGGAACCCCTGGCCTAACAAACCTAAAAATACATATGTCCACATGGGGAAAGTGTATGTGGTTGGCAGACAGTCACAGACTTGATATATAGATAGTCCTCCAACCTTCCCAGAATCCTCTAAATCTAACACAATGGATCCCCTTTGATAGGTCTCCAAGGTCTCCATGAAAACTAATCTGCTTTCTTCAGGTTTGGGGGCTTATTGGCTCAGGACTCTGTAAACTGGTCTCCCTTTAAATACCGGGAGGATAGAGTGGTGCCTGAGGACATGCTCTGGGGCTCTGGTGCAGATGAGCAGAACCTGGGTGCTTTCGTCTGGTTGCTATTGAGTACACATTCCTGAGAACTTATGCCTTGTAGGCATGCAAGAATTATTTGTAGATAGAATTATAAAACTGAACTGAATAAAATTCATTTGGTTTATGAGCCCCAGAAAGATTCTATGGCTCTTAACTGGTGAGAATTTACAAAAACTTCCATTATTTCCTTTTATAAAAACATATTTTTACTATAGGTTCTTTAAATGTGGAGTTGTGAAAACATAGTCTTTTTTGTGTTTTCATAAAACATAAAGACCACTGTATTACCAAAAAATTGCAAACTATACACAACAGCACTCATACACATTCCGAGTCTACTTTTCCTCTGCTCCTTTCACTCAAATAAATAGTCAGTGAGGTTTGACTAATTATTGTACATCTCCCAGATGGCAGCACTGTCCTGAGCACTATAATATATATTCTTTCACTTTCTGCTCAAAACATATCTGCAAGGCATTACTCCACTCTAGAGGTGAGTTAACAGAAATTCAGAGTTTAACTCACGTAATGTCACACAATTAGTGTGAGGATGCTTTTAGAAACTACCAGATATGGTCTCGATCTGTTGACCTGGCCAACATGGTGAAACCCCATCTATACTAAAAATACAAAAATTAGCTGGGCATGGTGGTGCATGCCTGTAGTCCCAGCTACTCGGGAGGCTGAGGCAGGAGAATCGCTTGAACCCAAGTGGCGGAGGTTGCAATGAGCTGAGATTGCGCCACTGCATTCTAGCCTAGCGATAGAGTCAGACTCCATCTCAAAAAAAAAAAAAAAAAAGAAAAGAAAAGAAACTACCAGATACGGGATTGCCAAAGCATACAATGTGGTGGCTGCTGCAGAGAAGGGTTTGTATTCGAGAAATACTGAGAAAAAAATTAGAATTTGGGATAAGATTGAGAATTCAGACCTTAATGGGGTGGCTTGATCAAAATGGAGTTTTAGGAAAATTCGTGTGGAGGTAGTCAGGAGGATGGTCTGGAAGGCAGAGAGATGAAGCCAGGGAGGACAATTAGGTCACTGTAGGAGCGCTGGTGTCAGCCAAGAAAGCTCTGAACTGAGATAGAGTTATTGGGTGAGGAAAGGAAGGGGCAAATGCCTGGGGTGATAAACTAGCTCCAGAAACCTGCTGCTTTCCTATTCTAGGTCCCTAAAATTCTTAAAGCATGTGATATCTAGGATGTGGCTTCATTGCCCTACAGCTGTTCTGTCCAGTACAATAGCCACTAGCTGTGTGTGGCTATTTATATTAAAATTAAACAAAATTAAACATTTGATTTTTCAGTCACACTAATCACATTTTAAGTGCTCAACAGCCACTGCGGCTACTGGCTCCTGTACAGGACAGCACAGATCCAGGACATTTCTGTCATCATGGAGATTTCTGTGTTAGCACTGGCCTAGATATTCCAGGCCCCACAGTGAGACAACATATGAATGTGCTTTGGTAGGCTCTCATCTTTGGCTCTTTCTTTTCCATTCTCATACTTACAGAATCTCTCGCATAGCAGACAGTTTGGCCTGAACGTCATCAAGAACAGTGTGGAGCCACGTACCTTCCCACGTCTCCCTCCTTACATCCATAGTTCTTAGATGGCTAAGAACTCTGCCTGCCTTGATATTGTGCAGACCAGTAATGGCCTGGGACATGCAACCTTAGTGTGGTGGGGGAGAGGAATGGATGGCAATGGCCTTGAAGGGATTTCCTCTGGCTAACCCCAAGATGAAAAGAATTTGAAAACGATGTCTGAGCAATGAAAGAGGAACTGCTTGGTTTTAACACTTTGGCAGTCTGTAATTTAATTGGTGTTGAGTTGTGAGAATGTATTACATAATTTAAGTCTTAGTATCTCAGAATTGAAATTAATAGATGAGCTCTCTGACACATTTTTCCATTCTCCCCTGCCAAATGTTCGCCTAGTTTATGCTTATTTATTGGCAAGGAGCTCCCTGCCTTCAGTCCTGGTTCTTTTTGAAATGTCTTGCTAAGAATGAAATATACTTTCCCTGTACCTTCCTCCTACCAATGGTAGTTCTTTCCCTTGAGGCCACGTGGAGTACCTCCAAGCTCTCTTCGGTATGAAAGCCCTTCAGACGTTTAACACTGCTCTCATGCCTCATCTGGGCCATCCTAGGTCCAGACTCAAAAGCCCATTCTTTCTACCTCAGCCCAGACTTACAGGTTTGCCTTTTCAGGGCATGTCATGTAAATGGAATTGTATGGGATGCACTCCTGTTTTGCCTGGCTTCTGTCACTCAGCACAATGGTTTTGATTTTTATCCATGTTACAGGATGTATCAATAGGTCATTCCTTCTTAATGCCGAGTAGTTTTTCAATTCTAAGGATATACCACCTTTTATTTTTCTATTCATCAGCTGATGATTTGGGTTGTTTCTACTTTCTGGTTATTATGAATAATGGTTATGAACATTCACATGTAACTTTTTATGTGGACATATATTTTCATTTCTGTTAGATAGATTCCCAGGAGTGGAATTGCTGGTTCCCTGCGACACTTTTGAACATTTTATGGAATACTCCTCAGAATGTAGGATTAGGTACAATGTTCTAACCTAATTTGGTCTGGTTTCACTACAGGCTCACATGTCTTTGATGGATGGTGTCATCGCTCCAGGGGCAGCGAAAAAGACCTCTGAAATTTTACTTCTTTGTGTTTCAAATCTCTGTTTGTTACCTCTTCCACTTTGCTCCCATGTCTGGGAGAGGGAAGTCTTGGCAGTACCACTATCTTTTGTTTGCCATAAAGAGAGAAGCATTAACACATTGATCACCACAAAAGCCTGAAATAACGCTTAACTCTTATTATAGTCTTAATATTCGATGAAAAATATTTCATGCTTACTGTGGTATTAAAATTAGAATACTATATTTTTTGTGAAGATCACTTTATAATAGATCACTAAACAGATGCTGAACAGATTTATTCAATGCATTTTTGCTAGATACATACCCTGATTTTTGCCTTCATGTCTTTGATCAGTTTCTTCCTTTCTAATTTCTTCTTTTGTTTTAGTTTCCACTTTTCAATTTGGGCAGGAAGGAGGCGATCAAAAATATCTTGATCATCAACTTGTATAAAAACAGCTGCATCTGGGAAAAATCCACGATCTCCCAAAAACTGGGCCTCTTCTGGATATCGTGGGAAACCATCTAATATAAAACCTGTGGAACTGGTGGAAATTTTCATAATTTACTTTATTTCATTAAAATGTTGTAATGGATGTGTTCATTAATTTGACTGTAATGATCATTATACAAGGTATATTAAGTCATCATTACACCTTGAATATATACATTCTTTACTTGTCAATGAAATATTTTAAAAGAAAAAATACAGTAAAAAAATGTATTGATAAATATCAACTTTCTGTATGTAATGAATAGTTTAAAAATTTATCTTTTATTTCTTTTAATATTTCTAGTTGTATACGTGACATTTCTTTTTCAAAATAAATCAAGTTGGATTAAAATTACAATATTCCATACATATATTTATAATATAAAATTGTAGTCAATCAGTTTACAGACAATTACTATTAACTGAAAGTTTACTAAAAGTTGTGAGAAGACCATAGGAAAAGAGAAAATAAGTTCTCTGTTTGGGAGCGGTGCCCAGCCTAATGAATGTGGTATTCTTTATTTAAAGAGTACACCTGGCCAGCCCAATTGTAGTGGGAGCCCTCACCTTTGGCAGTTTTTCTTCTAACAGTGCTTCCTTTCATGAGACAACTCATACCCACCTCCCTGGGTCTCCTTGTAACTGATGACAATTGTTAATGTATGTATCCTGGTTCCTATGGGCAAGATGATTATATTCAAATGGGATTGTCAAACTTGCCCAAGTGTGATGAGACTTTAAGAATCAAGAAAATATGCCATTGCACTCCAGCCTGGGAAACAAGAGTGAAACTCCTTCTCAAAAAAAAAAAAAAAAAAAAGAATCAGGAAAATAACTGGAATGTTAATACATTTTAATTAGAGAGCACTTATAAAACAACCAAGCTTTGAAAACTTGGCTTTGTTTAATTGAGAGAGTCAATACTGGTTCCTGTAGAATTTGTTTCTCCTGCTTATCTGAAATTTGGTTTGTTTTTAATATTTATATTTAAATATATATTTTCTTCTTAATACAAATAGGACTTTCATGAACATTTGACAGTTTCAGCCTTCAAAGTTGTTAATTCAAAAATGTGAATTTTCCTTTCTTAGTAAGGAGGCAAATTTCCATATATTGGCCATAATATATATATATATATATATATATTTTAAATTATACTTTAAGTTCTAGGGTACATGTGCACAACGTGCAGGTTTGTTACATATGTATACATGTGCCATGTCATGTTGGTGTGCTGCACCCATTAACTCGTCATTTACATTAGGTATATCTCCTAATGCTATCCCTCCCCCACTCCCCACCCCACAACAGGCCCCAGTGTGTGATACTCCCCTTCCTGTGTCCAAATGTTCTCATTGTTCAACTCCCACCTATGAGTGAGAATATGCGGTGTTTGGTTTTTTGTTCTTGCGATAGTTTGCTGAGAATGATGGTTTCCAGCTTCATCCATGTCCCTACAAAGGACATGAACTCATCCTTTTTAATGGCTGCATAGTATTCCATGGTGTATATGTGCCACATTTTCTTAATCCAGTCTATCATTGATGGACATTTGGGTTGGTTCCAAGTCTTTGCTATTGTGAATAGTGCTGCAATAAACATACGTGTGCATGTGGCATTATAGCAGCATGATTTATAATCCTTTGGGTATATACCCAGTAATGGGATGGCTGGGTCAAATGGTATTTCTAGTTCTAGATCCTTGAGGAATCGCCACACTGTCTTCCACAATGGTTGAACTAGTTTACAGTCCCACCAACAGTGTAAAAGCATTCCTATTTCTCCACATCCTCTCCAGCACCTGTTGTTTCCTGACCTTTTAATGATCGCCATTCTAACTGGTGTGAGATGGTAACTCATTGTTGTTTTGATCTGCATTTCTCTGACGGTCAGTGATGATGAGCATTTTTTCATGTGTTTTTTGGCTGCATAAATGTCTTCGTTTGAGAAGTGTCTGTTCATATCTTTTGCCCACTTGTTGACAGGGTTGTTTGCTTTTTTCTTGTAAATTTGTTTGAGTTCATTGTAGATTCTGGATATTAGCCCTTTGTCAGATGAGTAGATTGGAAAAATTTTCTCCCATTGTGTAGGTTGCCTGTTCACTCTGATGGTAGTTTCTTTTGCTGTCAGAAGTTCTTTAGTTTAATTAGATCCCATTTGTCAATTTTGGCTTTTGTTGCCATTGCTTTTGGTGTTTTAGACATGAAGTCCTTGCCCATGCCTCTGTCCTGAATGGTATTGCCTAGGTTTTCTTCTAGGGTTTTTATGGTTTTAGGTCTAACATTTAAGTCTTTAATCCATCTTGAATTAATTTTTGTATAAGATGTAAAGAAGGGATCCAGTTTCAGCTTTCTACATATGGCTAGCCAGTTTTCCCAGCATCATTTATTAAATAGGGAATCCTTTCCCCATTTCTTGTTTTTGTCAGGTTTGTCAAAGATCAGATGGTTGTAGATGTGTGGTATTACTTCTGAGGGCTCTGTTGTGTTCCATTGGTCTATATGTCTGTTTTGGTACCAGTACCACGTTGTTTTGGTTACTGTAGCCTTGTAGTATAGTTTGAAGTCAGGTAGCGTGATGCCTCCAGCTTTGTTCTTTTGGCTTAGGATTAACTTGGCAATGCAAGCTCTTTTTTGGTTCCATATGAACTTTAAAATAGTTTTTTCCACTTCTGTGAAGAAAGTCATTGGTAGCTTGATGGGGATGGCACTGAATCTATAAATTACCTTGGGCAATATGGCCATTTTCATGATATTGATTCTTCCTATCCATGAGCATGGAATGTTCTTCCATTTGTTTGTGTCCTCTTTTATTTCGTTGAGCAGTGGTTTGTAGTTCTCCTTGAAGAGGTCCTTCACATCCCTTGTAAGTTGGATTCCTAGGTATTTTATTCTCTTTGAAGCAATTGTGAATGGGAGTTCACTCATGATTTGGCTCTCTGTCTGTTATTGGTGTATAAGAATGCCTGTGATTTCTGCACATTGACTTTGTATCCTGAGACTTTGCTGAAGTTGCTTATCAGCTTAAGGAGATTTGGGGCTGAGATGATGGGGTTTTCTAAATATACAATCATGTAATCTGCAAACAGGGACAATTTGACTTCCTCTTTTCCTAATTGAATACCATTTATTTCTTTCTCCTGCCTGATTTCCCTGACCAGAACTTCCAACACTATGAGAGAGGGCATCCCTGTCTTGTGCCAGTTTTCAAAGGGAATGCTTCCAGTTTTTGCCCATTCAGTATGATATTGGCTGTGGGTTTGTCACAAATAGCTCTTATTATTTTGAGATATGTCCCATCAATACCTAATTTATTTAGAGTGTTTAGCATGAAGGGCTGTTGAATTTTGTGAAAGGCCTTTTCTGCATCTATTGAGATAACCATGTGGTTTTTGTCTTTGGTTCTGCTTATATGCTGGTTTGTGTTTATTGATTTGCGTATGTTGAACCAGCCTTGCATCCTAGGGATGAAGCCCACTTGATCATCGTGGATAAGCTTCTTGATGCACTGTTGGATTCTGTTTGCCAGTATTTTACTGAGGATTTTTGCATCAATGTTCATCAGGGACATTGGTCTAAAATTCTCTTTTTTTGTTGTGTCTCTGCCAGGCTTTGGTATCAGGATGATGTTGGCCTCATAAAATGAGTTAGGGAGGATTCCCTCTTTTTCTATTGATTGGAATAGTTTCAGAAGGATTGGTACCAGCTCCTCCTTGTACCTCTGGTAGAATTCGGCTGTGAATCCATCTGGTCCTGGACTTTTTTTGGTTGGTAGGCTATTAATTCTTGCCTCAATTTCAGAGCCTGTTATTGGGCGATTCAGGGATTCAACTTTTTCCTAGTTTAGTCTTGAGAGGGTCTATGTGTCCAGGAATTTATCCATTTCTTCTAGACTTTCTAGTTTATTTGCGTAGAGGTTTTTATAGTATTCTCTGATGGTAGTTTGCATTTCTGTGGGATTGTTGGTGATATCCCCTTTATCATTTTTTATTGCATCTATTTGATTCTTCTCTCTTTTCTTCTTCATTAGTCTTGCTAGCAGTCTATCAATTTTGTTGATCTTTTCAAAAAAAGCAGCTCTTGGATTCATTGATTTTTTGAAGGGTTTTTTGTGTCTTATCTCTTTCAGTTCTGCCCTGATCTTATTATTTCTTGCCTTCTGCTAGCTTTTCAATGTATTTGCTCTTGCTTCTCTAGTTCTTTAAATTGTGATGTTAGGGTGTCAGTTTTAGATCTTGCCTGCTTTCTCTTGTGGGCATTTAGTGCTATAAATTTTCCCCTACACACTGCTTTAAATGTGTCCCAGAGATTCTGGTATGTTGTGTCTTTGTTCTCATTGGTTTCAAAGAACATCTTTATGTCTGCTTTCATTTCGCTATGTACCCAGTAGTCATTCGGGAGCAGGTTGTTCAGTTTCCACGTAGTTGAGCGGTTTTGAGTGAGTTTCTTATTCCTGAGTTCTAGTTTGATTGCACTGTGGTCTGAGAGACAGTTTGTTGTAATTTCTGTTCTTTTACATTTGCTGAGGAGTTCTTTACTTCCAACTATGTGGTCAATTTTGGAATAAGTGCGATGTGGTGCTGAGAAGAATGTATATTCCGTTGATTTGGGGTGGAGAGTTCTGTAGATGTCTATTAGGTCCGCTTGGTGTAGAGCTGAGTTCAATTCCTGGATATCCTTGTGAACTTTCTGTCTCGTTGATCTGTCTAATGTTGATAGTGAGGTGTTAAAGTCTCCCATTATTACTGTGTGGGAGTCTAAGCCTCTTTGTAGGTCTCTAAGGACTTGCTTTATGAATCTGGGTGCTCCTGTATTGGGTGCATATATGTTTAGGATAGTTAGCTCTTCTTGTTGAATTGATCCCTTTACCATTATGTAATGGCCTTCTTTGACTCTTTTGATCTTTGTTGGTTGAAAGTCTGTTTTATCAGAGACTAGGATTGCAACATCTGCCTTTTTTTGTTTTCCATTTTCTTGGTAGATCTTCCTCCATCCCTTTATTTTGAGCTTATGTGTGTCTCTGCACGTGAGATGGGTCTCCTGAATACAGCACACTGATGGGTCTTGACTCTATCCAATTTGCCAGTCTGTGTCTTTTAATTGGAGCATTTAGCCCATTTACATTTAAGGTTAATATTGTTATGTGTGAATGTGATCCTGTCATTATGATATTAGCTGGTTATTTTGCTTGTTAGTTGATGCAGTTTCTTCCTAGCATCAATGATCTTTACAATTTGGCATGTTTTGCAGTGGCTGGTACCGGTTGTTCCTTTCCACGTTTAGTGCTTCCTTCAGGAGCTCTTGTAGGGCAGGCCTGGTGGTGACAAAATCTCTCAGCATTTGCTTGTCTGTAAAGGATTTTATTTCTCCTTCAGTTATGAAGCTTAGTTTGGCTGGATATGAAATTCTGGGTTGAAAATTCTTTTCTTTAAGAATGTTGAATATTGGCCCCCACTCTCTTCTGGCTTGTAGAGTTTCTGCCGAGAGATCCGCTGTTAGTCTGGTGGGCTTCCCTTTGTGGGTAACCCGACCTTTCTCTCTGGCTGCCCTTAACATTTTTTCCTTCATTTCAACTTTGGTGAATCTGACAATTATGTGTCTTGGAGTTGCTCTTCTCGAGGAGTATCTTTGTGGCGTTCTCTGTATTTCCTGAATTTGAATGTTGGCCTGCCTCGCTAGGTTGGGGAAATTCTCCTGGATAATATCCTGCAGTGTTTTCCAACTTGGTTCCATTCTCCCTGTCACTTTCGGGTACACCAATCAGACATAGCTTTGGTCTTTTCACATAGTCCCATATTTCTTGGAGGCTTTGTTCATTTCTTTTTATTCTTTTTTCTCTAATCTTCTCTTCTCGCTTCATTTCATTCATTCGATCTTCAATCACTGATACCCTTTCTTCCAGTTGATCGAATTGGCTACTGAAGCTTATGCGTTTGTCACGTAGTTCTTGTGCCATGGTTTTCAGCTCCATCAGGTCCTTTAAGGAGTTCTCTACACTGGTTATTCTAGTTAGCCATTCGTCTAATCTTTTTTCAAGGTTTTCAGCTTCTTTGCTATGGGTTCAAACTTCCTCCTTTAGCTCGGAGAAGTTTGATCATCTCAAGCCTTCTTCTCTCAACTTGTCAAAGTCATTCTCTGTCCAGCTTTTTCCATTGCTGGCAAGGAGCTGTGTTCCTTTGGAGGAGGAGAGGCGCTCTGATTTTTAGAATTTTCAGGTTTTCTGCTCTGTTTCTTCCCCATCTTTGTGGTTTTATCTACCTTTGGTCTTTGATGATGGTGACGTACAGATGGGGTTTTGGTGTGGATGTCCTTTCTGTTTGTTAGTTTTCCCTTTAACAGTTAGGACCCTCAGCTGTAGGTTTGTTGGAGTTTGCTGGGAGTCCACTCTAGATCCTGTTTGCCTGGGTATCAGCAGCGGAGGCTGCAGTACAGTGAATATTGCTGAACAGTAAACGTTGCTCCCTGATTGTTCCTCTGGAAGCTTCATCTCAGAGGGGTAACTGGCCATGTGAGGTGTCATACTGCCCCTACTGGGGGGTGCCTCCCAGTTAGGGTACTCATGGGTCAGGGACCCACTTGAGGAGGCAGTCTGTCGGTTCTCAGATCTCAAACTCTGTGCTGGGAGAACCACTACTCTCTTCAAAGCTGTCAGACAGGGATATTTAAGTCTGCAGAGGTTTCTGCTGCCTTTTGTTTGGCTATGCCCTGCCCCCAGAAGTGGAGTCTACAGATGCAGTCAGGCCTCCTTGAGCTGCAGTGTGCTCCACCCAGTTAGAGCTTCCTGGCCGCTTTGTTTACCTACTGCAGCCTCAGCAATGGTGGGTGCCCCTCCCCCAGCCTCGCTGCCATGTTGCAATTCGATCTCAGACTGCTGTGTTAGCAATGAGCGAGGCTCTGTGGGCGTGGGACCCTGTGAGTCAGGCACAGGATACAATCTCCTGGTGTGCTGTTTGCTAAGACCATTGGAAAAGCGCAGTATTAGGGTGGGAGTGACCCAATTTTCCAGGTGCCGTCTGTCACAGCTTCCCTTGGCTAGGAAAGGGAATTCCCTGACCCCTTGCAGTTCCCCGGTGAGGCGATGACTTGCCCTGCTTTGGCTCACGCTCAGTGGGCTGCACCCACTGTCCTGCACCCACTGTCTGACAAGCCCCATTGAGATGAACCTGGTATCTCAGTTGGAAATTCAGAAATCACCTGTCTTCTCCGTCGCTCACACTGGGAGCTGTAGACTTGAGCTATTTCCATGTTTTTTTCTTTAGAGGTGCCTTCAGTCTGGTCTCTCTGGCAGGGTCAATTTCATTCCTACTGTTCCTGCTGTCATTTCTTTGTCAATGACTTCCAAATCTTTACCTCTACACCCAACCTCTCTTCTGAGTTTTGATTCCAAATTTTCAAAAAGTTGTGGAGTTTCTCCATCTGAATGCCCTTCTGGAATTATACACACATTATACTGTCAAAAATCATACTGTTAGCCTTCCAAACTGCTCTTCCTTCTGACCCACTAGTACTCACGTGCTACCTGTTAGAGACCTTTGGCCCTCTCCCCTGGCTCCCTCTTCCTTCTTACATTTAATAGCTAAGTCCTGGCATGTCCTCCTCTGTACTCACACTTCTATTTCTGTAATTCTCCCTTAATTCAAGCCCCTTAGTATATCTCTCCGGGACTAATGCAATAACCTTTTCAAAATGTGTTATTTCCCCCTTGATTATAAAAGCAATGTCACACTATAGAAAAATGGAAAAAATAGAGAAAGGCCTTAATAAAAAGGTAAAAATTATCCATAATCCCATATCTCAGAGGTTATTAAAAGTTTATTTCTTTCTAGTTGGTTCTTCATGTGTGCATTCTCTATTATATTATAGTTTTACATCTTTTTAACTTTATGTAATAACATTTCTTATGCTATTACACATTATTCATTATAATAATTTTTTTTTTTTGAGATGGAGTTTCACTATTGTTGCCCAGGCTGGAGTGCAATGGCACTGTCTCGGCTCACTGCAACCTCTGTCTCCCGGGTTCAAGTGATTCTCCTGCCTAAGCCTCCGGAGTAGCTGGGATTACAGGCATGCGCCACCACACCCAGCTAATCTTGTATTTTTAGTAGAGACAGAGTTTCTCCATGTTGGTCAGGCTGGTCTCGAACTCCCAACCTCAGGTGATCCACCTGCCTTGGCCTCCCAAAGTTTTGGGATTACAGGCGTGAGCCACTGCACCCGGCCCTATAATAAATTTTAATGGTGCATAATATTTAGCTATTTTGTTTAGGTTTTTACAGTTTTACCACAAATGCACTTTAGAATAACCTGAGGGTACTGAAAAATATCCCAGGCTCACACTCCTAGAGATTCAAATTCAATTATTTTGGCGTGGGGTCCTGGCATCGGTATTTTTAAAGACTCTACAGATGTTTTTAATGTGTATCTCAAGTGAAAAATCACCAGCTTACATGAATATAAAGGAGAAAATTCTTAAATGTATGTTAAACTACATTTTTAACTTTTAAGAACAAATAAAAGCAAATAAATGTACAATTCTATATAAATTAAGATACCGTATTGGTTCCTTAAGCCACCACTCAGAAAGAATTACTTCAAGAATTTCAGGAGGCAAGGGCTCATTTTCCATTAGACTTGATTTGATTACTTCTTCTTCTTCTGTAAGTTGTACTTCTGGAAGCTAAAAACAAAAATCAGAAAACAAAACAAGTTTTAAAACTCTATGCTAATAATTGCATGTTCTCACTCATATGTGAAAGTTAAAGATGAGGACCTCATGGAGGTGGAGAGTAGAATGAAAGTTACCAGAGGCAGGGAAGGGTGTGTGGTAGTGATAGAGGACATGAAGAGAGGCAGCATAATGGGTACAAACAAACAGTTAGATAGAAGGTGTAAGTTCTAATGTTCAATAGCACAGAGGGAAACTATAGTTAATAACAATGTATTGTGTATTTCAGGATAACTAGAAGAGAGGGCTTGAAATGCTCCCAACACATAGCAATGATAAGTGCTCAAGGTGATGGATTTCATAAATACCCTGACTTGATCCTTATACATTCTATGTGTGTAACAAAATATCACAGGTACCCCATAAATATGTACAAATACCAATTTAGAAAACCCCAAAATCTATATTCATAAACAATATGGTATTATGTAGCTGATTAGAATGAGACCTGTTATTTTCTCTGAGGTCTTTTTTTGTAGTGTTGCTTATAAACATTTAAAAATTTGGGCTATTTTCTATAAACCAATTATTTAATGTGGTTAGAAATACAAGTTGTACAAAAGTAATTGCGGTTTTTGCTTTAAAAGTAATGGCAAAAACACAACCACTTTTGCACCAACCTATAGTAAATAATATTTACTACAGCTAAGATAAATTATAAGTAATAATATGATTGATTTTCATACATGGCCTTGGGGTCATATCTCATTACTTTTTGCTAAACCTTTTTCAATTTATCACAAACACGCCTATAAGGCTTAACTGATTTTTGTTATTTATATTATAATTTTACAGTATTATCTCTCCAAACTAGATCCTGATTATGGGATAAGCCAAACAGGCAGCCATCTGAAATACAAACTAGAAGAGATTATAATGTAATAACAAATAGAAAGCATTGTGATAATTAACTGAGGTCAAGTCTCTCTAAAGTAGGACCACCCTTGAATAGATAGTAAAAAACAACAGTTCTTACAAAAATGAAACATTTTTGTTGAGTACTTTTGTCATCCAAAATTCTAAAACTGAATAGCTAAGTTATGATAAACTGCTGCTTACCGGGAAGCAGGATTAATTTTATTATCTAAAAATAAAATCCCTTAATTGCTTTCTGACAAGTTATTCAGAAAACAATAAAAGAAAACCAAACAAAAAACTGTAGACAAGCAGGAGATATCTGTTGCACTTTAAAATCTAGACTTGTTAAGTTAAAAAATCTGGATTGACATACTTTTTTCTTTTTTTGAGATGGAGTCTTGCTCTGTTGCCCAGGTTGGAGCACAGCAGTGCGATCTTGGCTCACTGCAACCTCCGCCTCCCGGGTTCAAGTGATTCTCCTGCCTTAGCCTACTGAGTAGCTGGCATTACAGGCATGTGTCACCACGCCTGGCTAATTTTTGTACTTTTAGTAGAGATGGGGTTTCACCATGTTGGCCAGGCTGGTCTCGAACTCCTGACCTCAAGTGATCTGCCTGCCTCAACCTCCCAAATTGCTGGGATTACAGGCGTGAGCAACCGTGCCTGTCCCGATATACATTTTTTAAATTAATAGGATATCAGTTTCTCCTGAACGCTACTAAATATAGCTGAAAAACATTTAAAGAATATGTCTGAAGGCCAGGCACAGGTGGCTCACGCCTGTAATCCCAGCATTTTGGGAGGCCGAGGTGAGTGGATCACTTGAGGTCTGGAGTTTGAGACCAACCTGGGCAACATGATGAAATCCCATCTATACAAAAAATACAAAAATTACCCTGGCATGGTGGTGCATGCCTGCAGTCCCAGCTACTTAGGAGGCTGAGGTGAGAGGATCGCTTGAGCCCAGGAGTCAGAGGTTGCAGTGAGCCGAGATCACACCACTGCACTCTGGCCTGTGCAAGAGAGGGAGATGCTGTCTCAAAAAGAAAAAAGAATATGTCTGATCAGGTACTTCATTACCTACTAGAACACCATATGTCACTCACTATCCAACCCTGCTTCAACTTTGAGTGTTACATATAACTGCATTTGGATCATTTGAGAACAAATGGCCTATCTATATCAGAAATGGTTAAAATGTGAGATAGAATGAAGAACTTTCATTGTATAACTCCAGATAGAAGCCATGTAAGAGGTCAATACGGTTTGGATCTGTTTCCCCGCCCAAATCTCATGTGGAATTGCAATCCCCAATGCTGGAGGTGGGGTCTGGTGAGAGGTGATTGGATCATGGGGGCAGTTTCGCATGAATGGTTCAGCACCATTACCCCCTTGGTACTGTCATGACTGTAGTGAGTGAGTGCTCATGAGATCCAGTGGTTTAAAAGTGTGTGGCACCTCCCACCTCACTCTCTCTTTCTCCTGCTCTGGCCATGTGATGTGTCTGCTCTCCCTTCACCTTCCGCCATGATTGTAAGTTTTCTGAGGCCTCTCCAGAAGCCAAGCAGATGCCACTATGCTTCCTGTATGGCCTGAAGAATTGCGAGACAGTTAAACCTATTTTCTTTAAAAATTACCCAATCTCAGGTATTTCTTTATAGCAACGAGAGAACAGATTAATACAGTACAAACTTTCTGGTAAGGCATCATTAGAAATTAATATTTTGAGATCTCCACTAAGGCTGGGGCAGATTTTTATGCTATTTGATAGAAATCAGAGAACACAATAATGGAAAAGTTTATTGTCTAAGTCAGATATACCAAATATCATACTTCCAAATAAATGCTATAAAACAGCCTTGTCAAGGAAAATTTTTCTGAATTTTTTTGGAGTCATATAAAACTCAGTACTTTATATTCTAGAAGAGCTGGAAGATTTGTATTTAGCATATGATGAATATGACTCTTTAAATGACTTTTATGGGCTAATTATTTTCTCTTCTTAGAAACTTTATAGAGTTTTATACTACCACTACCCCAGAGTAACACCAGTAAGCACAGCTGTCTGCATAGATTAGTACTGCCAGGCACAGTGGCTCATGCCTATAATCCCAGCACTTTGGGAGGCCAAGGTGGGTAAATGGCTTGAGCCCAGGAATTTGAGACCAGCCTGGGCAACATAGCAAGACCCCCATCTCTACAAAAAATACCAAAACTAGCTGGGCATGGTGGTGCACACCTGTAGTCCCAGCTACTTGGGAGGCCAAGTGATATGGTTTGACTGTGACCTCACCCAAATCTCATCTTGAATTCCCACATGTTATGGGAGGGATACAGTGGGAAGTAATTGAATCATGGGGGCAGGCCTTTCCCATGCTGTTCTTGTGATAGTGAATAGTCTCACAAAATCTGATGGTTTTATAACGGGGAGTTTCCCTGCACAAGCTCTCTCTTTGCCTGCTGCCATCCACGTAAGATGTGATTTGCTCCTCCTTGCCTTCTGCCATGACCGTGAAGCCTCCCCAGCCACATGGAACTAATTGTAAGTCCATTAAATGTCTTTCTTTTGTAAATTGCCTGGTCTCGGTATGTCTTTGTCAGCAGTGTGAAAATGGACTAATACACCAAGGCAGGAGGATCACCTGAGCCCAGGGAAGTTGAGGCTTTGGTGAGCTGTGATTGTGCCACTGCCCTCCTGTCTGGGTGACAGATGGAGACCCTGTCTCAAAAACAACAACAATAACAACAGCAAAAACAAAACAAACAAAAAACAAAAAAAGAGATTACTACCTGCTTTTTTGTATTTTCTTCCTCAACTTTGACATTGGCCTGAATTGCAAGCTCTTCAAGTTCTTGTTTGGCAGCTTGCTCGTCCTCAGAATCTTCCTCAAATTCAGGTCCCACTTTCTTTTCAGTTTTGAGTAGTAGTTTTTCTTGAAGAACTTCTTCAAACTGAATGTGAAAAATGTTTAATTTTTCTGCCAACTGTCTTCCACACATAGTTTTGCCAGAGCCCTGGGGGCCGACAAGGCATATTCTTAATGGAGGAGCCTGTCACAGGGGGTGGGTCAGGGAGGGGTGGGATAAAGGGAGAGTGAAGGAAAAGCAGTTTTGAGTAATTTAGAACACATAAGACTTATTAACTGCCCTCCCTAAGATGGGGTAGGAATGATCACATCATGAACTCAAGGATGCTTAGATATTAGGATTTCAATTAACATAATTAGTTCCATCAACACTGGTCCTCAGGGAGCACCAACAACCATATATGATTATCTTGGTATCATATGCCAAAAGGCATTTAATAAAATAGAGTTTACTTATTTTTGTTTTTGACAAAAGTTTTAGTTAATACAGAATGGAAAGATACTTTCTTAACATAATAAAATAAATCTATCAAACAGAAAGCCCACTAATAATAAAAATTTAGAGCCTTCTCCATTTATTCCAGTAATCTCAGGACTCACATTGTATGGATCACCCACGGGATGCTGAAACTGTCAAGAACAATGGTGAGTACTGGAATGAAGCAGCAGCTAAGTCTTCTGTGATTGTGAGGAAATACTAAGAAATTAGTAGGTGACAGCAGCAAGGAGGAACGGGGCTTCTTGATATATCCGAGTAGGATAAGCCTCAAAGGGGCTGGAGTTTTTGCAAGGGGAAGGAGAAAAATTAGAATGACATGAAATTATATAGCTGCAGCCTCACACCGTACTTTTAAATCACATTTTAAACCTCTCCGTGATAAAACTACCGGATTAACACTTCACTCACCCACCAGTTAAACATCTCGCAACTAGGGCTGTCTGGTGCTCAGACTGTATTCAGGTACCCTATGGTAGGGAAGGGAAATGTTTCTGGAAAACCCAGTTCATTTTATGCTTTGCAAAACTATGGAAATACAGTCAGGATTTCAGGATCTTATCCATATGGATTTGTGTAAAACAAGGCAATAGATCACAAACAGCAAACCAGACTAAGCGGAAATTACAGCTGAAAACAACAACAACAGAAAAGGGTAAGTGGCCACAGTCCTTAAATGACCCCCATCACCAGTGGATTGGGGCTTCTTTGTGAGGGCACAACCATCCACATACTTCAGTAGTCTCATGGGCACTATATAAAAAATTGAGGTTCATGAAAATGGCCCAAATTATACAGAAGAGCTTAGATTGTGTTCCATGTGTTCGTTTTAAGAAGGCATTGATATTATCAAAAGTAATAAGGCAATATATTGTGATGTATATATCTTGCTCCAGTAATCCTATCCCAGGGAGCTATAGCATAGCACAGTAGTAAAGTAATTCAAGAAAGCCAAAACACTTATAGCCAACTCATTTTCTATAAAAGCACCAAATACATGGAAGAAAGGATGGTCTCTTTAATATATGGTGCTGTGAAAGCTGGATATCCATATGCAGAAGAATGAAACTAGATCCTCATCTTTCACCTATACAGAAATCAACTCAAAATGGATTAAAGACCTAAATGGAAGACCTGAATATATAAAACTGCTAGAAGAAAACACTGGGGAAGTGCTACAGGACATTGGTCTGGGCAAAGATTTTTCCAGGTAAAACCTCAAAAACACAGGCAATAAAAGCAAAAATAGACACACAGGATTACATTAACCTAAAAAAAACCTCTGTATCACAAAGAAAATAACATAGTAAAGAGACAACCTACAGAATAGGAGATAAGATTTGCAAAGTATCCATCCAACAAGGGATTAATAACCAGAATATATAAAGAACTCAAACAGCTCAGTAGCAAAAAAAAAAAAAACCCAAATATTCTGATTTAACAATGGGGAAAAAAGACCTGAACAGACATTTCTCAAAAGAACACATACAAATGGACAACAGGTGTATGAAAAAATGCTCAATATCACTAATCATCAGGGAAATGCAAATCAAAACCACAGTGAGATATCATCTCACCTCAATTAGAATGGCTATTATCAAAAAGACAAAAAAAAATAGCAAATACTGATGAGGATGTGAAGAAAGGGGAACACTTGTACACTGTTGTGGAAATGTAGGAAAGCCATTATGGAAAACAGTATGGAATTTTCTCAAAAATCTAAAAATATGAGGGGTCTTCAAAAAGTTGACGGAAAATGCATATTATGACAAAACTATGCATGGATTCACTTTTTTTTGCACCAAATAAACTCATATGAACTTGTTATAACATGTCTGAACAGGATCTAGTTTGAGGCACTAAGAAAGATAAGACATCAGTTTGAAAACAGCCCCTATCAGAGCAACATGAGTTCTGCTAAAATTGAAGTAGGAATAAACATCAAATTTATGGTGAAGCTTGAGAAGAAGAATGGTGAAATCATTGATGCTTTATGAAAGTTTCGGGGACAATGCCCTAAAGAGATCAGCAGTTTCCAAATGGACAATTTGTTTGAAAAAAGGACAAGACAATGTTGAAGATGAAGCCCACAGTAACAGACCATCCACTTAAATTTGTGAGGAAAAAATTTGTCTTGTTTGTGGCCTAATTGACAAGGACTGATGATTAACAGCAGAAACAATAGCCAAAACACCTAGACATCTAGGTTGGCTCAGTGTACAATTTTTCTGACTGAAAAATTAAAGTTGAAAAAAGTTTCTACTCTATGATTGCCAAAACTGTTGCACCCAGATCATCTGCTGACAAAAACAGCTTTCGATGGAAATTTTAAACACATGGGATCAGAATCTTGAAGCATTTGTTTGAAGAATTGTAGAGGAGATGAAACATGGCTTTATCAGTATGATCCTGAAGACAAAGCACAATCAAAGCAATGGCTACTAAGAGGTGGCAGTGGTCCAGTCAAAGCAAAAGTGGACTGGTCAAGCACAAAGGTCATGGCAACAGCTTTATTTTTTTGAGGATCAATGCATTTTCCTTGTTGAGCTTCTGGAGGGCCAAAGAGCAATAACATCTGCTTATGATGAGAGTGCTTTGAGAAAGTCAGCCAAAGCTGTAACAGAAAAATGTCCAGGGAAGATTCACCAAAGTGTCCCTCTCCACTATAACAATGCTCCACTAAAAAATGACTATTGTATAGCCATGGTAACAATAGCCACTCAACCAATTTTAAATTGGTTTAATTAATCAGGGTAAACTCACTTCAGGGAATACATTTTTGCAATCCAACCAACCAGTGTCAGCCCTCACTCTCGAAACTCAACCAATCAGGATGGACTTACCCCTATAACAATTCTCTGAGTGTGAACCAGTCAACAGCAGCATCACTAGAGTAATCTTACTTCCATAGATGTCAACCCACTTATGCCTCTGAAAGTTCACCAATCCCTGAATTCCACTCTTCTCCAAAATCCTGTAAAAGACCATCATCCTGCTCTGCTCTGAGAGACTAACCAGAATGACTGGCCTCACTATAGTAAGGAATTAATCTATCTGTGGGGTTTGTTTGTGTTTGTGTTTTGTTTTATTTTTATTTCAGCTAAAAAGGCAGATATTAAGTGCTGGTTTGACACAAGTCATTACTAAAGAAATCAAAATAGATAATTATTTTATGTTATATTCCAAAAAGTTGTTCTTTGAACTTAGATATTTTCTTTATATTGTAATATCAGATTGGGGATTTCACCCTTAAGTAAATTGATGGTGATTTGTAATCAGTCCCAAAAAAATCCTGTGGGAGCAATCATTAAGATAGGAATACTGTCTCACCTTCAATGGTTCTTCATGAGCCACATAATCCTCAGGATGCTCCAAAAACTTTTCTTTAGCCTCAGCACTTGAAAAGTAGTAGATCTTTTCTCGATACTTGGCTGCTTCTTCTGTGTTTCCTGGTTGCAGGATGAAGTTTTCTTTGAGGACCACCGGACAAAAGTGTTTTGTGTCTCCCAAATGCCTCTTTCTCTCCTTCATTTTATCTTCACCCTAGAAACGGTATTCAAAGTTTGGAGAACATTAAACTAAAAAAGTATTTTGATGCAGAGAATTTTTTAAAATGCTTCTTGAATAATATTTAATCTGTAGCAACTTGAAAACTATCCACAAAAAGCCAGTCCTTATATTATTTTAATTAATTAAAAATCAGTTTCTCATATATTACTCTAAGTGCACATTCTAAGTTTCTTTATTTTCATGAGGAAAATAAAGCAGCACTGAGAATGAAGGTGCCCCCAGTCCTCTACCAACATAGATGTAATGAAAAACTCTGGGATGTGTTGATGCTGGGTCATTGTGAGGTCAGTTTCTAAAATAGAATTATTCCCTAAAAGTAAAAGCTGAGTCAAGGTCACAACTTCTTACCCATGGCAAATTAAATGAGAGATGCCTCAGGATTTACTTTGGTATTAAGTGGATATATGATCAAATAATAATTTGGAAATATCCTATTTAGCTCAATTGAAAGTGTAAAATGTATTTTCATTTATGATAAAGAAAATATTGCAAAGTCCATTAAGGATTCTTTCAATTTATTTAAAGCAAGGGAAATACACTTAAAAAATGTTTTTTATGATATAAAATACATGCTTACTGTAAAAATATTCAAAACACATCACAATGTATAAAAAGTGAAAATCTCTTTTCACCTTTTTTCTTCCAGTACTATGTTAGCATTCTTAATAGTTTTATCTCCCAGACTCATTAAAAAAATCCTACCAATATGCCTATAAAAATAGATATATATTTAGGCACATATATAGTATTTTTAAAAATACAAAGGGAATACTTTACATACTTATTTACATCATACTTCTTTCCACAAAACAAGATACAACAAACTTTCTACAAAGGTGCAAAAATGAGACTAACCTTTCCTTTTACTATTCTTACTTGATATTAATATCAGAATATGCAAGCCTTGGCTGGGTGCGGGGGCTCATGCCTGTAATCCCAGCACTTTGGGAGGCCGAGGCGGGGTGGATCACATGAGGTCAGGAGTTCGAGACCAGCCTGGCCAACATGGTGAAACCCCTTCTCTACTGAAAATATAAAAACTAGCCAGGCATGGTGGCGCGTGCCTGTAATCCCAGCTATTCAGGAGGCTGAGGCAGGAGAATCACTTGAGTCCGAGAGGTGGAGGCTGCAGTGAGCCGAGATGGCACACTGCACTCCAGCCAGGGTGACAGAGTGAGACTCCATCTCAAAAAAAAAAAAATGCAAGCTTCAAAACGAGCTGGAAAATAATGATTTTTTTCCTATGATGTTCAAAAAATACAGGGACTTATCTAATCAGTGAAGGTGTATGTAAGAAATGACCTATAAAGCCTCCCCCACCTATTATTTTGGTTTAGCTTTTATCTTTCTTCCTAAGCCCATATTTTAGTAATTGATTTTATTTGGGGTAAAATCCTTTCAAGTCCTTATAATTTTTTTTCAGTTTTTCTTTATTTCTTCCAAAAAAAAAAGGGGGGGGTACATGTGCAGAACGTGCAGGTTTGTTACATAGGTACACATGTGCCATGGTGGTTTGCTGCAACTATTGACCCATCCTCTACGTTCCTTCCTCTTACCCCCAACAGGCCCTGGTGTGTGTTATTCCCCTCTTGGTGTCTATGTGTTTTCAGTGTTCAACTCCCACTTATAAGTGCGAACATGTGATTTTGGTTTTCTGTTCCTGTGTTACTTTGCTGAGGATGATGACTTCCAGCTCCATTCATGTCCCTGCAAAGGATATGATCTCATTCTTTTTTATGGCTGCATAGCATCCCATGGTGTATATATACCACATTTTCTTTATCCAGTCTATCATTGATGGGCATTTGGGTTGGTTCCATGTCTTTCCTATTGTAAATAGTGTGACAATAAACATATGTGTGCTTGTGTCTTTATAGTACAATGGTTTATATTCCTGTGGATATATACCCAGTAATGGGATTGCTGAGTCAAATGGTATTTTGGTTCTAGATCCTTGAGGAATCGCCACACTGTGTTTCAAATAATTGAACTGATTTGCACTCCCACCAACAGTGTAAAAGCATTCCTATTTCTCCACAGCCTCACCAGCATCTGTCATTTCCTGACTTTTTAATAATCGCCATTTTGGCTGGCGTGAGATGGTATCTCAGTGTGGTTTTGATTTGCATTTCTCTGATGATCAGTGATGTTGAGCTTTTTTCATGTTTGCTGCCCACATAAACGTCTTCTTTTGAGAAGTGTCTGTTCATATATTTGGACTACTTTTTGATGGGGTTGTTTGTTTTTTTTCTTGTAAATATGTTTAAGTTCAACATAAATTCTGAATATTAGACTTTTGTCAGATGGGTAGATTGCAAAAATTTTCTCCCATTCTTCAGGTTGCCTGTTCACTCTGATGATAGTTTCTTTTGCTGTGCAGAAGCTCTTTAGTTTAATTAGATCCCATTTGTCAACTGTGGCTTTTGTTGCAATTGCTTTTGGCATTTTTGTCATGAAGTCTTTGCCCATGCCTATGTCCTGAATGGTATTGCCTAGGTTTTCTTCTACGGTTTTTTATGCTTTTGGGTTATACATTTAAGTCTTTAATCCATCTTGAGTTAATTTTTGTATAAGGTGTAAGGAAAGGGTCCAGTTTCAGTTTTCTGCATACGGCTAGCCAGTTTTCCCAGCACCATTTACTGAATAGGAGATCCTTTCCTCATTGCTTGTTTTTGTCAGGTTTGTTGAAGATCAGATGGTTGTAGATATATGGTATTATTTCTGAGGTCTCTGTTCTGTTCCATTGGTCTATATGTCTGTTTTGGTACCAGTACCATGCTGTTTTGGTTACTGTAGCCTTGCAGCAAGCTTGAAGTCAGGTAGCGTGATGCCTCTAGCTTTGCTCTTTTTGCTTAGAATTGTCTTGGCTATACAGGATCTTCTTTGATTCCATATGAAATTTAAGTTAGTTTTTTCTAATTCTGTGAAAATGTCAATGGTAGTTTGATGGGAATAGCATTGAATCTATAAATTACTTTGGGTAGTATGGCCATTTTCATGATATTGATTCTTCCTATCCATGAGGATGGAAAGTTTTTCTTTGTGTCTTCTCTTATTTCCTTGAGCAGTGGTTTGTAGTTCTCCTTGAAGAGGTCCTTCATATCCCTTGTTAGCTGTATTCCTAGGTATTTTATTCTCTTTGTAGTGATTGTGAATGGAAGTTCATTCATGATTTGGCTCTCTGCTTGCCTATTGTTGGTGTAAAGGAATGCCTGTGATTTATGAACATTGATTTTGTATCCTGAGACTTTGCTGAAGTTGCTTATCAGTTCAAGAAGTTTTTGGGCTGAAATAATGGGGTATTCTAGATATAAAATCATGTCATCTGCAAGCAGAGACAACTTGACTTCCTCTCTTCCTATTTGAATACCCTTTATTTCTTTATCTTGCCTGATTGTCCTGGCCAGAACGTCCAATACTATGTTGAATGGGAGTGGTGAGAGAAGGTATCCTTGTCTTGCACTGGTTTTCAAAGGGAACGCTTCCAGCTCTTGCCCATTCAATATGATATTCACTGTGGCTTTGTCATAAATAGCTCTTATTATTTTGAGATATGTTCCATCAATACCTAGTTTATTGAGAGTTTTTAACATGAAGTGATGTTAAATTTTATCAAAGGCCTTTTCTGCATCTATTAAGATAATCATGTGGTTTTTGTCTTTGTTTCTGTTTATGTGATGGATTATGTTTATTGACTTGTGTATGTTGAACCAGCCTTGCATCCCAGGGATGAAGCCAACTTGATCATGGTGTTTAAGTTTTTTGATGCACTGCTGGATTCTGTTTGACAGTATCTTATTGAGGATTTTTGAATTGGTGTTCATCAGGGATATTGGCTGAAGCTTTCTTTTTTTGTTGTGCCTCTGCCAGGTTTTGGTATCAGGCTGATGCTTCATAAAATGAATTAGGGAGGAGTCTCTCCTTTTCAGTTGTTTGGAATAGTTTCAGAAGTAATGGTACCAGCTCCTCTTTGTATTTCTGGTATAATTCAGCTGTGAATCCATCTGATCCTGGGCTTTTTATGCTTGGTAGGCTATTAATTACCTCCTCAATTTCAGAACTTGTTATTGGTCTACTCAGGGATTCAACTTCTTCCTGATTCAGTCTTGGGAGGGGGTATGTGTCCAGGAATTTATTCATTTCTTCTAGATTTTCTAGTTTATTTGCATAGAGGTGTTAATATTCCCTGATGGCAGTTTGTATTTCTTTTTTCTTTCTTTTTTTTTTTTTTTTTTGGAGAAAAAGTCTCATTCTGTAGCCCAGGATGGAGTGCAATGGTGTGATCTCTGCTCACTGCAACCTCCACCTCCCAGGCTCAAGCTATTCTCCTGTCTCAGCCTCTCGAGTAGCTGGGATTACAGACGTGCACCACCATGCCCAGATAATTTTTGTATTTTCAGTACAGACAGGGTTTCGCTATGTTAGCCAGGCTTGTCTCAAACTCCTGACCTCAGGTGATCTGCCCGCCTTGGCCTCCCAAAGTGCTGGGAGTGCAGGTGTGAGCCACCGCACCCAGCCCAGCAGTTTGTATTTCTGTGGGATCAGTGGTGATATCCCCTTTATCATTTGTTATTGTGTCTATCTGATTCCTCTCTCTCAATAGTCTAGCTAGTGGTCTATCTGGTTTGTTAATTTTTTAAAAAACCAACTCCTGGATTCATTGGTATTTCGGAAGGTTTTTTTGTGTCCCTATCTCCTTCAATTCTTCTCTTATCTTAGTTATTTCTTGTCTTCTGCTAGCTTTTGGATTAGTTTGCTCATGCTTCTCTAGCTCTCTTCATTGTGATGTTAGGGTGTCGATTTGAGATCTTTCTAGCTTTCTGATGTGGGCATTTAGTGCTATAAATTTCCCTCTTAACACTGCTTTAGCTGTGTCCCAGAGATTCTTGTACATTGTCTCTTTGTTCTCATTGGTTTCAAAGAACTTCTTGATTTCTGCCTTATTTCATTATTTATCCAGCAATCATTCAGGAGCAGGTTGTTCAATTTCCATGAAATTGTGTGATTTTGAATGAGTCTCTTAATCCTGAGTCTTAATTTGCTTGCACTGTGGTCTGAGAGACTGTTTGTTATGATTTCAGTTCTTCTGCATTTGCTGAGGAGTGTTTTACTTCCAATTATGTGTTTGATTTTAAAATAAGTGCCATGTGGCACTGAGAAGAATATATATTCTATTGATTTGGGGTATCGAGTTCTGTAGATGTCAACTAGGTCCACTTGATCCAGAGTTGAGTTCAAGTCCTGAATATCCTCATTAATTTTCTGTCTCAATGATCTAATACTGACAATGGGGTGTTAAAGTCTCCCACTATTATTGTGTGGGGTTCTAAGTCTCTTTGTAGGTCTCTAAGAACTTGTTTTATGAATCTGGCTGCTCTTGTATTGGGTGCATATATGTTCAGAATAGTTAGCTCTTCTTATTGAATTGTTCCCTTTACCATTATATAGTCTCCTTCTTTGTCTTTTTTGATCTTTAATGGTTTCAAGTCCGTTTGGTCAGAGACTAAGATTGTGACCCCTGCTTTTTTTGGCTTTCCATTTGTTTGGTAAATTTTCTTCCATCCCTTTATTTTGAGCCTGTGTGTATCTTTGCATGTGAGATGAGTCTCTTGAAGACAGCATACCAATAGATCGTGGTTCTTTATCTAGCTTGCCATTCTGTACATTTGAATTGGGGCATTTAGCCCATTTACATTTAAGGTTAGTATAGATATGTGTGACTCTGATCCTGTCATCATGATGCTATTTGCTTATTTTGCACACTAGTTGATGCAGTTTCTTTGTAGTGTCACTGGTCTTTATATTTTGGTGTATTTTTGCAGTGACTGGTACCAGTTTTTCCTTTCCAGTACATATTTAGTGCTTCTTTCAGGAGCTCTTGCAGGGCAGGCCTGGAGGTAATGAAATCCCTCAGCATTTGCTTGTCTGGAAAGGATTTTATTTCTCCTTTGCTTATGAAGCTTAGTTTGGCTGGATATGAAATTCTGGGTTGAAAATTCTTTAAGAATGTTGAATATTGGCCCCCAGTCTCTTATGGTTTGTAAAGTTTCTGCTGAGAGGTCCACTGTTAGTCTGATGGGCTTCCCTTTGTATGTTACCTGACCTTTCTCTCTGGCTGCCCTTAACAGTTTTTCCTTCATTTCAACCTTGGAGAATCTGATGATTATGTGTTTTGGGGTTGATCTCATGGAGTATCTTAATGGTGTTCTCTGTATTTCCTGAATTTGAATGTTGGCCTGTCTCACTAGATTGAGGAAGTTCTCCTGGATAATATCCTGAAGTGTGTTTTCCAGCTTGTTTCCATTCTCCCTGTCTCCTTCTGGTACTCTAATCAATTGTAGGTTTGGTCTTTTTATGAAGTCCCGTATTTCTTGGAGGCTTTGTTCATTCATTTTCATTCTTTTTTCTCTATTGTTGTCTGCATGTCTTATTGCAGTAAGGTGTTCTTCAAACTCCAATATCCTTTCTTCTGCTTGGTCAATTCAACCGTTGACACTTGTGTATGCTTCACAAAGTTCTCATGCTGTGTTTTTCAGCTCCATCAGGTCATTTATGTTCCTCTCTAAACTGATTATTCTAGTTAGCAATTGCTCTAACCTTTTATCAAGGTTAACATGCTCCTTTAACTCATCTTAATTTTTTATTACCTATCTTCTGAAGCCTACTTCTGTCAGTTCATCCATCTGATCCTCCATCCAGTTCTGTGCCCTTGGTGGAGAAACACTGCAATCATTTGGAGGAGAAGATGCACTCTGACCTTTTGGGTTTTTAGCATTTTTTCACTGATTCTTTCTATCTTCGTGAGTTTGTCAAGTTTCAGTCTTTGAGGCTGCTGACCCTTGGATGGGGTTTTTGTGGGGGCCTTTTTGTTGTTGTTGATGCTGTTGTTGTCACTTTCTACTTGTTTGTTTTTCTTTCAATAGTCAGGTCCCTCTTCTGTAGGGCTGCTGCAGTTTGCTGGGGGTTCACTTCAGACACTACTCATCTGATTTGCCCCCGTGCCTGAAGATGTTACTCGAGAGGGCTAGAGAGCAGCAAAGATGGGTGCCTGCTCCTTCTTCTGGGACTTTTGACCTTGAACACCAACCTGATGCCAGTAGGATCGCTCCTGTATAGAATGTCTAACAACCCCTGTTAGAGGGTCTCACCCAGTTGGGTGGCACAGGGAGCCAGACCCATTTAAAGAAGCACTTTGTCCCTTGGTGGAGAGGGTATGTTTTGCTGAAGGGAAACCCACTCATCTGGGCTGCCTGGATTCCTCAGAACTACCAAGAGGAGAGGCTAAGTCTGCTGGTTTGCAGAGACTGCAGTCACCCCTCCTCCTATGTTGATGAATTACTGAATGGTTTCCAGTTTGGAGCTATTACAAATAAAGCTGCTGTGACCACTCATCAAGTCTTTGAATGGGCATGTGCTCTCCTTTCTCTGGGATAAATTCCTAGGAGTGGAAGGACTGGGTGCTATGGTAGGTGTATATTTATCTGTTTAAGAAATTGCCAAACTGTTTTCCAAAGTGGTCGTACCAAGTTATATTCCCACGAGCAGTATATAAGAGTTCAAGTTATTCTGCATCCTAGCTAACACTTGGTATGGTCAGTCTTTGATTTTAGGCATTCTAATCACTATCTAATAGTGTCTCATTGTGATTTTAATTTTTACTTCCTTAATGACTAATGAGGTTGAACATCTTTTCATGTACCTATTAGCCATCTGTATATTTTATTTGGTGAAGTATCTGGTGTCTGTTAAAATCTTTTGCCCATTAAAAAAATGGGTTGTTTTCTCATTGAGTATTAAGAGTTCTTTATCTATTCTGGATATAAGGACTTGCATCAGATTTGTGATTTGCAAATATTTTATCCAAGTTTGTCTTTTCATTCTCTTAATAGTGTTTTTTAAAAAATAGTTTAGTTCTTACTTTTGACAAAGGCCAATTTATCATTCTTTTTCTTTATGGATTCTGCTTTTGGTGTCATGTCTAAGAAATTTTTGCCTAATCCAAGGTCTCAAAGATTCTCTCTTATGTTTCTTCCAGAAGTTTTGTAATGTACATTTAGGCCTATAATACATTCTAAGTTAGTTTTTGTATATCATGTGAGGTTTGGTTCAAAGTTCATTATTTTGCATATAGATCTCCAATTGTTCCAGCACTATTTATTAAAACTACTGCCCTTTCTCCACTAAATTGCCTCTGTAGATTTGTCAATAATCAATTGTCCATATATGTGTGGCTCTATATCTGGACTCCCTTGTGTTCTATTAATCTGTTTGCTGTTTTGTGCCAATGACACTATTTTGATAGCTATAACTTTATAATTAATCTTGAAATCAAATGTATTAATTCTCTTACTTGGTTATTCTTTCTAAAATTTGTTTTCATTATTTTAAGTACTCTGGATTTTCAAATGAATGTTAGGATCAATTTATAAGTTTCTACCAAACAGTCTGCTGGGTTTTTAATTTTGATTACATGGAATCTGTAGATAAATTTGGGGAGAATTGATATAATAATATTAAGTCTTCTGACCTATGAACATGGTATATTTACTTTTTTTTTTTTTGAGATGGAGCCTTGCTCTGTCACCTAGGCTGGGGTGTGGTGGCACAATCTTGGCTCACTGCCCAAGATCAAATGATTTTCGTGTCTCAGCATTGCCAGCAGCTGGGATTACAGGCATACACCACCACGCCTGGCTAATTTTTATATTTTCAGTAGAGAGGGGGGTTCGCCATGTTGGCTAAGCTGCCTCGAACTCCTGACCTCAAGTGATCCGCCTGACTCGGCCTCCCAAAGTGCTAGGATTACAGACGTGAGCCACCATACTCAGCCACGGTATATCTATCTGTTTTTTTTTTTTTTTTGAGATGGGGTCTCGCTCTGTCGCCCAGGCGGAGTGCAGTGGCACGATCTCGGCTCACTGCAAGCTCTGCCTCCTGGGTTTACGCCATTCTCCTGCCTCAGCCTCCCGAGTAGCTGGGACTACAGGCGCCTGCCACCTCGCCCGGCTAATTTTTTGTATTTTTAGTAGAGATGGGGTTTCACCATGTTAGCCAGGATGGTCTTGATCTCCTGACCTCATGATCTGCCCACCTTGGCCTCCCAAAGTGCTGGGATTACAGGCATGAGCCACTGCGCCCGGCCTGGTATATCTATCTGTCCATTTATGTAGGCTTTCTTCAATTTGTCTCAGCACAGTTTTGTAGTTTTTAGTGTATTGTTCCTGGATCTTTTGCTAAATTTATCCCTTCATATTACATATTCTTGATCCTATTTTGAAAGGCATTTAAAAATCAATTTCTGATTGTCTATTGCTTACACATAGAAATAAAATTGGTTTTTGAATACTGATTTTATGTCCTGAAACTTTGCTAAATTCAATTATTAGTAGCTTTTTTTTTGTCGATTCCATTGGCTTTTCCACATAGATGTATTAATTTCATAATGCTGCTTAACAAATTACCACAAATATAGTGGCTTAAAACAACAAACATGTATTTTCTTACAGTTTTGGAGATCAGAATCCCAGAGAATTTTATGGGGCTACTGTGAATTTGTTGGCAGGGTTAATTCTTTCTGGAGGCCTCAGGAGAGAATCCATTCCTGCTTCTCCACTTCTAGGGTTGGCTCATGGTCCTTTTCTCTATCTTCAAAGCCGGCTTAAAAGCACCTTCTCTCTGACTTCCTGTCTTCCTCTTACAAGGACCTTTGTGATTACATTGGTCCACGTGGATAATCCATGATAACTCCCTCATCTCAGGATCCTTAATTTAGTCATATCTGCAAAATCCTTTTTGCCATATAAGGTAACATTCACAGGTGTCAATTCACAGCTTAGGACGTGAACTTCTTTGGCGTGCCATTATTCAGCCTATCACAATAGAAAATCTTATCTCCTACATATAAAGATATTTGCATCTTTCTTTTTCAATCTGAATGCCTTTTATTTCTTTTCCTTGTCTGAATGCAGTAACCAAACCTTCAGTATAGTGTTGAATAGAAGTGGTGAGAATGAACATCCTTTCCTTGTCCTGATCTTAGGAAAAAAGCATTCAGCCTTTTACCCTTAAGTATGACATTAGCTGTTAGAGACTTTCTGTGGATACCCTTTATCAAGCTAAGGAAGTTCCCTTCATTTTTTTTTCTTACCAGTAATAGATTTTGAATTTTGTCAAATGCTTTTTCCATATCTATTGAGGTGATCATGTTTTTTCCCCTCAGTTTGTTAATATGATGAATTACATTGATTGCTTTTCAAACGTTAAACTAACCTTGAATTTCCAAGATAAGCCCCACTTGGTCACGGTGTATTATTCTTTTTGTGTATTTTTGGATTTGATTTGCTAAAATTTTGTTAAGAATGTCTATATCTATGTTAATGAGTGATGTTAGACTGCAGTTTGTTTTTCTTTCCTTGCTTTTAATGTCTTTGGTTTTGGTATCAGAATAATGCTGATCTCATAGAATGACTAGGAAGTATTCTCTCCTCTTCAATTTTCTGGAACAGTTTGTATAGAATTGGTTTTCTTTCTTTCTTCAAGATTTGGCAGAATTCATCAGGGAAGCCACCTGTGTCTGGCTGCTTTCTTTCAGCTTTTGTATGTCTAACAGAGTCTTCAGTTTGCCTTTGTTTTAATTTTTTTATTTTTATTTTTTGAGAGAGTCTCACTTTGTTGCCTAGGCTGGAGTGCAATGGCATGATCTCACTGCAACCTCCGGCTCCCAGGTTCAAGCGATTCTCCTGCCCCAGCCTCCTGAGTAGCTGGGATTACAGGTGCGCATGACCACACCTGGCTAATTTTTGTATTTTTAGTAGAGACGGGGTTTCACCATGTTGGTCAGGCTGGTCTTGAACTCCTGACCTCATGATCTGCCTGCCTTGGCTTCCCAAAGTGCTGGGATTACAGGCGTGAGCCACCATGCCCAGCTTGCCTTTGTTTTTAAAAGAGAGTTTCAGTGGACTTAGAATCCTAGGTTGACAGTTTATTTTATGTTTCGTTTTGTTTTGTTTTAGACAGGGTCTCACTCTGTTGCCCAGGCTGGAGTGCAGAGGTGTGATCTCAGCTCACTGATGCCTCGACCTCCTGGGCTCGGGCGATCCTCCCACCTGTCTCCTGAGTAGCTAGGACTACAGGTGTGCACCACCATGCCTGGTTAATTTTTGTATTTTTTGTAGAGATGGGGTTTCGCCATGTTGCCCAGGCTGGTCTTGAACTCCTGAGCTGAAGTGATGTGCCTGCCTTGGCCTCCCAAAGTGCTGGGATTACAGGCATGAGCCACCGTGCCAGGCTGACATTTTTTTTCCCTTCAATACATTAAAGATGTTGCTCCACTCTCTTCTTGCGTTGTTTTTGATGAGAAATATGCTGTTATCCTTATCTTTGTTCCTGTGTATGTGGCATATGTTTTCTCCTTTATTTTTAAAACTGTTTTTGAGCAATTTGAATAATATGATGTACTTGGTGCTATTATAATATTTTCTTCATGTTTCTTGTGCTTGAGCATATTTATTTATTGGGCATATTGAATCTGAGAGTTTGTAATTTTTTTCAAAATTTAGAAAAAACTTGGCCATTTTCTCTTCAATCCCCCTCACACATACTTTTTGTAGCTCTGAACTATATGTACACGTTGAGCATCCCTAATCCCCAAATCTGAAATTTGGAATGCTCTAAACTCTGAAACTTCTTGAGCAGTGATCTGACACTCAAAGAAAATGCTTACTGTAGCATTTTGGATTTCAGATTAAAAATGCTCAACTGGTATGTATTGTGCAAATATTCAAGAATCTGAAAAAGTCTAAAATCAGAAACACTTCTGGTCCCAAGCATTCTGTATAATAGGCTGCTTGAAGTTGTCCCACAGATCACTGATGCTCTTCTCATTTTTTTTCAGAATCTTTTTCCTCTGTTGTTTCATTTTGGATAGTTTCTATTGCTATTTCTCTTGCAGTGGCTAAACTATGGTCATACCATTAATGTATATTTCATTTCATATATTGTACTTTTCAATCTTAAAAGTTCAACTTAGGTATTTATTATATCTTCTATATCTCTGTTTAACTTTTTGAAAATATAGAATAACAACTGTTTTACCGTCCTTGTCATCTAAGAACACCTTCGTCAGTTCTGAATCCATTTCAGTTGATTACTTTTTCTCCTCATTGTGAGTCATATTTTTCTGCCTGTTTGCAGGTCACACAATCCTTCAGTGACTGCTAGAATTTTACTTTATATTCCCATAAATATTCTTGAGCATTGCTCTTGGACACAGTTAAATTACTTGGAAGCAGTTTGATCCTTTTGGCTCTTGCTTTTTGATGGGGGGGCCAAAGTTTCATTTATGCTAGGTCTAGTTATTCCCCATTCCTAAGGCTAGGCTCTTGTTAGTACCCTACCCAATGCTCTGTGAATTGGGAGGGTTTTTAAAATATTATTAATGAAGACTATACTTTAAAATATAAGCTTTGAGTATTACAGCTGGCCTGATAATTGTCTGCAGATACCAGAGACCATTTTATGGTGCACCAGAGTGGGACACAGAAGAACAACAGCAGACATGGCAGAGGATGGATGATGAAAGAAAAGAATCTGAATCTGAGTGGGACAAAACCCGCATCCTTTAGCCATCCCAAAGAAAGGCTCTCCAGTTCCTTAGTGATAAAGTACTAAAAGCTGTTATCAGAATCACACTACATATTGTTTGTTGTTTGACACATATATATTTGGGTTTAAGTCAGGCAACTTAACCCAGTTAATCACAAGTCTATGTTTATATAACTTAATAATATTACTTTTTACTTATAAAGCTTCAAATGAAAAGAACTGCTTCCTGTTTCATTACTGATAGATGTCTGAACTGGGCAGCTATCAAATGAGAATGGTTGTCCAAATTCTGATGCCAAGGGAGTGGATGGGGCCTGAATATGGGTTGCTCCTAATTGAGAACACTGCACATTATTATCATGCAAGCAGCCTCTTTTACTTACAACAACCACTTCTGCTAAATTTATAAAATATTTATGTATTTAAAACTTAAACTTTTTTTTCCATGCAAAATAGTTTCCTTTTATCTTTTCATGAGTCTTTTTTCATACTACATAGCCTGGAATTTCAGGGGGGTCAAGTGAAACTGAGGCAGAGGGAGAATGTGTGTGCAAATGAGAATGTCTGTTCACTTGGGGTCCAAAAGTGATAGTTACCACTCTTATTTGCATATTTTCAATGACTTCACAAATGAGAATGAGTAGAAATAAAAGAATCATGCCTCTTCCTCTTCCTCTTCCTCTAGCTCCTCATCAACCTCTGCTTCAGTCTGGTAGTCTTCTGTTTCTTCCTCATAATCTTCCCCAGTTAACTCCCATGCAGTATATTGAAATGGTTCTGGAGAAAAAGAGAATCATTGGGGAAAACATTTTTAGTAAAAAAGGTTATTAGCATATTACTATAGTCAAATGTTTGGAAAATTAATTATTATTATTATTAGTCTCTTAGATTAAATATGTATGCAAATAGGCCTTTATAAGTTCCTTACGTGACAACTGGCCAGTATGGCCAGAGGTGTTTGGGCCACATAGCTGTTCTGATTGGTCAGGACCTGCACAGTGATAGTTGCTAAGTATTTTATACATCAGCCTTGGATATATTGAACATTTACTTCATAAACCATCAAAGAAGGCTTTCAAGTTTCAAAATGCTTCTACTACTATCACCTGCTGTTGATAATAAATGTTATGATTAAAGCCCTTACTTTCCATAGTCTCAACCACTTCTTGAAGTAATTCCTGTGGAGTTCTGTCAGCAATCTCCAAGTTTAAAATTTTAATGTAAGCCTCACTAATTGTTGCTTCTAGCTGTTTCCAGAGGATGATGAAAGAACCAATCTTCTCTTTAAATGGCTCCATTTCGGGAACATCAGGATAAGAGTCTTCTGGAAACTCAGGTAGTACAACTTTGGAGTAAAAGACAAAGGAAAGAAAAAAGGGGCTTTAAATATCCTATCTTTAGCCATATTGCCAAAATAGCTTATACTTTGTAATTTTTTTAAACAGTTAAAAAAATAATATTCTAAGCAACAATATACATTCATAAATTCATAATTTAATTATGCTTTGTTCTTATATTTGCTGTAGATGTATATTTACCTGTTACTAAAACTCAAGCTTTTGGATAATTAACATGAGTTTCTTAAGGAAACTTTAACGGTTAATAAAAAATGTATAAAACAAATTTGTGTAAAAACCAGTGTTATAATCTGGTTTGATACACTTTTAATGGAGTAAGCCAAATATTTATGTATGTCAATTAGCATACAACATAGAAAGAAATAAGTATGAAGCACCTACTATGCCTAAAATTAGGGACCCTTTGTAAGAAAATATGAAAAGTACTTTTATGCAAGAACTACTTTCATTTTACAGTCTAACCTGTTTCAGATAATTTTCCAATTTCCAGGCCCTCTTTGGATCCTTTTGGGATTTCTGTTTCCACTGTAGTCTCCTCGATAGGCTCAGATACTTAAGAAAGAAATCTAATAGTTAGTGTTTAAATTTGAAAACATTATTCCTTTATGAAAGTTTTGGCACAAAGAACATTTCAAAATATAGCTTAAATTGTATATGAAATGTCTAATAGAAAGCAAAGTTCTTGTTAGGGAAAGAATGGCATAAGAATACATAATAAAAAAGGCAGAAAATAAAGAATATTCTTAAACACATAAAAGGACATGGACTAGAATAATAATTGACACATGGCACATACAATTCTGGCTGATAATTTGTTAAATATTAATCAAACTTCTTTTAATTTGGCAGTAGACTAACAATGCCTGATATTCCTTTTAATTTCTTATTAAAAATACCCATGAAGCCAGGCATAGTGAATTGTGCCTGTAATCCTAGCCTTTGGGAGGCAGAGGTGGGAGAATCACTTAAGGCCAGGAGTTCAAGACCAGCCTAGGCAACACAGCAAGACCACATCCCCACAAAAAATAAAAATTAGCCAGGCATGGTGGCTCACACCTGTGGTCCTAGCTACATGGGAGGCTGAGGTGGGAAGATCACTTGATCCCAGGAGTTCAAGTTACAGGGAGCTATGATCGTGCCACTGCACACCAGTCTGGGTGACAGAGCAAGACACGATCTCTTTAAAAAAAAATAATTTTCAAGAAGGTACACCAAAAAAGACCACAAAGTGTCAGTGAGAGATGATGATATTGCAAAGTCCCAGCTGTAGGTGTAGGCATGGAGAGATTTAAGAGAATCTCAACTAATTTCACGGTTGAAGATATAGGTTGAAAACTGTTTTCCTGAAGGATGTAAGACATGCTGCACATACAGATCCAGCAGAGGTAGTTTCAGGGAAGGCAGGACTAATTATCTGTCTTTTCATCCTAGTCTGCTCCTAGTTCTGAAACACAAGTTTTGCATAGACAAAAGTACATATATCTATATGCATATATACGTATGTATATACACACACACATTCTGCAACACGGTGGAAACTGTCTTCTGAGTTAGCTAAAATAATACTTGGGTCCTCTTTCAACAGGATCTATAATGTTTAATACTCAATAGAGCAGGAAGTAGAAGGGGACAAGCCTGGGGCTGGTCTGGTGGTGGCATGTTCAATTGTAGGTTGCTCAATTAAGAAAATCATTATAAACCATGGAAGAGAAAAGAACACCAAGAATATACAGATAATTCTACAATGCCTTAGCTTCTCTGGCTTAATCAAAGACTGCAATAGTTGGGGGTGAAGATCTAGCCTCAGTCTAGAAGAGCCATACAAGATGAGTACTTACTAAATATTACAACTTGAACTAGGTTGATTTGCATTAACCTATATCAGATATAACAGGTCTATATCTGAGAATGCCAGGCAAGAAGTCTAAGTGAAAAGTACACGTGTGTGGGAGTCAGGGTAGGGGGACAGAGTTCTTATAAATACTCTACCTACCCTTCCTGTTGGTAAATGCAAGAGTTGGATATATTCTGCTTCATCCAAGAATAAGTCCACAAAAACAACAAAAACAAAATCGACGAAGCAAAAGAGAGTATTGATTCAAAGATTCAGATGAAAATTTTACTTCTGAAGACAATTTCTTATATAAAGCAGAGTAAATTTTACAAGATGTATGCTTGGAGTACTAAAAAACACAAGAGAACAACTGAGTCTATGAAATAAAAATCATGAGGCATAAAGATAGATTAAAATAAAGGCAGAAATACAGGAAAGGTAACTGAAATAAGAAAACAATGCAAGGAAATCTAAAATGCAATAGTAGAGTTAACATATGCATTGGGAATGTTCTTACTTACAAGTGGAAGCTAGGCCATGGGTATGCAAAGGCATACAGAGTGGTATAATGGACACTGGAGATTCAGAAGGGAGCAGGGTAAGAGGGGAGTGAGGGATGAAAAACCACCTATAGGGATGAAGAAACTCACTCAAAACCACTCAACTACATGGAAACTGAACAACCTGCTCCTGAATGACTACTGGGTACATAACGAAATGAAGGCAGAAGTAAAGATGTTCTTTGAAATCAATGAGAACAAGGACACAACATACCAGAATCTCTGGGACACATTTAAAGCAGTGTGTAGAGGGAAAGTTATAACACTAAATGCCCACAAGAGAAAGCAGGCAAGATCTAAAATTGACACCCTATCATCACAATTAAAAGAAATAGAGAAGCAAGAGCAAACAAATTCAAAAGCTAGCAGAAGGGAAGAAATAACTAAGGTCAGAGCAGAACTGAAGGAGATAGAGACATAAAAAACCCTTCAAAAAATCAATGAATCCAGGACCTGGTTTTTTGAAAAGATCAACAAAATTGATAGACTGCTAGCAAGACTAATGAAGAAGAAAAGAGAGAAGAATTAAATAGATGCAACAAAAAATGATAAAGGGGATATCACCACTAATCCCACAGAAATACAAACTGCCATCAGAGAATACTATAAACACTTCTGCGCAAATAAACTAGAAAATCTAGAAGAAATGGATAAATTCCTGGACACATACACCCTCCCAAGACTAAACCAGGAAGAAGCTGAATCCCTGAATAGACCAATAACAGGTTTTGAAATTGAGGCAATAATTAATAGCCTACCAACCAAAAAAAGTCTAGGACCAGACAGATTCACGGCTGAATTCTACCAGAGGTACAAATAGGAGCTGGTACCATTCCTTATGAAACTATTCCAATCAATGGGAAAAGGGAATCCTCTGAGTTCACGTCCTTTGTAGGGACATGGATGAAGCTGGAAACCATAATTCTCAGCAAAATATTGCAAGGACAGAAAACCAAACACCGCATGTTTTCACTCATAGGTGGGAATTGAACAATGAGAACACTTGGACACAGGAAGGGGAACATCACACACTGGGGCCTGTTGTGGGGTGGGGGAAGCGGGGAGGGATAGCATTAGGAGATATACCTAATGCAAATGACGAGTTAATGGGTGCAGCACACCAACATGGCACATGTATACATATGTAACAACCCTGCACATTGTGCACATGTACCCTAGAACTTAAAGTAAAATAAAAAAAAAAAAGAAAAAGGGAATCCTCCCTAATTCATTTTATAAGGCCAACATCATCCTGATACGAAAGCCTGGCAGAGGCACAACAAAAAAAGAGAATTTTAGACCAATGTCCCTGATGAACATGGATGCAAAAATCCTCAATAAAATACTGGCAAACTGAATCCAGCAGCACATCAAAAAGCTTATCCACCACAATCAAGTTGACTTCATCCCTGGGATGCAAGGCTGGTTCAACATACGCAAATCAATAAACATAATCCAGCATATAAACAGAACAAAAGACAAAAACCACATGGTTATCTCAATAGATGCAGAAAAGGCCTTCAAGAAAATTCAACAGTGCTTCGTGCTAAAAACTCTCAATAAACGAGTTATTGATGAGACGTATCTAAAAATAAGAGCTATCTATGACAAACCCACAGCCAATATCATACTGAATGGGCAAAAACTGGAAGCATTCCCTTTGAAAACTGGCACAAGACAGGGATGCCCTCTCTCACCACTCCTATTCAACATAGTGTTGGAAGTTCTGGCCAGGGCAATCAGGCAAGAGAAAGAAATAAAGGGTATTCAATTAGGAAAAGAGGAAATCAAATTGTCCCTGTTTGCAAATGACATGATTGTATATTTAGAAAACCCCATCGTCTCAGCCCAAAATCTCCTTAAGCTGATAAACAACTTCAGCAAAGTCTCCAGGATACAAAATCAATGTGCAAAAATCACAAGCATTCCTATACACCAATAACAGACAAACAGAGAGCCAAATCATGAGTGAACTCTCAATCACAATTGCTTCAAAGAGAATAAAATACCTAGGAATCCAACTTACAAGGGATGTGAAGGACCTCTTCAAGGAGAACTACAAACCACTGTTCAACGAAATAAAAGGGGATACAAACAAATGGAAGAACATTCCATGCTCATGGATAGGAAGAATCAATATTGTGAAAATGGCCATACTGCCCAAGGTAATTTATAGATTCAATGCCATCCCCATCAAGCTACCAATGACTTTCTTCATAGAATTGGAAAAAACTACTTTAAAGTTCATATGCAACCAAAAAAGAGCCCGTATTGCCAAGACAATCCTAAGCCAAACGAACAAAGTGGGAGGCATCATCCTACCTGACTTCAAACTATACTACAAGGCTACAGTAACCAAACCAGCATGGTACTGGTACCAAAACAGAGATATAGACCAGTGGAACAGAATAGAGCGCCTGGAAATAATACCACACATCTACAACCATCTGATCTTTGACAAATCTGACAAAAACAAGAAATGGGGAAAGGATTCCCTATTTAATAAATGGTGCTGGGAAAACTGGCTAGCCATATGTAGAAAGCTAAAACTGGATCCCTTCCTTACATCTTATACAAAAATTAATTCAAGATGGATTAAAGACTTAAATGTTAGACCTAAAACCATAAAAACCCTAGAAACAAACCTAGGCAATACCATTCAGGACATAGACATGGGCAAGGACTTCATGACTAAAATACCAAAAGCAATGGCAACAAAAACCAAACTTGACAAATGGATCTAATTAAACTAAGGAGGTTCTGCCCAGCAAAAGAAACTACCATCAGAGTGAACAGGCAACCTACAGAATGGGAGAAAATTTTTGCAATCTACCCATCTGACAAAGGGCTAGTATCCAGAATCCACAAAGAACTTAAACAAATTTACAAGAAAAAATCGAACAACCCCACCAAAAAGTGGGCAAAGGATATGAACAGACACTTCTCAAAAGAAGACATTTCTGCAGCCAAAAAACACATGAAAAAATGCTCATCATTACTGGCCGTCAGAGAAATGCAAATCAAAACCATGATGAGATACCATCTCACACCAGTTAGAATGGCAATCATTAAAAAGTCAGGAAACAACAGTTGCTGGAGAGGATGTGGAGAAATAGGAATGCTTTTACACTGTTGGTGGGACTGTAAACTAGTTCAACCATTGTGGAAGACAATGTGGCGATTCCTCAAGGATCTAGAACTAGAAATACCATTTGACCCAGCCATCCCATTACTGGGCACATACCAAAGGATTATAAATCATGCTGCTATAAAGACACATGCACACGTATGTTTATTGTTGCACTATTCACAATAGCAAAGACTTGGAACCAACCCAAATGTCCATCAATGATAGACTGGATTAAGAAAATGTGGCACATATACACCATGGAATACTATGCAGCCATTAAAAAGGATGAGCTCATGTGCTTTGTAGGGACATGGATGAAGCTGGAAACCATCATTCTCAGCAAACTATCACAAGGATAGAAAACCAAACACTGCAAGTTTTCACTCATAGGTGGGAATTGAACAATGAGAACACTTGGACACATGGTTGGGAGCATCACACACTGGAGCCTGTCGTGGGGTGGGGGAAGGGGGGAGGGATAGCATTAGGAGGTATACCTAATGTAAATGACAAGTTAATGGGTGCAGCACACCAACATGGCACATGTATACATATGTAACAAACCTGCATGTTGTGCACATGTACCCTCTATAGAACTTAAAGTATAATAATAATAATAAAAAGAAAAACCACCTATAGAATACAACATGCACTATTTGAGTGATAGGTATGCTAAAACCCCAGACTTCACCACTATATGTGATTCATCCATGTAACCAAAACCCACTTGTACCCCTAAAACTACTGAAATAAAAAAAATTTTTAATGCATTAGGAGAGAGGCAATAAGGTGGAGAAGGTAAACCAGTGACATGGAGGATAACAAGTCTCTGAAGAATCCAGAGAAAAAGTACAAAGAGATGAGAACTATCAGGAAAAAGAAGATTAACGTGGTTGAGAAACAATAGTTATCTGACCAAAAATAATAAACGATCCTGAAAAAGGAATCTGAAGCAATAACTGAAGAAAGGCATTTTGAGCTAGACAAAGATTGTGATATGAAGACAAAAAGAGCTCAATGAATTCCAGGGTAAATCATTCACATACCAGCAAAGTTTTAACAAATAATGGCATTGAAAAGGATCCTTTGAGCACCCCTGCAGGAAAAGAACGAAAAGAACAGAAATGAGGGAATATCTTGACTTTTCCATGTGTAGAAGACAATGAAGCAATGTCAACATGAGGAATTCTGAGAAGAAAAGGTTATGACAATGATTTAATAGACTCTAAGTTGTTTTATATGTGTGAAAGCAATAGATTTGCAGAAAAATTACAAAATATGCCACGCTGGATCCTTAAAAAGTTGCTCAAAGATGTAGACCAGATGACTAAGAGATGAATCAAAATTAAAATCTCAAGAATAAGGTCATGTGGAATTTGGGAGAAATCCAAATGGAATTATCATTATCCTAATACCACATAGCTACAGAAATCCACAGCCTGTTCTAGTGGACTGGACAAAACTGGCCACACTCATGAGCATTCAACAATGTGGAGAAGTTATGCCTCTTTCCAAAATGCTATCTGAAGGAAGTTTATAAACAAATAATTTCCATATAGTTATTGTTTATTGAAAATAACTCTCTTGTAGGACTTTAAAAATGTCCGAGAGGAAACCTTTCTCTCAAGCCGAAGTCTAATTGGATCACAGTTAGATAAAAACAAAACAAAACACCATTCTTAAAAAAGCTAAAAGGAAATACATTAGAATGTTAAGTATCATTGCCTTTTGTTGTCAGATCAATGATGATTTCCCCCATCTTTCTATTTGTATAATTTCTGTATTTTCTATAGTTAGCACATATTTTTATCAAACCTGGATAGATGTATGATTTTGAAACACACAGTTCAACATCAACTGTATCAAAACTACGATCACTGTCTTTAATAGACATTTTTCAAATTTCTATTCAATATATTCATTAATTTTGACCTGCAGATACAGTGTACAGCTAAATGATTCTAGAGTTTTTATTTTCAGGATCAGATTTTTCTCAGGTATGCTACTGTGCTTTTTCCATGATATAAGGAATAATTGACAAAACTTATTTTTCAGGCAGAATGTTTTTCCTATAGCAGTAGTTCTCAACTGTTAGTATGTATAAGAATCACTGGGGTGTTCATTAAAATGTAGATTCCTAAATTCCATCCTAGACTTACTAACCAGAGCCTGCATAGAGCTCAGAGGCTTACCTTAAAATAAGAACCATAGGTGATTCTGATACAGCTGATCTACCACCTATACTATGAAAAAATATTTCTCTTTTATGTGAAACTCTAAAGTCTCAGTTAAGCATTTAAGAATTTGAGCAGATGATTACTTATTTCTTGGGTGAAATAATGAATGTGCGCCTAGGCATTCCTGCAACCTGCATCTGTGGAAAGGCAGTATGGTAGATACTGTTGGTTGGCTCCCTCAACCCCCCTCTCATCTTCTATTCCATTGGCTTCTACCATCTAGGCAAGGAAGCCAAGTCCAAATTAAATTCCCAGATTCCCTGCAAGTAGGGGTAGACGACGATACAATATTCTGCTCAATGAAATGTAGGTGAAAGTCTCTGTGAACTATCTATTTCTTGAATTAGAAATAAAAAGTAAAAGCTTGCAAGAGGAGACATTGTGTCTGGATGCAGCAGCCACCTATGGATTGTGAGGATGGAGTCAGATACTGGAGAGAAGTACAGGAGGAAAGAAGATGCTTGGGGCTTCAATATCTTTTTAAGTGAACAAACCAGCCTGGGGCTCTTAGATATGCATAATACTTAATATACTTGTCAGAATGAAACACATGCACATATGAGCTGTGAAATATGAATTGTGTAATTTTCATTAATTTCCCTTAGTCTTGCTTCTTTTATAAGCTCACAGCAGTTCCAGGCCCTTAACTGCTCCAGACTAGCATCCAGTTACAGGTATCTGAAGACCTTTTAGTTTGTAGGATGAATTTCAGATTAAATACTAACTCTGCTTGAAAGCATTTGCAAGCCTCTTTCCCACCACAGGTGGGTACCCTATGTTCCTGCTTTAAGCCCACTCTCTAGTCCTTGGAGTGGTTTTCATTGCCTACAGACTCCTTCTTGCCTTGCCCCATCCACCAAATGAGACCTCTGAGGTAGGGCTTAAAGAGTTAATGCTCTCATATTAACATTTAAAATGCTCTTATATTTGCATTTAAAAATGGCATTGCACACCATAAAGATGAACTGTAAAATTCATGCTAATAATTTAAAATTTTAATTTAATTTTTCTTTACTTAGAGCAACATTAAATAGCAAAAAAATAGCATGACAAATTGAGAGACAGACTATGGAAGAAAGGAAAAACCGTTATATTTTACTACCTTTAATGACACTTTTTTCCTGCTTTTTGAACAACATGCCCCACAAATTACATAGCCAGCTGTGCTCCTGTGTGCCAGTGCTGGGGCAGAGCAGACTCTGCTTTCCTATCACACTTCAAACTGTGGGATTTGGACTCAATGGCTGCTCTCTGGGGGCTCATCTCTCCATTCTCAGCCAGCTTCCATTTTACCAACAGGTATACATACACATACCCAAACAGACACATTAATGCACACGAGTAGAATTAAGAACTTGCTATCAATAAAGTCTAACCTGCTTCAGGCTCAGTTTCAGGGACCTCAGATGCTTCAAACTCCTCAGGTAACCATGACCCTCGGGTATCGTGAGATGCCTCAGGCTCTTCGTGAACTTCCAACTCATCACCTTCAATCTCCTCTTCATCCTCATTATCAGTCTCTTCAGCTTCTAAAAAAATTTGAAGAAATAAATTATCATTTGATTGAAGTCAACAAATATTTATTGGGTGTTGATAAGTGCTGAAGCCAAACAAAGAATATGAAATGGTCCCTGCCCTCCTAGAGTATGTAGTTTAATGGGGGAGATAGAAAAATTATCTATTTATTATAGCTATTCACATGTAGTGGTAAAGGATGATAGTCATCTGCTCAGAGTGCTGTATGAGTACCAGACTAGGGGTTCATTCAAAAATGAAATGTTTGTGGCAGTTCCAAACATCCTTACAGTAAATCTAGAAATAGCCCAATGTCCAAAGAAATGGCTACATCAGCACCATTCAATATAGTAGCCACTAGCTACATGTGGCTATTGAGTACTTGAAATGAGGCTAGTCCAAATTGATATATACTGTAAGTATAAAACATACAGTGAATTTTAAAGATTTAATATGAAAAACTAAATATAAAATATGTGACTTTTAGAAAATTTAAAGTTCCATGTGTGGCTTATATTATGTTTCTAATGGGTAGCACCAGGTTAGATTATATATATAATGATTGATTTTCTTACAGCTAACTAAAAATAATAAATCATGTAGTGTATTAATCAATATATTAAATGTAAATACAAAATACAAAAATTTGCTGGGTGTGGTGGCACACACCTGTAGCCCCAGCTACTCAGGAGGCTTAGCAGGAGAATCGCTTGAACCCAGGAGGTAGAGGTTGCAGTGAGCTGAGACTGTGTCACTGCACTTCAGCCTGGGTCATGGAATGAGACTCTGGCTCAAAACAAACAAACAAACAAACAAACAAACAAACAACCCAGAACTAGTAGCCGGTTTAATAACTACCACAATTTTGGAACAGTGATAAACATATAAAGATATGTAAAACTATAATGTGATATGAAAACATCTTCATTTCTTTTGGTGACAAAGTCAAGGTATTGCTAATATTATTGTGGTTTGTTGCCTATATTAATTGCACATTGAAGGAAATAATAAATTTCAGTTAAATGTTAGTGAAAATAAATTCGGAATTATTTTCCAATTAAGTTCACACACCCCTGAATTTTACCCATAGACCCTAGGTTAAGAACTCCAGTCTTTTTTTTTTAACATCTGTCTTATCTTTTAAAAATTTTTTTATTCCAAAAGTTTTTGAGGAACAGGTGGTGTTTTGTTCCATGGAAAAGTTCTTTGGTGGTGATTTCTGAGGTTTTGGTACACCTATCATCCAAGCACTATACACTGTACCCAATGTGTAGTCTTTTATTCCTCATCTCCCTCCCACCTTCCCCGCAAATTCCCGAAGTCTAGTATATCATTCTTATGCCTTTGTGCCCTCATAGTTTAGCTTTCACTTATAAGTGAGAACATACAATGTTTGGTTTTCTATTCCTGAGTTACCTCACTTAGAATAATGGTCTCCAACTCCATCCAGGTTGCTGCAAAAACCATTATTTCATTCCTTTTTATGGCTGAGTAGTATTCCATGGAATATATATATATCACATGTTCTTTATCCACTTGTTGGTTGATGGCATTTAGGCTTGTGCTGCTATAAACGTGTGTGTGCAAGTGTCTTTTTCAAACAATGATTTCTTTTCCTATGGGGAGATACCCAGTAGTGGAATTGCTGGATCAAATGGTAGTTTTATTTTTAGTTCTTTAAGGAATTGCCATAGTGTTTTCCATAGTGTTGTACTGGTTTACATTCCCACAAGCAGTGTAAAACTGTTTCCCTTTCATCACATCCATGCCAACATCTATTATTTTTTGATTTTTTAATTATGGCCATTCTTACAGGAGTAAGGTGGTATGTCACTATGGTTTTGATTTGCATTTCCCTGATAATTAGTGATGTTGAGCATTTTTTCATATATTCGCTGGCCATTTGTATATCTTCTTTTGAGAACTGTCTATTCATGTTCTTAACCCACTTTCTGATGGGATTATTATTTTTTTTTCTTGCTGATTTGAGTTCCTTTTAGATTCTGGATATTAGTCCTTTGTCAGATCCGTAGTTTGTGAAGATTTTCTCCCACTCTGTGGGTTGTCTGTTTACTCTGCTGATTATTTCTTTTGCTGTGCAGAAGATTTTTAGTTTAATTAAGTCACATCTATTTATCTTTTTGTTTTTGGGTTCTTGGGCATGAACTCTTTGCCTAAGCCAATGTCTATAATAGTTTTTTGATGTTATCTTCTAGAATTTTTATGGTTTCAGGTCTTAGATTTAAGTCCTTGATCCATCTTCAGTTGATTTCTGTATAAGGTGAGAGACAAAGATCCAGCTTCATTCTTCATTGTGGCTTGCCAATTATCCCAGCACCATTTGTTGAATAGGGTGTCCTTTCTCCATTTTATGTTTTGTTTGTTTGTTTTTTTCTTTGTCCAAGATCAGTTGGCTGTAAATATTTGACTGTATTTCTGGGTTCTCTATTCTGTTCCATTGGTCTATGTGCCAATTTTTATAGCAGTACCATGCTGTTTTGGTAACTATATCCTTGAAGTATAGTTTGAAGTTGGGTAAGGTGATGCCTATAGATTTGTTGTTTTTGCTTAGTCTTCCTTGGCTATGTGGGATCTTTTTGTGTTCCATTTGAATTTTAGGATGTTTTTTTCTAGTTCTGTGAAGAATAATGATGGTATTTTGATGGGAATTGCATTGGATTTGTAGATTGCTTTTGGCAGTATGGTTATTTTCACATGCTCATGGATTCTACCCATCCATGAGCATGGGATGTGTTTTCATTTGTTTGTGTCATTCATGATTTCTTTCAGCAGTGTTTTGTAGTTTTCCTTGTAGAGATCTTTCACCTCCTTGGTTAGGTGTATATACATATATATACTTTTTTTTTTTTTTTTTTGCAGCTGTTGTAAAAGGGGTTGAGTTCTTGATTTCATTCTCAGCTTGGTCATTGTTGTTATATAGCAGTGCTACTAATTTGTGTACATTGATTTTGTATCCCAAAACTTTACTGAATTCATTTATCAGATCTAGGAGCTTTTTCAGATGAGAATTTAGAATTTTCTAGGTATATGATCATATCATCAATGAACAGCAACAGTTTGACTTCCTCTTTACTGATTTAAATGCTCTTTATTTCTTTCTTCTGTCTGATTCCTCCAGCTAGGACTTCCAGTACAATGTTGAATAGCAGTGGTGAAAGTGGGCATCCTTGTCTTGTTCTAGTTCTCAGTGGGAATGCTTTTAGCTTTTCCCCTTTCAGTATAATGTTGGCTGTGGGTTTGTCATAGATTTCTTTTTTTTTTTTTGAGACAGACTCTCACTCTGTCACCTAGGCTGGAGTGCAGTGGCATGATCTCAGCTCACTGCAACCTCCACCTCCTGGGTTCAAGCGATTCTCCTGCCTCAGCTTTCTGAGTAGCTGGGACTACAGGCACCCGCCACCATGCCTGGCTAGTTTTTTGTATTTTTAGTAGAGATGGAGTTTCACCGTGTTAGCCAGGATGGTCTCAATCTCCCAACCTTGTGATCGGCCCACCTCGGCCTCCCAAAGTGCTGGGATTACAGGTGTGAGCCACTGTGCCCAGCCATAGATGGCTTTTATTACCTTGAGGTGTGTTCCTTTTATGCCCATTTTTCTGAGGGTTTTAATCATAAAGGGGTGCTGGATTTTGTCAAATGCTTTTTCTGCATCTATTGAGATGATCATAAGATTTTTGTTTTTACCTCTGTTTACATAGTGTATCACATTTATTGACTTGTGTATGTTAAACCATCCCTGCATCCCTGGTATGAAACCCATTTGATCATGGTGTATTATCTTTTTGACATGCTATTGAATTTAGTTAGTATTTTGTTGATGATTTTTGCATCTATGTTCATCAGGGATATTGGTCTGGTTCCTTTTTTTAAAATGTCCTTTCTTGGTTTTGGTATTAGAGTGATACTGGCATCATAGAATGATTTAGGGAGGATTCCCTCTCTCTCTATCTTTTGGAATAGTTTCAGTAAGATTGGTACCAATTCTTTGAATACCTGATAGAAATCAGCTGTGAATCCATCTGGTCCTGGACCTTTTCTTGTTGGAAAATTTTAAATTACTGTTTTCAATCTTGCTACTTGTTATTGGTCTGTTAGGGGCTTCTATTTCTTCCTGATTTAATCTAGAAGGGTTGTTTACTTCCGGGAATTTATCCATCTCCTCTAGATTTTCTAGTTTGTGTGCATAAAGGTGTTCATAGTAGCCTTGAATGATCTTTTGTGTTTCTGTGGTATTGGCTGTAATATCTCCTTCCTTCCTTCCTTTCTCTCTCTTTCTTTTTCTTTCTTTCTTTCTTTTTCTTTCCTTCTTTCCTCCTTTCTTCCTTTCTTTCTCTTTTTTTTTTTTCTTTTTAGATAGCCTGTTGTCCAGGCTGGAGTGCAGTGACACGATCTCAGCTCACTGCAACCTCTGCCTCCCAGGTTCAAGTGATTCTCCTGCCTCAGACTCCCAAGTAGCTGGGATTACAGGTGTGCACCACCACGCCTGGCTAATTTTAAAAAAATTTTTAGTAGAAACAGGGTTTCACCATGTTAGCCAGGCTGGTCCTGAACTCCTGACCTCAGGTGATCCACCCACCTCAGCCTCCCAAAGTGCGGGATTACAGGCATGAGCCACCATGCCCAGCTAATTTTTGTATTTTTAGTAGAGATGGGGTTTCGCCATGTTGGCCAGGCTGGTCTCGAACTCCTGACCTCAAGTGATCTGCCCTCCTCAGCCTCCCAAAGTGCTGGGATTACAGGCATAAGCCACCACACCTGGCCTCCTGTTACATTTCTAATTGAGCTTATTTGAATCTTCTCTCTTCTTTTTTTGGTTAATCTCACTAATGATCTATCAATTTTGCTTATCTTTTCAAAGAACCAGCTTTTTGTTTCATTTATCTTTTATTTATTTATTTTTTTGTTTCAATTTTATTTAGTTCTGCTCTGATCTTCATTATTTCTTTTCTTCTGTTTTGGGGATCTTGGGTTCGGGTTTGGGTTGTTCTTGCTTCTCTAGTTCCTTGAGGTGTGACCTTAGATTGTCTATTTGTGTTCTTTCAGACTTTTTGATGTTAAGCATTTAATACTATGAACTTTCCTCTTTGGACCACTTTTGCTGCATCCCAGAAGTTTTGATAAGTTGTGTCACTGTTATTGTTCAGTTCAAATAATTTTTAAATTTCCTTCTTGATTTAATTGTTGGCCTAAAGAACATTCAGGAGCAGGTTGTCTAATTTCCATGTATTTGTATAGTTTTGAGTGTTCCTTTTGGAGTTTATTTCCAATTTTATTCCACTGTGGTCTGAGAGAGTACTCGGTATAATTTTGATTTTCTTAAATTCGCTGAGAACTGTTTTGTGGCCTATTATGTGATCTATCTTGGAGGATATTCCATGTGCTGATGAACAGAATGTATATTCTGCAGTTGTTGGGTAGAATGTTCTGTAATTATCTGTAAAATCTATTTGCTCTAGGGTGTAGTTTAAGTCCACTGAAAAACTCCAATCTTAAAAGAAACTGTTACAGTGAGTTATATAATGAAGATGGGAGTTTAATCATAAAGAGGGTAAGTGGGTAATAAGAGATTTGCTGTCTTCTCAACTCCTGTAGGATGGTTCTAACGAAGTAATTCCAACAGCTGTGTGTCACCTGTGTCAAGAGCAACGATTTAAAGACAAGCTGTGTGTGCTATTCTGCTGTGTATCACTTGCAGAAGGTGTATGAGTAGGTATCTCTGTCAAGAGTCATTTTCCTATGAATCCATTACTTCAGTAACAATATTATTTAGTATACAAACTGGAACACTTTAAGAATAAAAGGTACTATAAAGACTTCAAGAATATAGGCATAAACCTGGGCTTTCATGGACAAATTGGGAAATGTGATCACCCAGTCTATAATTCACTTGAAATACTGCAATTGCTTGCAGTAACAATACCATGACACATCATCAGTCATAGCAATCTGTGCTTGCCTTTTGCCTTCACTTTCATAAGTTCCAGTAGCCTTCGATTTTCTTCTTCGAGTCTCAATTCCTCTTCTGTGGCTTTTCTGAAATGAAAAGGTTCAAATTTAATTATCTTTGGAAATTCAGACTTCTCACACTATTACAGGATTAAATGCTTATAGTGTTAAAAATAAAGATTAAATCTTATTATACTTACTTTACAATGTATATTTTTAAATTACTCATGTTGAGACTAGTTACTTTTCAGCATTTTCTTCTGGGGGAGAAAAACTGGAATGTTATACTTTGAAAAACTTTGTCTATTAATTAGGAAACCTGTCAAAAATAAGAAAGGATTACCTAACTGTACGTTGAAAAGGCAAATGGAAGGATTTGTAGCATTTTTCCTCTGATTTAATGGTAAATGTTCACAATATAATGTTAAGTAAGAAAAGTCAAATATAAAACTATATGTATAATATAATTTTAATTTGGTATTTAGAATGCATATAAATGAGGATTAAAAGTCTAGGAGAAAACCAATCAAATGGTCAACATGGATGATGGCATATAAGTGTTTTAAGTTTTCTTTAACTTTTTGCATTAAAATTTTTTCTATATTGAATAAGCAGAACATTTGTAAGTTTATCTTCCTAATAAGAAAAAAACCCTAATTATTTTATTTTTAACACAGTAGTGATGAAATTTAAAGAGACCTGGAATACGGAGACTTAAAAACCTGGAGGGAATCTGTTTTTCATTAGGATTGAAGCACCAAACCTGCCTTAACGATGGTAAAGAAAGGTGGATGGAAAGTTAGTAAAATGCTGGAGAAAGGCAACATTTATTAAAAATTAAAATGTTTGATCTAGAAATCTATATCTAGGAATTTAGCCCTCAGAAACAGGAATACTACTGCACAAAGAAACATACAAAAGAATGTTGACTGAATCTTTAAAAAATTTTAACAAAAAATTATATCAGGTATTCATCGGTTAAGGAAGAGCCCATTCATGTCAGCAGCATACACTGGGGGCACAGCTTTCCTCAGACCTGTTATTTTCTCATACTCCGCGTTGTTTGCATCCATTTTCCCTTCTTTTGAAAGCTAGTTACACATAAGACATTACTACACCTCTTCTCCCAGCAGGTCGGCTTCCTGTTAATGGAGGACATTCTCTCACTGCATTCCAAATCCTGTGTTCCTGCCGGAAGTCTTGGCATAATTCAAGTTCTCTTTGCTCGTGACTCAGCCCTCTGAGGCTACTGAGTGTTGTTTCTGAACTCCTTTCCCATTTTGTCTGTGTGTGAACAGGCAGTTATTCTGCAGGCATACCTTGCCTTATTGTGCTTTGCTTCATTGCGCTTTACAGATATCATGTTTGTTTTTTTTGTTTTTGTTTTTTTGTTTTGTTTTGTTTTACAAGTTGAGGGTTTGTGGCAACCCTGCAATGAGCAACTCTGTTTCAAACTTCCTCATTATTATTATGTGTCAGTGATTTGTGATCAATGGCCTTTGATGTTACTATTATCATTGTTTGGGGCACCATGAACCACACCTATATAAGACGGTGAACTTAATTGATAGATGCTGTGGGTGTTGTGACTGCTCCACTGACTGGCTGATCCCTTGACTCCCTCCCTTTCCTCAGGCCTCCCTATTCTCTAAGACACAATACTATTGAAATGAGGCCAATTAATAACCTTACAATGGCCTCCAGCTTTTTAAGTGAAAAAAAGAGCCCCACATTTGTCACTTTAAATCAAAAGCTAGAAATGGCTAAGCTTAGTGAGGAAGGTATATTGAAGGCTGAGATAGTCCAAAAGCTATGCCTCTGGTGCAAAATAGTTAGCCAAGTTGTGAATGCCAAAGAAATGTTCTTCAAGGAAATTAAATGTGCTACTCCAGTGAATACACTAATGATACAAAAGTAAAACAGCCTTACTATTGATATGGAGAAAGTTTTTGAGTGGTCTGATTAGATCAAACCAGCCACAACATTCCCTTAAGCCAAAGTCTAATCAGGAGCAAGGCCCTAATTTGCTTCAATTCTGTGATGGCTGAGAGAGGCAAGGAACCTGGAGAAGAAAAGTTTGAAGCTAGCAGAAGTTGGTTCATGAGGCTTAAGGAAAGAAGCCATCTCTGTAATATCAAAATGCAGTGCAAGGTGAAGCAGGCAAGTGCTGATGTAGGAGCTGCAATAAGTTATTTAGAAGACCTAGCTAAGACCATAGACAAAGGTGGCTACACTAAACAACAGATTTTTCAATGTCAACAAACAGGCTTCTATTGGAAGAAGATGCCATCTAGGACTTTCAGAGTTAGAGAGGAGAAGTCAATGCCTGGCTTCAAAGCTTTAAGGGACAGGCTGACACTCTTATTAAGGGCTTGTGCAGCTGGTGAAGCTAATGCCCATTTCCCAGTCCAAAAATCCTAGGCCCCCTAATTAACTATGCTAAATCTACTCTGCCTGTGCTCTACAAATAGAACAAAGCCTAGATGCCAGTACATCTGTTTACAGCATGCTTTACTGAGTATTTTAACTGCTGTTGAGATCTACTGCTTAGAAAAAAAGATTAATTTCAAAATATTACTGCCCATTGATAATGCACATTGTCACCCAAGAGCTCTGATGAAGACACATAAGGAGAATGAATGTTTTCATGCCTGCTAATGCAACATCCATACTGCAGCCCATGGATCAAAGAGTAATTTTGACTTTTAAGTCTAATTATTAAGAAACACATTTCATAAGACTACAGCTGTCATAGATAGTGATTCCTCTAATAGATCTGAGCAAAGTAAATTGAAAACCTTCTGGAAAGGATTTACCATTGCAGAAGCCATTAAGAACATTCATGATATGTGGGAGGAGGTCAAAATATCCACATTAACAGGAATTTGGAAGAAGGTGATTCCAACCCTCATGGATTACTTTAATAAGTTCAGGACTGTAATGAAGGAAGTAACTGCAGATGTAGTGAAAATAGCAAGATAATTAGAATTAGAAGTGAAGCCTAAATTGCTGCAATCTCATGATCAAACTTGAACAGATGAAGAGTTCTTCTCATGGATGAGAAAAGAAATTGGTTTCTTGAGATGGAATCTATTCTTGGTGAAGATGCTGTGAATACTGTTGAAATTACAACAAAAAATTTAGAATACCACATAAACTTGGTTGATAAAGTAGTGGTGGGTTTGAGAGGATTGACTCCAATTTTGAAAGAAGTTCTACTGTGGGTAAAATGCTATCAAACAACATTACATACTACAGAAAAATATTTTGGGAAAGAAAGAGTAATAAACAGATGCAACAAACTTCATCATTGTCCTAGTTTAAGAAATTTCCATAGCCACCCCAACCTTTGGCAACCACTACATTTATCGGTCAGCAGCCATCAACACTGAGGCAAAACCTTCCACCAGGAAAATGATTGACTCACTAAAGGCTCAGATGATCATCACCATGTTATTTTAAAGCATTTTAAAATTAAGGTATATACATTTTTAGACATAATACTATTGCACACTTAATAGATGACAATATTGTGTAAACATAACTTTTATATGCACTGGGAAGCAAAAAAACTCATGTGACTTGCTTTACTGTGGTGGCCTGGAACCAAACCTGCAATATTTCCAAGCTATGCCTGTACCTCAGATGGGGCTCTTTGTGACATCTTCCTTATCCAAATCCTGGATCAAGTATGTTGCTGCTGAGAATCTAAGACCTGAACAGAACAAGGAAGAATTTTGCTGCCAGTTCTTAGAAATTTCTGTAACCCACTTGGATAGATGATCCAACGACTAACAATATGACAGAAATTATCTTGCCATTTGACTAGCATATTTGGAAACTGATGCTGGAAAAGTTTTAAAATTTAGCATGTCTTTAGATATTTGATCAAGATGCAGTTCTTAATCCTGTTAAGTTCCTCTCTTTTCTAACCAACCTATAAGGCCTTTAAGTGAGTGTCTGACAGTTTTTTAAAAACCATCTTAAATTTTATTTCTGAAGTATAAAGGAAAAAAGTTTGTTTTGAAAAACTCATGTTGAATTTTAAAAATCAACATATAAAAACATAGAAAAGCCTGCTTCAATCTGGGCAGGTGACATTAAGGAGTTTATAAAGACGTAAAAATTTAGAATCAAAAGAAGTAAAGATTGATTATAAAAATAACTTAGAGAAATCCATATGGTTAAAGAGGTGAAGGTAGAATTGACAGAAAGTGGAGAAGATATCTTTTCCTTTTTAAAAAAAGTTAAAGGTATACATATTTTTAATATATTTAAAATGTAGCAGATCTCCAGTCTAGAAATCACATCAACTTTGTTTTACTCTTATGTTGAGATCTCCATCTGTTCTCAAAGATTGGACTAGTTCTCACATACTGGAAAAAGATTAAGTAATTCCTTAATTATCAACAGATTATAGCTGATCTGTAGATTGAGTATAGCTGATTGTAGCTAATTAGTAGATTTGTAACAAAAGTTTTCAAAGCTAAAAGGGAATATAAGTAAGTTTGTAATTATTGTCTGAGTTAAAGTACTATTTGGTCAATATTTCACATAATAATTTTATTAACTAATTTAACTAAATCATACATATTTGTGTGTTAAATTTCTAAAGGAGTGACTAGCTTAAATGAATAATGAACACTAAAAAATAAAATCCTCTGGCACACATATCAGTTAAACTGCTCTCTACCTCTGTAATGATCCACCTCCCAGCTTCTTCATTTCTAGGGTTTAAAGAGCTCTCCTAAGTCTCAGCTCAAATAGCTAATATTTGAAAGGGAAAAGGAAATAGCATTTAAGAAAGCCATAGGTGCCATCATCAATAGTAGGAAGTTCCATGGATTTACACAGAAAAATTTAATTCTTAAATGTCTAGGCCTTTATTACTTTGAATAGTAGAAATCCCAGTGGACAAATTAAAATGTAAAGTATTTAAAGAGAATTTTTTAGTAAGGAAGAACAATTAGCAAACTAAGTCATTGTTTCTTTTAATATTTTATTCTTCAATCTGAAGGACTTATAGTTTATTAAAGTTTAGTATTGACCCCTGCCATGAACAGATAACTGTGTGGTCACATTTTAAAAAGTCATTCATTATACCCAGATTAGAGAATAAGCCCTCAATGTTAAACCTGTCAAACATAAATAATTAGCCTGGTCTTTCCATGTGTAGAACTTAGTCAGGCTTTGGATTTTAGTCATGTCGCACAAGTACTATATATTTTCATCTGCTTCCTATGATATTGTTTCTTCAATTTGTAAATGCTAGTTAACAAAATTAAGTCACAGACAAATATCATAACAATATATATCTCTTACCCATGCTCATTTTTAAAATAGTGTCTTTTAAGAGCAGATGCTTGATTTAGAATAAGTTTGATATGGGCTGTGAAAACATCACAACTGTGTGCTTTAGAGATTCTGGAAGTATTTGTGAAATCGCTGCTTTTCTTAAAATTAACTAGAATCAGATCAAGATAATAAATTATTTCAATATTAAATATATTCTATAAGTATAATTGCAAGAAGATATTTAACTGCTATACATTAATCTGTTTTATCATTCTAGGCAGATTTTACCTTGCTGCTTCTTCTTCTTTTTTTTTCTTTTGTAGCTCTTCTAATAATCTTTCTAAAATCTTAGAGTCAATTTCAGATTTCTTCTGTAAATATATTCTATTAAATAAACATTTTCCTGAAATACAGATAAGGAGACTAATATTACTTTTGTAGCTTATAAAATACAGTGAGATGTATTTTGAAGATTAACACAAACATTATTTCTGCTTATATCTAAATATATTTTCCTTTAAGCATGTATCTAAATAGAGCCCAGATTCTTTAAAATATTAATAGATCATCTTAAATTCTTTTAAAAAGGTATTATGAATACAGTAGAAATAAGTAAAACATGAAAAGAGGTAGTATATTTTTCTCCTGGCAATTCCCATTTTGAATATCTTACTTTAAGAGGCAAACAGAATAATTAAAATTTAGCTCTGCTAAATTTATGTACCTCATTTTTCCTACTTGAGGTGAAGAAGAACTAACATTTAGTCTTTGCCCTCAGCCTTATATGTTATTCATTTAGAAGTTATAGCTTCTAATTGTGTGTGTGTGCGTGCTAAACTGTAAGCTTTAAAGAAAAATTACAACGGCCAGCTAGAACATTCAACCATCCGGCACTTATTCCTGGCCACCTTCTCAGTATATGGAAGCCTCATTTTGTGTACCTCTAGTTCCTGCAGGGATTGCTGGGGTGGGTATTTCTATCTAGGAAGAGTGGAGAGTTGTCCGTTCTATATTTAACCAAAAATATCAATAACAAAACTTCACTTTCAAATTTACATAATAAATATTTACCAACCATTGTTTTCTGTATCTGATAAATAGATGACCAAATCAGGTATAATTCCTTTCTTGATTAAGGCCATCCACAATTCTTTTACAATAGGGCAGTTGTCCACAATCCAGCCTCCATATTTTGGGGCACCAGGAAACCTATCCTTGTTTTCTTCCATTATCTGTGAAAAATTGTACACTGATATTACTATCATAGCTTGACAAGTCAAGGATGAAACCTTGATATGTAATTTTTGTGGATCTTAAACAAGTATCTTTTGAGTTCTTCTTTCAAAAGGAAAAAAAAGGGTGACAATTTTTGAAGCTAAACTTAATTTTAAAGCAATAAAATCGTAAGTTTAAAAAGTTAAGAATGGAGGCTGGGCGAAGTGGTGCATGCCTGTAGTATCAGCTACACAGGAGGCTGAGGCAGGAGGATTGCTTGAGCCCAGGTGTTTGAGGTTGCAGTAAGCTATAATTGTGCCACTGCACCAGTGTCAGACCCTGTCTCTAATGAGACAATGACAACAAAAGTTAACAAAGGGAAGAACAGACTTTGTGAAATAAATATAATAATACATTTTTGCTATATATTACTCAGAGGACAGATCGTGATTCAGAAGGTCTGGGGAATGGCCCTAGAGTCTACATTTCTAACATGCTTCCAGGTGATAATGATGCCTGGACCACTCTAAGTAGAAAGCTCCTGGTCCAGTTTGCCTTTTCAGTGACAACACCCTTCACTTCTCTTCTGCTTTCATTTCTCAGTGTGAGAGCTAAAAGGTACTGAGATGGTTCCTACTGATGGCCGTAGGAAGCATGGAGTCAAAACAACAAAACAAACTTTGCAGGTGCTTAGAGAATTCTGCTAAATTCTTGTCTTCTTGCTTCTCTCCAATAGCAATAGTTTCAACACATATTTGGAAATTAGTAATGTGTATCTATGAAAACACCAATTCTGAGAGCTTCAAACAAGTTTGTGTACCATTAGGTAATCACAAAATATTACAAGTCAAAGGGGAAGAGATGTCAAGAGGGCCAATATTACCCTCTTGACAGGCCTATGCAGAATTTAAAATTATCTGCTTTTTGATTTTTTTTTAGACGAGGTCTTGCTATGTTGCTGAGGCTGGTTTAGAACTCTTGGGCTGAGGCAATCCTGCCCCTTCAGCCTCCTGAGTAGCTGGGACTACAGGCTTGCACCACTATGTCCATCTTGCTTTTTGAATTATTATCTGAATAAGCAGTCTTTTAAAAAATAATTTTAAGCACTTTGAAATGTTTAACATAAGAGAATTAGGGAAAAAGGAAAGCTATGAAGAAGACCTATAAATGGTTAATACAAATTTAACCATTCAAATTTGAAATTGTATTTTTGAAACAAATTTTCAAACAATTTTACAATGTTTCAATTGTTGTTTGAAACAAAACAACATTGAGATATAACTTATAATTTCTCCACCTCATTCAACTTTATTTATTTGTTGTGTATATTCATGGGTTACAAGTGCAATTTTGCTGCATTGATATATTGCACTGTGGTGAAGTCAGGGCTTTCAGTGCATCCATCACCAGAGCAAGGCACACTGTATCAGCCAAGCAAGCTCCCATCATCCACCACTTCCCCACCCCTCTGATACTCTATTGTCCATCATTCCTTATTCTGCTTCCATGTGTACACATTGTTTAGCTCCCAATTGTGAGAACATGCGGTATTTGTCTTTCTGTGTCTGAGTTGTTTCACTTAAGATAATGGCCTCCAGTTCCATCCATGTTACTGCAAAAGACATGATTTCATTCTTCACTAATGAACACTTAGGTTGATTCCGCGGCATTGTTATTGTTAATAGCGCTGCAATAAGCATACTAGTGCAGGTGTCTTTTTGATAAAAAGGCTTCTTTTCCTTTGAGCAGATACTCAATAATGGGATTGCGGTTCAATGGTAGTCTTATTTTTAGTTCTTTGAGAAATCTCTATACCATTTTCATAAAGGTGTACCAATTTACATTCCCATTAACAGTGTATAAATAATTTCCTTTTCTTTGCATCCTTGCCAACATCTGTTTTTTGACTTTTTAATAATAGCTATTCTGACTGGAGTAAGATGCTATTTCATTGTGGTTTTAATGTGCATTTCTCTGATGATTGGTGATGTTGAGGACTTTTTTCATATGTTTGCTGCCTTCTTGTATGTCTTCTTTTCAGAAATGTCTGTTCATGTCCTTGGCCCACTTTTTAATGGGGTTATTTGTTTTTCTCTTCTTGAGTTGTTTGAGTTCCTTGTAGATTCTGGATATTAGCCCTTTGTCAGATGCATTGTTTGCAAATGTTTTCTTCCATTACGTAGATTCTCTGTTTACTCTGTTGATTATTTCTTCAGAAACTTTTCATTTAATTACGTCCCATTTGTCTATTTTTGTTTTTGCTGCATTTCCTTTTGACAACTTAGTTATAAATTCTTTGCCTAATGTCCAGAAGAGTTTTTCCTAGGTTCTCTTTCAGGATTTTTACAGTCTGAGGTCTTACATTTAAGTTTTTAACCCATGTTAATTTTGTATCTGGTGAGAGATAGGGGTCCAGTTTCATTCTTCTGCATATGGCTCTCCAGTTTTCCCAGTACCATTTATTGAATGGGTGTCCTTTCCACAGTGTATATTCTAGTTGACTTTGCTAAAGATCACTTAGTTGTAGGTATGTGGCTTTAGTTCTTGGTTCTCTATTCTTTTCTATCAATCTAAGTGTCTTTTTAAAATACCAGTACCATGCTGTTTTGGTTACTATAGCCTTGTAGTATAATTTGAAGTCTGGCAATGTGGTTTCTCCAGCTTTATTCTTTTTGCTTAAGTTTGCTTTGGCTATTTGGGCTCTTTTTATTGTTCTGTACAAATTTCATTATTATTTTTTCTAATTCTGTGAAGAATGACATTGGTAATTTTATAGGAATTGCCTTAAATCTGTAGATTGCTTTCAGTATTATACTCATTTCAACAATATTTATTCTTCTGATCCATGAACATGGTATGTTTTCCATTTATTTGTGTTATATATGGTTTCTTTCATCAGTATTTTGTAGTTCTCCTTGTAGAGATCTTTCACCTCCTTGGTTAAACGTATTCCTGGGTATTTTATTATTTTCATAGCCATTATAAATGGGATTGAGTTCTTGATTTGGTTCTCAGCTTGATTGTTATTGGTGTACAGAAATGGCAATTTTTGTATGTTGATTTTGTATCCTGAAACTTTACTGAAGTCATTTATCAAATCTAGCAGTCTTTTGAAGGAGTCTTTAGGGTTTTCTAGGTATAGAAACATATCATCAGTAGAGATTATTTGAGTTCCTCTTTTCCAATTTGGATGCCTTTTATTTCATTCTCTTACCTGATTGCTACAGCTAGGATTTCTAGGACTATGTTGAACAGCAGTGGTGAAACTGGGTATCCTTGTCTTGTTATTAGGGGGAATGCTTTTAACTTTTCCTCATTCAGTAAAATGTTGGCAGTGGGTTTGTTATATATGGCTTTTATTATTTTGAGGTATGTTCCTTCTATGCCTAGTTGGGTAAGGGTTTTTATTATGAAGTGATGCTGGATTTTATTGAATGCTCTTCCTTCATCTATTGATGTTATCACATAGTTTTTTGTTTTTAATTCTGTTTATGTGGTGAATCACATTTATTGATTTGTGTATGTTGAACCAACCTTGCATCTCTGGAATAAAATCCACTTGATTATGCTGGATTTTCTTTGTGTATTTGTTCCTGAATCTGGTTTGCTAGTATGTTTTTGAGGACATCTGCATCTATGTTCATCAGGAATAATGGTCTATAGCTTTCTTTTTTTGTTGTGTCCTTGTCTGGCTTTGGTATCAGAGTGATGCTGGCTTCATGGAATGAGTTAGGGAGGATTCACTCCTCCTTGATGTTTTGGAACAGTTTTAGTAGAATTGGTAGCAGTTCTTCCTTTAACATTTAGCAGAATTTGGCTGTAAAACCATCTGGCCCTGGGCTTTTTTGTTACTGTTGAGAGATTTTTAATTACTGATTCAATTTCACTACTCCTTATTGGTCTGTTCAGGTTTTCTATTTCTTCTAGTTCATCTTGGGAGGTTGTATATTTCTAAGAACTTATCCATTTCCTCTAGGTTTTCCAGCTTGTATGCACAGAGATGCTGATAGTAGTCATTAGTGATCTTTCGTATTTCTGTTGCATCAGTTGTAATGACACCTTTATTATTTCTGATTTTGCTTATTTGAATGTTCTCTTTTTCACTTGATTATCTAGCTATCAATTTTGCTTATTTTTTCAAAGAACAACTTTTAATTAATTCTTTGTAATGTTTTTGGTCTCAATTTCATTTAGTTCTGCTAGCTTTTGATGTGGTTTGCTCTTGTTTTTCTAGTTCTTTGAGGTATGATGTTACATTGTTAATTTGAGATCTTTCTATCTTCTTGATGTAGGCTGTTAACACTATAAAATTGCCTCTTAGCACTGTTTTTGCTGTACGTCAAATGCTTTTGGTATGTTGTGTCTATTTTCATCTGTTTCAAAACTTTAAAAAATTTCCACCTTAATTTCATCATTGATCCAACAATCATTCAGGAGCAGATTATTTAATTTCCATGCATTTGTATGGCTTTGAGGGTGCCTTTTGTTATTGATTTCTAGTTTTATTCCACTTTGGTCCAAGAAGGTACTTTACATTATTTCAATTTTTAAAACTTTTTTGAGACTTGCCTTGTGGCCTTGCATATGGTCATTTGAGAATGTTCCACGGGCAGATGAGAAGAATGAATATTCTACAGGTGTATGGTAGAATGTTCTGTAAATGTCTGTTAGGTCCATTTGGTCTAGAGTCCAATTTAAGCCTAGAGTTTCTTTGTTGATTTTCTGCCTTAATGATCTGTCTAGTGCTGTCAGTAGAGTACTGAAGTCCCCTACTATGATTGCATTGCTGTCTTTCTCTTTTCTTAGGTCTAGTTGTATTTGTTTTATGAATCTTGGTGCTGTGGTATTCGATGCATATATATTTAGAAATGGCATTTTTCTTCTGCAATTGATCCTTTTATGATGATATAATGACCTTCTTTGTCTTTTTTTAACTATTGTTGATTTAATATCTGTTTTATCTGATGTAAGTATAGCTACTCCTATTTGCTTTTGGTTTCCATCTGTATGGAATATCTTTTTCCATCCCTTTACTTTGACTCTGTAAATGTATTTACCAGTTAGGTGGGTTTCTTGTATGCAGCACATGGTTGGATTTTTTAAAAAAATCCATTCCATCAGCCAATATCTTTTAAGTGGAGCATTTAGCCCATTTATGTTTAATGTTAGTATTATATGTAGTATTGATAGCCTCGTCATGTTAATTATTACCTACTTGCTTTACAGTCTCGATTGTGTAACTGCATTATAAGACCTGCAAAGAGGTCTTATACTTGCAAAGAGTTTAATACTTTCATGTGTTTTTATGATGCTGAATATCACCCTTTTGCTTTTATGTTTAGAACTCCTTTGAGCATTTGTTGTAGGTACAGTCTAGTGGTGATGAATTCCCTTATTGTTCGCTTGCCTGGGAAATACTTCATTTCTCCTTCATTTATAAAACTTAGTTTAATTTAGCAGGATATAAAATTCTTGCCTGGCATTTTTTAAAACCCTTTTCCCATTTAGAAAAAAAAATGCAGTTCACTGCCAGCACTCATTTGATTTTATATAAATGAACTCTGAGACTGAAGCAAATCTGACTGATTTTCAATGTGAAAATAAAGTATAAAAACCGGTCTTGGAGTTATTTCTAAACAGAACTAACATCAGAATCATCTGAATCATTAGAATTGTCTATTTCAGAAAAACTGGATTCATGAAATGAATCTTTTGCCAAAAACTGTTTGAGACTGATGTTAACATCACGTGTAGGAATGCTACATTTTCTAGGATTTGACATTTTCAGCAATCGAGAATTACTATATTTTGTAAATGGAAATACCACTACTAAAAACAGAATTCTGTAAATAGAATGATGTCTTTTATTTCCAAAGTTGCTATACTACAGCAAAACACAAAAATAATAATAAAAGCGAGGTATTTCATGGCAAAGTTATCTCAGGGTAAACACTGCAGCTGCAATTGCCACCAGTGAGTATTCTAGGGGCAAATAGGAAAAGGATTAAAGAAGACCGAAAATAGGACTCCAATATCTTCTGGCTCATAAGGTTTCTGATGAGAAGTCTGTTGTTAGTCTAATGGGATTTCTTTTTTTTTTTTTTTTTTTTTTGAGACGGAGTCTCGCTCTTTCACCCAGGCTGGACTGCAGTGGCACTATCTCGGCTCACTGCAAGCTCCACCTCCTGGGTTCACACCATTCTCCTGCCTCAGCCTCCCGAGTAGCTGGGACTACAGGCGCCTGCCACCTCGCCCGGCTAATTTTTTGTATTTTTAGTAGAGACAGGGTTTCACCATGTTAGCCAGGATGGTCTCGATCTCCTGACCTCGTGATCCGCCCGCCTTGGCCTTCAAAAGTGCTGGTTTTACAGGCATGAGCCACCGTGCCCAGCGGGATTTTTTTTAGAAGTGATTAGATGCTTCTCTCTTTCTGATTTTAGGATTTTTTTTTTCCTTCACATTGACGTTAGATAGTCTGATGACTATATGCCTTGGTGAGGTACTTCTTGCACTATATCTTACTATAGTTTTCTGATCTTCTTATATCTGGCTGTCTAGATCTCTGACAAAATTAAGGAAGTTTTCTTAAATTATTTCCTCAAATAGGTTTTCTGCACTTTTTACTTTTTCTTCTTCTCCTCTGGAATACCTATAACTAATAGGTTGGGACACTATATATAATCCCATATTTCTGGAAGACTTTATTACTTTTCTTTCTTTATTTTTGTCTAACTGGGTTAATTCAGAAGCCCTGTCTTGCAGCTCTGAGATTGTTTCTTCTGCTTGTGCTGGGCTACTGTTAAAGATTTCAACTGTATTTTGCAATTCCTTCAATAAATTTTTCTTTCTAGAATTTAGAAAAATCTATCTCATCTTTCATATCCTAAATTGTTTTTCTGATTTCTTTGTGTAGGTTTTCAACATTCTCTTGGATCTCATTGAGTTTCTCTAAAATCTAAACCAGGAAAAGTCAAGTCCCTGAATAGACAATAATGAGTTCTGAAATTGAGGCAGTAATTAATAGCCTACCAACCAAAAAGAGCCCAGGACCAGATGGATTCACAGCTGAATTCTACCAGGGGTACAAAGAGGAGCTGGTACCATTCCTTCTGAAACTATTCCAAACGACAGAAAAAGAGGGACTCCTTCCTAACTCATTTCACGAGGCCAGCATCATCCTGATACCAAAACCTGGCAGAGACGTAACAACAAAAAAAAATTTCAGGCCAATATCCCTGATGAACATCAATGCAAGAATCCTCAATAAAATACTGGCAAACCAAATCCAGCAGCACATCAAAAAACTTATCCACCACGATCAAGTCAGCTTCATCCCTGGGATGCAAGGCTGGTTCAACAAACACAAATCAATAAACATAATCCATCACATAAACAGAACCAATGACAAAAACCACATGATTATCTTAATAGATGCAGAAAAGGCCTTCAACAAAATTCAACACCCCATCATGCTAAAAACTCTCAATAAACTAGGTATTGATGGAACATATCTCAAAATAATAAGAGCTATTTATGTCAAACCCACAGCCAATATCATACCAAATGGGCAAAAGCTGGAAGCATTCCCTCTGAAAACCAGCACAAGACAAGGATGCCCTCTCTCACCACTCCTATTCGACATAGTATTAGAAGTTCTGGCCAGGAAAATCAGGCAAGAGAAAGAAATAAATGGTATTCAAATAGGAAGAGAGGAAGCCAAAATTTCTCTCTTTGCAGATGACATGATTGTATATTTAGAAGACCCCCATCGTCTCAGCCCAAAATCTCCTTAAGCTGATAAGCAACTTCAGCAAAGTCTCAGGATACAAAATCAGTGTGCAAACATTGCAAGCATTCCTATACACCAATAATAGACAAACAGAGAGCCAAATCATGAGTGAACTCTCATTCACAATTGCTACAAAAAGAATAGAACACCTAAGAATACAACTTACAAGGGATGTGAAGGACCTCTTCAAAGAGAATTACAAAGCACTGTTCAAGGAAATAAGAGAGGACACAACAAATGGAAAAACATTCCATGCTCATGGATAGGAAGAATCAATATCATGAAAATGGCCATATTGCCCAAAGTAATTTATAGATTCAATGCTATCCTCATCAAGCTACCATTGACTTTCTTCACAGAATCAGAAAAAACTATCAAATTACACATGGAACCAAAAAAGAGCTCGTATAGCCAAGACAATCCCAAGCAATAAGAACAAAGCTGGAGGCTTCATACTTCCTGACTTCAAACTATACTACAAGACTACAGTAGCCAAAACAAAATGGTACTGGTACCAAAACAGATATATAGAACAATGCAAGAAAACAGAGGCCTCAGAAATAACACCACACATCTACAACCAACTGATCTTTGACAAACCTGACAAAAACAAGCAATGGGGAAAGGATTCCCTGTTTAATAAACGCTGTTGGGAAAACTGGTGAGCCATATGCAGAAAACTGAAACTGGACCCCTTCCTTACACCTTATACAAAAATTAACTCAAGATGAATTAAAGACTTAAACATAAGATCTAAAACCATAAAAATTCTAGAAGAAAACCTAAGCAATACCATTCAGGACATAGGCATGCACAAAGACTTCATGACTAAAACACCAAAAGCAATTGCAACAAAAGCCAAAATTGACAAATGGGATCTAATTAAATTAAAGAGCTTCTGCACAGCAAAAGAAACCATCATCAGAGTTAACAGGCAACCTACAGAATGGGAGAAAATTTTTGCAATCTATCCATCTGACAAAGGGCTAATATCCAGAATCTACAAGACACTTAAACAAATTTATAAGACAAAAACAAACAATCCCATCAAAAAGTGGGCAAAGGATATGAACAGACACTTCTCAAAAGAAGACATTTATGCGGCCAACAAACATACGAAAAAAAGCTTGTCATTACTGGTCATTAGAGAAATGCAAATCAAAACCACAATAAGATACCATCTCACGCCAGTTAGAATGGTGATTAAAGTCAGGAAACAACAGATGCTGGAGAGGACATGGAGAAGTAGGAACACTTTTACACTGTTGGTGGGAGTGTAAATTAGTTCAACCATTGTGGAAGACAGTGTGGTGATTCCTCAGGGATCTAGAACCAGAAATACCACTTGACCCAGCAATCCCATTACTGGGTATATACCCAAAGGATTATTAATCATTTTACTATAAAGACATATGCACATGTATGTTTATTGTGGCAATATTCACAATACCCAAGACTTGGATCCAACCCAAATGCCCATCGATGATAGACTGGATAAAGAAAATGTGGCATATATACACCATGGAATACTATGCAGCCATAAAAAAGGATGAGTTCATGTCCTTTGCAGGGACATGGATGAAACTGGAAACCATCATTCTCAGCAAACTAACACAGGAACAGAAAACCAAACACTCCATGTTCTCACTCATAAGTGGGAGTTGAACTATGAGAACACATGGACACAGGGAGGGGAACATCACACACCAGGGCCTGTCGTTGGGTAGGGGACTACGGGAAGGATAGCCTTAGGAGAAATACCTAATGTAGATGATGGGTTGATGGGTGCAGCAAACCACCATGGCACGTGTATACCTATGTAACAAACCTGCACATTCTGCACATGTATCCCAGAACTTAAAGTATAATTTAAAAAAAAGAAAAATAAATAAATAAATAAAATAAAAACGAAAAAAATCTATTTCTGTTGGGTATTGCAGTTCAACCTCTGAGCCAACAGGTGGCACTTGCAGATAAGAGCTAGCTGCAGCCAATGCAGATGGGTATATGCTTTGCTTGATCTTTATCGTGAGAAGCTCTCTGTTGCCTCAGGCAATGGGCTGTCAGGTGGAAGGCAGAGTGGTCTCAGTTTCCTGCTCAGCCCTGGAGAAGAGACCAAGCTGAGTGAAGCCTAACTGGGCTGACCCACCTACATGTCTTCCAATGGCAGGCACCAGCACCAGCTCCAAGAGGGGATCTGGGCATAGTTACCAAGTACCCACAGATGTGCCAGGTCATGGAGTGGAGAAATCTGCTGCCCCAAGTTCTCTGCCTGGGAAAAGAGGGGCAGCCCAAACTCCTCATCCTCATCCTAGGGCAGCCTAAGCTCCTCATTTGGAGGACCTAGAAGAGTGGATGCTCCAAATGCCTGGAGATGTGTCCTGGCATGGAGTGGAAAGGATGCTGCTGCACCAAGATGTTTGCACCTGAAGGGAGGGGTAGCTCAGACTCCTAATTCAGGCTAGCAAGTGTGCCTAATGCCTAGAAATATGACAGGCATGAAGTGAAGAGAGTGCCACTGCAATGAAATCTGTGAACAGGAAGGGAGGGGTGGCTAAGGCTTCTAAACAAAGTGACTGGGTTTTATACCACATCTTCTTTATCCAGTCCTCCATGGATGGACACTTAGGTTGATTCCATATCATTGCTATTAATAGAGCTGCGATAAATATATGAGTGCAGGTATCTTTTTGATATAGTGATTTCTTTTCCTTTGGGTAGATACCCAGTAGTGGGATTGCTAGATCGTACTGTAGTTCTATTTTTAGTTCTTCATTCAACCTTTTTTTGAAATAAAATTTAATGGCTTTATAGTATTTTATCAAACAAATAAACCTTAATTTGTTTAATCACCCCTTACTGTTAAATATTTATGTCATTTGTAATTTTATTATGACACTGTGAAGAATATCTATATAGAAAATCTTTATTTTACTAACATTGTGTTTTTTATTTACAACATCTGTAAATCTTTGTCCAAATATTATATATTTCTTCAGACTAGATTCCTCACATGACTTCAGGTCAAACGGAATGAAAGAGTAAACATTTTAAAGTCTTTTCATGCACATTGCCACATTGCTGCCAAAAGCGTCTGTATCAATTTTCATACTTCCTAACAGTGTTTGAAAGTGACTCTATCAGTACAGCCTCACTATTACCGATTGTCAAAAACTCTGCCAATTAGATGAGCAATTGTATCTCATTGTTTTAATTTTTATTGAAACAAACGTTAAAAATTTTCTTTAAAATTTTTTTGGCCGGGCGCGGTGGCTCATGCCTGTAATCCCAGCACTTTGGGAGGCCGAGGTGGGCAGATCACGAGGTCAGGAGATCGAGACTATCCCGGCTAACACGGTGAAACCCCATCTCTACTAAAAATACAAAAAAATTAGCCAGGTGTGGTGGCGGGCGCCTGTAGTCCTAGCTACTCGGGAGGCTAAGGCAGGAGAATGGCGTGAACCTGGGAGGCAGAGCTTGCAGTGAGTTGAGATGGCGCCACTGCATTCCAGCCTGGGGGACAGAGAGAGACACCGTCTCAAAAAAAAAATTTTTTTTTTATTGCAACCTCAGTTCTTGCCTGCTTCGAAGAAATAATTCAACTGAGGGGCATAAGGCAGAAGAAGAGACAGAGGCAAGTTTCAGGGCAGAAGTGGAAGTTTATTAAAAAGCTTTAGAAGGGTAAGGAAAGAAAGGAAAGGAAAGAAAAAAAGGAAAGTACAACTTGGAAGAGGGCCAAGTGGGCAACTTGAGAAACCCAGTGCCTAAACATTTTCAGTGAACCATTTGTATTTCTTCTTTGATAAAATCTGCTTACATCCCTTGCTTGCTTTTTGATCAGATATTAGATTCTCTACAGCTTTCTAAGAAATTAATGTTATATTTATTACAAATACTTTCCCCAGCTTGTCCTTTGCCTTAAATTTTTGACTTGTGTAATTTATATATATTTTAAATTATACTTTACGTTCTAGGGTACATGTGCACAACGTGCAGGTTTGTTACATATGTATACATGTGCCATGTTGGTGTGCTGCACCCATTAACTCGTCATTTACATTAGGTATATCTCCTAATGCTATGCCTCCCCGCTCCCTCGATCCCACAACAGGCCCTGGTGTGTGATGTTCCCCTTCCTGTGTTCAAGTGTTCTCATTGTTCAATTCCCACCTATGAGTGAGAATAAGCGGTGTTTGGCTTTTTGTCCCTGCAATAGTTTGCTAAGAATGATGGTTTCCAGCTTCATCCATGTCCCTACAAAGGACACGAACTCATCATTTTTTATGGCTGCATAGTATTCCATGGTGTATATGTGCCACATTTTCTTAATCCAGTCTATCATTGTTGGACATTTGGGTTGGTTCCAAGTCTTTGCTATCGTGAATAGTGCCGCAATAAATCTACGTGTGCATGTGTCTTTATAGCAGCATGATTTATAATCCTCTGGGTATACACCCAGTAATGGGATGGCTAGGTCAAATGGTATTTCTAGTTCTAGATCCCTGAGGAATCACCACATTGTCTTCCACAATGGTTGAACTAGTTTACAGTCCCACCAACAGTGTAAAAGCATTCCTATTTCTCCACATCCTCTCCAGCACCTGTTGTTTCCTGACTTTTTAATGATCACCATTCTAACTGGTGTGAGATGGTATCTCATTGTGGTTTTGATTTGCATTTCTCTGATGGCCAGTGATGATGAGCAGTTTTTCATGTGTCTGTTGGCTGCAGAAATGTCTTCGTTTGAGAAGTGTCTGTTCATATCCTTCGCCCACTTGTTGATGGGTTTGTTTGTTTTTTTCTTGTAAATTTGTTTGAGTTCTTTGTAGATTCTGGATATTAGCCCTTTGTCAGATGGGTAGATTGGAAAAATTTTCTCCCATTCTGTAGGTTGCCTGTTCACTCTGATGGTAGTTTCTTTTGCTGTGCAGAAGCTCTTTAGTTTAATTAGATTCCATTAGTCAATTTTGGCTTTTGTTGCCATTGCTTTTGGTGTTTTAGACATGAAGTCCTTGCCTATTCCTATGTCCTGAATGGTATTGCCTAGGTTTTCTTCTAGAGTTTTTATGGTTTTAGGTCTAACATTTAAGTCTTTAATCCATCTTGAATTAATTTTTGTATAAGGTGTAAGGAAGGGATCCAGTTTCAGCTTTCTATGTATGGCTAGCCAGTTTTCCCAGCACCATTTGTTGAATAGGGAATCCTTTCCCCATTGCTTGTTTTTCTCAGGTTTGTCAAAGATCAGATAGTTGTAGATGTGTGGTATTATTTCTGAGGGCTCTGTTCTGTTCCATTGGTCTATATATCTGTTTGGGTACCAGCACCATGCTGTTTTGGTTACTGTAGCCTTGTAGTATAGTTTGAAGTCAGGTAGCATGGTGCCTCCAGCTTTGCTCCTTTGGCTTAGGATTGACTTGGCAATGCAGGCTCTTTTTTGGTTGCATATGAACTTTAAAGTAGTTTTTTCCAATTATGTGAAGAAAGTCATTGGTAGCTTGATGGGGATGGCATTGAATCTATAAATTACCTTGGGCAGTATGGCCATTTTCACGATATTGATTCTTCCTATCCATGAGCATGGAATATTCTTCCATTTGTTTGTATCCTCTTTTATTTCCTTGAGCAGTGGTTTGTAGTTCTCCTTGAAGAGGTCCTTCACATCCCTTGTAAGTTGGATTCCTAGGTATTTTATTCTCTTTGAAGCAATTGTGAATGGGAGTTCACTCATGATTTGGTTCTCTGTTTGTCTGTTATTGGTGTATAAGAATGCTTGTGATTTTTTGCACATTGATTTTGTATCCTGGAGACTTTGCTGAAGTTGTTTATCAGCTTAAGGAGATTTTGGGCTGAGACGATGGGGTTTTCTAGATATACAATCATGTCATCCACAAACAGGGACAATTTGATTTCCTCTTTTCCTAATTGAATACCCTTTATTTCTTTCTCCTGCCTGATTGCCCTGGCCAGAACTTCCAACACTATGTTGAATAGGAGTGGTGAGAGAGAGCATCCCTGTCTTGTGCCAGTTTTCAAAGGGAATGCTTACAGTTTTTGCCCATTCAGTATTATATTGGCTGTGGGTTTGTCATAAATAGCTCTTATTATTTTGAGATACGTCCCATCAATACCTAATTTATTGAGAGTTTTTAGCATGAAGGGCTGCTGAATTTTCTTGAAGGCCTTTTGTGCATCTATTGAGATAATCATGTGGTTTTTGTCTTTGGTTCTGTTTATATGCTGGATCATGCTTATTGATTTGCGTATATTGAACCAGCGTTGCATCCCAGGGATGAAGCCCACTTGATCATGGTGGATAAGCTTTTTGATGCGCTGTTGGATTTGGTTTACCAGTATTTTATTGAGGATTTTTGCATCGATGTTCATCAGGGATATTGGTCTACAATTCTCTTTTTTTGTTGTGTCTGTGGCAGGCTTTGGTATCAGGATGATGCTGGCCTCATAAAATGACTTAGGGAGGATTCCCTCTTTTTCTATTGTTTGGATTAGTTTCAGAAGGAATGGTACCAGCTCCTCCTTGTACCTCTGGTAGAATTCGGCTGTGAATCTGTCTGGTCCTGGACTTTTTTTAGTTGGTAAGCTATTAAATATTGCCTCAATTTCAGAGCCTGTTATTGGTCTATTCGGGGATTCAAGTTCTTCCTGGTTTAGTCTTGGGAGGATGTATGTGTCCATGAATTTATCCATTTCTTCTAAATTTTCTAGTTTATTTGCATAGAGGTGTTTATAGTATTCTATGATGGTGCTTTGTATTTCCGTGGGATCAGTGGTGATATCCCCTTTATCATTTTTTATTGTGTCTATTTGATGCTTCTCTCTTTTCTTCTTTATTAGTCTTGCTAGCAGTCTATCAATTTTGTTGATCTTTTCAAAAAACCAGCTCCTGGATTCACTGATTTTTTGAAGGGTTTTTTGTGTCTCTATCTCCTTCAGTTCTGCTCTGATCTTTGTTATTTCTTGCCTTCTGCTAGCTTTTGAATTTGTTTGCTCTTGTTTCTCTAGTTCTTTTAAATGTGATGTTAGGGTGTCAATTTTAGATCTTGCCTGCTTTCTCTTGTGGGCATTTAGTGCTATAAATTTCCCTCTACACACTGCTTTAAATGTATCCCAGAGATTCTGGTATGTTGTGTCTTTGTTCTTGTTGGTTTCAAAGAACATCTTTATTTCTGCTTTCATTTCGTTATGTACCCAGTAGTCATTCAGGAGCAGGTTGTTGAGTTTCGATGTAGTTGAGCAGTTTTGAGTGAGTTTCTTAGTCCTGAGTTCTAGTTTGATTGCACTGTGGTCTGAGAGACAGTTTGTTATATTTCTGTTCTTTTACATTTGTTGAGGAGTGCTTTACTACTTCCAACTATGTGGTCAATTTTGGAATAAGTGTGGTGTAGTGCTGAGAAGAGTGTATATTCTGTTGATTTGGGGTGGAGAGTTCTGTAGATGTCTATTAGGTCTGCTTGGTGCAGAGCTGAGTTCAATTCCTGGATATTCTTGTTAACTTTCTGTCTCATTGATCTGTCTAATGTTGATAGTGGGGTGTTAAAGTCTCTCATTATTATTGTGTGGGAGTCTAAGTCTCTTTGTAGGTCTCTAAGGACTTGCTTTATGAATCTGGGTGCTCCTGTATTGGGTGCATATATGTTTAGGATAGTTAGCTCTTCTTGTTGAATTGATCCCTTTACCATTATGTAATGACCTTCTTTGTCTCTTTTGATCTTTGTTGGTTTCAAATCTATTTTATCAGAGACTAGGATTGCAACCCCTGCCTTTTTTTGCTTTCCAATTGCTTTGTAGATCTTCCTCCATCCCTTTATTTTAAGCTTATGTGTGTCTCTGCACGTGAGATGGGTCTCCTGAATACAGCACACTGATGGGTCTTGACTCTTTATCCAATTTGCCAGTCTGTGTCTTTTAATTGGAGCATTTAGCCCATTTACATTTAAGGTTAATATTGTTATGTGTGAATGTGATCCTGTCATTATGATATTAGCTGGTTATTTTGCTCATTAGTTGATAGTTTCTTCCTAACATCAATGGTCTTTACAATTTGGCATGTTTTTGCAGTGGCTGGTACTGGTTGTTCCTTTCCATGTTTAGTGCTTCCTTCAGGAGCTCTTGTAGGGCAGGCCTGGTGGTGACAAAATCTCTCAGCATTTGATTGTCTGTAAAGGATTTTATTTCTCCTTCAGTTATGAAGCTTAGTTTGGCTGGATATGAAATTCTGGGTTGAAAATTCCTTTCTTTAAGAATGTTGAATATTGGCCCCCACTCTCTTCTGGCTTGTAGAGTTTCTGCCAAGAGATCCGCTGTTAGTCTGGTGGGCTTCCCTTTGTGGGTAACCCGACCTTTCTCTCTGGCTGCCCTTAACATTTTTTCCTTCATTTCAACTTTGGTGAATCTGACAATTATGTGTCTTGGAGTTGCTCTTCTCAAGTAGTATCTTTGTGGCGTTCTCTGTATTTCCCGAATTTGAATGTTGGCCTGCCTCGCTAGGTTGGGGAAATTCTCCTGGATAATATCCTGCAGTGTTTTCCAACTTGGTTCCATTCTCCCTGTCACTTTCAGGTACACCAATCAGACGTATATTTGGTCTTTTCACATAGTCCCATATTTCTTGGAGGCTTTGTTCATTTCTTTTTATTCTTTTTTCTCTAAACTTCTCTTCTCACTTCATTTCATTCATTTGATCTTTAATCACTGATACCCTTTCTTCCAGTTGATCGAATTGGCTACTGAAGCTTGTGCATTCGTCACGTAGTTCTCGTGCCATGGTTTTCAGCTCCATCAGGTCCTTTAAGGACTTCTCTGCATTGGTTATTCTAGTTAGCCATTCGTCTAATCTTTTTTCAAGGTTTTTAGCTTCTTTGCGATGGGTTCGAACTTCCTCCTTTAGCTCAGAGAAGTCTGATTATCTGAAGCCCTCTTCTCTCCGCTCATCAAGGTCATTCTCTGTCCAGCTTTGTTCCGTTGCTGGCAAGGAGCTGCATCCCTTTGGAGGGGGAGAGGCACTCTGATTTTTAGAATTTTCAGTTTTTCTGCTCTGTTTTTTCCCCATCTTTGTGGTTTTATCTACCTTTGGTCTTTGATGATGGTGACGTACAGATGAGGTTTTGGTGTGGATGTCCTTTCTATTTGTTAGTTTTCCTTCTAACAGTCAGGATCCTCAGCTGCAGGTCTGTTGTAGATTGCTGGAGGTCCACTCCAGACCCTGTTTGCCTAGGTATCAGCAGCAGAGGCTGCAGTACAGCGAATATTGCTGAACGGGAAATGTTGCTGCCTGATTGTTCCTCTGGAAGCTTTGTCTCAGAGGGGTACCTGGCCGTGTGAGGTGTCAGTCTGTCCCTACTGGGGGGTGCCTCCCAGTTAGGCTAATTGGGGGTCAGGGACCCACTTGAGGAGGCAGTCTGTCCTTTCTGAGATCTGAAACTCTGTGCTGGGAGAACCACTACTCTCTTCAAAGCTGTCAGACAGGGACATTTAAGTCTGCAGAGGTTTCTGCTGCCTTTTGTTTGGCTATGCCCTGCCCCCAGAGGTGGAGTCTACAGAGGCAGGCAGGCCTCCTTGAGCTGTGGTGGGATCCACCCAGTTCGAGCTTCCTGGTTGCTTTGTTTACCTACTCAAGCCTCAGCGATGGCAGGCGCCCCTCCCCTGGACTCACTGGCGCATTGCAGTTCGATCTCAGACTGCTGTGCTAGCAACGAGTGAGGCTCTCTGGGCGTGGGACCCTCCGAGCCATGCGCGGGATATAATTTCCTGGTGTGCCATTTGCTAAGACCATTGGAAAAGCGCAGTATTAGGGTGGGAGTGACCCGATTTTCCAGGTGCCTTCTGTCACAGCTTTGCTTGGCTAGGAAAGGGAATTCCCTGACCCCTTTTGCTTCCCAGGTGAGGTGATGCCTCACCGTGCTTCAGCTCATGCTCGGTGCGCTGCCCCCACTGTCCTGCACCCACTGTCCGACAAGCCCCAGTGAGATGAACCCAGTACTTCAGTTGGAAATGCAGAAATAACCCATCCTCTGCGTCACTCACGCTGGGAGCTGTAGACTGGAGCTGTTCCTATTTGGCCATCTTGGAACCGCCGTGTAAATTTTTTTATAGAGAGTTGGTCATTATTAAGTGGTCTATTGAGATTTTCCCTTACAAGTTCTTCCATTGCATTTGTGTCTGGAATCCTTGACCATTCCAAATTATTTCAATGTTAATACACTTTCTACTAGTTTAAATAAAATACCATTTTTACGTTTAACTATTTAATATATATGGAATTTATTTTTATTTTGATAGAAAGTGAGAATCTAAATAGTTTCTTCCCAACAGTTAATCTTATCAACACCGTTAAATAATTCTTTCCTTTTGGATTGTGATGTAACCTTTGGCATATACTAAATTTTTATCCATACTGAAGTTTGTTTCTGTACCCTCTTTGTAGTTCTGTTGCTTCTGGCATGTTTATCAGGCCTATATACCATTTTAGCATTACAACATATTTTACTAGTTAGTAGATTAAGTCTCCCTCTATCATACCTCTTTGTTGAACTGTTCTAGTCTCAATTATTGGTTCTTCCAGAGAAACTTTAGAGTGATGCTGTCAGTTTTAAAAAATTTGATATTTTTATTAGAACTGTATCAAATCTATAAATTAACTGAGAAAGATACCTTAATAAGATTTTGTCTTTACATTTAAGAATTTATGTCTCTATTTATTGATATCTGCTTTTGTTCACATTAAAAGTTTAATAGTTTTATTGATGTAGATCCTTCATCTTTATTTCAAACTTAGTTACATTACATTTATGTTCTTGTCACATGTGGATTGTTAAAATTCTTTTGGCTACCTTATTTCTAAATGAAATTATTAGCTCATTGTTTTTTAGATTATTTTCTTGGATACTTTAAAAGTAAATAGTATCAACTGAAATAATGATTATGTTTCTCCTCTATTCTAATAATTATTCCTGTTATTATGTTTCAAGGCATTGTATAAAGCTAAAATTTCTATAAATCATTAAGAATGGGTGTGACAGCAGTTGGGCATGATGGCAAGTAGTCCCAGCTTCTTGAGAGGCTGAGGTGGGAGGATCACTTGAGCCCAGGAGTTTGAGAACAGTCTGGGCAACATAGCAAGGCCCTGTCTCCTAAAAAAATAAATGAGTGTGATAGGAATATCATTGTCTTATTTCTGACTTTAAGGTTATGTGGTCTGCAGCCTGAAGCCAAACTCATTTGTCATGTTAATAAGGTATTCTGCTATCCTTAATGTGACAAGATAATTTATTGAGTTATTCATTTGAGTTTTTTCTTGCTATTTTTTTTTCATCCCCACTCTGAGAAGGGAGCCAGGATCTCCAAGCTCCTTTTTTGGAGAAGTTTGTGTGGCAGAGCTGAATGCATTAGATGTCTTTCTGATTTCAATTTATCCCACATGATTCTGATGCAAATGGATAAAGAGCAAATACTGAGCAATTTTGGAGTAAGAAAGAGAGAAATGAAACATGATGGGCATCTCCCATTGCTTCAGGAAAAGAGGTGGCTTGAAAGGAGAGGTGCTACTGTTGTTGAAGTAGCCCAAGTTGCTCAAGTTCAGGAACATTCAAAGCTGAGGTGAGGAAAGGTTTGAGGGATGAGGACTTGGGTACCTGAGGATGCAAGTTTTGGATGAATCGGCCACACAGCTTTATTTTGGGAATATATTGAGGTGATTCCTTAGTTGGGATAACTGTGGGGAGAAGGTGAAAACCTTCCCCAGGATTTCATATTCCAAAGAATTCCAGAGTATGTGGCCAGGCAGAGGGGTGAGAAGGCTCTGAGGCTGGGGGACTGTGCCTGTTGGGAGAGTGGTGAGGACAAGGGCCCCTGAGAAGCCTTTACATGTGGTCTATGTCCAGTCTGGTGTCACCAGAGAGAATCATGGAAATCAAACTCTCAAGAGTTTGATCAAATAAAATTAAAGTGGCACTTCCTTTTGACAAAAATGGTATAACATTTTTATACATTACTCATTCTTCTATCCTCCTGTGATTTAAACTTAAAATATTTACTTTTTCTGCATTTAAACATACTATTTCTGGATTCCCTTACTCTATACTATTGTATGTTTACTTTATATTTTATCACTTGTGAATAGATAGATAGATAGATAGATAGATAGATAGATAGATAGATAGGAGACCGAGACTGGGGGAAGCAGAGGAAATAGGACATGACCCAGAGAGATGTAGGAGGCACAGAAAGACATAACGACAGTGCCAAGTACATGGTGCGAAGTACACAGAAATGAACAAGAACAGATAGGTATAGATGTTAGAGGGAAACCATGTAGACAGAGAAGCAGAGCAAATCATGTTAATGACACAGAAGGGTGCAGAGATAAAAGAACAGGCTATGGTTAGATGTGCAGTTGGATAACAGGTCATGAGCTTCCACGGCAAAACACAGAGTGGCAGGTTTGACACAAAAGGCCCATCTCCCTAGAGGTTGCTACTGTTTTTCTGTTAGGTACTGGGCAAGTACCTTTCATATAGCCAGTGTAACAGCTTCACTCAACAAAACTGCTCAGAGCAGAAGCAGAAAACACAGCTGCTGTAGAGTAAGGTCCCATGTCCCTCTGCCTCTGCTTCCCTTGGGTGCTCCGTAGCCGGTCAAGGCAGAGAACAGGGAGAAGTGCGAATGGTTTGGTATGAACAAAATAATTTCTGTGCATTCTCCATGGCAAGGGAGTGACTCTTCTCTTCCTTTGGTAGAAACAATATCTATCATTATTTCTATATTTTTAAGGCTTTAAAATACTGTTAAACTATAATTCTAAAAAATTATTTAAAAAATGCTTAACTGATCCATTTGCAAGTAAAATATAACCTATTTGCTTTCCCTGGACTGGATCATACATTAGGTCCAAGTGCATCAATCATATCTATTCTATACATGGGCTGTGAGCCTCAGACAAAAAGCAATTTAATGGGAGGCACAGTTTTTAAAATGGGATAAAAAATGGTTGCAGCAACAATTAGAAAATAAAATAAAACCCTAATATCATTCATAGAAGCATCAAAATACATTAAATACCTAAAAATAAAAAATAAACCTAATGAGAGACATTGAAGAGCTTTACCTTGAAAATTACAGAACAATTCTGGGAAAAATTAAAGAAGACCTAAATTAATTACAGTCAGTCTTCTGTATCCATGGGCTCTGCATCTGTGCATTCAACCAACCATGGATATAAAATATTTGGAAAAAAAAAAAAGGATGGTCATGTCTGTACTAAACATGTGCAGATTTGTTTTTCTTGTCATTATTCCCTAAACAATATAGTGTAAACAACTATTTACATACCATTTACATTGTATTAGGCATTACAAGTAATCTAAAAATGATTTAAAGTATATGGAAGGATGTGCATAGGTTATATGCAAATGCCATGCCATTTTATACAAGGAACTTGAACATTCATGGATTCTGGTATCTGTGAGGGTCATGGAAATAATCCACTGAGGATATCCACTGAGGGTACTGAGGGATGGCTGTACAAATATTTTATGTTCATGGATTATAAGACTCAATATTGTAAAGATGATAGTCTTAACCAAATTTATCTAATAGATACAATGCAACCCGATCAAAATCCCAGCAGAGGTGTGTGTGTGTGTGTGTGTGTGTGTGAAAATTGAGTAGCTCATTCTAAAATTTATGTGGAAGTTAAAAGGACATATAATAGCTAAGATAATCTTAAAGAAGTAAGCAGAAGAAAACATAACGTATGATACAGAGAAGGATGCAATGACAGGAGAAATAGGGTGTTGAAGGATTCACCCTCTCAGATGTCATGATTTATTATAAAGCTACAGCAGGGCCAGGCATGGTGGATCATGCCCGTAATCCCAGCACTTTGGGAGGCCAAGGCAGATAGATCACTTGAGGTCAGGAGTTCTAGGCCACATTGGCCAACATGGTGAAATTCCGTCTTTACTAAAAAAATACAAAAAATTATCCAGGCATGGTGGCATACACCTGCACTCCCAGGTACTCGGGAGTCTGAGGCAAGAGAATTGCTTGAACCCATGAGATGGAGGTTGCAGTGAGCTGAGATCGCACCACTGCACTCCAGCCTGGGTGACAGAGCGAGACTCTGGCTCAAAAAAAAAAAAAAAAAAAACTACAGTCGTTAAGACATGTGGCTCTGGCACAGACAAACAAACAGACTAATGGAACAGAACGAAGAGTCTATAAAGGGACTACACATATATGGCCACTTGATATATGATAGTGGAGAAAGGATGGTCTTTTCAATAAGTGGTGTTAGAGCAACTAGCTATCTATCTTGAAAAAAAAATAAAACTTGACCACATTGTGGTCAATGATTAGTGATGTTAAGTACCTTTTTATATGTATATTGGCCATTTGAATATTGTTTTTGATACACAAAAATTAGTTTCAAATGGACCTTAGATCCAAATATGAAAGATAAAGCTAGGTTTCCAGAAGAAAACCTAGGAGAATATCTTCCTGATTTTGGGTAGGCAAATATTTCTGAAACGGAACATGAAAAGCACTAACTACTATGAAAGGAAAAATTAATAAATTTGATTTCATTAAAATTAACTCCTATTATTCAAGACAGAAGATATTTGTAAAGATAATTGCAAAATATTCAACAAAGAGCTCATACTCAGAATACATAAACAAAACATGAATCAAAAAAGAAACAATCCAATTTAAAAAATAAAAACAAAACCCCCAAAACCCCAAAACAACATGGGCATATGACTTGTACAGGCCCATCTCAAAGGAGCATATCTCTAGCTGTTTATGAAAAATAGTTCTTCTAATCATAAAGATCATAGAACTGATGACAGGTAAAACTGTCTCCTGCACAGGTCTCTGGTCTTTTGAGAAATGACAACCTGATATGAGCTTGGGTGTTAAAATCTCATACGATTTAAACTACAGTCCCAGAGCTACAGTTTACCATCTAATACTATATATATTCCTATATCAGAAGTGTAGGATTCCTTGTAGATTTATATCCTCCAGAATAAACTCTGAAGAGAATGGAGAAAAATTTCACTCAAGGGCAAATATGGAAATTCCACAGTCCCAAACATGTCCCTCACTTGCAGATCTCGTCTGGGATGATTTCTCTTACCTCCCAGGAAGAGATGATGGCTCTGACCTTCATGGAATTCCTACACCTCATACACATCTATCTGCCACTAGCACATGATAACTCAGTTATTGGTTTACATGTCAGTTCCGTCTTCCCCACCTGACGGATAGCTCCTTAAAGGAAAGGGCTGTGTTTAATTCATCTTCAGATTCCTGGTATCTAACACGGTATAGGGCAGATAGTAGGTACTCATAATATTTCTGAAGGACTAAACGGATGATAGAACAACCTGAAGATAGGTATGCAGAAAACTTTGAAAAGTTTGTATGGGAAGCCCAAAGGGAGCCATGAGAACCCCAGAGTCAGAGAGGCTGGTAGAGCCGGGGACTTGAGGAAACCACCCAATGTGTTACAAAGAGGTTCCATACTCTAACATCCTACATATTTTTTTCACATAGTCATTTTAAGTTAAATCACAGAGATATACAGAAGTTCATCGAGGGCCTAAAAGATTAGTTCTGCATTTGACTTTTGCTCTGAATATTTACTTAAGATCTTTGTACAAAACAGACCCATATGAATATCCTGTTCTTTATAAACAAACAGTAGGCCTTCTGATCTGCCATTGATAGATAGCATTTGAGGATTTTTTCCCCTTTAGACTGGAACAGCACGTGTGTGTCCTCTCATCTCCCCTATGAACCCATGTTCAAGTTGGTTGGATGAAATTAATTAACCAGGGGTCAAAATTTGTCTTGGCTTATAACTAATTAGTTCATAGATGAAACATATAACTTTGGTACCTAGTACCAATATGCATCATCTTTTAACTAACTGAACTGAATCAAAGACAATAAAATTTAATGAAGAATTAATTTCAAAGCATAAAGTTATATTACATAATTTTGTTTGTAATTGAAAATTTACCAAAGAGCATCAGTAGTTGTTCACTGGGGTACTTCACACTTAACAATGCTGACTACAAAATGTACATGAATTTGAAGGCTACAAATTTCAACACCATAAGACTCTAAAATAATTATACACATACTAGATTAACATTTTCTCAGTAATAGTTAAGTCGCTGATAAGAATTACCCAGCTAGATTTTTTACCTCTCCAAGGACTTCCTGTAAGATTTCAGCGTGTTTTTCATATGGCTGTTCAAAGTTTATATCCTGTGACATTTTTATAGTCTCTTCAATCATGGTTACAACCTCTGGATGATCTGCAGTTACCTCTTCTATCAAGTCTTCTGTTGGGGCTAAAGTAAAATAAGCTGATAAATTAATGCCATTAATAATTTTAGTGGACAATACTACTTGCAATAAAACATGATTGATAATATCTGACCCAAGAAAGTATTATTTTCATGTCACCGCAGCACATGTTGGAAGGAGGGAGAAATAAGACTCTGGAGAGGAAATGTTAGGTCAGGAATCACAGCACCGCAAACTCTCAGAGAAGTGACTTAAAGCCAGTACAGCAGAATGAAAGTGAAAGAGGCAAGAAGAAAGTCATGTCTGGCAGGAGTCAAAACCAGGGAAGAAATGTAGGGGCCAGAGGATTCCAGGAATCAAGTGAAAGCATAAGCATCCAGGGAATGAGTCAAAAAACAAGATGAATACTTCCAGTTACTAGCATGAGACTACAAGGGACAGTGAGGGGACAAGAGGTAGGCAAGTTGGAGGGGATGGAGAAAAGGTGGCATAGCCTGGTGTTTCAAGTGTTACACTTGATTCTTGTCCTTTTTGGTGTGAAGTGTGTCCTTGCACGGCTGAGTTGGCTCTCAGGCTGCATCACAATGTAAATGTTTGTTCATCTGCTACTCTAATGAGATAGGAGTTTGGCAGTTTCACCTGACTCCTTGAATTCTGCATTTGCAGTCAAGCTTCTGAGCCTCTGCCTCAGGGCTCCATCTGTCAGGGTGTTTAGCTGGAGCCAGACTGATCCCAACCCAGAAAAATCCCAAAGGGTCTTCAAAAGCAGTTGCCTGCTGCCCTCCCTGCCTGAAAGTGTTCTCAGGGATCAAAAGACTCACAGTTCCTGGAAAGCCAGAGCAGAAAAGTCAAGAACCCATGATCTTACTGTGCCCATGGGAGCGGGTGCATAGTGAAGCAGAAACAGCCAGGCAAAGATGCGAAATGTGCTAGAAGCCGCTAATTGTCCACCCAATATCCATTCGCCTCTTCCTTCATACAGCAACCCTGATTTTGTCAAGGCTAGCAGTGTGCCCCACTGAAAAACTATATCTCTCAACTTCCTTATAGCTTGGACAGCCAACAAGAGGCAAGCAGAGTTTGTGTGTGTGTGTGTGCACGTTTGTGTGTGTGCACTCGCATGCACATGTGCTCCTCACACTTGGCTGACTCAGCTAAGTGCCAGTTTTTGTTCTTTCCTTTCCTTTTCCTTTCCCTTTCCAGTGTTCCTGCTAGGTACACTGATGTGACGGCTGGAGCTCCAGTAGCCATCTTGTGGCCTATTATAGTAGCTGTGTGCCAGGGCTGGCAGAGCAGAAAGATAGATTGCCTGTCTTCCCAACATTCTTTTTCACCAAAACAACATATCAAGTATTAGTTTTTCAATGTTCTTGCATGTCCAACATAATAGAGTAGCCATTAAAATAGAGTACTTGGGTATTAATCATGCTTTTATTTTTTTTAAAAAATCACACATTTCTTCTTCTAAATTCTGAGGGAACTACTTGTGTTTTTTAGAACCACAATCTAAAAGAATCAAATTATACAAATATTAATTTACCTGTATCTGAATACAACTTTACATCTTGACTAGCATCTTGAGAATGCCTTTTAAATGAGGATGTTTCACCAGTTTCTTTTCCATCTGTGAATAAAACATTGTGAATGCCTAAAGAATGGTATTAAAAAAATGTAGGTGATTCCCAAGGAAGATTGTAATATAAGCCTAGGGAACCAGGACTCACATTCCCAATTTTTAATTAAAATAACAACCCTAACATTTAAATGGGTAAATATATCTAGCAGCAGATAATGAACATAATAACAAAACCAGGAGTAATTTCAGTTTATTATAATGCCAATGGATCTAAATAGAAAAAAACAATCAACAGTGCCCTTCCTGAGGCAACTAACACCCTCTTGACTCCTAGAGGTCAATGCTGTGCTTACCTCAGAGACACAGGGCAGAAGAATGCCTTCTTACCCATGGATACTGGCAATATTGGCATCCTTCCAGCAGTGGATAGAGGTACTGCTGCCTGCTTCTAACCTGGACTGCCTCCCCCAAAGATGGAGCAGACAGTCTTGGGGCAGGGCTTTCTTTGTGGATTGGAGTTGGGAACTCCACAGCAGCAAAGATGAGGCTGTCAGCTGCCATCTGATGGTCAAAAATTTAATGTATAGGGGGTGGGGTCGTTCTGTGAAGGCTGTGTGTGTTAAGGGAGGAGGAGTGCCATACGTGAGTTTCTGACAGTGCCCTTTTCAATTCTTACTAGGCTTTAAATAAACAGCAGGCAAGCACATCTGTCTGAATTAGTAGGAGAAACTAAACAAAAAATCAGCTCTACATTATTTAACAAAATAAATGATAGATGCACTTTAAAACTGAATAAAAAACCACAATATAAGTTTATATATATAAACTTACACAAATATATATTTATATAAAAATTTATACAAATACATATAAATTTATGTATATAAAGCTATTATTTATATGTGTCCTTTCAATTATTTATATATATAAATGTCTTCCTCTCATTTATGTAATTATATATTATATATTATTAATTGAACGTTTATAGAATTTGATATAATCAATCAATCCTCTCAGTCAGACATTTAGATATAATAATAATCTATCCTCTCAGACATTTAATAGATATATAAATGCCTGATTGAGAGAAAGACTTTTTAAGCCTAAAAGTGAAGGAAGAAAGCAACAAAGAGAAAATAATGATTTGACTGCAAAAATGTGAAAAATACCTTTACTTCAAAAACAGCAAGCTGACTTAGAAGACAAACCACTCAATTTGTAAAATATATGAAAAATAAGAGACTAATATAGAAAGTTTATACAGAGACTATATAATTGATATAACCATTTAGAAAAATGGGCAAAAGACAAAAATAGTCACCTCAAAAAAGAAGAAATATAAATGGTTAACAAATATGAATATAAATTTCTGAAGTAAAAATTAAAACAACAGAAAATACTGAGGAAACAATGACATGGATTTTGTATATTACTGGGGAAACATAATTTGGAACAATTTTATGCAAAGCAATTTGACTCTGTCTATAGCTTCATATTTATTAATTTAGTAGTTCCTAGAAATCCCTAGGAATTCTAGAGAAATTGTGCAGTAACTTATAATGAAGGTTAAAATATTTCCCAATGAAGTAATATAATTAAATGGTACATTATAAGTAAAAAAATGTAAAAACAGTTTATATTATAGCTATTCTATAATATATTACAGCTATTCTATAATATATTACATATAATTATTATATAATGTAATGCTATATGCTCTTATGTTCAAATATGAATAGAAAAATTTTATAAGGATAAATAGCACAATGGGTAAATGATAAAATTTCACAGCTAAAATTGTGGCCTTAAGATGCTCTGATTCCAATACGTTAAAGTAGAGAGCTTTTAAAAAAGAATTTATGATATGATAATGATTTTATAACATTGGAAACATTCAAACATTTTTCTTTGGGCTCTAATTGTATCTGACTCCCCATTTATATGTTTTCTTCTTTATTCTAATAAATTAACTTCTGTTCTACAGTTGTTCAGGTTAAATCCATAAGGAAATATTTAGCTTTTTTCCTCCTGAAGTTTCCAATTTGGGGGGTAATTTTAAGCATAAATATAAACATAATCAAATATGAAATAAATGAAAATGAGATCCACAAACGTGGGATTAGCAGTTCACTTTGTTACCATCTTTATCAACTTTAGCAGCTTGATCATGGAGGACATTTTCTGACTTTGTTTTGGCTTCTTCGGTGTCCACTAAAGAGCTGCTTCTGTCCCTTTGGGAGCCTTGAATGTACCCTGCAATGAAAGAATAATATACTTTATCAGCTAATCTATTTATATTAGGAATGATTTGGTCAATAACATCAGCAATATATTTCTTTACCTTCTTCATCAATTGATGAGTGTGTTGCCTCCACTGGGAATACTCCAAACTCCATTTTTTCATATTGCCTTTGAAATTCTCTTAAACCTGTTTCAGCTGAAATATAACAATGGGTGGTGTTAGCAAAACGTAGTTGGGGATAGAAAAACAGGTAGAGTGACCAAAAGCCCCTGCTTCAAAGTTAGACACAGTTGAGTTTCAGTTCTGACTTATAAGCTGTAAGGGCTGTGTGACTTTGGTAAATCACTTGATCTTTTTGTCTCAATTTCTAGGCAAAATGAGGATCTTTAAACTGAAAGCACTGCTGTGAGGATTAAATGAGGTAATGAATATAAATACTTAACTTGGAAAATGCTGGCACACAGGAAGGCTGTATCATGTTAGCTGCCATCCTCTGTATAATCATGTAATTTTTATGTTAAAAAAACCTCAATATTCTCCATGACAAATTTTTCTTAAAAATATATTGAGGCAAACTTCAATAGCAAAAAATTCCAATTTAAAATTTTAAGTAGAGTTACTCCTATTGTCAGATTTAGAATAATTAGTGAATTTGGAAAATAAAATAAAAAGGCTTTTAAGTTTGCAGCATATGAGAGATAGCATCTATTTCTATATTCTAGTGGGAGAAGGCAATTTGTGGAAAGCTGTAAAATCTATGATTTAATGTTATAATTTAACGTGAAAGAAACATTACAGATCACTGTTCTTCCTCCAGGAGCCCGGCTAACTTCCTGCCTTGGTCCAGGTCTCAGTCAAACGTCCCCTCTTTGGAGAGGTCTTCCCTGGGCATCCCAACACTTCAGTATCCCTACTCCAATCACTGTCTGCCCCATTACCATGTTGTATTTTTTTTCCATCTGTTCCCTTGGCTTTTTTTTTTTTTTTGCCTTTTGCCTTCTATTAAAATGTGAGCACCACAAGGATAGGGACTTCATGTGTCTTGTTCTCATCTGTATTGCTGGTGCCTAGAATAAAGTCTAATACAAAGTAGGTATTCAAGTATTTGTTGAATGAATTAATAAATTCATTTTGTCCAGCCTTAAATAGGTTGAATAACAAGCCACTTTAGTAGACTGAGCCAATATTTCTCCAGCTTCAGTTTGTAAGTTGACTGAGATATTTTAAAATTTTAATTTTAATTTTGAAGGTATTATACTAAAAATATAACTTCACTCTAGATTGTCTGGATAACCATTTGGATGGCATGCAATTTCAGTGCTGGTCTTTTTGTTGTTTTTTGTAATCTCTTGGGCACCATGTTGAATTATTTTATTTGTTTATAGGCTGAGAAAGAAGAGAGGCAGATTTATTAGGTAAATACTGTGTTCTCATCTAGCAAAAACTCAACATTGCCATGTACAGAGAAGTAATTTCCTTGCTATTTAAATAGTTTCAAGCATGCAAAATGTTGAGAAGCTTCCCAATTTATGTAAAAAGTTAAAAAAGAAACGATAGCAAACTCTGACAAATAGAGAACATCTCCCCCGCTCAACTATAAACCAGTCACACCTAAGAATGTAGGGAAAAAGTCCTAAATAAACAAACAAAAGTAAAAAAAAAATGTTATAAGAATAATGAAACTAGGCACAGTGGCTCATGCCTGTAATCGCAGCACTTTGGGAGGCCAAGGCCAGAGGATCACTTGAGGCCAGGAGTTAGAGACCAGCCTGGACATCATACTGAGACCCCTGTCTCTGCCAGAAAAAAAAAAAATCACAACCACTATTTGACATTCTAGAATTGCTTACCTACATAATTAGTCAAGAAAGGAAATAAATATAAGTATTGGAAAAAGAGGGGTTTAAACTATACTTCTTTTCAAATTATATGATTAGCTCTCTGGAAAACCCAAGAGAATCAACTGAAAGTCCAACTGAAACGAAGTAAGGTTTATTTCAGAAATACAAGAATTGTTTAATGTTGGAAAATACATTAGTATAACTGATCAAATCAATAGGTCAAAGGATTAAAAACTTAATGATTATCTTGAAAGATGCTGGCAATACATTTGATAATTTTCATTTTTTTCTTTCTTTTTTATTTTGAGACAGGTTGGAGTGTGGTGATGTGATCATAGCTTACTGCAGCCTCAACCTCCTGGGCTCAAGTGATCTTCCCATCTCAGCCTCCTGAGTAGCTGAGTCTACAGGTGTGGACCCCCACACCCAACTAATTTTTTTTTTTTTGGTAGAAATAATGTCTCCCTTTGTTGCCCAGGCTGATCTTGAACTCTTAGCCTCAAGAGATCTTCCCACTTTGGCTTCGCAGAGCATTGGGATTACAGGTATGAGCCACTGACCTTGACTGCTTTTGGCAATTTTCAATATCTATTCCAGATAAAAATACTTAATAACCTGATGAAGAAATATTGACCAGAACCCCTTTAAAGATGGTCAGTATCACAACCACTATTTGACATTCTAGAATTGCTCACCTACCTAATTAGTCAAGAAAGGAAATAAATATAAGTATTGGAAAAAGAGGGGTTTAAACTATACTTCTTTTCAAATTATATGATTAGCTCTCTGGAAAACCCAAGAGAATCAACTGAAAGTCCATCAGAACTAGAAAGTAAGTTTAATAAACTAGATAGTTATAAATAAATGTATGAAAATCAAATAGCTTTCCAACATACTGTTAATAACTACTTAGAAAATATTATAAAAAGATCCCATTCACTAGTAATAAAATGACAAAATATCTGGAAATAAGCTTATTAAGAAAACTGTAGACAACACATGAAGAAAGCTACCAAATATTATGGAAAGACAAAACTAGACTAAAAAATGGAGATTTCATGTCTGCATGAGAAGATCTAATAGTAAATATGAGAACTCTTACCAAATTATTATATAATATTAATACAATCCTCCCATTGGGATTTGTTGTAGAACTTGACAAAAATTCTACAAACATCCTAACATCTAGTACAGTTTCTGGCAAACAATAAGCACCCACTTCATGGAACAAATGAAGAAATAATCAGGAAACAATTTAAAACAAAATGTTTTGAGGGAGGATTTATATTATCACAAGAGTAAAAATGTATCATAAAGCTTTGATAATTACATTATGTATTAAAAGTTGTACTATAAATATCAATAGAATAGAAATTCCAGAAGTTTATACATACACACACAAACTTAATATTAGGATAAAGTTGGCATTTCAAACCTCCAGTAAAATTATGGATAATTTAGTAATTGTTATTTGTAACATTGGCTCAGCATTTGGGAAAAATAATGAATTTAGAGATATATCTAATACAAAATGTATTATAATAATTACATCTTAATTAGAAAGAAGTATTATTTTAAAATCAGTGAATGTAATTTTGTGTATACCATAGGATCACAATTAACCATTACAAACATGAATAGAAAAAAAGAGAGCAGCAAAGAACAAGAATGGTTCTCGTTCTAAGTATGAGTGAGTTTTCCTTCTATCTGCTTTTTCTGGTTTTCTGTGCTCACTTGAGAGACACAGTAAAGAAGAGCACATTTATTTTAATCCCAATCACTTGCTGGCTGTCGACTCTTAAATAATCCCTCTGAGTTTCTTCAACCACTAGAATTGGCCATAAGAACATCTACCGTGCAAACTTGTCATGAGGATTAAATAGGATAATACATGCAACGCAGTTAGCATAGCTCCAGCCTGTAGTAAATGCATCACGAATGGCTATTACTACTTTTGTCATCAGAAAAACATAATTAGGAAAAGGATATTTGGAATGGATGCACTGATGGCCACACAGTGCACTGCCATAGCTTCTGGGACTCTGAACAGTGGTGACTGAATCTAGCTAAAATTGCTGAAGCTAATCCCAGATTTTGGATTTAGATTTTTGAAAGTGAGGAAGATCCCATGTTGTACATAGGAAATGTTGCATTAAGGGCATTCCATTAAGAGGAGAGGTTTAGATTAAGCTACTTTCATGTGTTCTAATATGATTAGTTACAAGACTACCAACTAGAGATAGAAAGTCTGCAAAAACCAATCAATGAACATCAAAAGTAGTCATGAAATGAGAACTCTCATTTTTCCTGGAGAAAAACAGAAAAAAAAACCCTTTTTGTCTATTCTGCAATGTGATCAACAGTCAGTGAGACACAGAAGAGGCAGAACGGTCAGGAGAAAGACCACCAGGACTTTGGAAATGAGGGATCAAGTCTCAGCTATGCCACCCGCTGGGTGATTTCCAGGGAGCCATTCAACCTCCATGAACCTCAGTTCTCTCAACTATAAAATTAGAGAAGGGTGTTAAGTGATCACTAAGGCTTCTTCTAGTTTCATCGCATTAAATTAATCTTTCCCAAATAGAAAGATTTAGTCACAATCAGGACTGCCATATAAGTCTAAAACAACAAGAAGCTCCACAAGAGTCAGGTGGATTCTTCCTGTTGTTTTAATGACTGGTGTAGATAAAGGTGTAAATCCTGATCAAACAGTCTGCCCAGTAAGGTAGACCCATTGGAGAAAGAAATCCAAATTTAGAGGCTCATTCTCGTTCATTTCCTTAGAGGTCTAGAATTGAAAGTTTTTTTCTCTGCTTTTGAATTGGTTTATGTACATCCATTCTTCAACCATTTGTTAAGAGTCTATAATGTGTAAAGTGCCAAGAATGCCAAGATGAGCTAAACAAAGTCCTTGCTTTCAAGTAGCCAGGCTTAATTTTTACCTAAACTTAAAACACACATTTAAAAAAGATGTTTCACCTTGTTTTCTAGCTTGCAGTTCCCTGAGAAGCTTTTCTTTCACAACTTTAATTGCTGCTGCAGTGGCCTCAGCTATGGTATTTTCTACTAATGTTTCACGGGCTTTATCAAAACGTGGCTGAACAAGTTGGGCATAGTCGACTACCTGCAAAGAATATTTGAGAAAATCAACATAAGCAGGAGTTATTGTGACTATTAAACACATTGTTCATCTATCTATGTATATCTATCTATATTTCTATCTCTATTCCAAAAATATTAATACTGCTTGAGGTATATTTGGAATTATGTTCAGAATTCACCTATTTTTGAGTACTTGCTTTAATAGAAATTCAGCCATATTTTTCATGTAGGATATATGTCTATATATGTATTTATCATGTAGTATATATATTCAGATTATGTATATATTTTGACTTAACAGAAGTTAAAACATAGATATATATATTTTAAATCCATGTTATATGTATAACTTACATACAATAAAAGGCATACATCTTAAGTACACAGTTTGATGAGTTTTCACAAATATACATATATATATATTAACCACAATCAAGATATAGAACATTTGCCGGGTGTGGTGGCTAACATTTGTAATCCCAGTACTTTGGGAGGCTGAGACAGGAGGATCCCTTGAGGTCAGGAGTTCAAGAGCAGCCTGAACTTTTACATCACTCCCTAAATTCCCTTATGCTCCTTTGTTGTCAATCTTTTCCTGCCTTACTCCTTCCCCAGCTTTCATTCCTGGCCCCTGGCAACTACTTTCTTTCTGTAGCTATAAATTAGTTTAGTGTTACCTTTTCTAGAATTTTATATAAATGAAAGCATACAGTATGTGATCTTTTTCAGGTTTTCCCTCCTTAGCAGAATGTTTTGGAGATTCATCAGTGTTATTGTGGGTATCCTTTTAATTGTTGAATGGATTTCATTGTATGAATATACTACAGTTTTTTATTCATTTATCTATTGATAGACATTTGGGTTGTGTTCTAGGTTTTGATTATTATGAATAAAGCCGTGATGAACATTTGTACAGAAGTCTTTTTGTGATTATGTGTTTCCACTTCTCTTGGGTAAATACCTAGGAGTGAAATTCCTGGGTCATATGGTAAGTGTGTATATAACTTTATAATAAACCATCAAACTGTTTCCAAAACAGTTGAACTATTTTACATCTCTACCAGAAAGATATGAAAGTTAGTTTCCTTGCATCCTCACCAACACTTGGTTTTGTGAAGCTTTTAAATTTTCTAGTGGGTGTGAAGAAGTATCTCATTGTAGATTAAATTTACAGTTCCCTAATCATGAATACTTTTGAACTTCTTTATATATGCTTATTCACTTATTTTTTTCTCTTTAAGCATATGTTCAGCTTTTGCCTAAAATTGTGTTAGAATAATTTCTATGTTCTGGATATAACTTGTCAGGTAGATAATAGATTTAATACAGAATATTGGGATCTTAAAAATAGGATTCTATGTGTCTTTAATTAATATTTACAGATCCCTATATTCCCATTCTGCTTTTCTTTTGGTAGGCTTACACTGTTTTATTCCATGCCAATAATTCTTCATCCACATCTTCAGTTTTTAGTACGTGCGTAGTATTGCATCAGATGAATATGTTACAACTTACTTAACTAAAATATCAATACATATGTATGGTATACTATATACACATAATAGTATATACATATACACCATATACTATATATACTATTCATACATATACATATACACCATATACTATATATACTATTCATATATATACATATACAAACATATACATATATATGTATATACTTGCTGATAAGAGCATAACCATTAGGCATAGGAATTGGAAATACATATGCAAGCCTAAATTCCATGCATATCCTTTGAACTGTCAATTCTGTTTTATGGATTTTTCTTAAAAAACTGTCAAAGATATGTTCATAATTTTGTTCATCATAGCCTAGTTTATAGTTGCAAAAATGTACATATCAAAATATAGATAATATGTGTATTATATATTATCTATATATGTGTATTATATATAATGTATATATTTTATACATTATATATAATACACATATTGTATATATTTTATACATTATATATAATATACATATTATATTATATATTATATACATATACATTCCTATAAGAAAAAGAATCAGGAGTCTCCATATGTATACATACACATACATGTACATATATGTATATGTATATACTATAGTCATATATATAGTATATAGAGCATACTATATCGTATAGTATACTATGTATATAATATGTAATATATATTTGTATAATAGTATACTATAGTATATTATACATCAATGTATAATATTAATATAATATATATTAATATAGTGTTAATATTATATTACCATTATAAATCAGAATACATTAATAATATATTAATATTAAATTGCATATTAGATTGTATATTAATATATAATATATGCATAGTATGCTATATATGTATATATGTGTATTATAGACATAAAATATATGTATATAATATATAATATGTGTATTATAGACATAATGTATACATATATGATATATGATAATATGTATAAAATGTAGATAATATATAACACACATATTATATATTATCTATATTTTGGTATATACATTTTTGGTACATAAACTAGGCTACGATGAACACAATTATCTACATCTTTGATAGTTTCTTTAGAAAAATCCATAAAACAGAATTGGCAGTTCAAAGGATATGCATGGACTTTAGGTTTGCATATGTATTTCCAATTTCTATGCCTAATGGTTATAGTCTTACTAACAGTCTACGAGAATGTACTTCTCCCATCCTAGGTATACATCGAAATTGGGTGTTTTTAGTAATCTTTTAACTGTTACAATGAGATTGATATGACAAGTCTCTGTTTTTTGGCATCTCTCTATCAGGGAGGTGGTATCCTTTTGCTAATGTTTAATGGCTATTTGTATCTATTATTCTGTGAATTGCCTGTTTGATTTTTTTTCCTATTGAAGCTTTATCTGCATATTGATTTGTCTTTTTATATTTTAAAATGATAATTCCTTTATCTGACACATATTATGATGTGATGGGTTTAAAATAAGTCCACAAATCTTTTGACACACCTCCCTTCAGAAGGTGGAGCCTAATTCTCCTCTTTAGTGTAACTAGAACTTAGTAGTGACTTGCTTTAAATAGAGTACGATGCAAGTGATAGTGGATGACTTTTAAGACTAAGTCATGAAAAACATTATAGCTTCCTCCTTGATTAACTCTTTCTGAGGGTAGTCAGTTGCCAGGTCATGAGGACACATAAGCAGTCCTATGAAGAGATCTACATAGAAAGGAACTGAGGTCTCATTCATGTGATTGAGCCATCTTCCAGCCCCAGCCTAGTGTCAGATGAGTGCAGCCCCAGAAGACATCTTACCTGTAACCTCATGAAAGCATTTAGGACAGAACCATGTAGCTAAGCCACTCCTGAATTCCTGACTCAGAGAGACTATGCAAGATCATAAATGCTTATTGTTGTTTCAAGGTGTTAGGGTAATTTTTTATGCAGTAATAAATGAAAAACACACACATGGCAAATATATACTCAGTATTTTCCTCTGTATGCTGTCAAAAGTTTTACTTTCCTTCTAATTTTTTTCCTTTTTCCTTCTAATTTATACTTTAAATAATCTGAAATTACCTGGATAAAACTTTTTCTTCCCCAAATGATGAACTAGTTAGGAATCTTAGACACACACACACACACACACACACACACACACACACACACACAATTTCTTCTCCCACATCCCTCCGTAAGCCCCCAAGAATTAGATAATACATTTTTAAAAAATAATATGCATTATTCATGTTATTATGCTTATAGAACAATTACTCACAATTACGTAGAACATGTTCATATTTCTGTTCCTGCAGGTTTTTTTTTTTTTGTGGGGGTTGCTTAGTTTTCTATATACCTATCAATAATGAATTCCCAAACTCTTCTTCACAAGTATAAATTTCTGCTTGAAAATACATCAGGTAATCATCTCCCTGGAGCTATCTCTTCTGGACCCCTCTGTTCTCCTACCCCAAACTGGATTGGTTATTTTCTAGGCTTCCAGGCCTGCAGAACAACTGACATCATGGGCTCTCCTTCTCCCACCATCTTGGGATTTCCTAACCCTCTTCCTTGTCAGGGATGCATAGATGCCCTTTTGCTTCTGGATCCCATGTCGCCATCTTGGTTTAGGCCCCCATTTTGATGCACCACATCCTCTAGTAGCTTCTGACAAAGAATACATGAGAGGCAATTTTTTGTGTGTGTGACTGAAAATGCCCTCATTCTATTATTAGACTTCATTTGCCTGAATATAAAATTCTAGGCTATCAGCCACTCCCCCCAAAAATTGTCTTCTGGCTTCCAGAGTTGTGGGTTGAGAAGTTCCATGTTATTGGAATTCCCAGTCCTTTCCATGGGACCTAGTTTTCCTCTCCAGAGTCTTCTAGGCTCATTTTACAGAAGCTTCTGGATCTTTGCCCCCATTGTCTTATAATTTCAAAGTGATGTCCCTTCGTGTAGGTCTTTCTCCATCCATTTTACTGGGCATTTACTGTGTCATTTCTATCTGGAAGCATGTCCTTCAATCTGGGAAATTTTCTGCAGTTATCTCTTTGGTAATATTCTTTTCTCTGGTGGCTCCTACAAGAATTCCTATATGGAAAATGAACACCCTAGACTGACCTTATAGTTTCTTTTCTTTTCTATTCTTTTTTCCATTTGTCAGTTTATACTAATACCTAAAAGGTAACTTTAATTTCTATCTTTTAACTCTTCTATTGAATTTTTCATTTGTGTTATATTTTCTTTTTTAATGTTCTTTCATCTTGCATATATTTTAATTTCAAAGGACCCTTTTTGTTTTCCAAATGTTCCCTTTTCTGTTTCTAATATCCTGATCTAGTTTCTGGATTCAATAATTACTCTTATTTTCCAGAGCATGTTAATAATTGGAAACTTCATTTGCGTGAGTATTGTTTGTTTAGCGTTTAGGTGATCTGGCTTGGCAATTATATTATGAAACTCGTAGTCATCAGAAGGCCAGAAGTGTCTTTTATCCAAAAATGTCTTTGTGTTAACTCATTTTTCAAGGACATTTTCGCTTGCTATATACTTCTAGGATGGCTTTTCTTCTTGTAGTTGTTTAAAGCTCTTGTTTCATTGTTTTCTGATTGCCATTGCTTCTGATGACAAGTTGGCTGTCATTTGTATCAATGTTTTATTCTATTTAACATATCAATTTTTCTGTGACTGCTTTAGGGGAGGGGTCTCCCACCCTCAGGCCATGGACCGGTAGGAACTGAGGGGCACTGCAGGAGGTGAGCAGTCGATGAGCGTTACTGCCTGAGCTCTGCTTCTTGTCAGAGCAGTGGCAGCATTAGATTCTCATAGGAGCACGAACCCTATTGTGAACTGCACATGCGAGGGATCTGGTTTGTGTGCTCCTTATGAGAATCTAATGCCTGAGGATCTGAAGTGGAACAGTTTCATCCCGAAACCATCCTCCACCCCCACAACCCAGTCTGTGGAAAAACTGTCTTCCATAAAACCAGTCCATGGTGCCAAAAAGGTTGGGGACTGCTGCTTTTGGGGTTTTCACCATTAAATATGATGTGTGTAAGGTGTGGTTTTCCTTGTATTTATCCTGTTTGGGGCTTGCTGAGCTTCTTGGACCTGTAAGTCAATCTATAATTTTTTGGTTTTTGCTTGGTTTCTTAATTTCAGTAATGTTGACAATATCTTCAAGTATTTTTTTTCTGTCCTATTTCCATTATCATCTTCTTCTGGGACTCCACTTACATTAGACTATCTGATTTTCCCACAGGTCCCTGAAGCTCTGTTCATTTCTTTCAATATTTTTTTCTCCCTCTGTTTTTCAGACTGGAAATGTTTTATTGATCTGTCTTCAAGTTCTTCCACAAATTCCAATCTGCAGTCAAGCTAATTCAGTAAAACGTTCAGTTTGGTTTTTATATTTTTAGTGCAGGATTTCCATTTGGTTCTGTTTTAAGTAGTTTTTTCATTTATCTTAAGAGATTCTCTATTCTCTTATAAAGACCTTAAGCATTATTTATAATAGCCACTTTAAAGATTTTATCTGCTAAATCCAACATTTGGTCCATTTCAGGGCCAGTTTCTATTGTCTCCTTTTTTCTTGATATGGTTAACGTTTTCCTGTTTCTTTGCATGTCTTGTAACGTTTCATTACATGTTGGACATTGTGGATGATACATTATTAGGGACTTTGAATTCTGTTATCTTCCTCTGAAGACTGTCAGTGTTGACTTTTGTTCTATCAGGCAGTTCAGTTACAGTCATGTGTTGCTTAACAATGGGGATACATTCTGAGAAATGTGTCATAAGGTGATTTTGTTGTTGTGCAAACAGCATAGAGTGTACTTACACAAACTTAGAGGGTACAGCTTACTAAACACCTACGGTATATGGTATAGCCTATTGCTCCTAGGCTACAAACCTGTACAGCATGTTGCTGTACTGAATTTTGCAAGCAACTGTAACACAATGTTAAGGATTTGTATGTCTAAACATATCTAAATATAGAAAAGGTACTGTGCAAATATGGCATAAACATTTTTTAAATGCTACAGCTGTATAGGGAACTTACCATGAATGAAACTTGCAAGTCTAGAAGTTGATCTGGGTGAGAGAGTGTGTGGTGAGTGAATAAGAAGGTCTAGGACATTATTGTATACTACTATAGACTTTATAAACAATGTACACTTAGGCTACACTAAATTTATTTAAAATTTGTTTCTTTGTTCAATAATAAATTAACCTTGTCTTATTATAGCTTTTTTACTTTATAAACTTCTAAAATTTCTAAACTTTTTGACTCTTTTGTAACAATTCTTAGCTTAAAACACAAACTCATTGTACAGATGTACAAAATAGGTTCTTTGTATCTTTATAAGCTTTTTTCTATTTTTCGATGTTTAAGCTTTTTTTTTTTTTTTTTTTTTAGCCTAGCCCTACATGGGGTCAGGATTATCAATATCACTGTCTTCCTCCTCTATATCTTGTCCCACTGGAAGGTCTTCAGGGACAAGAACACGCATGGAGCTGTCATCTCTTACGACAACAATGCCTTCTGGATTATCTCCTGAAGGACCTGCCTGAGGCTGTTTTACAGTTAACGTTTTCTACAAGTAGAAGGAGTACATTCTAAAATAATGATTAAAAGTATAGTATTGTAAATACTAAACCATTAACATCATTGTTTTTTATTGTCATCAAGTATGACATAACTGTACATGATTGTATGTGCTATGCTTTTATACATCTGGCAGCACAGTAGGTTTGTTTATAGCAGCATCACAAACACATGAGTAACTTGTGCTATGATGCTACAATGGCTATGACTTCACTAGGCGATGAGAAATTTTCAGCTCCATTATAATCTTATGGGACCACTGTTGTATATGCAGCACATGACTGTATTGGTTTACCACACTGAACTTCTGTTTTTTGTTTTTTTGAGACAGAGTCTCTCCTTGTCGCTCAGGCTGGAGTCCAGTGGTATAATCTCTGGTCACTGCAACCTCCACCTCCTGGGTTCAAACAATTCTGCCTCAGTCTCCCGAATAGCTGGGATTACACACGTGCACCACCACACCTGGCTAATTTTCGTATTTGTAGAGACAGGGTTTTACCATGTTGGCCAAACTGGTCTCAAACTCTTGGCTTCAAGTGAACTGCCCTCCTCAGCCTCCCAAAGTGCTGGGATTACAGGCCACTGCAACTGGCCTGAACTTCTATTTTATGCTTTATTAAATCCAAATTTGGAAAGCCCCCAAGTATTTCCCAATTTGATAGGGCTCAATCCCCAAATTCATTCCCCCAGATTTTATTGAGGAGTGGTTGTAGGCTTGGTAAGGGAGGGTGTAGAGTAGGCCTTAATCTAGGTTGTGGTCCTTACACCCAAGGGATGGCCTTTACAGTGTGTCAGCTCAATGTTCTAGTAATAAGGCCTCTCCTTTGCAACTGGGCCAGATGTCTCAAGTCCCTGCACTGCTTAACCTCCAGTATCTGTTCTGTTCACAACCTGTAGGAGCCATCCTTCGATAAGCTTTGTGAAGTCTCCTTTGAGAAGCTCTTGGCCACACACACTTGGGCCTTGCTCCCACCCTACTCACAAGCAGCTCCCTTCTCCCTGCTGCTCTGCTTCACAGTGCAGGCTGCTTCAGAACTGAGCTCAGTCTCCTCAGCTCCATGGAAGCACCATGCTCTGCTTGTCCTGTCAGGAAACTGTCCCTATCCATGCAGACAATTGAGGTAACCATGGAGCTCACCTCATGAGTTTCTCTTCCTGCAGGGATCACATGTTAGGAGGGTTAGTTCACTGTCATGGCTGGAATTTAAAGATTCTTAAAAAGATGGTAGCCATGTACAGTTCCATCAATAGTTTTTAAAACTTCCCATTCATACATGTTCTCTTTAGAACAAAGGTTGTCATTCTTTTGATATGGGTGAAAATTTTCATCTTACTATTATTTTATGTTACCTATTTCCTGATGAGGTTAGGCATCTTTCATTAGTTTTTTCCACTGACAACTCATCTTCTGTGGTTTTTCTCTAGCTATCTGTTGTCTATTTTCCTAGCATTGCCTATTTTTATCCTTTTGATCTGTAGGCGCTCTAAGTATACAGTGCCAGAAACATGTTTTTAGTTATACTTGTTTCAAAGATCTCCCAGGCTACTGGGTTTCATTTAAAAAAACAAAGGCCTTGTATCAGAGAGAAATGTTTTATACTTTGATGAAATATAATTATCAATCTTAAAAAATTATTTTGGGGTATTTTCTAATTGCTGCATAACAAAGTACCTAAAAACTTAAGGACTTAAACAAAAATTATTATTTCAGTTTCTGAGGGTCAGAAATAATAATTTTTCATGATTTTATTTTATTTTATTTTATTTTACTTTTTTAGAGAAGAGGTCTCACCATTTTGCCCAGGCTGGCCTCAAACTCCTAGACTCAAGGGATCCTCCTGCCTCAGTCTCCCAAAGTGCTGGGGTTACAGGCATGAGCCACCATGCCAGCTGATTTTTCATTATTTTAAATGGGAAATTTATAATGCATTATACCTTGACTCAAATTCTATAATGTAACTAAAACATAAGCAAAGGCCTATTACAAGTAATAGGCAATCATGTTTGGATGCAAAATGGTTAAAACATCATTATGTGATCACCAAACAATTAATATTATTGGTGATACACATTTGTTTTCCATGCAGTAAAATGGCCTTTCTTAGGGCCAGCAACATTTGAGACTCCGTTACTGACACATGAGGAAGTTTTTCTAAACACTTACACTTGATTTTGACATTCTACTACTTGTATTTGAAATGTATCACACCATCTTTCCTGAATATTATAAATTTAAAATGTAGAATTTTCTTTTGGAGATGTAAATATAAACAGTATTTGAAATTTTTTTTTTTTTTTTTTTTTGAGACAGAGTCTGGCTCTGTCACCCAGGCTGGAGTGCAGCGGCGCGATCTCGGCTCACTGCAAGCTCCGCCTCCCAGGTTCACGCCATTCTCCTGCCTCAGCCTCCCGAGTAGCTGGGACTACAGGCGCCCGTCACCATGCCCGGCTAATTTTTTTGTATTTTTAGTAGAGACGGGGTTTCACCATGTTAGCCAGGATGGTCTCGATCTCCTGACCTCATGATCTACCCGCCTCGGCCTCCCAAAGTGCTGGGATTACAGGCGTGAGCCACCGGGAGATATGTGTGGTCTATGATGTTTGCACATTAAAAACAAGGTGATGCTTTACAGGAAAACATTATGTGGGAATACATTTTAAGGGTATGTTTGAATTATAAGACCCTTGCACTATCTAAGAAGTATGAAAGTACCAATTTATATTGAAAGTAATATGTCAGGCATTATTTCTTGGGTGACTCTTTAAAGAAAATAACATATAACACACAAGATAATAGAGAGAAGTTTTAATTAGTTAAAAATGATATTACCTAGGATAGCATCAAAACCCATATACCCAGAGGTCTGTGCAAATTTCTACACAGAAAACTCCAAATTATTACTAACATAAATTAAAGAGGGGCTAAATAAATGGCAAAATGTATCATGTTTATGGACTAGAAGAGTCAATATTGTAAAGATGTCCATTCCTCCAACTGATCTATAAATGTGATGCTATCCTAGTTAAAATCTCAAAAGATTTTTCTACATAAAATTGCAAAGGGCTAAGAATAGCCAATGCACTCCTGAAAGAGAACAATAAGATAGAAGACCTTGCTCTACTTGACATCAAGATTTATTGTAAAGCTAAAATAATTAAGTCAATGTAGTATTGGCAAAATACTAATAGAATGATGAAATAGATCAGTGAGGCTCGGTATGGTGGTTCACACTTGTAATCCCAGTGCTTTGGGAGGCTGAGGCAGGAGGATCATTTGAGGCAAGGAGCTCCTGAGATCAGCCTGGACAACATAGCAAGACCCCATCTCTACAAAAAAATACAAAAATTAGCCAGGCATGGTGGTGTGCATCTGTCATCCCAGCTACTCAGGAGGCTAGGGTGGGAGGATTGCTTGAGCCCAGGAGTTAGAGGATGCAGTGAACTATGATGGTATCATTGCACTTCAGCCTGGGCAATAGAGCAAGACCTTGTCTCAAAAAGAAAAGAAAAAAAAAGAAATAGACCACTGAGCCCCAAAAGAGACACACATATGTATAAAAACATGATATAAGACAAAGGGGGCAAACAGTTGATAAAGGATGATGTTTTCTTCAATGATCCTGAAACAACTGAATATCTATATGGGAAAAAGTAAAACTTACCCTGTCCTTCACATCATAAGAAAGTCAAGTTTAGGTGGATTATATATCTAAATGTGAAAGTCAAAACAATAAAGCTTTTAGCAGTTAATATAGGACAACATCCTCATGATGTTTGGGCGGAAAAATTTTCTTAAGTATGACATAAAAAGCACTAATGATAACAGACAAGGTTGATAAATCATTCCTCATTGAAACAAAGAACTTCTGTTTATTAAAAGATGCCATTAGAAAAGTGAAATGGCAAACCACAGAGAGACAGAGAATAGTCCTAATGCTTATAATCAACAGATAACTTGTATATAGATAATATTAGCAACTCTTACTAATAATATACAAAAACACAACTAAAAATGGGCAAAACACTTGAGAAAACACTTCAAAAAGAGAATATTTAAATGGTCAGTAAACAGATGAAAGAGGTTCAACCTCATTAGTCATTAGGGAAATGCAAATTAAAACCACAGTGAGATACTATTATACACTCACTAAAATGGCTAGAATTAGAAAGACTGACCATAATAAGAGTTGGCAGGAATATGGAATAACAGAACTCTCATATACCGCTGATAGTATTGTGAAATAATGGAACTACTTTGGAAAACAATTTGGCATTATCTACACAAGTTGAACATATGTCCATGTGTGCACCAAGAGACACATACAAGAATGTTTATAGTAGTGTTATTTACTCCAATCTGGAATCAATCCAAGTTTTACTAGTGCTCAAATGTGGATAAATACATTATGGTATAAGTCAATCAACAGAATACAATAAAACAATAAAAATGAATAAACTACAGCTACATTCAATAGTCTGGACAAATATCATAATTATAATGTTAAGTGAAAGAAGCCAGGCACAAAGAAGATAAATTGTTTAAGTCTATAAAATTCAAAAAAACCATGCAAAACTAGCCTATGGTATTTGGATGTATGCTTCCACGGCAAAACCATAGGAGAAGTATGGAAGTGAATGCCATAAAATTCTGGGCAGTGGTTACCTTTGTGTGGAGAGGAGACTGGTATTGAGAAGAAACATGAGAGGGCTTCTGGGTGCTGGCAACATTCCAGATTTGACCTGGTTGGTGGTTATATGGGGGTTCATTTTGCGGTAACTCAGTGGGCTTCACTTTTCTGTATGTTTGTCATGTTTCACAATGAAAAAGTTAAAAGCAAATAGAAAATGATACTCCAGTGCTTAAAAGAATGCAACAGCACTTTGAACAACTTCTAACACCTTTCTGTGGCCTGAATTGCTCTGTCTTTAGCCATGATCTTGTGCCATTCCTTCTTGCATAGGCAATCCTCAAGCCACACTGCCCCTTCTAGAATTCCTCCACATTCCAATCCCTCATCAAATCTTTCAGCTTTGTCTTCAAATTATATCCCAAATATGCTTGTTTCATACCACTTTTACTGCTATCACTCTTGTCTAAGCTAAAAATAATTTCGTTTACTGAGAGTGGAGAACAAGATTACTGAGGGAGGTGTCAAGGTGTTGGGAGGATCATCTTTGTAATACTGAAATCATCAAGAATTAGGACAGGAGTGATTATATGGGGAGAGTGAGAGTGAGCCAGGAGAAGTGAAACCCAGGGGACAAAAGATGAGTAGAACCAAGAAAGCTAATAGGTGGCAGAGTCTGAATGACACGATATTCACATGTGGGAGCTTTTGGGAAGCAGGGAGGGACTCTGGTGTGGAAGCAGCAATAAACAACAAAAAGAATGCCTTCCCTACCCCAAGCCCAGTGGAACAATTATTCAATTAAAACATGAAATTTTAAAAACTGAGTACAAATAAAATCCTACAAATTATAATCGAGTATAGATACATGACAGATAGACATAGATAGATAGATAGATAGATAGATAGATAGATAGACAGATAGATAGTTAGTTAGTCACCTTTCCTTTGTAATTTTCTGCAAGCATATTGCAAAGTGTTGTTTTCCCTGAATATTGAGGTCCAAGTATGAATACTTTACATGGTGGTCCTGGCATAGGTGGAAGCAGATAGGGACGTGGGTTCAATAAAAATGGTTTTAATGCTTCTTCTGATGAAAGACAGTAGATTTTACCTAGAAAACTTAAAATATGCCATATTAGTAAACAACTGAAAAGATGTATGAGGAAGATTTAATGAGGAAGATTTAAAATTAAGTTCTGAAAATCTTACTTACCTCACAGAATAATCTGGTAATCCTGAATAAATGTTACCATCTTTTAAATTCACAGGACATGTACGTCCCCATTTACTTCTCTGCCATCTGTATCTTGGTGCAATAAGTTTATAAGATGTGAGAGTACGAAATAGCTCATCCTGTGAATTGCAAATACTACATTAAAAATATGGGCATAAATTTTGCTGAAATTAGGAGCATTAAATATTTCATTTATAATTTTATAGTGCTTTACTATTTAAGAAATAATTTAAAAAGCAAATTTTGGCTTTTTTCTTAATTGCAACATCCTGCACTTGTCCTTGATTTAATAAGACAGTGTAGAACTAGTTTGAACTAGTTGAAAATTACAGGACCCTTGTTTTACAAAGAACTAGTTTACATTTATGTTAAAAAATCTTTAAATTCTACTGAGCAATTTCTATCATATGGTAAAATAAGCATAAGGTAGATAGTGCATTTTCTATCATCTTCCTTAGAAAACAGATTCTGAAAAATTCTTATTAAAATTTTTGGAAAATGTACCAGATTCTCAGCTAATTTACCTTGGCTTTCACATATACCTAAGATGTTATGTACAGATTGTTTTTGCATTTACTTAGCTATAAGCAGTTCTTTAATTCTTAAAATTTAAAGTCTCCTTCATCAGCAATCCTTTCTGTTGGTGACCTCCAGATAAGTTAAGAAATACTTTTCTACAGACCGCAAAATTCTGTAGAAAACTGCTAATTCTCAGTTGGGAACATGCTTATTTTATTTTATATTTATGCTTACTTTCCCATATGATAGAAAGGTTGCTTGAAAGGTTCATCTGTCCTTGTGGTTCCTTACCAGGGGATGAGAAAACTGGTGAGAGATGGCATGGTGAGTATTATGGTTTGAATGTCCCCTCCAAAACTCAGGTTGAAATTTAATTGCCATTGTGATGGTATTAAGAGGTAGGACTGTTAAGAGGTGATTAGGTCACGAGTGCTCCACCCTCATGAATAGATTAATGTCCTTATCTCAGGAGTGGGTAAGTTATTTTGAGAGTGGACTTATTATAAAGGCAAGTTAACCCCTCTTGCCCTGGCTCTGGCTCTTGCACTCTTTTGTTCTTCCACCTTCCACAATGGGAAACACAGCACAAAGGCCCTCACCGGATGCCAGTGCCATGCACTTGGACTTCCCAGGCTCCAAATAAACTTATTTCTGTGAACCAAATAAACTTATTTTCTTTATAAATTACCTAGTCTGTGGTATTCTGCTATAGCAAAAGAAAATGAAGAGAGTGGGCAATGGCGAGGGGAAAACTGCTCCCCCCAACCCTCAGATGTGGGTCACACATGATATATGCTTGCTTCAGAGTTGACTATGCAATGCAGATGAGATTGTGAGCTATGATCTTCCATGGACCACTGCAGCATCAGAGAACAAAGAGGCATGTGCACTGCAGGGATACTGCATGAATGTTCCCAAGTGAGAGCTGGAAGTGATAGTAAATATTAAGGAAACTGTCAATGCTTAGGAGAGTTGTATAAGACTGAGAACCTCATCCATGGAGCACATTAAGCTACAGGCCTTCTCCACAGGGTTCCTGGACAATGAGCTAGGGACTGAAACCATGCCCAGTTAGGTCAGGAGGCAGTCTCTCTTTCCTTATCATCCATATTTCCCGCCCATACATGAAAAAAGTATTTGAATAGACCATAAGTATTCTCTAAAAGGTTAAGTATTTGAACAGCAGACCATGTTCCTCTCTCAACTTCATGCCCATGGGGCCACACGTTCAGCAGGTGCCGAAGGGAGAGGAGAAGATGAGCTTTTGAATGAATTTGATATTACAGGCTTAAAAATGATCAGGACTGGCTTCTGGTTAAACAAAGCAGACTGAAAACATGAATTTATGTTTGCTGCTTCCTAAAACCTCACTAAAATGACAGTAGAAGAATAAAAAAAAAGAAACTCATGAGGACGCAGAGAATGGGAGAAGAGACTAGAGGTGCTGATCAGGGCTGACAGCTCACCAGTTACAGCTACACAGTTTTGTAAGTTAGAAAGCAGATGGATGAGCGGTAACTGACTTATATCAGATAGGTGAAAGCTAAATATCTGTAGAGCAAAGATAGGTATTGGAGGGGTAAGAACAACAAGGAGTCAGTGGATTCACTTTGCAAAACCCTGGAAAGACATGGGACCCTGTGACACCAGGTACCTCTGAAGGGGAATGAATGGAGAGCAGAAAACAGTGTAACTGGTTGGAAATCTTTGAAAGAAGGTGCTAGTGCCAGAGCCACTCCTACTCCACTTGGTCCCCTCCCACCACTTCTCTCCCAGTGAGAAGACCAGAAGCATACTTTCTGGAGCCACTTAACCAGAGGAGCATGTGAGGGACCCCAGACACAGCCAAGGTAGCAGGGCAGGGGCAGAAGGAAGTTGGCCACTATAACCACTACCCTCAAGCTCTACTCCTACCCAACCTCTTGCTGAAGAAACTCTGGACCTTTCCATGGTCCAGCAACTAAGGGTTAATGCCTGGCAAATGTCTTCAGCACTTCTGCCAGCTCTGTTGTGATTGGGTGAATGCTCTTGCACCGCACAAACTAATTTGCCAGGGCCAGAACAAAATGAAAATTACAGGACCCTTGTTCTACAATTATTAAGAATTTCAGGACTGCAGCAGCAGGGTATTAAACTAAGCACATGGTCCTGTGTGAAGTTCATGAAGCCAACCCTGCCCCTGCAATGCAGCTGTTAAATTTTTAAAATATCACCATTGGTTCTAGGCACTTTAAAAGCATAATCTCATGTAATCTTTACAATAACACGATGCCATAGGGATTGTTGCTCCTTTTAAAATATATACCATTGAATAAAGGGCAGCAAGGTTAAGCAGAGTCACAGGTCTGATAGGCTGTACTGCTGAATTCAAATCCAGGTCTGTGTGACTCGAAAGCCAAAATTTTTACTGTGCTAGGTGCCAGTCTGACCCTGTCCTTCCTCCTACTGCACAAACCCATGCCCATGTCCTCATCTACCTGCACAGCCCCTCCTCTCCTGCAACTCAGCAGATGCTATAGCTCTCTCACTCTTCACCAGGGAGCTGGAGTCTACAGTAAGGTCTCTGTGGCTTTCCTACCCCTTTAAACCAGTGGTTCTCTTCCTGAGCTGCATAGTAGAATCTCCTAGGGAAGATTTTTGGGTTTATTTTTTGTTTTTTTAATTGTGGTAAAATACACATCACATAAAATTTGTTTTTGTAACCACCTTTAAGCATACAATTCAGTGCTATTAAGTATATTCACTGTGTTGTGCAACCACCACCTCTATTCATTTCCAGAACTTTTCCATCATCCCAAACAGAACTCTGTACTCATGAAATAACTCTCCTTCCCCCCAGCCCCTGGTAACCTCTATCCTACATTCTGTCTCGATGAATTTGTCTATTCTGTGTATCTCGTATAAGTGGAATCATATGTTTGCCCTTTTGTATTTGCTTGTTTCACTTAGTATGTTTTCATGGATCATATTTTATCATATAGAAGAATTTTACTCCTCTTTAAGGTTGAATAATATTCCATCACACACACACACACACACACACACACACACACACACACATTTTATCAGTTCATCCATTGATGGACATTGGGTTATCTCCACCTTCTGGCTATTGTGAATAAAGGTGCTATAAATATTGGTGTACAAGTATCTGTTTGAGTTCCTGGTTTCAATCCTTTGGGGGAAATGCCTAGAAGTGTAATTGCTGGATAGATGAGAATTCTATGTTTAACTTTTTTAGCAACCACCAAACTATTTTAAACAGCAGCTGCACCATTTTACATCCCCACAAACAATGCAAGAGGGTTCTCATTTCTCCTCATCAACATGTTATTTCTCATTTTTTGAATAATAGCACCCCAATGGATATGAGATGGCATCTCATTGCAGTTTTGATTTGCATTTCCTTAATGGCTAGTGATATTGAGCATCTTTTCATGTACTTACTGGCTATTTATATATCTTCTTTAGAGAAATGTCTATTCAAATCCTTTGCCCATTTTTGAACTGGATTTTTTTACTGCTGTGGAGTTGTAGTTGTTCTTTACATATTCTGCATAGTAATCTCTATCAGATATGTGATTTTCAAGTATTCTTCTCCTTTCTGTGGGTTGTCTTTTTACTCTATTGATTGATGTGTTTTCCTTTTTTTTTGTAGAGATGGGGTTTTACCGTGTTGGCCAGGCTGGTCTCAAACTCCTGGCCTCAAGTGATCTGCCTGCCTCAGACTCCCAAAGTACTAGGATTACAGGCATAAGCCACCATGCCCGGCTTCTACTGATAGTGCTGATGCAGAAAAGTTTTTTTGTATTTTTCTTTTGTAGTCTCTGCCTTTGATGTCATATCCTATTTTGTTTTGTTTCACTTAATGACAGAGCCCTACCCTAGAAATTCTGTTTTAACTGGCCTGGGCATTGTAATGTTTAAAAAACTTCCTAGATGACCCCGTTTTGCAGTCAGGGCTGGGACTCACTGCTTTAAATATTTCCATTATATTGATTCTCTAAAAATCACCTGCCTTTAGCTGAATATTATTCATCTAAAGTCCTTTAAAAACACAGGAACTTGTAGATTAATCAACTTTAATTGACCAGGCTCCTTTGGTGTCCCAAAAGTTAAAGCAGGGGTTCTCAGACTTAAGTGGGCATAGGAATTTGTTCTAGATTTTGTAAAAATACATTTTCAGGTTCCATCTCCAGATAGTCTGGTTCAACCAGTCTGGGATTTGGGCCTCAGGAATTTGTGTTTGTAGTAAGCTTCCCAGGTGATTCTTTTGGAGGTGGTCTGGACTGCCAGGTAGAAATGCTGCTTAAGGGATATGAATAATGACTCCAGCGTACACAGCCACATCTTCCCTTTTATGAAAAAGGAGGCAGGTTCACCTAGTCATACAGCTTATGAACTACAACCTTACACCTATGCCCCATGCATGCAATACTTTCTAAGGACAAACTTTCTGGCTCAGAAATTTCCTGCAGGTTTTATAGATACTTTTTCTCTTTCCTTCATTGATGACCTAGAACAGGAGGCCTCAGTACTCAGTTTATTTTTCCCAGCCTCTGTTCTGACCAAGCCCACTTTTCTTCCTCTTCAGCACCAGTTCATATTGCAGGGGTCCCAGCACATATTCCAGTTATGTTGACCCACTGAGATCTTGTTATGATACAGGATAACAAAATGACCTCTTTCTTCAAAGATTTTAAAATTTGAATTATGTCTATTTATGATCCTGGCATATGTTTTTGTTTTTTGTTTTATTTTTATTTTTGAGACAGGGTCTTGCTTTATCACGCAGGCTGGAGTGCAAGTGGCACAATCATGGCTCACTGCAGCCTCAACCTCTAGGCTCAGCTGATCCCCCCACCTCAGCCTCTCAAGTAGCTGGGACGATGGGCATGTGCTATCACGTCTGGTTAATTTTTAAAAAAAATTTTAATTATACTTCAAGTTCTAGGGTACATGTGCACAACGTGCAGGTTTTTTACATAGGTATACATATGCCATGGTGGTCTGATGCACCCATCAACTTGTCATTTACATTAGGTATTTCTCCTAATGCTATCCCTCCCCCAGACCCCACCCCACGACAGGCCATGTTGTGTGATGTTCCCCGCCCTGTGTCCAAATGTTCTCATTGTTCAATTCCCACCTATGAGTGAGAACATGCAGTGTTTGGTTTTCTGTCCTTGCCATAGTTTGCTGACCATGATTGTTTCCAGTTTCATCCATGTCCCTGCAAAGGACATGAACTCATCCTTTTTTATGGCTGCATAGTATTCCATGGTGTATATGTGCCACATTTTCTTAATCCAGTCTATCATTGATGGACATTTGGGTTGGTTCCAAGTCTTCGTAATTGTGAATAGTGCCGCAATAAACATAGGTGTGCATGTGTCCTTATAGTAGCCTGATTTCTAATCCTTTGGGTATATACCCAGTAATGGGATCTCTGGGTCAAATGATATTTCTAGTTCTAGATCCCTGAGGAATCGCCACACTGTCTTCCACAATGGTTGAACTGATCTACACTCCCACCAATAGTGTAAAAGTGTTCCTATTTCTCCACATCTTCTCCAGCATCTGTTGTTTCCTGACTTTTTAAGGATCGTCATTCTAACTGGTGTGAGATGGTATCTCATTGTGGTTTTGATTTGCATTTCTCTGATGGCCAGTGATGATGAGCATTTTTTCATATGTCTGTTGGCTGCATAAATGTCTTCTTTTGAGAAGTGTCAGTTCATATCCTTTGCCCACTTTTTGATGGGGTTGTTTTTTTCTTGTAAATTTGTTTAAGTTCTTTGTAGATTTTGGATATTAGCCCTTTGTCAGATGTGTAGATTGCAAAAATTTTCTCCCATTCTGTAGGTTGCCTGTTCACTCTGATGGTAGTTTCTTTTGCTGGGCAGAAGTTCTTTCGTTTAATTAGATCCTATTTGTCTATTTTGGCTTTTGTTGCCATTGCTTTTGGTGTTTTAGTCATGAAGTCCTTGCCCGTGCCTACGTCCTGAATGGTATTGCCTAGGTTTGCTTCTAGGGTTTTTACAGTTTTAGGTCTAACATTTAAGTCTTTAATCCATCTTGAACTAATTTTTGTATAAGGTGTAAGGAAGGGATCCAGTTTCAGCTTTCTACATATGGCTAGCCAGTTTTCCCAGTACCATTTATTAAATAGGGAATCCTTTCCCCATTTCTTGTTTTGGTTAGGTTTGTCAAAGATCAGATGGTTGTAGATGTGTGATGTTATTTCTGAGGCCTTTGTTCTGATCCATTGATCTATATCTCTGTTTGGGTACCAATACCATGCTGTTTTGGTTACTGTAGCCTTGTAGTATAGTTTGAAGTCAGGTAGCATGACGCCTCCAGCTTTGTTCTTTTTGCTTAGGATTGCCTTGGCAGTGCGGGCTCTTTTTTGGTTCCATATGAACCAAAACTGTGTTGCCTCACAGTTCAATCTCAGACTGCTGCGCTAGCACTGAGCAAGGCTCCGTGGGCGTGGGACCTGCCGAGCCAGGCACGGAATAGTAACTCCTGGGCTGCCGTTTGCTAAGACAGTTGGAAAAGCACAGTATTTGCGGGGAGTGTCCTGTTTTTCCCAGGTACAGTCTGTCACGGCTTCCCTTGGCTAGGAAAGGGAAATCCCCGGACCCCTTGCACTTCCTGGGTAAGGCAACACCCTGCCCTGCTTCAGCTCACCCTCCATGGGCTGCACCCACTGTCTAACCAGTCCCAATGAGATGAACCAGGTACCTCAGTTGGAAATGCAGAAATCACCCATCTTCTGCATCGATCCCGCTGGGAGCTGCAGACTGGAGCCGTTCCTATTTGGCCATCTTGGAACTCCACCCTAATTTTTTTTTTTATTTTTTGTAGGGCCAGAGTCTCGCTATGTCCCAGGCTGGTCTGAAACTCCTGGGCTCAAGTGATCCTTCCACCTCAGCCTTCCAAAGTGCTGGGATACTGTGCCCAGTCCTGGTATGCGTTTTTAAAAAATAATTTCTACTCATTTAGGTGAAACTGAGCTTCTCAGAATAGGTCAAATCCTCCAATTAAAACTCCTTGTGGCACTTTTGGCAATTGGCAGTTATAATCTGATACCCATCACATATGTAGCACATCAGTGCCAGGAACACATTAGTTACTCAAAAAAATTGGTTGAATGATTAAAGAAATAGAGTTAAGAATTTTTAGGTCTTCACGTTCTTTGGTGCTGCAAATTTTTAAACTGAACTTGGATTTCTTTTTTTTTTTACTGTTCCTACATGTAATTGTTATGATTTTGTTTCAAAACTTGTGTTGTGTCTAATATCTAAAAGGATATTGTGCTAATATTACAGCTTCTTCCTAGAAATCACATCCATTTTTATAAAAGAATACAAATTAAAGCCACAACATACATATATATATGAATAAATATATATATACATTTATATATATATAATTTTTTTTGAGATAGCATCTGGCTCTGTTGCCCAGGTTGGAGTGCAGTGGCATGATCATGGCTCACTGCAGCCTTAACCTCCTGGGCTCAAGCAATCCTCCTGTCTCAGCTCCTGAGTAGCTGAGACTACAGGTGCATACCACCACACCTGGCTAATTTTTTCTTTCTTTCTTTTTTTTTTTTCTTTTTTGTAGAGATGGGTTCTGACTAGGTCATCCAGGCTGGTCTCAGACTCCTGGGCTCCAGTGATCCTCCCATGGGATTACAGGTGTGAGCCACTGCACCCTGCCCACAACATATATTGAAAATTAGACTTTCAGACAGTTCCATATAACTTACATTTTCCATTGTGTCATTAATTTCTTCCTCTGCACCCTGAAGTTTGGTTAGAATAGCTGCTCTTTTCAGGTTCAGATATTTAAGTCGATCCATAACAATCTAGATTTAAAGAACAGATATTTAACTACATTGGCATCTGAATATCTCAAATACTCTGAAACAGTGGTGGGCTTATGAGCCAAGCCCATGCTCCCCCTGACTCTGGGTCAAATCCTTGCTTGCTTCTTCTGGCTTCTGGCTGTTTGCTGACAATCCTTGGTATGTCTTGGTTTGCATCACTCCAATCTCTGCCTCTGTTGTCACAGAAACATCTTCTCCCTGTGTGTCTGAGTCTCTTCTCCTAATCTATAGGCAAAGACCTTATTTCCAAATAAGGTCACATTCATAGGTATTGGACTTCAGGGCTTCAACATATCTTTTTGAGGGACACATTTCAACTCATAACAGTCTGCCCTCTGGTCCCCAGATATTCATGTCCTTAGAGGTCTTGGTCTCTGGGACCTCTTCAGGCAAAGGGATGATTGCCATGTGAAGATGGAGGCAAATATTGGAGTTTTACTGCCATAAGTCAAGAAATGCCGGGAGCTACCAGAAGCTGGAAGAAACAAAAATAGAGCCTCCCCAAGAGACTTTGGAAGGAGCATGGCACTGCCAACACCTTGATTTTGGACTTTTAGCCTCCAGAACTGTGAGAGAATAAATATCTGTCATTTTAAGCTACCAGTTTGTGGCACTTTGTTATGGCAACCCCAGGAAATTAATGCAGACACTACATGGAAGAATCTGGAAAAATAAAAGAGGCCAGCACATAGATCATGAGATGGGAGATAGTGAGATGGCCAAAATCCTGATGGTGTGTGGTAGCCTGTGACAGACTGTGTTACAATGCAACCTTCACTGATTAATTCCCTAGTTCATTCTGGGTGGAGTACACTTCCTTATTCCACTAATGTCAAGCTTCTCCATGTCGCCTGCTCTGCCAATGGAATGTGGGTGGAAGTGCAGAGTACCAGTTCCCATGGGCACCTTCACAGGTTTGGCAAGTTCCAGCCAGGCCCCTTGGAGCTTCTGCCCTCTACCTTGAGGAAAGTGTGTCCCAGGTAGTAAAAAGTGGTAGAATTCTGGCCATATTTTGAAGGAGAAGCCTGCTGTATATGCTGGTGAATGGGATGTGGGATGTGAGAAAAAAAAGTCAAGGAGGGCAGCTGGCTGGGTGGTTTTTGCATTTACTGAAAAAGGAGAATGGTGGGAGAAGCACATTGGGGGCAGGGTGGTGGTGGTGAAGTTCTATCTTGCACACTTAAATCTGAAATGACTAGCAGACATCCAATTGGAAAAACAGCAGTTGAGCAGCCATTAAGTATACAAGTGTGGAATTCAGGGGAAAGATCTGATACAGCATCATGAATTTAAGAGATGTCAGTGGTTAGAAGATATCTAAAGCTACTAACTGAATGAAATCTCTTAACGAGTGAGGGTAAACAGAGAAGGGCTCATGCCTTGTGAACTCTGGGGTCCTGCAACACTGCAGGTTAGCGAATTAGAGTGTGAAGTGAGGTGTAATGGAACTACTGTGGTGTGGGGTCCAAGAAGCCAAGGGAAGAAGGGTGCAGAAAAAAAGAAGTGATCTGTTGTGTCAAATGCTGCTTCTATTATAGATTGAATTAGATGAAGACTGAAAAATGAGCAGTGACTTTGGTCATGAGATCACAGGTGATCTTGGCAAGAGCATGTCCGAAGTGAGGAGCTTCTCCCTGAGGTGGCTCCACCACTAGCATGCGCTGTTACCATGCTGCCACCAGTCAGATCAAGCCAGAAATCTGGGCATTATATTTGACTTTTCTCTCTCCCTTAATTCCCATATTAAGTTACTCACCAAGTCCTGTCAAGTAGATTTCTTAAATGTCTCTCAGATCTGTCCTTTTCTGTCCATTCCTGTGGTCACTACCCTAGGTTAGGCCACTATCTCATACCTGATTAATGGCAAAAGCCAAAACTAGTTTTCCTACCACCAATTTGATTCTCCTTTCGTTTTTTTCCTTGCTTGGAACGGAGCGAACTTTCTTAAACAGAAATAGGATCATCTGTACTTTCTGGCTTAAAACCTTTCACTGGATGCCTATTCCCTCATGTTGAGGTCTAAACTCCTTACTATGGTTTACAAGGTCTTTCTTGGTGCAACCCCTTCTTATTTCTAGTCTTGGCTCTATTCCACCCCTCCGGCCCCATCCTCCTACGTTCCAGTCCTATATTCAGTACCTGCAAATCACTATGCTCTTTCTGGCCTCTGGGTCCTTGACACAGACTCTTCCCTCAGCATGGAACACTGTCTCACTTCCCTCACCTCCCCTTGTCTTCAAGGTCTAGTTCTTACTGGTCCTTTAAGTTTCTATTTAAACATAGTTTCAGACTGGTGGTCCTCCTTACCAGACTAGGTTTTGTCTTTATGCTATGAACTGCTATAATACCATGCATGTGTATCCCTGACTGTAACACAAACTGCTCTCTAGAGATTTATTTTCCCCAACATATTGGATACTGCATGAGCAGAGAGATGTGTGGACCCTTCTGCCTCCTTCCTATCTTTATCCCTAGAGCCCATTATAATGCCAGACACTTATTTGACATTTAAGAGATAGTTACTATATTTTTGTATTATTGAATTATTTTTGTAAAACATTTTTGGGTTCCAATTTCTCCACATCTTCACCAACACTTTTTATTATTTGTTTTATGTTTGTTTGTTTTTACTTTGGTCAACCTAGAAGGTAAAAGGGGTTCCCCATTATGGTTTTGACCTGCCTTTCCCTAATGACTAATGATGTTCAGCATCTTCTCGTGTGCTTTTGGTTACCATTGCTTTTACTTTTCTTTGAGACGCCTTTTGAAAGAGATTTTAAATTCGAATGTAGTTTTGATTTTAAAATGGACAGACGAATAAACAGAACATCAAAATTTTAAGTGTTAAGACAGATTGTTCAAAGATAAATGGTGTTCAAATATAAATATGCTTCTGTTTATTAAAAGAAGTACAATACTGTCAATAGATTTAAATTTTCCACGCTGTGAAGTATTCCTGCTTAACACTGCACTCACCATAAAGAGCTCCTCTGCTGGTTTATTTCCATTTAGCTCAATGAGATACTGGGGATTGTGTTCAGCCATTACTTCCTGCAGATAATAGAAAAGAAACTTTATAATACAGGATCACTAGAAAAACTGAATACAAGATCAGAATCTTAATATACTGTGCAGATATATTTAAAGTAAATTGTTTGCCTTATACATGCTATAATGTATGTTATTTTCAATGCTCAAGAGATCTTTTGCAAAAGCTCAAACTAATCTTCTCACCATGAATTTTATTTTCCTGTTAAAAAAAATCTTTTTTCTCTACTTTGATGCCTTAATGTTTTTTCCAATACAAAATGTTTTGGGGCATCTATCTGCATATGTTCATAGCTTTGCTATTTGGTTTCTAAACCATGGAAGCATCTGATTAAACTTTAAGTCACAGACTTTCTTCACATAGATACTAGCATCATTTAGAAGATACAACGTATTTTGATCGTTCCAAGATGGCCAAATAGGAATAGTTCCGGTCTACAGCTCCCAGCGTGATCGATGCAGAAAATGGGTGATTTCTGCATTTCCAACTGAGGTACTTGGTTCATCTCAATGGGACTGGTTGGACAGTGGGTGCAGCCCATGGAGGGTGAGCCGAAGCAGGGCAGGGCATCACTTCACCTGGGAAGCACAAGGGGTGGGGGGATTTCCCTTTCCTAGCCAAGGGAAACTGTTTCCACGGGTATCTGGAAAATCGGGACACTCCTGCCCTAATACTGCGCTTTTCCAACAGTCTTAGCAAATGGCACACCAGGAGATTATATCCTGCGCATGGCTCAGAGCGCCCCATGCCTACGGAGCCTTGCTCACTGCTAGCACAGCAGTCCAAGATCCAACTGCGAGGCAGCAGCCAGGCTGGGCGAGGGGCATCCGCCATTGCTGAGGCTTGACTAGGTAAACAAAGCAGCCAGAAGCTCAAACTGGGTGGAGCCCACCACAGCTCAAAGAGGCCTGCCTGCCTCTGTAGACTCCACCTCTGGGGGCAGGGCATAGCTGAACAAAAGGCAGCAGAAACTTGTGCAGACTTAAACGTCCCTGTCTGACAGCTTTGAAGACAGCAGTGGTTCTCCCAGCACAGAGTTTGAGCTCTGAGAATGGAGAGACTTCCTCCTCAAGTGGGTCTTTGACCCTTGAGTAGCCTAACTTGGAGACACCTCCCAGTAGGGGCTGACTGACACCTCATACAGCCAAGAGCCCCTCTGAGATGAAGCTTCCAGAGGAAGGATCAGGCAGCAACATTTGCTGTTCTGCAATATTTGATATTCTGTTCTACAGCGTTCGCTGGTGATACCCAGGCAAACAGGGTATCCATAGAGTGGACCTCCAGCAAACTCCAACAGCAAACTACAACAGGACCTGCAGCTGAGGGTCCTAACTGTTAGAAGGAAAACTAACAAACAGAAAAGAGTAGCATCAACATCAACAAAAAGGACATTAACACCAAAACCCCATCTGTAAGTCACCATCATCAAAGACCAAAGGTAGATAAAATCACAAAGATGGGGAGAAACCAGAGCAGAACAGCTGAAAATTCTAAAAACCAGAGTGCCTCTAATCCTCCAAAGGATTGCAGCCCCTTGCCAGCAATGGAACAAAGCTGGATGGAGAATGACTTTGACGAGTTGACAGACGTAGGCTTCAGAAGGTCGGTAATAACAAACTTCTCTGCGCTAAAGGAGGATGTCGGACCCATTACAAGGAAGGTAAAAACCTTGAAAAAAGGTTAGACGAATGGCTAACTAGAATAAACAGGGTAGACAAGACCTTAAATGACATGATGGAGCTGAAAACCATGGCATGAGAACTACGTGATGCATGCACAAGCTTCAGTAGCTGATTCAATCAAGTGGAAGAAAGGGTATCAGTGATTGAAGATCAAATGAATGAAATGAAGCAAGAAGTTTAGAAAAAAAAGAGTAAAAAGAAATGAAAGAGCCTCCAAGAAATATGGGACTATGTGAAAAGACCAAACCTAAGTTTGATTGGTGTACCTGAAAGTGACGGGGAGAACAGACCTAAGTTGGAAAACACTCTTCAGGATATTATCCAGGAAAACTTCCCCAACCTAGCAAGGCAGGCCAACATTCAAATTCAGGAAATACAGAGAACGCTACAAAGATACTCCTTGAGAAGAGCAACCCCAAGACACATAATTGTCAGATTCACCAAGGTTAAAATGAAGGAAAAAATGTTAAGGGCAGCCAGAGAGAAAGGCTGGGTTACCCACAAAGAGAAGCCCATCAGACTAACAGTGGATCTCTTGGCAGAAACTCCACAAGCCAGAAGAGAGTGGGGGCCAATATTCAACATTCTTAAAGAAAAGAATTTTCAACCCAGAATTTCATATCCAGCCAAACTAAGCTTCATAACTGAAGGAGAAATAAAATCCTTTACAGACAATCAAATGCTGAGAGATTTTGTCACCACCAGGCCTGCCTTACAAGAGCTCCTGAGGAAACACTAAGCATGGAAAGGAACAACCAGTAACAGTCACTGAAAAAACATGCCAAGTTGTAAAGAGCATCAAGGCTAGGAAGAAACTGCATCAACTAATGAGCAAAATAACCAGCTAACATCATAATGACAGGATCAAATTCACACATAACAATATTAATTTTAAATGTAAATGGGCTAAATGCTCCAATTAAAAGACACAGACTGGCAAATTGGATAAAGAGTCAAGACCCATCAGTGTGCTGTATTCAGGAGACCCATCTCACGTGCAGAGACACACATAGGCTCAAAATAAAGGGATGGAGAAAGATCTACCAAGAAAATGGAAAACAAAAAAAGGCAGGGGTTGCAATCCTAGTCTCTGATAAAACAGACTTGAAACCAACAAAGATCAAAAGAGACAAGGAAGGCCATTACATAATGGTAAAGGGATCAATTCAACAATAAGAGCTAACTATCCTAAATATATATGCACCCAATACAGGAGAACCCAGATTCATAAAGCAAGTCCTTAGTGACTTACAAAGAGACTTAGACTCCCACACAATAATAATGGGAGACTTTAACACCCCACTGTCAACATTAGACAGATCAACGAGACAGAAAGTTAACAAGGATACCCAGGAATTGAACTCAGCTCTGCAACAAGCGGACCTAATAGACATCTAAAGAACTCTCCACCCCAAATCAACAGAATATACATTCCTCTCAGCACCACACCACACCTACTCCAAAACTGACCACATAGTTGGAAGTAAAGAACTCCTCAGCAAATGTAAAAGAACAGAAATTATAACAAACTGTCTCTCAGACCACAGTGCAATCAAACTAGAACTCAGGATTAAGAAACTCACTCAAAACCACTCAACTACATGGAAACTGAACAACCTGCTCCTGAATGACTACTGGGTACATAATGAAATGAACGCAGAAATAAAGATGTTCTTTGAAACCAACGAGAACAAAGACACAACATGCCAGAATCTCTGGGACACATTCAAAGCAGTGAGTAGAGGGAAATTTATAGCACTAAATGCCCACAAGAGAAAGCAGGCAAGATCTAAAATTGACACCCTAACATCACAATTAAAAGAACTAGGAAAGCAAGAGCAAACACATTGAAAAGCTAGCAGAAGGTAAGAAATAACTAAGATCAGAGCAGAACTGAAGGAAATAGAGACACAAAAAATCCTTCAAAAAATTAATGAATCCAGGAGCTAGTTTTTTGAAAAGATCAACAAAATTGATAGAATGCTAGCAAGACTAATGAAGAAAAGAGAGAAGAATCAAATAGACACAATAAAAAATGATAAAGGGGATATCACCACCAATCCCACAGAAATAGAAACTATCATAAGAGAATACTATAAATACCTCTACACAAATAAACTAGAAAATCTAGAAGAAATAGATAAATTCCTCGACACATACACCCTCCCAAGACTAAACCAGGAAGAAGTTGAATCTCTGAATAGACCAATAACAGGCTCTGAAATTGAGGCAATAATCAATAGCTTACCAACCAAAAAGAGTCCAGGACCAGATGGATTCACAGCCAAATTCTACCAGAGGTACAAAGAGGAGCTGGTACCATTCCTTCTGAAACTATTCCAATCAATAGAAAAAGAGGGAATCCTCCCTAATTCATTTTATGAGGTCAGCATCATCCTGATACCAAAGACTGGCAGAGACACAACAAAAAAAGAGAACTTTAGACCAATATCCTTGATGAACATCGATGCAAAAAGTCCTCAATAAAATACTGGCAAACTGAATCCAGCAGCACATCAAAAAGTTTATCCACCATGATCAAGTGGGCTTCATCCCTGGGATGCAAGGCTGGTTCAACACACGCAAATCAATAAATGTAATCCAACATATAAACAGAACCAAAGACAAAAACCACATGATTATCTCAATAGATGCAGAAAAGGCCTTTGACAAAATTCAACAACCGTTCACGCTAAAAACTCTCAATAAATTAGGTATTGATGGGACATATCTCAAAATAATAAGAGCTATCTATGACAAACCCACAGCAAATATCATACTGAATGGACACAAACTGGAAGCATTCCCTTTGAAAACTGGCACAAGACAGGGATGCCCTCTCTCACCACTCCTATTCAACATAGTGTTGGAAGTTCTGGCCAGGGCAATCAGGCAGGAGAAGGAAATAAAGGGTATTCAATTAGGAAAAGAGAAAGTCAAATTGTCCCTGTTTGCAGATGACATGATTGTATATCTAGAAAACCCCATTGTCTCAGCCCAAAATCTCCTCAAGCTGATAAGCAACTTCAGCAAAGTCTCAGGATACAAAATCAATGTATAAAAATCACAAGCATTCTTATACACCAATAACAGACAGAGAGCCAAATCATGAGTGAACTCCCATTCACAATTGCTTCAAAGAGAATAAAATACCTAGGAATCCAACTTACAAGGGATGTGAAGGACCTCTTCAAGGAGAACTACAAACCACTGCTCAATGAAATAAAAGAGGACACAAACAAATGGAAGAACATTCCATGCTCATGGGTAGGAACAATCAATATCGTGAAAATGGCCATACTGCCCAAGGTAATTTATAGATTCAATGCCATCCCCATCAAGCTACCAATGACTTTCTTCACAGAATTGGAAAAAACTACTTTAAAGTTCATATGGAACCAAAAAAGAGCCCGCATCGCCAAGGCAATCCTAAGCCAAAAGAACAAAGCTGGAGGCATCACGCTACCTGACTTCAAACTATACTACAAGGCTACAGTAACCAAAACAGTGTGGTACTGGTACCAAAACAGAGATATAGACCAATGGAACAGAACAGAGGCCTCAGAAATAATGCCGCAGATCTACAACTATCTGATCTTTGACAAATCTGACAAAAACAAGAAATGGGGAAAGGATTCCCTATTTAATAAATGGTACTGGGAAAACTGGCTAGCCATATGTAGAAAGCTGAAACTGGATCCCTTCATTACACCTCATACAAAAATTAATTCAAGATGCATTAAAGACTTAAATGTTAGACCTAAAACCATAAAAAACCTAGAAGCAAACCTAGGCAATACCATTCAGGACATAGGCATGGGCAAGGACTTCATGTCTAAAACACCAAAAGCAATGGCAACAAAAGCCAAAATTGACAAATGGGATCTAATTAAACTAAAGAGCTTCTGCACAGCAAAAGAAACTACCATCAGAGTGAATAGGCAACCTACAGAATGGGAGAAAATTTTCGCAACCTACTCATCTGACAAAGGGCTAATATCCACAATCTACAATGAACTCAAACAAATTTACAAGAAAAAAACAAACAACCCCATCAAAAAGTGGGGAAAGGATATGCAAAGACATTTCTCAAAAGAAGACATTTATGCAGCCAAAAAACAGATGAAAAAATGCTCATCATCACTGGTCATCAGAGAAATGCAGTTCAAAACCACAATGAGATACCATCTCACACCAGTTACAATGGTGATCATTAAAAAGTCAGGAAACAACAGGTGATGGAGAGGATGTGGAGAAATAGGAACACTTTTACACTGTTGGTGGGACTGTAAACTAGTTCAACCATTGTGGAAGTCAGTGTTGTGATTCCTCAGGGATCTAGAACTGGAAATACCATTTGACCCAGCCATCCCATTACTGGGTATATACCGAAAGGATTATAAATCATGCTGCTATAAAGACACATGCAAATGTATGTTTACAGTGGCACTATTCACAATAGCAAAGACTTGGAACCAACCCAAATGTCCAACAACGACAGACTGGATTAAGAAAATGTGGCACATATACACCATGGAATACTATGCAGCCATAAAAATGATGAGTTCATGTCCTTTGTAGGTACATGGATGAAGCTGGAAATCATCATTCTCAGCAAACTATCGCAAGGACAAAAAACGAAACACTGCATGTTCTCACTCATAGGTGGGAATTGAACAATGACAACACATGGACACAGGAATGGGAACATCACACACTGGGGACTGTTGTGGGGTGGGGGAGTGGGGAGGGATAGCATTAGGAGATATACCTAATGCTAAGTGACGAGTTAATGGGTGCAGCACACCAACATGGCACATGTATACATATGTAACAAACCTGCACGTTGTGCACATGTACCCTAAAACTTAAAGACTAATAATAATAAAATTAAAAGAAAAAAAAAGAAACTCACTAAAAGCCGCAGAACTACATGGAAACTGAACAACCTGCTTCTGAATGACTACTGGGTACATAACGAAATGAAGGCAGAAATAAAGATGTTCTTTGAAACCAATGAGAACAAAGACACAACATACCAGAATCTCTGGGACATATTCAAAGCAGTGCTTAGAGGGAAATTTATAGCACTAAATGCCCACAAGAGAAAGCAGGAACGATCTAAAATTGACAACCTAACATCACAATGAAAAGAACTAGAGAAGCAAGAGCAAACAAATTCAAAAGCTAGCAGAAGGCAAGAAACAACTAAGATCAGAGCAGAACTGAAGGAGATAGAGACACATAAAACTCTTCAAAAAAATCAATGAATCCAGAAGCTGGTTTTTTGAAAAGATCAACAAAATTGATAGACCATTAACAAGACTAATAAAGAAGAAAAGAGAGAAAAATCAAATAGATGCAATAAAAAATGATAAAGGGGATATCACCACCGATCCCACAGAAATGCAAACTACCATCAGAGAATACTATAAATACTAGAAAATTTAGAAGAAATGGATAAATTCCTGGACATATACACCCTCCCAAGACTAAACCAGGAAGAAGCTGAATTCCTGAATAGATCAATAACAGGCTCTGAAATTGAGGCAATAATTAATAGCCTACCAACCAAAAAAAGTCCAGGACCTGATGGATTCACAGCCAAATTCTACCAGAGGTACAAAGAGGAGCTGGTACCATTCCTTCTGAAATTATTCCAATCAATAGAAAAAGAGGGAATCCTCCCTAACTCATTTTATGAGGCCAGCATCATCCTGATACCAAAGCCTGTCAGAGACACAATAAAAAAAGAGAATTTTAGACCAAGATCCCTGATGAACATCGATGCAAAAATTCTCAATAAAATACTGGCAAACTGAATCCAACAGCACATCAAAAAGCTTATCCACCACGATCAAGTTGGCTTCATCCCTGGGATGCAAGGCTGGTTCAACATACGCAAATGAATAAATGTAATCCATCATATAAACAGAACCAAAGACAAAAACCACATGATTATCTCAATAGATGCAGAAAAGGCCTTCAAAAAAATTCAACAGCCCTTCATGCTGAAAACTCTCAATAAACTAGGTATTGATGGGATGCATCTCAAAATAATAAGAGCTATTTATGACAAACCCACAGCTCAGGAGTTCGAGATCATAATGGAGCTTACTTTTTCACTTAACATTATAACTAAACTTCCCCTATACTTTTTATAAGATCACTGTCAATGTAACATTTTAATGGTTTTATAAGATTATGTACTGTGGATATAGCATAATTTATTTCATATTCTTCTGCTGTTTGACATTTAGGTATGTTACAATATTTTATTAGTTATTTTCAAGCATTTCTTTTTATGAAAGTTTTAAAAATTACTTTCTTCTTTAATAATTACAAAAATAACTTGTACTAACTGCAACCAGTGAAGGAATGCAAAAAAGTACATAGAAACAGTTAACACGACTTCTCCCTGCTCCTCCATGCTGCCCGCACAACCCAGTGCGTCTTTTTATACAACCATTCACCTCACTGATATAAATATATGCACACATATAAATGTTCAGTAACACAGAATATCCTTTGGTATATCCTGATATATTGGATATATGGGCCAGATTTGTAAAAGTAGGTGTTTTTTTTTTGTTTTCGAGACGGAGTTTCACTGTCACCCAGGCTGGACTGCATGGCATGATCTTGGCTCACTGCAACCTCCACCCACTGGGTTCAAGTGAGTCTCCTGCCTCAGCCTCCTGAGTAGCTGGGATTATAGGTGCCTGCCACCATGCCTGGCTGATTTTTGTATTTTTAGTAGAGAGGCGGTTTCACCATGGTGGCCAGGCTGGTCTCGAACTCCTGACTTCAGGTGATCCACCCGTCTCCGCCTCCCAAAGTACTGGGATTACAGGCATGAGCCAACACGCCTGGCAAAAGTAGGTTTTAATATTAATACAAGTAGGTATAGCCAGTTGTTTTTCCAAAGGTGGTGGCAATTCAAAGCCCTAACCCGCAATGTATGAGAAGGTTCATTTCTTCTTGCCATCACTGGTTATCTTAGCTTTTAAATTTCTGCCAAACTGAGTTAAAAAACGGAATCAGTTTATTTTACTTTTTATTCCTGTGGCGAGGTTCAGCATTCAGATATGCATCTCTGTAAACTGCCTTATCATAGCCTCTATGCATTTTTCTTTTGGATTGTTTCCTTTCTCTGACATTCACGGAAAGTTTTTAACCCTTATCTGGCATGTGGATTGCAAACATTTTTCCTTTCTATGATTTATCTTTTGAATGTATTTATGGTATCTTCAGCAAGATAAAATATTTTTATAATCAAATATACATTTTCATTACTTGTAGATTTCCTTTCTTGTTTAGATTTTTTTCTCTCTCTCTCTCTCTTTTGTAGAGACAGGGTTTCACCATGTTTTTTGCCATGTGGCACAGGCTGGTCTTGAACTCTTGGGCTCAAGTGATCTGCCCACCTTGGCCTCTCAAAGTGTTGGGATTACAGGCATGAGCCCGCACACCCGGCCTAAATTAGATTTTCTTTATCTCAAGATTATATTAATATTCTTCTAAATTTTCTTCTACTATTTGTTTTTATTTTTAATACAAAATCCAATATCTACTGGATTTTATTTGTGTACATCAACAATGTTGAACTCTGAGCCCTGTGTTCCTGGAAAGCAGGGATGGCTGAGAAATAAGACCCACCTCCATCCTTCCTCAAGGACTCAGATAAAGTCTGTCTCCATCTTTTCTCATGACTCAAGGATGGCTCCCTTGTTTACCTGCTTCCATAAAACCCAGCTCTCTTCCATTGCTTTTAGAAGGTCCTTATTAATGAACATTCTCCTTATTGCAAGTTTGAACAAAATCATCTGTTTATCCAGTGTATTTTGTTTTTCACAATATTGTGTGAGGTTAGATTCCACGTGTTTTCCTCTAGACCGACAACAGATTATATCAGCATTATTCACTTACCAATAAATAATCATGTTTTGAACAAGGCTTCACATCGCATTGTTTTATATATAATATATATACATTTTTTCTTTTTTGAGACAGAGTCTTGCTCTGTCATCCAGGTTGGAGGCACAATCTCAGCTCACCACAACCTCTGTCTCCTGGGTTCAAGCAATTCTCCTGCCTCAGCCTCCCAAGTAGCTGGGATTACAGGTTTGCACCACCATGCCTGGCTGTTTTTTGGATTTTAGTAGAGATGGGGTTTCACCATGTTGCCCAGGCTGGTCTCGAACTCCTGAGCTCAGGCAATCCACCCCCCTTGGCCTCCCAAAGAGCTAGGATTACAGGCATGAGCCACCGCGCCCGTCCTGTTCTATATTTTTTACTGTTTCCTTAAGCTAGATTCAATCTTAAGAGTGAACTACTAAGTTGGAGAGTATCAACACTCTTAAGGAAATGGATACCTGCACCAGGAGTTGAGTTGGGATTCAAAGACAGGCCAAAATGGGAACATGGTGTTGGCTTAGCCCTGAAGCAGTTTGCAGAATGTATACCAGAAAGTGATGCAGCTCAGTTTGCTCCTGCTTGCTTTCCTTGTATCTCTTGGAGACACACTGAACTTTAGTGGTCTTGGTCTAAAAGTGAAGTAACATCTCAGCCAGGTCAGAGGAGACTGGAATTGTAGGGTCTTACCCTTTATGGGTCTCCTCCCTCAACATATAAGGCAATTGCTTGGCTATTCAGCAAGTGTCATCTAGGCCTAAAGTCTAGGTTCTTGGCTTTGAAATACTGCTTTGTTGCACTAGGGCAATGAATTCTTATCTATATTTTGCTGCAGGGCCTAGAAGTTTTCTACTTCTGGGTGTTTTTGTGGACAACCTGTCAAAGGATGGCCACACAAATTCATATTTGGGGTATAAGAGTTCTTTACCATATCCTTGCTAGCATCAGGAATTCTTACTACCTGTTCATCTTTTAAATTTTCATCATGGAAATGATATTTCATTACTTAGATTAGCATTTCTTTATTATCAGTGAAGCTGAACATTTTTTTTACAGGCTTATCATTCTTCATTTTTGTTAATTGCTCATATTTGTTGTCCATTTATCTCAAGACAGAGTGAACTTACAGGTTTTTAAAAAATCATTTCTATGACCTTTTAATATATCAAAGCTTTAAATCTTTCATCATAGTTAACGTGAATATTTTTCCAGTTTATTGTCTTTTAGTTTGAGTGTGGTTTCATCTATTTAATTTCCGGAAGTTGTACATTTAATGAAATTGAAGCTATCATTCTTTTTCCTTTGTATCTTGTCATTTGTGCTGATGAACATTTGTTAAGTATTTACTGCTTGCCAGACTTTGGGCACTGCACTGCCCAAATGTGAGGAAGTATAACCTGGTGCTTGTTCTTAAAAAGATAACCTCTGCATTTTCCCCCCATAAATACAATTTTCTACTTTCTGAATCTGATTCTAATTTGGCTTTATTTCATACCCAGTGCCAGCCACTTAAGGAGTAGTCAAGATACTTTTATTGAAGGAAGAAAGGATGTTATTGATAGTCGTGTACTTCACGCTTCAGAAGCTACGTTTATAAGCCAGTGATAGGAGAGGTGGGGAGGAATAGAAGTCATATATATGAAAGCAATTAAGTGTGGTTCTCATTTTGGGGGATGGATGTTGAGAATGAAAATGATCCACTCATTTATCTTTAAAATAATATAAACACTGTGAGACAGCATGAAACACATTCTTTAGTTTCTCTATCATATGGGAACAGGCAATTGGAGGACTGTGTTTTATTTGTCTTCACAGTTCTGTTGCTTAGCATAGAGTCTGGCTAAATGCGCAAGTTCAATAAATGTTTGTTGACTAAATCTCCAACACAAATGATTACATTTGGTAGAGTCTTAACTGGACTTTTTACCATATAAAATATGCTTTTTGCCACTTGTAATCTCAGTCATCATACTTTAAAAATACTAATTATTTTAATTAAAACCTTCCTATTACATTATATAATGGTCTTACCATGTTTACATATAATGGGATAACCATAGACCAATCAGTGTAACAAATTCTTTAGATTGCAATTTAACTAAATGAACAATTCCTTTTAAACAAAAGGTGTACCTTAAATGTATATTTGTTTTGATAAAGCTATAACTTACAGATTGAAAACGCTTTTATAACATAGTCTTTTAACATGAATTTCCCAACTCCCATCTATAAAGGAATTTCCTCACTGGCTTTTGAAAAATGCAGTTCATTTGTCACTTTGCAGTAACAGAGTTGCTTTGTAAGAGTAAAATAATATTGTTCTGGGAAACAGTCTTTGGGATGGAGGCCTTTTTCTGACAGCTTTCTACAAAGCTCAAGGGGAGAATCAGACAGATAATAACACATGGGGATGAAGACATGTGAAAGCTACTTAACCAGTGATGAAACACAAATATCAATATTCATTTTCAGCAATATATTTTGTTCTTACTTCTAAATTTTGGAGAATTGTTTCCTTATAAAGCTTAACAATGTTTTCAACATTTTCCAAATAATCTTCAGGCCTCTGAACTAGATGATGAAGAATTTCAGCCACCATCTGCATTTCGGCAATAAATGCCTAAATGGAAAAGAAGAGATTTCAAATATCTTTAGGTCAATGACTATTCAATTTACAAGCCACATTCCCCACTCCTTACACCTAGATATCATTTTGGGGTGAGAAGCAGGGGGAGGGGACGATTAAAGATTAAGGATTTTTATTTAAGAGAATGGAAGACTCCTAACGGGTCTTCATCAGATGGAATAAAGCTTTAAATTGACCTGGATATTTACTCATTTCTGTTTGTTCCCCAATAAATAGGGACGAGTAGGGGAAGAACATCAGATTTTCAGAGACAAAATAGAGAAATTAGATTTCCTGTGAACACCTGAGCTTGTAGTTCATTCATTCAAGAATTTACTGAGTGCCTTCTATGCATCAGGCACTATTCTAAGGATTTGGGATAGAACAGTGAACAAAACCAACTAACACCCTGGGCTCATAGCACTCACACACATTGCAGTTGAGGAAGGCAGCATAAACAAGTACACAAATAAATATATAATATATTAGGTGGTGGTAAGTACTAGGAAGAAAAATAAAGCAGGGTAGCATGGATGAAGAGTGGTGGGAGAAGATGCTGTTTACATCAAGTGGTCATGAAAGGGTTATCTAGAGAAATGGAATTTGAGTTGAAATCTGAAGGAAATAAGGGAGAGAGAACTGCCACACAAGTTTCTTTCTTTTTTTTTTTAAATTATACTTTAAGTTCTAGGGTATGTGTGCACAACATGCAGGTTTGTTACATATGTATACATGTGCCATGTTGGTGTGCTACACCCATTAACTCGTCATTTACATTAGGTATATCTCCTAATGCTATCCCTCCTGCCTCCCCCTACCCCCTGACAGGCCCCGGTGTGTGATGTTCCCCTTCCTGTGTCCAAGTGTTCTCATTATTCAATTCTCACCTATGAGTGAGAACATGTGCCACACAAGTTTCTAGAGAAAGAACATTTTAAGGTAGAGGGAACAGCGTGTGTAAAAGTTCTCATCCCAGGGCCTGGCACAGGATAAGTGTTCCATATCATATTTATGATGCTAATTATTCATTCTTTCCCATTTTTAATCAATGTACACACATACATATTTTACTTGAGCCATATTCTCTATATAAGCCATTTTATAACCTGTTTTAAGTATTATTTTAATAGTCAAATAATATATTAATTTCCTTGAATGTACAATTATTTAATTACTCTATAGTTGGACAACAATGTTTCAGGCTTTTCACAATTACAAATAATGTTGCAATAAGTAGCTTCATAGATAAATCTTTATATGGCTAATATTTTCCCTTAGAATAGTTCCTACAAGTAGAATTACTGGACCAAAGGTTATACATTTCAAAGTGGCTCAATACACGTCTTTTCCAAAAGAAGCTACCATTCTTCTCTCCCTAGTAGAGGGCTTTGCTAGCACACTGGTGTTCATTCATTCAGCCATTACACATCTTCATATTAAGTACCCACTATCAGGCACTGGAGACAGTCCCTGCTGCATAGAGTTTTCATTCAGTGGGGCAGACAGATAATAAGCAAGTAACAAAAGTAACATAATTTCAGAAAGTGATAAGTGCTATAAGGAAAATAAAACAGGGCAAAGGGTTAGACTTAGGCTATCCAGCATGTATTAGCCACATCTCCCCATTGCACACTTGAAATGTGGCAAGTGCGACTGGAATGTGCTGTAAATGTAAAATACATACCAGATTTCAAAAACTTAGATGAAAATAGAACATGTCATTCTCAGAATGTTTATGTTGATTGTAAGTTGAAATAAAATTTTTTAATATATTTAATTAAATACATTATTCAAATGACTTTCACTTGTTTCTTTTTGCTTTTAAAAAGCATGAAGCTTAAATTAAAAAAAAAAGTCATTCTTTATAAATTACCCAGTTTCAGGTATTCTGCTGTAGGTAACAGAAAATAGACTAAGAAATGCTCTTCTTATTCTACCTTGCCTAGTGCTTGACACACAGTAGGTGACCAATAACTCCATCGTTATGAAATGAAGCACACTAGGTGTCAGAACATCAGAAATGTAGAGACATGTCTATGCTGACAGGAAGGCTAAACTTGACCTCAAGGTTATGATCTCATAATCCTTGAAAACATGAAAGATTTTTGCTTATTTCCTCCAAACTCAATAAAAACTTAAAGAAAATGTATAGCATCTACTATTTCCTATTACCTATACCATCATTTACCTTAATTATAGCAATTTTAAAAAGTGTAGTGTATGGTAGTTACCTATTGAGATATTACCTCTTCTTCTTCTTGCTCTTCTTCCTCTTCTTCCTCTTCTCCTTTTCCGTCCTTTTGGGCTTCTTTCTTCTTTTTCCTATGATTCTCAATGACTTCAGGATCCCACTGATCTCTACTGTATATGTATCCCGTATTATTGTGCTGTCTTTGCCCAGAAATTCTCTGGCACAAATCATAGTCAGGACACTAAGAAACAACATTATTAAATCACTTAAAACATTTTGAATATGCTTTTAATTCCCTGTGTATTTATTGAATATATTGTACAGTACATAAACCAAAAAATTCCTTTAAAACCTGAGCAAATGCAATATTGTGACTGGCATTTTGCATCAGGTTTCATTACATGCCAAGAGAGGCTCAGACACTAATTTTATGCTATATGTTTTTATTTGTCCAAAATTAATATAGGTGAAAGAGTATTACAAGTCTTAAGATGAGAAAAGAGGATTGGAAAAGTAGAAAAAGTAGAGAAATGGAATAGAAAATCAGTTAACTCTGCAAAGGTACACAGAATTCTATGATTAGCTTGAAAAGTTTACGAATGGAGCAAAATGGGGGGAATAGCCACATATTTCCAATAAAATATATTGTTTATTTGTAATATTTACTATCACTTACAGCTTTATGGGTGAGGTGTTTTATACAATGCCAGTCATAAATGGGACCTCAAAGATCATCTATTCTAGTATAACATTTACATTTTGTAAATGAGAAAACTGAATCCAGGTAGTAAAAAAGCCAAAACCAAAGTCTACAAGTAAGTTTCTTGTTCCAAAGTGCTTTCACTCGTGCGATTTTACTGAATTCTCAACTAACCCTGTAAGATAAGCAATCCAAATTACAATTAAAACCATCCTTCAGGTCAGAGAAGTACGGCTATGGCAGACTAAGAGACCAATCTCAGGTCACAATGTCACATGGAGGAACTGCAACTTGGAACCAAGCCTTCTGATTGTAGTCCACGGTCTATGGTGCATTATTAATGATGATGGTTTGAGGCTGTAAATTGTGCTCTGAATGTTTTTCAGGATAAAAAAAATCTAGATGGTTTTCTGAGGCAGTGATTCTGATATATGAGCATGTAACTCTATCTGAGGAGCTTGTTAAATCAGTTGCAGCTCCTCTTGTCATTTATTAAGTTTGGAGTGAGGCTTAGATTCTTCAACAAGCATCCTCAGTGATTCTGATGCTGGCAGTTCATGTACCACACATTGAGAAACAAAGGAAGCCAGGAATGTTGGAACCTTCATTGCTCATTTTCTGATTTCTTCATGCCATCTCTAGGTGGAGATGGGATGGGTAATTATTGAGGTAAGACTTTTGTTAGGCTTCCTAATTTTTCACAAAAAGAATTTCAACCTACACAGGTAATTTTTTAAAACACCTGTTTTACAACCCAGGATACCCACCTTCTAGGACCTTGACAAGGACTATCTCCTTCAGCTGTCTCCCGTTCTCATTTGCAGGAAGTGACTAATGAAAGTGTGAGTCTGAAGGATATAACTCAGAGCAGAAGTGCTCAGTGGCACCTGGAGGGCTTTGCAACACTAATAGCTGGGCTCCACCTGACAGATTCTGGTTCTTAGTTCTGGGGTAGGGCCTGAGAATTTGCATTTCTACTAAGCTTCTGGGTGCTGTTGGAACTGGGACCACTCTCTGATAACTACTGCTCTAGTAGATTGCTAGCCTTTAACCAGGTTTTTGGTAGCACAGAATCCTTTAGAATATGATGAAAGCCATAGGTTTTTGCATCAGAAAAATTCACATATGCATAAAGTTTTATGTATAATTCCAAGAGGTTCATGAATGCTTAGGGATTTATGGATCTTGGGCTAAGAGCTTCTGCTCTAGAAATTCCAGGCTTATTCCCCAATAAGGACAAACTATCCAAAAAATGTGTGTTGCACTGAATTCTGTCTCACATTAAGCCCTCTGATGATACTCTGGTTACCCTGTAGAAACTGCCATAGGACACTTCATGATCACACTTATAACATGAATGGGGTTAAGGACTTTATTCACTACATTAAGCAGTCTCTTATATTAAGACCCATCTAAGGTATTTCTCTCATTCTCAATGGCAGTCTTGTTTTGCCTGAGGAATGGCTTGTCTTCTAATGGACAATGTGAATTTTATAACTGGTCACATTTCCCCTTTTACTTTAGTTCATCAAACCTAGAACCAAATTTATGACCCAAACTTAGTAAGCATTTGGGGTCTTCTGGCCTGTACAACTGTGTGCTCTCTCTCAATTAGATCTTAATTTTCTATTGAATCTGTCTTTTCCTAGGTTTAGTTTTTGTATGTGGTTTCAGTTGAATGAGATCTCTCTGTTATGTCCACATTCACATGTGTGACATTCTCAAGTTCACTCACAATTGTGATTGACCCCTGGCCATGAGTGGTGGCTGGGGCTGCAGATTACACCACACTCAGCACTGCAAGGCCACCTCTCTCTCACAGCTGACCCTGACACTCCACTGGGTCGCAGCATCTGAGCTGAAAACCATCTAGTTTATTTGAGCTGTCATAAACCCTGGCCGAGTATGGATACAAAAGCTTATCATTCATTTTGACATAAACAAGAAGACACCACCTTGCTAAATTCTTATCACAACCCCATGAGGCAGCTATTGTCATTTTTGTAAAAAGGAAATCAAGACTTCTAGATGTGATTTACCAAATTCTAATAATAAAAGAGAGAATTAGGAACAAGACCCAACCTTAAGTCGTAATTAATGTAGTAGTGTTCTTTAACATTCATACATTCATGTCATGTGTCTATTCTTTCATTTTATTAGTAAACTTACTAGGTGCCACTACGTACCACGTAATATACTGGTTGATGTTTATATGAGCAAGACATGGTTCCTACCTTCAAGTAAGACAGAGTCTAGGAGGAAAATGGATAATTATAATATAGTAAGGTGAGTAACATGATAGGGAGCGGAGAGCACCACGAATGGTCATCAGAGAAGGATTTAACTCTTTTATGATAAGTAAGGTGTGGAAGGGAGAGACAGAAAGAGAGGTGGTGGAGCGGGGTAGTTGTCAGGGAAAGTTCTAAAGAGATGATGTATTAACTGACTTTCAAAGGATGGCTATGAGGAAGCCTGGTGAAGAGGCAAGAAGGTATCTCATGTGGATGGAGCTGTAGGAGCAAGAGCACAGAACTATGAGAAAGTATGACTCAGTTCCTGTGATTGATGCATAAGTTATTATCTCCATAACTATTTAAAAATGTTTAAAGCATTCCTTGAATTTAACTACTATCAAAAAGAACGGTTTACTCTACTAGCAAAACAACTAATATCCTTACCTTTATATTGATTATAACATCAGGTTTCAGATTTAAGTTTTTAATTAATTCTATTTGCTGTAAGGTAGTCATGGCATCCTGTGAAAGTGATGGTATTTCAGTGATAATATAACCTGTAAAGTAAAATATAATTTTAAAACTTTTATAAAATTATCAACATATGAGGGCATGGATTTATTGTATTATATATATATTTACTATATTATTACTTTATACTCATCTATCATAAAGTCATCTGTCAAAAATTTTAAATTAACACTTAAAGTTATTGCCACATGAAGTGTAACTATGAATAATGTTTTTCTGATGATAAAGAAATCACTGGACTAGAAGAAGACATTTTTGAAAACTCCAAGTCAATTTATTTCAGACAGATGAGGTGCCTAGGGAAGGAAATTTCATGCTAGTAATTATTTTAACTCATGTTAGGAAAGTTTACTCATATGAATGGTAAAGGTATATTATAGGGGTTGCATGCCATATTTATTTTTTTCTCATATTAATATTTCATAATATAGTAGAACATGTGTGTATAATGTTTTTATAAGTTATGAGAGCAATAAAACACCCATGGACACACTATAATTTTCTGTTTTTTAAACAGCCAATATGATTTTGGTTTAGTGCAGTTATTGGCTTGTATCCCCACCCAGAAATCTCAATCTTCTCACTGAAATTCACCGTTTACCATCATCATATTAATTTCCTTAATATATTTCTTCAATTATGTTACTGTCTTGCTCAAGAAACTTTTCTCTTATTAATAAAGTCTCAATTCCTTCAGTGGGAATTAAAAGCTTTCAGCTTACTTTTGTACATCTTTTCTTGGAAGAACAACAGACAAACTATGTTTATTCAGCCCTGGGTATTTGGCAGAAATCTTATGAAAAGTGAATGGAATGACCCTGTCACTGCAAGGACAAAAACTGATAGCATTTGTTGCCAGTTATAATATTCAAGTGAAAATCTGAATTTTGAAAAACTTACATCCATTATTAAGAAAAGCTTAATAATGGGCTTTTCTTGATGAGACTGGTGGTGACATTAACAAATGTGATTTCTTGATACTGTATAGTAAAATGTGTCAACATTTGGAAGATCTGTATAACTCAGTGAACCAACATTTTCCAAATGACCAATGCATGGTGCCACAAAAATTAGGCATGGGTTACAGGCTCATTCCAAGTGCAAGACAGACCAATGGATTTTAATGTAACCAAGTTTTGAAAAGTTCACTGATACAGTTTCAGATTCCACAATGCAACCAACCTTCAGGAAACTTCCACCTGTTGGGTTTTGATGTAGAATCAAGAATATCCACAATTATTCCAAAGGCTATTAAAATACTCCTCCCTTTCCAAGAATATATCTATGTGAAACTACATTTTCTTCATGTATTTCAGCGAAAGCAATATATTGCAACAGATTGAGCAGAAGCAGGTGTGAGAATCCAGCTTTCTCTTAAGTTGGACATTGAAGAGATTGTGAAAATGTAAAGCAATGCCACTTTTCTAATTTTTTGTTTTGAAAAATTATCTTTCATAAAATATGCAATTTATGTTAACAAGTCATGGTTTTATGATTTCTAAACAGATATTTTTTAAAGTCTCTGTTTTAATTTCTAATATGGTAAATATAAATACATATAGCCCATGTAAGCACAACAACTTATGGAGCCTCAACAATTCTTATTAGTGTAAGAGAGTCTTGTGCCCCAAAAGTTTGAGAACCACTATCTTAATGCAATGCCTAGAATAGCATAATAAAAAAAGTTACCAAGCACCTGTTGATAGACGAGTGAATGAATGTGTGTAAAACAAACTTAAAATTCCTCACCTCAGAACATGCTCATCACAATCTTTTATTTTTATTTTTATTTATTTATTTATTTTGAGACGGAATCTTGTTCTGTCACCCAGGCTGGAGGGCAGTGGTGTGGTCTCGACTCACTGCAACCTCCGCCTCCGGGGTTCAAGTGATTCTCCTGCCTCAGCCTCCTGAGTAGCTGGGACTACAGGCGCATGCTACCATGCCCGGCTAATTTTTGTATTTTCAGTAGAGACAGGGTTTCACCATGTTGGCCAGGATGGTCTCGATCTCCCGATCTCGTGATCCGCCTGCCTCGCCTCTCAAAGTGCTGGGATTACAGGCATGAGCTACCACATCAGGCCACAATCTTTTATTTTTAAAAAAGAAGACCAGGCCAGGTGTGGTGGGTCATGCCTGTAATCCCAGCACTTTCGGAGGCCGAGGAGGGTGGATCACAAGGTCAGGCGTTCAAGACCAGCCTGGCCAACATGATGAAACCCCATCTCTACTAAAAAAAAAAAATACAAAAATTAGCCAAGCGTAGTGGCGGGTGCTTGTAATCCCAGCTACTCGGGAGGCTGAGGCAGGAGAATCGCTTGAACCCTGGAGGCAGAGGTTGCAGTTAGCCGAGATCGCACCACTGCACTCCAGCCTGGGCAACAGAGCGAGACTCCGTCTCAAAAAAAATAAAGAAGAAGAAGACCAAGAACCATCATGCTAATTCAAAACCTAATTAAATGCTTAGGCATACACAATGTCTCCTAAGCTTTTTTGATCACTTTACTTTCTGCTAACAGTGTGTTGGGCTCTATCCAGAGAAGCAATCCTACCTAATTTAACTTAAAAAGGCAGAAAGGATGACCTTGTCATCTTTGTTTTAGATATATGAACTGTAGGTATGATTCCCTCTTGTCTTGCTATGATCCTTAGTGTCCAACTTGACTTACTTACATGCTCCTGCTATTGTCTTAAACATAGCGTGGTATCCCCAAGGCATCTATCCTATTGGAGGTTCATTAAATTAGCTCAGTACATCCCTAAAAAAATGTAGACACTGCCTGCACTGTCTCAAGAATAGGGCCAGACCTTTCTCTACCTGTCTCTTCTTGTTCTCTTTCTGCTTTTCTGGCTCCACACCACCCTCATTTGGTTTGGCATCTTTGCTCTTGTTGTGAGTCTAGCTTCTACTTAACAACATGTTTGAACTGGTTTTTAAGACTTTGACCAGTATCTCCTCTGGGACACGATGGCTGGCATTAACTCCTGGTCTGACGCATTGTGATGGTAGGTACTACACTGAAGGGGACTGCATGCCTAGCTCTGGATGGAACTCAGACCTTGGCCAGCTAACTCCTCCAAGTTAGACAGTTCCAGAGACCATCTATCTCCAGAGTCCTTGCCCTTGCCTTGTAAGCAAAAGCAACAATATCTCCCTGCCATTCCCTATGCTGGTAATACTTCCCAACATCTGTGTATCATAAGTGGATCACAGAAAGATGCTTGGCACTGTTTGCTGTGCTTGCCAAAACCTTCCTGTTCCTACAGCCACTGCCACTGCCACTGCCTGGAGAGCTTGTCAGGCATTCCACGTGCAACTGTTTGCAGCAATGCTGAACTCCTGGTGTACATGTATATTGGAATGATGTTCATACTTGGTCTCTTTACTGATGGAAATGGCAGAAGAATAAGTAATTTTCATGGATCTAGCTCTCTCTTGAAAGGCCATTGTTTGGGCTGCCTGAATGTTCTGAGCTATGAATTGTGGGGCTCTACCCTCTGAGAGATGTCTAGTATTATCATTCCAGAGCCTAGGGGTGTATCTATGGGAGGAGGTGTGGGATAGATAATTACGTCATCTAAGTTTGTGTCACCATTGCAGATGTAAAGTGGAATAGATTAGTCCTCTAGTCCCAATTCTGGAAGATCCCAGGGACACACTGCTTGTTAAACAGACCAGAACTACTGAGCCCAGTGTCAACCTTTCCAATTCCAGAGACATGTGAGGATGAAAGCACAGATGAGGAACTCCTCGCTCCCACCCCACATATCCTTGAGATCATTACCAAGCCCTTGCCCTTCCACGCTAACGATGGAGGAGTGGCGCACCCCAAGCCAGTCCTTGCTGGGAGACTTTGCATGTTCTATCATAGGCAGAGTAGGTGCTTTGTAGGCCATTGCCCAGCTCTCATTAGCCCAACCAATGAGAAACTGTAAGACTGTCCAGACGACTGCCCAGAGGAAACTGACTTGTCTCAGGCCCATACCATCACTTTGCCACCATTTCTTGGCACAGTGGGAAGAAGGCATTTTCTATTTCCATACAAATGAAAATGGCAGACTACTGCTTTCAGATTGAAGTGATGACAGATTCAGAGACATCAGGTAGCTTTGTGTTCAGCCATCCCTGCTACCCATCTGACCTCTGGCCAGGCTGATGTAGCCTTGTGTCCAGCCATCTCTTCTACCCATCTGACCTCAGACCAGGCTGATATGAGTGGACACATTGGTGACCAATGACTTGCAAGACTATTCATAAAGATATACTCGGGGCAGGGAATGCCCAGACTGGGGCTGTTCATTCACTGGGGAAAACGAGATTTTCCAGAATCAAGAAGCAGGGAGCAGTGAGCTTTTAGGATGCCACATATTGACTCTATCTGTTTCTCTTGGGTAAGGATATAGCTCCGAGAAGCTGATTTTGGCTAAGGGCCAAAACAACACAACAGATTGTGAATGAAAAGATAATTATAGATCGTGTAGGCCCTTTTAAAATAGTGATGGAAACACCAATTATTAAAAGGGCTCTAGTATAAAACAAAATTAAGATGAATTTGGCAATACTCTGCTGTGTGATGTCCCTGGAAGTGCACATATCTCTTCAGGGATTTTGGAGTCATCAATTATCCATCCTCACCCAGCCCCCCACTCAAGTTGTTTTTTTTTTTTTTAATTCTCTTTGTTATTTTATTCCATTAATCTCATTTTGAAGTTACTATTTTAGTTGTCATTTGCTTAATTTTTATTTTGTTTTATTTTATTTATTTTTAATTATACTTTAAGTTCTAGGGTACATGTGCACAATGTGCAGGTTTGTTACGTATGTATATGTGTGCCATGTTGGTGTGCTGCACCCATTAACTCGTCATTTATATTAGCTATATCTCCTAATCCTTTCCCTCCCCTCTCCCCCCATCCCACAACAGGCTCCAGTGTGTGATGTTCCCCTTCCTGTGTCCAAGTGTTCTCATTGTTCAATTCCCACCTATGAGTGAGAACATGCAGTGTTTGGTTTTTTGTCCTTGTGATAGTTTGCTGAGAATGATGGTTTCCAGTTTCATCCATGTACCTACAAAGGACATGAATTCATCATTTTTTATGGCTGCATAGTATTGCATGATGTATATGTGCCACATTTTCTTAATCTAGTCTATCATTGTTGGACATCTGGGTTGGTTCCAAGTCTTTGCTATTGTGAGTAGTGCCACAATAAACATATGTGTGCATGTGTCTTTATAACAGCATGATTTATATTCCTTTGGCTATATACCCAGTAATGGGATGGCTGGGTCAAATGATATTTCTAGTTCTAGATCCCTGAGGAATCGCCACAGTCTTCCACAATGGTTGAACTAGTTTACAGTCCCACCAACAATGTAAAAGTGTTCCTATTTCACCACATCCTCTCCAGCACCTGTTGTTTCCTGACTTTTTAATGATTGCCATTCTAACTGGTGTGAGATGATATCTCATTGTGGTTTTGATTTGCATTTCTTGGACGGCCAGTGATGATGAGCATTTTTTCATGTGTCTGTTGCCTGCAGAAATGTCTTCTTTTGAGAAGTGTCTGTTCATATCCTTTACCCACTTGTTGATGGGGTTTTTCTTGCAAATTTGTTTGAGTTCTTTGTAGATTCTGGATATTAGCCCTTTGTCAGATGAGTAGGTTGCAAAACTTTTCTCCCATTCTGTAGGTTGCCTGTTCACTCTGATGGTAGTTTCTTTTGCTGGGCAGAAGCTCTTTAGTCTAATTAGATTTCATTTGTCAATTTTGACTTTTGTTGCCATTGCTTTTGGTATTTTAGACATGAAGTCCTTGCCCATGCCTCTGTCCTGAATGGTACTGCCTAGGTTTTCTTCTAGGGTTTTTATGGTTTTAGGTCTAACATTTAAGTCTTTAATCCATCTTGAATTAATTTTTGTATGAGGTGTAAGGAAGGGATCCAGTTTCAGCTTTCTACATATGGCTAGCCAGTTTTCCCAGTACCATTTTGTTGAACAGGGAATCCTTTCCTCATTTCTTGTTTTTGTCAGATTTGTCAAAGATCGGATAGTTGTAGATGTGTGGTATTATTTCTGAGGGCTCTGTTCTGTTCGACTAGTCTATATCTCTGTTTGGGTACCAGTACCACGCTGTTTTGGTTACTGTAGCCTTGTAGTATAGTTTGAAGTCAGGTAGCATGATGCCTCCAGCTTTGTTCTTTTGGCTTAGGATTGTCTTGGCAATGCAGGCTCTTTTTTGGTTCCATATGAACTTTAGTTTTTTTCCAATTCTGTGAAGAAAGTCATTGGTAGCTTGATGGGGATGGCATTGAATCTATAAATTACCTTGGGCAGTATGGCCATTTTCACGATATTGATTGTTCCTACCCATGAGCATGGAATGTTCTTCCATTTGTTTGTGTCCTCTTTTATTTCATTGAGCAGTGGTTTGTAGTTCTCCTTGAAGAGGTCCTTCACATCCCTTGTAAGTTGGATTCCTAGGTATTTTATTCTCTTTGAAGCAATTGTGAATGGGAGTTCACTCATGATTTGGCTGTTTGTCTGTTATTGGTGTATAAGAATGCTTGTGATTTTTGCACATTGATTTTGTATCCTGAGACTTTGCTGAAGTTGCTTATCAGCTTAAGGAGATTTTGGGCTGAGACGATGGGGTTTTCTAGGTATACAATCATGTCATCTGCAAACAGGGACAATTTGACTTCCTCTTTTCCGAATTGAATACCCTTTATTTCTTTCTCCTGCCTGACTGCCCTGGCCAGAACTTCCAACACTATGTTGAATAGGAGTGGTGAGAGAGGGCATCCCTGTCTTGTGCCAGTTTTCAAAGGGAATGCTTCCAGTTTTTGCCCATTCAGTATGATATTGGCTGTGGGTTTGTCATAAATAGCTTAATTATGATTAGATACATACCATGTATACCTAATTTATTGAGAGTTTTTAGCATGAAGGGCTGTTGAATTTTGTCGAAGGCCTTTTCTGCATCTATTGACCTAATCAAGTTTATATCCCTGTTTTGAAAACCCTTCACTTCCAATTTTGCTTCTACCTTCTACCAGGCTACGGGTTGAGAGCAAACATCAGGATGAGAAGCCTTGCTGGCAATCTGGGCAAAGATTTTCAAACTGTATTTAGCAGAGTGCTAGGTTCTAAAAAAATTCCTGTGGGATGCTACAGGATGGGTTAAGGGGTGGCTGGGCAGAAGGCACTTTAGGTTCCATCTCCACTGCAGCCTTTAAATGAGCTCGTTTGTGCATGCCTAGAACGTGGCCTTGTAACCAAATGGTGAGGGTGTGGCCCCCAGACTCAGGAAACCATTTATATCACTTTTCCTCTGCCAGCTCCTAGGACAAGTATCGGCATACAGGAAGTACTGGGGTCTGAGGAATGTAATCAGCCAAATCCAGAATGTGGGAAACTCTACAAGACAAATGACCTGTTTTCTTCATCAGAGAAGAAACAATAAGATAGAAAGAAGTAGGGGAAACTTATAGATAAAGAGACTTGAGACATACTAATCACTTGTACTATGTGAAACCTGGTTAGATCCTGCTTCAAAAAAAAATCAACTAAAAAATATCTATGAGGTAATTAATGAAATCTAGATGATATCAAGGAATAACAATTTTTTAGGTGTGATAATGGTAATGTGTAATAGGTTTAAGTGTCCTTATCTTTTAGAGATATAAATGGAACATTATACAGATGAACTGATATGATATGGATTAGCTTCAAAATAACATAGGTTGAGAGAAGGGAGTAAGTAGAAGTGTAGATGAAACGAGATTAGACTAGAGTTGGTTTTGGACATATGCTGAACCTGAGTGGTAATGTGGAAGCATCTTTATACTAATCTCCCTACTTTTGTTTGAACTATTTCCTAATAACAACTGTAGAACATTATGAACACCATGAGAGGCACAACTGAGTTTCTTCGTGTTGTTTTTTTTCTTTCTCCTTTTGCCAATACTTATAATTTATGTCATCTTTTTTGTAGCCATGTAAACCAATTTAAGTTTTTCAAGAGGTGAGGTTAACAAATAGGTATTTACTTACCTACCTATATACATATCTGTTTCAAATACTATGTTTTCTGAGGTCATTTATTGACGTAATTTGGAATTCTGTGATTCCTGTTTGCCTTTTTACCTATCCAGCCTTCCATATTCTGGATATTTTGCCGTTCAGTCTCTTTATCACTGCTGAACAAATAGGTAATAAGTGGATAGATAGGTAGATAGTTTACAGAGAAACCTTATCTACTTATAATGTATTTATAATCCATATATATTAATCTCTATATATGTATTATATATAAAAACCCATATATCCATATAGAGACCTGTCTACATATGTGGATATGGGACATTCTATGTATCATCTCTCTATACATATGAGCTATATGAAGAGGAATCTTTTTGTCTATAGATAGAGACCAGTAAATACAGTTTGACAAGGCTGCGTTTGCTGCTTCCATCATTGATTTGCTTTGGCAGTTATGGTTTTTACTTTCCTGTATTTTTATTCCTGCATTAATAGTTACAATGTCTTCTTCTAACTTCCTAAGAATATAAAGCAACTTTCTTAATTTTTCTTTTTTCATTCAGTAAATCCATTTCAGGTGGATGATTTTATCCCAAACTTGTCATTATTCTTCTCCTCTTCTTTTGCAGAGGTATTAGAGTTTGCTCTTTTCTTTTTAATCATTTTGAGCTTCAGTGGTCTTTGTCTTGGAAAATTAGATCCAAAGCCCTTGCTCAGCATCCATTTGAGTACCAGGAGAGGTTTCAGGTCCAGAGTCAGAGGGCAGACTGGAAGAACAGGCTGAAGCCTGACAATATCTGGAGCTCAACAGTAAGATAGTGGCATTCCACTTCCCATTCCCGCCTTCTAAGTGTGGATTAATGCAGACAACCCAAGCCATTGTCAGGACTTAGCGATATAACCCAAGGTGTATGAGGAAGCAGTCAGCAGAGTTAGCAGTACTGCAAGATGGACCACAGCAGATTTCTGATGCTTTTATTGGATAACACAATGTTAAAGAAGATTGGGTCATATAAACTTATTTTTAAAACAAATGTACAATCTGAGAAATAAAAACAAGCAAATAAAACCATCTGAGCTGCTCAACTGAATAGAGATAATGAGATTCTTGTGCTAAGGCAAAAGAAAGGGCAACTCCAGAAACTATTTTTGCCTCAGATAAAGCATGAGTTTTAAGGCTGCTTTGTGGGCTGTAAATATATTAAAATAAACATACCAAAGTGACAGACTTCTGGGGAGTTGAGCTTCTCCAACATTAGCTTTATGACAAGTTCATCTGGAATGCTTTGACCGCTGATCAACATTGATTGCAACTAAGGACAAGCATAGATATTGTACATTACTGTATAATATATCTATGATACAGAGCTTTTTTTGTAATCATAGTTACTTTGAAATTTAGGTTTGTTTACCATAACTCCTGATTCGGTTTCAGCAGCAATCTGTTCTTCTAAAATTGGCAAAGCTAAAACATGAATTCAAAATATTAATACAGACTGATATTAAGATCACCAAAATAATAAACACATTCTAGTGTCTTGTAACTGGTAACAAAGATTAACATTTGTGCATCACTTTATAATTTATAATGCAAATGTATGCATATTACGTCACTTAAGCCTAACCAAAGCAGAAGCAGCAGAATGTCTTCCATAGAGAACTTGTCTCTGCCACTTACTAAGCTTAAGAATCTTGGAGAAGCGAACATGGTGACTCATGTCTGCAATCCCAGTACTTTGGGAGTTCAAGGCAGGAGGATTGCTTGAGCCCAGGAGTTTGAGACCAGCCTAGGCAACATAGGGAGACTACATTTCTACAAAAAGTTAAAAAATCAGCAGGGCGTTATGGTGCATGCCTATAGTCCCTGCTACTCAGGAAGCTGAGGTGGGGTGATCACTTGAGCCCAGGAGGTCAAGTTTGCAGAGAGCTGTGATCATGTCACTGCACTCCAGCCTGGATGACAAAGTGAGGGCGTGTCTCAAAATAAAAATAAAAAATAAAAAAATAAAGAATCCTGGGGGAGCTAACTCCGTAAACACCTCTGCACCTTGGATGCATATGTACTGTGTAGTGTACAATAGAACGTAAGGATGAAATCAGGTGGTATATATGACAGTGATTTCTAAATCATTAAGTATAGTTACAAAAGTATGCACTGGTATTAATTAATCCAGATTTTCATAACCATACAATTACATCCAAAGCCTGCTAGTTTTGCACATGGTGTAAAAGGAAATGAATCAAGAAATGTTAAAATGGGTAAACACTGATTAGAAAGAGGGGTCTTGAGGCTGAAATTCCAATGATTTATTTCCTTTAAAAGAGGAAATGTATCATTCCTTGATAGAGGACATCCTGGGATAGGAATGACAGGGGCATGACCCAGGGGAGGACCCAGGAGAGTTGTTATATCATTAGTTATTAATAATCTATGGGATGTTTGGTATTCTTTAAGATTTCCTAGAAGTAAACTTTTTGAACAAAGAAAGAAGAAACTTTTAGAGTTGTGTGTGTGTGTGTGTTATGTATTACAAATTGTTCTCCAAAATAATTGTACCAGATTGCAACTTTACTAACAGCATGTGGAATGCCCATTTCATAACATCCTTACCTACAGTGATTGTAGTAATTGTAAAGATTCACTGCCAATTTGATAGGCAAATATGGACCAGTGTTATGTTAATTAACAGTTCTTAGAATGATGTTAAACTCTTTTTTCTTATATTGTTTATTTTTATTTCTACTTTTATGAATTGCCTATTCATTCTTTTTCTTATTTTTCTATTAGGGCATAAATAGTTTTATTAATTAAATGAATATTTATATATAAAGATATCAACCCATTCTCTTATATATTGCAAAGAATGCAAGAAAATTTATAAATAAAAAATAAAAGTTATCATTGAAGACAATTAAGTTCTGAAAAATGTTCCTAAGAAAAGCTGTGAGAGTTCCATCTCATTTGAGCTTTCATAAAAAGACACCCAAACACACATATCCCAAACAGTTCTAAATTACGAAATTAGAGAACTGGAGGTAGTAGAATATAGTTGATGACATTTCATAAATGCTATGAACAAAACTAGGACAAACAGAAGGGCAAAACATTATTGGATTGATAATGCTGTTATAAAAATAATATTGGGCCGGGTGTTGTGGCTCACACCTGTAATCTAGTACTTTGGGAGGCCAAGGTGGGAAGACTGTTTGAGCCCAGGAGTTTGAAACCAGCCTGGGCAACAAAGCAAGACCATGTCTCTACAAAAAAAAAAATAATAATTAATTAAATTAAATATAAATAAAAACCCAAGCAGATAATATTCACTGGGTTGATAGGTGGACAAATGTGTGATAAAGCAAATATAGCAAAACGTTAATCACAGACTCTAGATGGTGAGTATATGGGCATTCACTGTATAATTATCTCCATTTTATGAATATTTGAAAGTTTTCATAATAAAATATTAGAGAAAAAAGATAAAATTTACCTTCAACACGAATACATTTCCATGCCTGTGTTATGTAACGGGCTAATGTTGTTTTCCCAACACCCTTAAAAAGAAAAATGTTATTTAAAGCCCAATAGAACAGTTACTTGCCACTGAAACAGATACAGCAATTTTTAAAGATTCTATTGCTAGTTACTATTACATCAATGTTATAATTTTTCCCATAAAAAATGAAGAATAGACCCTAGATACGTACAGTTTAGTTTTTCTTTACTAATTTTTGCATATGCCACATCTCCCAAAGTAATATAAATAAACTTTTTAATATTAAGTACATAGCCCTAAAATCAAGAAGCTATACCATTATGGTACTGCACAATTTTAACTGTCAATTTTTATAATTTTGATTACAAATCATTGTGATTATATTGGAGAGTCATCATTTTATTTCCTTTCTAAAGTTCATAATCATGAATGTTTTGACAGGCTTCCATTTAGTAATTTTGATGAGCAAAAAGATCCTTTTTAACTGACATCTTTGGAAAGTATCATACTTTAAAGATAAAAGGTCGTTTTGATGAAGTAACATTTGTGTCTGGTTGCTTTCACTGTTGACTTTTTAAAACCCATTATGTTTTTAGAAACATAGTGAAAGTTGTTGAAACCATTTATTGGGACCTGTCCCAGGGTCCATGTAAAATAAGTCAAGGATGGGATCCAGCTCTTAATCTCTGCTATTCTGGAGAGGCTCTTTAATCAACCAGCTCAGTGGCTGTCAGTAGCTTTTATCTAGAGTTTCTTACTAGAAATGTCTAGAAAAGCAAACTTTATTATAATAGCCATTTTGGTTTCTTTCTGATTTGTGGAAAGTCAACACATAGGTCCCCTAACATGCTGTAGGTAAAGCCTGAGGCATGGTGCCTCTCAGGATCTCAGATATTAACAGGAGAACCTCCTGGCTCATCTTGATGGTGTCCTACCTTCACATATCCACAGAGCCTCAAAACAAATTGCAAAGGAAGTTTCATATGCAAATCAAGTCTGAAATAACCTCAGATTACACATTACTAACAGTTGTCATGTGCAGTGTTTTGGTAAGTTAATTTCGTCATAATATAAAAGCAAATTTAAATATAGTCTGGGTTCCTTCTCAATTATAACATATAACATAGTATTACGGTATATATGTACCACATCTTCTTTATCTAATCTACCACTGATGGGCATTTAGGTTGATTCCATGTCTTTGCTGTTGTGAGTAGTGTTGCGATGAGCATATGTATGCATGTGTGCAAGAGATAGTTACGAATTTATAACCAATATTATGTCAGATTTTAAGTCATATAATAAAAACTTATCAGACACTCAAAAAATGAGCACAATATGTGGTTTTTATTTTTATATGGTAACTTAGAAAATTGTGATTTTAAAAATAAAAAAAATTATACCAAATAATAAGAGATAACTTACTGGTTTCCCAAATACAACAAAGCAAACAGGTTTGGACAACAAAAAATTCCTTTCAGTTTCATCTTCATCAAATATATCTGCAAAAGGATACTCTTCTGTCTTCTCTTGAGAAGTCATGACACAAAATACTACAATAAAAAAGGGTAAGATTGTTAACTTGTCTAATTTGGTTGGATGAGGTGACTAGGAACAATTGAAATAACCTATGAGTTTTCTTAGCCCAGAAGTCATTTCGTACCATTAAACACATGAATTTTGTCAGTAATTGCAAATAAGTTTAACTCATTTATAAAAACAATAGTAAGCTCTTAGTTTGAGACAAAAACAAAATCCAACTATATGTTGTATAAAAGAGAGCTCAAAGTGTTTCTGAAAGACTAACTTGAGGAAAAAATACAGATTTGTGTGTATTATATTAAAAACCAAATTAAAGTTAAATATGTTGTACATGCACATGCAACATAGGTGCATGTATAAATTTTACCAGAAATAGAAAAGGTAATGTTGGCTAAATGTATTAGATTCACATTTTCATATTTTAGGAAGCTTTGGTTAATTCCATGAAGAAAACTTTTCCAAAAGTAATGTCGTTTTTACATTTTTTCTTTTGTAATATTTTATAAATATCTGTAAGAACATATATTTATTTTAAAGTTGTTTTCAGAAACCTTTTGCTATTTTGATTTGCTCTTAAGCGGATTTCTAGGCACAGAAGCTTGAGTCCTCAGTATTTTAACATGAACAGTTTTCAACTTAGTCCAACTCTTTTGGAGTCAATCAGAAACAAATAAGGTCATAACAGTTTATTTGTTTTTGAAAAAAGACTGTCTCTTGTTTTCAAGCACTTGTAGACTACATATTTATGTTCATAAAATATTTATATATATCCATCGAATATTTCTATTATGTAAACAGTAAAATAGCATGAGACATATCTCTTGATCACAATAAAATAATGTAAAAAATAGTAATAAAAGTATTTTTAAAAATCCCTAATTGTTGAAAATTAAAAAGAAAAATGAAAACAATATTCTTCTAAATATTACTTGATCAATACAATTTTAAAATGGAAATAAAATACTAGCAAAATAATAGTATTATTAAATATTTAGTTAAAATGATATAGCAAAAAGTAACAAGATCATGTCCTTTGCACACATGCACACATATGCTCATCACAACACTACTCACAACAGCAAAGACATGGAATCAACCTCAATGCCCATCAGACGTAGACTAGATAAAGAAGATGTGGTATATATATATTGGAATACTATGCAGCCATGAAAAATAAGATTATGTCCTTTGCAGCAACATGGATGAAGCTGGAAGCCATTATCCTAAGCAAACTAATGCAAGAACAGAAAACCAAATACTACATGTTCTCACTTATACGTGGGAACTAAACATCAAGTACACAAGGACACAAAGAAGGGAACAACTGATACTAAGGCCTACTTGAGGGTAGAGGGTAGGATGAGGAAGAGGATACAAAAAACTACCTATTGGGTACTATGCTTATTATCTGAGTGATGAAATAATCTGTGCACCAAACTCCTATGACATGCAATTTACCTATATAGTAAACCTGCACATGTACCCCGAACCTAAAAGTTAAAAAATAAAATAAAATGATATAGCAAAAATATTTTTTAAAAATAGTAATTTTCTTTCAGACCAACACTAATAACAACAAAAACTCATAATTGCACAAATCTATAAAAAGGTATGAATAATTTTAGTAAAAATGTGCATTAGTGATATATCATGTGCACTAACTATAACATTTTGCTGATGAACACTAAAGAAGAAAAAACCATAATATATTTTTGGACGAAAGGATTTAATTTGTAAAGATATCTATTATGTTCAAATTAATACATAAAATTAAGAGTCTGTGTGTGTGTGATGTGTGTGTGAAGAGCCATGCATGAAGGAGTCCTAGCCCTGCTAAATATATACATGCCTAAAATATGATAAAGGAGGCATTTAAAATTGGTGAATAAAAAATAAATTGTTTAGAATAATTGGCTATGCATAAATAACTATCAAAGGTCAACAGAATTCTTTTCACTGAGTTTAAAAAAGTCAACAGGAAAAAAATATCATGATTCAATTGGAAAATGCACAAAATATCTGAAGAGACATTTCATCAAAGAAGATATACAGATGACAAACACATGAAAAGATGTTAAAAATCACTAGCCATTAGAGAAATGCAATTAAAATAATAATCAGATAATATTACATGCATATCAGAATGGCTAAAATAAAAAATAGTGACAACACCAGATGTTGGTGAGGATGCAGAGAAACTGGATCCCTCATACATTGCTGGTGGGAATATAAAATGGTATAGTCTGGAAAATATTTGGAAGTTTCTTAAAAAACTAAACATGCAACTACATATGACTAGCCATTGCACTTTTTGGCATTTATCTCAAAGAAAGGGAAATTTATGTTCACATAAAAACATATACATTAATGTTCATCGCAGCTTTATTCAAAATAGTCAAAAGCTGAAAACAACCCAGATGTTCTTCAAAAGGTGAACAATTAAGCAAACTGTGGTACATCCATACCATGGAATATGATAATAATAAAAATGAATAAACTATTGATACATGCAGCAACGTGTATCAATCTCTAAAGAGTTATACAGAGCAAAACAACAACTAAAGTCAATCCCACAGTTTACATATTGTCTTATTTATGTAACATTCTTGAAATGACAAAAATATAGAAATAGAGAACAAATTAATGGTTGCCACGGGTTAGCAGGGAGTAGAGCAATAAGGAAGTGGGTATGACTATATATGGGCAACATATGGAATGGAAACGTTCTGTATCTTGACTGTATCAATGTCAATACTATAGTTTTGCAAAATATTATCATAACAGAAATAAAGGCACAAGATTCCTCTATATTATTTCTTACAACTCCATGTAAATCTACACTTATCTCAAAATGAAAAGTTTGACTAAAAAATATTAACTAGTTGCCGCCCCCCAAAAAAGATTAATGCAGGAGGCTGGCAAGATAGCTGAATAGGAACAGCTCTGGTCTGCAGCTCCCAGCGAGATCAACACAGAAGGTGGGTGATTTCTGCATTTGCAACTGAGGTACCCAGCTCATCTCACTGGGACTGGTTAGACAGTGGATGCAGCTCATGGAGGGTAAGCTGAAGCGGGGTGAGGCATCGCCTCACCCAGGGAGTGCAAGGGGTCGGGGAACTCCCTCCCCTAGCCAAGGGAAGCCGTGAGGGACTGTGCCATGAGGAACGGTATACTCTGGCCCAGATACTATGCTTTTCTCACAGTCTTCACAACCCGCAGACCAGGAGATTCCCTCTGGTGCCTACGCCACCAGGGCCCTGGGTTTCAAGCACAAAATTGGGCAGCTGTTTGAGCAGACACCAAGCTAGCTGCAGGAGTTTTTTTCATATCCCAGTGGCGCCTGGAACGCCAGTGAGACAGAACTGTTCACTCCCCTGGAAGGGGGCTGAAGCCAGGGAGCCAAGTGGTCTAGCTCAGCGGATCCCACCCCCACAGAACCCAGCAAGCTAAGATCCACTGGCTTGAAATTCTCGCTGCCAGCACCGCAGTCTGAAGTGACCTGGGATGCTGGAGCCTGGTGGGGGGGAGGGGAGTCTGCCATTACTGAGGCTTGAGTAGGTGATTTTCCCCTCACAGTGTAAACAAAGCCTTGGGGAAGTTCCAACTGGGCGGAGCCCTCCTCCCACCCCCGCAGCTCAGCAAAGCCTCTGTAGCCAGACTGCCTCTCTAGACTCCTCCTCTCTAGGCAGGGCATCTCTGAAAAAAAAGGCAGCAGCCCCAGTCAGGGGCTTATAGATAATATTCCTATCTCCCTGGGACAGAGCACCTGGGGGAAGGGGTGGCTGTGCGCACAGCTTCAGCAGACTTAAACATCCCTGCCTGCCAGCTCTGAAGAGAGCAGGGGATCTCCTAGCACAGTGCTTGAGCTCTGCTAAGGGTCAGACTGCCTCCTGAAGTGGGTCCCTGACCCCCATGTCTCCTGACTGGGAGACACCTCCCAGCAGGGGCCGACAGACACCTCATACAGGAGAGCTCCCGCTGGCATCTGGCAGGTGCCCCTCTGGGACAAAGCTTTCAGAGGAAGGAACAGGCAGCAATTTTTGCTGTTCTACAGCCTCTGTTGGTGACACCCAGGCAAACAGAGTCTAGAGTGGACCTCCAGCAAACTCCAGCAGAACTGTAGCAGAGGAACCTGACTGTTAGAAGGAAAACTAACAAACAGAAAAGAATGGCATCAATATCAACAAAAAGGACGTCCACTCAGAAACCCCATCCGAAGGTCACCAACATCAAAGACCAAAGGTAGATAAATCCACAAAGATGGGGAGAAACCAGCGCAAAAAGGCTGACACTTCCAAAAACCAGAATGCCTCTTCTCCTCCACAGGATCACAACTCCTTGCCAGCATGGGAACAAAACTGGACAGAGAATAAGTTTGATGAACTGACAGAAGTAGGTTTCAGAAGGTGGGTAATAACAAACTCCTCTGAACTAAAGGAGCATGTTCTAACCCAACTCAAGGAAGCTAAGAACCTTGATAAAAGGTTAGATGAATTGCTAACTAGAATAACCAGTGTAGAGAAGAACATAAATGACCTGACAGAGCTGAAAAACACAGCACAAGAACTTCATGAAGCATACACAAGTTTCAATAGCCGAATCCATCAAGTGGAAGAAAGCATATCAGTGACTGAAGATCAACTTAATGAAATAAAGATAGAAGACAAGATTAGAGAAAAAAGAATAAAAAGGAACAAACAAAGCCTCCAAGAAATATGGGACTATGTGAAAAGACCAAATCTACATTTGGTTGGTGTACCTGAAAGTGATGAGGAGAATGGAATCAAGTTGGAAAACACTCTTCAGTACATTATCCAGGATAACTTCCCCAACCTAGCAAGGCAGGCCAACATTCAAATTCAGGAAATACAGAGAACACCATGAAGATATCCCTTGAGAAGAGCAACCCCAAGACACATAATCGTCAGATTCACCAAGGTTGAAATGAAGGAAAAAATGTTAAGGGTAGCCAGAGAAAAAGCTTGGGTTACCCACAAAGGGAAGCCCATCAGACTAACAGTGGATCTCTCTGCAGAAACCCTACAAGCCAGAAGGGAGTGGGGGCCAATATTCAACATTCTTAAAGAAAAGAATTTTCAACACAGAATTTCACATCCAGCCAAACTAAGCTTCATAAGTGAAGGAGAAATAAAATCCTTTACAGACAAGCAAATGCTGAGAGATTTTGTCAAAACGAGGCTTCCAAGAGCTCCTGAAGGAAGCACTAAACATGGAAAGGAACAACTGGTACCAGCCACTGAAAAACATACCAAATTGTAAAGAACATCGACACTATGAAGAAACTGCATCAACTAATGGGCAAAACAGCCGGCTAGCATCATAGTGACAGGATCAAATTCACACATAACAATATTAACCTTAAAGTAAATGGGCTAAATGCCCTGATTAAAAGACACAGACTGGCAAACTGGATAAAGAGTCAAGACCCAGCAGTGTGCTACATTCAGGAGACCCATCTCACATGCAAAGACAAACATAGGTGCAAAATAAAGGGATGGAGGAATATTTACCAAGCAAATGGAAAGCAAAAAAGGCAGGAGTTGCAATCCTAATCTCTGATAAAACAGACTTGAAACCAACAAAGATCAAAAGAGACAAAGAAGGTCATTACATAGTGGTAAAGGGATCAATGCAGCAAGAAGAGCTAACTATACTAAATATATATGCACCCAATATAGGAGCACCCAGATTCATAAAGCAAGTTCTTAGAGACCTACAAAGAGACTTAGACTCCCACACAATAATAGTGGGAGACTTTAACACCCCATTGTCAATACTAGACAGATCAATGAGACAGAAAATTAATAATGATATTCAGGACTTGAACTCAGCTATGGACCAAGCTGACCTAATAGACATCTACAGAACTGTCCACCCCAAATCAACAGAATATACATTCTTCTCAGCACCTCACTGCACTTATTCTAAAATTGACCACATAATTGGAAGTAAAACACTCCTCAGTAAATGCAAAAGAACAGAAATCATAACAGTCTCTCAGACCACAGTGCAATCAAATTAGAACTCAGGATTAAGAAACTCACTCAAAGCCACACAACTGCATGGAAACTAACCTGCTCCTGAATGACTACTGGGTAAATAATGAAGTTAAGGCAGAGATAAAGATGTTCTTTGAAACCAATGAGAATGAAGACACAACGTATGAGAATCTCTGGGACACATTTAAAGCAGTGTGTAGAGGGAAATTTATAGCACTAAATGCCCACAAGAGAAAGCAGGAAAGATCTAAAATTGACACCCTAACATCACAATTAAAAGAACTAGAGAAGCAACAGTAAACAAATTAAAAATGTACAGAAGACAAGAAATAACTAAGATGAGAGCAGAACTGAAAGAGAGACACGACAAACCCTCCAAAAAATCAATGAATTGGCTGGGCGTGGTGGCTCATGCCTGTAATCCCAGCACTTTGGGAGGCCTAGGTGGGTGGATCACAAGGTCAGGAGATCAAGACCATCCTGGCTAACAGGGTGAAACCCCATCTCTACTAAAAAAATACAAAAAATTAGCCAGGCGTGGTGGCGGGTGCCTGTAGTCCCAGCCACTTGGGAGGCTGAGGCAGGAGAATGGCGTGAACCCGGGAGACGGAGCTTGCAGTGAGCCGAGATTGGGCCACTGCACTCCAGCCTGGGTGACAGAGCAAGACTCTGTCTCAAAAAAAAAAAAAAAAAAAAAATCAATGAATCCAGGAGCTGGTTTTTTGAAAAGATCAACAAAATATATAGACCACTAGCCAGACTAATAAAGAATAAAAGACAGAAGAATCAAATAGATGCAATAAAAAATGATATAGGGGATATCACCACTGATCCCACAGAAATACAAACTACCATCAGAGAATACCATAAACACCTCTCAGCAAATAAACTGGAAAATTTAGAAGAAATGGATAAATACCTGGACACATACACCCTGCCAAGTCTAAACCAGGAAAAGTCGAATCCCTGAATAAACCAATAACAAGCTCTGAAATTGAGGCAGTGATTAATAGCCTACCAACCAAAAAAAGTCCAGGACCTGACGGATTCACAGCCAAATTCTACCAGAGGTACAAAGAGGAGCTGGTACCATTCCTTCTGAAACTATTCCAATCAATAGAAAAAGAGGGAATTCTCGCTAACTCATTTTATGAAGCCAGCATCATCCTGATACCAAAACCTGGGAGAGACACAACAAAAAAAGAAAATTTCAGGCCAATATCCCTGATGAACATCAATGCAAAAATCCTCAATAAAATGCTGGCAAACTGAATGCAGCAGCACATCAAAAAGCTTATCCACCACAATCAAGTCAGCTTTATCCCTGGGATGCAAGGCTGGTTCAACATATGCAAATCAATAAATGTAATCCATCACATAAATAGAACCAATGACAAAAACCACATGATTATCTCAATAGATGCAGAAAATGCCTTCAACAAAATTCAACACCTCATTCACGCTAAAAACTCTCAATAAACTAGGTATCAATGGAATGTATCTCAAAATCATAAGAGCTATTTATGACAAGCCCACAGCCAATATCATATTGAATGGGCAAAAACTGGAAGCATTTTCTTTGAAAACTGGCACAAAACAAGGATGCCCACTCTCACCACTCCTATTCAACATAGTATTGGAAGTTCTGGCCAGGGCAGTCAGGCAAGAGAAAGAAATAAAGGGTATTCAAATAGGGAGAGAGGAAGTCAAATTGTCTCTGTTTGCAGAGGACATGATTGTATATTAGAAAACCCCATTGTCTCAGCCCAAAATCTCCTTAAGCTGATAAGCAACTTCAGCAAAGTCTCAGGATACAAAATCAATGTGCGAAAATCACAAGCATTCCTGTACACCAATAACAGACAAACAGAGGGCCAAATTATGAGTGAACTCCCATTCACAACTGCCACAAAGAGAATAAAATACCTGGGAATACAACTTACAAGAAATGCGAAGGACTTCTTCAAGGAGAATTACAAACCACTGCTCAAGGAAATAGGAGAGGACACAAACAAATGGAAAAACATTCCATGCTCATGGATAGGAAGAATCATATTGTGAAAATGGCCATACTGCCCAAAGTAATTTATAGATTCAATGCTATCCCCATCAAGCTACCACTGACTTTCTTCATGGAATTGGGAAAAACTACTTTAAACTTCATGTGGAACCAAAAAGGAGCTCTCATAGCCAAGACAATCCTAAGCAATAAGAACAAAGCTGGAGGCATCACGCTACCTGACTTCAAACTATACTACAAGGCTACAGTAACTAAAACAGCATGGTACTGGTACCAAAACAGATACATAGACCAATGGAACAGAACAGAGGCCTCAGAAATAACACCACACATCTACAACCATCTGATCTTTGACAAACCTGACACAAAAAGCAATGGGGAAAAGATTCCCTATTTAAAAAATGGTGTTGGGAAAGCTGGCTAGTCAAATGGAGAAAACTGAAATTGGACCCCTTCCTTACACTTGATACAAAAATTAACTCAAGATGGATGAAAGACTTAAACGTAAGACCCAGGACCATAAAAATCCTAGAAGAAAACCTGCGCAATACCATTAAGGACATAGGCACGGGCAAAGACTTCATGACTAAAATACCAAAAGCAATGGCAACAAAAGCCAAAATTGACTAATGGGATCTAATTAAATTAAAGAGGTTCTGCACAGCAAAAGAAACTACCATCAGAGTGAACAGGCAACCTACAGAATGGGAGAAAATTGTTGCAATCTATCCCCCTGACAAAGGGCTAATATCCAGAATCTACAAAGAACTTAAACAAACTTACAAGAAAAAAAAAACAACCCCATCAAAAAGTAGGCAAAGGATATGAACAGACACTTCTCAAAAGAAGACATTTATGCAGCCAACAGACATATGGAAAAAATGCTCATCATCACTGGTCATTGGAGAAACGCAAAACCACAATGTGAAACCATCTCACACCAGTTAGAATGGCGATCATTAAAAAGTCAGGAAACAACAGATGCTGGAGAGGATGTGGAGAAATAGAGACGCTTTTACACTGTTGGTGGGAGTGTAAATTAGTTCAACCATTGTGGAAGACAGTGTGGCGATTCCTCAAGGATCTAGAACCAGAAATACCATTTTACCCAGTAATCTCATTACTGGGTATATACCCAAAGGATTAGAAATCATTCTACTATAAAGACACATGCACACATATGTTTACTGCAGCAGTATTTACTACAGAAAAGACTTGGAGCCAACCTAAATGTCCATCAATAATAGATTGGATAAAGAAAATGTGGCATATATACACCATGGAATACTATGCAGCCATAAAAAATGATGAATTCACATCCTTTGCAGGGACATGGATGAAGCTGGAAACCATCATTCTCAGCAAACTATCACAAGAACAGAAAACCAAACACTGCATGTTCTCACTCATAAGTGGGAGTTGAAAAATGAGAACACATGGACGTAGGGAGGGGAACATCACACACTGGGGCCTTTCGGGGGTGGGGGGCTATGGGAGGGATAACACTAGGAGAAATACCTAACGTAGGTGATGGGTTGATGGGTGCAGCAAACCACCATGGCATATGTATACCTATGTAACAAAACTGCACGTTCTGCACATGTACCCCAGAACTTAAAATATAATAATAAAAAAAGAAAAAGAAAAGGCCAAGTGGAAGCTCATGACATTGCATACTGGGTCCTCCACCCCTGGGCAAGATAACCAAGAGTAAATCATTCTGAATGAAGAGTGATACCAACCACAATTTAAAAGATGTACAATCCTGCTTATTTCTCCAGTCTTGCTTTTGTAGAAGCTAGACAGAGCACAACAGATGAGGGTAGACTTCTGCAAATTTAACAAGCTGGTAGTCTCAGTTGCAACTGCTGTGCAGATGGGATCTTTACTAGATAGACACAGTCTCTTGTATTTTTTATGCAGCTGATGATCTGGCAATGTGTGCATCCTTTTCAATCCCTATCAAGAAAGAGGATCGGAAGCAATTTGTATTCACTTAGAGCAGTGACAGTGAACATCCAGTCTTACCCAAGGACTCTCCTGCTGTTTGAGACAATATAGTATAAAGGGGTCTTGATCCACAATATTGACAATGTCAGACCTAGTGAGCAGGAAGTTGCAAGTGTCCCGGATCCCCTTATAAAGACACATGAGCAGTAAGTATAAAGTGAGAGATAAACCTACAAAGTTTGAAGGTCTTATTACTTTGGTAAAGTTTTAAAAGGCCAGTGGTCTGGGACATTCTGTCCAAGGTAAAGGATGAGTTACTGTACCTTGTACCTTCAACCTCTAAAAAAGAGGCACAGTATTTTGTAGGCCTCTTTAGTTTTCAAAGAGAGCATGAAGCGCACTAAAGAATACTGTTTTGACCCATTTAGTGGGTGACATGGAAAGCTGTCATTTTTGAGTGGGGCACACAGCAAGAAAGAGCTCTGTAGTTTTAGGTTGTAGTACCAGAGGCTTTGCTTCCTGGGCCATACATCTGGCTAGATCCCACAATACTAAAGGCCCCACAATGCTGTGGTATGTAAGGATACCTTCTGGAGTCTTAGGAAAGCCACAACAGGAGCCTCTCTCTGTAGATCCTTGCTGTCTGCAGCAGAGAACAATTCCCCATTCAAAAAACAGCTCTTGGCATGCTCTTGGGCTCTGGTAGAGAATGAATGCCTGGTCATGGGATATCAAGTGACTATGCAACTGGAAGTATCCACTATGAGCTGGTTATGTCAGACAAGTCAAGTCCTAAAGTCAGGCAGGCACTGCAGCAACCCATTAAACGATAAAAATGGAACAATGGGATCAGGCTCAAACAGGTCTTCAGGGCACAAATAAATTTCATAAATAAGCAGCCCATATGCCCATGTCACCTGTCTCATGCACCAATGTCTCTTTCAGCTCACACCTCATGTGGAATTCCCTAAGAAGTGCTGACAGAAAATGAAAACAAAATTCATGGATGAATCACAATATACTGGTAAAAGCTGTAAATGTAATGCTTCCAGACATTAGTTCCTCTCACAAGTAGCCCTGAAAAATGGTGATTAGGGGAAATCTTCCTGGCAGGCAGAGCTTTAAGCAGTATTCCTAGGCCCTCAATTTGGAGGACAATGTGGACTGGTTTCATCAAGGGCCTAGAAGGTGCAAGATCAGAAGGTAAGAGAAAAAGAGTTCTGGGGAAGAAGCATGTGATTGGGCCTATGAGGGTGGTGTAGCAAACACACCCTAATCTGACCTCCAGTGAGTCACACCCTTGCATCATCCTCTTCCTTTGAGTGGGAGTGGGGTCTGTAACTTGCTTCTAAATATAGCAAAGGTGACAGAATGTCTGTCTCATGAATATGCTACATGGTATAATACTCCATTTTAGGGGACTGGAGGGAGACTTTCTGTTGGCTTGGAAGAAGTAAGCTGCCATGTTGTGAGAGGACCACGTGATGAGGAAGAGTGGGTGGCATGTGAGTGCAGCCCCTGCCAACAGCTGGTAAGAAAACAGGGACCTCAGTCCTACAACCACAAAATGATGATGCTTGCCAACAATGTGAATCAGCTTGGGAGTGGATTCTTCCCTAGTCAAGTCTCCAGATGGAAGCATATCTCAGCCAACACCAGATTGCAGCCTTGTGAAACCCTGAGCAGAGGACCCAGGTGAGTGATGCCAGGGCTCCTGGCTGTGGAAACTGTGCGATCACAAATGTGTGTTGTTTTAAGCTGCTAAATTTGCAGTAATTTGCTATGCAGCATAGAAAACTAATGTAAGTGGATGTAAAATACATAGATATTTGTATCTCAGAAAGCATCCACCTCAGAAGAGGCACTGAAAAAACCAGGTGGACAGGATAATTTATCCAGTAGACATGAGCCAATCTTTGCTTCTGGTCACCTCAATGCTTGCATAATGGGTTTATAAATGAAGTAGGCATGGTGGCAGGGATGAAGGTGATGAAGGATAGGCATGGGCTCATATCAAGGCCTCCTTTCACCAGGCTGGTTTAGCTACACTACTGCTGCTGAATGTTCTACCTGTTCATGGCAGAGACCTGTTCATATGAAGCCCTCAATACGGTACAACCCCTTTAGGAGACAAAACATTCACTCAGTGACAAACTGATTACAAATTGAGACCTGTTCATATTGAGCCCTCAATATGGTACAACCCCTTTAGGAGACAAAACATTCATTCAGTGACAAATTGATTACACAGGACCCCTTCACCTTTAAAGGGGCAAGTGACAAATGCTCCTAATATGGGCTTGTTTTTCCTACCTGCAGTGCCTTGGCCAGCACCACTACCTAAAGGTTTAGAGTATGTCTCATTTATCTTCATGAGATCTCATATACTATTGCCTTGGATCAGAGGACCCTTTTTACAATACCACTTTACCTAGAAGCTACTGGTTTGACAGAATGTTGGAATGGTCTCTTAAAGGCACAGCTAAGGCGCTAGCTTGGGATTGTGTGGGATTGAGACAATGTACTTCAAGATGAGGAACACGCTTTGAATCAAGGGCTGGAAGCAGGAGTGACCCCTCTCACTAATACTCTCAGTGATTGACTTGGGAAATTTGCACCTCACTTCTGGACAAGAGGTCCTGGGTCTGGTGGAGGGGAGAGATGGTTCTATCAGGGGACCCAGTAAAGGTTTCATTAAATCTTAAAACTACTGCTGCCACCTGGTCATTTTTGACTCCAAAAGCTCATAAGGAGTTATTGCACTGGCAGATGGAGATAGGGTTGCTGCTATGTGATTGGATGAGATTGGGGGTGCTCAGGGTGGTATGGCCATAAACTGCTAGATAAGTGGGATAGGGGATGCATTTCTTGAACTCAGGGGATTCTCTGAGACAGCTCTTAATGCTTTCATGTCCAGTGAATGGGTAATTGCAGCAACCAAAACCTTACAATGACACAGTAACCAAGGGCTTATGCTCCTCAGGGATGAAAGCTTGTTATCCTGCTGGGCAAACACAGACCAGCAGAAGTGTTGGCCAAGAGTAAGGAAAATCTAGAATGATGTTAGAGGAAGGAGATGCTCAATTACAGACCTCAGATTAATTGCAGTAGTGGATTCTGCAGCTTGTCCCATTAATCTTTTTTTTTTTTGTAAGTCCTTTTCTTTTAAAAATTGAGACTAGCCACTACCTTAAAGAATTAGGGTGGCATGGTGTGAACATGATGTGGAGGAAGAATGGATACGAGTGCTGCAAAGGGTGGAATGTAGCAGCTGCTATTAGTGCCTTCCCCATATCCACTTGACATACACCTTTTCTATGCACGACCAGCCCAACTTCCAAAATGTTAGCATGTGTGACTTTTTGCCTAAGGGCTTTCTCTGGCTGCCAGAACCTATTCTCCCTGAACACAGGGTAGACTGGAAGTTCTAGGGCATCAATGTTCTGCCCTATCAGGCTTCATCCAATAACTGATGGAAGTTGGCGAATAAATACTCCAGCTTCCTTGCCCCTCAAGAGGGGATAACTGAGACATGCCTCCCAGTATTCCCTAGTGAATTCAGCCCACAAAGAAATTTCTTTGGTAATATTTCCTTTATTAGTTTTCTTCCCCTCCCTGCTGCTGTTTCCTGGGATTACGTCTCATATAAACAACCTGCCCTCAAAGTTTTGTCTTAGGATCTGATTCCGGGTGAAAGAAACTAAGATAAAGTTAAAATGGAAGTGCTAAACTATAATAATTGAAAACTAGAATCCTTCAGGTATTTTAAGAGTTGCTATCCTAGATAAAAACACTGTGCAAACATTTAACTAATATTCAGAAGAGTTCGTTTCATTATGAAACAGAACACAGCTAACTATTTTTCCCAGTTAAAAGCTCCAAGTCCAAAATGCCAGAACGGACACGGCCATCTTTCTAGTTCTTAATAAAAGGAGTACCAAACTACAGGGGGAAAGAAGCGCAAAATAACATAGACTTAAGTATTTCTTTAAAATTTTTGTAATTTCTCAAATTTTAATTTACAATATGATCTTTGGTATTACATGAATGTTATCTGGGTATGCTATAATTCTATAAATTTTTTTTAAAGTTTCCTTACACTTAGCAGTTGAGAAGCCCTCTAGCAGAGGTTTCTGAGGTTTAGAGGTTTCCTGGGAAACCTAAAATTGCCGCCTAAGATAGGATAGCTGCCTCTCCCCTACAACTTATACTCTTGCAGTAGGTGTTCAGTAAATATTTGTGGAATAAATACTTCAGTCGTTGAAAGGAGACGTGGTTTTAAAAAGTGGATTTACAAAGAGACCGTTTTGCAAGAAAAGAAGCTGGTCTGGGGGTCCCCGCAGGAGGCGGGGTTCCGTGCAACAGATACCAAGATGCCTCCAGGGCGGACCACGACCCAGCGGGCCGCCGGAAGGCTCCTTACCTGGCCGCAGCCGGACCCTCCTCAGGGAAGCAACTGCCTCCAGGGACTCCGCGGGGCTGTCGGGCGGTTGCCGGGGAGACCTCTGGCCGCCGCGCACCTTCTGCTCGGGGGGGGGCGGGGCCTCGGGAGGCGGGGCTGTAGTTCTTTGTCATTTCTTTTCCAATTCGAAATAGTCACTTTTGTACCTAATTTGGCATTCATAATTATAATACACTCATTTTCACAACTATGGAAGAGAGGGTACGCGCATGCCCATTTATGTCGCACACATGAAATGAAGAAACCTCCTTTCAAGCGCGGCTCCGCCACACTGCGCTAGTCTCTGTCGACAACTTCAAGTGGCTAGCCTCAGGCACAAACGTGTGGCAAAGCCACACTTTCCAGCTTTAGGTGATTTTAAAACAATTTCTTGGGCCACACAGCGTAGGTACAACATGGATTAGAGGTGAGGGGAAAACTGACACTCAGTGAAGGACCGTCAGAGGGCCGGCTTCCAGGAAAATGGGCCGCAGCAGGCAGGGAAAACACAGGGATCTATCCTGCAACTCGGAGAACCCTTTTCAAAAGAAGCTACCCAATCCCAAACCTTCCGCTTTTTTCCAAAGAGAGGGAGGAGATAAATAGACTCAATTAATCCGTCGACTTTTTCTCCGCCCATGTTTTCCTCCAGTCCTTACCAAAGATGGTGCCCTTCGCTTCCTCTCTCGGCAGCACGCAGGTCCCGGGAGCCTCTACCCGACCTCTCTATGATACGTCCTCCAGCCCCGCTCCCGCCGTGAGGGGCGGGGCTTGCCTGGAGGCGGGGCGCAGGGATCCGGAAACACCTGATCATCTATAGGTTTAGTGCCTAATGGGTGTTGTTCCTGGCTGGACTTGATGTCCAGGGCCTGAGGGGTTTTCTCGCCGAGTCTCCTGGGGCGGTCCGGTGGCTCGTGCCCTGTTGTGGGGCCCCCATTTGCCGCCGCCATGCCCACGGCCGCCGCCCCCATCATCAGCTCGGTCCAGAAGCTGGTTCTGTATGAGACTAGAGCTGTGAGTACCCCCTCGCGGCAGGGCGCAGGCGGGAGGATGGATGTCTGCCGGTGGGTGTGGGGCCGTAGGACAGAGGCTGTACTCTGCCTCCTCCTCCTTCCTCTCCAGTTCCCAAATCCCTGTCAAACACAGCCTTGGGGTAAGCTAGCTCCCTTGAGCTGTGCCTGGGCGCCTTTACCCTATTTTGGTACCCTGGACATTGCAGCATTTGCAGGTCCACTTACAAGCCATGGCTGGAACACGCTGGAAACAGGTGCTTGTGGTACCTGAGGAACTGTTCATGAGGTTCTCTGTACGAGTTACTGGATTCTTTTCAGCTTTCAGAAAGTCTGTTAAAGTTCTAGAGTTCACAAGTTACAGTACAGGCAGGGGTATGAAAAAAATTTGAACTATGACTTGTAACTTATTTTTTCCTATTCCATGGTATACCATCACTGCGATTCATGTGAATTACACTTCTATTGCTGAACTTTTTGGTTCTCTTTTTTTCTTATTTGAAAGGAAAGGAAAACTTACTTTGTTTAAAGACAGCTAATTTGTTTGGATAACATCTTGCTTTTCACTTGACTTTTTTCAACATAACATTTACTTTTAAAATTTTATTACTTTGAATGGCCATGTAAATAGTGAATAAGCAGATCAGTTTGTATTTCGATTACCAGTTCCTCAATTAAGGGGGAATGGTGTTTATAGAACTTCATACTTGGTCCTTTCTGTGGGTGGAAAGCAAAGTTGGTACAGTATAGCTCTTCTAAATTGGGGTGCCACAGTGATATTAGGGACTGTGTTTAATATTACCCATTTCATGCTAACAAGATTGCATATGCCAGATATTTGCATAATGCTCTTCACTATGTTATAGAGTGCTTTATAAATTGTTTCTCTGAAACTTGGGTTGTCTCCATTAGAGGAGTATGAGAAGGCATTTAACAGTTTCTCAGTTATAACATAGTCCTAATAGCACAATAACCTCTCCCTCAGGTTAACATGAGTAGAGAATTGTTGACCTTAAATTAATTTTGCTGACAACTTTGATTAGATCTAGAGCAGAAAATGAAATTATCAAATATACTGTATTTGCAAGTATTTTCAGTTCTCTAATGAGAGCCATAAAGAAGTATCATTTGTCATTGAAATGAAACCTATTTTCTGTAAAATATGCTGCTAAATTTCCCTCATTAGAAACATAAATAACTTTTTTTTTCCCTTTGAGACAGAGTCTTGCTCTGTCACCCAGGCTGGAGTGCAGTGGTGCTATCTCGGCTCACTCACTGCAACCTCTGCTTCCCAGGTTCAAGAAATTCTCGCACCCCAGCCTCCCAAGTAGCTAGGATTACAGGAATGTGACACCATGACCGGCTAATTCTTGTGTTTTTAATAAAAGACAGGGATTCTCCATGTTGGCCAGGCTGGTCTAAAACTCCTGGCTTCAGCCTCCCAAAGTGTTGGGGTTACAGGCATGAGCCACCGCATCTGGCCGTAAATAAAACACAAATTTCAGCCCATTAAAAAGCTGATCACTCATGAGGACTGCGTGAGATATTAGTGTTCAGAAAGCACAATTCATATTATAGGGCTCTTCTGCTCAGAAATCTTCAGTGGTCCCAATTCTGAAGAAAGTAAACTCTGAATCCCTTAGTTTGGCATTCAAAGCCATGTATTATTTGTCCTCAACTTGTCTATCTAGCTTTACATCTAATTTAATGTCAATTAATGAAACATTTATTGAGGATCAACCATGTGCCTTCATATGCCTTATTCTGCAGTAAAACTGTATTGCTTTCAGTTCCCTATATCTGCCCTGTGTTTTTCTGCTGTTCTCTATTCTCTTAATGCCACACCCCCTCTTTTCCTGTCAAAACCTTGCTGATCCTCACAGCACATATCTGGTCATGCCTTGCAAACAGTAGTCTCTCAATAGATGTGGATTAAGGAGCTTTAACACAAAGAGATAGAGGTGTGTTCCAGAACTCAGCTGTGACCCCTCTCAACCGCCTAAGTAATGGAAACTAACTCTGGCCAGCTTAGAGACAAAAGGTAAATTTATCAGAGGGATGCTAGGGGAGCCATTGCATGGTATCCAGCTTCTGGAAAAGCAGGAAAGAGATAACAGGTTTGAGAACCCTCTCAGAGTACTGCCAAAAACAGTGTAGGTGCTGGGAGAAAGAATCTGATTGACTCAACTATGATTGGTTATCATCCCCTGAGTGGACAAATCATTCATGGCCAGGGGGGTTCTGGCAGGAATGATTTAGCTGTGGAATCAGGATCCTCTTTGTTTCAGCAAATGGTTGGGGCTGGGCAACCACCCTTGAAAATGTCTGCTGCATTGAATCACTGAGTCTCGGTTTTGTTGTTAAATAATTTTTTTTTTTTTTTGGTTAAAGATATAAGCAGAAAGGTTTTGTTTTGTTTTGTTTTATTTTTACTAATAAGCTCAAAGTATAAATAAATAAGAAAAAGGCATAAAATTACAGGCAACTGGATAAATGCTATGAATTAAAAAAACAAAAACTGTAGTAGGTTGTAATAATGAGGATAATAGCTCAAAATATTCTACGTATATTTTATTATTTAATCCTCATAAGACCTCTAAGAGATCATGCTGTTAATTCTACTACTATATATATTATTTAGTAAAGAAAAAAAATGAGGCAAAGATAATTTAAGGCAGTTACTTAACCCATTTATGCCAGAGGTTGCAAATTTTTTTGTGTGAAAAATCAGACCTTTGCAATGACCTTGAGCAGTAGGATATAAATAACTCCCACAAGCTTAGCGTTCCAATAACGGAACACTAGGCATAAGGTGTGATGCAGGTGCTAAGAATGTATACTGGGGAAAGGACAGTCTCTTCAATAAATGGTGTTGAGAAAACTGGATATCCGTGTGCAGAATGAAATAAGGCCCTTCTCTCTTGCCATATCCACAGATCAACTTAAAATGGATTAAAGGCTTAAGTGCAAGACCCAAAACTGTAAAACTACCAGAAGAAAACATAGGGGAAATGCTTCAGGATATTGGTCTAGGCAAAGATTTTATGAGTAAGACTTTAAAAGCACAGGGAACAAACGCAAAAATAGACCAATGGGACTATATCAAGCTGAATAGCTTCTGCACAGCAAAAGAAACAATCAACAGAGTGAAGAGGCAACCTATAGAATGGAGAAAATATTTGCAAACTCTTCATCCAAGAAGGGACTAATATCCAGAATATACGAGGAATTCAACAACTCAACAGCAAATACCCCCAGATAATCCAATTAAAAATGGGCAAGGATCTGAGTAGACATTTCTCAACAGAAGATATACAAATGGCCAACAGGTATATGAAAAATTACTCAAGGTCACTAATTATCAGGGAAATGCAAATTAAAACCACAGTGAGATATCATGTCACCTCAGTTAAAATGGCTATTTTCAAAAGGACAAAAATTATCAAATGCTGGTGAGGATATGGAGAAAGGGAATTCTTATATAGTATTGGTGGTAATGTAAATTAGTATAGCCATTATAGAAAACAGTATGGAGGTTCCTCAAAAAACTAAAAATCCGGCAGTCCCACTACTGGGTGTGTATATGAGGGGATTTCAAAAAGTTCATGGGAAAATGGAATTAAAAGATAAAAATAACAAATGTAAACTTTATTTCTCAAGCTAACTTCCGTCAAGGTCAAGACATTTTTGTAACTAATGATACCAGCCATTTAATTCATCCACAAAGAACCGAGGGTCCTGGGAATTTAACCATATTGGTGCAGTCTTTTTTACTCTGTTAACTAAAGAAAAATGGGTGCCCTTTAAGGATTTTTTTTTTAAGATGAGGAAACAAAAAGAAGTCAGAAGGAGCAAAATTGGAACTGTAAGGCAGATGCCTAATTATTTTCCATTGAAACTCTTGCAGAATTCCCATGTTTGATGAGAGGAATGAGCAGCAGCATTGTTGTGGTGGAGAAGGACTCTGTGATGGAGCTTCCTGGGTATTTTTCTGCTAAAGTGTTGGCTGACTCTCTCAAAACACTCTCATAATAAGCAGATACTGTTCTTTAGCTTTCCAGAAAGTCAACGAGCAAAATGCAGTGAATACACACACACACAGACACACACACACACACGCAATGTTGCCATGACCTTTCCTCTTGGCCCGTCTGCTTTGCTTTAATTGGACCATTGCCACCTGTTGGTAGCCATTGCTTTGATTGTGCTTTGACTTTAGGATCATACTGGTAACGCCATGTTTAATACAGTTCTTTGAAGAAATGCTTCAGGATCTTGATCAAACTTGTTTAAAATTTCTATAGAAGGCTCTGCTCTTGTCTGCAGCTGATCTGGGTGAAACAGCATTGGGAGCCATCAAGTGGAAAGTTTGCTCAACTTTAAATTTTCAGGCAGAATTGTGTAAGTTGTACCAATTGAGATGTCTATGGTGTTGGCTCTTATTTCTGCTGTTAATCATCTGCTCTCTTTAATCAGGGAACAAACAAGTGAATTTTTTTCCTGAAAAATTTACATGGGTGGTCTGCTGCTGTGGGCTTCATCTTCAACATTGTCTCATCCCTTCTTAAAGTTATTCATTTGTAAACTGCATATTTCTTTGGGGCATTGTCCCCATAAACTTTTAATAAGCATCAATGATTTCACCCTTCTTCCACCCAAGTTTTACCATAGATTTGACGTTTGTTCATGTTTCAATTTTAGCAGAATTCATGTTGCTCTGACGGGCTGTTTTCAAACTGATCTCTTATCCTTCCTAGTACTTCAAACTAGATCCTGTTCAGACATGTTATAGCAAGTTAGTATCAGTTTATTTTGGTGCAAAAAAATTTTGAAATCCATAGCTTTTTTATAATACGCATTTTCCATGAACTTTATCAAGTCCCCTTATATATTCAAAAGAAAGGAAATAAGTATGTCAAAGACATATCAGCACCTCCATGTTTATTGTAGCACTATTCACAATAGCTAAGATGTGGAATCAGCCTAAATGTGAATTGACAGGTGAATGGATTAAAAAATGTGGTATATATACACACAATGGAATACTATTCAGCCATAAAAAGAATGAATTTCTGTCATTCACAGCAAATATGGATGAGTCTAGAGGACATTATGTTATATGAAATAAGGCAGGCACAGAAAGATAAATGTTCTCATTCATATGTGGGTGCTAAAAAACAATGTTGAGCTTATAGAAGCAGAGAGTAGAATTGTGGTTATTCGAGGGTAGGAAGGGTAGGAAAGAGGGAATGATAGGGAGGGAGGGTTAACAGATATAAAATAACAGCTACATAAGAGGAATAAGCTCTAGTGTTTTATAGCACTGTAGGCTGACTATAGGTAAATAATTTATCATAGATTTTACTTAGCTAGAAGAAAGGATTTTGAGTGATCCCAACACAAAGAAATTATAGATGTTTGAGGTGATGGATATGCTAATTACCCTGATTTGATCATTACACAGTGTATGCATGTATTAAAATATCACTCTATGTTTTATATGTACAATTATTACATGTTACCTAAAAAAGGGAAAAATGAGGTCAGGAGATTGAGACCATCCTGGCTAACACAGTGAAACCCCGTCTCTACTAAAAATACAAAAAATTAGCTGGGCATGGTGGTGGGCGCCTGTAGTCCCAGCTACTCGGGAGGCTGAGGCAGGAGAATGGCGTGAACCTGGGAGGTGGAGCTTGCAGTGAGCCGAGATTGTGCCACTGCACTCCAGCCTGGGCGACAGAGTGAGACTCTGTCTCAAAAAAAAAAAAAAAAAAAAAGGGAAAAATGTATGATTCAGTAGATCAGGATTTTGGGAGTGACTTAGCTGAGTGATTCTGGCTCAGGGTCTCATGAAGTTGCAGTCAAGATTCAACTGGGTTGCAGTCATCTGAAGGCTTGAAAGAAATGGCAGATTTACTTCCCAAATAGCTAACTCACGTGCCTGACAAGTTGAGCTGACTGTTGACAAGGAGCTTTGCCTTCTTGCATCATGGACATTTCCACAGGACTCCTTGAGTGTCTGTCCTTACAATGTGGTAGCCTGCTTCATCCAGAGAGAGTTATGCAAGAGAAACAAGGAGGAAACTGCAATGTCTTTTGTGACTGAGCCTCAGAAGTCACACTCTTATCATTTCTACAATATTCTTACACAGATTAGCCCTGTTGAGTATATGGAAGGGGGCCATACGAAGGACATGAATACCAAGAGACAAGAATCATTAAGAGTTCTTGGAGGCTGCAGAGATTAAAGTTCACTTTTGTCTGTACCTCAGTTGTCCCATATCATTTGTAAAAATGACTATCCTTTGTTGAATTTCTTTGGCATCCTTTGAAAAAACTAGTTGACTGAATAAATGTGGATCTTTTCTTAAACTCTTTCCATTGATCAATTTTTTTTTTTTTTCTAAGACGGTGATTTGCACTGTCGCCCAGGCTGGAGTGCAATGGCACGATCTCGTCTCACTGCAACCTCTGCCTCCTGGGTTCACATGATTCTCCTGCCTTAGCCTCCCGGATAGCTGGGATTACAGGTGCACACCACCACATCTGGCTAATTTTTTGTATTTTTAGTAGAGACGGGGTTTCACTATGTTGGCCAGGCTGGTCTCGAACTTCTGACCTCATGATCCGCCCGCCTCAGCCTCCCAAAGTGCTGGGATTACAGGCTTGAGCCACCGTGCCTGGCCTGTTTTTTTTTTTTTTTTATTTTTTTATTTTTTAGTGTCATTACCAACTTGTCTTGATAATTGTAGTTTTATAGTAAGTCTTAAAATCAGGAAGTTTTCCAACTTTATTCTTTTCCCAAATTATTATGGCTATTCTAGAACCTTTGTGTTTCCATATGAATTTTACAATAGGCTTGTCAACTTCTAATAAAAAGCCTGTTGGGATTGTGATTTGAATTTCATGGAATCTGTAGACCAATTCGGGATAATTGAAATTGTATAATCTAGAAAGAGGAACACTTTTTGCTTCCCCATCTTGATGCCATTTATTTCTTTCTCTTGACCTATGGCCCTGGCCAGGACCTCTAGTACAAAGTTGAATAGAAGTGACCGGAACAGACATTCTTGTCTTGTTTTTTATCTTAGAGGGAAAGTATTCAGTCTTTCACTGTTGAGTATGATGTTAGCTATTGGTTAGATACCCTTTTTCAGATTGAGGAATATTTCTTGCTTTGGTCTGATGAGACTTTATAAAGAAATTGTGAGTGGATGTTGAATTTTGTCAAATGTTTTTTTCACATCTGCACATGACATTTTCTTTATTTGCATATTATGGCCAATTACATTAATTCATTTTCAAATGTTAAACCTTGGATTTTGGAGGTATACCCTACTTGATCATGATTTATTACTGTTTTTATATATTGCTAGATTCTATATGCTAATATTTTGTTAAGAATCTTTGCTTTTATTAATACATTCAGGATATTGGTCTATCATTTTCTTAATGTCTTTGTCTGATTTTGATATCAGGATAACTCTAGCTTCATAAAATGAGTTAAAAAGTGTTCATTTTCTGAAAGTGATTATATGATTGGTATTGCTTCTATTTTTCAATGTTTGCTAGGATTCACCAGTGAAAGATTTGTGAATAGAGTTCCTTTGTGGGGTGAATTTTGATAATGATATCAATCATTTTCCATAACAGATATAGGGCTATACACATTTTCAGTGGACCTAGAATCAGTTTTGACAAATTATATTTTTCCAGGAATTTGTTCATTTTATCTTAGTTTTTGAATTTATTGGCATTAAGTTGCCCATAATATTCCCTTATAATCCTTTTGATGTCTATAGGATTTGTAGTAAAATTTTCACTTTTATTTCTGACATTGGTGTTTTGTGTTCTCTTTGATTTTGCTTTGATTCATCTTGCTAGGGATTTGAAAGAATAAACTTTTGACTTGGTTAATTTTCTCTATTGTGTATTTTCTGGTTAATTAATTTCTGCTCCTAGGCTTATTTTTTTTCCTCATACGCGTTTTTTTTTGTTTGTTTTTTTTTTAATTTTTATTTTTTTTGGAGACGGAGTCTTGCTGTGTCGCCCAGGCCGGAGTGCAGTGGCTCGATCTCGGCTCACTGCAGCCTCTGCCTCCTGGGTTCAAGTGATTCTCCTGCCTTAGCCTCCCAAGTAACTGGGACTACAGGCCCACGCCACCATGCCCGGCTAATTTTTTGAATTTTCGGTAGAGACAGGATTTCACCATGTTGGCTAGGCTGGTCTCGAACTCCTGACTTCAAGTGATTTGCCTGCCTCAGCCTCCCAAAGTGCTGGGATTACAGGTGTGAGCCACCGTGCCTGGCCTCTCATGTGCATTTTGGATTAATCAGTGTCTTATTCCGTTCAGGCTGCTGTAACAAAATCCCATCAACTAGTTGGCTTACGATTTTCACAGTTTGGAGGCTGGTAAGTCCAAGATCAAGGCACTGGCAGATCGAGTGTCTGGTGAGGACCTGCTGTGTCCACACACAATGGAAGGAGCAAATAAGGCTTCCTTGAACCTCTTTCATAAGTGCAGTATCCCCATTCAGGAGGGCTCTGCTCTCAGGACTGAATCACTTCCAAAAAGTCCCACTTCTGAATACTATTGCATTAAGGATTAGGTTTCAACATATGAATTTTAAATGTTTGGGAGGACACAGACATGTATACCATAGCAATCAACTTATCTTTCTCTAGCTTCATAAGATAGAAATTTATGCCGTTGACTTAATTTTTTTCTAATATAAAACATTTAAAACTATCAATGTAAATTTAAAAGTAGTCAAAAGATTAATGACAGATGGTGAAAGTCTTAGTAGCCTGAACAACAGATAAAGCAGTATATCCTTACATGCAAAAATGTCTTATAAAATCAATCTGAAAAATAAAACACCCAATAAAAAGGACAAGGATATCAACAAGTAGCTCACTAAAAAGAAGTTTGAATATGAAAAAATGTTCAACTTGCAAATAATTAAAGCAATAAAATGAAAATAGATTCCCTTTTTCCGCCTGTTAGAATGGCAAAGATTTGCCAAAGCCATTGCTGGGAAGTATTTGAAAGAAATGGGCATTCTTATTTTGGTTGGTGGGGGTGTATTAGAGGTTGAGTATCCCTAATCTGAAAATATGAAATCTGAAATGCTCCAAAATCCAAAATTTTTTTGGACATGACATGACACCGCAAGTGGTAATGCCAACAACTATGGATTGTCCACATGGGTGGCTGAGCTAGTGATGTCTTTGCTTTCTGATGGTTCAGTGTACACAAACTTTGTTTCATGCACAAAATTATTTAAGACATTGTGTAAAACTACCTTTAGGCTATGTCTATAAGGTGTATATGAAACATAAATGAATTTTATGTTTAGATTGGGTCCCATCCCCAGGATAGCTCATTATGTATATTTTCAAAATCTAAGAAAACAGAAAATCTGATTTACTTCTGGTTCCAAGCATTTCAGATAAGGGACACTCTACCTTTAATTAGTTATAAAGGAATTAGGAGACACATTAAGAAGCAAAAGAGCCAGTGGACAAGATGGGCTGTCTCTTGTCCTGAGCCTTCATTTAGAAATATAATTGGGTAGACTTGCTCTGGAGGCAAAGTTCAGGTCGTTATTGTTCTCTGTGTATAGAGGTGGATTTTGAGGAACATTTGGAGAGGAAAGGGAGCTGTGTTGGCAGATGACATGCAGGAAGTGTAGTTCCAGCTTGTGAGGGTTGGCCCTTTCCCAAACTAACCTATTCTTTTTGGCACCTAGCACCTTCAATATGCTCCTTAGCTCTTGTGACTCGTCTGTGGTCCCTAATATGCCTTGTGGCCCAGGCCTAACGCAGCACTAACAGTCATACAGCCCAGTGCAACTAGGAGTTTCCAGCAGAGATTCAGCAACCTGAAGTTATCCTGGGTGAAATTGCAGTTTGCCTTTACAAGAAGGTGCCCTTGCTTAATATGTGATGACATAGGGACCTTAGCATCACAATAAGTGACCATTTCATAACAAAGAAATGAACACATAATAGTTGACGTTAAAATTGGTAGCTAAACAGAACTAGGTCTGCATGTGTCTATTTTGCAGGGGACGGGGAGATGAAAGTTGTTAGGATAATTTTTACTCTTACTTGTTCAAGATTGTTAGCATATATGTATGCATTTATTGCCTGCCTTGTTCCAAAAGGATTTAAGGAAGCTCCCTCCCACCCTCATCACAGAAAGTAGAATAAAACAAGAACCACATGGTGAGGAAATGCACCTTTCTTAATTAGCCTTGATTTGTGTAATCAGGGAATGGGAGAGAGCAATATAGGGTGTAGTTGACTAAGGATTGGAAAAGGAAACCAAAGTATATAAAGTGAGAGAGAGAAACATAGCGATTATATTAATAACTGGTTTAGAGTGTGTGGTTGGAGGTGACATTCACATTTGTTTCTACAGAGGATTTGAAGCTTCCCCAGAGTAAAGCCCTGAAGGTCAAATGGATAGCCTTGCAGACCTCTCTTGAGACTCACTTCCCCTTTCTGGGCGGCATTACCCAATTACTGGGATTACTGGACTAAGTGAGGAGGCAGGCTTGCAATACTGTTAGATTGGGAGAAGCAACTTCATGGTGCTCTTTACAAATAATACATTTAATCTGAAAGTTCAAGTGAAGTTTAACATGAATTGAAGCTGTCATACAACCTAAAATTTCTTTCAAGAAGGCTGATTTTCCTCCCTCAGATGAAAAGTGAGTGATTAATTAGCCTGTCATTATAAAAGAAGATAATGTTAGTAGATACTGAATTTCCTGTTAAATGGATTACCTATTGTATTCTATTTGGATTTCACATATATATTTTAGAAATACTCATCTTTATACCAAGTCACCTCTATTAAAGCTATATTGAAATTGTAAGCTTTTGCCTGAACAATGACACTTAACTTTCAGAAGAGAGCCAGCTTAGCTCATCTTCTATCTTAACAGGTATTATTTCAATGTAGCTTTTTTCTTTGGTATCCTAATTCTCCACCTGAACTCCTGCCAAATCCCAAGCCCCAGCATATCTACAAATACACAAACCTTTTCCCTAGTGGTGTTGATTCGTAGGCACCTACTTGCATGTATATATGCCTTTAGGGAGTCTGGCTGAGGCATGCCTGATCTATGGAAATCATGTGTGCTCCAGTTACTGCTCCCTTTCCTTCCCTATTCTTCTTGGATATTTTATTTATCTCCTTTCCCTACCATTTGAACTAGGGGCCCTTTGCTTCTTCAGACTCTGCCAATACTTGAGATGACTTTTCTGTCTTCTTTCAATCCCTAGTTCTTACTACAAATTTGTAATAAATTGAACCCTGACTTTCCCCTAGATGTAAACATCTCTCAACACATTCACACCCCTTAAGTATTCTTCTGGGTTTCATCTTGAAGCAATGGCTTTAGTCCGGACTGGATGCTCCCAAGGCCTGCACTACAGCCGCCATTCTGGGGTTTCCCTTCACCGTTACCCTATATCATATTCTCTATGACAGTTTCCCTGTTTTCCTGGATCCCATCACTTCCTGTTTCTTGATTATGGCCTCGTTTTGGTAGAGTACTTCCTTTAATTACTTCATGAGAAAGGGTTCATAGAAGTTCATTTTTTTTTTTAAGCCCATGAGTATCTAAAAATGTCCTATGCCACCCTCAGGTTTGATTGATAAAATAAATACTGAATTAAGGATTGGAATGAATTTTCCTTTAGAGTTTTGAAGGCCTTATGTCATTCTCTTCCACCTTCCAGCATTGTTGCTGAGAGCTTCTAATGTTACTCTGTTCTTGATCTTTAGTTTGAAGCTTGTTTTTTTTTTCTTTTCAGAAGCTGTGCTAACTTCTTTTTGTGCTCTCTTCTTTTTATCTTCTTCTGACACTACAGAGGTATCAGGGGCTTCAAATTCCCAAGCCTTTTGGAGGTTCTATTGTGTAAATTGGATTGCTTCTTGACTTTTCCATTGCCAGTTTAGGAGTCAGCTTTGTTACACATGCTTTTCAGTTTCAAATGGTTTTTATTTTTCTCCTTTATCTTCTTTGTTCCTCCTTTTGCTCTTGGGGCTTGAGCCTAAAAACAAACATAAAAAACTTTACTATGGTTTTAGTAAGATGTTTGGGAGGACCAGAGGTGTCCACTCCTCCATCTTTATCCAGGATTCTACCTGTTTTGCACCTCAGACGTCTCTGTTGTGGATCTTGCCCCCTCTCTGTCCCTGAGACTGCCCACAGAAGGGCCACTCACAAGCGCCTGTCATCAGATGCTCTGTCCTTATCGACTTGACTTCTCAGCAGCATCTGATGTGACTGCTTTCTCCTTTCCCAGATGATCTTTCTTTGCTTTGACGAGTCCACCTCGTGCTGGGGTTTTCTCATTCACCAGCCATTCCTCCCAATCTTCTCAGCTGGTTCCTTCTCCGTATCCAGCCTCTAAATAATGGAGTTCCTCAGGCTAGCTTTTTTGGGCTCTCGTCACTCTCCCTACTCTCTCTAGTAGGTTTAACCCAGTCCCATGGCTTTAAATGCTGCATACATGCTGATGGCACCCACTGAGCTCTTTTACCCACTGAGTTCTCACTTGGCCTCTCTGGGCATGTTGTGAACAGAACTCTGGGTTTCCCTTCAAACCTGTTTCTTCTCCAGTCATCTCGACATCAGTAAGTGGCACCATCATCTAGCTATCTGCTTAAAGGTAATTGGATCTATTACTCTCCTTCCTGATCCCATCTACCAGTAAGTTATATATCCAAAATATATCTTCAGTTTATCTTTTTCCTCAGGCATCAAGCCTAGTGCCTGACACATATGAGGCATTTACTAGTCAGTGGTCCAATGAGTGACACCAATAGAAACACCAAGAAAATGTATGTAAAAAAATGTCGGCTTGGGGCCAGGCATGGTGGCTCATGCCTGTAATCCCAGCACTTTGGGAGGCCAAGGCAGGTGGATCATTTGAGGTCAGGAGTTCAAGACCAGCCAGGCCAACATGGCGAAACCCTGTCTCTACTAAAAATACAACAACAACAACAAAAATTAGCCACGTGTCATGGTGCACGTCTGTAATCCCAGCTACTTGGGAGGCTGAGGGAGGAGAATTGCTTGAACCTGGGAAGCCAGGACGCGGAGGTTCTGGTGAGCCAAGATCACACCACTGCACTCCAGCCTGGGTGACAGAGTGAGACTCCATCTCAAAAAAAAAAAAAAAAAAAAAAGTAGGCTCTTTAAAAATGGGGAAGTCATGAAAAACAAAGCCTGACGAACTATTCTAGATTAAAAGATTTAAAAAGATGTAACATAACTTTACATAAAGATATGTAATACATGATCCTTGATTAGATTCTGGCTTTATCAAATCCAGCTATAGAGGGTATTATAGGGAGATGGGGGGAAAATTGGAATATAAATTGTACATATATATTGTATTGATGATATTATGATTATGTGTTATGATACCTGCAACTCATTTCCAGAGGTTCAGAGGAAGAAAGCGTCTATCAGGAGTGGGGGAGGGAGAAAACAAATGCAACAAAATGTTAACAGTTGGTGAGTCTAGATGAAGGGTATATGGGTGTTCGTTGTACTGTTCTGTTGTCTTTGAAGATTTTTTTAAATTAAAAATTGGGAAAAAAATCAACAATGGAGAAAAATTTAGTGGAGGGAAACTTTAGGGAAATTTTTAATCCCCAAAATGCTGAGGTCCATTTTGAAACATACTATTAAATGTAACAAAGGCTGAGGATATACAGTGTTGATATATTCAATAGGAAGGAAATAAGAACGAGTAGAAACAAGGCCTTTCTGGAAGTTACCTCTTAAAAAATTGGTGTGAAAGTGGATGGTCAGCTGCCCACCAGAGGGCAGTGCAGGCAGTGATTCCGCGGTCTACAGTAGGCCCGCTGAAAAGCAGGGGTTTTCTTTCCCTCATAACTGGCTCCACATGAGGTCGCTATTCTCTGCACAAAACGTTTTTAGGATTCTTAGACTGTTTGAGAAGAGAGAGAATGCGGGTAGGTATAGTGCTTCCCATTTCTTTCCCTCCACTCTGATCTATTTCCAGATTCTGTGGGTTTTAGCCTTTGGCTCCTCTGATTCATGGATTCTTTGGAAGGATCTAGATATTGGAAGTACAGATCTGCCTTCCTAAGTATGTGTTTCGAAGTCCAATAATGCATTTGCCCATGAGCATGTCAGGATTTATATCTGTTTTTAAAATCACAAACTGCCAAAGTATCATCCCATTGCAATTAATCTTTAGGTTTCATAGGATTTATTAAAATTCTGTACAACAAACCCCTGTGACACGAGTTTACCTATGTAGCAAACCTTCACATATACCCCCAAACCTAAAATAGAAGTTAAAACTAAAAAATAAAATTCTAGGGAATTTCATTTAGGGATTTTACCTCTTTTAAACCTAGGATGTTCCTCCTTACTGAGTGGTTGACTTAAAAGAGCCATTTTTCTATGTGCTTACCCAGAAAAGCTGGGTTAGTATAAATGTCTTAGAAAATTACCCAGCACAGAAATGATTACTCTTTGGTACATAGTTGTTCTTTCACCTAACACTTAGCCAATGCCTGAGGCACCACATTGTGCTACTAGACTAGGGAATTAAAATCCACAGAGGTTAAGGAGTTAGCCCCAGTCTCCCGAGGTGCTTATAGTAGGGGGCAGACAAGCCCCAAACAAATTTAGACAAGACTTTCAGAAGTAAGTACTACATTTAGATAGAAACAAAAGTGCTTTGGGGAGAACAGGTGATGAGTAGGGATTGGTGCAGGTGGACATGGGTGGTTCACTGGCCTTGTCTTGGCTCAGTGCCCAAAGTCCTGCTTAGAGGTTCCTCAAGGCCAAATTCAGAATCAGGACAACACCAGCCTGCTCTGACCATCCCCAGATAAGTCAAGTGCCCTTCCTGTGTTCTCATGGCATCTAGTTCATGCCTCTGTTATAGCATGCTATTCATGATTGTCAATTTGCATGCTCTTCTCCCCCGAGGACATAGACTGACTACTAACGGATTGGCGCATTCTCCCATTGTGGGTCCATTCTGGTCCTGAACATGCTTTCCTCCCTTTGGGCTACTCTCTGTTTTCCTCTGGCGTTTGTCTTTTTCCTCAAATACAATGGCATAGTCTCACTGACATCTTACAAAGTGAAGGACAGAAAAGGAACTAACACTTATTGAGTGTCTTTTTTGTGCTGACTGCTGTGGTCACTGTGTTAGGTGCTTTGTGAACGAACATTTTCTCGCTTATTCTTGTGCCTGTAACAAACATACCAGTTTCTTCCCTTTTCAGTTCTTTGCACTTGCTATTTCCTCTCCTAGAAGCCATTTTTTAAGTCCTCAAGAAGGGCTCCCTTTTCTGCTAACAAGCACGTATAGTTTACAAACCATTCTTCTTAGGTGAACGTTGTTAGATTGGTTACCCCCTCTCCTCTCAGTGGTGGGTGGGTAGGGTGTCACGGACAGGAATTAGCTGAAGCCTGGCTGAGATTCTTTGACTTCCTTTCTCTTCCTGTTTGCCTGTCTGTCTAACTGCACCCCCAGTACATCGAATCCTGTCACTGGATGTCCCAACTTAGTTTACTAATTTTTATTATAATTGCTTTATTTCTACCTCATTATAACTCATAGTGTCATCTAGACTGTACCTCTCCTAGGAGATGAGGGATTGAATTTCTTGACTAGCTTTCCTCTTGAGGTCAGGCTAACCCATCATTTTTAACAGATTGTTTTGCTCTTCATAACCTATCAGTAAATCAGACCTTTATAAACTGATGTGTGTGTGTGTATGTATATATATGTATACGTATATATATACATATATACATACATATATACGTATATATATACATATATACATACATATATATGTATATATATACATATATACACATATATACGTATATATACATATATACACATATATACATACATATACATATATACATATACATATATACATATATATACACATATATACATATATATACACATATATATACTTAATAGTAAAAATTCCGTGTATTTCTACAGATTTAAAGTTAAAACTATATCCAAGTGTTCATGTTGTAATATACAGTAAATTCTTACCTTTTAAAGTGTTACCTATTCTTGAAGGTTCAATTCTAGACCCAACTCGTCTGACATTTTTCTCATCTATAGTAAACCACATTAATCTTTCCTGCGCTGATTTCCTGTGGTCTACATGCTTCATTTTGGCCTTTAATATCGAAAGACTTGTTTGTTATTTAGTTGCTTTGTGTATCTACACCTTATATGTCCAATAGTAAATGGCACAATGTGAGTTGATTATGGCAGTGTTTTCTCAATTTTTGCAATGTTTAAAAAGTGTCACTTTTTAAAGGACTTTTTGAAGCGAAATATCTTTATTTTTGCTAATTAAGTACTTATTTTTTAGATATAATTTTAGAATAATTCATTTCATTTAGTTTTTCTTAAAAGCATTTTCATTTAAATATATTTTTCTACATTTTGATTATTCATTTTATTCTCAGTATTCTTTTTTTTTTTTTTACTTTTAAGTTTGGGATACATGTGCAGGTTTGTTACCTAGGTAAAACTGTGTCATGGGGGTTTGTTGTACAGATTATTTTGTCACCCAGGTATTAAGCCTACTACCCATTAGTTATTTTTCCTGATCCTCTCCCTCCTCCCACCCTCCAAAATACCCCAGTGTCTGTTGCTCCCTCTGTGTGTCCATGTGTTCTCATCCCACTTGTAAGTGAGAACATGCAGTATTTGGTTTTTTGTTTTTGCATTCGTTTGCCAAGGATAATGGCCTCCAGCTCCATCCATGTTCCTGCAAAGGACGTTTTTATGGCTGCATAGTATTCCATGGTATATATGTACCACATTTTCTTTATCCAGTCTATCACTGATGGGCATTTAGGTTGAATCCATGTCTTTGCTATTGTGAACAGTACTGCAGTGAACATACACGTGCATGTGTCTTTATAATAGAACAACTTCTCTTCCTTTGAGTGTATACCCAGTAATGGGATTGCTGGGCCGAATGATATTTCTGTCTTTAGGTCTTAGAGGAATTGCCACACTGTCTTCTACAATGGTTCAACTAATATACATTCCTGCTAACAGTGTATAAGTGTTCCTTTTTCTCTGCAACCTTTCCAGCATCTGTTGTTTTTTGACTTTTTAGTAATAGCCATTCTGACTGGTGTGAGATGGGCTTTCATTGTGGTTTTGATTTGCATTTCTCTAATAATCAGTGATGCAGAGCTTTTTTTTTCATATGATTGTTGGCTGCATGTATGTCTTCTTTAGAAAAGTGTCTGTTCATGTCCTTTGCCCATTTTTTAATGATTTTTTTTCTTGTAAATTTGTTTAAGTCCCTCACAGATGGTGGATATTAGATCTCTGTCAGATGTATAGTTAGTAAAAATTTTCTCCTATTCTGTAAGTTGTCTGTTTACTCTCTTGATAGTTTATTTTGCTGTGCAGAAGCTCTTTAGTTTAATTAGATCCCATTTGTCATTTTTTGCTTCTGTTGCAATTGCTTTTGGATCTTCATCATGAAATCTTTGCCTGTGCCTATGTCCTGAATGGTATTGCCTATATTGTCTTCCAGAGTTTTTGTAGTTCTGGGTTTTACATTTAAGACATTAATCCATCTTGAGTTAATTTTTGTATGTGGTGTAAGGAAGGGGTCCAGTTTCAATCTTCTGCATATGGCTAGCCAATTCTCCCAGGATCATTTATTGAATAGGGAATCCTTTCCCCATTGCTTGTTTTAGTAAGGTTTGTCAAAGACTAGATAGTTGTAGATGTGTGGCCTTATTTCTGGGTTCTCTATTCTGTTCTATTGGTCTGCATGTCTGTTTTTGTACCAGTACCATGCTGTTTTGGTTACTTTAGCCCTGTAGTGTAGCTTGAATTTGGGTAGCATGATGCCTCCAGCTTTGTTCTTATTGCTGAGGATTGTGTTGGCTATTTGGGCTCTTTTTTGGTTCCATATGAATTTTAAGATAGTTTTTTCTAGTTCTGTGAAAAATGTCAGTGGTAGTTTAATAATAGCATCGAATCTGTAAATTGCTTTGGGCAGTATGGCCATTTTCACAATATTGATTCTTCCTATCCATGAACATGGAATGTTTTTCCATTTATTTGTGTCATCTCTGATTTCTTTGAGCAGTGGTTTGTAGTTCTTGTAGAGATCTTTCACCTCCCTAGTTAGCTGTATTCCTAGGTGTTTTATTCTTTTTTGTGGCAATTGTGAATGGGAGTTTGTCCCTGATTTGGCTCTTAGTTTGACTGTTGTTGGTGTATAGGAATGCTAGTGATTTTTGCACATTGATTTTGTGTTCTTAGACTTTACTGAAGTTGTTTATCAGCTTAAGAACCTTTGGGCTGAGACTGTTGGGTTTTCTAGAAATAGAATCATATTATCTGCGAAAAGGGATAGTTTGACTTCCTCTCTTCCTATTTGGATACCTTTTATTTCTTTCTCTTGCCCGATTACCCTGGCCAGCACTTGCAATACTATGTTGAATAGGAGTGTTGAGAGAAGACATTCTTGTCTTGTGCCAGTTTTCAAGGGGAATGCTTCCAGCTTCTGGCCATTTGGTATGATGTTGGCTGTGGGTTTGTCATATATGGTTTTTATTATTTTGAGGTATGTTCCTTCAATACCTTGCTTATTGAGTTTTTAACATAAATGGATGTTGAATTTTATTGAAAGCATCTGGGTCTATTGAGATAATCATGTGATTTTTGTCTTTAGTTCTGTTTATATGGTGAGTCACATTTATTGATTTGCATATGTTGAACCAACCTTGCATCCTAGGGATAAAGCCTACTTGATCGTAGTGGATAAGCTTTTTGATGTGCTGCTGGATTCGATTTGCCAGTATTTTGTTGAGGATTTTTGCATTGGTGTTCACAAGGATATTGGCCTGAAGTTTTCTTTTTTTGTTGTATCTCTAACAGGTTTTGGTATCAGGATGATGCTGGCCTCATAGAATGAGTTAGAGAGGAGTCCCTCCTCCTCAGTTTTTTTGGAATAGTTTCAGTAGAAATGGTACTAGTTCTTCTTTGTACATCTTCTAGAATTCAGCTTGGAATCTGTCTGGACCTGGATTTTTGTTTTGTTGTTGTTGTTGTCATTTTTTGCTTGTAGGCTATTTATTACTGCCTCAGTTTCAGAGCTTATTACTGGTCTGTTCAGGGATTGAGTTTCTTCTTGGTTCAGTCATGGGACGGTGTATATGTCCAGGAATTTATCTATTTCTTCTAGATTTTCTAGTGTATGTGAATAGAGGTGTTCATACTATTCTCTGATGGTTGTTAGTATTTCTGTGGGGTCAGCGTTAATATCTCCCTTGTTGCTTCTGATTGTGTTTGTTTGAATATTCTTTCTTTACTAGTCTAGCCTCTGGTCTATATACTTTATTAGTTTTTCAAAAAAAAAATAGCTGCCAGATTCATTGACCTTTTGAATGGTTTTTCGTGTCTCAGTCTCCTTCAGTTCAGCTCTGATGTTGAGTATCCTTGTTAATTTTGTCTTGATGATCTGTCTACTATTGTCAGTGTGGTGTTAAAGTCTCCCTCTATTATTGTGTGGGAGTCTAAGTCTCTTTGAAGGTCTCTAAAAACTTGCTTTATTATGGCCGGGTGTGTGGCTTATGCCTGTAATCCCAGCACTTTGGGAGGCTGAGATGGGTGGATCACAAGGTCAGGAGATCGATACCATCTTGGCTAACACGGTGAAACCCCGTCTCTACTAACAAAATACAAAAAATTAGCTGGACGTGGTGGCAGGCACCTGTATTCCCAGCTACTCAGGAGGCTGAGGCAGGAGAATGGCATGAACCCAGGTGGAGCTTGCGGTGAGCCGAGATTGCGCCACTGCACTCCAGGCTGGGTGACAGAGCAAGACTCCATCTCAAAAAAAAAACAAAAAACAAAAAACTTGCTTTATTAATCTGAGTGTTCCTGTGTTGGGTGCATATATATTTAGGATAGTTATATCTTCTTGTTGAATTGAACCCTTTATCATTATGTAATGCCATTCTTTGTCTTTTTTTTTAAAGCTTTGTTGGTTTTAACTCTGTTTTGTCAGAAACTAGAATTGCAACCCCTGCTTTTTTCTGTTTCCCGTTTGCTTGATAGATTTTACTTTGTCCCTTTATTTTGAGCCTGTGGGTTTCATTGCATGTAAGATGGGTCTGTTGAAGACAGCATACTGATAGGTCTTAGTCCTTTATCCAGTTTGCCACTGTGTGCCTTTTAAATGGGGTATTTAGTCCATTTACATTCAAGGTTAGAATTGATACGTGTGAACCTATCATCAGGATGTTAGCGGTCATTTTGCACACTTGTTTATGTGGTTGCTTTATAGTGTCATTGGTCTGTGTACTTCAGGGTGTTTTTCTAGTGGCTGAGAATGGTCTTTCCTTTCCATATTTAGTGCTTCTTTCAGGAGCTCTTGCAAGGCAGTTCTGGTGGTAACAAATTCCCACAGCATGTTTGTCTGAAAAGGATGTATTTCTCCTTTGCTTACGAAGCTTGGTTTGGCTGCATATGAAATTCTGAGTTGGAAATTCTTTTCTTCAAGAAGGTGAATATTGGCCCCCAATCTCTTCTGGCTTTTAGGGCTTCAGCTGAGAAGTCCACTGTTAGTTTGATGGGCTTCCCTTTGTAGGTGACCTGACCTTTCTCTCTAGCTGCCTTTAACATTGTTTCTTTCATTTGGCCTTGGAGAATATGATGATAATGTGCCTTGGGGATGATCTTCTAGTGAAGTATCTGACTGGGGTTCTCTGCATTTCTTTAATTTGAATGTTGGCTTCTTTAGATGGGTTGGGGAATTTCTCATGGATGATATCCTGAAATATGTTTTCCAGGTTGCTTCCATTCTCTTTCTGGTATACCAGTGAGTCGTAGAGTCAGTCTCTTTACATAATCCCACATTACTCAGAGGGTTTGTTCATACCTTTTCATTCTTTTTTTTTCTCTATTCTTGTCTTATTTCAGAAAGCCAGTCTTCAAGCTCTGAGATTCTTTCCTCCGCTTAGTCTGTTCTGCTATTAGTACTTGTGATTACATTATGAAATTCTTGTAGTATGTTTTTCAGTTCTATCAGGTCAGAAATGTTCTCTATGCTGGCTATTTTGTCTGTCATGTTTTATCATGATTTTTAGCTTCCTTGGATTGGGTTTCAACATTTTCCTGTAGCTCAATGAACTTCATTTCTATTCCTATTCTGAATTCTATTTCTGTCATGTCAGCCATCTCAGCCAGGTTCAGAACCCTTGCTGGAGAAATAGTGCAGTTGTTTTGGAGGAAAAAAGGCACTTCTGGCTTTTTGAGTTGTCAGAGTTCTTGCACTGTTTCTTTCTCATCTTTGTGGGCTAATGTTTCTTCAATCTTTGAAGCTGTTGACCTTTATATGGCCTTTTTTTCTTTTATCCTATTTGATGACCTTAAGGGTTCGATTGTGGGATCAGGTGGATTCAGTCGACAGGTATTGTTTCTGGAAGATTATAGGGGGCCAACGTTCAGCTGCCAACTCCTGGACTGTGTGCTCTAACTCTGGAATACTCGTATTGGGCTCTGACTTTGTTCTCTGGCTCCTCGAGGTTAGGTATCCGATGCACTGAGGGTGCCAACGTGTAGTGACTGCTGGTCACTATGCTTTGATGGGTGGTGTCAGCCAAAGCATTTCATGGTGCGGTGGCGGTGGGATATGTCTTCATTCGCATGTGCCAGTGGCAGCGAAAGCATGGTGGCTGCAGCAGGGTGCCAGCAGGTGCCTGCCTCCATGTGAGCATTCACAGCAGCAGCAGAGGCAGCATGGCTGAGGGGGCGGGGGAGGCCCTGCTGGTGACTGTGCATGCAGTCATCATGGTGATCCTGTTAGCACAGGGGCAGGGCACTGGTAGGTGCAGGTCTATATACACTCTCTGTGTGCTGCAGGCAGTGGTGGTCACTGAGGGCTGGGGAAGGTCCACTGGCCTCTGTGCGTAGTTTCATTCCCATGGCAGCAATGGCACAGGGGTGGGATGAGGACGGGGCAGGCTGGCTCTGTGCCCACCAAGGCTCCAGCTGCAATGGCAGTGCAGCTGAAGGAGGGAGGTGGATTGCACCCCCAACTGCAGCAGTGGCAGGACAGGGTACATGCGCACACGTGCACTGGTAGGGCAAGGAAGACAAAACCCACCTGCGCACACACATGTTGGCAGAGTGATGTTGGAAGTGGCGGTGAGCCTGCGGGAAGCTGCAGTGGAGGGAGGGAGAGGGTGGGCTGCTGGGTGGCCGTGGGGGCCACCCCACTAGAGCTCTTCACCAATCAGGTGCCAGTCCACCAGCACAGGGTCTCTGATGCAGGCCCCCAGGACACCTAAGGCTTCCCTGCAAGCAGGGCTGGGGCCCTGGGAGAGAGGTCAGCAGACCAAGGGGTGCTCAGGTCGACTGTCCAGTCTGATGGGCAAGAGCGCCCTGCAGAGTTCAGGTCCGACAGTTCCCCTAGGGCTAAAGTCTCCTATGGGAACAAGTCAACCCTAGGGGGATGAGTGTCCCTGGCTGTGCTCCACTACAAATGCTCCCATACCAAACCCTCTGGGCTCTGCATAAGCCAGCGTGTTGCCCCTACCACTTCTCTGAGCAGCTCTTCCTGCCAACTCGAGTGTCTGTGATGGTCAGGGAGTCTCCTTCTGTCAGGATTCCAGAGGCCTTGGCGAGAGTAAGTTTCTCCTTACCAGTTCAACTCACCCATTCCCCCAGAGTCACTGGGGGCCAGGAATGAATGCCAGTGCATGGTAGTCCCATGCAGGGTTCCCAGCTTCTTCCCTCTTCAGCCCAGCTTCTGTGTCTTCCCTCCACCACTCTCAGTGCCTTCCCTCTGAAGATCTGTTAGGAGTGCTCCAGTTGTCCTGGTCCCTTGGTGGCAGCTGTTCCGCCTGGCTGCCTCTAGTCAGCCATCTTGCCCAGCACCCCTCCAGTATTTATTTAATAAGACTAATGTGATTGTGTTTAGTCAGAATGCTCCAAGGAACTGTTTTAGGAAGGAAAGAATGATGATAATTTCTTGTAGCTTATCTATAAAAGGTCATTTGGGAAGGACAACCATTTTAATCATTTATGGGACTTTGGGGTAGATTTTATAGTTACTATATTAAAGACATTTGCAGACATTTATGAAAATTTGTAAGTAGTTTTTTGATAAGCTGTCAGTACTTTAGTAGCTATAATTGCCTAAGCATTCCTAATTATATGTTGAGCTTTCGAATTTTTACCAGAGCTTCTTCCTGGTAAAGCTTAAACATCAGCCTCCAATCAGTTAGATTAATCTCTAAATTTATGACAATTAAATTCATCTGACCTGGTTACTGGGCACATTTCAGACATCAGACTGATCTTTATCATGAAACCACTAGGAATATTTTAATTTTAAAATTGACCTTTTGGAGTCAGCTTTTCTTTAATCTGCCAGTTATACATAACAGAAATATTTCTTTAAAAAGTAACCTGACTTTATTAATGTATTTAATTTCAAAAACTGAAGTGGTATAAAATGTGTATAGGGCAAAATGCCTTGATAAACTAATGACATTCCTTTTTATTTATAGAGATACTTTCTAGTTGGGAGCAATAATGCAGAAACGAAATATCGTGTCTTGAAGATTGATAGAACAGAACCAAAAGATTTGGTCATAATTGATGACAGGGTAAGTATCCTCCAAACCTGACTGCAAAAAAACTTTAATACCTGTTGTTTAAAGGACATGAAATATCCTTACAGTTTTTAGTGATATATTATTTTTATCATAAATCTAAAAGTTTCCGTTATTTTTCTTGGTTGGCTAGAATTTGAATCTCCAATCTGATTTCTAGAAATCACTGGTGTCAAGAAGTATGCCAGAATTATACTTTGCCCCTTGTTTTGACTTGTTTTCGAAAACACACTCTTAGGATAAGATAATGAGTATTGTTTCTTAAAGAGGGCTGACATTTTAAGGATTCAGTGTAACTTAATATTGCATCTGCCAAAGAGACGATCTGTTATGGTTCTTTAATATCAAGCTACTTGAAGTCAGGGAGGACTTCTATGCTACAGACTTTATTTTCCTCCTAAAAATCACCTCTAGGACCTTTACTGATGATTTGCTATACACTAAGGAAATGTTAAGCTGTTCTTATCCAGAGTTAGATTATCCAGAGTCAAGAATACAGAGGCTGGAATTCAGATGGCACAAAAACCTGAAGCTGTTAGTCAAAAGTGAAATACTATATGGTGGTTTGAACAGTTAAGTTTAACTTTTCACACAAAAGAACTCAAGTTATCTTTTGTGTTGAAATTCCTGTCTGTGAATATTTCGGAATTCATAAAGATTCCTGGTTTCTCAAATATGTAGTAACTACAGTGTGGAATCCATTTTCACTAAGCTACTTGTAACAAAACTATTTTCTGTGTTGTAATAATTTTAGATAAATTCTTTGTTATGATTTCCCATGCTACTCCTGGGGTCCATTCTACTCCCCACCTATCTGAGCATTTTTAACAATATAATGTAATGGTTCTTGGCTTTATTTGGAGATGGGAGCAATTGGTCAGAGAGCCCTTTGAAATGTTAAGAAAATCTATGGGCCTTCTTGTTAAAGATGCACATTTACTCAAAATTTTGCACATAGTTTTAAGGGATTCATGGACTCTTGAAATTTACCTGTAGATCCCTTAAATCTCTGCATCTCTGGTTTAGAGTATAAGGTTTGGACACTTTTTTTAGTATAGCAGCATGATCCAATAACCAACCTTAATTGCTAATGTTAAAGAACTTGTTAGCTTTTTAAAATTGTAGCTTACTTGTGTACTATTATATACTTCTGTATGAAATAGCTGATGATGCTTGTAGGTAACTTTTTAACTTTCAGGCACAAATAATAAATAATCTAAAGTCTAAGTACAACCTTACAGAGTAAATGTGCTTATTCTTAGCATGTCTATACTCAACAAGAAGTAAGGGAACTTCTTGGCCGCTTGGATCTTGGAAATAGAACAAAGATGGGACAGAAAGGATCCTCGGGCTTATTTCGAGCGGTTTCAGCTTTTGGTGTTGTGGGTAAGAAATCTGCCCCCCTTCTTACAATCTCTTGTTTTTTGTTTTTGTTTTCTCTACATAGACTACTTAAAGGAGTTTATAAGGCTATAAAGCTTTAAAATTATAATTACCTGTAGCTTTGGTTATTTAAAACTTCATTATCCATCAATCAGATAGCAAACAGCGTTTCTGTAGCATCTGCTTATGCACTTAGCACTGCTCAGTTTTATTTAGGATACAAACAAATATCAAAATGTTTTTGGCCTTTGAGGAAGTTGCTGTCTGTCTCATTGATGAATGAAAAAGTAAAAATTAGCTTGGACTGGACTGTAAACATCCACCCTGCCATTCATCAGCTGGAGTAACAAATCACGTAAAACTGGATTTAAAATTACTAGGAATTTCTCCTGAGGTTAGTCTATAGTTATAAAATGTCATAACCCCCTTCTTTGGATGACTGCTTTTTTTTTTTTTTTTTACTCACTGAGAAACTTTGGTTTCTAAAATCACAGACCATCAGAAACTTCACTGTTTGAAATTGTGTTAGTAAGATAAAACATCCCACATTTACTTGGACAACCCAAGTCACTGTGACACAGAGAAGCAGCTTTGGTTTACCAACTCAGGTGCAGAGCTTCAGAGACAAGGTTTCTGAACACAGTAGTCCATAGATATGATGATTCTGTTGTTTTCAAGGAAACAGGACCCTTGGTCCTAAGCTCCACCTTTCCCCCAATTCTGTAATAACTCCTTTACTTTAGCAAGATGCTCCATGGTTTCTCTGATATGCATTGTCCCTCCTTGTGGTGGATCAATAAACCTGTCTTTACTGTACTATGGGTTTGTCCCTGATTGGTCTGTGGCAGAGGACAAAATCCAATGTACATAAAACAACTCTAAGATTATAAGTAAGAGCCAAGCTGTGTAGTATGAATTAAATGGTGTTGGAGGTCACAGAAGAGGTAAATTACTTGGACCTGGAATGGCCAGGGAAGATTTCCTATAGTAGATGAGACTTGAGCTGTACCTTGAAGGAGGAACAAGGTATGGATAAATGCAGAGAAGAAAAGAGGGAACTCCAGTAAGGGTGACAGCAGAGGCACATGCATGAAGGTACCCAGAGGTGCTGGGAATGCTGGGGAGTAGTCAGGCAAGGCCAGATTGCTTTGGGCTTTGAAAGCCAAAGCAGGGGGCTATTGTATTTTAGCATCTCTGCTGCCAGCACCTTATTTTGAGTCTTTTTTTCTGTAAACACCTAGGAAATTATCTCTGTGTTTCTTAAACCTACTGGACTGTGTGTAATATTAAGTGGTTGTATTGGTTCGTTCTCGCATTGCTATAAAGAAATACCTGAGACTGGGTAATTTATAAAGAAAAGAGGCTTAATTGGCTCATGGTTCTGCAGGCTGTACAGGAAGCATAGCAGCTTCTGCTTCTAGGAGGCCCCAGGAAACTTACAATTATGGCAGAAGGGGAAGGGACAGCAGGTGTGTCTTAGATGACTGGAGCTTAATTAAGGAAGGGTGGGGGAGGTGCCACACATTTTTAAGCAACACTTTTAAGCAACCAGATCTCATGAGAACTCTGTATCACGAGAACAGCACCAAAGGGGTGGTTGTAAACCATTCAATCATCCACCCCCATGACCCAGGCACCTCCCACCAGGCCCCATCTCCAACAATGGAGGATTACAATGGAACATGAGATTTGTGTGAAGACACAAATGCAAACCATATCAGCGGTTTCTACAGATATTAACAAAATTAATATGGACTTGACTATGCTATATGTTTTCAGATTCTTATTTTGGGTCTTCTGTTTAGCACTTTCTATTTTGTGACTGTATGTCTATGAAAACTTTGATTATATTCTGCCATCCTTGGAGTTTGCTTTTCTAAGAATACTGTCGTTGCTCTTCATACGTAATCCCTTTAGGCTCATTTTGTGTGTTAGGTGGCTGCAGGGGAAGGTAAAGAGTAGTATAACATGACTGGTTTTTTCTCCTCAGGCCTGGCCCCTTTTCTATGCCTTTTGCTTAGTCTTGAGAAGGCCCTTGAGGTTACATGTTGAATGGATGAGTGTTTGTGGGAATGTGTATGTCTGTATGTGTCATGTGAGTTCATGTGCTTAAATGCCATAAATGCCAGTATGTTAAATTCCACTTTCAGTCCTGCTTATATTTTAAATTTAAGAAAAAAATACTGTAAATAAAATGTGTTTAAAATATAGTAGACTCTAATTTAAATAATAGTTACTTAATAGTTTAAGCTTAAATGTTGATACCTTATTACATTTTTTTTTTTTTTTTTTTTTTTTGAGACAGAGCCTTGCTGTGTCACCCAGGCTGGAGTGCAGTGGCGCGACCTTGGCTAACTGCAACCTCCACCTCCCGAGTTCAAGCCATTCTCGTGCCTCAGCCTCCCAAGTAGCTGGGATTACCAGCGTGCGCCACCATGCCTGGCTGGTTATTGCATTTTTTGTAGAGATGGGGTTTCGCCATGTTGGCCAGGCTGATCTCAAGCTCCTGGCCTCAAGCAATCTGCCTGTCTCAGCCTCCCAAAGTGCTGGGATTGCAGATGTGAGTCACTATGCCTGGCCACAACTTTTTTGATAGGCATTTCGTAATGTGTATATACTATTGAATGCCTTATTGGCCAAATTTTATTATTCAAAATTGAAGTTTTCTTGATGATTAAATGTAACAAAGTGAAAATCACTTATTGAACTGCGTGGGTTTTGTTTTGTGTGTTTGTGTCCGTGTGTGTGTGTTTTTTTTTTTTTTGAGACAGGACCTTGCTCTGTCATCTAGGCTGGAATACAGTGGCCAATCATAGCTCGCTGCAACCTCAACCTCCTGGGCTCAAATGATCTACCTGCCTCAGGCTCCTGAGTAGCTGGGACTACAGGCATATGCCACCACGCCCAGCTAATGTTTTTTCTTTTCTTTTTTTTTTTAGAGGTGGTGGTCTCACTTTGTTTTCCAGGCTGGCCTCAAACTGCTGAGCACAAGCAATCCTCCTGCCTTGGCCTCCCAAAGTGTTAGGATTACAGGCATAAGCCACCGTGCTCAGCCTGAACTGTGTTTAAAAATAGCTGTCCTTGGGTATTCCAGAGTTGTATTGGGCTGTTTGACTTTACATTAAATGGCCTCTAGACTGCTGGACTGTTTTGTTTTTTTTTAATACTTTGGTCACCTTTTATTGTTCTTGACATGTTTGCTTTTAGCATATTCCTAGCCTCATTTTTAATCTATTGATAACCAAGCTTGTAAAACTAGAACTTTTCTTTGAATCAATTGATAACCAAGTTTGTAACCAGACGTTTAATTTACACACAAGTTTTGGTTAATAAACTCTGGGTGAGGGCTGAAGGTGTCCCCATGTTTCTTTTAAAGGTGACATTCTTAGCTATTTCTGTTGAAGTTAGAGCCCTTTTAGCTTTGAGACTGTGCATGTATGGTGAAGTCACTGTAAGATTAACCTGCAAGTAAAGTAAGACAATAATGTACTGGTAAACATTTAGTATTTTTATGGAAATGTGCCTTATGTGTCCTACTTCAGTCATGTAAATAAAGTTAAGAATCCATGAAAAGTAAACAGGGAGTAATAAAAGTCTATGATTTTTCTAGTACAAGCTTAGAAATGTAGTGGATACTGAAATTATTAACACAAAATACTTATCTTTGAAAAATGTGTAGTCTAGTTGTTAAAATAACACGTGTGAAATGACTAGAATGGTTGTGTTCTATTCTGTGGCTAAAATATTTTCTTCACTAACTTTTTGAACATGCTGAATTGGTGGAAAATATTTTTGTTGGAATGTTTTGGATTGTTGTCATGGTTTATTTAGTACACGTCATGAGAATCTAGAACAATACTTCTCTAGGATCTGTAATAAAGGACCATTTTTCTCCCCCTCCCTCACATATATCACATGTTGCAGACCAACACCACATGTGACTTAAAACACGAGTTTAATACTATCCAAACTAGTCTATGCCCTGTGTGAGGGCAGATTCACTGATCATGCACACAGATGTTGTGGGGCAATCTAAATTGTTCTAAAGTTTCTAAATCCTTCCTCTCAATTTGTTTACTTGTCTTTTCATGGGCCAGTTCTGAAAGCTCATGGACCAGCACTGGTCCCTAGGCCATATTTTGAATATTACTGACCTAGAGGGTTTTCCTTGCTATAAACGGATTGATCCAGTCTTGTAGCTGCCTGGCCAATTCCTGATCTGTTCCTTTGTTATTTGACAGCCAGCAGGAAGTTTGGGAAACCACTGGATGGGATCGTGAGCATCCATCACTAAGTTGTTTTATGTGGTCCTAGGGCACATGAATGGAATGACCTATAGTCCATACTACTCAGTTCTGTTATCATCCCAGCTCCTTTTGATACATAGCCCTTAGGTATGTGTTCTTTTTCTGCCACTGTCGTCTGTCAGACGACACTCTTCTAAGCCTCTAGTATGTTGAAGGGGAGTGGCAAAATAAGAAGTGTCAATACGGTACACTGTGATGGACTAAGCTATTATTTAAAACAATACCCTTACAAATAGACTGCAGATCCAAGATAACAGTGAAAACACCAAAAAAGTGTGAGTCTCAGACTAGTTAGGGGGCAGTATGATTTGATAGTAAAGATGTCACTTTGGTTCCAGAGAGCTCTGTTGTACAAAGGCACTGGGTACCTTGTGGGGGGTTTTGGTCCTTCTCTGCTGGAGTGCTGTTCTCACTGGAGGCTTTCAAGATAATAGCTGGCTGGCATGGTGACCCCCCATACAGGATATTACACTATTCCCTGTTAGTGGGCTGATGAGGGTCCTCTCCAGCCACCAGAATTGCATACTACTCCATTCTCTCATATTGTCCTTTTTAATATACTTTGCTTGGCTTCCCTCTCAAGTGACACAGCCTTTTTTATTTTGGAGAGAGAAATCACTTTTGCATGACGACCATCATCTTGTCTTCTGGAAAGTACTCAGTGAAATTGGTCTGGGGTCAGAAGTACATAGAATGAAGATGAAGAAACTTGTTCTGGTGTTCATCATGTTAGAGGGATGAACAGGCTGATTCTTGGTGGATGTCTATGCCAAACTGAAGCCTTTAATTGTTGAGAGACATTTCCAATTGGTAGTAACAAGGAAGTGGAAAATAATCTCATTTATAATATACTGAAGCCATTTGTGCTGGAAGAAGAGTGTCTCTTTTGTGCAGTATGTTTACTTTCCCTTATACAAATTATGAAGGGAAGTGTAGAATGATATAAATAGCCTGGCGCTAAAAACATAAAATTAAAATTCAATTAGAATGCAGGTTGAGAGAAATTATTACTAAGAATTTTTATCTAAAAAATAAATATACAGTAAGAATAAAAGGAAAACTAATTTATCTTGTAAATATTTATTATTTAATCCCAATTACATTCCATTTTTAAGTTTTTTGGTGTGTGTGCTGCTTCTGAAATGCTTACTTTTGTAAGTTTTATATTTCTGAAAGGATGACTACTTCCTAAGTTGCTTTTAGTGAAGTTGTCATCAGCTTTTTTTTTTTCCTTCCTTCCCATTCCTGTGTCCTTCAACTTTAGTGAGGTCATTTTTGGCTAGTCTCTAACCTTTTTTAAAAAACACTTTGTGTTTTGTGGATTTCTAAAATACAAATATTTTTCATTATTTTAATAGCATTTTTTTCGCAGTGGCATGGCCGATAAGATTCTTGAGGCATCTTTCCATTATAGATTTCAGCTCATTTATGTTAATGTATTCAATTAGTCATTCTTTTTTCATCAGCTGAGAATAGCAAGACATAGATCATAGGTATTTGCCAATTCTAGAGCAAAAATTCAGACAGAGCACCAGGATCCTAGCTTAGACTTTATAGACTATAACACTCTGAGAGAGAGACACACACACACATACAGAGAGAGAAACAAAGAGAATGTATGTGTAAGAAAGTTCATTTTGAAAGATAGCTAGATATAAGATTCTTATATATATATATATTTTAGTACTTTATGGCATCCCTCTTCATTCTGGCTTTCATTGCTTCTGATGAGAAGACAGCTGTATATGACTGTATCTAGCTTGCCCTGTGAGTGAGTGAGCTGGGCAGGGATGGGACCTTGTGTTCTTGGCCTGACATGCCTGGAGTAGAGCCTCTACCCTGTGAGTCGGTGCTTGGTTGAAGGAAGGAGCCCAGACCTTAGCCATGCTTGCCTGGAATAGAGCTTTTACAACACAGAGTTGGTGGGGATGAGAAAAGCTGGTGGCCTACCCCTCATGAGCAGCAATTGTGGTCCTAGACTGGGAGCTGGAGAGAGAGGAAGGAGCCCTGCCTTCTTGGCTGCACCTGCCCAGAGTAGATATCCTGTCACGCTGAACTGGGAGGCAGTGTGGAAGGGGAGCAGGCCATGATCCAAATGCCACAGACTTGCTGTTCTTAACAAGATTTATTAGATTTTCTTGGATAAATGTTTCTCCACTTTCTGTATGCCCTTAGGGCAGTTTCCAGAAACTTTTAATGTTTTCCTTTGTTTTTATTATTTTTACTAGTTATGGTTGTTTTCCTAGGAAAGAGTCTGCTGAGCTCCTTGCATTGCTATTTCAGAAGTGTCCCCTCTTCCCCACCACCAAGAAAGTTAGTTTTAACTCCCAAAGCAAAGTTCAGGGAACCTGAAAGTTTTTGACCAAGATTGTATGGCAACTAGTGTGTTGCTGAGAATATAATGCTGCTGAACATTAATGTATATGGCTCTTTCTTTAGTCACCAATATAGAACCTCTATATTCTAATGATCTGACATAAAATATAACTCTATTTATAACTCTCCAATATTCATTTAAAAACTGAACTATCAGAAATGATATTTGTGGAAGATTGCATGAAGGATATGTAATTTACTTGATACATTGTTTTGTTTGCCCAACCTATTCACTTTCCAGGGAACTGGCACCATGTCCCCTGGCCTCATCTAGGCCACCTAGTTATCATATAAAATGGCTTCCAATGCTGCATGATTCTATTTTTTGGCCATAGTTGATTGGGCCTGGGCTGGGCACCTGACCCAAGTTGGGTCGGTCCAAGTTCTTCCCCAGGAATTCTGAAATTGAACTTGATAAAAATGTCCTTTTCTTCCCAGTAAAGGTTTTGGATGGAAAGCCCAGAGCTGTCAGCAGTTGTGTTTCCTACCACATGATCCAGAGAAGTGGAGGAGCTTGGTCTATGGAGAGAGAGAAGAATGGAGTAGATGTTCAGAAACATATCTTGACTAGGCTTTTTCTGAGGCCCAGTCACACTGTTTCCCATGTGTGGAATGGATCACTTCAGGATCCTTAATATAAATTCCTTTTTTTAGTTTAAGCTGGCTCAAATTGGTTTTTGACATTAATTATCAAGAGTCCATGAAGTTTGTTCTTTTGGGCAATATTTCCCAAAATATGTTCCTCAGAACGTATATCCATTGGTTTTTGTTGTTGTTGTTTTAAGGCAGGGGGTGGGAGGAGGTTCCATGAACAAACGAATCTGGAAAGGCACTTGGTTTTTATCTCCCATCAAGATTCACGGTGTACTTTAGCACAGTCCTATAAGGTTCTCAGGATTTTTGTTTTAAGTTTCTTAGTCCAGTATTATTTGCTCACTGCCACTCCTCTCCCCACTGGGATTCCATTAACTAATATTTCATGGAGAACACATTTGGGGAAATGTTACCAGAGATACTTAGATTTTTATCTTCAGATGAAATTAGACCTCTGTTCAGCTGTGTACCTTGCCTGCATTCTTTTAGTTTGTAAAGAATTACATTTATTGAATTGTGCCTTGGCATATGAAACAGCATTGAGAAATGTGTCCTTGACATCGCTGGAGAATTCTCCTGAGGTTGTTCTCTACAGCACATATCTTTTTATGTGGACTCACTCTGAAATTGTCTCCCAGTTCTTGTAACTACTGTAGCTTCTCCAAGTAGTGGTTTAGTTTTTATCTTTCAGCCACTGTGCATGGTATAATTGGATGTGTGTTGCTCTTTGCATTATCTGTTAGAAAATGGAGAGCCAAATGTGGGGAATAGTACATAGGATCTTAAGATGCATTCTTATGTACAACTTTTATTCTTGGACTCATCTTACTATGTTTTTAAACATTATTTCCTTTACTGTAATTTCCTCTTCAGTTTTATAATCCTTTGTGTGTATGTGTGTGTGTGTGTGTGTACATATATATATATATTTAATTTTGGTAAAAAACAGAATTTACTGTCACAATCATTTTTAAGTGCACAGTACAGCAGTGTTAACTGTATGCATCTTGTGCAACAGATCTTGAGAATTTTTTCATCTATGCAAAACTAAAGCTCTACACCCATGGAACAACAACTCCTCTTAATCTTATATCTATTTGTGCTTAAGGCACCTCAGTCCTATTTGCAGTGAGACTAAGAGGAATGAATGAATTAAATTGTTTAGAGTAATTTTTTTTTTAATTTAAGTTCTGGGATACATGTGCAGAATGTGCAGGTTTGTTACATAGGTATACACACGTGCTGTGGTGGTTTGCTGTACCTATCAACCCACCATCTAGGTTTTGAGCCCCACATGCGTTAGGTATTTGTCGTAATGCTCTTCCTCCCCTTGCCCCCACCCCTCGACAGGCCCTGGTGTGTGATGTTCCCCTCCCTATGTCTATGTGTTCTCATTGTTCAGCTCCCACTTATGAGTGAGAACATGCTGTATTTGGTTTTCTGTTCCTGTGTTAGTTTGCTGAGAATGATGGTTTCCTGCTTCATCCATGTCCCTGCAAAGGACATGAACTCATCCTTTTTTATGGCTGCATAGTATTCCATGGTGTATATGTGCCACGTTTCCTTTATCCAGTCTATCATTGATGAGCATTTGGGTTGGTTCCAAGTTTTTGCTATTGTAAATGATGCTGCAGTAAACATATGTGTGCATGTGTCTTTATAGTAGCATGATTTCTAATCCTTTGGGTATATACCCAGTAATGGGATTGCTGGGTCAAATGGTATTTCTGGGTCTAGATTCTTGAGGAATCACCACACTGTCTTCCACAATGGTTGAACTAATTTCCACCAAAAGTGTAAAAGTTTTCCTGTTTCTCCACATCCTCTCCAGCATCTGTTGTTTCCTGACGTTTAAATGATTTCCATTCTAACTGGTGTGAGATGGTATCTCATTGTGGTTTTGATTTGCATTTCTTTAATGATAAGTGATGATGAGCTTTTTTTCATATATTTGTTGGTCGCATAAATGTCTTCTTTTGAGAAGTGTCTGTTCATATCCTTTGCCCACTTTTTGATGGGGTTGTTTGTTTTTTTCTTGTAAATTTGTTTAAGTTCCTTGTAGATTCTGGATATTAGCCCTTTGTGAGATGGAGAGATTGCAACAATCTTCTCCCATTCTGTAGGTTACCTGTTCACTCTGATGATAGTTTCTTTTACTGTGCAGAAGCTCTTTAGTTTAATTAAATCCCATTTGTCAATTTTGGCTTTTATTGCCATTGCTTTTGGTGTTTTAGACATGAAGTCTTTGTCCACGCCTGTGTCTTGAATAGTATTGCCTACGTTTTCTTCTAGGGATTTTATGGTTTTAGGTTTTATATTTAAGTCTTTAATCCATCTTGAGTTAATTTTTGTATAAGGTGTAAGGAAGGGGTCCAGTTTCAGTTTTCTGCATATAGCTAGCTGGTTTTCCCAGCACCATTTATTAAATAGGGAATCCTTTCCCCATTGCTTGTTTTTGTCAGATTTGTCAAAGATCAGTTGGTTGTAGATGTGTGGTGTTATTTCTGAGGCCTCTGTTCTGTTCCATTGGTCTATATATCTGTTTTGGTACCAGTACCATGCTGTTTTGGTTACTGTAGCCTTGTAGTATGGTTTGAAGTCAGGTAGTGTGATGCCTCCAGCTTTGTTCTTTTTGCTTAGGATTGTCTTGGTGTCTTGGCTATGCGGGCTCTTTTTTGGTTCCATATGAAATTTAAAGTAGTTTTTTCTATTTCTGCAAAGAAAGTCAATGGTAGCTTGATGAGAATAGCATTGAATCTATAAATACTTTGGGAAGTATGGGCATTTTCACAATATTGATTCTTCTTATCCATGGGCATAGAATGTTTTTTCATTTGTTTGTGTCCTCTCTTACTTCCTTGAGCAGTGGTTTGTAGTTCTCCTTTAAGAGGTCTTTCACGTGCCTTGTAAGTTGTATTCCTAGGTATTTTATTCTCTTTGTAGCAATTGTGAATGGGAGATCACTCATGATTTGGCTCTGTTTACAGTAATATTTTTAAGTGAGATAAATGTCAGTATAGATAGTCTTAGAGAATAATTCTAAGACACCTGAAAATTTGTATGGCTATAAATCATAGAAATAATAAAGTGAGAAATGTATCAAAGGTCTTTGGCCTTTTAAATAGGCATCTAAAAGCCATTACTAAGTTTATAAAGCATATTTCTCTTTATTTTTTGTTGCATAGGTTTTGTCAGGTTCTTAGAAGGCTATTATATTGTGTTAATAACTAAAAGGAGGAAGATGGCGGATATTGGAGGTCATGCAATCTATAAGGTCGAAGATACAAATATGATCTATATACCCAATGATTCTGTACGGGTTACTCATCCTGATGAAGCTAGGTATGTATGGTGGTAACTACCTTTTTTTTTTTTGGAGACAAGGTCTTGCCCTGTTGCCCAGGCTGGAAGGCTGGAATATAATGGCATGGTCATAGCTTGCTGTAGCCTTGGCCTCCCAGGCTCAAGTACTTTTTTTTAATGTCGTAGATCAGGTAGAAAACAAAATACAGTTTAGATATTACGAATGTTATGTAAAAAGATCAAATGTTGGCTCAGAATTTTAGAACTTTTGTTAAGAGCTGTTAAAAACCTCCATTATAGCAATTGGCAAGAATCAACAATGGCTACTATTAGGTGAGAGGTTGTTATTGAGGAATAGAATAATCACATAGTCCCAACATTTTAAACTCCATGGATCTCTTTGTTATTTACAGAGGAATAAGTATTTTTATGATGAAAAAAACAGCAGACATTCTTATCCAAATAATCAAACTTCGCATCACCAATAATGAAACAAAACTGACATTGTTTGACTCTCAGTGGGAAGGACACAGTTTACCTTAGTAGTTAAATATTGCTAAAAATATTTAACTTGAATCTAAGCATGGGGAAATAATCAGATAAATACATACCACTGGACTTCCTGCAAGATAACTGGCCTAGATTCTTAAAAGAATGTAAAAGTCATCAAAGACAAAAAACAAAGGACTGTTCCAGATTTTTAAACAGACGTGACAACTAAATGCAGATTTTGGTCGGATCCTGGGTTAAAAGTGCATGTACTTGTACACACATCCTCACACAAAGATCTAAAGGGCTTTATTTGGACAGTTTGTATGTGGACTACATACTAGTGATCTTGAATCAGTATTTAAATTTGGAGTATAATAATGGTTTGCGGTTACTGAGGAGATTGTCCTTGTTTATAACAGATACATGCTAAAATATTTAGGAGTGAAGTGTCATGATGTCTGCTACTTACAGTCAAGTGGTTTAGAAAAATAAAATGTACTTGTATATTTAAAGAGAGATAATATTTGTTTGTGTGTTTAAGGAGAGAGCGCTAAAAGTGAATTCAGAAGAAGGGCATAGTGGTGTTAATTGTACTTTTTTTTCCCTGCAATTTTTCCTGTATATCTGAAATGTTCAAAAGTTTTGGAGGAATTATTGGAACCTTGGAAACGTGGGAAAAGCTATTAACAAATTGATAAAATTGTAAAGGTTGAATTGATTTAATATTATGAAGATTAAAATGAAACAAAGAAATATTTATGAGTTTTTAGGATAGGTAACAGTTTAGATTTTAATTATATCCTGTACTTTTGTAGTGTTCCAATACATGAACCAAAATTTAAAGGTGATGCAGCCCTGTTGCTTGAGACCATCTTAGACAGTGGTTTTCTGGGCCCTTGTGATGTTGCTTTTGATGATGATTTGGAAGGGGGTTATTAGAAAATAATTTGTTTCATTTGAGGATAAGTACAGTTTATCAGAGTAGACCTTTTTCTTGCACTAACTGAAAAAAGTTATATCTGATACAGCTGATAGGAAGGCCTGCCTATACAGTGTATTGACTAAAAGTGAATCAGATTGACCAGAGCATGCGAATCCAGGGATAGGAAAAGTTCAAGAAGTTAATATTGTTTATAAGTCTCATCTTTATGATACTTTAGCCAAGAATGCTAATACAAATTATGTTATTGTATACAGTGATTTGGATATCTTTAAAGAGTAAAATTATGAGTAATAACATGTAGTAAATGGACTTATTCAGAATAAGATACAATTATATTAATAGTTTTTTATAGGTAAACTGAAGTAATATTACTAAATAGGAAAAACTTTTAACACTTATAAAACTATATAATCCAATAGTGTATCTAAGCAAAACTATTTGGTAAAATATTTGGAAATAAAATACAGTACTATTAAACATTTCATACATAATGTTTATCTCTGTAATGCATGATTGTTATCAATGTTAGAAAATTTACTAGAACAGTTCACCACATTAAAATATTGCTGGAAAAATTATCTTCTTAATGTTTGCAGAAAACATATTTGACAAAATTCAATACCCATTTGTGATAAAAGGTTTTAGCAAACTAGGAATATAAGCAGACTTTCTTAGTCTGATAAATGATACCTATTAAAAACCTATATCCAAAATTGTTCTTTGAAGTGAAACTTTAAAAGCATTACTTTTAATCAAGGTAAGGAACAATACAGAGGTATCTGCCGTCACTACTAACATTCAGCCTCATACTGAAAGTCCCTAGGCAGTGCCACAAGACTAGAAAAATAAGGCATAAAGCTTGAAAAGAAAAATTACTGTCATTATGCAAACAGCATCATTTCCTACTTGGAAAATTTGAGAATATCTACAAATTCTCAGAACTGATGAAAGAGTTCAGTAAGGTGACTAAGAAAAGATGGCTGGGCATGGTGGCTCACGCCTGTAATCCCAGTATTTTGGGAGGCTGAGGTGGGATGATTGAGCCCAGGAGGTTGAGGCTGCAATGAGCCATGTTTGTGCCACTGTACTCCAGCCTGGGTGACAGAGTGAGACCCTGCCTCAAAAAAAAAAAAAAAAAAAAAAGATTAAAAGAAGAAAAAAGAAAAGATCAACATGTAAGACATACAGGAACCAGTAATATTTCCACACACTAGCAGTAACGAACTAGAAAATGTATAAGGTACCTGCCAATAAATATAACAAAAGCTATCCAAAACCTTATGGAAAAAACTTCAAACATTATTAAAAGATTTTTTAAATCTCTAAATAATTGGAGAGATGTCCCTTTTTCATGGATGAGGCTTGATATCTTGAAGATGTTAGTTTTCTCCAAAATTAATTTATAATTTTTTTTTCTTGAGACAAGGTCTCACTCTGTTACCCAGGCTGGAGTGCAGTGGTGCAATCTTGGCTCACTGCAGCTTTGAACTCCTGAGCTCAAGTGGTCCTCCCACCTCAGCCTCCCCAGTAGCTGGGACTACGGACACATGCCACCACGCCTGACTAATTTTTGTATTTTTGGCAGAAATAGGGTCTTTCTGTGTTGACCAGGCAGGTTTTGAACACCTGGGCTCAAACAATCCTCCCACCTTGGCCTCCCAAAGTCCTGGGATTACAGACATGAGCCACAGGGCCTGGCCAATTTATAAATTTAATGTAACATTGATCCAGATTCCAAGAGGATGTTTTGAGAATGGAACTTGATATGATTTTAAAAGTCATATGGAAAAGCAAATGTCTAAGCATGGTCCAGACAATTTAAACAAGAAAAACAAGAAGGGATAAAGTCAACAAGATGGTAAGACCTATAATAATTAAGATAATCAGGTAGTAAGCTATAGTAAATAAGACTGCTAAGTATTGGTGGAGGAATTGATGGGGGTCAATGAACAGTGTTGAGAAAGCCTAGAAAAAGATCCATTTTATGTGGCAAACTGGAATATGATAGAGTGAGCATTACAAGTCATTGGGGGAAAAGATGGGATAAATAGTGTTGGTTTTCCAGTTGGACAAAAATGAAATTTGATTCCATTCTCTGATAATATTCAGGAAGCAATTCCAGAAGTACAAAGATAATTTTAAGAAAATAAAGGTAAATATTTTTATAATCCTGGTATGGAAAAGGATTTTACAAACAAAATACAAAATGCGTAAACCATAAGGCAAACAATGCTATATTTGATACTGTAAATATTCAAAATGTATTTATAATCTAGACAAATTTTAGGAAACAAGCAGCAGTCTGAAAGTAGATATTTGTAACATATAACAATGATTATTATTTAGAATGTGGGAAGAATTTCTACAAATCAGTGAGAAAAAAATAAGCAACATAACTGAAAAATGGTTAAAAGGAACAGGCAGCTCACAGTAGAGGTTCTGAACCTTACCTAGTAATTTGGGAAATGCAAATTAAAAAGGTACCATTTTATTCTCATTAGTCAGTTTGGGAATAATCAGAATATCTGCTGTCATCAAATTATAGCAGAGATGTGGGAAATGAGTTGTATACTATGAGTTATACACTATGAGTTGGAGTGATATTTTAACCACTTAGAAGAACACTTTGGCAATTCCAGCATAATTGAAAATGCACGTTATCTACAGTGCACAGTGGTTCTTGTTTCCATGTATCTGCCCTAGAGAAACTCTTGCACATGTGTATGGGAAAACATGCATGGGATGCTCTTGGCAGCATTGTATCTTATAGTGGAGAACTAGGAAGAACCTAATGGTCTATCAGCAGACAATGGATAAATAAAGTGTGTCATGTGTAGTTGGCTTTCCTTATCCATGGGTTCCACCTCTGTGAATTCAACCAACCACAGATTGAAAATACTTGAAAAAAATTGTGTCTGTACTGAACATGTACAGATGTTTTTCTTGTCATTATTCCCTAAACAATAGAGTATAACAACTATAGAATTACGTAGCATTTACATTGTATTAGGTATTAGAAGTAATCTAGAGGTAATTGAGAGTATACAGGAAGATGTGTATTGTGCGTTATGTGCAAATACTATGCCATTTTATATCAGGTGCTCGAGCATCTGCAGATTTTGTTATCTGAGGGAGGACCTGAAACCAATCCCCCACAGATACCGAGGGATGACTGTATATAGTGAAGACCAAACATTGATTACAAAGTGAACAAATTAAATCTATAACTTTCGACGTAACTAGGTTTCAAAAAATGAGTGAAAAAAGTAGGACAGTATACAAAGTTTGTAATGATTTGCATACACATTTTAAATATACAATATAATGCTATGTATTATTTAAAGATGGCTCTAATGTGATAAAAGTAAAGAGATGCATGGACTGGAAGGATTCACATCAGTGACAGGAAAATGGTTGCATTTGGAGCGAGAGAACAGGACTGGGGAAGTCTAAAGGGAATGTTAACTTTTTAAATTGTTTGTTATTTATCTTAAAAAGGTTGAAATAGATATTTTAAAATGTGAACACTTATTAATCATGAGTTACAGAAATGTGAACATTTTATTCTATACCTTTTTTGGTGTAAAAACTTACCAACTTAAAATTGTGGTGACCCACATTGCGCTTGTTGTTGTTGCTCTCCTCTCTCCATCCTCAAAGCATTTGCAAAGCATGTTGTAAAAGCAAAAACAGCATTTACTTCTGTCTTGCCCAAAGTCTGCTGTGCCCCCTACATGTAGATGCACGACTTTGCCTCTCACTGGCATAATCAGTGGTAAGGAACAGCCAAACTATAAAGTTAAAGGTCTCCAAAGGGATGATCAACAGACCTAGAATTGCTTTGGATGTAATCTAGATATGGTTTGAATTCCTCAGCTTTAATGAGCATATTTACAAATATAAATGTACATATGGGTTCATGTTAAACTGTGAGAAATAATAGTATTGGACAAATGAAATGTACTTTTTTTTTTTTTTAGGTATCTACGAATATTTCAAAATGTGGACCTATCTAGCAATTTTTACTTTAGGTAAGTGTGAGGTTAGTTTTGCTCCTATCAATCACATAAACTTTTATATTATTTTGCAGCGGGTAAAAGCAGAATGAGAACATAGTAGTACTTCTGTTTCTTTTTAGTCAACTTGTTTTATCTAAAAGCATTAAAATATGGCTATTTCTTCCTTTTAAAAATCTTATATTTGAAAATCCAAATGGATAAATTAAAGGATATTTATTCTCATTATAAAAATCATCGTTGTTTTAGGTAGGACTTAATGTATTTTAAAGAAATATTCTCATTTTGTAATCTTAAATTACAAAAATGAAATTTACATTCAGCCTGTAGTAAGAGTTGTAACAATTTCATTGTTCAACTTTTAGTAAATAATCTGGCAAAATTGGGTAAAAATAAATTAAAAATAGGAAGAACTGTTGCAATACTGGTGTACTGCTGGTGGCATTGTAAATTAACAGTTTCCTGAATGGCATTGAACATATATGAAAATATGTCCTAAGAAAATAACCAGGAGCAAAAATACAACTCTCCATTGGTAAAGAGACATTTATTGCTTCTCTATTTATAATAGCCCAAACAAGCAAACCAGATAATCCCGGGACATCCCAAATATTGATAATTGAAGAACAGGCAAGTAGATTATTACAGCATCATGATAAGTATTTTACTACCATTGATGTGACCAGTATGTGGGCCTGATAGATGCAATTATTGTGATAGATGGAAAATTCTATCAGCTATAATATCCAAAATAAAAACAGAACACAGTAAGGACTTGAGTCATAAGGACTAAAGGAGGACCTAGAGCATTTGTAGCTGTTGGTGTTACATACTACTGACAGGGTGCTTTGCATTAAAAATTATTTTAAATTATTAATATAGTTAACTATTTCTTTATGAAACAAAGAAAAACATGTCTACTACATGGGGTGAATTATGTCTTTATTGATGCAAACCTGAAGGAAGTTGATTATTTTAACAGAAATGGAGTGAAGGGCTCCTAAAGAAATAGTTTTTACTTCCACACACGTTTATTGAATGTATATTTTCATTGTATTTTTCGCCATCTTCTAGTTTTCAGTCTTTATGCCTAACTTTGTAGTGTTTGTGAATTATTATTGAAGCTCAGTGCTATTGTTAGAAATGGGCTTCTTCTTCATATTTCTCAGTTTTGTCTGTATTTTTATACTCAGTTGTGATCAAGTCATTCTATAAGTAAATACATGTAGGTTAAAGTTTTTGTGCCTCATAAGTAGGCTTTTAAAAAGGTTATAATATATTCTTAAGACTCTCTAGAAAAAAGGAATTGTTTTAAATAGAAATAATTGATTGTTAAAAATCAGAAACCAACTTCTTAATATAGCTTTTATCCCTTTGAGATTAGATGCTGTTAAAATGAATGAATCCATCAAGCAAATGTGATACAATTGAACTTCACAGATGAAACAAATCAATTTCAATCAAATTATATGAATAAATAATAATTAAAATAATGTGTGTGACTCTCCAGACACAATTGTAACCATTTTAAAATATGACTAAAATACTTTAAAAACAAATTTGTATAAAATATTCAAAATACCTTCTGAAATTCTGTGCTAAAAATATATAGCTAGGCTCCTTTAGAGTTTCTAGTAAAAACTGGAAAGCCCCCTCAACACTTAAGAAATATATATACACACACACACTATACATATATATAGTATAGTATATATACACAACTATGTATATATGCATATTTATATATGCATATTTATATAGAGTATGCATATATAAATACTGTATATAAATATAGAGTATAAATATATTTATATATAGATACTTTTAAAATATCTCTAGCTATATATAGAGAGAGAGCTAGAGATGCTTATTTAAAAGGTATTATGTGAGATCAAAATTGTAATGAAATTTAATTTGCACAGAGACGGTTATATTTTTGAAATGCCTTTTACTCTTCTAAAACATGTTTCACTGTAATGGCCTATATTATTTGCTTATTTCTGTTTTATGAAGTCAGTTATGATACCACCATTAATAATTAATAGAATTATTTTTGCTCCTGGGTAAACTAGGGTACAGAACTATGCAGTATTGCAGTGGATATTATAGATCTATAAAACCCCATACAGATTCATAGAAGGTGTGACCCTGTTTGCACAAGACCATCAACTTAGACTGATTTCAGTATGAAGCAAAAAATGCACATTGTACAAATCAAATAATGTAGGTTACTGACATTGTATTGTATATTTCCAGTCATGCAGATGCCTAGTCATGCAGTGAGGTTTTTATTTCCAATTACATTTATATTTTGCTGTGTTTTACAGTGCTTATTTGAATAGCATTGCTTCCAAATAAAGTAATAGGTGCTAAGTAATTTAGTTCACAGATTTTAATTCTATATGGGCGCCAAGACCATGAAATATGCTTTGCTTTTGTAATTCTTATTAAGTTTCAATTCTGTTCTCAGTTACAGCTATGATTTGTCCCACTCACTTCAATATAATCTCACTGTCTTGCGAATGCCCCTGGAGATGTTAAAGTCAGAAACGACCCAGAATCGCCAAGAGAGCTTTGACATCTTTGAAGATGAAGGATTAATTACACAAGGTGGAAGCGGTAGGTGGTCTTGATATATCTAATGTATATTAATGTGGTATCCATGAAGTGATATCTTATTAAATTCACTCACATTTCCCTCATATTTGTCCATCCCTCTTTGCTGTTTGTCCTTACGTGGGGTTGTTTTGGATATGTGAAGTTGATCAATTCATTTTTATAGAGATATTAATCACCATGTGGTTTCATTTGTAGGCCAGCCACAAAATTGTATGCTGACATTTTCTAGCAATTATTCACGTACTTTTTATTGAATACATTCAAGCCTAGACTTTTACATGGTGTGCAGAGGTGAAGTTTACATGGATAATTTTTTTTAATATTAGATAATACACACTACTTATTTTCCTTCACAGAGACCAGTTTGTTATGGTCTGAGTTTTGAAAAAGAGTTACCATGGGTTGCCTATTATGTGCTAGACATTTACATGTAATATCTCTAATCCTCATAAAAAATCTGCTTAGTAGGTATAATGCTAGTTTTATAGAATTAAAGACTAAGTAGGAAACGGAGGCCTGGAAATGAAGATCATACAGCCATGTCAGGGAATCAATGCAGCAGGTCAGAGGTCGTTATTACTTTGATTGGTCCCAGCTTGACCCATCAGTCCTGCGTAGGTCTTGCCTCTGCAGGACTGCTGTAGGACCACTGTGGGACCACTCAGTGCCTCATCTAGGGTGCCCCTGAAATCCTGGACTAAACCAGTCACGCAATACCTTTATCGCCAGATTTTTGGGTTGGTCTAGCACTGTAAAGCTAGAGGCATTGCTAGTATGAATGTTGTAAGGGAAGTATTTCAATAGTTAAGACACTTTAGTTGTGTTCAGCTGACTGTGGAAAGTAAGTCAATAGTGTCTTTGGGCTCCTTGCTCTGTGCAACTTAAATGATAGTGATGAACATGTGGGTGCGGAGGTGCAGAAGTAGAATCCAATCTAAAGTAGTCCCAGAAGATCTGCCCTTGCAGCACTCTCAAAAAGAAGCTGTGTTCTGTTAATGGTTTGCCAAAGGTTGTGATCAACTCTAACAAGGTTTAGGCTGTTACTTAAACTGAATTTATCCCTGGCATTCCCCTTGACTCTTGTTAGTTTACTTGATTATCACTTGAGCTAAGGTCAAACCCAGGGCACCCTCCCTACTCCCAGATCATTAGATCACATACATTTGCCCTGGTTCAGACACTCTGGTGGTAACCCATACCACTAGAGACAGATAGAGGGCAAGACAACTGGTGTGTTTGAATATTTGCTTGCAACGCTTCTGAATGTCACAATTTGTAACACAAAAGCTGAAAGTATCACTAAATTTGCCCCACATGCCATCCAAAATCTGAATTTGAATATCTGTTCTGGGATGTGAATTAAGCCTCCAATGCTACTAAATTTTTTGCCATCTCTGGAGCAATTCTACTTGATAGATATGAATAACAGGGTGTATTAGTTTCTTCTTGTTGCTGTGACAGATTACCTAGCTTAGTTGCTAAAATAACATAAATGTATCATCTTACAGAAGTCCACAGTGAGTCTCAGTGAGCCAAAATTAGCATATCAGCAGGATTGTATTCCTTTCCAGAGGCTCCAGGGGAGAATGAGTTTTCTTGCCCTTTCCATCTTCTGGGGGCTGCATTCATCCCCTGGCTCATGGCCCCCTTCCATCTTTAAGGCTACATTACATTACCTGACACTCACACTCCTATTTTCCTCTTTGACTTACAAGGACCCTGTGATTATATTGGACCCACTTAGATAATGCAGAATAATTTTCCCATCTCAAGGTCCTGATTAGGAACCTTAACTTCATCTGCAGCTTTAATTTCTTCTTGCCATGTAACGTAACAGTTCATATTCACAGTTTCTGGTGATTAGCCTGCATACATCTTTGTCGAAGGTGAGATTATTCTCTTATCGCACAGGGGTAAACTGATAAGAAACAGGGAGTGAGGGTAGAAGGTGTGAGAGTAGGTTGAAAAGGAAAACAATAAATTTTTAAAATAATCTTTACTGCATGTCAGGTACTTTGCATATACTATTTAATCTGAACAATATCTTTGAGGTGAGTAGTATTAACATCATCTTCTAGTTTAGAAAGTTGAAATTCAAAGACATTAAGTAACTTGCCTAAAGTCACAGAGTAAGTGACAAAACAGGACTCCTATTGATGTCTTTATTATTAATTCTCTCGTGTAATGCATTGAAAGGGCAGAGAAAGTTTAGCTTTTATGAATCAAGTCTAAGTGTGGTATAGTGTATAAACAAATACTCTTAACAGATCATGTTTTGAGAAAAAAAAGGTCTTTATTAACTGCTATTCAGAACCATTACAGTCTTTTAAGCTATTATCTTATAAACATACTTTTAATTTTTCACTTCATGTAAGTTTTGTAAAACTCATTGCTGTTTAATACATTTATCTGGATATGCTAAAATTATGTTTGATGAAATTAATTTATTCATAGAGAAAAGGCCTGACATAATAATAACTGCCACCTATTGGAAGTATTTGTAATACACTAGGCTTATTCTAGGCCCCTTACGTGCATTATTAATTCATTTCATCCTTAAAACAACCACATGGTACAGGTGAGGGAGCAGAGGTGCCGTGCTCTCTAAGTAACACTCTTGATTGTGCCTGACCCTGCTGATGAGAGGCAGAGCCAGGATTTGGATCCAGGAACTTTGACCTCATAACCGTGTGCTCAACCGCTACTTCCTGCCACCTCTTGACTTTATTTATATATTTGTAACATGTCCTCAATTTCCTTGTCATTTTCTTTTCTCTCAAGAACTCTCACAAGTCAGAAAAGGGATTTCTTTGACTTTTTTCAGAATCAACACAATGTTCTGGGCATGAAAGGAATGATATCCACTGAAAATGGCAATGCTATTAACCAAGCATGTTACTTTGAAGTTAAAAACAGAAGTTAACTTAAAAATGAGTTGAATGTCAGCCAATTTCCATATCTTTCTGATACCAACCTTTTTTTTTAATTTATACAAAATATTTTATGTATTTATGGACTGATACAGACTTTTATTTTTCAGGGGTATTTGGGATCTGTAGTGAGCCTTATATGAAATATGTATGGAATGGTGAACTTCTGGATATAATTAAAAGTACTGTGCATCGTGACTGGCTTTTGTATATTATTCATGGATTCTGTGGGCAGTCAAGTATCCTTTCTGAAAAAAAACGTAAGATACATATTACTAAACTTATGATGTATCAATTTGTAGACAGCTACATATGAATTATATGATTATAATACCACTCTGTGCACCCCAACAGGAAAACCTGCCCATGATACTATGTAGCAGAAATACAAAGAAGAATGCAGACTATTTGAACAGGCCTGTTATATACACATAAAGATGAATAAATAACAAGGAAGAAAATGCAATGTGATATAGGTAATAAGTGTCATGCTTATCTGGGAGAAGGAGGAGAATTACTGATAGTTGGAGAGGATGGGACAGGCCCATGGGAATAGTTGAACTTGGCCTGGGCCCTAAACAAAAGTCAGTGCCTTAGCAGTGAGAGAGATCAGCAGGCTGAGCAGAGAGAGAGAGATCACAGCCTGGGAAACACTGTGTGTGTAGAGGTGGAAAAACACATGGGAGTGTTCTCATGGCTTGTGCATAAAACTCCCGGGAGGTAGGATATAGTGGGAAGGAGATTGGTATGTGGGAGTCAGATGGCCAGTCACCAGATTGCCTTGGTGGTCAAGCTGAGGACTTTGGGTTTGGTGCTAGAACTTTTGAAAGGTTTTGTGCAGAAGAATGACATTTGCAAAGTAGTATTTAGGATGCTTGAGTTGACAGCCGTTTTCAAGCTGGATTAAGTAAAATGAAACTAGAACAAGGAACATGAGTTAGGAAAAGATTGCAGTAGTCCAGGCAAGAGGGCAAAATAGATTAAAGAGAAGTAGGTTCAGCTTTGGGTTAAGCTGATGAGTTCAATTTTGTAAAAACTTTTATTTCCTTCAGTAGCTTCATGTCTCATTAATTTGTAGCTACATTGAAGCCTTTTAATAAAGTGCAATTATGGGATTTAAGAAGGCAGCATGTACCATCTAGAAGTGGTTTTTCGATTTTTTCTATCACCTTTTGAGATCATGTAGGGCATTTTTGCATTCAGCATGTTTTGTAGTATGTTAGGCTTTTAAAGAAAAAGGCGTTTGTACATTTTCCCCCCACAGATAAGAAGTATTTGTAATGGATTTGTATTTTTCTTAGTTTTATTCTCTTTAGACATTTAAAAGAACCAAAAAAGAAACTTTTGCTTCTTCATTTTCAGTTGGGATTTGCAGTTTAATGGCCTCACATCTTTCTCCAGATCCCCAGGGTTTCTTTGTCTTATTTATGGAGAAAAACCGGTCACTTTGTCCAGCGCATTGTGAGGCCCCACTCAGGCCAGCCCTGGCCCCCCTTGGTACTTGGAACCGAAGTTACAGATCTATATTAAAATAATAATAATAATAATGTACAAAAAAATTTAAAGGAGTGGTTGCTTTGAGACTATTAAGTGGGTGAATGTGACTGACCATTATTATGCTTTCTTGTACCAGGAGCATTTGAGAGGAGTGGTGCCAAGGGCACAGCTGGCGAGGTTAGCCTTGAAGAGCAGCAGGGCTGCCTTCTGTGAGGGGGACGAAAGGCTAGATAAAAGCACAGAGGGATTTTGAAATGAAGATCAGTGAGATTTATGTGCTACACTTGAAAATCAGGCTCATTACTTTAGAATCACTTTCAACCAGTGAGTGGTATTATCTGGTTGATCATTACTGCATAAAGAGATTTGATCCTGAATTACTTTTTTCTCTTTCCAAAAGTAAATTCTACCTGGGAAGAACACAGGTTTTTCACCACCAAGGATACCAAAAAGAATGTGCTACAATTTCTAAAGGTAGTTCCTAAAAGATAGTTCTAAGCTGTTTTGTATTTCCAAGAGCTAACTCGGGGCCTGGCACATATTAAACATAATAAATGTTTGTTTTTTAAAATAGTGAGCACCATCATAGATGATCATTTTAAAGCTCATAAGTTTAAACAATGAATCTAGTTTCCTGGTTATCAAGCATTTAATGAATTCTGGAACTCTATATGATTATAAAAAGAGTAGCTTTTGATAAGAGTAGTTTATGAATACTACAGGCCAGGCATTAGTTGTACACACATTACTTCACCTAGTCCTCCTGACCACCTTTGGTTACTTTACTGTTACTCCATTTTATAGAAGATGAGACTTGGCTCAGAAAGTTAAGTAAGGCGACATAACTAGTAAGCTGTATATTGGTTAAGCAGTTCACAATAAATTATTCAGTGTTCAGAATTTGCAGGTAGGTGACAAATTTTGACTGCTTTTAGAGTCTCATACTCAGTTTGTCCCCTCAGTATTACATATTATTCATAATTGAAACAGCCTATTAAATGACACATGTTCTCTTTGAGAGGTGTATGATCTTGGAAGACTAAGGAAGGTGTATTAGTCCATTCTCACACAGCTATGAAGAACTACCTGAGACTGGGTAATTTATGAAGAAAAGAGGTTTAATTAACAGGAAGCATGACTGGGAGGCCTCAGGAAACTTACAATCATGGTGGAAGGTGAAGGGGAAGCACGCATGTCTTCACAATGGCAGAGCAAGAGAGAGAGCGAGCGAAGGGGGAAGTGCCACACACTTGCAAACAACCAGATCTTGTGAGAACTCACTGTCACAAAAACAGCAAGGGGGAAGTCCGCCTCCGTGATGCAATCACCTCCCACCAGACCCTCCCCTGACACGTGGGGATTACAATTTGAAATGAGAGTTGGCTGGGGACACAGAGCGAAACCATATCAGAAGGATTAGTTGTACTTGTTTACATCCTTACTTGGCCATAGGGCTTTCCTACACCTGGTTACCATTTCCTCTGAAATTTATGGAAAGCAGTCCTTAGTCAGGTTGGATGTTGCCTTCCCTTTGTAGCTGCACTGCAATTCTGAAGAACCATTAGATCAAGTGCTGTTCCATTCTTGGGTGGAGCTTTTGGTGTTCTTTAAGCCGTTGGACAAGCTGTATCTAAACATTTATTTAAGGAATAATGACTCTCTTGGTCTTATGTGACAATCATGAATGCTAAACAACCTTAACTTGATTTCTAAGAGCTGTTGATCTATGGACGACCAGTGTATGTCACTCTAATAGCTAGAAGATCCAGTAAATTTGCTGGCACCCGTTTTCTTAAAAGAGGTGCAAACTGTGAGGTAAGATGACAAACAGTATCTTCACTGACCTTTTAACCTTTTATATCAGCTTTGCTGATGTAGAAGCACAGTGAAATTTTAAAAAGTGGTATTTCTTAGTTTGGGATATTATCAAGAGAATACAGTTGCCTTTTAGTATCAACAAGGGATTGGTTCTAGGAACCCTCTTCCCATCCAAAATCCACAGATGCTGAAGTCTCTTATATAATATGGCCTAGTGCTTGCATATAACCTATGTACATCCATCTGTCTACTTTAAATCATCTCTAGATTACTTCTAATATCTAATATGATGTAAATGCTATGCAAATAGTTCTAATACTGTATTGTTAAGGGAATAATGACAATAAAAAGGTCTGCACATATTCAGTTCAGATGCAACCATCGTAGGCCTAACTACATTTTCTGTCTGAGATTGGTTGACTCTGTGGAGGGAACCCATGGATGTGGGGGGCTGACAATAATTAATACTCCAGTGCATCTGAAACATGTGGGAAATATGACTAATATACAGATGTTCTGAAAAGTCAGCTATCTTAGAGTTATGCAGTGCTTTGAGGAATTATAAAATGTCTAATGTTGTGGAGGGTGAGCCATTTCTATAATATATGAAATGCGGTACATGTTTAATGTAGAGACAAAAATAGCAAAGCACCTCCACCCAAGTAGAAGGCAGCACTCATCACGGAAGTCAATTCTTGATAAGAAGATGAAGTGGAGCAAGGTTCAGGAAACCCTTTGCCCTCTTCGTCTTTTTTGCCCATACTCCTTTTTCTGTTCATTGCTAGAAAATAACAACAGCAAAAATGCAGCCATCCTTCCATCAGCCGTGTTCTGTCCTTTGAGTGCTCTGTCTCTGTTTGCAATAAACAACTTGAGTCTTGAGTGGATGTGTGATTCGGTGGACAGATTGAGTGAGGCACTGGGTTTTGATCCTGGCTTAAAATAGCAACATTGTTCTTAAAATTATATCAACAGTGAAAATGGTTACAGCTGGTGCTTTAAAATATCAGAATTTTGCAGCTATATTATTTACTTTTGAATATTCAAAGGATAATCAGACATGTTATTACTGCCTCTAAAATTATTCTTTATTATGTCCTTATATACTTCTGTAAGTACCTCAAAACCCTATTTTTTCCTTTTGTCCATTAGGCATTATTTGAATCTCACTCCTTTCATTTCACTTTGGTCTTCAGAATTGAATTTTGATATTCTTCTAGTCTTCCTCACCTCCTGTATAATTTCATGTAATTGTCATTTCTTTCCCTCTCTCCCATTTATTTAAACCAGCTGTTTCCTATCTGACTCGTATTATTAGAGATTAATTTTTTTCTAGTCTATTCTCTGCTACTTTTAATTGCCTTCTTTATTATATTTTAATGGTTTTGCTTTTCTAATGTGCATATTGAATATTGATCAATATTTACCTCTCAAGACTTTCAAAGAATAGGAATTATAACTTCATTGAAAGAATAGGAATTATAACTTCATTGAAAGTTATTTCATTAAACATTTCTAATAACATAAAATATTTTTCAATGCACCTTTCTTTTCAGGGTGATGTTGCAAATGAAGTGGAGACTGAACAAATACTCTGCGATGCTTCTGTGATGTCTTTTACTGCAGGAAGTTATTCTTCATATGTACAAGTTAGAGGATCTGTGCCCTTATACTGGTCTCAGGACATTTCAACTATGATGCCTAAACCACCTATTACATGTGTGTGGAGCCGTGTTTTTAATAATAACTCCTGTCCTCACATTTAGAGATAATGAACTGTTGTCACAGAAATCTCATAAATGCTTAGGTTTTCAGGAGGTTTTAGTCCTGGAAGGTAGATAGTTTAGAAGAGGAATTTCCATTATTCTTATGTAATAAATTTATGTTTAATTTTGACTGTTAGTAAATTATTTTTATTTTGCTTCAGAAATGTAAGAATCATTCAAATGTAATAAATACATGATGAATAAGTGTCTAGTGAGCACCTTAAGAAGGGTTTGGGAAGTGAAACTATTGAAAGATTAGTTGAATTGCATTTCTTTAAAAAAAAAAACCCTATGCTGCTTTTATTTTGCTTTGCAATTTTCATTCAGGTGCTTTTTCATCTTTTTTCCTTCTCAGTGGATCAGGCAGATCCATTTGCACATGTGGCTGCCCTTCACTTTGACCAGATGTTCCAGAGGTTTGGCTCTCCCATCATCATCTTGAATTTAGTGAAGGTATGATGTGCTCATCTGTTTGGTTATGAGATTCAGACACTCTGGGAAGCCTCTTCCTCAACACAGAGGGGGTTAACAAGCCATGCTTTCCCTCTTCCTAGTGGAGAGACGTGCAGATTATTATGCTGGGACAGCTCACTGTGTCTGAGCTGAGTCACTTTTCTTTGGCCTCAGATTCCATGTGGCTTCTTCTCTGCATGGCTGAAAAAAATGAGTAGTATATCTCTAAGGGAGTAGAGTGATTCAGTATATCAGGAAATCATTGTGTCCTGATTTCCTTGTGTGAATTAGATATAGGTCAAATTTCTGCCTTAGTTTCCAGGACAACTTGGAAAAAGAAGCATGAAAATCAAACTATCACAGCCTCACCTTTACAGTCATCTCCCTTGAAAATCCATAAGCTCCCCTGGGCAAATTAATTTATAGTAATAGGATCAAAGGCTAGATTCATAAACTGGGGTACTGTTGTGACTGAAGGATCAGGTGGGCATGTGAGAAGCCCAGACAAGGTGGTATTAGCCTCGTAGTTCCCTGCTTTCTTGGCAGAGTACACTGACTGGTCAGCGTATCTATCTATATGAATGGGCATACAGGTCAAAGGCTGAGGATAGGAGGCAGGGAACCACAGAATAAGTTTTATCTGCATCTGTTGCAGCCAAGTGAATTGAAAGACTCTCAGTCAGAAGCCAAGAAGACCCTGAGAGTATGCAAAGCAAGGGTGTTGTCATGTTATGTGCTCTTGGTGGTGTCCAACAATCTAGTAGTGTCTGAGGTTATTCTGAGAGGTTGGTTAATAAATGTAAATGAGTTTACTGAAAAACCAAGGAAGCCTGTTACCCTGTGTGTCCATTTAGTCAGTCATTTATTTTTATTTATTTATTTTTTATTATACTTTAAGTTCTCGGATACATGTGCAGAATGTGCAGGTTTGTTACATAGGTATACAAGTGCCGTGGTGGTTTGCTGCACCCATCAACCCGTCATCTACATTAGGTATTTCTCCTAATGCTATCCTTCCCCTATCCCCCCACCACCCAACAGGCCCCAGTGTGTGATGTTCCCCTCCCTGTGTCCATGTGTTCTCATTGTTCAGTTCCCACTTATGAGTCAGAACATGGCAGTTTTTGATTTCCTGTTCCTGTGTTAGTTTACTGAGAATGATGGTTTCCAGTGTCATCCATGTCCCTGCAAAGGACATGGACTCATCCTTTTTTACGGCTGCATAGTATTCCATGGTGTATATGTGCCACATTTTCTTTATCCAGTCTATCATTGATGGGCATTTGGGTTGGTTCCAAGTCTTTGCTATTGTGAATAGTGCTGCAATAAACATATATGTGCATGTGTCTTTATAGTAGAATGATTCATAATCCTTTGGGTATATACCCAGTAATGGGATTGCTGGGTCAAATGGTATTTCTAGTTCTAGATCCTTGAGGAATCACCACACTGTCTTCCACAATGGTTGAACTAATTTACACTCCCACCAACAGTGTAAAAGTGTTCCTATTTTTCCACATCGTCTCCAGCATCTGTTGTTTCCTGACTTTTAAATGATCGCCGTTCTAACTGGCATGAGATGGTATCTCATTGTGGTTTTGATTTGCATTTTTCTAATGACCAGTGATGATGAGCCTTTTTTCATATGTTTGTTGGCCACATATAAATGTCTTCTTTTGAGAAGTGTCTGTTCATATCCTTCGCCTACTTTTTGATGGGGTTGTTTTTTTCTTGGAAATTTGTTTAAGTTCCTTGTAGATTCTGGATAGTAGCCCTTTGTGAGATGGAGAGATGCAACAATTTTCTCCCATTCTATAGGTTGCCTGTTTACTCTGATGATAGTTTCTTTTACTGTGCAGAAACTCTTTAGTTTAATTAGATCCCATTTGTCAATTTTGGCTTTTGTTGCCATTGCTTTTGGTGTTTTAGTCATGAAGTCTTTGACCATGCCTATGTCCTGAATGGTATTGCCTAGGTTTTCTTCTAGGGTTTTTATGGTTTTGGGTCTTACGTTTAAGTCTTTAATTCATCTCGAGTTAATTTTTGTATAAGGTGTAAGGAAATAATTTATAGATTCAGTGCCATCCCCATCAAGCTATCATTGACTTTCTTCACAGAATTAGAAAAAGGTACTTTAAATTTCATGTGGAAGCAAAAAAGAGCCCATGTAACCAAGACAATCCTAAGCAAAAAGAACAAAACTGGAGGCATCACGCTACCTGACTTCAAACTATACTACAAGGCTACAGTAAAGCATGATACTGGTACCAAAATAGATATATAGACCAATGGAACAGAACAGAGGCCTCAGCAATAACACCACACATCTACAACCATCTGATCTTTGACAAACCTGACAAAAACAAGCAATGGGGAAAGGATTCCCTATTTAATAAATGGTTTTGGGAAAACCGGCTAGCCATATGCAGAAAACTGAAACTGGGTCCCTTCCTTACACTTTATAGTCAGTATTTAACAAGTATTTTTGAGAGTTTCCTATGCGCAAAGGCAGTTCTAGAAACAGCTCCTGCCTTGAGCTAACAGCCTGTTGTAGGAGATGGTGAGGTAATGCAGAGGCAACAATATAAGGTAAATGGTGCAATAAGAGTTTATAATGGAGAGAAGTCTTCCCTGAGGACGGGATGAGTTAGCATCAGCCTGAAGGAAGAGGCATTAACCAGGTCACTGGGAAAGAATGGTATTCAACTCAGAGCGCAGCATGTACAAAGGCCCTAGGACAGGAGGAAGTGTGGTGGGTTGGAGGAAGAAAAGGGGGTTCCCTGTGGCTGGGGCCCAGAGGGTGAGGACAAGATGCTTGTTTTGAGATGAGGCTAAAGAGATGGTTATGGCCAGACCATGCAGAGTATTGTAGGCTGCATTAATGAGCCTGGCCTTCTTCCTGAGAGTAATGGAAAGTCATTAAGCGTCTTGCATGGTTGAGAGGATCATTGTCAGATTTATGTTTTGAAAAGATTACTGTGACCTCAACATAGAAAACAAATGGATCGGTACAAGGCTAATGTCAATGCCGGAAGACCAGATAGGAGGCTGTTACAATTGTCCAGAAAAGAGGTGATTATGCCTTAAACCAGGGTGGTGTGGTGGAGATGTAGAGAAGTGGACAGTCAGTAGAGTTGGTGATGGGCTGGATTTGAAATGAGGGAGTGGGGGGTGTCAGGCTCAATTCCCAGGTTTCTGGCTTACTCAGGTGGGTGAATGGTGATGCCATTCACTGAAATACAGAACACTGACTGGGTTTGTTGGGGGAAGATCATGAGTGTAGCTTGGACATGCTGTGTGAGGTTTGAGGTATGCTTGCGTCCTCTACACTTGTTCTTAGCCAAAAGGCCGAGAAGCGATGCTTGAGTCCTCTAAACGGAGGTAACAGGTCAGGGCATGGTTCTGGAGCTCAGAGGAGAGGTCTAGGCCCAGATGTGATTTTTGTAACTCTGTGTACAGATGACATTTGAAGGCATGGGCATGGATGAGATGCCCATGTGGAGAGTATAAAGTGAGAAGGAAAAACCTCAGAGCTAGTCTTGGGGATCTCCTGCTCTTAATGCCCATTTAGAGTGGCTGAATCTCCAAAGGAGTCAGAGAAAAAAACATCCAGAGGAGTAGGAAGAAAACCAGAAAGTGCTGTGTCAGGAATGCCAGGAGAAAGCGTGTTTCACAATGAAGGAAGTAAATGATCAACAGCATCAAATGCTGAGGGGTCAAGTAAGATGAGGATGGAAAGATTGTCCATTAGTGTTAGCATCATGGAGGGCACTGATTGAAGTAGACCGAGTGTGGGATAACAGTGAGTAAGTGTTGTACTTTTCCCCCAATAGGAGTACCCAGTGAAAGATGGCATTTTTATTTTTTGAAAGAGATCATATCAATATGTTTAAAAGCCTATGGGGAGGATACATGTGAAAGGGATAGTTGTATGACACAGGAGAGAAAAGGAATGATCAGTGATTTCATGTACTTAAGAAAGTAGGAAATGATGAAATCTGAAGCATACATGGTAGAATTGTTATTTTATTTTTGAGGCATGGTCGTGCTCTATCACCTAGGCTGGAGTGCAGTGGCAAGATCATAGCTCGCTGCAACCTTGAACTCCTGGCCTTAAGTAATCCTCCCACCTCAGTCTCCCAAAGTGCTGGGATTACAGTCATGAACCATGGCACCTGGCTGGAATTATTTTAATGGAGAGACAGAAAATAGTAAGGGTTCGGGCATGTGTGTATTTGTGAGCATGCACATTCCATTCTGATGGCTTTAATTTCTCCTTAAGATAGGAGGAATGGTCATCTGCTGAGAGTGGAGCTTTGAAGGGAGTGGAGAAGGTTTAAGTCTTTTGTACGTGGGAGGGTAAGTTGACTAGAAACCTGCAGGAAGTACCAAGAGCCAATTTCAAGTTGGTGATCATGATTTCTTAAATGGAACCATTTTGCTCTTGCCTGCCTTCTTCCAGCAGGCTTGTGAATGAGTATAAGCACAGGTAAAATAATAATTGGGTTTATTTAGTTTTGCCAGACAGGTGTGACATGAAAAGACAGGATGAAAGGCATTTTGGATTTTGGCAATACTGTGATCGAAGTGGTCCATGAAATCTGAGCCAAGTAAGGACAGGGCTTAAAGAACAAGGCTGCTGGAGAAAGTGGAGATGTCAGTGGATTGCAGTCCTCACGAGGTGGGGTATTTAAAGCAAGCAGTGTGGAAATAAAAGAGGTCACGAGTAAGAAATGTTGAAGAAAGAGCAGCCTGTGATAATGAATTGGTGTAAGATATGAGAGTGGGAATGGGGATTTAGAATGGAAAAGGAGGTGGAGATACTGAAAGTCAGCCAGTGTATTAGTCTGTTTGCACACTGCTGATAAAGACATACCTGAGCCTGGGTAATTTATAAAGAAAAAGAGGTTTAATGGACTCACGGTTCCACGTGGCTGGGGAAGCCTCACAATCATATCGGAAAGCAAAAGACACGTGTTACATGGCGGCAGACAAGAGAGAATGAGAACCAAGCGAAAAGAGAAACCCCTTATAAAATCATCAGCTCTCGTGAGACTTATACACTACCACAAGAACAGTATGGGGGAGACCACCCCCATGATTCAGTTATCTCCCACCAGATCCCTCCACAACACGTGGGAATTATGGGCGCTACAATTCAAGATGAGATTTGAGTAGGGACACAGCCAAACCATATCACCCAGGATGGAGGCAAAGCTTGGGGTGGGGAAGAGACAGTTCCTAGGAGAGGACTGTATAACTACATGCATGGGCTCAAAGGAGCTCTGTGTGTGTGTGTGTGTGTGTGTGTGTGTGTGTGTGTGTGTGTGTGTGTGTTTTAAATCAAGTGTATGGAGGAATATGTCCCCAAACTGGCAGTTGGGGGAGAAGAGTGAAACAGTGAGGCAGTCAGCTTTATTTCTTCCTGTGTTGCTCTTTGTAATTGTATCCCACTAGGGATTGACTTTGTAAAATAAATCATTCAGATATTAATCATTTTCTAGACATTTGTTCATATTAATTCAGAAGTTTCATATTCACATCTCTCTCCATATCAACTCAGAATAATGTAAGGTGGATAATCTCTAACCTCAGCCTAGTATTAAACAGTAGCTGTAGTATACATAATTGCAAATTTAAAATATGAAAACTTTAGTGAAAATGCTCATGGACAGTTTTCCAGTAAATTTATAGAAAATAAGATATTGTTAGTATGGAAATAAATTATTGCTAAAGTGTTAAATTATAAAGTGTTACTGGTTTAGAAACCTAGATTTAAATTAGTGGATTTAGGCAGAGCACGACCCTGCCTCAATAATAAAATAAAATAAAATAAAATAAAATAAAATAAGTTCATGTTTTACAGAGTTCGTATAGTGTGGTTGAAAAGCTGTCATTAAATGGAGATTCATGTCTACAATGCTTGAAATAATTCTCTATTAATTGTGCACACTCAAAAAATACTATCATATACATGTGATCATAATGTATTCTTTGCCAGGTATCTCACATGTACATTTATTTTTTTGAATATTTAAAGGTCAGTCAGTGGATTTTAAAGTTGTACTTGTTTATTGTTCTATTGCAATAAAAATCCTGACAATGACTAGAAGTTAGCTACAGAAATAGTTTGGAGATTAAGTTGCTGTTTCATGGAATAGGAAAATATTTTGTTGTTTATAGCAGTAGTTTTATTCATAGGATTAAAGAAGATGTTTATTCAGGCCACTTGGTAGAAGACCTTATTAATTGTGATTAAAGAGCCAAAGAATACATGTGTGTATAGAATGATACCTAGGGGATACTCACTCTTTATTCTACCACCATATGAAGAAGTTAATAAAGCGAAATGCTTTTCATGATTTCATTTCTCTTTTACCCTGTGTTGCGAACTTCTTCCCAGTTGTGAAAGTTTGAGGCACTGGTTGAAAGACAGTTTGCAGCAATCCATGTGCCTTCAATGCTGCTACTGTATCAACAGAAGGCCAACCTAGGATCAAGTATAACTGTACATCAGAAGTTTTTAATCTGTGGGCCATGCATGGCTGTTAGGGGGATCTTGGAACCCTTTGAAATGATATGCAGCTGGATGTGGTGGCTCATGCCTATAATCCCAGTGACCTGGGAAACAGGCGGGAGGCTTGCATGAGGCCAGGAGTCTGAGAGCAGCCTGGGCAGCATAGGAGACGCAGTCTCTACAAAAAATTTTTTTTTCAATTAGTTGGGCATGATGCACACCTGTAGTCCCAGCTACTTGGAGGCTGAAGTGGGAGGATCACTTGAGTCCAGGAGTTCCAGGATGCAGTGAGCTATGATTGCACCATTGCGTTCCAGCCTGGGCGACAGAGTGAGACCCTGTCTCTTTATAAAAAAAGAAAAAAGAAATGTTATGCAAAATCACTTGTGTAGTAGTTTTCCTTTACTTGTTAGGGGTCTGTGGCTCTAAAGAGGTTGACTAACAACCCACTAACACTATTCCACTATGGACAGACAATGCATACAGCAGATTCTTCACACAGAGATGATAACGAAGGTTGCTCAAACAACATTTCCTCTCCATCCCACGAAATGTCAGATTTGATATAAGCATTTCAAAAAGATTTTGTTTCCCTAGTTGATTTTAAATGCTTTTGAGAAAAATTTCAGATATATAATTTAATTTTCTCAGATATATAAATAAGCAAAATTTATTTTCATCCTAAACTGATTTAACACTGTTCTTAATTCTTATCTGATTATTTCATTTGATGTATTCAGCTGTGCTCAATAGCTACCCCTTTTTGTTTCTACAGTAGTTATCTCATTAAATTCATGACAATTGAAAAGTAATCTCCATGATTGAAAACAGCACAATCTAATTTTGATGCCAACAATAGTGCCTTAACACCATTTCAGTCTCACTATTGTGAAATTAATTGTTTTTCTTTGTTTCTAAGTGAAGGCTTGATCAGGGTAATAATGAAAATGGCAAATTTTTATAAGGTACTTCCCATATGCCAGCTGTTCTATAAAAACTCACCATGCTCTGCTGCTGGATTCGGTTTGCCAGTATTTTATTGAGGATTTTTGCCTCGATGTTCATCAGGGATATTGGCCTGAAATTTTCTTTTTTTGTTGTGTCTCTGCCAGGTTTTGGTATCAAGATGATGCTGGCCTCATAAAATGAGTTAGGGAGGAGTCCCTCTTTTTCTGTTGTTTGGAATAGTTTCAGAAGGAATGGTACCAGCTCCTCTTTGTACCTCTGGTAGAATTTGGCTGTGAATCTGTCTGGTACTGGGCTTTTTTTGGTTCGTAGCCTATTAACTATTGCCTCAATTTCATAACTTGTTATTGGTTTATTCAGGGATTTGACCTCTTCCTGGTTTAGTCTTGGGAGGGTGTATGTGTGCAGGAATTTATCTATTTCTTCGAGATTTTCTAGTTTATTTGCATAGAGGTGTTTATAGTAATCTCTGGTGGTATTTTGTATTTCTGTGGGATCAGTGATGATCTACTCTTTAACATTTTTTATTGTGTCTATTTGATTCTTCTCTCTTTTTTCTTTTTTTTTAAGTATTTTTTTTCTTTTTTTTTATTATTATTATACTTTAAGTTTTAGGGTACGTGTGCACAATGTGCCCGTTAGTTACATATGTATACATGTGCTATGCTGGTGTGCTGCACCCATTAACTCGTCATTTAGCATTAGGTATATCTCCTAATGCTATCCCTCCCCACTCCCCCCACCCCACAACAGTCCCCAGAGTGTGATGTTCCCCTTCCTGTGTCCATGTGTTCTCATTGTTCAATTCCCACCTATGAGTGAGAACATTCGGTGTTTGGTTTTTTGTCCTTGCAATAGTTTACTGAGAATGATGATTTCCAATTTCATCCATGTCCCTACAAAGGACATGAATTCATCATTTTTTATGGCTGCATTGTATTCCATGGTGTATATGTGCCACATTTTCTTAATCCAGTCTATCACTGTTGGACATTTGGGTTGGTTCCAAGTCTTTGCTATCGTGAATAGTGCCGCAATAAACATACGTGTGCATGTGTCTTTATAGCAGCATGATTTATAGTCCTTTGGGTATATACCCAGTAATGGGATGGCTGGGTGAAATGGTATTTCTAGTTCTAGATCCCTGAGGAATTGCCACAGTGACTTCCACAATGGTTGAACTAGTTTACAGTCCCGCCAACAGTGTAAAAGTGTTCCTATTTCTCCACATCCTCTCCAGCACCTGTCGTTTCCTGACTTTTTAATGATTGCCATTCTAACTGGTGTGAGATGGTATCTCATTGTGGTTTTGATTTGCATTTCTCTGATGGCCGGTGATGATGAGCATTTTTTCATGTGTCTGTTGGCTGCATAAATGTCTTCTTTTGAGAAGTGTCTGTTCATATCCTTTGCCCACTTTTTGATGGGTTGTTTGTTTTTTTCTTGTAAATTTGTTTGAGTTCATTGTAGATTCTAGATATTAGCCCTTTGTCAGATGAGTAGGTTGCGAAGAATTTCTCCCATTTTGTAGGTTGCCTGTTCACTCTGATGGTACTTTCTTTTGCTGTGCAGAAGCTCTTTAGTTTAATTAGATCCCATTTGTCAATTTTGGCTTTTGTTGCCATTGCTTTTGGTGTTCTAGACATGAAGTCCTTGCCCATGCCTATGTCCTGAATGGTAATGCCTAGGTTTTCTTCTAGGGTTTTTATGGTTTTAGGTCTAATGTTTAAGTCTTTAATCCATCTTGAATTAATTTTTGTATAAGGTGTAAGGAAGGTATCCATTTTCAGCTTTCTACATATGGCTAGCCAGTTTTCCCAGCACCATTTATTAAATAGGGAATCCTTTCCCCATTGCTTGTTTTTCTCAGGTTTGTCAAAGATCAGATAGTTGTAGATATGCGGTGTTATTTCTCCCATCCAAGTACTAACCAGACCCGACCCTGCTTAGCTTCTGAGATCAGACGAGATCCGGCGCGTTCAGGGTGGTATGGCCGTAGACGATGCGGTGTTATTTCTGAGGGCTCTGTTCTGTTCCATTGATCTATATCTCTGTTTTGGTACCAGTACCATGCTGTTTTGGTTACTGTAGCCTTGTAGTATAGTTTGAAGTCAGGTAGCATGATGCTCCAGCTTTGTTCTTTTGGCTTAGGATTGACTTGGCGATGCGGGCTCTTTTTTGGTTCCATATGAACTTTAAAGTAGTTTTTTCCAATTCTGTGAAGAAAGTCATTGGTAGCTTGATGGGGATGGCATTGAATCTATAAATTACCTTGGGCAATAAGGCCATTTTCACGATATTGATTCTTCCTACCCATGAGCATGGAATGTTCTTCCATTTGTTTGTGTCCTCTTTTATTTCCTTGAGCAGTGGTTTGTAGTTCTCCTTGAAGAGGTCCTTCACATCCCTTGTAAGTTGGATTCCTAGGTATTTTATTCTCTTCGAAGCAATTGTGAATGGGAGTTCACTCATGATTTGGCTCTCTGTCTGTTATTGATGTATAAGAATGCTTGTGATTTTTGCACATTGATTTTGTATCCTGAGACTTTGCTGAAGTTGCTTATCAGCTTAAGGAGATTTTGAGCTGAGACAATAGGGTTTTCTAGATATACAGTCATGTCATCTGCAAACAGGGACAATTTGACTTCCTCTTTTCCGAATTGAATACCCTTTATTTCCTTCTACTGCCTGATTGCCCTGGCCAGAACTTCCAACACTATGTTGAATAGGAGTGGTGAGAGAGGGCATCCCTGTCTTGTGCCAGTTTTCAAAGGGAATGCTTCCAGTTTTTGCCCATTCAGTACGATATTGGCTGTGGGTTTGACACAGATAGCTCTTATTATTTTGAGATACGTCCCATCAATACCTAATTTATTGAGAGTTTTTAGCATGAAGGGTTGTTGAATTTTGTCAAAGGCCTTTTCTGCATCTATTGAGATAATCATGTGGTTTTTGTCTTTGGTTCTGTTTATATGCTGGATTACATTTATTGATTTGCGTATATTGAACCAGCCTTGCATCCCAGGGATGAAGCCCACTTGATCATGGTGGATAAGCTTTTTGATATGTTGCTGGATTCAGTTTGCCAGTATTTTATTGAGGATTTTTGCATCAATGTTCATGAAGGATATTGGTCTAAAATTCTCTTTTTTGGTTGTGTCTCTGCCCAGCTTTGGTATCAGGATGATGCTGGCCTCATAAAATGAGTTAGGGAGGATTCCCTCTTTTTCTATTGATTGGAATAGTTTCAGAAGGAATGGTACCAGTTCATCCTTGTACCTCTGGTAGAATTCAGCTGTGAATCCATCTGGTCCTGGACTCTTTTTTGTTGGTAAGCTATTGATTATTGCCACAATTTCAGATCCTGTTATTGGTCTATTCAGAGATGCAACTTCTTCCTGGTTTAGTCTTGGGAGGGTGTATGTGTCGAGGAATTTATCCATTTCTTCTAGATTTTCTAGTTTTATTTGCGTAGAGGTGTTTGTAGTATTCTCTGATGGTAGTTTGTATTTCTGTGGGATCGGTGGTGACATCTCCTTTATCATTTTTTATTGCATCTATTTGATTCTTCTCTCTTTTTTCTTTATTAGTCTTGCTAGCAGTCTATCAATTTTGTTGATCCTTTCAAAAAACCAGCTCCTGGATTCATTAATTTTTTGAAGGGTTTTTTGTGTCTCTATTTCCTTCAGTTCTGCTCTGATTTTAGTTATTTCTTGCCTTCTGCTAGCTTTTAAATGTGTTTGCTCTTGCTTTTCTAGTTCTTTTAATTGTGATGTTAGGGTGTCAATTTTGGATCTTTCCTGCTTTCTGTTGTGGGCATTTAGTGCTATAAATTTCACTCTGCACACTGCTTTGAATGTGTCCCAGAGATTCTGGTATGTTGTGTCTTTGTTCTCGTTGGTTTCAAAGAACATCTTTATTTCTGCTTTCATTTCGTTATGTACCCAGTAGTCATTCAGGAGCAGGTTGTTCGGTTTCCATGTAGTTGAGCGGTTTTGAGTGAGTTTCTTAATCCTGAGTTCTAGTTTGATTGCACTGTGGTCTGAGAGACAGCTTGTTATAATTTCTGTTCTTTTACATTTGCTGAGGAGAGCTTTACTTCCACCTATGTGGTCAATTTTGGAATAGGTGTGGTATGGTGCTGAAAAAAATGTATATTCTGTTGATTTGGGGTGGAGAGTTCTGTAGATGTCTTTTAGGTCCGCTTGGTTCAGAGCTGAGTTCAATTCCTGGGTATCCTTGTTAACTTTCTGTCTCGTTGATCTGTCTAATGTTGACAGTGGGGTGTTGAAGTTTCCCATTATTATTGTGTGGGAGTCAAAGTCTCTTTGTAGGTCACTCAGGACTTGCTTAATGAATCTGGGTGCTCCTGTATTGGGTGCATATATGTTTAGGATAGTTAGCTCTTCTTGTTGAATTGATCCCTTTACCATTATGTAATGGCCTCCTTTGTCTCTTTTGATCTTTGTTGGTTTAAAGTCTGTTTTATCAGAGACTAGGAATGCAACCCCTGCCTTTTTTTGTTTTCCATTTGCTTGGTAGATCTTCCTCCATCCTTTTATTTTGAGCCTATGTGTGTCTCCGCACGTGAGATGGGTCTCCTGAATACAGCACACTGATGGGTCTTGACTCTTTATCCAATTTGCCAGTCTGTGTCTTTTACTTGGAGCATTTAGTCCATTTACATTTAACGTTAATATTGTTATGTGTGAATTTGATCCTGTCATTATGATGTTAGTTGGTTATTTTGCTCGTTAGTTGATGCAGTTTCTTCCTAGTCTCGATGGTCTTTACATTTTGACATGATTTTGCAGTGGCTGGTGCCGGTTGTTCCTTTCCATGTTTAGTGCTTCCTTCTGGAGCTCTTTTAGGGCAGGCCTGGTGGTGACAAAATCTCTCAGCATTTGCTTGTCTGTAAAGTATTTTATTTCTCCTTTACGAAGCTTAGTTTGGCTGGATATGAAATTCTGGGTTGAAAATTCTTTTCTTTAAGAATGTTGAATATTGGCCCCCACTCTCTTCTGGCTTGTAGAGTTTCTGCCGAGAGATCCACTGTTAGTCTGATGGGCTTCCCTTTGTGGGTAACCCGACCTTTCTCTCTGGCTGCCCTTAACACTTTTTCCTTCATTTCAACTTTGGTGAATCTGACAATTATGTGTCTTGGAGTTGCTCTTCTCGAGGAGTATCTTTGTGGCGTTCTCTGTATTTCCTGAATCTGAATGTTGGCCTGCCTTGCTAGATTGGGGAAGTTCTCCTGGATAATATCCTGCAGAGTGTTTTCCAACTTGGTTCCATTCTCCCCATCACTTTCAGGTACACCAATCAGATGCAGATTTGGTCTTTTCACATAGTTCCATATTTCTTGGAGGCTTTGTTCGTTTCTTTTTATTCTTTTTTCTCTAAACTTCCCTTCTCGCTTCATTTCATTCATTTCATCTTCCATCACTGATACCCTTTCTTCCAGTTGATCGCATCGGCTCCTGAGGCTTCTGCATTCTTCACGTAGTTCTCGAGCCTTGGCTTTCAGCTCCGTCAGCTCCTTTAAGCACTTCTTTGTATTGGTTATTCTAGTTATACATTCGTCTAAATTTTTTTCAAAGTTTTCAACTTCTTTGTGTTTGGTTTGAATTTCCTCCTGTAGCTTGGAGTAGTTTGATCGTCTGAAGCTTTCTTCTCTCAACTCATCAAAGTCATTCTCCGTCCAGCTTTGTTCCATTGCTGGTGAGGAACTGCGTTCCTCCGATGGAAATGCAGAAATCACCCGTCTTCTGCGTCGCTCACGCTGGGAGCTGTAGACCGGAGCTGTTCCTATTCGGCCATCTTGGCTCCTCCCCCTCTTTTTTTCTTTATTAGTCTGGCTAACAGTCTATTTTGTTAGTCTTTTCAAAAAAGCAGCTCCTGGATTCATTGATTTTTTGAAGGGTTTTTTATGTCTGTATCTCCTTCAGTTCTGCTCTGATCTTAGTTATTTCTTGTTTTCTGCTAGCTTTTGAATTTATTTGCTCTTCCACTATGATCAAGTCAGCTTCATCCTTGGGATGCAAGGCTGGTTCAACATACGCAAATCAATAAACATAATCCATCACATAACCAGAACCAATGACAAAAACTACATGATTATCTCAACAGATGCAGAAAAGGCCTGCAATAAAATTGAACACCCATTCATGCTAAAAACTCTCAACTAGGTATTGATGGAACATATCTCAAAATAATAAGAGCTATTTATAACAAACCCACAGCCAATAGCATACTGAATGGGCAAAAGCTGGAAGCATTCCCTTTGAAAATCAGCACAAGACAAGGATGCCCTCTCTCACCACTCCTCTTCAACATGGTATGGGAAGTTCTGGCCAGAACAATCAGGCAAGAGAAAGAAATAAGGGGTATTCAGATAGGAAGAGAGGAAGTCAAATTGTCTCTGTTTGCAGAGGACATGATTGTATATTTAGAAAACCCCATCATCTCAGCCCAAAAACTCCTTAAGCTGATAAGCAACTTCAGCAAAGTCTCAGGATACAAAATCAATGTGCAAAAATCACAAGCATTCCTATACACCAATAACAGACAGAGAGTCAAATCATGAATGAACTCCCATTCAGAATTGCTACAAAGAGAATAAAATAACTTAAAAATACAACTTAAAAGGGATATGAAGGACCTCTTCAAGGAGAACTACAAACCACTGCCCATTGAAATAAGAGAGGACACAAACAGATGGAAAAACATTCCATGCTCATTGATAGGAAGAATCAATATTGTGAAAATGGCCATACTGCCCAAAGTAATTTATAGATTCAGTGCTATCCCCATCAAGCTACCATTGACTTTCTTCACAGAATTAGAAAAAACTTTAAATTTCATATGGAACCAAAAAAGAGCCCGTATAGCCAAGACAATCCTAAGCAAAAAGAACAAAGCTGTAGGCATCATGCTACCTGACTTCAAACTATACTACAAGGCTACAGTAACCAAAACAGCATGGTACTGGTACCAAAACACATATATAGACCAATGGAACAGAACAGAGGCCTCAGAAATGACACCACACATCTACAACCATCTGATCTTTGACAAACTTGACAAAAGCAAGTAATGGGGAGAGGATTCCTTATTTAATAAATGGTGCTGGGAAAACTGGCTAGCCATATGCAGAAAACAGAAACTGGATCCTTTCCTTGCACCTTATATAAAAATTAACTCCAGATGGATTAAACACTTAAATGTAAGACCTAAAACCAAAAAAGCCCTAGAAGAAAACCTAGGCAATACTATTCAGGACATAGGCATAGGCAAAGACTTCATGACTAAAACACCAAAAGCAATGGCAACAAAAGCCAAAATTGACAAATGGGATCTGATTAAACTAAAGAGCTTCTGCACAGTAAAAGAAACTATCATCAGAGTAAACAGGCAGCCTATAGCATGGGAGAAAATTGTTGCAATCTCTCCATCTCACAAAGGGCTACTATCCAGAATCTACAAGGAACTTAAACAAACTTACAAGAAAATACCCCATCAAAAAGTAGGCGAAGGATATGAACAGACACTTCTCAAAAGGAGACATTTATATGTGGCCAACAAACATATGAAAAAAGGCTCATCATCACTGGTCATTAGAAAAATGCAAATCAAAACCACAATGAGATACCATCTCACGCCAGTTAGAATGGCGATTATTTAAGTCAGGAAAAAACAGATGCTGGAGAGGACATGGAGAAGTAGGAACGCTTTTACACTGTTGGTGGGAGTGTAAATTAGTTCAACCATTGTGGAAGACAGTGTGGTGATTCCTCAAGGATCTAGAACCAGAAATACCATTTGACCCAGCAATCCCATTACTGGGTATATACTCAAAGGATTAGAAATCATGCTACTATAAAGACACATGCACACGTTTATTGCAGCACTATTCACAATAGCAAAGACTTGAAACCAACCCAACTGCCCATCAGTGATGGACTGGATAAAGAAAATGTGGTACGTATACACCATGGAATACTATGCAGCCATAAAAAAGGATGAGTTCATGTCCTTTGCAGGGACATGGATGAAGCTGGAAACCATCACTCTCAGCAAACTAACACAGGAACAGAAAACCAAACACCGCATGTTCTCACTTATAAGTGGGAGTTGAACGATGAGAACACATGGACACAGGGAGGGAAACATCACACACTGGGGCCTGTCGGGGGTTGGGGGCTAGGGGAGGGATAGCATTAGGAGAACTACCTAATGTAGATATTGGGCTGATGGATGCAGGAAACCACCACGGCACGTGTATACCTATGTAACAAACTTGCACGTTCTGCACATGTATCCCATAACTTAAAGTATTAAGAAAAAAAAAAGAAAAAAAAACTCACCATGCTCTATCTCATTTAAGTCTCACATTGATGTTGTAAGGAAGATAGTTTTTACCCTATTTTATAGATGAAAAAATGGAGGCCTAGGGAAATTGAGAACATTGCCCAAGGTCACATGGCTAGTGAGTGGCAGAGTCACCATTCCAACCACAGAACTGTACAGTAAAGTACTAGCTTCTCTTGAATGAGAAGCAGTGCAGTGTCTAACTAAAGAGATGCCCCAGGCAAGGAGGCAGAAGGCAAGGTTTAGTTCCGTGAATGCCTCTCAACCTCAATTCATTCAACCACAGTGTAAAAAGAAAAAGAAATGCCTGTCTTGGTTATCTCACAGAGTATTTGCAAGTCTAATTTATGAAGTCCTGTGAAGGCTGAGAAGCTGCTTTCTGCTGTGCTAGTTTGGGAATTGTTCATCCAGACTAGTTGATTTCTTTCTGGCCTCCAGCTGGCTAAAGTTGGGGGCTCCGTTCTTCTGGTCCTTGGGAGGGATCTCCTCTGTCAGAGTCAGGTGTGGAGTGTGTGGGCCATGGCCCATGTGGGGTAAGCTGGGTTTCTCAGGGTGCAGGGAGAGTACCAGGAAGAAATCTGATCTCCTAGAATCTTCAAAGTTCATTAGCTGTTCACTTTAATCCAATGGAGCATTTATTTCTTTGTGTTCTTATTATTTCTGATTATTGTAGCTAGGTTTCATTTTAGTATATTTAAGACTTGGATTTTTTTGTCTTAGCTTAGCTTAAAAGTAAACATGTTGAGCCTGTTCCTCTGATTTAAGGAAATTAGAACACTGAAAATGTTTAATTTTTGATAAAGGAACGAGAGAAAAGAAAGCATGAAAGAATTCTGAGTGAAGAACTTGTTGCTGCTGTGACCTATCTCAACCAATTTTTGCCTCCTGAGCACACTATTGTTTATATTCCCTGGGACATGGCCAAGTATACCAAAAGGTGAATGATACTCATCTGTCTGGCTATGATCGTTTCCTTTTCTTGTAATGAGAAATAACAGGAAGCTGACCTCTGTGGTAAAGTAAATGTTACCCTGTTAATTTCCTTCATGAACCTGTTGAGGGGCTGTTTTGAGTGCATCAAGAAACTAACCAAACATTTTTTTTTCTTTTTGCCTATCATATATACCATTTGCAAATTGTTTGAAATATTTAGTCATTTCAGAACATCTCTGCAACTGTTCCTTAAAGGCATTAGTTTTGCTTTTTTCTATATCATTCTGTCTCACTATTTAAACACTTTCTCAGATGTCACTCGTGGATGAACCTGTGATAATTCCTGACTGTATATAGTAGATCCAAACTCCTTAGTGTAATGTCAAAGGCTCGTCATCTGGTTGGCTTCAGAATGTGACCACTTTTTATTTATCCCAAGGGCTGTTCTCTTCCAGAAAACTGAATTTTCATGCTCTGCCACAAATGTGGCAGCCAAAGTCCCATCCTAAGCCTCCATTCCTCTTCTTCACCCTCCCTGGGATGCTTTCCCACCTCTCTTTTGTCTTTCAAGATCTGATTCAAAACTCATCTCTTCTAAGGAACTTACTTTTGTTAAATCTTGCATTGTCTTTTTGTTCACTTACTACAGAATCATACAAGCTGTAGGTTTACTTAAGGTCTTATTTTTTAAGATGTTACTATATCATTTTGTACTTATTGTACTTTTTTCTGAGTCATTTTATACAGTTAGATACACACACACTTTCTCAGAGTATAAGTTTGGTTACGAGTTATTGCCATTCATATTATTTTTTTTATTATCATTTTTCAAACATAGTCTTGCTCTGTTGCCCAGGCTTGAGTGCAGTGGTATGATCTCAGCTTATTGCAGACTCTGCCTCCCGGGTTCAAGCGATTCTCCTGTCTCAGCCTCCTGAGTAGCTGGGACTGCAGTCATGCGCCACCGTGCCTGGCTAATTTTTTGTTGTTGTTGTTGTTGTTGTTTTTGTTTCTGTTTTTGTTTTTTGAGATGGAGTCTCACTCTGTTGCCCAGGCTGGAGTGCAGTGGCGCAATCTCGGCTCACTGCAAACTCCACCTCCCGGGTTCACGCCATTCTCCTGCCTTAGCCATCCAAGTAGCTGGGACTACAGGCACCCTCCACCACGCCCTGCTAATTGTTTATATTTTTAGTGGAGATGGGGTTTCACCATGTTGGCCAGTCTGGTCTCGAACTCCTGACCTTAAGTGATCCACCTGCATTGGCCTCCCAAAGTGCTGGGATTACAGGCGTGAGCCACTGCACCCAGCTGCCATTCATATTATTTTCCAGTTTTTTCTTCTCTGCCACCTGCACTGTGCATGGTGCTCTTTTCACAACCGTTTTATGAATGTATATTGACTTGACAACTCTTGAGGAGTGAAAGGTTTTGGAGAAAGCTCAGGCAGGGATGTTATATGCCAAGATTAAGGATCACCAATATTTGATATTAAGTTGCAGGTCTTTTGTGTCTTTCACATCAAATGTTGCTGGTTACTGAGTACACATTATATTCTAGACATTGTTACATGTTTCTATCAAGTACCAGCCAAGAGATTTTAAAAATTACGTCTTTAAATATCATTGCTATAGACTTTACTGGCTTTAGATATAAGGATAAATATATATTAAAACTTGGCTTCTCACTTTTCTCATTCTTCCTTCTCTCCTCAGCAAGCTGTGTAATGTTCTTGATCGACTAAATGTGATTGCAGAAAGTGTGGTGAAGAAAACAGGTTTCTTTGTAAACCGCCCTGATTCTTACTGTAGCATTTTGCGGCCAGATGAAAAGTATGTATGGTATTTTAAAACTTATAATAAATGATGATTTTTGCTCTTATGGGTATTCTAAATACAGCAGTTTGTACTACTTGGAAATTGGATGAATTTAGTCCTGCGGGGAGGCACACTGCTCACATGACTGAGTGCTGAATGTTCACTGGGGCATGGGAATTCCTTTGGTGGTTACCTACATACCTTGAGATGTAAGCCATGGGATCTGCATCTCTTGCTTCATAGAACAAATGTTACATAAAATATTTCTGTAAGTAAAATTTTCAACAGTGAACTATTTTTCAGTATTGAATAGAAACAGACATTTTTTTCTTATAGATTACATACTAACATTTTTATAAAAATAGTATTATTGTATTATAGTTATTCACTCACAAATCTTTTATTACTATTTTGGGAGCTTCTTCAGATCAAGGATTTATGCTTTATCTTTTAAGAAACCAATACTATGTATTTATGGCATTTTATTTTCAGTTAATGTAGTTAACTACAATCATAAGACAACAAAAAAGAACTAACTACTAGTGTATATGTCTTTGGAAGTAATCCCTTTGTTATAGTTTGCATTGTTTGCACTTGTTTATTGTTTGAATTTTAGGGTACCCATGACAGGGGTCCCCCAAGACTAGTCCCAGATTTCAGTGATTCACTAGGAGAACTGAAAGGACTCTGCCTATTGTATTCTGGCTATAATTTATTATGGTGAAAGGATATAAAATGACATTAACAAAGGGAAAAGGCAAAAGGGGCAAAGTCCAGAGGAAACCAGGCACAGGCTTCCAGAGTCTTCTCCTCAGTGGAGTTGCATAGAACACACTTAATTCCCCAAGAAACAGGTTGTGAAGCATGGGTGAAATGTTGCCAGCCAAGGAAGCATGTTGGAGACTCTGTTTTTTTACTGGAGGCTGGTCACATAGGCAGCCTCTGCCTGGCATATACCAAAATTCTTGACTTCCAGAGGGAAAGAAGGTATTCAGGAAAAACCATATTATCTCTACAAACCTTTTCAACACAGTGAGTCACTCTTATCAGTTCTGGGAATGGTGGAAACCCTCCTGAAATTTAAGTTGCCAGACATTGGCCAAGGGCCAACCTTATAAGCAGGACTTTCTAAGGATAGCAGTTAGGCCTGTTAGGTTAACTCTTTTCTGCACAGCACCTTCTTTTAAATAATTAAAATATTAACATCATCTATAGTATTTCATAACAAAACATATTCCTATGTATTCATTGCACATGGAGAAAATAAGTAGTCTCTAAAAGGAAATCTACAAAACCAACCAAAGAAATACAACAAAGCCTCCATGAGTAAAAGCTGGGGGAGGTAGAGAATCCTAATGTTGAGTTGGGAAGGCTAAGGCTTGGAAGATTTTATTAGAAAGATGCCCTACAATTATTATTCATGTGTATAGAGACCAAACAGGAATTGGGTTTGAATGAAAGCAAGGGAGATTTTGGTTGAGCATGGGTAACAAAATGCCAGAGTGGGCACTCAGGCAAATTAAAATGCCCCTTTCCTGGACTGTCTTTGAGGAGAGTGTGGTAAGCAGTCTGCCTCAGTCATTTGCATGTTCACTTACCTGAAAGAATGAGAGTAGGCAGGATCAGCTGATTTTTCAGGAGCCTTCAGCTCTATTACTTTAATTCTATGATTCTTAACAAGGATCTGGTACTGAAAATAAATATGTATTCTGCCATTAAGTTTTTTAAAAGTGTTTATTTTTAAACACAGGTGGAATGAACTAGGAGGATGTGTGATTCCCACTGGTCGCCTGCAGGTATACACAATATTACAATTCTTAATGAATAGAATCTGTATCCATTGTGTACTATATGTTTTCTGTAAGCAATCATGGAAAGACCTGTGTCTTATTTAATGCAGAATTATTATTTGAGAAGATTGTTAAAAGCCTTACTTCTAGTCTTTAATGCTTATGAAAAATGTGTAGCTGGCTGGGCGCGGTGGCTCATGCCTGTAATCCCAACACTTTGGGAGGCCGGAGTGGGCAGATTACAAGATCAGAAGATCAAGATCATCCTGGCTAACATGGTGAAACCCTGTCTCTACTAAAAATACAAAAAATTATCCGGGCTTGGTGGCATGCACCTCTAGTCCCAGCTACTTGGGAGTCTGAGGCAGGAGAATCGCTTGAATCTGGGAGGCGGAGGTTGCAATGAGGCGAGATCATGCCACTGCACTCCAGCCTAGGTGACAGAGCAAGACTCTGTCTCAAAAAGAAAAAAAAAAAAAGAAAAATGTGTAGCTGAAATAATATGTCCTATGGAATTTTTCTATATATTAAATGTTATTACTGGAAATAGAAACACAAACAAGAACATGAAAAGAATAAATTAGAGTGACTTTGGAAAAGAAGCCAAGTGTATATACTATATATGTTAACTATGCTTTAAGAATGATACGGCCCTAACCACTGAATATTTACGTTGTATAATAAGGAGATAGGTCAGAAAAAAGCCCATATTTTGCTAACTGGTAAATTAGCAAATTGTTAGCTATTTGTTTTATTTTGTTAAACTAACAAAGTAAATTCAAATATAGACCAGAAGATTTAACGGTGCTGTTACAGCAATGTATAACCTTATGCAACTTTAAACATGTTCTTCATTATTTTGACTTTACATAAAACTGAATAATATTTGTTCAGGAATAATACCTGCCCACAGACTTTTTTTGTTTTTGTTTTTGTTTTTGTTTCTTAAAGAAATCTAAAGTAGTATGGAAGTTCTTTGGTGATGGAATAATGATTGAAAATCTTAAGGTATTTCTCTTTAGACTGGCATCCTTCGAACCAACTGTGTGGACTGTTTAGATCGCACCAACACAGCACAGTTTATGGTGGGAAAATGTGCTCTGGCCTATCAGCTGTATTCACTGGGACTGATTGACAAACCTAATCTACAGTTTGATACAGATGCAGTTAGGTAAGTCTTATTTTTTGCTATTTGAATGCTGATAATGGCAGAAGGCAAACCTGGTTACTAATAAGTTTTTTTATGAAAGCGTTTCTACTTTTAGCTTCTCAAAAATTATGTTGCTAGAAAACATTATTCAAACTAATTCTGTTTTTCTTATATTTTCTTCTAGTAGTTTTATAGTTTTTGGTCTTATGTTTAAGTCTTTAATCTGTCTTGAGTTGGTTTTTGTATACGATGAGAGACAGGGGTTCAGTTTCATTCTTCAGCATATGAATATCCAATTTTCCCAGCACCCATTTGTTGAAGAGGGTGTCCTTTCCCCAGTGAATGCTCTTGGTGTCTTAGAATAAATATTTCTATTAAAAATTTGTGTATTCTTGCCATGATTTGGGCTTTGGGTTTTTCTTTTGTTGTTGTTGTTGTTTTTGCTTGTGTTAATTATGAACAAACACCACATTCTTTAGATAAATCCAAAGTACTTAGACAAACTAGTGGGCATTGTTTTAAAACAAATCCAGATGGCATTTTAAAAAAGAGTACTGTGTCTTCATACATACTAAAAATCTAAGATGTATAAAAGATTGATTTTTCATTAAGGATTACTATTTCTTCACTGTCTATTGGATCTATGACAGTCCATGAAGTATTATTTTTTGAAAATACAATTAATGATAGCTGATACTGGTCATCGGAAATTGTCATAAAGGCTCAGCTGAGGAAAGTAATCAGTTTACAAATGGCCACACCAACAGATATCACTGCACTGGAAATATTAACAGACACTTGAAGAAACACAGGTTTCAAAAGTACATATCTAAGAAAGAATATGGTTTCTTAGTCTGCTGTGATCTGAATGTTTGTGTCTTCCCTAAGTTCATATGCTGAAACCCTAACCCCTAAATGGATGGTATTAGGAGGTGGGACCTTTGGAAAATGAGTAGAGCTGAGAGGAACCGTCATGACTGGGATTAGTGTCCTTATTATAAAAGACTGAAGAGAGCTAGCTAGCCCCTTCCATCATGTGAGGACACAGTGAGAAGACCATCTGTGATCTAGGAAATGGGCCCTCACCAGACACTACATCTACCAGCTCCTTGATCTTGTACTTCCCAGCCTCCAGAAATGTGAGAAATGTTTGCTGTTTATAAGCCACCCAGTTTATGGTGTCTTGTTGCAGCAGCTCGAATGGACTGACACCGTGACAGGAGCATATTCTTTTTTCAGAGGCAATTCAGAGAGCACAGTACATTCTGTTACGGGAAGTGAATTGCTCTGGCAGGCTGCAGAAAGTTAGGAGTCTTTAAGTATGGTTAGAAACAACCTGGTCTGGCTTTGGTGGGCCAGGTTTTTGGTGCCCCTGCTTCCATTTTAGTGTTTTCTATGGCTTTGGTGTTTACTGGAATATCACTCTAAAATATATTAGCATTTGCATTTATTTGCAAGATATTGAAGAATCTAACTTGAAAGACTCAGAAGAATTTTTAAAGTATAAGACTTGTTTGGAGTTTGGCTAAGTGAATAACTTGTGCTTTGATTTTGGTGAAATTCTTTAATGCGGGTTTTTCTTTTTTTAGGTTATTTGAGGAACTCTATGAAGATCATGGTGATACCCTATCCCTTCAGTATGGTGGTTCTCAACTTGTTCATCGTGTGAAAACCTACAGAAAGATAGCACCATGGACCCAGCACTCCAAAGACATAATGCAAACCCTGTCTAGATATTACAGCAATGCTTTTTCAGGTAATTCTGAAGTAATAGCTATTTTTAAGACTTACTCTGAAGTGCATTTTTTATACGTCTTTTAAAGCTATCTGGCTAAGTGAAATTAAAATTTAATATTTTAAAAGTTTAGATAAAACAGTCTGTCACTTAGAAGGTGCTCAGTAAATATTTGTCCAATAAATGAATGAATAAACATTTGTATTTTAAATAGGACACTTTTGCATTTTGGCACCCATAATTAGAGTTTTTATATAATGCAACACACTTTAATTCCTTGGCTTCTGTCTTCTTTCTATTTTTCTGCTTGCAGTATATAGATAAAATTTTTTGAGGGTGTTGAGTCATTTTTTTAAATAGGGTTCAAAGTCTCGACAATTGTCTAAGAGTGTAAATATCACTGAATTTTTTAAATGTCAACTAGAAACAAATTGTGATATTAGCACTAAATTATACTCATTAAATTCTACTGTTTTATGACTTGTGAATACTACATGTAACAGGGTGTTGAAATGGTGCTTTTCCTGCCTCCATTCTGATGGAATTGCCAATACAATAGGTATCACAGACCAAAGTGATTGTGAGACAAACCCCCATGCACAGAATTTATGAAGGAAGTGCTCAGTGATTGATTTTATGAGTCTTCAGCTCTTGTACCAGATTAAGGATAGAAAAGTTTACACAATATGGAGATTAGTAAAGAGGTCCTTGGGGCTGGGCGTGGTGGCTCATGCCTGTAATCCCAGCACTTTGGGAGGCCGAGGTGGGCAGATTACGAGGTCAGGAGATCAAGACCGTCCTGGCTAACATGGTGAAACCCCGTCTCTACTAAAAAAAATACAAAAATTAGCCAGGCGTGGGATGGGGGCCTGTAGTCCCAGCTACTCGGGAGGCTGAGGCTGGAGAATGATGTGAACCCCGGAGGCAGAGCTTGCAGCGAGCCGAGATTGCGCCACTGCACTCCAGCCTGGGCGACAGAGCAAGACTCCATCTCGGAAAGAAAAAAAAAGGTCCTTAGGAGTGAACTATTGCCTGCAATAACACCCACCCTCAGTGAAAAGAGAATGGGCTTCAACAGGACTCTGGGTGAGCTTGACATGGTATCCTGCTGTTGAAGAGACACAGCATGTAGGCCTTGGACTGTTGCACAGCAGATCTGAAGCAGAGGGATGGGCTGAGGAGAGTGTGCCACATTGGGAATTGTCTGCATTCCTCCAGTTGGGTAGGCCAAAGGATACTTGAGTGTTGACTGGTAACCGGATGTGGGCCTCATGGAGGAGGATGCCAGCATGGGGTTGGCCTGGGTCCTGGCCAGTAAGGCCCCTGGAAGGACAGAGAGACCTTAGCAGCAAGATCCAGGAGGTAAACACTGGATACCTAAGGAGCCAAGGAAGGAGTTACAAGAAACTGCCTGATAAAAGGGAATTGTAAGAGAGTCCCCAGCTCTGGCAGCTTCAGAAGCATCTGGGAAAGCATCCATCAGAGTCAGCTGTCCACATTTTCTAGGCCCAGAGAGTTTGCAAAGCTGGTCTGTTATGCTCCTGTCCAACTGTATTAGTTTTCTGTGCTGTGTAACAAATGACTGTAAATGTAGCAGCTTAAAACAGTACACATGCATTATCTCACAATTTCTGTGCATCAGAAATTTATGCACAACTTAACTGGGTCCCCTGCTTAGGGTCTCTCAAGGCTGCCATTGAGAAAGAACCACTTCCCAGCCCACGTGTTGGCAGAATTCAGTTCCTTGTGGCTGTAGGACTCACAGCAGCGTGCTTCTTCACAGCTGACAATAGGATGAGTGTGCTGGCAAGACTGATTCTTATAAATGTAATGTAATAATGGGAGTGACGTCCTGTCATCTTTGCCATATTTCTTTGGTCAGGAGCAAATCATAGGTGCCCCTGCCCACACACACGGGGGAAATCCACATCCATTTCCTAGGGCTGCTGTATCAAAACAGCACAAACCGGTGGCTCAAAACAATAGAAATGTATTGTCTTGCAGTTCGGGAGGCTAGGAGTCTGAAATCTAAGTGTCGACAGGGCCATGCTCCCTCTGAAAATCCAGAGAGGAGAATCCTCATCGGCTACTTCTGTCATGTGCTAATATGTACATATCCCTCAGGGTGTATATCACCATGAAAAAGGGCATTTGTTCTTTTGCCCTCTCCTGTGGTCATTGTCCCTGTAATAGGGGTCATTATTGACACTTAAGGATCAAGTAATGTGCTTTTTTTTTTTTTTTTTTTTGAGAGGGAGTCTCGCTCTGTCTCCAGGCTGGAGTGCAGTGGCTCAAACTCGGCTCACTGCAAACTCCGCCTCCCGGGTTCAAGCAATTCTCCTGCCTCAGCCTCCAGAGTGTAATGTGCTTTTTAATAAGACTAGAGGACAGACAGAATGACTGTGTAGCTGTCCATGTTTAAAAAAGAAAGGAGTAATATAAAAGATAAAGATATTCTGAGAAAATGATGTGCACAAATGGAAAGGTAAGGCAAAATTATGCACAACTGAAAGAGGAACTACTGTGAAAGGAATGATTTTATGAATAATGTGGCTAAAACAGGCTTCTTTATTTTAAGAAGCATGATATCATTGGGGTGTACAACTTATTTTTAAATTACAATGGGTGTTATATAATGGTGACAATATAGAAGAATTTTCTTTAAACCACTCAAGACAACTTTGCAAAACTTAATCAATCTTTTCATGTTATGCCTCTGGGCTAGGCAGGAACACACTGATTAACTAGATTAAAAAAAAAAAAAGCACTGGGCACAGTGGCTCACACCTGTAATCCTGCACTTTGGGAGACTAAGACAGGAGGACTGCTTGGCCCAGGAGTTTGAGACCAGCCTGGGCAACATAGTGAGATCCCATCTCTACAACAAATATAAAAATTAACCGGGCATGGTAGTGCACACCTGTAGTCCCAGCTATGTGAGAGCCTAAGGGCAGAGGATCCCCTGAGCCCAGGAGTTCGAGGCTGCAGTGAACTATGATCATTCCATTGTACTCTAGCCTGGGTGACAGAGTGAGACTGTCTCTCAAAAAACAAGCAAACAAAAGCAACTAGAATAGTGAAATTAGGTTGTTAGGAATTTTACCCTTGGTTTATGTGGATGGACTGATGCTATGGGGTCAACTCACCTGACCCTTTTTTCTATTCATTTTAAAAACTGTTCTTGAGGCTTCACATGCTAGCATGCATGTTGGTCTAGGAAGCACCTTTTAGTTTTTAATATAACTAGTTACATAGGGAGTTGGAGGATGCTTTACAGGGAAAGCATAGGTATCTCTTCAGATGTTAGGGAGAGCTTTTAATTCCCTTAAGGGCCTTGCTAAGCTCTTTCTATTTTTTTTTAAATGCAAATTTTTAAGCCTGGATTTTCTTGCTGGAGCTTGTTGAATTTAAATCCTATTATAAAACAAAGATAAGAAACCTACAGCAGTTAATAATAGATCTGCTGTATATATATGTGTGTGTGTGTATATATATGCCTAACATAAATATGTACACCCACATGCGTGTGCATAATTTAAATGTAGTGAATGTGTGTATGCATGCATGGAGGGGAATCATGTTCTCAACAGGGATCTAAAGAGAAAAGCTCCCAAGGTGTGTTAGGTTGTTTTTGCGTTGCTGTAAAGAAATACCTGAGACTGAGTAATTTCATAAAGAAGAGAGGTTGAATTGGCCCATGATTTTGCAGGTTGTACAGGAAACATGGTGCCATTATCTTCTCAGTTTCTAGGTGGGGCCTCAGGGAACTTTTAATCCTGGCAGAAGAAGGGGGAGCAGGTGTCTCACATGGCAAGGGGTGAGGGGAAGGAGGTGCCACACACTTTTAAACAACCAGATCTCTTGAGAACTCACTATCGCAAGGAGTGCATCAACCCAAACACCTTCCGCCAGACTCCATCTCCAAAATTGTGGATTACATTTCAACACCAGAGTTCGGCAGAGACAAATATCCAAACTATATCACAGGGTCAGGATTTCAAAGCTTATCCCGTGTGGAAGACAGTGATCCCAGAAGATGGTGCTGAGGTGGCTTCACCTGGCATTATGATAGTACTCTAAAGGACTGCCAGCAGTTTCTTCCCCTTTCTGCTCACTGCTGAAAGAGGGACATCAAAGGGAACATGCTGAGAACATTTTAATTTATCAAGAATAGTGAGATAGCCTTATGAGGTTATCCTTCAAACAGCAGATTGTGAGTGAATAAGCTGTATTTGGCAATAGCAGAAATAAAACAGTTGGAAAAATGTTTTGTTTTAATAACGTTTGTTTTAATACCCTTGGTAACTTTTGTTAAAGCCCAACTCTTCACCTCTTCTGCAACCAAAGCAGTTGTACATGGCAAGAGAACAGTTTGTAATTTATTACTCTTAAACTGACTACAGTTCTCCAAAGGACAACTGACTGTCCTGTGACATTTCCATAGTAAGTTCATTCTTCCACTCTCCAAAATGACTATTTCATAACTTGTCCTCTCTCCTTAAAACTACAACACCTCAATCTCATCTGATGACCTTGCTTCATGCTTCAGTGAGAAAATAAGTTATTGGAAGGGAACTTCCTCTAATTCTTTTTTTTTTTTTTTTTGAGATGGAGTCTCGCTCTGTGGCCCAGGCTGGAGTGCAGTGGCGCTATCTCGGCTCACTGCAAGCTCCGCCTCCCGGGTTCATGCCATTCCCCTGCCTCAGCCTCCCGAGTAGCTGGGACTACAGGCGCCTGCCACCGCGCCCGGCTAATTTTTTGTATTTTTAGTAGAGACGGGGTTTCACCGTGTTAGCCAGGACTTCCTCTAATTCTACCATCAAATGCAGAGGCCGTCCTTTTCTGCACCCATAGTTTCTACCCTATATTGTATTACAATGCTTGTGGTGGCCCTGCTCCATCTTAAGTCAAGCCTTGCCTTTTTCTTTGAATCCCATGCCTTCTTGTGTTCCCTAACTATATGCTTGTTGCTGTACATCATCAGTTTCTCTGTCTCTAATGCATCATTGCCATTAACATAAAAGCATACCTTAGCATTTTCCATCCACCCTTTCCAGCTATTCCTAATCCCACATGCCCCTCCAGCCACAGTCCTATTTTTCTGCTCTCATGAGCAAAACCTCTTGAAAGGGTTGTCTCCACTGTGTTCTCTCCACCTGCTCCACTTGGCAACTGCCCTGCCATGACACCGAAACTGTACTTGTCCAGGTTACCAACAATTCCCACATTGCCAAATCTAATGTTTACTCTTCTGACTCCATCTTACTCAACCTTTCAACAACTTTCATCACAGTTGACCACTTCCTCTTTCTTGAACTTCACTTTGTGAGATCTCTCAGTGGGATATTGAGATCTCTGTCAATAGGAGAGAGTCTCAGTCTCCTATTGACTTCCCCTGCTGTGTTTCTAAACCCTTCTCTTTTTCCAGTTTTGTCCTAGGGATATCACATTCAGCTTTTGACCACCGTGCATTTGACACTCAGATTTTTATCTCTAACTTTAACTTCTCATGAACTCCAGACTCATTTATCTAAATGTCTACCTAGCATCTCCTCTGGATATTGAATTAGTTTTTTTGTTTTTTGTTTTTTGAGGTGGAGTTTTGCTCTCGTTGCCCAGACTGGAGTGCAGTGGCTCAATCTCGGCTCACCACAACCTCTGCTTCCTGGGTTCAAGAGACTCCCCTGCCTCAGCCTTCCGAGTAGCTGGCATTACAAGCATGTGCCACCACCTGGCTGATTTTTATTTTTAGTAGAGACAGGGTTTCTCCATGTTGGTCAGGCTGGTCTTGAACTCCCGACCTCAGGTGATCTGCCTGCCTCAGCCTCCCAAAGTGTTGGGATTACAGGTATGAGCCACCATGCCTGGCCATTGAATTAGTTTTTTATCATTGCCATGACAAATTACTACAAACTCAGTGGTTTAAAACAATACCCATTATCTTAGAGTTTCTGAGGATCAGAAGTCTATGGACACAGCATTACTGAGCTGTATTCTCTGCTTAGATTCTCACAAGACTAGAGTAAAAATGATGTCACATGACGTTAAAATGAAGTCAAAATGTCAGCTGACCTAGGCTCTTACCTGGAGGCTTCCTGGCTCATTCTCATTGTTGGCAGAATTCCATGCAGCTATTGGACTGATGTCCCATGTCCTTGCTGGCAGTTGGCTGGGGGTCACTGTCAGTTCCTAGAGGCTGCTGCATTTCTTGGCTTGTGGTCTGCTCTATTTTAAAGCCTACCACAGTGCACCAAATACATCTTGTGCTTCAAATCTCTCTGCCTTCCCCTCCTGCCTTCCTCTTCAGCCTCTAAAGGATTAATGTGATTACAGTGGACCCAACCAGATGATTTAGGATTTTTCTATCTTGCAGTTGATGATGAGTAACCTTAATTACATCTGCAAAGTCCTTTTTGCCATATAGTAGAAAATATTCATGGTATGATACTAGGGAGCAAAGGTCTTGGGGGCCAAATTTCTTCCTACCACAGAAATCTAACAAAATCACAAACTTACCATTTCTGAGACAGAAACTCTTGACTCTGTCTCAAGTCCGTTTCTCTACTTGTTTTTTCTACTTCAATACCCATTGATCAATTCAGAAAACCTAGGAATTCTCCCTGCATTATTTCTTTTCCTCATCACTGTTCCCCAATCCCATCTATCAACAAATCTTGTTGGTTATACCTCCAAAATAATATCTTCTGTGTTTCATCCCTGCTTCTGACACGCTAGTCCACACAGCCACAGCCATCCACTGTTATCTGGATGGCTGCAGGGGTTTGCTATTCTTGTTGTTTGTTTGTTTGAGTGAAGTCTTACCCTGCCACCCAGATTGGAGTGCAGTGGTGCTATCACAGCTTACTGCAGCCTTGACTTCCCAGACTCAAGTGATTTTCCCACCTCAGCCTCCTGAGTAGCTGGGACCACACTCGTCTAATTTTTATTTATTTATTTATTTTTATTTTTTTGTAGAGATAGGGTCTCCCTATGTTGCCCAGGCTGGTTCCTAACTCCTGGGCTCAAGTGATCCTCCCTCTTTCCAGCCTTCCAAGTAGCTGGGACTATAGGCGTGTGCCACCATGCCCAGCTCATATTTTTTATTATTTTTGTAGAGACAGAATCTCCCTGTGTTCCCCAGGCTGGTCTCAATCTTGTGAGCTCAAGCAATCTGCCTGCCTCGGCCTCCCAAAGTGCTGGGATTACAGGCATGAGCCTCCATGCCTGGCCATTTTTTTCAACTACTAAAGTATATATGTTAATTATACAAAGTACAGAATGGCTCACAAATAAATCATATGATCCCCACCTTCCAGAGATAGCCACTTGTATATTTAGGGGAACATGATCCTTCTGGTTTTACTATACCTGTACTTTATAATCTGCTTTTGCTCTTTTAGATAATGTAACGAATCTTTATAACCTTAAATATTCTTCTATAACATGATTTTTAGTAGCCCTATGGTACTCTATCTTTGAGAAGCATCATAATTTAGTTATTTGCTTTGTGCATTTAGAGTCGTGCTAAACAAACATCTTTGAACATATACCTTTTTGCATATTTTGATCTTATGAAAAGTTCAGAAGCAAATTTATTAGGTCAGAGGGTAAAAATAATTTTTAGGGCTTAAAATATCTATCTATATATATTATATAGATATATATTTGCCAAATTTCCTTTCAGAAAGGATGTAAACAGTTAATGTTTCCCTTGGCAGAGTATGGGAGTGCCTATTTTGAAATGTATTTGCCAACTTAACAGACAGAAAATGGTATGTTGTTCTAATTTGCAGTATTTGATAACTAGCGAAGTTGGATTTTTATATATCCATTGGCTGTTTCTGTTTCTTTTGAAAATTGTGTGTACCTGTTTTTCTATTAGGGGTTAATCTGTGTCTTTCCTACATTTAGTTGGTATTTATTTCAATGTCTGATGTGAGGTAGGGGCCTAACATCATTGTCCCTTCCGCCCCCACCCCAATACTATTGTACTGGTTATTGAATAATACTTCCTTTCATTGCTGATTTCAGAGGACACTGTATCATAAACTTAATATTAGAATAAGAGCTATTTCAGTTCAAAAATGAATTTTTTTCTCTAATTAAAAAGAATTGTTATATTTAAACCTGATCTATTTAAATATAGTCAGTAGTAAAATTGGCTAATGTTTAACCTGTTTGAATGGTATTTGAATGGTGCATATTCTTTCTTCCCTTCAAGCACAATTAAACATAAAAGTGGCTAATCATTTCGCCCTCTTGTTATCCACAACCACAGAGAGCCTACCAGTTTTAAACCCTTGTTCATATCCAGAGTACCACCATCTTCCTGGAGGTGATTGTTTTATTTGCAGTCAGAAGTAGCCAGGAGAAGATCCTTGGGCTCATTAGGGCTGGCCTTATATCTCAAGCTTAGTAAGTGACCGTAAACATCATACATGTATTTTCAGTTGCAGCAGCAGTACTTCCAAAAAGGCTTCTTTATGATCCTTTGAAAGAATATTCTTTTTTTGGCTATGTTTCTCACATCTTACATTTTACCATACTTGCTAAAAATTAAAGGTAACTGCTGTTAAAGGATGAAAGAAACTCCTAGAAAACGTGGCTGAAAAGTGGAAAGCTTCTCTAGATTATATTAAGATATTTTGAGGTACTACGTAGAATGAACTATTAAGTGCTATTAAGGCTATTTAAGAAGCAGAAAGAATGTAATTGCCATAAGAGCATCATGTTTACTTTTGTATTATGTAAAGAGGGTACAAATTGGGGCAGTAATGTATGCATTATTTAATGCTTGATGTTTTCTCTCAACAAGTGCAAAGAAAGTCCCCAAACGTGCTCAGCATATAAACATGTCCCTTTTTATATATTACTTTTAGCCCGAAAGGTAAGTGCTGTTTTAATGGAATGCTTCCTGTCTAATATCTGAAATACATGTTTGATGTACCGTATTTCATATTTCATTCATTTAGTGTTGCTGTAATGACCAAATAACCCAATGAGAACAATGTTGCTAATTTCAGGTATATCTTGCTCGCTATAACTGTTGGAAGAGAATTGATTTTATAATAATGTTACCTTGTTCCAAATGCAGTCATTTCTACTGTGCTATCTTTTTAGTTCTATGCTCATTTTTGGAAAGAGGTTATTATTTATATTGTAGATGTCTGCCACAAACTTGAATATACAGGGCTCTGAGACAAGAATGGAAAGAAGGAAACGAGGAGAAAGAACAAAGGACACTAGGGAGGAGAATGTAGAATGGGATGGGTGGTTCGTGAGACCACTTCAGTGCAGATTATCATTGTTACCAAAAGATAATTAGGAAAAGGAAGAGGAAGTAAAACATACACAGAGTCAGTTTTGTTACTTCATAGTATAGTTTAAAAGGTAATTTTGGAATGCTTGAATAGTTAGAATGAGGCTGTTATCATGTGCTTTCTTTGCCTTCATTTTCAACCACAAAAGAGAATGTGCCAGGCTCACAGCTGACAGGGACAAAATGTGTTGTAAACATTGTCTCTGTTAAAGAAAGGGAGAGTATCTTTTCAAGGATTAAAAGTGGAGACAATGCAACTGGCTTGTTCAAGGTTGTGCAACAGAATATGGATAGAAATTGGGTCATTTTATTTGTCTCTGAAGTCTCTGCTTGTCTTTGCAATAAAGTGAAGATACATTTACTTCAGGTAAAATAACAAATGGTGAGGATATATTTTCATTTTAAAAATAAAATTGCTATCTAAGGTATTTACTATCTGAGTTCTTAAAGATGTTTAAGTGTCTCCAAATTCAACAAGCAGTTTATGTTCGCTATCATCTGTATATTTTATGAGAGGTATGGAACAAAGAGGAAACATTTTGAAGCAAGATTTTAATTCTGCTCCAAATCTTGGTAACGTGTGTGTGTATGAAGTATTTGTATTTGTATGTATTTGAACTATAAATACTACTTTTGTACCACTATCCTCCTAAGAAAATATTCTCTTGAGTTATATATCCATCAGTAATGGATTTTCTGAAATATATATTTTGCTTTTTAGATGCCGATAGACAAGATTCCATTAATCTCTTCCTGGGAGTTTTCCATCCCACTGAAGGGAAACCTCATCTCTGGGAGCTCCCAACAGATTTTTATTTGCATCACAAAAATACCATGAGACTTTTGCCAACAAGAAGAAGGTATTTTTCTTCCTAGTCTATAATATAAACTCCCATTTGGTGTTATTTTGAATATGAGATACTTTTCATTTTGAGAAATCATAGGCTAAAGTAGTTTTATTTTTTAAAATGTTTAAAATTTTTTGTGGGTACGTAGTAGGTGTATATATTTATGGGGTACATGAAGTGTTTTGATACAGGCATGCAATGGGAAGGAAGTACATCATGGAGAATGGGGTATCCATCCTCCGATGCATAAAGCAGTCAGTCTGGCCACATGCTTGCCATGAGTTCCGTACTATTGATGTCCTGATAGTAGGTTGGGGAAAATGTGGTTAGCAATTGTTGTTTTGTATTTTCTCTAAGATATGAAGTTTCAGAACTTCCTTGTTAAACAGAAGTTGTAGCTCCACTAAAGCAAACCAACAGTATCATCTTTGAGTGTTTCCTACAAACTTGAAACTCTCAAGGACTCTAAGATGCAGAGAGTCAGTCTTAGATTTTTCAAGTGTGACAGCTAAGCAGCATGTACCTTGTAATTCCAATATTCTCTCCTCCAGGAAACAACCAGTCTCAGTGACACTGGGAAGACGGGAAGCTAGAGCAGTGTTACTAGCTAGCGTCAGATAACCACTTTCATGTCCCCACCACTCACATGCTTGAGTCACTTGCCAGTACAGGTTATTTCGAGTACAGTTAAATTGGTAATATAATATTCTCAGAAGAAACAAACAGTTTACCTGAAGCAGTTTAGTGTGATGCTCTGTGGTGTGAACCTCAGGATCAGGTAGAGTTGAGTTGGAATCTCTGCAGTTCTGTGACCTGGGTCGAGTAATTTAAACTCTCTAAGCCTTATTTTCCTTATCTAAAAATGTAAATGCCTGGACACACCTCACAGAGTCATTGTGAGGATTTAATGAGGAGGCTTTTTAGTGTTTTTAACTGAGGAGTCATGTACTATAATAATATAATCAATTTTGCCACATGAACAAAATTTTTTACATACCATACATGAAGTTAGAGCCTAGTCCATTGCACTCAAAGGCCTCTAATGTCAAGTTCTCCCATCGTGCTTTTCTCTTACAGCATCAGTTTGATAGAGCCCTAATTTTGCGCAAAGATACCTACCAGGCCGGGCGTGGTGGCTCATGCCTGTAATCCCAACACTTTGGGAGGCCAAGGCGGGAGGATTACCTGAGGTCAGCAGTTCAAGACCAGCCTGGTCAACATGGTGAAACCCCATCTCTACTAAAAAAAAAAAAATACAAAAAATAGCTGGGCATGGTGGTACGTGCCTGTAATCCCAGCTACTCGGGAGGCTGAGGCAGGAGAACCACTTGAGCCCAGGAGGCAGAGGTTGCCATGAGCCGAGATGGTGCCACGGCACTCCAACCTGGGCAACAAGAGCAAACCTCTGTCTCAAAAAAAAAAAAAAAAAAAAAAAGATACCTACCAAACACTACAGGAATCATTGCCAGTCTGTGCTAATTGTGTGTATGGGACCATGAACAATGGACAGAGTTGCAAGTACAGCTCTTGCAGTTGTTTTTTTTTTTTTTTTTTTTTTTTTTTTTTTTTTTTTTTTCCGGAGACAGAGCCTCACTCTGTGGCCCAGGCTGGAGTGCAGTGGCGCCATCTCAGCTCACTGCAAGCTCTGCCTCCTGGGTTCACGCCATTCTCCTGCCTCGGACTCCCGAGTAGCTGGGACTACAGGCGCCCACCACCACGCCCAGCTAATTTTTTTGTATTTTTAGTAGAGACGGGGTTTCACTGTGTTAGCTAGGATGGTCTTGATCTCCTGCCCTCGTGATCTGCCCGCCTTGGCCTCCCAAAGTGCTGGGATTACAGGCGTGAGCCACCGTGCCCGGCTTCTTGCAGCTGTTATTAAGTTCTGTGTTGCTTCAGGAATATTTAAAATATTTGGAAGGTCTCAGAATTTGTATGTTTCTCAAATTTATTCTTATCAATGCATATTATTGGAATAACCAACTTAATTGAGCTTACTGTCCCTATAAATGGAGCACTGCTAATTTTTACATTAAATTTATTGTTAATAAAATATTATTTACATGAATTTTTGCTGACAAAAAATTTGAAACTTTATTTGTTGAGAGATGGATATAAATACCTATATTTATATTTATTGATGGCAGTTAACCATAGGTAAATATGGTTGATTTTCTGAAATTTTGTATTACTTTAAAGTATTGAAACTATTTAGATACAGCTTGGGAACAGCCATAACTCAATTTTCCACTGCAGAAATTAGCTATGTATTAAAAGCATAATTTAAACCCCTTGCTCACCTTGAGTTACATAACAAAGGCAGGTGGTTTGGGAGTTTATATGTGGGAATAAAAGGAAGCTGGTATTACATCCCCATTTTCTAAAAAAGGAAATTGAGGTGCAGAGATAATGTCTTGGCTAAGATTATTCAGTGAGATGATTCAGTGAGAATCAGCTCTAAGCCTACCACTGAAAATAAAATTGTATCAAAGTAGATAATATGGCTTACTCAGTTGATTTAGCTCTCCTTTTTCTGTTTGTTTGTTTTTCCTCTAGAATGTCAAAATTCTGAAAACCATTTTTTGGTGTCAGGGGAAGAGGGAATTGATACTGTGCATAAACAATTTTTATAAATACTGTAAGATAAATTTCAGTGGGTTTTTAAAAAAACTTTCTAGTGTCACCCACCTGTACAGGTTATTTTGCTGACAGTTAAAGCAGCATTACAGTTCTCAAAAGAAATGAACAGTTTACCCAGAGGCAGCAACAGGACAAGAGCACAGAGCTCAGGCTCACGTAGAGCTGAGTTGGAATTTCTGCAAGTGTATGTGGCCTGCGACCCATTAACCTCTCAACCTCATTTTCTCACCTATAAAATGGAGATGACTATACATACCTCACAGGGTCATTGAGGCTTAAATGGGAAAATATATGGAAAGTACTTAATACTGGGTCTGACACAGAATAAACCCTGTACTGAAGTAGCCAGGCTCTGGAAAGCCTGCCTCCAGTTAATACCTGGGTGACCTTGGGCAAGTCACTTAACTGGTCTCATTCTGTTTCCACATCATTAAAATAGAGACAATAATAGTACCTAACTTACAGCTTTCTCTGAGAATCAGATGAGATCATATAAATGGTTAGCACCTAGCAAATACAATAGGTGTTAGTATTGTTACTGTCTTTGTTTTTGAGTCAGAGTCTGGCTCTGTCACCTAGGCTGGAGTGCAGTGGCGTGATCTCGGCTCACTGCAGCCTCTGCCTCCCAGGGCTCAAGCCATCTTTTCACCTTAGCCTTCCAAGTAGCTAGGACCACAGGTGGACACCACCACACCCAGCTAATTTTTGTATTTTTGGTAGAGACTGGGTTTTGTCATGTTGCCCAGGCTGGCCTCCAACTCCTGGGCTCAAGCAGTCTGCCCATTTTGGCTCCCAAATTGCCGGGATTACAGGTGTGAGCCACTGCACCTGACCTGTTACTATTCTTTAAGGAGATAACATTCCCTAGTTTTTAACATTTATTAAAGATCATACGGGATGCCCATAAAGTCTGGAAACTTAGATAATGTGACTTATTAATGTAATATTAATAAAGACTTTATTATTTATTCATGAGTGTTTTGAAGTTTGTGGCATGCTGTATCTTATATTGTGTTTATCAATGATACAGGAATGGTATAGATAATGGCGTGGCATATCTATGCCATGAAATAATACTTTTCTTGCACAATAAGGGAAGAGGGAATAAACTTAACTCTACCTAGGGTTCATTGGAACAAGGTCCTCTTGAGATAAGTACTTCGATGACACAAAATCTTACATTGACTGATCTGCCTGAAACCACTAATTGAAGCTTTGTTCTGAATTTGATTAATATGGCATACAATCATCTAAGATTCCATCTAATGAACTGGTGTTTAGAATGTCACCAAGATGTTTTTAGGTATTAAGCATTAATTATTTCATTGACTCCTAGAGTTGGGAGATTTCTTGGCCTGCCCCCTGTCTGATATGTGAGTTCCCTTTCTGTTTCCCTAGGGAGAGAGAGAGGTAATCTGGCCTATGCTTGACAAGCTCTTGTTTGTCAACTGTTAAAGAGGCGGTTGTTTTGGAACAGTTCACTTACACAATTCTTCCTCATGTCATGCTGAGATCTGCTTCTCTGTAATCTTACCTATTAATCCTAGTTAAAGACCTTAAAAACAAGATTTCCTCATCCACTTGATAATCTTTTAAATATTTGAAGTTGAGTTCATACACTTTCAAAATCTCTTCTTCTACTGGTTAAATAGCCCCAGTTTCTTCAGCTGTTCCTCATATGCTGTGGTTTCAAGGCCCTCCAGCATTCGGAACAACACTCTCCTCTGTGTATATTCCAGTTGAGGTCAATGTTCTTCTTAAACTGTGGCCCCCAGATCTGGGTCCAATAATGGTCAGCATTTGGTCTGATTTGTGCTAGCTGTTCTGAGACCACTGGGACCATCACTCCCTTTGTCCTGGATGCTGTGTTTTCATTGATAAGCATAAGGTCACACCAGCCATCCTCAGTGTTGCCATCACAGTGTGCACTCTCTAAGCTTCCTGTCTGTTAGAACTCCTAAGTCTTTTTAACATGTGCCGCTGCCGCTCTGCCACATCTGTACCATTCTTGTCATGTTCGTATATGCTTTGCCTACTTCCAAAAAAAGTATTGAAATGTGTACCTTTAATGAATACTTCTAGCTTTATAGTTTCTTCAGATTTAATCAGTTGACCATCTTGATCCTAATTCAAGTACTTGATGAAAAATGTTGAGTACAGTAGGGTAAATGGCAGAACCCATTGATTTCTACCCACAGACAACTCCTTCCACATAACATTGTTTAGTGCCTTTGATTGTAATCATTTAAACAGCTGTAATTTCACTTAACTATACTATTGCCCTGCCCATATTTCTCTGTCTTGTTCACAAATATTGATTGCTCTGCTGACATTCATGAATGTTTCAGGGGGCTCCCAAGTTAGCTAGGAAAATTAGACAGTGTAAAAATTTTCCCTAACCTTCCTGTGGAACCGAGAACTCTTAATAATACTAGGAACTGAAAAAGAAAAGAGAATCCGACTTACTAGCTCTTTTGTATGCAAAGAAGGGAGTGACACTAACTTGCAATCTCCTGTTTTCTGATCCCTGGTCCCAAAGCAGGTTTCTGACCCAGTGCATTGTTATTCCTCTGGATAAATGTACCTGGTAGTGGAGGTGGTAAAGATTCCCCTATCTTGGGCTTAGTCATCTTAGATGCTCTTATCCTCCATCCATTTTAGCTTATCTTCCCCAAGGCAGATATTTCTTTGCTTCTGAGACTCACCCAAAAGACTTGGAATCTTTTAAAAGTGTTGTTAAATTGCTACATATTGTAAGGGAAATACAATTTAGTAATATTTTTTAAAAGTTTATGGCCTGGTCTTAAATCATGAATACGTGATTATCTTTTCATTTTTGCTTACCACAAGAATTCTGAGTTAAAACACATTTTTAGTAATGTCTACTTCTTCTTCCTAAGCAAGCTGATTGTAAGCAACATTCTTTAGGGAATTTCTCATATACTGATAACTTCTCTACTTTACTCGTCTGCCAGTGTTAGATCATCACAGAATTAGATTTACTCAGATGCATGCATACACACATGCATACACCCCTCTTAAACAATTAGTCCATGTCTTTTTCATTCCCCTGATCTGACAGTCTGATTTTCCTATTAGGAAAGGAAATGATATTAGCTTGGTGTGGCTTGTTTTTGTGAATAGATGTGAATTCAGAGAATGCATTGGCCATCTTTTTAGGTCACTTACAACACATCTCGATCTCATATTTGATTCTGTTATGTTGCTGGGATCAACATCACTTACATCACTTGTTGATGTCTGGTTTTTGGAATCTGTCACCCTCTCACTGCTGAGCATCAAGACTCCTGTTATCCTCAGCAAACTAATGCAGGAACAGAAAACTAAACACCGCATGTTCTCACTTAGAAGTGGGAGCTGAATGATGAGAACACATGGACACATGGTGGGAGAGAACAACACACACCAGGGCCTGCGGTGGTGAGGGTGGAAGGGAGAGCATCAATATGAATAGCTAATGGATGCTGGGCTTAATACCTAGGTGATGGGATGATCTGTGCAGCAAACCACTATGGCACACATTTACCTATGTAACAAACCTGCACGTTCCGCACATGTACCCCTGAACTTAATGAAAGTTGAAAAAAGTAAATAAATAAATAAATTCTGCTAAATGTAAAAATTAAAGACTGCATTGGCCCATTTCCAGTATCAGCTCCATGTTTCACTGTTCCTTAAAGATTATAGATCTCAGCTACACCGGGACACTAGCCTCTTGTAGAGACGCTCTAGCGCCTCCTTCTGTCTTCTGGGTTGTACACAGTTCCCTCTTGTGTTTTTTCTTTCAGGTGCGAAACTTGTTACGGCTAGGGAGGATAGAAACAGTACTGGAATTAAGTAGCTCTACTTTCTCTGTCATTGCTTTCAGCTTGGCACTTTCAACACATAGAGCAGTGTCTGACACATAGCAGGTGCTTAATAAATGTGGAATGACTGAGTGAATTCTTCACAAGCAAGAGCCTTATCCTTGCTCTGTTCTTTTCATATTCAAAGCCTTGTTATTGAAAAGGGGTTGGAGGATCTGCCCCTTTGGTTTTGCTCAGGAGTTTGTCATAGAGGCAGAATCTCAGGCCCCACCTACTGAATCATCTGCCTTTTAACAAGATCCCAAAGTGATTTACATGCACATTGAATTTTGAGTAGCACTGCTGTAAAGCATAACTTCAGTCTAAAACAAAACTTTAGGAACCTTTCCTGTTAGAACAGTGATTTGCCCCACACAATTCATTAGGCTTCATATTCCTTTTTTCATCATTAGTGGTTGTGTATTCTGCTTGCCATCTCTAGGAGAGTTCCCTATGTTGCCAGTTTCATTTGGATACTTTCCCGTTGCTTCATAATCAGGATTATTCAAGATTGTAATTTCAGCTTTATATTTTTAGAAAGCCTTTCATTTATATTAAAATCTCTTTTTAGCAATTTTTGGCTATAGGCTCTTTTTTTTAATCTTTAGAAATCTGATTTTTAAAAAATTCTTCTCCTCCCTAGCTCTCATGAACTTTGACATATATCCTTTTCCTCTAAATATTCATTTCATTAGAATTTGATTGAGAATTAAATTAGGTGTTCAGAGAGAAGGCCACTTAGGATTCTTTCAGATTCTTTGCTTATAGCAGACGAGCCTTCTAGCAGAAATCCAGACAGGTGACATTCTTTACTCTTACTCTGACTAGCTTCTGTAATCAAGTAGCACATATTTACAGTTAAAGAATAACGGTCTATACTGCTTTCTAAGGGAACTTGTTCATTAGGACTGTCTAATTCGTTCCTTAATGATTTTGCTTAACTGTTTTAACTATACACACAGGTGTGTACTATACAGCAGAGTAGATTCTAACTATCAGATAACTACACGCAAGGGAATCCTGGTTGTAGGACTTGGGTCAAGGTCCCACTACTCACCTGGTGGCAGAGTAAGTCACTGTAGGCACAGTCCCTGGGAGAAGTTAACAGCAGTTCATAGAGTCAGCTTATTACCTTCTAATCCTTTTTAGCTAAAAGTAAATAATATCAGAGCATCTTGACTCTCAGGTGTATTCATGGCATTTTTGTAGATCTGCAACATAGTTGAAGGAAGAAAGCAGTTGGGAAGGGAATTACCATGTTGAAGACCTACTGTGTCAAAAGCTTTGCAAACATGTTTTAAAAAGAAAAATATTAACTTTGAAGTAGGAACATGTTACTATAGACCATATAAATTATTTTATCCAGTAAATTTTAGAAAACCAACATTTACATTTGGTTCATCTTTTTTTTTAAATTTTTATTTTATAGTTATACTTACTGGTGGACTCCAGAGGTGATAAAGCATTTACCATTGCCCTATGATGAAGGTAGGTAACTGTTTGTGTGTTAGTTTTTACACTAACATATTTTGGAATTATACCTTAATGAACTTGAAGCATTAAATCCTTTGCACATAGTATTTTATTAGAAACAAATGAATGGCTGTTCAGTATTATGTTGCTGCTTTAATAGATAGGATATTATAACATCTCTTAGCTTTTTAAAGGGCAGGAATTATATTATACTTCTTTTTATCTATGTAGGCCAATACCTTGTATTGTGTCTTACAATTATTATGTGTCTGTCAAATATTTAGTCAGTAAAATATGATATATCGGCTCATCACTTTAAACTAGTACAGTTTATATTTCTACATGTTTTGGGAGAATGCGGAGGAAGTAAGGACCCATTCACAAGGAGAACTTAAAACTTTTTTCCTGTGCTAATAAGCAGTGAAAAAAGGTACAGATGCATGTATAAAAGTACATTTTAGTCACATTTAAATTAAATGTCATTAATTTGTCAGAGGGGCAGGAAACATTCTATATTAAAGGAATACCTTCAAGTGTATAATACATTAGAATGATGTTTCCAAATTTAAATAATTGCCAAATTTTAAATAAAGCTTAGTTCTGGCTTTGTTACTAACTCCCCTGACCTTGAGCAAGCTCATTTTCCATTTGGTAAAGGGTTCCTAGCAAGATCTGCGAATCTGGAATGCTCCAGTTGAGGACTCCATCTAGTCATGCTTCAGCATCCCAACTTTGGGTGGGGAAGGCCAGAAAGTAAGATTACAAAGTATTTTTGGTTCTTATTAAGTTATAAATTCATTTTGGAAGGTATTTGTAACTTGAAATTCTGGGCAAAATCATTACTCATATTGCTGAAAAGGTTTAGTTGTTCTGGGAGAAAGGAAAGGGTTTTAACTAACAGTGGCTATTAACAGAATTTGAAATATAAAGGGAAACTTAGGGAAAAAGCTGTACAATTTTTAGCTAAAACACAAAGGGCATTTATTTAAGAGCAAAAAGGAATTTAAAGAGCCTCCTCTAAATAACTCCCTGCTCCCATTGGACTTCCTGAGGCCCTCCTGGCTCCTTAGAGCTTGTTGAACTCAGCTTTGCATTGTATTTTCTATGCATCTATCTCATCTCCTTTCTAACTGTGTAAGTGTTGGAGGCAGGAGCTTACCCTCGGTCAGGGCCGTATCCCCCACAGAGCTTATCACAGTGCTGTCTGTGAACACAGTTAATATTATGGAAATGTTTGCTTGATATAATCTCAGACTTTTAAAGTAACATGCAGTATCTCTCTTAGTTATCTGTGCTGCGAACTTAAAGAAGTTGATAGTGAAGAAATTCCACAAATATGAAGAAGAGATTGATATCCACAATGAGTTCTTTCGGCCATATGAGTTGAGCAGCTTTGATGATACCTTTTGCTTGGCTATGACAAGCTCAGCACGGTATGTTGTGTGTATTCTGATACCATAAGTATTTGAGAACTGTAGTTTTCCTAGTTTGTATATATATGTCTGTCTTTACCAGAAATCTATTCTGTAGGCCTTCTGTCAGGTGGGTAGTCCACCTTTGAATACCTCCTGTGATGGGGAGCCCACTACTTCAAGAGGCAGCCCCTTCTATTGTTCTATTGACAGTTGGAGTTGATTTCTCCCCTTTGATAGGTTGAAATCTGCCTCCTATTAGTCCTAGTTTGCCATTTGGAATAAACTCAGTTTTTTCACTGAACATAGAAATTGAGAGTTGACATAAATTAGTGGGAAAAGCATCATCTTTGGTACTAGAAAGGCTAGGATGTGAATCTTAGTTCAGCCACTTCCTGTGTGACCTTGGGAAAATTATCCAACTTACCTGAGCATTATTTTCTTAATCTGTCTTTCTCTGTCTCTCTTCTCTCTCTCTCCCCCACACACACATGCCCCGCAAGTGCCTTTGTAGTGCCTGGTACAGGCAGGTGATTAATAAATGGTAGCTATTATTATTACTATTATTATTAGTCATAGGACAAATCTAGTTTCTCTTTTGCCTCAAGATATTTGAGGAAGCAATATTCATTTTTTCAGGGTAAATATCCTTCATTTGTTCTTCCATAACTTATGTGGCATGGTTTCCATTCTCTCTCCATCCTAGTCTCTCACCTTCAGACACATTTCATTTTCTGTATCTCTTAGAATTTGATGGGACCCTTTAGGAAAAACGCTGGGACCAGAATAAGAAAATCGAGCAAAGAAAATTACTTGTTATATTTTATACTAAAATTTAATTTTTTATATTTCACATTTTCTTCAGATGTGGTATTTATATGCTTATACTTTGTGTGGTACATAGAAACATATTCTGTGGTTTTGTTTCCTAGAAATCACTCTACATTTTGCTTCAGTTTCAGATAGTTAGGAACAGTTTGAAATTCTTACTTGCTTGATTTTTCAAGTAAACTTGTTAAGGTTTAGCAGTTTTAACTATGAGACCTTTGTCATTTGTAGAAGTTTTCAACTTAGCAAAAGATAAATGACATTAGGTATATGTGTTTATATACATATAAACCCTCACTTCACATCTTTGACAGCTTCTTGGAAACTGACTTTAAATGAAATGATGTCGGAAAAAACAACATTATTTAAGGACCTGCTGCACATTGTTTCACTTGAAGTCATAGTTTCCAAGAACCTATCAATGACGTTAAGTGAGGACTTACTGTAGTTAATTGTGTTTGTGGTAGCTGTGTTCTATAAAGTCATTGCAAACACTGAATTAGTAAATACTGGACCATTGCTTCTAAGGGAAATACAGGATTAGGTTCCTGAGAGCCTCTGGTCACATCATATTTGTCAACCAATCAATACATAACCTAGTTTTGTGTATGTTTTTGTTTAAAGACAGAAACGTAGTTAATATACAATCAGTCCCTGCCTTATAATGATTCAACTTACGATTTTTCAGCTTTACGATGGTGCAAAAGTTACATGCATTAGCTAGAAACTGTTCTTCAAATTTTGAATTTTGATTCAAAATTCTTTATAATAACTTTACTATAAAACAGGCTTTGTGTTAGATAACTTTGCACAACCATAAGCTAATGTAAATGTTCTGAGCACTTTTAAGGTAGGCTACACAAAGCTATGATGTACAGTAGGTTAGGTGTACTAAATACATATTCAAGTTACTATGGGTTTGTCAGGATGTAACCCCCATTCTAAGCTGAGGAGCATCTGTATATTGTTGATTTATTAACATAACACTCATGGCCAACAGCACTATAGCTCATGCCTGAATGAAGCTTATCTAACACACATGTTTTCTCTGTCAGGTGCATCCAAGCTTTCTTGTGCTTAGTAACACTAAACAGCTTCAGCACTATGTGTGGGGACCATCTTAAATAGCAAGATCACCAAAAAAGGCACCAGAAATGTGAAAAACATGGTGTCAAATAGACTGTGAAAAAGACACTCCTTTATGATAGGAGAGCAGAAATTAAGAAGCAGAGTACCCCTTGTTCAGCCTCAGCTGAGAACATAAGCAAGGGATTCAAAGTTTTCACCACTCTGTACATGCACATGTCTGCAGTGACTGTGAAAGTACCACGAGGATTGATTTGGGGGTTACAGATACACCTTAGTGAGCAAGCAGTCTCACAAACATGGAATGTGCAAATGAAAAGGATCAATTGTGAATGTTCAAAAAGAAAAGAATTTAAGCCAGTTACATCTTTGAAACATTTTCAAATGTTAAAATAGCTATTTTAGGCCAGAATCAAGATTACTTTCTTTTCCTTCAAATAATGTGATATTCAGTCACACGCTTGGAGCAGTGTCCTTGCCAGAAGCCAGGAGTCTTATCCATCAGAAATCCTGGAACTGGCGTTTTTGGCATCTACTGTGGAATCTGGTCTGGCTTCAGCAGTAATGGTGAGGTGGCCTTTGCATAATGTGGAAGCTTTAGCTTATCTCAGTAAGTGGTAAATTAAAAGAGTGTCTATTTAAAGTGTTCCGGCAGTATTTTAATGAATTAACCTCAGCCTAATGAGGTAGATGTTGATATTTCAGTTCATACCACTGTGTTTTTGATCATTATGTCTACCTCCTTAGGTGGTATAGCTTAAAAATGTTGTCCATGAAACTGAACAGCTTAGTGTTTTGTCATTGGCCTTTAGGAATTTAAATTTTACCTGAGAACTAATCATGATATATAACCAGATTAACCAGGTGGTATACGTCTTAGCAGAAGTTCAGATGTCAACACTGTTATAGTAGATGATACTTAAATTCAAAACTACTGGGCCTCATGATCATAGAGAATTCACAATTAAGACTGATAACATTGAAATTATCTAGTGCTGTTAATTCATGGTTTTATGTCCCTATTGGGCCTCGTGATCATAGAGAATTCACAATTAAGACTGATAACATTGAAATTATCTAGTGCTGTTAATTCATGGTTTTATGTCCCTACTGGGCCTCGTGATCATAGAGAATTCACAATTAAGACTGATAACACTGAAATTATCTAGTACTGTTAATTCATGGTTTTATGTCCCTGAGCAGTTGGCTTAGAATATATAATATGTAACTCCTAGAGTTAAGAAGGAATATTGTAAGAGTGTGAACTGAGATGGAAGCCAATATCATCTGGATGGACAGTAATTCATATGTAATTGTGTTTTCACCTTTCTTTAGTGACTTTATGCCTAAGACCGTTGGAATTGATCCAAGTCCATTTACTGTGCGTAAACCAGATGAAACTGGAAAATCAGTATTGGGGTAAGATTTGTGTATAGAACGAAACTTTAAAGATTTGTGTTAAAGAATAGTACTTGCAATATGATTTCCACCAAAAACTAATAACTTCAGGTCATATATAGTTTATTAGTAACACTGGGATCACTAAGGTGTTCAATACTGAAAGTAGAATTTATGGGAGTTTCAGCAATACAGTGCATTTTATTGTTTTAAATTGGGAATATAACAGATGACATAAAGGCAGGTGACAGATATGATGTCTTATAAATAACTCAGCATTCTCTGTTTCCCAACATGAAATAGTTAAGTAAAAATTTGTATTTATTATATTTATTTTGTTGGCATCCTCAGTAACATAAAAGCAAATATACCCTGTTACGGAACTTAATAGATTTTTCTGTGCATTGCTATAACATTATTTGGGGGGAGACTATTATTTTATTCAGTCCAGTAAAGAAGAAGATATACTGTGTTTGCATCTTCATGCTTAAGAGACTGGAGTGAAATGTATTGTTTCCTGGCATGAGAACCTCTTTCCCTTCCACTGACCTGCCTAGTCTCAGTGACAGATTTCTTCTAGACTCTGGCCACATACCCCAGCCAGACTGCAGATACAGAGTCCTAATTGTATGGAATCTTAATTGTATTCTAGCTATGTGTGATTTATCCAATGGGACATATATTGATATTTTCCAGAAACACTATTTCTGTGGCTTTTATATGTAGCCTTTAAATAGCTCATGTTAAGCCCTGACCAGATGCTATGAGGAGTTTAAAAGAAGGAAGGTCTTCAGGAGTTTGGAATTCAGGGAATTCCCAGAACAAATAAGTAAATGACAAGCTATATTAGTGTGTGTCACAGAAACGTTACCAACTTTAATTTTTAGTTGCAAAAGGTCAGAGACTGCTTGTTTTCTGCAATATCTAACTCATGGTCACATAAAATTGCATTTTCCTTTCCTAGAACATTTCAAAATATTATGGTATTTTTAGCTCCTTATAGAGAATTTTTTAAAGAGTGAAATATTAAACATTTTTCATAAAGCAAAAAGTATTACTATAAATGGTTTTCTGAATTTAAAAAACAGCATTCTTACTACTCTTCCAATTTGGCATTAAAATGAAAGTAAATACTTTTATAAGTGTAGGGTTTTCCCCCCTTCTGTTCCCTACTATTAAAGGGAATGTTCAGCAAATACACTTGTTTACTAATAACACAATAAAATTTAAAATGTAGTTTATGTTCATCAGTTGTTCATTATCTGGATACACCATGATTGATAAAAAATTTATAGGAGGGAGAGAAATATACATAGGTTTGGCTACCCACTTTTTCTTGGACCTTTTATGAGTTACAGCTAATTTTAATAATATCCCAAACATACAGTCTTCTATAATTGTAGGGTAAGTTTTGAGAATATTGATATCAGTTACCAAAGGAAGGCATGGTAACCAAGTGGTGAGAAGATTTTTTCACGCTCTGCAAGTAATTTTCATTTATTTTTTGAATTTATAACAGGGCTTATATTCATATAAGGTCAGTGCATGGACATGGAGAAATATGAACCTTTTCCCTGTAGCACAACCTGAATCCAGAAACTAGTGTCACAGTCATTTTCTTATGCTTCACTAGGCCTAAGGCTTTGGGACAGAGTGATAGACAGTGGGTGTTGAGGGTTAGTTTAAAGATGCTTCACTTCCATATTATTCTTTTAAAAGAAACAAAAGCAATAGAGAAGAAGCTGTATTACAGCGGAAAACGGCAGCCAGCGCCCCGCCGCCCCCCAGCGAGGAGGCTGTGTCCAGCAGCTCTGAGGATGACTCTGGGACTGATCGGGAAGAAGAGGGCTCTGTGTCTCAGCGCTCCACTCCCGTGAAGATGACTGATGCAGGAGACAGTGCCAAAGTGACCGAGGTGCGGGGGAGGGAAGCCTGTGGCATCCAGCCTGAAGCCCTGGAAAATGATCTTTACAACTCCGCTTTCAGTTAAAAGGCTGAGAGCAAGAAAATGTCACATTATCTCACTGTTGTGTTTGAGGCACTGCATAAGATGAATACATTTAGCATTTACATGATTTTATTTCATTTCAAAATAAAATTGGTGTTTTTGCTCGCATGTGTAATGGTGAATTTCTGATCCTTTCGGAATTTTCAAGTGAATTCTGGCCCTCTTTGATCAGCCCATCCACTTGAGGTCCATTTATTCTCTTACTGGGCACATTGTTGGATCACAGGATTTAGACGTGGCCTTCACAATCTTTGAATGGCTGCAATGGGAAATTCATCCTGTTCAATTCAATATTACTGATAGATTGGGGGAAACAAATAGAAATAAGCAACAAAAGGACCAACTCTAGCTTTGGGGAAATTTGATTTCTAGAAATATCCAAAACTCATTTAGAAATAGATAAGGCAAATAAAAATGTGTTAATACAAGAGCTGAATCCATGTTCCAGAAGTTGGCAAACTATGACGTATTGGCCAAATCCAGCCTGATGCCTTTTTTTGTAAATAAAATTACACTGGAATCCAGCCATGCCTGTTTGTTTACTCATTGTATGTGACTCTGTTTGCACTATAACAGCAGAGCTGAGTATTTGCAACAGAGACAGCATAACCCAAAAAAGTTTAAAATATTTGCTATCTGGCCTTTTACAGGATAAGGTTGCCAACTCCTGCATTATACAAAAACACCTAGTAATTATTTAACAGCTTTTTAAAATCCTAGAATAAACTATTTTTAGCAGAAATGGAAATCAAAATTTTTTAAAACCGTCAACTAAGAAGTTTAATGAACAGATTAAAGAAGCACTGTGATTGCTTTTGTGGAAAAATTCACAGTTTCATTTTTTTTGGGAAATTATTGATATGCTATATGTCTAAAAATTCTTCCTGGTTCTTCTTTTTTTTTTTTTTAAACCCCAGAATGTGGTCCAACCCATGAAGGAGCTATATGGAATTAACCTCTCAGATGGCCTCTCAGAAGAAGATTTCTCCATTTATTCAAGGTGAGATACTTTCATGTAGATATTAAAGAAAAATGAATATTTATAATTACAGTAACTTCTAACTACTATACCTTTTTTTTTTTTTTTTTTTTTTTTGGAGACAAGAGTCTTGCTCTGTTGCCCAGGCTGGAGTGCAGTGGTATGATCTCGGCTCCTGAGTAGCTGGGATTGCAGGTGCACGCCACTATGCCTGGCTAATTTTTTATATTTTAGTAGAGATGGGGTTTCACTGTGTTGCCCAGGCTAGCCTCAAACTCCTGAGCTCAGGCAATCCGCCCACCTCAGCCTCCCAAAGTGCTAAGATTACAGGTGTGAGCCACTGCGTCCAGCCTAATATAACTTTTAAGAAATGAAAATAGTCAACAATACAGAAGAAAATGAATTCCACTTAAAATGCAGTTTCAGCATTGAGGCGGTCAAATTCTGAAACATTGATTTATATACAGAGTTAAAGTGCTAAATGCCTGAGACTCTGCCCCTCAATGATAAAAATTTATGATGCATGCAGGTATCTGCACTGCTCATATGTAAACTACAAACCAAAGTACCAGTACATTCCTGCATTTCTAAATCCTCAAGATCAAAGTCCCTTCTCACAAAATAAATCTGGGATATTGACAAATGAGCACCTTGCATCACTTTAGGTCCTGGATGCTGGTGGGAGTGGTGACTGAGGAGGAAAAAGAAAACAGTAATAATAGGGTGCTAATTCACAATGTTATAGGCCTTTATTAGGCAAATCTAGTTGAAAGGAGGGGATACCCATAAGGCATTCCCTGAAATCATGTGCATAATTTCGTGTGTATGTGTGTCCTTTTGAGAAGATAGATTTAGCAGATTCTTAAAAGAATCCTTCACTCAGAAATCCCCACGAACCTGATGAGAACATTGCAAACACCTCCTCAGCTTAATACATGGATTTAGAAGACTTGATTATTGCATATGAATACAGTTCCACTTATACAAATTTGTAAATGTGTCTGTAAAATGTAAATTGTATAATATAAAATGAGCACTGATCTTCAGTTATTTTTAAATGAGGGCATTTCATTTACAGAATCCATTGAATTAGATATTGTCAGCTTTTCATTTCAATTAATAAAAACTACTCTATAATATATAAAATATAAAATGCACAGCATTTCCTGACTGCCAAAGCAGCTCCTGTAACTTGCACTTTTTTGAATATGCGTCATTGACTGGAAGCCAATTTAGTCATCAGAGCACAGCCACACCCTCCTTACTCTGACACACAAACACACAGTACTTATTCATCATGGCTGCCAGAACTCTGTAGCCAAACTCTGTAGTAGTTGAAGTGGGCCTTTACAAACCATGTGGCCTGAAGAATGAATTATCTGAAGTTACTGACTGAGTAATATGACTTTGTTTATTGCAGAGGGAATGAGTGTATGTGCCAAGGATTGAAGGGGTTACTTCAGGGGAGGGAGGAACCCATGTCCTAGAATAAAATTCTGTGTTTGATATTCTGAAGATAATACCTCCTTTCATTGTATAACAGTTTACACTGTTTTGTTTGTTCTTTAGGCAATTCTGTAGTAGATTAAAAAGATATTATCCCCTTTTATGGGCTAATAGCGCAGCAAGTAGAGCCATTTAGTGCCTTATCCAGGAGTCATATCCTGTGTTTCTGGGTACCGTGGGATTTTAGGCTGTTCCCTCCTTTTTGTTCTCTTGATCATAATCAGCTGCCTCTGCTTATGATGCAGACCTTGGGGGAAGGGGAGAAACAGGGGGCTGACCATTCTTTCCCTGTGAGTACCCCTTCCTGTGGGCACACTGCCCCTACTGCCTTGCCTGCCCTGGAATATCTCCCCTCTCCATCTGCCATGGGCATTGCAGTAGGCAGAGGAATCCTCCCTCCATCAGTATCTGTGGGGTAACTGTGCCAGAGGGTGACCAAGGGATGTTCAGGGACTGATTGGCACCCACTTTTGGCTCAACTAGGCTCTGGAGCTTTCTTAGTGCCTCCTCTGATCCAAAGGGGAGAGTTTCAAGGCAGGGCTAGAGCCCAGGTAGTTCTGCGCTGAATTGGCAGGTGCCCCTGCCACCCCGTTTCTGCACTCAGTTGGCTGGCTATGTTTGTGCACATAGTAGACAGTGACCTAGCCTGGCTTGCATGTAACAGCTCCCACCTGGCCTATCACAGAACACTGTGGAGAAGGGAAGTCGCACAGCTAGAAGTGGTTTCCGCAGCCTGTCTTCCAGCTTCCCATTCTTCTGCCTGTTTTTCCTACCTTAGGCCTTGCCCACCTTTGGACTCCTAAGGATTTCTCGGTTTTGTAGTTTTATTCTAATTGCTGAGCCCCGCTGTCTATGTCTTCCTTTTCCCTCACCTTTTCTAGTATCTTTGGTTTGCTATTTTACCAGACCTGAAAGCTTTCTACTTACTTCCTCAAAGCTTCATACATTTGCCAGTTTTTAGAAAACTCTGGCAGTGATTGTACACCTGATTTAAGAAGTTTAAAGTTCTGTACAAATAATCAGTACTATGTAGCATTCTTCCCAAAAAATGGATCAACATTTTTTACTTGCTGAAGATATAAAGTTGGATAAAAGTAAGCTGTTTGAAAGTTTTTCTTTAGCACTCTAATGATACAATAATTGGTAGTTTCTGTAACACTTTCTTGACCTTTAAAAAAGCTAATGAAAAACAAATTGTAAACTTTTCCATAGTCTTCAAAGAAAATACTTTTAAGTAGTTAAAAAAATGGAAAGGAAATCAGTTCTTTTGGTTTCAGTCTTTTTTTTTTTTTTTTTTTTTTTTTTGAGACAGTCTCTCTCTGTCACCCAGGCTGGAGTGCAGTGGCGTGATCTCGGCTCACTGCAACCTCAGCCTCATGGGTTCAAGCAATTCTCCTGCCTCAGCCTCCTGAGTAGCTGGGACTACAGGTGCATACCACCATGCCCAGCTAATTTTTTGTATTTTTAGTAGAGATGGGGTTTCACCGTGTTAGCCAGGATGGTCTCGATCTCCTGACCTCATGATCCGCCTGCCTCGGCCTCCCAAAGTGCTGGGATTACAGGCATGAGCCACTGCGCGTGGCCTGGAAATCAGTTCTTCAGTCCTGCCCTGTAACCTCCCATGGGCAAATTAGAACAAAACTACAAAACCGTATCCTTGAAGGAAAGACAGATCCATGCAGTCCAAGCAGGCTTCCAGCAGATATGCACTCCAGAAAGCTGCTGGGTATCCTCTCTGCCTGCTGAGCTGGCCCAGGCCATTTCCTCTGGCTCTTAGCTCAAAGCCTGCCTTAGTGCTGTTCAAGTCTGAGAAGTGCTGTTCAAGACCTTTCAGAAGAGGTCCTATGGCCGTTGTGCTCATCAATGGGTCTCCCCATCCTTGGTTGAAAGTGTTCCTCTTTGAAGTGGCTAGAGTACTTGGTGGGGGGATTCTTGTGGTCCAGAGGAAACCTAGTCTGTGGCCGGCTCTTAGCAGTGTCCCTGCTTCAGGAGGTGGATCCCCAGCCTGATCCTGCCCTTTCCATGTCACTTGTCTCACTGCCAGCACCATCCTGCATGCTTCCCCCCATGCTTCCTGCATTCCACGCATTAGATATTTGTCACCCTTAGATGTGTGAGGCTCTGCAAGATCATCTTCCTGGCTTCAGGAACATTTCTGTTCAAGTTCTGCACCATGTTTAAATTAATAGAAGTTCAATGGCATGCACATTTGATTTCATTCTTTTATCCATGGTTATGACTTACATTTTAAGTAGAATCCCTTTTCCTACTTTTAACAAGCCCACTTTAAAATCAGGCAAAGTCTTATGTTACATACAGTACTCTTAGGTGTTTTTCTGAAATAAGCATACTACTGAAATTTGAAAGCTTACACCATTTTGTGTGATCTACTGAATTAATTGCAAGTACTCCCTTCTTTAGCTGACTCTTATCCATTGTAATTTGTAGATTTGTTCAGCTGGGGCAGAGTCAACATAAACAAGACAAGAATAGCCAGCAGCCCTGTTCTAGGTGCTCAGATGGAGTTATAAAACTGTAAGTACTAGATTAGATCTTTAAAGAAATCTTTGTATTCATGCCACTCATAGGGCTTTCTTTAAAGACTTTTTAAGAAAAAGATTCACTCTTGTCACCAAATTAGTATAAGCACCAAAGTGTCTCCTTGTGGTACCTTACTTGAGGAAAACTGGGTCTCTGAGGGATAGGGAAGAGGTTGGCAGCCCTAATGGTCCTGAAATGCATCTTTGGAGGTGGGTTTGGCATTGTTGGAGGCTTCCAACCATGAACTCTGCCCTCCACTGGGTAGAAGTGGGATGGTGAAACAGCTCTGATCCTGGAGACATGCTCAAGTTTAATACAAGACCTTTGAGGATATGGATCGATTTGTCTCTTCTAGCTGTATATCCCCATCAGTTCTAATAACTTGCTGTAAGTTAAACAGGTGTTTTGTGAAATCTTAAATAAATGGAACTATGTTCAAATCATACTACTTCCCAGTTTTTTACCTTGAGCAAATGACTTAACTGCTGTGTTGTCGAGTTTCCTCATCTGCAAAAGGGAATAATAGCACCTACTTTGTAGGACAGTGATGAGACTCAAATGAAATAATGTACACAAAGTGCTTAGAGTAGTGTCTAGAATACGTTCTGAAATAGTTGTGATCACCATCATCATCCTCTTCATATTCATCATTATTGCCTGCTTGTTGGGACCTAACAAAGCAAAGGGTTGTGACCAGAAGAGGCTCCCTGATGCCATATGCTCAGTTGAGTTGCTTCCATAAAATGGGTCACTGTGGGCGGGGCATGGTAGCTCACGCCTGTAATCCTAGCACTTTGAGAAGTTGAGATGGGTGGATCACCTGAGGTCAGGAGTTCGAGACCAGCCTGGCCAACATCATGAAACCCGGTGGCCACTTAAAATACAAAAATTAGCCGGGCATGGTGGTGCGTGCCTGTAATTCCAGATACTCAGGAGGTGGAGACAGGAGAATTGTTTGAACTCGGGAGGTGGAGGTTGCAGTGAACCGAGATTGCACCACTGCACTCCAGCTTGGGTGACAGAGTGAGACTCCGTCTCCAAAAAAAAAAAAAAAAAAAATGAGTCACTGTGGAAATTCAGTGAGGTAGTATATGTGAGGCATCTAGATCAGTGTCTGGCATACACTTGACATTTAGTAAATGTTCTCTTCCTTTTTCTTGATCAATTTTATCAGTTTGATCAATTAATTGTTTATTTGAATAGGTATTGATTGCCTAACTTCTCTGTGTCTCACATCTGCAGGTTCTTAATTGATGGCTCACAGTAATTACTATTAGTAATGGCTCATAGTAATTACTATTACAGTAATACAGCAAAAGCCTTTTAGAGAGTAGTGACTGTGAGGATTTTGAGAATGGGATGGATCTGGAAAATAATCTTAAGTGGTGAAATGGACAGAACTTGGATCCTGACTCAGAGAGTGGGGAACAAGAGGGTGTTATTAAGGATGACCCTTAGGTTTTTTGGTTTGTGTAACAGTTTTGATTGATTCATGCATTCATTTGCCTACTCATTCAACATATAGGTATTGAATATGTCTGTGTTAGGACCATTTAAAGCTGCCATTCACTGAGGTTAGGAGCACTGCAAGAGGACCTGGTTTGCCTTTAATGTAGCATCAAAGTGGAGAAGTTTAGGAGACAGTTGGATCAACCAATCTGGAACTCAGAAGAGAACCTGGGTTGGGGATGTAAATGCTCATGAGTAATAATGAAAGTCAAGGATAAGTTAAGGATAAGACTACCTAGGAAGTGAGACTACAGTGAGAACAGTCTGCAGCTGATCTTGGCAGGGATCTGGGTCTAATGGCTGAGACAGAGACATAGAAAAACCTACAAGGGAAACAGAGATGGCTAATCAGAGAAGTGGAAAGAACCCCAGACCATATTTTATCACAGCCTTCAAAAATGCTGTTTATCCTTCTTTCTCTCCCCAACACTATTTTTTCTTTTTTTCCTCTTTTTTTTTGTTTGGCATATAAGCCCCTATTAATTTAGAGACCACTTTGTTTTGTTATAACTATTTAGCATATGGAACTATGGGCTCTCAAATGAATTGAAATAGATATGGCCAAGGAAGGAAACTATTTAAATGTGCTAGTAAAATAAGAGACTCTATTAACCAAATTGTATTATACAAAGTGATTATTCCACTAAAATAATATGATACAACTTAGGAGGAGATGATGAAATGAACATAGCATACAAAATAAAAACAAAACATTTCCCCCCTGTTTTCTCAACATTATTTCTGATTTGATCTGTAATTGATCTTACAGTTACTACTTGCGCATTCTTTTTCTTAAAATATTTAGTATTTGCCTGTGAGTCCTAGCACAGATGAAAACCACGTGGATCTAGAATTCTTTAACCTTTTCCACTTAATTAGTAAAGAATCTGTCATAATGGTGTTTTTACACAGCATCTTCAGCAAGATAACAAAGAGCTTGGTAGCTCAGCATTACGTTGTCATGGCAACTGCCCAAGAATGTTTTTGGTGTTTTTGGGGGGTGTGTGTGTGCACGCACGTGTGCACAGGGACATGCTTTAAATTGAAACTGTAGTCAGGTTCTTAAAATGTCGACTATTCATTTTTAGATTTCTAAAGCTATGCCCAAACCAAGAGAAATTACATTTATATGGGATTCTTGAAATTCTCCTCTTGCTATGTTTTATTTTCTAGTATATTTAAGAGTCATAATAAGTTCAAGTTCATACACATATGCATCTACCCATCTCTGGATAGTTCATAATCTTACTCAGTTTTTCTTGAAATCATGAAGAAACCATTTTTTTCTTTTCTAAATATGAGATATTTATAACACCAAATGTAAAAAATATTGACAGTAAATAATTGGCAAGAAGCCAGTGGAACAGGGGCTCTTGAAATGAGCGTGCAGAGACATGAATGGGCAGCTGGACACTTTCAACCACGGTCTTGCAGGACTTTGCTTAGAAGTGGATGTTAAACCCCAAACTGGTCAATGTCTGTACTGTCAGCCCAGGCACCCTAAGCTGTAGTTTGTGTGAGTGGGACACCTCCCTGTGAGTCATAACCACTCCCTGAGTGTAGGGGTGGTGATCAGGGAGAAAGGGCATCAGCCAACATTGACTGAACACACTGTGTGATGGGCACTGTTCTGTGTACCATAGCCTGTTCTAAGTTCTCACAATAACCCTATAAAGTAGATCTTATTATCATCTCCATTTTACAGATGGGGAAACTGAGGCACAGAGAAGTTATGTAACTTGCCCAAGGTCATACAGCTAGCAAGTAGAGGAACCAGGATTTAAACCCACACAGGATGGCTCCAGAGCCCATGATCTCCATCACTAAGCTATCAATGCCCGTTGTTGCCAGCTGCTTTCCAATCACTGGGGTAGCAATGCTGGATTATTAGCATTAACAGACCTCATTTTGGGCATCTGACATGACCTGGATTTTTAGACACCTCTATATTCAGAAATATTCAGAAATTCTAATATTTCTGCTCTGTTGATCTTGAGTTTTAAAAAATACTTAAGGAGAACATACCTTTATTCTTTCCTCAGTACCTAGCATACTGTCCCTAATGTAGACACACTTAAGTTTCCTGGGCAAGCATACTTTGCTTGACTGATTTGGTAACATGGCATGGAGGTTGTTTAGCCACCACTGGAACAGTGTTGCTGATATTATTATAATCTTACAAGGTTATACATTTTTAGAGGGCAACCCATCTTTGTGTCTCTAGAACAGTAACTTAAATTGAGTGCTCAGTAAATATTTACTGAAATGCACTGACTCTCATCCCCCATCACACCCATGACCATCAGGGCCTGGCTGAGGCCCCATGAGCATCCCTGGAATGCTCCGTCCATGTCCCACTGGTTTTCAAGGGGGCATCCTTGAACACTTTTTAGTTCTTTCTCTATTGTGTTTTTTTCCTTATAAACCCTTTGCCCCTCCTGTTTTTTTGTTCCCCTGCTGCCTTCTGAGAGAGAAAAAAAAAAAAATAAGCACACCAAGTTGTTAGCATTTTTTCCCCTTTAGTCTGCCTCTACTGCACCTGTGACCAAATGCCAGGTGAGAAGGACCGGAGTGGCAGGACTTGCTGTGCCTGGCAGGCAGGTGCTGTGGGGCCAGGCAGTGATTCACTATATTCGTGCAAGACCAACACGTTCTCGTTTTCACTCCTACGAGTTCTTGAGAGATTTTAACTAAGCCAATCAGTGGTAGGTTGAAAAGGCATGAACACATATCATTAGTGCTTGCTTTTCTATGGTTCACCTATTCTAGTAATATGTCTCATTTAAAAATCACCTCTAAGAAATGGTTCAAAATATAATACAGTTTGTATAAATACCATGTATTTTAGGACTCTTCCAGCGCAGGATAAGCTGACATGTAATGCAGGGTAAATTAGTGTGCTTGGCCAGGCGTGGTGGCTCACACCTGTAATCCTAGCCCTTTGGGAGGCTGAGGAGGGTGGATCACCTGAGGTTAGAAGTTCGAGACCAGCCTGACCAGTATGATGAAACCCCCATCTCTACTAAAAATACAAAAATTAGCCGGGCATGGTGGCAGGCGCCTATAATCCCAGCTACTCGGGAGGCTGAGGCTGGAGAATTGCTTGAACCCAGGAGGTGGAGGTTCCAGTGAGCCGAGATTTTGACACTGCACTCCAGCCTGGGCTACAGAGCGAGAATCCATCTCAAAAAAAAAATAATAATAAGTGCGCTTACAGTTTTAGGACCATACGGTCGCATTTATCCCCTAAGAATCTCTCATAAAAAGTGGTATTCATTCAAGACTGGGTGAATGCCCTTCGGTGTGGGCTTCTACCAGGGGAAGTGTTTTACAGATCAGAGCATGCTGTTACACAGAATTAGAGCACTTCTTCACACTGATGAGATGGGCATGACACAATGGCCACGATTAACTCAACTTCATTTACTTTTCATGATGTTAATTTTCAGTAACACATTCTTCACATACAAGTCACACCCAGGACCTCCCACCTCCATTGATTTCATCTGGAACTTTGTAGATACTGCTGTGGTCTCTGTGCAGCAAGCTGAATAAGTATTTCTGCCTTAATGGATAATTCTTGTTATCTTTTCCAAACACCTGGAATACAGTCTTCAAACATTTAAGGATTAGAACAGCTTGGAGGCAGTGATCAATGATTAATCAGCTAATTCCCTCCACAGGCGGAGATAATAAGTGATAAGAGCTCCTCAGCCCAAGGAAACTGGGATGTGACCTCTCCTCTCACTCCAGAAATTACCAAGATAGGCTTTCTTCCTCTTTTGTCCTGACATTTACTTTCTTTTCTCTTTTCCTCTACCCATCTCTGACTTTTTCCAGATATCTTTTCTATTTCTAATTACTCTTTCTCCCCTCCCTGTTTATTTTTGCCTTCCTTTCGCTTTTCTTCTTTCCCCCTCACTGTCCTTTCTGTATCCCCTCCAGGGTATTTATAGCTCTAAAAAAATACAGTAATTACTCCCAAACACAAGTTCCTGCCATACATATTCTAGGTCAGTGTTTTTCGGACAATTCTGAAAATTAGTTGTGAAATTAATTTAGTAGGCCTATGCAGTGAAATGAAATAGCACTGAACTGAATACAATATAAAGTATGACCACAAGGCACATATTATGAATAAGTCTTGTTTCATGAAACTTGTGTTTCTGTGCAAAAGTTTAGCATGTGTGTACCAGTTTGCCATGCAACATGTATTTCTTACTGTGAGTGACTTCACCGTTTGGATTTATATGAATGCATCTCTTCTGGATCCACAAGAATTAGAAAACTTAGCTCTGTTCCTGGCATCTAGGCACTTTTTGTTTGTTGAATGAATGAAAGACATGTGAATGACTCCTGTTGGGGATAATTAGAAAAAGAGAAGAGGAGTAAGTGGTTTCTGTGATACATCCATAGTGGATAAAATAAATGCAGGCCTTGGAAAATAGGCTTCCATTATTTCCAGTGAATTGGGAGCTGGGATAAGCATGTGAGGGAAGAAAATAGTAAGAAGCTCCCAGCTGAAAGTCAAAATGAAAAAGCCTTTTTTTTTTTTTTTTTTTTTTTTTTTTTACAATTTAACATATTGCCCGTTTTATTTTGGTGAGTACAAAGCATACCACGAACGAGAGCTTTCATGGGCTCATGTCAGAGCTTAGGTACCCCCTTCACATGGGGAGATGGTCCTGTTGCACCACTTTTGGAAAACCATACATAATTCTGTGTGTTTAATCCAAGGGACAGGTAGAAACAAGATCAGGAAGAGATGCTAAGGGAGAGAGTATTGCCTTTATCCTAAAAGCTCTGTTCTAATCAGGGGAGCAATAGGCTTACATTTGCGTTTTGGAAAGGTCACTCTGGAAATAGTGTGGAGAGTGGATTAGAGGCAGGGCGGGCGATAAACAACATATCTGTTGGAAACATCAGGACAAGAAAGTGATTGGAGTCTGCTATTGGCAGTTGAAATAGAGATGGGGTATTCTTTTACAAAGGTAGAATCTGTAAGTCTTCTCAAAACTTGTTAGTGGATTGGGTTTCAGGAATATTTGAGAGGCCAGGGGTTTTATAGCTTGGTTGACCAGCTATAGTGGCAAGTTGCCAGGATAGCAAATATACAACAAGGGCAAGTTTGGGGGCTAAGGTGGTGAGTTTCAGACAATAATGGGAAACCTAAGATGATATGTCTGGGCCTCAAGTGGTTTTAGATTAGAGAGATTCAATAATTTGGGTTTTCTCGGCTCTTGATTTAAAAAGCAAGTAAGTTAAATTTCTTTTTTCTTTTTTTTTTATTATACTTTAAGTTCTAGGGTACATGTGCACAACGTGCAGGTTTGTTACATATGTATACATGTGCCATGTTGGTGTGCTGCACCCATTAACTCATCATTTACATTAGGTATATCTCCTAATGCTATCCTTCCCCCCTCCCCCCACCCCACAGCAGTCCCCAGTGTGTGATGTTCCCCTTCCTGTGTCCAAGTGTTCTCGTTGTTCAGTTCCCACCTATGAGTGAGAACATGCTGTGTTTGATAGTTCATGTCCTTTGTAGGGACATGGATGAAGCTGGAAACCATCATTCTCAGCAAACTATCGCAAGTTAAATTTCTTTAACTTTCTCTAAACTAAAGGGGCCCAAGTTAAATAGATTATTTATATGTGGTTTAAACATTTTCTATGGATTCTTGTCAGATTAAAGGGAAAACATTCTTTAATGACTGATAGAGATGAAGACTTTATGGTTTTTAATGTATTTTTGTCTCATAAGACACTCTTACCTTTTACATGAGCAAGCAGGTTAATCTGGGGGAGCAGATTTGGATATCTGATGTGGTCATATGAGGGGTATTACTCATTGGTTTTCCTTGCTCTGTATACAAGAACCACATTTTTTAGTGGTTTAACCTTTATTATTTTGTTAGTTTACCAAATTATCATCAGTTTTGTGTATGGAAGGTGAGTGGGAGGATTTGGGGCAGATGGAGTGATTATTGAGCCTTGTGCTGTGTCACCGTGGCTTCCTGACAACCATTCCTTTTGTACAATGAAGATGAGTGTCCAGGTATGATGTATTTATAGCCCTTGTCTTCTCTGAGCATATACTAGAAGTCTTTTCAGTTAAGATAAACTTTTGGCTGAAATACAAGAAAACACATTTCAATTTTATATTTAAATATAGTCACACTGCCCTTTGCATGTTACTCAGAACCTTAAAAAGTACAAACTTCATTAAGTCCAAATTGTGTTTAAAATTTACCAACAAATCTTTTAGTATTATATAAGCAATTTTCCACGTTAAGTATTTTAATATTATTACTTATTTTCCTTAGGGTCTTATGAAGAAATTTGAGAAATCATACTCTGGAAATCAATTGCATTCTATTTTCATAATTAAAGATCTGCTCATATTTTATAAACATCTTTCTGCTATCCCTCCCAATTTTATGGGAACAGAAAGTCCTTGTAAATGGAACCCACTATGTGGTATTGTTAATCTAAAACTAATATAAAGAGACTTTGAGTTCTTGAGAGCAAGGCCCATCTGTCTTTGTATCCCCAGTCCGTACCGTGATACTAATAACATTAAATTATGAATGAGGAATATTTGGCATTCAACAATTTTACCTCTTTTAGGAATTTTATGCAGTAATTGTGAGGGAGAGATGCAAGGGTTAACAAATTGGAGCAAATGGCAAGGCAAATGATAAATATTTGTAAGTTTTTACTTTACTATGGTTTATTTTCAGTTTTAGGTGTAGCAGCTCAGAGTTCTGAGCAGAATCCCTTGATATTCCCAACTGACAAACTACTCCTGTCCTTATTAGTTGAGTTACACATTGTGTTAGAAGGACAGGCTACAAGGGACCATGGTTTTCTGATTTTTAGATTCCCTACTGCTACCAAATGTCTGAAGCTCTTAATGAGAGAATTTCCTCCCATAGGCAATTAGCTCTTGAAGTCCCTTAATCAACATAACTGGAGAAGAACCATGATTTCCTGATTTGCATTTGCCTATTGTTTCCAAATACATGAAGCTCTAAAAGAGGATTTGCTTTGTTTTTATATTTAACTTACTTTTAGAATCCTATGATTTTAGAAAACTATTGTGGTTTGATCTTACTTGGAAAGAGTAGAAATTTTTATATTCTTAAAAATCTTGCCTCTCAAACCCACTTTCTGTTAACTTGCAAAAAACTCTTTATAAGATGGTTTTACATCCATTACTAAAGGGTTGCAGTTTCTATTCCGTATGTGTGATGTCACCAAAATCCTAATTAAATCCTGAAATGTCTGAATAAAATGTATCCTGTCCTTATTCAGAAAAGTAATTGAGACCATCTTGACTTTCTTAACGATTTTGTTTTACTCTTTATGTTAAAAATGTATTAATGTCAAAATAAAATGAATTCATGCTTTTTAAGCATTGTATATCAGAGAAATGTATTAGTTTTTTTTACAATAAAACTTTTAGGCTTATTTCAAAATATAAATAACTAAATTGGTAGCTCATTTATTATGTGACTTGAAAATACAAAAGTACATTTAATAGAGTTAGTGTGCTCAAATACATTTATTTTTGATAATAGAATAGAGCTAGGAAAATCGTTCTGATAATCTCAGAAGCTTCAGTAAATGTTTAACAGATAGAAAAAAATAAAAAATGTAATTTTAGATGTCTTTTTGACAGCTCTACATAAAATTATATTGAAGTTTCTTAGGCCCAGTAACTTTGTTTTGCACAGCTTATCTGTTCATTATTATTCCCATTGGCCTAAAGATTTTGCTTTTACTTGTTTTAAACAGTTTTAACTCTTCTTAGACTTTGTCATGCTATAACAGAATCAGTTACTGGTTTGTTTATAAATCATGTAGGTGATTTAATTTAGTTTATTGTTTATTAGGTTTATTGTTCAACCTTTAATTTTATTTTTGTTTATCTGGAACCTTGGACATGTTTCCCTGCAGACCCATAATAAGAAACTCAATCGGTGTAATCTGAATTATTCACATACTTATTTATTCCCAAAGCCGCTCTATAATGACTTCTAAAGATACAAAGGGATAATCAGACTTGTGTGGAGAGGTGCAAGATGGCATTTTCAGGATGCCCCATAATGTGCACACATGTGTGCACACACGAGTGTGTGTGTGTGTGCATGTGCTTGTGTAGTGTATTAAGACTATGAAATCTGAGAACTGGAAGATGATTAGGGATCATCTGATTCCATCCTCTGATTTTATAAGGAGTCCTGGAGAGGGACAGTAGTTCATTCAGGTTACTTTTTTTTTTTTTTTAATTATACTTTTAAGTTCTGGGATACATGTACAGAATGCATAGGTTTGTTACATAGGTATACATGTGCCATGGTGGTTTGCTGCACCCATCAACCCATCATCTACATTAGGTATTTCTCTTAATGCTATCCCTCCCCTAGTCCCCCAACCCCCAACAGGCCCTCCCTGTGTCCATGTGTTCTCATTGTTCAACTCCCACTTCTGAGTGAGAACATGCAGTGTTTGGTTTTCTGTTCCTGTGTTAGTTGCTGAGAATGATTGTTTCCAGCATCATCCATGTCCCTGCAAAGGACATGAACTCATCCTTTTTATGGCTGCGTAGTATTCCATGGTGTATTTGTGCCACATTTTCTTTATCCAGTCTATCATTGATAGGCATTTGGTTTGGTTCCAAGTCTTTGCTATTGTGAATAATGTCACAATAAACATATGTGTGCATGTGTCTTTATAGTAGAATGATTTATAATCCTTTGGGTACATACCCAATAATGGGATTGCTGGGTCAAATGGCATTTCTGGTTCTAGATTCTTGAGGAATCGTCACACTGTCTTCCACAATGGTTGAACTAATTTACACTCCCACCAACAGTGTAAAAGTGTTTCTATTTCTCCACATCTTCTCCAGCATCTGTTGTTTCCTGACTTTTAAATGATCACCATTCTAACTGGCATGAGATGGTATCTTATTGTGGTTTTTATTTGTATTTCTCCAATGACCAGTGATGATGAGCTTTTTTAATATATATTTGTTGGCTGCATAAATATGTTCTTTTGAGAAGTGTCTGTTCATATCCTTCTCCCACTTTTTGACAGGTTTGTTTGTTTGTTTCTTGTAAATTTGTTTAAGTTCCTTGTAGATTCTGGATATTAGATCTTTGTCAGATGGATAGATTGCAAAACTTTTCTCCCATTCTGTGGGTTGCCTGTTCACTCTGATGATAGTTTCTTTTACTGTGCAGAAGCTCTTTAGTTGAATTAGATCCCATTTGTCTATTTTGGCTTTTGTTGCCATTGCTTTTAGTGTTTTAGTCCTGAAGTGTTTGCCCATGCCTATGTTCTGAATGGTATTGCCTAGGTTTTCTTCTAGGGTTTTTATGGTTTTCGGTCTTATGTTTAAGTATTTAATCCATCTGGAGTTAATTTTTGTATAAGGTGTAAGGAAGGGGTCCAGTTTCAGTTTTCTACATATGGCTAGCCAGTTTTCCCAACACCATTTTTTAAATAGGGAATCCTTTCCCCATTGCTTGTTTTGTCAGATTTGTCAAAGATCAGCTGATTGTAGATGTGTGATGTTATTTCTGAGGCCTCTGTTCTGAACAGAGCAGATCAGAGTTACTTTTAAGTGGTGAAGCTGGCACTCAAATTCATTTCTTTGGGACTCAAACAGAAAGTCCAATAACACAATCTGCTGAGCCAGGCACCTGGAATTTACCCAACCTGGGCACCTACTGGGTTCAGCTAAAAGTGGAGGAGCACCCACAGGAAGCATGGTGAGTAGCAAATATCCATGTGAGCAAATGGCTAGCAGCTGTCACCAAAAGAAGAAGAGGGAAAAGATAGAAAACATAAAGCAAGGGTCCTCAAGAGGTGGTCTGCAAAACCCTCAAAATGTGGTCTGTAGGCCCTGGTTCCAAGACCCTTTCATTGGGTCTGTGATAGCAAGGCAGTGGCACCAAAGTATGTTGGTGATCATTATTTTCTTCACTCCTACACACTCACAGCAAAAAAAAAAAAAAGAAAAGAAAAAGAGAGAAGAAAGAAAAAAATGCCAGTTTTATTAAGTCATGACAAAGCAGTAAAAATTATTAAATATCAACACTTGAATGCATGTATTTTTAGTATTCTTTGTGACAAAATGGAAAATATGCATAAGGCACTTCTTGCATATCATAATACTTGTATTTCAAAGTACTATGGTTGTCTTGAGGAAAAGGACTTGTGTGGTGATTGTCTAAGTTGTGAGCTAACTCATTGCTTTTTTTTTGTGAGCTAATTGCTTTTTTCACCAAACACCAATTGAAATAATGACAGACAGACAAACTGTGTTTCTTTGGGCTTGGATATTTGACAGACACTTTTTCAAAAATGAACAAAGTAAGCCTGTCACTTCAAGAAAAACAATTTACAGTGTTTGTTACCAATGATAAAGTAGATCTTTTGAGTGAAAATTAGAATTTTTGAACACGTATATCTACCACCATGAACAATACTTAAGATTGTTTTATGAGATCAGTAGCAGTCTTAACAAATGTGATTTTTTTGATGTATAATCAGATATGTTACCATTTAGAAGATATTCATATCTGGGTGAACCAGTATTTTCCAAATGATCAATATATGCTGTTAAAAACTCATGCACGGGTAAAAAGCATTCATTCCAAGTGTGACATGCATCAATGGATAAGAGAGTATGAGAAGTTCATTGATATAGTTTCAGTTCTACATTGCAACTAACCTTTAAGAAACTTGTCAAATTTTGTTGTAGTATCAAATAAAAATATTTGAAGGCTTATTTGGAAGGCTATTAAAATACTGCTTCCTTTTCTAACCACTTATCTCTGTGAGGCCATATTTTCTTCATATATGCCAACCAAAACAATGTATCACGACAGATTCTGCAAAAGCAGATTTGAGAATCCAGTTGTCTTCTATTAAGCCAGATATAGAAAAGATTCGCAAGCTGTGAAACATTGCTTCTTTTGCCACTAATTTTTTTGTTTTAAAAATTGTTATTTTTCATTAAGAAGTTGTTTATGCTATCATGTGTTGGGTTTGTTATTTTAATAATTATTTTTTAACTTCTTCTTAATGTCTTATATGGTAAATATCACTAGATATAACCCATATTAACCAAAGCTAATTGGGGTCTTCAGTAATGCTTGTAAGAGTGTGAAGGGATTCTGAGACTGAAAAGTTTGAGAACTTGTTCGCATAGGGTAGTTGATTATTTATGTCAATATGCATTACTAAGGCAACCAGGGACGTTATTATGTTACAGTCTTGCTCAGTATTTGCCAGCAGGATGATATCTGTGACTGGTTGAAGAAATCTTATTTTCTATGATTTATGATTTTTTAAGGAATTCAGGAAGCAAATGTTCTCTTTTTAAAGGGTTCTATCAAAAACTGTCTGAACTTCTTAGGATGCTTTCAGCTCCAAATAACAGAACCTCTAACTCAACTGGTTTAAACAGTAAGATAATTTATTATCTTACTTCCCTGAAAGATTGCAGATGGGCAAGCTCCAGAGCTGGTGGATTCAGGGGCTTCGTGTGATCATGAAATGCCCAGGTTTTTCCATCTCTCTGCTGCCCCATTGTCAGTATTGCCCCATCTTCAGACCAGTAGGAAGATGGCCACAGCAGTTCCAGGTGCCACAGTCAGACACAGTAGTGCCCAGGGCAGAAGGGAAACACTGACTCTGTGTCTCCTCCTTAGGGGCAAGGAGTCCCAGAACCTGCTCAGCAAATTTCTCATGTCAAATGGCCAGGATTGGGTCACATGCTAACCCCTAAGTATGTTACTGCCAGGCTATGTATGGGCTGATGGTGATTGGCTTAGAATACTCATTCAGGGTGCATGGATGTAGGGAAGTTGATCACAGTGACTTAGTTATTAAAAACAAAATCCTTTGTACTTTTCCAGTTAACTGGAAATTCATTTGCACAGGTGCCCAAAAAGAGAGGTAGCATGAATCTGTGGAAAGAATTCTAGGCCAGAGAATCAGGCACCCTGGGATCTGATCCCATTCCTTCCGCTGCTGAGCTGTGAGTCCTTGCCTGTCCAGGTCGTGGCTGCCTTGCTGGTGCATGGGCTAGAGCATTAGTTCTGGGATTGTCTGGTTCATTGGTTCATTTATTCCCTTGCTCACTCCTTCATTCAATAATAATTGAGTGCTCACTCAGTTGTTTAAGTCACGTGAAGGGTACAAATCAGCACTAAAATGCTGCCTGTTTAGCCACGACAGACATTCTTCCTCCTGTGCTGCATACACATTCAAAGCCCAATGGGAATTAAGATCCAAACTGTTTGTTCACTCATGGAATACTCATGCAATAAATTGTTTAGTGCCCTCAGCAAAGAGTCCTTGCCACAAAGCTTATTAGTGAGCAGTCCAAGTTTTCCCTCATCTTATTAAATATAAAATTTGTTTAGAAATGAAAACAGAAAAATACGTTCTGAAAAAGGTAAGTCTTTGTCCCAGGAAAGATGCTTGTGGGCCTAGCTGTCTATAGTTGTCCCAGTTCCCTCAGTATCAGAAAGAGTATGAGGCAGAGAACCAGGCTGGTCAGAGAACAGAAAGACAGCTGTGAGAAATGAGACCACATTCTCGGAATATCCAAGGACACTCTTGTGTTGTAGTTCCCAGATAAGATGCTTAGAAAGGTTTTATTTTTTTAAAACCAAGCTGGTAAAATTTCACAGACCTTTCTCATGTGCAGTGTTGGTTAATTTTTCATGTCACATGCAGTGCTGAGATAACTGGGAGTATTTATCTCAGAAAAGAGAATTAGGAATCATGTGATCATTCCCTCAAGTAATATTCGAATCACTGTCAAGTGAAGCAGAGCTTTTTGAGTTGCTTCAGGGACCAATAAGTGAAACATACAGGGAGGAAGATTTAGGGTTGCTGAAGAGGACATCTTTCTAACAACCAGAGCTATCGACAATGACCTGTAAACATTCCATGATTGAAAGTCCTGGGTATCCATTACTCGAGTACTCAAGCAGAGGCAGATGACCTTCTATCAGCAATGTGATGGAGAGCATCTTCATTTGGTTTGAGGTTGGACAAGATGATTGGAATAAAGGTCATTTAAAGATTCTATAATTATTATCATAGCCACAAGTCATCTAATAGTTGGAATCATTAACAGCTTGAAAGAACTTAGGTGATTCATTTATTCACCAAATACCTAAGCACCTACTATGTGTCAGGCACTGTTCTAGTCACTGGGGACGTAGTAGAAAACAAGACTGACAAGATTCCCCAGGGCCCTTCTGTTTTAGAGTAGGCAGACTGGTATTGACCTAATAAATGTATAAGAAAGACAGTTTCATATTAGGGTAAATACCCTGAAGAACACAAAGCAGGGGAATGCGAGAGAGTGCTTGGAGCAGGTACAGGTCAGGAGCTGTTTTAAATTAGGCTTAGAGGAAAGTTTTCTCCGAGGAGTTAATGTTTAAGCTGAGAACTTAATGAAAAAGAGCAGTCTACATGAGATGACTGGGGAAGAGTGTTTGAAGCAGAGAGAACATACACAAAAGACCAGGGCAGGAATAAACTTGGCATGTTTGAGAAGCAAGCTGATATGGTTAGGCTTTGTGTCCCCGCTCAAATCTCATCTTGAATTATAATCCCCATGTGTCAAGGGAGAGACCAGGTGGAGGTAATTGAATCACAGGGATGGTTTTTCCCCATGCTGTTCTCGTGATAGTGAGTGAGTTCTCTTGAGATGGTTTTATAAGGAGCTCTTCCCTTTCACTTGTCACTTCTCCTTTCTGCCACCTTGTGAAGAAGGCGCCTTGCTTCCCCTTTTCCATGATTGTAAATTTCCTGAGGCCTCCCTAGCCATGCTGAACTGTGAGTCAAGCAAACCCCTTTTCTCTGTAAATCAGCCAGTCTCAGGCAGTTCTTTATAGCAGTGTAAAAATGGACTAATATGCAAGCTGAAGCCTGGGTCAAAGGCACAGAGGCATGTGCTGTGGGATGGAGTGAGGCATAGGTAGGGGCCAGATCTCAGGGAACCTCTCACAGGAGCTTAGCTGTTACTCTGAACTCATCCAGAAGGTTTTAAGTAGAGAGCTGCATCTCTGATTTACATCTCTAAAAGATGACCATGGGTGCTTTCTGAATTGTAGTGGACAAGGATATAAGCAAAGAGGGAAATAGGAGGAAACTCAAGAGGAGTTGGTTTCATGGAAGCCAAGAGAAGAAAGTGTTTCAAGAAGGAAAATGGGCAGCAGTGTTGAATACAGAAAAATGATTATTGGTTTAGGCAACAGGAAGGTTATTAATGATCCTGATGAGAGCGTTTCTGTGGGTGGTAGCCTTGCAAGCCCACTTGGAATGAATTTAGGAAAAAATGGCTAGTAAGAGAGCATCAGGAGTAGAAGCCATTCTTTCAAAAAATGTTACTATAAAGGGGTGCAGAGGAATAGGACAGTATCTGGAGGGGAATATGAACTTGAGGAATGATCGTTCCTCAGACAGGAGTTACACAGCAGATTCTCTGTATGCTGATGGCAGAGACAGATGCTGGGCACTGGACAGGGTGAATAACTGCAGGAGAGAGATCCTTGAAAAGGTACTGAATCATTTTGTATTCTTATGTAAATCTAGAATTTCATTATCTTTGGTGTTGATTAGTTTGTTGTAATTTTCTCATATTAAATGGAACCATATGAAATCACCAATATTTACACTTTTTACCTATAAAAGTAGCAGTTTCATATAATTCTACCTAATATTTTAACCTAGACAATTTTATATTTATAGGTCCTTTTAATTTATATACATTTTAAATTGGGAATCTCAAGCTTATCTAAAAGTTACCATTATAAAACAGAGACCATTCCCTCCCCACTGCCAATCATTTGAGAGTGAGTTTCAGGCCTGATATCCTCTCTCTCTCTACCACTTTTGTGGGTATTTTTATACATAAGAATATTCTCCTAGAAAATCACAATACAATCAGGAAAATCGGGAAATTAACCTCAGTACACTGCAACTTTCTAATCCTCAAACCCATTCAAGTTTTTGCCAGTACTCCCTAAAATGTCCTTAATTGCAAAGGGATCCAGTCCAGCATCTGATGTTGCATTTAGTTGTCATGTCTCTTTAGCCTTTTTCATTCTGGTACACTTCTCCACTCTTCCTTGATTTTTATGACCTTGACACGTTGAAGAATGCAGGCCAGTTATTTTATAGAATAGGCATTGATTTGGGTTTGTTATGATTATCTTCAGCTTATGAATCAGGGGATAACAGTGTGGTAGCTCACCTTCAAGTTGGCCCCACCTCCTGTTATTCATATCCTCTTGTAATCTCCTCCCACATGGTACCGGGATTGGTCTTTGTGACCACGAGCATACAGCAGAAGTGATAAGGTTGTGAAAGTTATCTCTTGGATCACTTGCTCCAGGAAACTAGCTTCCATGTTGTGAGCAGCCATATGGATAGGCCCATAAGGAACTGATGTGTCCAGCCAACAACTAGTGAGAAATTGGAGCCTGTCAACCAAGTGAGTAAACTTGGAAGAGGATTCTCCAGCCTCCGTTAAGCCTTGAGTTGACAGTAGCTGTAACCAACAGATTGACTGCAACCTCCTGGGACACCTGGAACCAGAACCACTAAACTAAGCCCCTCGCAGATCCCTGACCTCCAGAAACTGTGACATAATAAACGTTGGCTTAAGGTACATCACAAATACAGACAGGAATATCACAAAAGTGATGGTGAGTTCTTTTTATTGCATCCTACCATGGGCACACAAATTCAGTCTGTGCCATTACTGATGATGTTTATTTATTTATTTAAAGACAGTCTCGCTCTGTAGCCCAGGCTGGAGTGCAGTAGTATAATCACAGAACCTTGACCTGCCCGGCTCAAGCGATCCTCCCACCTCAACTTCCCAACTAGCTGGGCCCACAAGCACATGCCACCACACCCAGCTAATTTTTTATTTTTTATTTTTTGTACAGATGGGAGTCTCACTATATTGCCCAGGCTGATTTTGAACTCCCAGACTCAAGTGACCCTCCTGCCTCAGCCTCCCAAAGTGCTGGGATTATAGGCTTGAGCCACCGTGCCTGGCCTAATGATTTTTTTTTTATCCTTTGAGTAAGCAATGTCATCTGAGCTTTTCTACTGTGAAGTTGCTTGTTTTTTTCTTGTAATTAATAAATATTTTATGGGAGGTACTTTGAAACTAAAAATCCTTCATCACATTTCCATTTTTTTCATTGTTTTTCTTACTATGAGATCCTAACGTCCTGTGTATTCAATGGGATATACTTTGTTACTGACATTATTTGTCGTGAAGCTCAGAGTGTTCCAAATTTCACCAGAGTCTCCTCAGCCTGGCTTCTGTGTTCTTTGGATATGTCCTCATCAGCCTTTGAATACTTCTTTGATTTCTGGCACAAGATGTTCTAGGCTCATCATGTCCTTTGTCTGTCCCAGCCCTGAAATCATTTCTCTGAGTCTCCCTGATTATTTTTAGTGGAAAATGACATTAAAGCCAAGATCTGAGCATTAGGTATACCTGTTGCAATTGGAGGGTCACTGCCCCCAGGCCCACTCAAAAAACGTTCACAAATTTATGTGTACATGTACATATATGTGTAAATGTATGTATAAGTATATACATGCATATCTATTTTATATATTATATCAAATATTTTTATAAATAAAATATAGCTAAATATATATTTAAATCCATAAGTTCATACTGATTCTTCTAACTGTAGGGTATCCAGGGTTTATTCTAGCCTTCTCCAACAGTTAGGAAACTGGACTCCCATTACCCTCGTTATGTTTATTTTATTTATTCCCCCATACATAACCAATTGGCCGTCACCACTGCATCCACCCCTTCCCCGACATGAACGCCCTTCCTTCAGGCTCTGACTCCACTCATGGAGACACCCACCCACAGGGATGCCCTCCTCCTCTCCTTGGGCTCCAGGCCACCCTTCCATATGGACTCCCATGCCTGCCTCTCCCTGCTTGGGCTCTGACATACTTCCTCCGGCTGCGTCCACATGCATGCCCTCCTCTCCCCATCCAGGTTCTCACTCCCTACACTGGATCTGTCCTCTGGAGGGATGGCCTTCTCTTGCCTGGGCTCTAACTCCCCACTCCAGGCTGCCCCCCCCCCCCCCCCCCCGTTAATGAGAGTGCCCTCCTCATGCTGCTTGGTACCACCATCCCCCAGACTGTCACAGGCTGCCTCTCCATGCAGATTATACCCATCTGAGGGCTCTAGGACTGGCCTGTGCAGTGGAGAAGGGGAAGAGCACGGCTTTATGATCACATAAAGGCCATCGGCACTGAAAGGGACATTGTGCTCCCCAACAGCTGAATTTTTCATTTTTTCTGTAGTAGTGGGTTCCAGTTTTCCAATTATACTGGCATATTTTAGGAAACTTGTTGAAATGCAAATTCTAAAGCAAGCAAACAAAAAAAAAACAACAATAAAAACAGGGAGCAACCAGAGTGTTCCTAGAGCATGTTTAGATTATGGGGGGGGGCACTCAGTTTTCATTTTTGACTTTTGACTACTGTTTAAATTTTCCACATTTATACTTTTATTTATATTAATAATACTAACAGATTATAGGTCATGTTTTCTTTATAATTGCCAGTATTAAAAATAATTAGCATTATTATTTTTTAAAAGATAAAAAAATACAGAATCCAAGGCCCCATTGCTAGAGATTCTAATCCAGTACACTCGGGCCAAAGCCTGGAAATCTGTGCTTTGTACAATTCTCCATTTGAATATAACAATAAGCCAGGCTGGGGAGCTGCTCCACTGGATCCTTCACAGGAATGTCCTCAGTAGCCGATGGAACATCCACTGGGCAGAGCACCCCTGACTTCATCCGTCTGCAACCTCAGGACACTTAGGTCTTGTTTTGGAGGCTCATGATCCTACTGATACCTTCTTCCAAAAAACAGTTTTCTGTGATTCTTAGGAAAACTCTGAAAAGATGCAGGTTAAGCATCCCTCCAAACCATCAACGTCATCAAAAACAAGTAAAGCCTGAGACTCACTGCCCAGAGGAGCCTAAGGAGACGTGATGACTAAATGAAATGTGTCCCAAATGGGATCCTGGGACAGTAAAAGGACGTTAGGCAAAAACCAAGTATGGACTGTAGGTAATAATCACGTATCACTATCAGGTCATGAAGTATAGCAAATGTACCGTACTAATGGAAGAAGGTGTTAATAAGACAGGAAATTGTATCCTGCACAGACCCAGTGCTGTGTGGGATACCCAGTCCTTGTTGCCTGTGGCTCACAGCCAAGCCCTCTCTCATTAAACAACATGGAATATGTAGGAACTCTCTGTCCTCTGCACAATAATTCTGTAAATCTAAAGTGGTTCTAAAATTAAAAGTTTATTAGAAAGAAGATGGAAGTCACAAGAAATGTAATGATGTGACATGACAGTCAATGGTAGCTCTTTATAAATAACCAGAAAAAGATGAGACTATCAGAACGCACATGAAGAACCTAAGTAGGGCGTCATCACCTCCATGTGGGAGATAAGACACACGCCATTACTGCAATCCATTGGTCTGAGTTTCCAGGAGTGACAGCAGGAGTGGCTACCGCTGCTTCTGTTCTAGGAAATGTGAGGACAGAAGGGACTGATTGCTCCAAAAGGTCGCCGTATAAATGTCTGATGGATGACCAGTTGTGCAGAGGAAGCATCTGGCCCTGCATCCAGGCAGGGAGAAAGGATGACTCTGGTAGGAGCACTTACGTTCTTTGCCCTTTGAGAACAGCTGTTGTGTGCTTGATGTGCCACCTGTCCTTTGTTGGCAGAAAAGCCCTTTCAGAGCAGACCCAGTACTGTGCAGGAGAACCAGTCCATGTTGCCTGTGGCTCAGAGCCAAGCCCTCTCTCATTAAACAACAGCCGAAATGTTTGAGTTAGAGCCTACAAACAATGCAGCTGAATATTGGTGGATGCTTCCCGAGTGTTTGTGATAATAAACGCAGCTGAAACAGAGAAAAACTGCACTTCTTTTTATACTAAGGTAGACAATATGTCCAGCATATGGGAGGGAAATTGTACTGTTTATAAATTGCATTCTGAATTGGAAGCATTTTACCTATTTCAGGTCAGAAAATCATCAAGCTTTATTTCTCTAAAGCCAAAAGTTATTTTTAAACTACAAATAACCTTTTTATTTTACAGCTCTCAGAGAGTGTGTAAAAAAAAAAAAAGAGTATAATTCTACCATACCTGGACCAACATGAAATATCAACGGCAAAGGCTAAAACATAAAAAGTGCCACCATTGCCACTCATATATGTGCGTATGGCAGACTGTCCTTTCTCTCTCCTTGAGGAGCAAACATACATGTGCTCAGCTGCTGAAAGGGTCCACTCTCTGCCAGAAGCATCTAGGAACACAGGTCTCCTGGCGGCCTGGGAGCTTGCTCCTGGTTAAAATAAGAGGGCTGGTGCTGGATTTCTTTACCTGTTAGCTTGGCTGTGTTGGCCAGGGTTCAGCTGCAGAAAGCATAATCTGCTCTAGGTAAATTAAATAGAAAGTGATTTATTATAGGATTTTAGGTAGCTTTCAGGATCACTGGAGAGCTGAAGAAGTAGACCCTAGACCAAACTTCCACAAATGACTCCCAAAACCATATGGCAAACCATCAGAGGAGCTGCTGTGTCTGCCTTCATCAGGAAGCTATCACAGCAGCTGCTGGCTCCAAAACCAGCCACCTCAGCTATACAGTTGTCCCCCTTTATCCACAGTTTCTCTTTCTGCAGTTTCAGTTACCTGAAGTACAGAACAGTAAGATATTTTGAGAGATGGAGACGCTATTCACATAACTTTTTTTTTTTTTTTTAAAGACAGAGTTTCGCTCTTGTTGCCCAGGTTGGAGTGCAATGGCGCGATCTTGGCTCACCACAACCTCCACCTCCTGGGTTCAAGCAATTCTCCTGCCTCAGCCTCCCAAGTAGCTGGGATCACAGGCATGCACCACCACACCCGGCCTCACATAACTTTTATTACAGAATATTGTCATACATGTTCTATTATATTATTAGGTATGCTGTTAATCTCTTACTGTGCCTAATTTATAAATTACCATGTCATAGGTATGTATGTACAGGAAAACAGGATATATGAGGGTTGGTGCTATCTGCAGTTTCCAGCGTCCATTGGGGGTCTTGGAACATATCCCTGAAGGATAAGGGGGAACTACTGTATTCAAAAAGCCATTACCACAGTGCCCAACTCAAGAGCACATCACCTGTGCCACTAATCGGCAAAACACATACCCTGCATCCTGCTGCTTTCCATATGACCCAGTTTCAAATCAAAGCACTTGAGTACAAGTCGCAGGTAGAACCTAAATTGCATTCTGAACCTGAATTGCAAGGGATCCTGGGATATTAGTTTTTGCTTTTCCGCTGCTGCACACTAGACGGGGAATGCAGTGGATGCTGAGGAGCCTCATCTATGTCATATGTCACTGTCTGCCCTTTAGCTTCCCGGTTATCCGTGCATACTCTTCTTGCTATAAGTAGGACCCACTCCATTCCCTGTAAATTTCTGCATCCCATTCAAAGTCCAGGATCTCTGGGTATGTGTAGCTCTCTTCATTAGGTCCAGATAGAGCTTTTTATCACCTAGTGACCTATAAATAAAGACTGCCTCTGCTCCCAATATACAGTGGTGGCAAAGGAAAATTAAAACTCTCATTCAGAAAGGAGGAGTATGGGAAACATAGAACTGCTATTTGTCCTTAGTAGTGACCTCATCCCACTAGGCAACAATGGTAAAGGCACCTTGCTCAGATAGTGGAGTGAGGTCCTTGGGTAGCCATCCAGGGCTCCTTTGTCCATGAAGCCCAAGGCCCAAATCAGTTTCAGTTGGGTCACATTTTGCCAGAAAGTAACTTTTGGTTATTATAGCTTTTGGGATTTCAGAATTGCAGATAGGAATTATGTATCTATAGTTTTGTTTTTGTTTTTGTTTTTGTTTTGAGACAGAGTCTTACTCTGTTGTCCAGACTGGAATGCAATGGCCTGATCTCGGCTCACTGCAACCTCCGCCTCCCGGGTTCACACAATTCTCCTGCCTCAGCCTCTGAAGTAGCTGGGATTACAGGTGCCCGCCACCACGAGCTGCTATTTTGTGTATTTTTAGTAGAAACAGGGTTTCACCATATTGGCCGGGCTGATCTCGAACTCCTGACCTCAAGTGATCCGCCTGCCTCAGCCTCTCAAAGTGCTGGGATTATAGGCATGACCCACCATGGCCATGTAATTGTTAACAATAGTTCACCTTTACTGAGCACTCAGGCACTATGCTATACATATAAACTTAAACTCATTTACTCCACTCAACAGCTGTGTGAGGTAGGAATTCTTAGTATCCCCTACTTCATTGATTTCTACTAAATCTTCCTTAAAAAGCCATTGAGTCCCTACCATATGCCAAGGAAAAAGAGCAAAAAGTCTGTACAGCCTCAGCAAAAGTTGCTCCCACTCACATGAGGGAGACAGATGGGGGCACAGACATAGGTGTGCACAAGGCTATGGGAACAGAGGAGAGGGGCTTGCCCTACCTATGCATCAGGCAGGGCTCCCAGGCAGGTACTGGTCCAACTCTGTCCTCCAAGCAGAGAAAAAAAACAGCCCTGAGTGGACTGGGGAGGTCATTCCAGCAGCTTGTTAATAGTAAACCTGCTTCTTCAATCTAGCGACTGTCAAATGCTTCTGAGACCACAGCTCACATGAGAATAGATGGTATACCATCTCCTATTAGCTGCAATAAAAGTATATCTGATAAGTAGTCATTTAAAACATTTCTCTAACTCTTCTTGTACCTCTACTGCTATGTAGGCAATACCTGATTAGCCACATGCAGATGAACCATGAGATTAAGAGTGTTACCACCTCACCCGCACCCCCCAAGTCTCCCATCACTCAGATAGCCAGTCCATCTGAACATCTGCAGTATGCGTTGTCTCTGAAGGGAACAGGTCCGGCAAGAGTAGACGTGGGAGTTGAGCTGGGAAAGAGCTTCTCTGAGAGCAGCGCTGGGTAAGGAGGGGTGGTGTGGCAGTGCCGATCTCCAGAACAAGGAAAATGGAGCCCTGCAGCTGACAGTATAGCAAATGTAGGGCTCAGTTTGAGGGATGGGTGAAAAATACACTTTTAAAAATAGAGCCTGGTCGGTTCTGGAAGAAGGCAGCAGCAGCAGCATCATTTTAAAATCTCTCTGAATACTCACACAAAAAAACAGAACAACTGGTTAGCAAAACCAGGCACATACAGACAACACTTACCTCAAAACCGTGCGATACAGTATCCCCACACACCCCCAAATCTAAAGAAGATGTGGAGGTAAACCCCCCACAGCCATAAGACCTGCATGATAGCAGTGTGTGTGCAAGAGGAAGAATCAGGAGGAAACAGTGGGGCATCTGAGAGGCCTGAGAATAGGAGAACCCCAAAATAGCTCACAGGTAGTCGCCAGAAATCATTGAAGCTGAAACAGAAGGGGTTCACCCAATTCAATACCAGGGGAGTGCAAGGGATTTTTGGTGAGTTCTGAAAGGGGCTGAGGCCGTCTGGGCCACATACACTCTTGAACCCAAACGGCCAAAGCTCCCTACCTGGACATGGCAGGAGAAATTGCTGATAGTGGCATTAAAATTGAGCAGGACAATGGAGATGAAGGAAGGAGAAAGCCCAGACAACACTGAGGAAGGGGAGCAGAGAGGAAACCTCAGAGAGCAAGCTGTGGCAGTTTTCAACACTTCACTGAAACAACCAAAGAGAGTTCTGTGAAGTTAAGTAAATCTTTCCTGAGCAACATCTTCTTACAGCTCTGCAAAACTAATTTTGCACAATAAGCAACAGAAAAGTATCAAGGGCCAATCTCATCATAGAATTATAAAGAACAGAGCAAAATAACATTCCTACAGACAACGAAATCATGCCAGAAAGACAACTTAATAAAAGAGGTTTAAACAGAAACATACTATTTCAAAATGAAGAAAGACATTAAAAAGGACTGAAGACGAAGTGTCAAGTGATAATTTGACAAGTCCCAATGGGTTACTGGATCTAGGCATTGACCTCAATGACTGTTAACATAAAAAAGATAAGCAACCAGAGACTGTGACCCTCCTGATGAAGCAATACACCACCAGCCATAGTGTTACCAAAGCAATCAAAACAGCATCTCACCAGCCTCTGGGTCCAACTGCTGACCCACAGCGCATATAAAGGGCAGAGGAACACTTTGAACTGCATCTTGACTATGCAAGCAGCTAAATCCAAACTGAGGGAAACTCTACAACCCAGATTCTTCAACAGATAAATTGTAAGAAAAAGAAGAGTGAGAGGCCGGGTTCAGTGGCTCAAGCCTGTAATCCCAGCACTTTGGGAGGGCAAGGCAGGAGGATCGCCTGAGCCCAGGAGTTCGAGGTTGCATTGAGCCATGATCGCTCCATTGCATTCCAGCCTAGGAGATACGGGAAGACCCTGTGTCTTAAAAAAAGAAAGAAAAAGAAAGATGAGAGCATCTGTAGATTAAAAAGCATATCACACTTTTGAAATGAGCAAGACTATAGAATCTAGGGATGCACATTTGAACGACAGTGTCTTTTTTTTAAAGTGCAAACAAGTGATTACTATAGAAGTCAGGCTAAGGTTACTTATGAGTCAGGGTAGGGGATTGTGATGGGGTTGGGGCACCTGGAAGGGGCTTTTGGGTTGGTTGTCAGAATTTCTGTTTGTTGACCTGGCTGATGTTCACTTTATAATAATTATGTGTTTGTTTTGTGTGATTTTCTGTATCGATTTTATTTTGCAATAAAAAAGTGAAAAGCACTGATAAATCTGAAACACAGTAGTTTTTCTATGATAAATATTGGGTAAATATTGTTAGTTTTTATATTTAATTAATGTATACATAATGGTATTTCAACTGAAAACTTTACCAACCTTGTAGCAGCCTCTAAATCTCTATTGTGTATTTCATTGATCTTTGCTATATAACAGTGTAAAAAACAGTCACATTTTAAGGACAAGATGTTCCAGCTTTACCTAGGAAATAATAGGGTTTACAGTATGTTATCTAGATTTATTGGCTCCAAATCCCATATGCTTATTAACTATATTTTTGTTCTAATATCTGCACAATAGAATGACCATTATAAAAGTTCACATGGCTTCACTTAAAGCACATTACTTGGTGGGGATGGTTGAAGTATATATATGTATATGTGTGTGTATATATATATATATATATATATCGCTTCAGCATTGTTTTTAAAGAATACATATACATATATAAATAGATATAAAGCATAACTATATATATAGTGTGTGTATATATATATACACACCATATCTCATCTACACACATGCATACACATTATTTTTTAATCTAGTGAATCTGATGACAAATGAGTCTACAAAAGATAGAGTTTAGCAGCCTTAAACATAACAAATGCATAAATTTCTTTAATATCTATTAATGTCATTGTATACTTTGATCTGTAAATAATTTTTTTGTGCTGTTGATGTTGCCTAGGCTTGGCGATAAAATCCTCAACCTTTGCCAGACTGCAGTGTCTTTCTTGTTGGTCTGTCATTGATCAGTGTTTGAGAAACACGTACAGTAAGAGTTTTGCTGTCCTCATGCTCTCTCTATAACCAAAATGTCACCGACTCTCTTCCTATCAAAGTCTTTAAAGACCCAGCCTACTCTGAGGAGCTGAAATTCCTTATTACTGATCCTTTGAAGGGCCTCATGAGCAGACAACCTGCTCCCCTGGTCACCCCTAGTTCTGTGTTATTTTAATGCAATTGAATGTAGTCTCCAGTCATCTCAGGATGTGTCATTGTTGTGGATAAAAGCAAAGTACAGTAAGCTATCTTGGCTGTTTGCTGGGAGCATTAAAAAGACCCACATTTAATTGTAGCGCATCCTATGAAGATAGAGCCCTTTTGGGGGGGTTTTACTGTACAACTTCCATCTTCCTTTGTATGTCACCGTACTATCTAGTGTCCAGTGAAATGTTGATGTTTCAAGTACAGACCCAGCTGGGTCTGAGGTCCAGTTCTGTGTCTGACTGCAGGGAATCTCCACAGGGGTCCCAGCTGACCAAACAGTTTGGCATCCAGGGTGCGTTTCTGATTCCTCTGATAAGATGCACCCTAGCAAGGCTGAGGTCTCAGCTCAGCAGAATAGATTCTCCAGATTTTCTTTCCCTGTGTTATCTTGGGCACCCTGTTATGGCCAACCACCCGCATTCTCACAGGGCCAGCCCTGAGCCAAGTAGCGGAGTGTGTTGTCATTGTGCCCCCCAGCCCCTCACACTGCCTTGTTAGCTTACCATCGTCCCCTTTTTGTGACCTTCCTGGACATGCTCGTGTGCATGCACACTCCGTACACACACATGCTCTGCATCACACCTGACTTGTTGGTGGACTCATCCCTTGAAGGCTTACCTCTTGCTAAGGATGTCAGACACGGAGCTGCATTTCAACAAGGCCTTTCTGGAGACAGTGCCTTCCCCACGGGGTGGATGGAAATTTTAAGCCTATGGCAGCCCAAGTAGGGTGGGAATGGAGGGATATTTTTGAATAGAGAGATTATTGGGTGCTTTTCAAATTACCCCAGAAAGGAAGGAAGTGGCCTATTACAGACCCACAAGCCATCATCCAAAAGCCGGAGGCTAGATGAGTCGCAGAATTCCGAATTATCAGCATAGCAGGATGGTACATACACCTTCTAATACATCCCCAGTGTGATTGGAGGCCATGTCCAATAGTTAGACACATTAATATTCACGGGAAGTGGGGGTGATTATTGTCAGCTCATTAGGATGTGCCACAAAATGAGTTTCAGTTGGGTTATATTTTGCAAGCAAAGTAACTTCTGGTTGTTTCAGCTTTTAGGATTTCAGAATTGCGGTAAGAAATTCTGTACCTGTAATTATTAACAACAGTTCACATTTACTGAGCTCCCAGGCAGTACGCTAAGTGAACACTTTATACATGTAAATATGCATATAAGCTCATTTATTCCTGTTTACAACTATGTGAGGTAGGCATTCTTATTCTCCCTTGCTTCACTGATTTCTACTATATCTTCCCTTAAAAACCAGTGAGTCCCTAGCGTGTGCCAAGGAAAAAGAGCAAAAAGTCTATACAGCCTTAGCTAAAGTTGCTCCCAGTCATGTGAGGCAGACAGATGGGTGCGCAGACGTGAGTGTACACAGAGATGTGGAAACAGAGGAGAGGGGTGTGCCCTGCCTGTGCAATCAGGTGAGGCTCCCAGAGGTGTTGGTCCAGCTCTCTCCTCCAGGCAGAGAAGAGAACCAGCCTCGCAAGGACTGGGGAGGTCATCCCAGCAGCTTGTCAAAAGTCAGCCTGCTTATTCAATGCCAGCGACTCTCAAGTGCTTCTGAGACTGCTCCCTGTGGTCCTTCCTTATATTTTCTTTAATGCAGCCCTCTCTTTATTCATCTTTTATAGAACACCCATCTCGGCTTTCTCGCAAGATAACATCTATGAAGTTCAGCCCCCAAGAGTAGACAGAAAATCTACAGAGATCTTCCAAGCCCACATCCAGGCCAGCCAAGGTATCATGCAGCCCCTAGGAAAAGAGGACTCCTCCATGTACCGAGAGTACATCAGGAACCGCTACCTGTGAAAAGAGCGCAGGTCCACCTGGTGGACACATCTGATTAGCTTAGAACCTGTCTTGTCTCATCTTCAAAAGGTAACTTATTAAAAGTCCTTTGCGTCTGAAGCCTTTCTCCTTTTCTGTCACTTGCAAATTCCAAATTATAGCTAATAAAGATGACTAGATAATTTGCTGTTGTTGCCTTTGCTTTATTTTAGAAATACTTTGTTTACAAATGTGGTCAATATACTATCACACCATCACATTAAGAAATTCACAGGTATCTGCTGAGCACCTGCTGTGTGCCAGGCACCATGGCAAGGTCTAGGAACATCCCAGTAAGCAAAACAGGCCAAAAAATTCCTCTCTTGTGAGGAATGAAGGCAAAGTATTTTTCTTATCTTTATCCGTGAAAGCAAAGTATTGTTTCCTTGTAGTTAACATTTTGACATTTATTCTGGTGGCTTCTATGTTAACTTTGTATTTTGATCAGAAATTTCATTATTCTAAAAGGCCTTGTTTATAGGAAACAAATGCTGAAATATTTATGGATAAACGGACAAGATGTCAAAAAAGTGTTCTCCAGTGGTTCAGGATAAAAAGAATGAATGATAAATCAAATGAAGCAAAATATTAATAATTTGTAAATCTAGGTAAAAAGTAAACAGGAGTTCTTTGAGCTACTCGTGCTGCTTTTCTGTAAGTATAAAATTATATCAAGGCTGGGCACAGTGGCTCACGCCTGTAATCCCAGCACTTTGGGATGCTGAGGCGGGGGGATCACCTGAGGTCGGGAGTTCAAGACCAGCCTGACCAACATGGAGAAACCTTGTCTCTACTAAAACTACAAAACTAGCCGGGCGTGGTGGCGCATGCCTGTAATCCCAGCTACTAGGGAGGCTGAGGCAGGAGAATCACTTGAACCTGGGAGGTGGAGGTTGCGGTAAGCCAAGATCGGCCATTGCACTCCAGCCTGGGCAACAAGAGTGAAACCCGTCTCAAAAAAAAAAAAAAATTATATCAAAATAAATTGTTAAAATTATTATTCCAGTTGACTTCCTGTGGCATGCAGCTGCGTTACATACTTTGACATTTGGTGTTCAGTCAGGTGTTGACTGATCACAGCACGTGTTTTGTTCTCTGTATAGTCAAACATGAATGTGGACAACTTTCTGCATTTCCTAACAGTTTACCACAAATGATTTGATCTCATTATGTCTACACTTTTGTTACAGACTGTCCCATTCTCCCTCCCCATAAACAATATAGAGAAGAAAGCCAAGCCTTCTAATGGGAGAAGGAAAACTGGTTAGCCAAAATGACCTGTGAGCTATCACCAACCCTGACATGCTGGGATTCTATGGAAGGTTTTATATTGCAAAGAAAGGTTAAGTCCCCATTTGACAGATATTTTTGATTGATGCCATCATGAAGTAAAGATTAGAGAATGACAAAATAATAGGTAAGAGGAATTTTGCCTTGGTGCAGGTTGAATATCTAACACAATAGCTTGCTGTTGTGTGTGGGGGTGGGATCTCACATAAATCTTCCCAAGTCAAAGAATAATCCCAAATTGCTGCAGAGGTGCCAATTATAGATCAGACACTGATCTTCATTTTTAAAATTTATTTTTAACATGGCTTCTAGAGGTCCACCTACTTAGGAAAAGAATGAACTTAAAGTTCTTTGAGAAGATCTGAAATCCAGATCTTCTTTCACAACCTCCCTGAGCTTAACTTTCCATAGCTGTAAAATGAGGATAATAATCCCTGCTCTACTGGCTTATTATGGCACTTAAGAGACTCTGCATGTAAAACATACAGCCATGGTTCCATGGTTCCTGGCACATAAATGATGCTGTCAATGGTAGCTGCTGTTGATGATGGCAGTGGTTGGTATTGGTGACAGTGGTGGTGTCCTCAGCACCAACACCCCGATATTTTCAATTTAAGGCATCTGTGTATGTCCTTTTCAGAGTTAACACAATTTTGATGTAACAAGATGGTATCTGAGCTATTACTTTTGACATTCAGATTACTTAACTTTGGATATACAAGGAAGGCTTTACAAATTGGTAGCAAACCAGACATAACATTTAACCTCTAGAAAAAGGTTAGTGATCTCAAGGAGCATGTAAACAAATTAAATGCATATCTGAAAGTACTAAAAAGCTAATATGTCATGGAAAATATAGAAACTGCTCTTATTTGTAGACCCAAAGGGAAGCAAATATGGTTAAGAGCAGGAGTTTTGCTCTCCATCACTTACTAGTAGCTGTGGGTCTTTGAGCAATCACTTAGCATCTCTAATCCTCAATTTTTTCATCTAGTATAGATAGTTGCTGAGAGAAAGAAGATACCTGTAAAGCACTGGGCATGGTGTCTAGCACAGCGTAAATATTCACTAAAAGATCACTGATCACATATAATCACCAGCACTTGCTAACCTGGTACCTGAGCATCATCTCGGAACAAGGTTATATATTAATGCTCACCATGTCCTAGTCACTGAAAAAGGAGAAGATGTCCTAGTTCAACTTGGCATTGTAGATTTTAATTCTTTAAATAAGACAATCTAAATGAATCTGGAGACACAGTAGGTCATAAATTGAAATCTCAGCAAATTATGGCGAGATCCCATGAAATAAAATTTTGTTGGTTGTATACCCAAGGGCAAAGCATTCACATTAAAATAACAATGTGAACTTCCTAAGGGTATGCGTGTGTGTGTGTGTGTGTGTGTGTGTGTGTGATGGTGGAGGATAGGGTTGGAGGGGCATGTCTCTTAAAGCCACTTAGTATATAAATCTAGCCACCACTACGGAGGAAGTCATGTATCATTTTGTCAAACCTGGAGATCCTTCCGTCTTGGTTGGACTTTTCCAGCTTATACACTCCCTGCCATGCTGTTGGGAAGACTGGACACATGTATTGAACAAATTGTTCTGGCATGGAAAAGCATTCATTTGTCATGAGGCAGAATTCACAGGATTGTGCTCTGTCCTCAGAGTTTAATCTTATGTTTTGTGGATCCAAATGGAAATTATTTTATGTGAAGTTCATTTCTCCATAGAAAAGTGATTCCACTTAGAATCCAAATAGACTTTATTCTTCACTTACATGTGAATAAATTAGATGCCACTTGAAAATGAGATTCCAACTTTAGTCGAAAATTGTCCTGTATCTTATTATATGTTTCACAGTAAAGCTTTTTTTCTCCAACTCACTGAGTTTTCTTCTTCCTAGAATTTACCAGATGCTGAATCAGAAGTATTTTCTCCTTTTGGAAAGTAATGTGCCTCACGATTGCCTCCACACGTGCCTTCGAGGTTAGCCGGTCAGAATGAGATTGCTTAGAGTGGCCAGAGAAGGCAAAGATGTTCTTATGTCCTGAACATGCTTTTTCTTGAAATCATGTTTTGCTCTTTTAAAATCAGTTTAAAGATACATTCTCTTTTTCTGGTTTGGCCCCCTAGCATTTTTTATATGTTCTGTTGAGATAAGTATTGCTTAAATGAATCGTTTATTGAAGGAAAAATGATCTGTTTTCCTTATTTCAAGACTTATCACCCTCCCTTTGGAAGAGACAATGGATTATTTCAGAAACTGCATGGTTCTGAGGTGCTCCTAGCATAGGTCAGTTTTTTCTATCTGCACTTGAGCAGCTTTCTTTAACAGAATTTTGAGTCTCCCTTTTCCGTTTCAGAAGTTGAGGGTCATTTGCTAATAGAGAATAGTAAGCTGTCATTTCACTCTTGCTACCCATACACAGAATTTTTTGGGGTTCATTTCTTCAGTACATTCAAGGAAACACCAATGTAATTGCAATCCAACTGGTAAATAAAAATTGTTGTCTTAATTGATCCCCCATGGGTTGAAGATTTCTTTCACAAAAAAATTACAAAACTAAACCACTTGCCTTAGTTTATAGAGAAAGAGAAGGGCCAGGAAATCAGATTTGCTAAATTAGGCAGCAACCAAGATTCTGGTCAAAAGCCAGGGAAACGTGGCATGGATAATGGGAGAGAGGAACCTCAAATGGTGTTGCCTCAAGGTTAGTTGCAGAGACAAGGAAAATTCTTTCACTTGCATTTTCTTTTCTGCTAAGAAGCAAATAAGTCCAGCACTCCTCTAACACCATCATTTTTCCTTTTAAGATGGGAATTATAATTTGAAAACAAAGTTCTCTTCTCTTGTTCCTCCCCTAACCCCCAGTCATTGTGTCTTAGAGATGATTGGGCTGGTGATTAAATTTTCCATCTGGTCCCAAGCTGGCAGAATACCTAACACAGGTGCATCCTAAAGATCCTGCACTCTGGGAACAATGGTATCCTGACCTCACCTATGGTTACAATAGCTGGATAGTTCTCTGGGTGGTTTCCTATGGGGAGGGGGTGCATAATTAAATTTGTATGTGGACAACTTTGGCTCATGTTAAAAGAAGACATTTCTGGAAGTGTGTTGGGGAAAGAAGGTTTTTATGTGTGCCTGGCAGCTACCCTTAGTAGCTCAAGTGTATATCTCCTATCTTGTCTAGCACATCCCTTTTTTGAGGGGGTTGCCCCTTTTCCACACCAACAACCATGTGCCCTCCCTTTGACCCAGAGTCATTAGGTCAGGGCAGGAGAGTGAGATGAAATTTCTGCTTCTCTCTTTCCTCTTCCTTTTTTGGAATACCCTTCCTTTACCTGAGGAGCCCACTGCACAGAGGAAAGACAGATGTGTAAACAATGTGATAAGGTTTAGCTGTGTCCCCACCCAAATCTCAAATTTTAGCTTCCATAATTCACATGTGTTGTGGGAGGGACCCAGTGGGGGGTAATTGAATCATGAAGGCAGGTCAGGAAAGTGATAGTGAATAAGTCCCACAAGATCTGATGGTTTTATAAAGGGGAGTTCCCCTGCACATGGTTCTCTCTCTTGCCTGTTGCCATGTAAGATGTGACTTTGCTCCTCCTTTGCCTTCCACCATGATTGCAAGGCCTCCCCAGCCATGTGGAACTGTGAGTCCATTAAACCTCTTTTTCTTTATAAATTACCCAGTCTCTGGTATGTCTTTATTAGCAGCATGAGAACAGACTAATACACAATCTAATACAAAATGATTTCCTAGGATCATCAGCTCTGCACAAAGCTCCCAGGGCCCCAGGAGGGTGTAACTTACTTTGTAGGATAATGGAGGAAAATTTTACTAAATTTGATTTTAAGAGAACCAGTAGAAACTTGACACATAGGGGTAGTAGAGAGGGCATTCAAAAGAACAATGGAAATAAGAAATGTAGCCTATTTGGGGGTGACATGGTTTGGCTGTGTCCCCACCCAAATCTCAACTGGAATCTCTCCCAGAATTCCCACGAGTTGTGGGAGGGACCCAGGGGGAGGTAATTGAATCATGGGGGCCAGTCTTTCCCATGCTATTCTCCTGATAGTGAATAAGTCTCACAAGATCTGATGGGTTTATCAGAGGTTTCCACTTTTGCTTCTTCCTCATTTCTTCTTGCCACTGCCATGTAAGAAGTGACTTCTGCCTCCTGCCATGATTCCCTGGCTTCCCCAGCCATGTGGAGCTGTAAGTCCAATTAAACCTCTTTTTCTTCCCAGTCTCAGGTATGTCTTTATCAGCAGCGTGAAAATGGCCTAATACAGTAAATTGGTACCAGTAGAATGGGGCATTGCTGAAAAGATACCCAAAAATGTGGAAGTGACTTTGGAACTGGGTAACAGGCAGAGATTGGAACAGTTTGGAGGGCTCAGAAGACAGGAAATTGTGGGAAAGTTTGGAACTTCCTAGAGACTTGAATGACTTTGCTCAAAATGCTGATAGCAATATGGACAATAAAATCCAGGCTGAGGTGGTCTCAGATGGAGATGAGGAACTTGTTGGGAACTGAAGCAAAGGTGACTCTTGTTATGTTTTAGCAAAGAGACTGGAGGCATTTTGCCCTTGCCCTAGAGATTTGTGGAACTTTGAACTTGAGAGAGATGATTTAAGGTATCTGGCAGAAGAAATTTCTAAGCAGCAAAGCATTTAAGAGATGACTTGGATGCTGTTAAAGGCATTTAGTTTTATAAGGGAAGCAGAGCATAAAAGTTTGGAATATTTGCAGCCAGACTATGCAGTAGAAAAGAAAAACCCATTTTCTGGGGAGAAATTCAAGCCAGCTGCAGAAATTTGCATAAGTAGCAAGGAGCCTAATGTTAATCCCCAAGACCATGGAGAAAATGTCTCCAGGCCATGTCAGAGACCTTCATGGGAACCCTCCCATCACAGGCCCAGAGGCCCAGGAGGAAAAATTGGTTTCATGGGCTGGGCCCAGGGTCCCTGTGCTGTGTGCAGCCTAGGGACTTGGTGCCCTGTGTCCCAGCCTCTCCAGCCATGGCTGAAAGGAGCCAATGTACACCTTGGACTGTTGCTTCAGAGGGTGGAAGCCCCAAGCCTTGGCAGCTTCCATTTGGTGTTGAGCCTGAGGGTGCACAGAAGTCAAGAATTGAGGTTTGGGAACCTCTGCTTAGATTTCAGAAGATGTATGGAAACACTTGGATGCCCAGGCAAAAGTTTGCTGCAGGGGCAGGGCTCTCATGGAGAACCTCTGCTAGGGCAGTGTGGAAGGGAAATGTGGGGTCGGAGCCTCCACACAGAGTCTCTACTGGGGCAGTGCCTAATGGAGCTGTGAAAAGAGGGTCACCATCCTCCAGATCCCAGAATGGTAGATCCACCCACAGCTTGCACCATGCACCTGGAAAAGCCACAAACACTCAACACCAGCCCGTGAAAGTAGCCAGGAGAGAGACTGTACCCTGCAAAGCCACAGGGGCAAGACCATGGGAACCCACCCCTTGAATCAGCATGACCTGGATGTGAGATCTGGAGTCAAAGGAGATCATTTTAGAGCTTTAAAATTTGACTGCCTCACTGGATTTCAGACTTGCATGGGTCCCGTAACCCCTTCCTTTTGGCCAGTTTCTCCCATTTGGAATGGCTGTATTTACCCAATACCTGTACTATTCCCATTGTATCTAGGAAGTAACTAGCTTGCTTTTGATTTTACAGGCTCATAGGCAGAAGGGACTCACCTTGTCTCAGATGAGACTTTAGACTCTGAACTTTTGGGTTAATGCTGAAATGAGTTAAAACTTTGGGGGACTGTTGGGAAGGCGTGATTGATTTTGAAATGTGAGGACATGAGATTTGGAGGAGCCAGGGGTAGAATGATATGGTTTGGCTGTGTCCCCACCCAAATCTCAACTTGACTTTTATTTCCCAGAATTCCCACATGTTGTGAGAGGGACCCAAGGGGAGGTAATTGAATGATAGTGGCCGATCTTTTCCATGCTATTCTCGTGATAGTGAATAAGTCTCACGAGATCTGATGGGTTTATCAGGGGTTTCTGCTTTTGCTTCTTCCTCATTTTCTCTTGCTGCTGCCATGTAAGAAGTGCCTTTCACCTCCCCCGCCCGCCATGATTCTGAGACCTCCCCAGCCATGTCTAACTGTAAGTCCAATTAAATCTCTTTTTTTTCCCAGTCTCAGGTATGTCTTTATCAGCAGTGTGAAAACGGACTAATACAGGGGGCCTGAAAGTCATCAGGTATTTCTGGACATGGGAATGGCAGTGGAAGGGGAGGGTGGTGATGGGAAGGGAAAGGTCAGGAAATAATGCTGGGAAGATAGGTCTGGTGAGATTGTGAAGGGCTTGATATGCTAACTCAGTGTTTCTCAAATGGGGCTCTCAGAACTCCATTACAAACATAAAAATTGTTGAAGACGGCTGAAGCGCTTTTGTTTACATGGGTTCTATCTATTGATGTATACCGCATTTAGAAATTGAAACTGATGATTTTTAAAATATTTATTAATTTTAAAAGAACCATAATAAACTCATCATGCTAACACAAATAGCATATTTTTTATGAAAAATAACTTTTCCAAAACAAAAAGATTAACAAAGATTGGCATTGTTTTACATTTTCAAATCTTTTTAACATCTGGCTTAATGGAAGACAGCTGTATTCCTGCATTTTCTTCTGTATTCAGTCTGTTTTGATATGTTGTTTTGGTTGAAGCACATGAAGAAAATCCATCTTTACACAGATATGAAGATGGAGAAAGGAGGAAGGAATATTTAAATGACCTTTTGGCTGGGCACAGTGGCTCACGCCTGTAATCCCAGCCCTTTGGGAGACTGAGGCGGGTGGTTCATGAGGTCAGGAGATCAAGACCATCCTGGCCAACATGATGAAACCCCGTCTCTACTAAAAATACAAAAATTAGCTGGGCGTGAAAGCATGTGCCTGTAGTCCCAGCTACTCGGGAGGCTGAGGAAGGAGAATCGCTTGAACCTGGGAGGCAGAGATTGCAGTGAGCTGAGATTGTGCCACTGCACTTCAGCCTGGTGACAGAGCGAGACTGTGTTTCAAAAACTAAATAAATAAATAGCATTTTTAGATAATTGTGAATATTCTTTCTTAATATACTAAACTCAATACGCAATAGATTCTTTTTTTATTTTTATTTTTTTAATTATACTTTAAGTTCTAGGGTACATGTGCACAACGTGCAGGTTAGTTACATATGTATACATGTGCCATGTTGGTGTGCTGCACCCATTAACTCGTCATTTAACATTAGGTATATCTCCTAATGCTATCCCTCCCCCCTCCCCCCACCCCACAACAAGCCCCGGTGTGTGAAGTTCCCCTTCCTGTGTCCATGTGTTCTCATTGTTCAATTCCCACCTATGAGTGAGAACATGCGGTGTTTGGTTTTTGTCCTTGCGATAGTTAAGCAATAGATTCTTAAAGGTCAGTTGCATTGTGATATCTGAAACTATCAATGAACTTTTCAGTGTGAGACATTAAAATCCATTGATTAATTTTGAATTTAGATTGGCTTTTCTACCCATGCATGACTGTGTAATACCATGCATTGATAATTTGGAAAATAATTGGTTCACTGAGTCCCTGGCAGATCTTCCAAATGTTGACACATTCATTTACAGCCAACCCATCTTGTAGAAAAGCTTTTAAGCATTGGGAAGCTGCCAAACTCATAGTGGTGAATACAAGTTTTCCAAAACTCTAATGTTTGTTTGAAAAGCTCAAATTTTATCACTGGCAACAAGTACTGAGAATTTTCCTCGTAATGATAGGCAGGCTTCCTTTGTTCACTTTCAAGCAAAAGTCTGCCAAATACCCAAGTCTGAATAACTATAGTTTGTCTCACAATTGTTCTTTCAAGTAAAAATAGTCTTCCATGAAAAAGTGGCTAGTGGCTCGCAACTCAAACAGTTGCAGTATTCCTTAAGGCAAGCATTACACGTGGGTGTGCAGCCTGAAGTGCTTTTGGCATACTTCCCATCATATCACATAGAATATTTAAGAAGACTATACTCAAAGGTAGAGATTTAATAAAATTGAATTTTACTAGCTTCATCAAGGACATTCTCACTTAAGAAGCAGTTGTTTCTTGAGAGTGTGTGGTGGTGAGGCACACTATACTACCAATAAGCTTTCATGTCCCTGCCTTGATTGGTGCTGACTCCAGCAGTTGTGCCCTCACCGCTTTTGCACCATTAGTGCAAATGTCAACACAATGAAAAAGGCATATAACATTTTAGTATCATTCTACAAATAGCTCTCACCTGGCAGACTGCCTGCATGGGTCTCAGGAATTCCCCTGGGTTTACGAGCCACATTTTGAGAGCCTCTATGCTAAGGGATTACAGGCTCAGGGTGCTAACTTGTAGACAGTTGGGACCCATGGAGGGTCTCAAAGAGAATGCCTCTGTTAGACACTCTCCTCTGGGTGCTCACAGCACTTCGGATCTTACAGCACTTACCGCACTTCTGTAACAGTGGTGTTTATGTGTCTGTCTCCCAAGAAAACTGAGCATCTTGAGAGCAGAGACTAATTCACACACATCATCTCCCAAGCCCAGAGCTCACTTAGCTGGCACTCAAGAAATGCTGTTGAGTGAGTGCCCTGAGGATGGCTGCAGCAGCACTGACTCTGGAAACTCAGGGCCGGAAGGAGATTTCAATCATCCTCTTGCCTTTGAGTGTCTAATCCATTTAGAAAGATGTTAACTCATTCCTGTTTTAAAAGATGTCCAAGGAAGATGTAACTGCACCTTCCTTAATCCCTGTCTTCCCAGCCTGTGGCATACCTCTTTCTACTACCACCCAGGAATGTTCTGCATACAGACTAGATGGCTTGTCTTTCTTGAGGGAAGAAATTTATGTAAATATACAATTCACTTTTATTTATCACATCCGAGACAATCAACTAGTGCAGAACCTTAACTTCGTTGGACTTGGTCATTGAAATATAATAAAAATTATATTAGCAATGTTGAAAATTCTTGGCAATGTATTTTTATTCTTATTTATTTACTCTTGAAGGTTTTGTAGCAGAGAAAGATAATCTATAGATTATATTTCTTATGTTTATAGATTCGGGGGTTCACCTACAGTTTGGTTACATGGATATCTTGCATAGTGGTGAAGTCTGGACCCTTAGTGGAGCCATCACCCTAATAATGTACATTGTACCCATAAAGTAATTTCTCATCCCTCACCTCTATAAATTATATTAACATGTTTTTAAAATTTTACTATTTACTCAATTGTGGAGAATTATGAATTACGGTGTAACTCTCCACTTCCAGACTAGCTACAGAGGTCTGGTTTTTTGCAAGATACATGGATAACAATTTTGTTAAATTTGGTTCTGCCTTAATAAAATCCAACGACTCTGAAAAATAAATTTGAGAAAAGATACCACATGTTGGCAAATCACGTGTGATAGAAAAGAACCCTTATGAATTGCTCTTCCCTAATTATGAAGTCATCTTTAATTCAGTTCAATAAAACATTTAATTTTGTCTGTATCTTCAGAGAGAGAAATTCACAGATCAGCTTGTTCACAGAAAACATTTAGTAAATGGAAGTATATGACCTTTTGAATCATTGTTTCAGGTCAATTAAACTTGTGTAAAAATCCATTTTATCTTTTCCTCATGAAATCTTTGGGGATAGAATTAAATCAGATGTTTCTATAAATCTTCTGAGAGTCTTCTGCATTAAAAAAAATGTAGATGTCTATTCAGGAAACTCAAATTATTACATATACAAAGGACTCCTATTTTACATCCTTACTAGGGTAAGTTTTTTAAAAATTATTTTTAACAAAATCAACTTGCTGGAGGTTGGCAGCCACAGTGAGGGACTCTTCTGGATCTACTCTTGGGTCAGAACTGGCTGCGAGTAGAAGTGCCCTATATGGGGGCATTTCTATATATGGGGAACTTCATGTACCCTGGGGGTTAGGACCAATCTAGGGCTCTATGAAAACTACTTTTTTCTTTAAAAGTGGCACTAATCTCCTTCTGCCCTGGGATGTGAATTTTTTATTCACAATCCTGGCCCTAGGAAAGGGGAGTTTCAAAAGTTTCTAGTTGACCTTCCCCACACTGAGAGGTCTTGAACTGCAGTCCAAGGATCTAATGTGGAAGTTACTCTTAACTGCGGTGTATCAGTTCCAACTATACACTCAAGTCTGGAGAAAATGACCACACAGGCCCAAGGGGCCCATGGTGTGCTGGCCTGTGGCCTGGACTGCATTTATTACCTGGCCCCTGTGAGCCCTCCCTCTAGCAGTGGGGCCATGATGACATTTTGCATCCCTAACTGTCAGTGTCAACTCAGACCCCTGTCTAATAACTGGTTAAAGTGCAGGGATTGGGAGAGAACATGGGTTCAAGTCCCTGGTCCAGCACTTGGTGAACAAGGGACTTCAAGCAATATTCAACCTCTGTCGGCCGCATTTTCTATTTCTATTAAATGGCCTGGGATATGACTTTTAGAATAGTATGAATCCCATTTGGATTTTATGAAGATTAAATGAGACATTTTATGTAAGGAGTTTAGAATTATTCCTGGCCCATAATAGCAAGCACTTTTATATGCTAGTATTCCTAAAAACTAAAGGCCATTTGAGATTCTCCAGCTGGGGTGTACTTTGCTGAAAGTCTGAGAAGTCTACAAAAATTAGACAGTCTTCCATATCTCAGCACCTAGCTCTGCTCTGGTTTAGAGCCAAAGACAAGAAGAAGCATAGTGGGGAGGTGGTGAGAGGCCGAGGAAGGCTACTGATGTCAAGAAGAGTTTTGACCACAGAACTAACAAGCAAGATGGCTGAGGGGCACTTTTCAGAGAGGCCCCTGTGACCCTCATACATGGCCCTAGGTGTCAGTAAACTCCTGGTGATGAGCAGTACCCATGTATCGCAATGCACCTCACTCCTGGGACATATCTCCGAGGAAGCAGGGCCTGGAATGGTTCTTTCAACTGTGCAAGGAGGCCCAACCCCTTTGCTGGACTGGAAAATATTTGCAAAAAGAAGGGCACAAAGCTGCTAAGGCTGGGATTTCCAACAATCTTATGGGCTGAGAAGGCCAGCCTAAATGGGAGACACCCTGACTTTGGGAGGAGGACATGGTTGGGTGGCTTGATGCATCTGCATATAGCAAAGTGGAGAATTCTTATTTACCATAATTGCAGGGCGGCAGATTCTCACTAGGAAAATGATTAGAGAAAGAAAGATGCATGCAATGGGAAGATCACATGTTGGGGGCATGGAGTGCATGACCAGTGAGGCCTGGTGGGGAAGAAGCCAGGGAGAGCATCCTGGCGAGAGGAGTCCCGTGGGGGGAGGTGGTAAAGAGAGAGGGAGATGTGAGATGAAAGTGAGAGCTGTCTGAAAAGGCTGGTCAAGAACCGAGTCTGAAATGGGATTTGACTAGCTTTTGAGTATGGATTTGTGTTTGTTTACATAAATATATTTATTTGACTAACTATATTAATTTAACTAACTGAGTTGACATGTATTAAATGGGATAGTCACAGATCCAGGGCCATGTACAGCCCCGATTCTGCTCCATGTAGGGGCCTTGAGGAGTATATCTGGCAGACGGGGCTGCTCTGGCCCCCATAACAATGAGCAGCCGTCAGACAGTGCCAGCCACCATTTCCCTGCTCCTTCTAGTGCAGAGCTGGGTCTGAAATTGAGTTTTGAGGTTTACAGCTCAGCATGGCTGAGCTGTGTTTGGAGGGAGGGGTCTGGATGGCTGGGTTTTTTAATGTGACACCATACAGAGACTGTTTCTAGAGGTGGCCCAGTTGTATTTGGGTTACACACGCACATCTCCAAAGGCTGGCACAGTGACAGGGCTGGTTATGCCATTGAAGCCAAGGAGTAACATAGAACTGAGGGCAAATGCCTGAGATTAGAAGCCTGACAGTCTGTTGCTGTTCTCACTGTGCCAGTGGGGCAGCACTATCCCTGCCTCTCCATAACCCGGCTGCACAGTGGATGCTACCAGCCCTGCCCATCGTGCCCTGAATCCTTGACCAGAGCCTCCAGACCCTGTGCCCCTGATGCAGGAGCTTCCAGACCACAGGAGATCATCACCCTGGTGGCTGGACTCAGCAGCCCAGAGCAAAGTGACCCTGGACTTTCCCTCAGCTGAAACCATGCAGATAGGATAAGACAAGATGTTTTCCAGACTCTAGGACACAGCCCACCACTTGGCCCTCTCCACCAAAAGATGCTCTGCTGAGAAGTTAGGAAGAGGTGAATGGAAGGCATGCTCCCCTCACCTCAGCAAACATGTCAGGATTGCAACTCCTGGGGATGCCATGTGCACGTGAATTTAAGAAAAAAAAAAGGACTTCTTTGTTTGGGAGTGGGGGCAGAGCAACCCAGTAACTGAATAGGATCAATGATGATTCTTACAATGTGGAGCTAAGCTGAGTCACATACACCAGTGAGGAGAGCAGGAGTGCCACCCCAGGGTATGCTTCACCTAACTCTTAGAGATAATTTCATTTCTGTTTTTGAAAATCCTCTTGGTACAGTTGCTGATAAGCTGATCTAGTGCCCACAAAAACCCCATGTGAAAATCTAAGGTCATTTAAAAATTACGTATGTTAGGCTCTCCTTTTAGCAACTGCAATCTGATTGAGCTGGACAACAAACATTTATTGAGTACTTACTGGGTCCCAGGCACACTGAGCTGCAAACCTCAAAACTCAGTTTCAGGCCCAGCTCTGCACTAGAAGGAGCAGGGAAATGGTGGCTGGCACTGTCTGACAGCTGCTCATTGTTATGGGGGCCAGAGCAGCCCCGTCTGCCAGATATACTCCTCAAGGCCCCTACATGGAGTAGAATCGGGGTTGTACACGGCTGTGGATCTGTGACTATCCCATTTAATACATGTCAACTCAGTTTTTTGTTGTTGTTTTTGTTTTTTGAGATAGGATCTTGCTCTGTCCCCCAGGCTGGAGTGCAGTGGCACGATCTCAGCTTACTACTACCTCTGCCTCCCGGGTTCTAGAGATTCTCCCTCTTCAGCCACCTCAGTAGCTGGGATTACAGGTGCGTGCCACCACGCCCAGCTAATTTTTTTGTATTTTTAGTAGAGATGGGGTTTCACTATGTTGGCCAGGCTGGTCTCAAACTCCTGACCTCAAGTGATCTGCCCGCCTTGGCCTCCCAAAGTGCTGAGATTACAGGCGTGAGCCACTGCGTCTGGCCTGTGAAGGGCCTTCTTTAAATACAGAGGTGAGAGGCTCCAGCCAAGTCTGGGTAGCCAGGGAGGGTTCTATATGAATCAGGAACAGCAAAGGGGTCTGAGGCATGGGGTCTAGTCACCTCCAGGACTTGTTATCTGGAATCAGTGCCTTGCAGGTGGACCACCTGGTAAAGGCAAGTCTAGATGGGGAAGAAGCAAATTCTGCCCCCTTTTGTCCACTGCTGGGGTGAAAAGACATGGGGGAAGGGAGGCTGAAGAGAGGTGATTGGTAATGAGTTTTTAATGAAACCCATGAAGCGGTGAATTTACATATAATTATGCATACTATTTTTGGAATTACTAAATATTAATATTAATTATTCAATAATTTAATAAATATTTATTTTCATTTTAAAAATAATTTATAAATATTAAATAACTTAAATATTATAAATTATTATTTCAAATAGGTAGGTTACTTTTTAACTAACTTTGAAAAAAGTACCTAGCTATTTGAAAAACACAGGTGTGCATTCTTGAACATGAAAAAGATTTCTGGTTGGAACTCCTGCAGCCAGCAATTTTAGCTCTTCTTTTTTTTGACAAATATGTTTATGAAATAGTATGTTGTAAACATTTATGAAATCATTACATTGTATCCCATAAATATATACAATTATTATTTGTCTATTGAAAATAAAAATATAAACAAACCTATAATGGGGCAAATATTTCCTGTGGAGGAATATACAGTAGGATGGACTTCCTCTTTTAAAAAGTAGCATTGGGCTAGGCACGGTGGCTCACACCTGTAATCTCAGTACTTTGGGAGGCCAACGTGGGCAGCTCACGAGGTTAGGAGTTCGAGACCAGCCTGACCAACATGGTGAAACCCCGTCTCTACTAAAAATACAAAAATTAGCTAGACATGGTGGCATGCGCCTGTAATCCCAGCTACTTGGGAGGCTGAGGCAGGAGAATCACTTGAACCAGGGAGTCAGAGGTTGCAGTGAGCCGAGATTGCACCACTGCATTCCAGCCTGGTGACAGAGCAAGACTCCATCTCCAAAAAAAAAAAAAAAAAAAGTAGTATTTTCAGGAGCACACTTAGAATGGGGAGCTCTGTCCAGCTGTTATGTGGTGGGCATTGCTGGGCTGACCCTCTATCGCAGAGACCACAAAGCAAAGAAAACAAAAGGAATCTGGAGCCCCGGTGCCCATATTTGGCTGGTGGAAGCATCACTAACAAGCAACTTGCCCTAAGAATTAGACAAACCTAGAGCCCTCTTCAGCCTTAGGAGTGAGCTACAAATCTCGACACTTCCAGAGATGAACACTGCCAGCGCTTTAAGAGCCCAAAGCTTTCTGTCTAGATTTCTTCTCTCCCTCTTGCTTTGACTTGCTGGTCCCACAACCCCATCCTCTGAGCTCTGACCCTTCCCATCCCCCACCACACAACCACCAGCCTTCTATGTCACTCTTCCCATCTCAAGAGGTCCCCATTCTCCTCCAACTGATGCCCCCCAAGTCTGTGAGAAGACGGCTGCTTAACTATTATGAATGCATCCATTTACACCTTGGCTTAAGTATGCTTTCAGCTAATTCATTCAATAGACTTCGTGTGTGTGTGTGTGTGTGTGTGTGTGTGTGTGTGTGTGTGTGTGTGTGTATTTTCTATGTGCTAGGCCGGATGCAAGCCTACAGAGGCTGGAGAGTTAGGCAGGGACTGGGTCTCCCCACATGCGTCTGCCAGCTACCAAAAAGAAAAGGCAGCCCTGATACATGGCAAAGTACGACACTTACAGGATTAGACCTGAATATCTACTATTACTAGGCTCTTTGCTAGAGATTGAAAACACACTGGCAAGCAAGACAGCTCATTTTTTCAAAGAGTTTACAGCCTGGTGAAAAAGACAGGCAAGAAAAGGGCACTTAAGCTTCATAATGGTAAGCATTATTGTATTAGTCAGTATTCTCCAGAGAAACAGAAATACATACATACATACATATATATATACATGTATATACACACGCACACACACATGCACACACACACTCACCATTCCCAAACTTGTGGTAGTTCCACTTACAACTTTTGACTTTACAATGATGTAAAAGTAGAAACTGTACTTTGAATTTTAAATTTTGTTTTTTTTTCCTGGGCTAGTGGTAGGTAGTCCAGTAGTCTCTTGCAATTCTGGGCGGTGGCAGTGAGCCGTAACTCCCAGTCAGCCACACTACCATGAGGGTAAGCAATGGATACTCTACAATGTACTGCATTGCCAGATGGTTTTGCTCAATGCTAGGCTAATGGCAGTGTTTTGAGCATGTTTAAGGTAGGCTAGGCTAAGCTATGATGTTTGGTAGGTTGGATGTATTAAATACATTTTGACTTATGATGTTTTTGAGTTAATATTTCAACTTATGATGGGTTTATCAGAACATAACCCCAGCATAAGTGGAGGAGTATCTGTACACACACACACACACACACACACACACACACAATCAGCCCTCTTTATCCATGGATTCCACATCCATAAGTTAGACCAACCATGGATTGAAAATATTCAGAAAAAAAATTGCGTGCGTACTGAACTTGAGCATATTTTCCCGTCATTATTCCCTAAACGGTACACTATAACAACTGTTTATATAGCATTTACATTGTTTTAAATATTATAAGTAATATAGAAATGACTTAAAGTATACAGGAAGAGAATTGTCTATTCATGTCCTTAGCCCACTTTTTGATGGGATTGTTTTTTTCTTGTTGATTTGTTTGAGTTCTTTGTAGATTCTGGTTATTAGTCCTCCATTGGATATATAGATTGTGAAGATTTTCTCCCACTGTGTGGATTATCTGTTAACTCTGCTGATGGTTTCTTTTGCTGTACAGAAGCTTCTTAGTTTAATTAAGTCCCATGTGTTTATCTTTGTTTTTGTTGCATTTGCTTTAGGGTTCTTGGTCTTAGACATTTGCCTAAGCCAATGTCTAGAAGGGCTTTTCCAATGTTATCTTCTAGAATCTTTATGGTTTCAGGTCTTAGATTTTTGTATAAGGTGAGAGATGAGAATCCAGTTTCATTCTTCTATATGTGGCTTGCCAATTATCCCAGCACAATTTGTTGAGTAGAGTGTCATTTCCCCACTTTATATTTTTGTTAGCTTTGTCGAAGATCAGTTGGCCTTAAGTATTTGGCTTTATTTCTGGGTTCTCTATTCTTTTCTATTGGTCTATGTGCCTATTTTTATACCAGTAACATGCTGTTTTGGTGACTATGGCCTTATAATATAGTTTGAAGTCAGGTAATATGATGCCTCCAGATTTCTTTTTTCTGCTTAGTCTTTCTTTGGCTATGCAGGCTCTTTTATTGATTCCATATGAATTTTAGGATTGCTTTTTCTAGTTCTGTGAAGAATGATGGTAATAATTTGATGGGAATTGCATTAAATTTGTAGATTGCTTTTGTCAGTATGGTCATTTTCACAGTATTGATTCTGCCCTTACAAATGGCCAATAAGCATATGGAAAAATGCTCAACATCACTAATTATCAGGGAAACGCAAATCAAAACCACAGTGCATTTCCCTGATAATTAGTGGTGTTGAGCATTTTTTCATATGCTTTTTGGCCATTTGTATGGGTAGAATCAATATTGTGAAAATGACCATACTGACAAAAGCAATCTACAATGTTGTGAAAATGACCATACTGCCAAAAGCATCAAACTACTTACCATGATTCTGTGTGCAAATCAAAACCACAATGTGTGAAACCCCGTCTCTACTGAAAAAGAAAAATACAAAAAATTGGCCGGGCGTGGTGGTGGGTGCCTGTAGTCCCAGCTACTCGGGAGGCTGAGGCAGGAGAATGGCGTGAACCTGGGAGGCGGAGCTTGCAGTGAGCAGAGATGGCACCACTGCACTCCAGCCTGGGTGACAGAGCGAGACTCCATCTCAAAAAACAACAACAACAACAACAACAACAACACCACAATGTGACTGGGCATGGTGGCTCATGCCTGTAATCCCAACACTTTGGGAGGCCGAGTCAGTGGATCACCTGAGGTCAGGAGTTCAAGATCAGCCTGGACAACATGGCGAAATCCCGTCTCTACTAAAAATACAAAAATTAGCTGGGCGTGGTGGCAGGTGCCTGTAATCCCAGCTACTCAGGATGCTGAGGCAGGAGAATCTTTTGAACCCGGGAGGCAGAGGTTACAGTGAGCCAAGGTTGCGCCATTGCACTCCAGCCTGGGCAACAAGAGTGAAACTTCATCTCAAAAACAAAAACAAACAAAAAAAACACCCCACAATGTGATACCACCTCACTCCTGCAAGAATGATCATACTTTAAAAATAAAAAAATAATAGATGTTGGCATGGATGCAGTGAAAAGGGAACATTTACACACTGTTGGTGGGAATGTAAACTAGTACAACCACTATGGAAAACAGTGTGGAGATTCATTAAATAACTAAAAGATCTACCATTTGATCCAGCAATCCTACTACTAGGTATCTACCCAGAGGAAAAGAAGTCATTATATAATACAAAAAATATACTTGTACATGAATGTTTACAGCAGCACAATTTGCAATTGCAAAAATATGGAACCAGCCCAAATACCCATCAATCAGCAAGTGGATAAAGCAAATCTGATATATAATATATATTTTATATATATATATAGACACACACAATATATATATATAGATATATATATACACTATATATATATATATTTTTTGTGGTAAGGTTTGTGTTGCAAAGCTTGTTGATTGGTGTTGCATTGTTTTCATCTTTTAGTGCCTCACCAAACATGTTGGTATTAAAAAGAATGCTATGATCACCAAAAAATTGAGAATTGCTGCATTACATTCTAAATCACAAAGAAGCAAAGGTGTCATTTTCTGTTTCCAATATCAGTGAGATATATATATATATCACATTTTCATATATATATACATATATGTGTATGTGTATATATACATATATGTGTATGTGTGTATATATATACACACATACACGTATATATATGTGTGTGTGTTTATATATATATATATAAACACACACATACACACACACCATGGAATACTACTCAGCCATAAAAATAAATGAAATAATGGCATTCACAGCAACTTGGATGGAATTGGAGACTATAGTCTAAGTGAAGTAACTCAGGAATGGAAAACCAAACATTTTATATTCTCACTCATATGTGGGAGCTAAGCTATGAGGAGGCAAAGGCATAAGAATGATACATTGGACTTTGGGGACTCAGGGGAAAGAATAGGGGATGGTGAGGGATAAAAAACTACACATTGGGTACCGCATACACTACTCAGGTGAGGGGTACACCAAAATCTCAGAAATCACCACTACAGAACTTATTCATGTAACCAAACACCACCTGTTGCCCAAAAACCTATTGAAATAAAAAAATAAAAAATTAAAAGTAAGTAAAATAACATACAATGTGGCACATATACACCATGGAATACTATGAAGCCATAAAAAAGGATGAGTTCATGTCCTTTGTAGGGACATGGATGAAGCCGGAAACCATCATTCTCAGTAAACTATTGCAAGGACAAAAAATCAAACACCGCATGTTCTCACTCATAGGTGGGAATTGAACAACGAGAACACTTGGACACAGGAAGGGGAGCATCACACACCGGGGCCTGTCGTGAGGTGGGGAGAGGGGGGAGGGATAGCATTAGGAGATATACCTAATATAAATGACGAGTTAATGGGTGCAGCATGCCAACATGGCATATGTATACATACGTAACAAACCTGCACATTGTGCACATGTACCCTGGAACTTAAAGTATAACAATAAAAAATAAATAAATGAAGTATACAGGAAGATGTGCATAGGTTATGTGCAAATATTATGCCATTTTATGTAAGTGACCTGAATATCCATAGATTTTGGTATCTGAAGGAGGTCCTGGAACCAATCCCCCATGGATACTGAGGAATGACTGTTATTTATATACACATGATTCTTTATAAGGAATAATCACATATGATGAGGGCAGGCAAGACCTAAAATCTGCAGGGTAAGCCAGCAAGCTGGACACCCAAGAAAGCCTTGGTTTAGCTCCAGTCCAAGTTAGAAGGTGACCCAGGAGAGTTGATGGTGTCATTTTTATCCAAAGGCCAGCAAGCTGGAGACCCAGGAAGAGTCAAGATTTCAGTTCAAGATTGAAGACAGGAAAAAAAGTCTATGTTCCATTTGAAGGGTGTTAGACAGGAAGAATTCTCTCTTACTCACAGGAGGGTCAGCCTTTTTGTTCTATCCAGGCCTTCAACTGATTGAGTGAAGCCCACCCGCATTAGGGAGGCAATCCACATTAGGGAAGCAATTTGAGTCCACTGATTCAAATGTTAACCTCATCCAGAAACACCCTCACAGACACACCCAGAGTAATGCTTGAGAAAATGTCTGGGCACCCTGTGGTCCAGTCAAGTTGACATATAAAATTAGACATCACCGTCATAGTGTGTGGTAAGCACAGGGCATCCCGGGAGCACCCAGGAGGGCACCTAGATCAGCAGGGCTTTGCTGATTAGGAAGAAATCACACTTAAAATTAAAGTCTATATGTGGACTCCTTATCTAGAGGTTCTCAACTGGTGCACAGGGAATCCTTTCATGGATGTGCTATCAGTTCTTCACTGGTATGTAGAACTCATTTAACTACAGCTGAGTATTCCCACAGCAGGGCCATCTCTTCAGGTACAAGGTGACCTGGGCTGGCTGAGCATGGAGCGAGTGCCATGGCTGCGGGTAAGAGGGGAGAAGTGGAGCACAGTCAAGTTCCCTCCAAAGAGAGGACTCTGCATGCTGGGCCGTAGGACAACTGGGCCCCAGAGTACAGGAGAGGTAGCCCAGGCAGCAACCATTCTGTTCCAACAGTCAATGGTGCTGAAGGGGCCATTGGGACAATCACTGTGCTATTATATTTTGTGGTAAGGTTTGTGTTGCAAAGCTTGTTGATTGGTGTTGCATTGTTTTCATCTTTCAGTGCCTCACCAAACATGTTGGTATTAAAAAGAATGCTGTGATCACCAAAAAATTGAGAATTGCTGCATTACATTCTAAATCACAAAGAAGCAAAGGTGTCATTTTCTGTTTCCAACATCGGTAACAACAAACAGTTCGGTCTGAGCCCATTATGTGTGTCTTCCTTGCTCTGAGAGGGTAAAAAGTTCACCTTATGAAAGAATGTAGGCAAACTTTTTCTTTTGCTGTAAATGACAAAGCAATTTCTTTACCCATATTTTGAAAAATTGTTTTCATTATGAGTTTGACTTTACTCCTACTTTCTAAAGGAAGGGCACAGGAGATACTAACAAATTCTTTGGCATTGCAGACAACAAATTATCCACAAAGACTTTCAAGGCAAGAGCCCTGAGCAAACCCAACTCGTGGCCAAGCACCTTGCAAGTTGGCCCCCACTGAGGAGGAGAAAAGTGATTTCTTGCCAACCAAGGTTGCTTATATTCCCACATTTAGTATCCTCAGGTGTGGTGCTTAGCAGCCACCTCCCAGGCTGGAGAGCTTTGAAGACTCTCCTCTTTGGAGACCCAGACATTGATTTTGAAAAAGCACCATGCTGCACTAGCCCTGAATGCCCCCCAAGACGGGCTTTCCCATCAGCTCACAAAGATGATCTAGTCTGAAATGAGGAGCTGCCAGAGTAACTCTCAGGGCAGTGGGAAGCATCTAAGTACAATGGGCTTTCAGAACGGCAAAGGCACTTTAGATCCATAAAGGGCCTTAGGAAATAGCATTTCTCTCTCCAAATGCTCTTTAAAAAGTTATGTAAGTCAACTCCACCATCAAGTCCAAGTTCATATTAATTCACTGTCGTCAAGTTAACCCAGCTCAGCACCAGCTCCTCCACTGCTGAGCCCACACCTACATGGAGTTGTCTCCACAGAGAGTAAGGGCAGATGCGAACCCTCACTCAATCGCCAGGGCTTTGCATACATTCTCATGTTAATTCTCACAATGCATTTATAAGATACTTATTATTTTCCTTGTGGTAGGGGAATATTGGGATAGTAACCTTTTCCCTCTTCAGTTTATGTTTTCACCCCTCTCTCCTATCATGGCCAGGCTTTAGGAACCATGCCATTGGAAAGGGAATGAAAGAAGCATTTCTATGTTGGTTTCCATAAACCAGTGATATTGGAGAAAGGAGAGGACTATCGGCATTTCCAGAATGTTGGAGAATTTACTTTTTTTTTTTAAGGAGGAATTCTCTTTTGCATACCTGCCACACCCACTCTCCACTAGGAAAAGAATGGGAAGAGAGGATGGTGAAGTAAGAATAAACTTTGGGTCCAGGCACAGTGGCTCATGCCTGTAATCCCAGTATGGGAGGCCAAGGTGGAGGATCACTTGATCCCGGGAGTTCAAGACCAGCTTAGGCAACTTAGTGAGACCTTGTCTTACCAGAAAAAAAAAAAAAAAAAAAAAAAAAAAGAATTAACCAAGTATGGTGGTGCATGCCTATAGTTCCAACTACTTGGGAGGCTAAGATGGGAGGATTGCTTGAGCCCAGGAGCTCAAGGCTGCAGTGAACTATGATTGTACTACTGCACTCCAGCCTGGGTGATGGAGCAAGACCCTGCCTCTAGAAAATAAATAAATAAATAGAAAATGGCCTTTAGAGGTCCCTGGAGAGAGGGGCTACACCAGGTTCCATTGTCTAAAGAGAGTCACAACAGCCTCTCCCATCTCACACACTCTTCTTGCAATGTGAGTGTGACACCTTTCAAAGAGAGGTGGGGCCAGTTTCCCCTTCCGTGGTCCTGAGCAATCTGGAGACTGGCAGCAGTAGCTCTTAAGGGCCATGCAGCTCTGGTTTGGGAGCTGAGACTCTCACCTGTAAGTCCAGGGCAGCCATGCTGTGAGGAAGCTCAGGTCGCATGGCGGGGCCTCGTGGAGGTGTTCAGGCCCCAGCTGAGGTCCCTGCTGAACAACTGCCATCAACAACCACACATGTGAGTGTAGAAGCCTCTAGATGATTCCTGCTTCCAGCCATCAAATTGAGCCTATCTGAGGCCTCACGTACCACAGCAGAGAGGAAAGGTGTCCCCACGTACTCTTTGTAAATTTCTGACCCATAGATTCCATGAGCATAATCAAGTGGTTGTTTTAAGACTCTAAATTTTGCAGTAATTTGTTATGCAGAAATAATTGAAACAGGGCCCAGTATTCTTTCACCAGGACTGAGGGAAGTGGTAAACACTCTTGGATTTGAGAATGCCAGAACAGAGGATCTGTACTTCCCGAGAGCTCTAGGGTAAGATCTAAGAGACAGAATAACTACATGATGGTAGACAGGGCCTTGGACAGCCTCTTAGATTCTGGAAGCCTACCATGGTCTGGAACTAGCAGGATGATTCCTCTACCTACCTGCAAGCATGGCACAGATATGAAGGGATGAAGTAGCAAACACACCGGTCTTATTGGTGAGACATTTATGTGCCAGAGGTTGGGAAATAAATCCAACTAAAATTCAGGGAACTTCAACTTCAGTAAAATTTCTAGGGGTCCAGTGGTGTGGGGACTGTCGAGATACTCCTTCTAAGGTGAAGGATATGCTGCTGCATTTGATCTCTCCTACAACCAAGAAAGAGGCCTAAAGCCTAGTGGGCCTATTTGGATTTTGGAGGCAACACATTCCTAACTTGGCTCTGTTACTCCAGCCCATTTATCGAGTGACCTGAAAGGCTGCCAGTGTTGAGTGGGGTCCAGAACAGGAAAAGGCTCAGCAACACATCCAGACTGCTGTGCAAGCTACTCTGCCACTTGGGCCATATGACCCAGCAGATCCAATGGTGCTTGAGGTGTCAGTGGTAGATAGGGATCCTCTTTGGAGCCTTTGGCAGGCCCCCCTAGGTGAATCACAGTGGAAGCCTCTAGGATTTTGGAGCAAGGCCCTGCCATCTTCTACAGATAACTACTCTCCTTTTGAGAGACAGTTCTTGGCCAGTTACTGGGCTTTGGTGGAAACTGAACGTTTGACTATGGGTCATCAAGTCACCATATGACCTGAACTGCCTGTTATGAGCTTGGTACTTTCTTATCCATCTAGCCATAAAGTGGATCATGCACAGCAGCATTCTATCATCAAATGGAAGTGGTATATACATCATCGGGCTCGAGCAGGTCCTGAAGGCACAAGTAAGTTACATGAGGAAGTGGCTCAAATGCCCATGGTCTCCACTTCTGCCACCCTGCCTTCTCTCCCCCAGCCTGTACCAATGGCCTCATGGGGAGTTTCCTATGATCAGTTGACAGAGGAAGAGAAGACTAGGGCCTGGCTCATAGATGGTTCTGCACGATATGCAGGCACTACCCGAAAGTGGACAGCTGCAGCACTACAGCCCCTTTGTAGGACATCCCTGAAGGATAGTGGTGAAGGGAAATCTTCCCAATGGGCAGAACTTTGAGTAGTGCATCTGGCTGTGCACTTTGCATGGAAGGAGAAATGGCCAAATGTGTGATAATATACTGATTCATGGACTGTAGCCAATGATTTGGCTGAATGGTCAGGGATTTGGAAGAAGCATGATTGGAAAATTGATGACAAATTTGGGGAACAGGTATGTGGATGGACCTCTCTGAGTGGTCAAGAACAGTGAAGATATTTGTATCCCATGTGAGTGCTCACCAACGGGTCATCTCAGCAGAGGAGGATTTTAATAATCAAGTAGATAGGATGACCCATTCTGTGGACACAACTTGGCCTCTTTCCCCAGCCACCCCAATGGGCCCATGAAAAAAGTGGCCATGGTGGCAGGGATGGAGGTCATGCATGGGCTCAGCAACATAGGCTTCCACTCACCAAGGCTGACCTGGCTACAGACACTGCTGAGTGCCCAATTTGCCAACAACAGAGACCAACACTGAGCCCTCAATATGGCACCCAACGGCAGTGGTTTGTCCTCACTGGAATAGATACTTACTCCAGATATGGGTTTGCCTATCCTGCACGCAATGCTTCTGGCAAGACTACCATCTGTGAACTCACAGAATGCCTTATCCACTATCATGGTATTCCACACAGCATTACCTTTGACCAAGGCACTCACTTTATGGCTAAAGAAGTGTGACAGTGGGCTCATGCTCTTCGAATTCACTGGTCTTACCATGTTCCTCGTCATTCTGAAGCAGCTAGATAGATAGAACAGTGCAATGGCCTTTTGAAGTCACAATTACAATGCCAACTAGGTGACAATACTTTGCAGGGCTGGGGCAAAATTCTCCAGAAGGCCGTGTATGCTCTGAATCAGTGTTCAATATATGGTACTCTTTCTCCCATAGCCAGGATTCATGGGTCCAGGAATCAAGGGGTGGAAGTAGAAGTGGCATCACTTACCATCACCCGTAGTGATCCACTAGCAAAATTTTTGCTTCCTGTTCCCACGACATTACGTTCTGCTGGCCTAGAAGCCTTAATTCCAGAGGGAGGAATGCTGCCACCAGGAGACACAACAACCATTCCATTAAACGGGAAGTTAAGATTGCCACGTGGACACTTTGGGCTCCTCCTACCTTTAAGGTAACAGGCTAAGAAAGGAGTTACAGTGTTGGCTGGGGTGATGGACCTGAACTATCAAGATGAAATCAGTCTACTACTCCACAACGAAGATAAGGAAGAGTATGCATGGAATACAGGAGATCCATTAGGGCATCCCTTGGTATTACCATGCCCTATAATTAAGATCAATGGGTAACTGCAACAACCCAATCCAGGCAGGACTACAAATGGCCCAGACCCCTCAGGAATGAAGGTTTGGGTCACTCCACCAGGAAAAAAACCATGACCTGCTGAGGTGCTTGCCGAAGGCAAAGGGAATACAGAATGGGTAGTAAAAGAAGGTAGTCATCAATACCAGCTACGACCACGTGACCAGCTGCAGAAATGGGGACTGTAATTGTCATGGGCATTTCCTCCTTCTTTTGCTAAAAACATGTTTGTGCAAGTATACATTTTTACTGAGAAAATATCTTTATTTTATTTCCTTTTCCTTTATCATGTGACATAAGATTTTACTTCATATCAGCATTTACGTATTGTTAACTTTGTGTAATAGTATTTGGGTTGGGGATTGGTGCATTTCCGGTTGTATGAAGGATAGCTGTATTATATTAGGTGTAATTATGACCTTATTATTGTCTTTATTTGAAGATTATGTATGATCTCAGGAGGTGTGTATGTGTTCAAATTGACAAGGGGTGGACTTGTGATGGTTAATACTGAGTGTCAACTTGATTGGATTGAAAGATACAAAGTATTAATACTGGGTGTGTCTGTGTGGGTGTTGCCAAAAGAGATTAACATTTGAGTCAGTGGGCTGGGAAAGGCAGACCCATCCTTAATCTGGTGGGCACAGTCTAATCAGCTGCCAGTGAATATAAAACAGGCAGAAAAACATGAAAAGGAGAGACTGGCCTAGCCTCCCAGGCTACATCTTTCTCCCATGCTGGATGCTTCCTGCCCTCAGACATCGGACTCCAAGTTCTTCAGCTTTGGGACTCGAACTGACTCTCCTTGCTCCTCAGCTTACAGACAGCCTATTGTGGGACCTTGCAATTGTGTAAGTTAATACTTAATAAACTCCCCTGTACATGTATCCTATTAGACATATAACATGTATATATACACGCACTATTAGTTCTGTCCCTCTAGAGAACCCTGACTAATACAAATGGGAAAGAAGTGGTGACCTCTAAGGGCGGATGACCAAAGTTGGAAGAGGAGGTTCTGAAAAAGCCCGTGTGAGCAGACAGCACTGAGGACAAAACGCCCCTCCCTGCCTCACCCCCATCCAATGCTTGGCAATATGCAAGCCCCCTAGAATTGGGACACCACTAAAAACCCTTGGGCTATGACTCTAATGCCACAGGGCCCTTCTGGATCCCTAGGATTGGGGACAAGACTTTTTGGGGCAAAGGGAAGAACCAGTGTGCTGAGAAGAGGTTGAAATGCTTTCTATTTCAGTATTTAGTTGTCGTTTCTCCCAGGTGGTAGCTCCTACTAAGGGCACTGCAAGCCTATGAAAGGGTTCAGGACACACTTCCCCAAAATATGGCACCTGGCATTTGAGAAAACAGCAGAAGCAGGAAGGTCACTCTCACTTTCCCCTTGCCCTTCTCCCATGAAGCAGGTCATAAAACCTTCATTCCACAGGTGCACTCCCTAAACCAAGAGGAAAGCAACATCCTTATCACTGAAGATACAGGGACACAGAGAAGAATCTGAACAAACAGGTCTCTCTAAGTTTCTCCCAGTTAATTACCATTAGATCATACCCTCTTTGTTCAATCATACTTCTGCATGACTGTCCACTCTTCATCAACCCTAAGCATAAAAATATGTGGGCTTCTCTATTTCTTTGGGTCTTCATTTCTGGACACTCTCATGTCGCATAAAACTTAAATCAATGTGTATGCTTTTATCTTGTTGATCAGTCTTTTGTTATAAATGCTTCAGCCATGAACCTAGCAATGAGTGAGAAAAGAAACCTTTCCTCTCCTACAGATGCTTCTCTGGCTTTGCTTGCAGAAAAAGCAAGAATCTCATGGTGGTCCATACCTATAAGGAGCCTACACTTAGTACAGAGGAGGCCAAGGTGGGCTGGGGGTTGGGGATGTCTTGGACAACAGAAGGAACAGAAGTGGGAATGCTGTGTCCTGCAGAAGTGTGGGCTCGGCCAATGCCTGCACTTTTCCTGCATCAGGCTGCCAAGATCTGGGAGGAAAGGCAGATGGGATAGAGGCCTTACAAGGCCTGACCCAGAGGGGGAATGACCATCTGGTGTGTCTAGGCAGATTGGCCTTTGGACTTCTCCAGTAACATCTTGGCATTCTATTCCAGTGGGTCCCAAGCCATATGAGACTTAGATGTTACAAATTGCCTTCCAGTGTGGACAACCTGCAGAAGGGAACAGAACAGGTTTTAGTGGTGATCTGTGCAAACCTGTGGCCAATCACAGAGAGTGTGACAGATGTTCTAGTAGATGCCTGCACAGGCTTATGACATTGAGAACCACATAGGACTTTCATAACATGCAATAACATGTAGGGCAAGGACACAAAAGTGACAGAAATTAAATCTCTATCACCCTGAGGAACATGGGGGCCACATATAGAAATGGAATTACAGAGAACTAAAGAGTTCTATATGTTTTTATTTCATATACACATGAATGTGTGGTGTTAGATTTGTACAAACTGTCAAAAGCTGGCTCCCCAAATACCACAGAATCTGTCAATAAGACAAATGAGTCATCGTCAATAAGACAGATGAGTTCATCTCAACGCAGTAAGAGAAAGCCACCTTTGACTTGGCAGTGTCTCAGAGGGGAAAAGGTAAGGTAAAAATTGATTGAGAATTAGAAGCTTGGTTTAAGGCAGGTCTTACAATGTGGGACTTGATTAGGATTAGGTAATCATGATCCAACAGTACAGGATTGGTGGAAATAGCAAGATGAGAGATTCAAAGAATCTTGTCTTTGATGCTTTCTATTGAAGATTTAGTTGATGACGAATTTAAATAATTTTTTTTTTTTTTTGAGACAGAGTCTCATTCTGTTGCCCAGTGTGTGATCTCGGCTCACTGCAACCTCTGCCTCCCAGGTTCAAGCGATTCTCCTGCCTCAGCCTCCCAAGTAGCTGGGATTACAGGCACATGCCACCACGCCTAGCTAATTTTTTTTTTTTTTTTTAGAGACGGGGTTTCACTGTGTTGGCTAGGCTGGTCTTGAACTCCTGACCTCAGGTGATCTGCTCCCAAAGTGCTGGGATTAGAGGCGTGAGCCACCACTCGCAGCGGAATTTAAAGAATTTTTACAGGAAATTTCTGTAATGGACAACGAAAGCTTTTCCTTGGGCTGGAGGATACCATCAAAGTAAAGTCATGCTAATGAAGACATGTTAAAGATTTGCTAATGAAGGTAGGGAAATCCTGTTAACTAGATTGTAAGGCAGGTTTGGGTTCTAAGTATCCAGGCTGAGTATGGGAGCCAGTGGGTTCTGTTCTCACTACTATATCCCCATTTTACATTTAGGAGACCTTGGGTTCAGACCCCTCTGAATTTGTAACGTGTTCGAAGTTACTTGTAACTTTGAAGTAACTTGTTCAAAGTCACAAATCTAGTCAGATGAAATAGTACAGTGGTTAAGAGCATGGGTTCTGAAATTAAACTGTTTGGGATCTTATGCAAGTTTAGAAAGTTACTTAATTACTCTGTGCCTCAGTTTTATCATCCATAAAATGGGGGTTCTAATGGTAGCTAGCACATAGAATTGTGATGAGAATTAAATGCATTAACACCTGAAAAGCGTTTAGCACAGGCTCTGACATTATACTGCAAAAACGACAGCTAGCAGTAGTAATAGTTGCACAATAGTAAAAGTGGTAGTAGTAATAATAATAAGTGTAGACCAGGGTTTGAACCAGTTTTGCTGGACTCCAGTGCAGAATTGGCTACAGAATTTGCCCAGTGCAAAATTAAAATGCAGGACCTTGTGTCCAAAAGTTATCAAGAATTTCAAGAGAGCAACAGTAGTGCATTAAATTAAACATAGGATCCTTCCAAACATCCAGCCCTGTACGCATGCACAAGTCACATGCCCATGAAACTGGCTCTGCTCCAGGGCACTTTCAAGGAAAATCTATTATCCTCTTAACTAGTGTTAAATAAAATCTATGGGAGCCCACTAATTTGGACTGAGCTGCTGCATTAGGCCCCAACATATGAACCCAAGATGGAGTCACCTGTGCTAAGATTCCATGTCACCAAACTGAAACCTAACCTGTTTACTTGTAAGATCTGACCTTCCTTGGGCGTGATGGCTCACACCTATAATCCCAGCACTTTGGGAGGCCAAGGCAGGTGGATTGCCTCAGCTCAAGAGTTTCATGCGCGTCCGTGTAAAGAGACCACCAAACAGGCTTTGTGTGAGCAACATGGCTGTTTATTTCACCTGGGTGCAGGCGGGCTGAGTCCGAAAAGAGAGTCAGCGAAGGGAGATAGGGTGGGGCTGTTTTATAAGATTTGGGCAGGTAAAGGAAAATTACAGTCAAAGGGGGTTTGTTCTTTGGCGGGCAGGAGTGGGGGTCACAAGGTACTCAGTGGGGGAGCTTTTGAGCCAGGATGAACCAGGAGAAGGAATTTCACAAGACAATGTCATCAGTTAAGGCAGGAACAGGCCATTTTCACTTCTTTTGTGGTGGAATGTCATCAGTTAAGGCAGGAACTGGCCATCTGGATGTGTACGTGCAGGTCACAGGGGATATGATGGCTTAGCTTGGGCTCAGAGGCCTGACATTCCTGTCTTCTTATATTAATAAGAAAAATAAAATGAAACAGTGGTAAAGTGTGGGGATGGTGAAAATTTTTTTGGGGTGGTATGGAGAGATAATGGGCAATGTTTCTCAGGGCTGCTTTGAGCGGGATTAGGGGCGGCGTGGGAACCTAGAGTGGGAGAGATTAAGCTGAATGAAGATTTTGTGGTAAGGGGTGATATTGTGGGGTTGTTAGAAGAAACATTTGTCATTTAGAATTATTGGTGATGGCCTGGATACAGTTTTGTGTGAATTGAAAAACTAAACGGAATAAGAGAAGGAGAAAAATAGGTATTAAAGGACTAAGAATTGGGAGGACCTAGGACATCTAATTAGGAAGTGCCTAAGGAGGTTCAGCATAGTCCTGTCAGCAAAGATTATTTATTTACTTCAAGAGTTAAGAGTGGCAGTTTGGGGATAGCACCAGGAAATATCAGCTGTGATGGCTTGGAGAAACAGTGTAAACCGGCAGTGTAAACAAGAGCAGGGCATGTATGAGTAGTTGAGAATGGTGAATAGGAGTATGACTACAGAGAAGATAGGAGGGATGACAAGTTTTTCTGGGGCACAGTCTAAGTTAGTCTGGTGTCTGGAATGAGACTGGGGCCTAATAAAAAAGAGCATCTATACAAGAGCTCAAATGGGCTGTACCCTGTAGCATTCCAAGGACAGGTCTGACTTCTGAGAAGGGAAAGTGGTAAAAGTATTCTCCAGTCCTTTTTAAGTTGGTAGCTGAGCTTTGTGAGGTGTGTTTTTAAAAGACCTTTAGTCCGTTCTACTTTTCCTGAAGACAGAGGACCGTAAGGGATATAAAGGTTTCACTGAATACTAAGAGCCTGAAAAACTGCTTGGCTGATTTGACTAATAAAGGCTGGTCTGTTATCAGACTGTATAGAGGTGGGAAGGCTAAACTGAGGAATTATGTCTGACAGAAGGGAAGAAATGACCGTGGTGGCCATCTCAGACCCTGTAGGAAAGGCCTCTACCTATCCAGTGAAAGTGTTTACCTAGACTAAGAGGTATTTTAGTTATCTGACTCGGGGCATGTTGAATAAAGCTAATTTGCCAGTCCTGGGTGGTGCAAATCCTCGAGCTTGATGTGTAGGGAAGGGAGGGGGCCTGAATAATCCCTGAGGAATAGTAGAATAGCAGATGGAACACTGAGAAGTTATTTCCTTGAGGATAGATTTCCACGATGGAAAGAAAATGAGAAGTTCTAAGAGGTGAGCTAGTGGCTTGTACTATAGCATAGCCTGCCTTTGCTGGTGTGTGGCTATTAGGCCTGGTGGAACTGCCATCAATAGATAAGCACGATCAGGGTGAGGAACAGGAAAGAAGGAAATATGGGGAAATGGGGTGAATGTCAGGCGGATCAGAGAGATACAGTCATGAGGGTCAGGTGTGGTATCCAGAATAATGTGGGAGGCCAGATTGAAGTCTGGGCCAGGAACAATGGTAATTGTGGGACTTAAAGAGTGAGTACAGCTGAAGGAGCCAGGGAGCAGAAAGTATATGCGTCAGGTATGAGGAAGAAAATAGATTTTGGAAGTTATGAGAAATGTAGAGAGTAAGTTGAGCATAGTTTGTGATTTTGAGGGCCTCTAAAAGTATTAGGGCCTTTAAAAGTATTAGGGCGGCAGCAGCCACTGCACGCAGACATGAGGGCTAGGCTAAAACAGTAAGGTCAAGTTGTTTGCACAGAAAGGCTACAGGGTGAGGTCCTGGCTCTTGTGTAAGAATTCTGACCGCACTAACCATGCCTAGGAGGAAAGGATTTGTTGTTTTGTAAGGGATTGAGGTTTGGGAGATTAATCAGACACGATCAGCAGGGAGAGCATGTGTGTTTTTATGAGAATTATGCTGAGATAGGTAACAGATAAGGAAGAAATTTGGGCTTGACTGAAGTAATGGGGGCTGTCTGTGAAGCTCTGTGGCAGTACAGCCCAGGTAATTTGCTGAGCCTGATGGGTGTCAGGGTCAGTCCAAGTGAAAGTGAAGAGAGGCTGGGATGACAGGTGCAAAGGAATAGTAAAGAAAGCATGTTTGAGATCCAGAACAGAATAAGGGATTGTGGAGGGAGGTATTGAGGATAGGAGAGTATATGGGTTTAGCATCATGGGGTGGATAGGCAAAACAATTTGGTTGATAAGGCATAGATCCTGAACTAACTTGTAAGGCTTGTCTGGTTTTAGGACAGGTAAAATGGGGGAATTGTAAGGAGAGTTTATAGGCTTTAAAAGGCCATGCTGTAGCAGGCAAGTGATAGCAGGCTTTAAACCTTTCAAAGCATGCTGCAGGATGGGATATTGGCATTGATCAGGGTAAGGGTGATTAGGTTTTAATGAGATAGCAAGGGGTGCATGATCGGTCGCCAAGGAGAGAGTAGCGGTATCTTATACTTGTGGGTTAAGGTGGGGGAATACAAGAGGAAGACGCAAAGGAGGCTTTGGATTGGGAAGAAGGGAGGCAATAAGATGCAGCTGTAATCCAGGAATAGTCAGGGAAGCAGATAATTTAGTTAAAGTGTCTCGGCCTAATAAGGGAACTGGGCAGGTGGGGATAACTAAAAGGAGTGCTTAAAAGAGTATTCTCTAAGTTGGCACCAGAGTTGGGGAGTTTTAAGAGGTTTAGAAGCCTGGCTGTCAATACCCACAACAATTATGGAGGCAAGGGAAACAGGCCCTTGAAAATAAGGTAATGTGGAGTGGGTAGCCTCCGTATTGATTAACAAGGGGACGGACTTACCTTCCACTGTGAGAGTTACCCGAAGCTCGGCATCCATGATGGTCTAGGGGGCTTCCGAGGCGATCGGGCAGCGTCAGTCTTCAGCCGCTAAGACGAGAAGGAGTCAGTCAGAGAGCCTTGGGCCAGAGTTCCAGGGGCTCTGGGAGTGGCTGCCAGGTGAGTTGAACAGTCCGATTTCCAGTGGGGTCCCACACAGATGGGACACAGCTTAGGAGGAATCCTGGGCTGCAGGCATTCCTTGGCCTGGTGGTCAGATTTCTGGCACTTGTAGCAAGCTCCTGGGGGAGGAGGTTCTGGAGGAACGCCTGGCTGCTGCGGTTCAGGCATTTGGAAGTTCTTGTGTGCTGGAGATGTGGCTGGGGTTTGTCTCACAGTGGAGGCAAGGAATTGCAACTTTTTTCTATTGTACACCTTGAAGGCGAGGTTAATTAAATCCTGTTGTGGGGTTTGAGGGCCAGAATTTAATTTTTGGAGTTTTATTTAATGTAGGGAGCAGATTGGGTAATAAAATGTATATTGAGAATAAGACGGCCTTTTGACCTTTTAGGGTCTAGGGCTGTAAAGCATCTGTCTCAGCGTTGCTGCCGAACGAGCCATGAACTGGGCTGGGTTTTTTATATTTGATGAAAAAGAGCCTAAACGCTATCCGATTTGGGATAAAGAAAAAGGAGCATTAACCTTGACTATGCCTTTAGCTCCAGCCACCTTTTTAAGAGTAAATTGCTGGGCAGGTGGGGGAGGGCTAGTCATGGAACGAAACTGTAAACCGGACCGGGTGTGAGGAGGGGAGGTGATAAAAGGATTATAGGGTGGAGGAGTGGAGGCTGAGGAAGAATTGGGACCTAGCTCAGCCTGGCCAGGAGGGGAGAGGTCAGATAGGTCTGTAGAAAAGGAAGATTAGAAAGACTCAGCGACGCTTGGGGTTGGGACAGACGGGACAGGCGGGAGGGAAAGAAGGAAGACTTGGGATGAGTTGCATTGGGCACAGAGACTAGGAAGGGACCGATGTGTAAAAGAATGCCTGGACGTCAGGCACCTCAGACCGTTTGCCTATTTTACAACAAGAATTATTTAGATCTTGCAGGATGGAAACATTGAAAGTGCCGTTTTCTGGCTATTTGGAACTACTGTCGAGTTTGTATTGGGGTCAAGCGGCATTGCAGAAGAAAATAAGACACTTAGATTTTAGGTCAGGTGAGAGTTGAAGAGGTTTTAAGTTCTTAAGAACACAGGCTAAGGGAGAAGAAGGAGGAATGGAGGGTGGAAGGTTGCCCATAGTGAAGGAGGCAAGTTTAAAGAAAAGGGAGAGTAGAGACATGGAGGGAAGTGGTTCGGGGGTTCTTACCCTCCAGAAAAGCGGGAAAGGGGTCAGGGCGCAGAGATATAAGGTCAGGGCATGGAAATAAGGGATCAGGGCACAGAGATATAAGAGGTTGGGGCACGGAAATAAGGGATCGGGGCACAGAGATATAAGAGGTCGGGGCATGGAAATAAGGGATTGGGGTGCAGAGATAAGAGGTCAGGGTGTGGAAATAAGGGATTGGGGCACAGAGATATAAGAGGTTGGGGTGTGGAAATAAGGGATTGGGGTGCAGAGATACAAGGTTGGGGTACTTTCCCCTCCTCTAGAAAAGCAGGACTTGCCGCTACGAGTGAAGGAGAAGGGGTTGGGGGTTTCTTGCCCCCCAGAAAGGTGGAGAAGGGGTAGAGACATGGAGAGAAGGGGTTGGGGTACTTGCCCCTCCCCCAGAAAAGTGGGACTTGCCGCCAAGGATGAAGGACCAAGGCAGGCGTCCCTGTGTGGTCTGACACCTCTGAAACGTGGGTGAATAATCAGAGAGGTGTCCCTGCAATGATTAAACACCAAGGGAAGGCTGCCTTCCCAGTCTGTGACCGGCGCCAGAGTTTTGGGTCCACGGATAAAACATGTCTCCTTTGTCTCTACCAGAAAATAAAGGAATTGAAATTAAGAGAAGGGAGAGATTGAAGTGTGGTGCCAAGAATGAAAGGAGAAAGAGGTTGAGGGATAATGAGAGAGGTTGGAGAAGAGAGTAAAAAGAGGCCGGATTTGAAATTGGTGAGATGTTTCTTGAGCTGGTCAGTTTGAGGACCTGAGGTCGTAGGTGGATCTTTCTCATGGAGCAAAAAGCAGGACAGGGGATTGATCTCCCAAGGGAGGTCCCCCGATCCGAGTCACAGCACCAAATTTCATGCGCGTCCGTGTGAAGAGACCACCAAACAGGCTTTGTGTGAGCAACATGGCTGTTTATTTCACCTAGGTGCAGGTGGGCTGAGTCCGAAAAGAGAGTCAGCGAAGGGAGATAGGGGTGGGGCCGTTTTATAAGATTTGGGCAGGTAAAGGAAAATTACAGTCAAAGGGGGTTTGCTCTCTGGTGAGCAGGAGTGGGGGTCACAAGTTGCTCAGTTGGGGAGCTTTTGAGCCAGGATGAACCAGGAGAAGGAATTTCACAAGACAGTGTCATCAGTTAAGGCAGGAACAGGCCATTTTCACTTCTTTTGTGGTGGAATGTCATCAGTTAAGGCAGGAACTGGCCATCTGGATGTGTACGTGCAGGTCACAGGGGATATGATGGCTCAGCTTGGGCTCAGAGGCCTGACAAAGAGTTTGACATCAGCCTGGGCAACATGGTGAAACCACGTCTCTATAAAAAATACAAAAAAATTAGCTGAGCATGGTGGTGCACACCTGTAGTCCCAGCTCCTTGGGGGACTGAGGTGGGAGGATCACTTGAGCTGGGGAGGTTGAGGCTGCAGTGAGCCAAAATTGTGCCACTACACTACAGCCTGGACAACAGAGTGAGACCTGTCTCCTCTGATCCCCGCAAAAAAAAAAAAAAAAAAAAAAAAAGAAAGAGAAAAAGAAAAAGATCTGACTTTCCCAGAAATCAGGGGAGAGATGATAGCCAAATCCCTAAACAGGCCCGTTTTCCAAAATAAATGAATAAATAAATAAATAAATAAATAAATAAACAAACAAACAGGAGATTCACAGCAACTAATAGAAAGGGACCCAGTCAATCTGAGCCAGCATGATAAGAAAATTCCTTCTGCTTTACCCCATATGGAGAAAGAAACCTGAAGTAATCTGATGTTAACCAATCCGCTTTTTGCACCATTCTGTTTCATTGTTTCTGCTCAAGCTACCTCACAAAAATCAATGTCTTGCCATGCTCCTTGGAGCTCCTATTTTGTAGAATGGATGCTTCCCAGTTCATGAATTGTTAATAAAAGCCAATTAGATCTTTAAAACTCAATTTGCTAAAATTTTGCTCTTTGACAGTAGCACTACATTGTACCAAACTGCTCCTCCATATTACAACTACCATCTGAGAAGTTTGGAACCCCAGCAGAAGGTTGCTTTCCTGCAAAAATATAGCTGTTTTACCAACACAGATTTTATAAGATTTGAAACTACTGTACCAGATTAAGTTGCACAAAGTAGCACTTATCCATGGCCTTTCAGAGAATCTCTTATGTGAAAGGTTACAGAGAGATTGGAATGGTCTTAGCACCTACCACATGTCCTAAAGACACACCAAACTTAAACTTCAAGTTTGATTCTTTAAGTGTTTCATTGAAAACGATATTATGGGCCAGGCACGGTGGCTCACGCCTGTTATCCCAGCATTTTGGGAGGCCAAGGCGGGCCGATCACAAGGTCAGGAGATAGAGATCATCCTGACCAACATGGGAAAATCTGTCTCTACGAAAAATACAAAAATTAGCTGGGCGTGGTGGGGGGCATGCCTGTAATCCCAGCTACTCAAGAGGCTGAGGCAGGAGATTCACTTGAACCAGGGAGTCGGAGGTTGTAGTGAGCCAAGATCGCACCACTGCACTCCAGCCTGGTGACAGAGCGAGACTCCATCTAAAAAAAAAAAGAAAAAGAAAACCATATTATGTAGCTGGGCATGATGGCTCATGCCTGTAATCCCAAAACTTTGGGAGACTGAAGTGGGAGGATGGTTTGAGGCTAGGAGTTCAAGACCAGCCTAAGCAACATAGTAAGACCTCCATCTCTACAAAATAAAAATTAAAAAATTAGCTGTGCTTAGTGGTGTGTTCCTGTAGTCCCAGCTACTCAAGAGGCTAAGGCAGGAGGATCACTTGAGCCCAGGAATTCAAGGCTGCAGTGAGCCATGATGGTGCCACTGAATTCTGGCTTGAGTGACAGAATGAAACCCTGACTCTTAAAAAAAAAAATTGTATTATGGCTGCCTCTGGTCAGTAGAATTGTGGGTGAATTAAAATTTTTTCTACATATTTTCCTGTAGTTTCAATTTTTTAAGCAATTTAACATGGGTTGATGTGAGATTAAAAATTATGTTAAACATTTTCTGTTTTACAAATCAGATCATTCCAGCATGGTACAGCTATTCTGGAAAGGAAAGAGCTTATGTATCTATCTCCATATAGAGCTTGAAATGCTTCAAGAATATTTTCTGTTGAGTCTATAGTTGGATGCTTAGGACTTTGATACTGAGAAATCCTGGGTACAGAGAGAATAGAATGAACTTTGAAATTAATGTAGTGAGCTTATCTAGTTCTGCTGGGACAAAGCAGAAGAGAATGTTTTATTTGGTACAAGCCATTAATAAGAGAAAACAAAGCAAAACAACTGGAGGTAACTAGAAGGTAACACAAAAAGTTAGTGTTTGATTTTGACATCAAACGGTTCCCTGGACATTCAAGACTTTATGCAACCACTTTCCAACCCTGGCATTACTGGGAAAGAAAATTTCAAATGCTACTTTATAGCACTGGATCTGACAAAGACTCTTCCATCAAAATGTCAGTCAAGCTTCTGCAAGCCCTTTGCTTGACTAGGCCAGACTTTGGGCTTCCCTCTCTGTCCTTGTATAATAGAATCCAGTTGGTTTTTTTTGTTTTTTTGTTTTTTTTGAGACGGAGTCTAGCTCTGTCACCCAGGCTGGAGTGCAGTGGTGCGATCTCAGCTTACTGCAACCTCTGCCTCCCAGGTTCAAGCAATTCTCCTGCCTCAGCCTCCTGAGTAGCTGGGATTACAGACACCTGCCACCACACTCAGCTAATTTTTGTATTTTTAGTAGAGATGGGGTTTCACTGTGTTGGCCAGGCTGGTCTTGAACTCCTGACCTCGTGATCGCCCTTCTCAGCCTCCAAAAATGCTGGGATTACAAGCATGAGCCACCATGCCCGGCCAGAATCCAGTTTGAGCAAGAATCCTGCTAAGCCAAATTAACCAAGACCCCTGCTCTGGTATCTGACCACCCTTGCCTTCAGCAATAAACTGTCAAGTCAGTTTAGCCAGAAACCCCTTATCCCTGACAATTCCTCATAGTAATTTTCCATCTATTGACCTCCACCCTGTTCCTTGTAATAAATCCCTACTTATCCTTTTTGGAGCCAGAGTTGAGTCCAGTCTTTTTCCCTCACTACAAGACCTGATGCCAATCACCATGGACCCCTTGCATAAAGCCTACCTTGCCATCTTTGACAAGTATCATGAATAATTTTTCTTTAACAGATCAAATGAGGTAATACTCCTTTAATTAAAAACTGTTATAATTAAAATGTCACAGCTTTTCCTGATTCTTACAATTAAAGTCTGTTAGCCTCATTCTGGGGAAAGATGATGAATTTTAATTTTTCAATGAATGATGCAGTATGTGAAGCTATGAATGTGGAAGGCAGTGACGTTAACACACAAGATCACTGCTGTCACTTTTCCTGAGGGCCTGAGCCATGAGCTGCTGCTCTTCATAGCACAGATATAGGTCAGCAGTTCTAGGACAGTGACCCAGTCCCTTAACTCCTTGCAGGAGAGGCAGGGACATACAAAAAAATAAAACTGTGGTTGGCAGATGTGGTGGAAGAGAAAAGTAAGACGGGGAGACAAAAGGGAGGGGGCAGTGGTCTTGTCGAGAGAGGCTTGGAGCTGCAGGTTGTCACCCAGATCTATAGTGTCTTAGCTTTGGGCATGCTTTTAAGAGGTGGGGGCAAGAACTATATGGACAGTGAAACCCTGCCATGCATGCAAGTGAAGTCTGAAAATTTCAATTGTCCTAATGTGAGTGGATAAAACCATTTTTTCAGTCTGTATTCTCACAAAAAGCACAGAAATAAAGTGAAACTTATACACAACTGACTATACAAGGAACTCAAAGTTTCAGATGATTAAGGCTATCTCTTCCTAAGGCCTCCATGCCCATCCTTCCTAACTTTCTGTCTCCCCAGGAAGACAACATCTTCCCACCCTTTGAGGGCAGGGCTGCTCTGAGGATGGGAACCATTCACAGTGTAGCCAAATTTCTCTTATCCATGTTGGCTCCACTACTGGGTGTGTTACTGGGAGTTTACCATGGGTGTAGGGATGAACTGGGTGGAGCTCTGTTCTTCCCATTGCCTCCTCTGTCACTCTCCCAGAATCCTCTGAGGCCCTTGAGCCTTTCCAGTGGTGGCATTGTGGTTGTTTTCCAGGTTGATGGCCTTCCTCTATCCAGTCTTCTGGGCTCATGTTTGTTTTACTCATGTATTCATTAACTCATTTGTTCACCAAATGGGCACCTGTTCTGTGCAAAGCAGGTGCTATGAGCTAGAGCTACAAACAGAAATAAACACAAGCTCTTGCTGGCTCTTTGAGAATTCACCATCTTTAAAAGTACAAATACAAGGACATATCAAGCATTTACTGTGCACCAAATGCTGCTCCAAACATTTGATATGTGATGACTCAATGGATTGTCACAACCCCCTTGAAATAAATAATGTTGTCATTCCCATTTGATGCAAGAGGAACTGAAGCCCAGAGAGGAGAAGCAATTTGCCCTACATCACACAGCTTCTAAGTAGAGGAACCAGGATTCAAACTGGACCTTCTGGCCCTTGACTGTGAGTTCTTCACCACTCTGCCCAGACTCTACTGTCTCTCACCAAACCCCAGGACAAGGTAGGGCTGCTTTGGGACATGTATAACAGAATGTGGCAAAAAGTTTTGGGAAAAGAACTTTCCCTGGGAAGTCCTTTGAAACAGCACAGAGAATGTTAACACGCAACAGCTTAATGGGTGGACAACTGGGGGCAGAGGCAGTGGTCACGTCAGGGCCCCACCTGTTCTAAGGCTGTGGGGGTACTGGGGCATCTCCAGGGAGCAGCAGCAATTGCACCTTTGGGAGAGGAGGCAGTGAAGTCTTAGGGGCTTCAGTAGCTGTGGGAGGAAGGAACACCTGCAATACCAGACACCATGGGAAGGCTGCAGCGCCCCTGCGTGGCATGGGGGTGCAGGGACCTGGGCAGCCAGGGGATTATGAGCATTTGTGAGATCTACCTGTGGTCCCAAGATGTACCTGAGAGACTCCTTGGAAAGGAGCAAGGATGCCCCAAGTTGAGAGGTGGAAAAGAGCAAGAGCCCCACTATTTCTTTTCTTTTCTTTTCTTTAATTTCTTTTCTTTTCTTTCTTTCTTTCTTTTTTTTTTTTTAGACAGAGTTTTGCTCTTGTTGCCCATGCTGGAGTGCAATGGCACAGTCTCGGCTCACTGCAACCTCTGCCTCCCGGGTTCAAGCGATTCTCCTGCCTCAGCCTCCCAAGTAGCTGGGATTACAGGCACACACCACCACACCCAGCTAATTTTTGTATTTTTAGTAGAGACAGGGTTTCACTGTGTTGCCCAGGCTGGTCTTGAACTCCTGAGCTCAAAGTGATCTGCCCACCTCAGCCTCCCAAAGTTTTGGGATTACAGGCGTGAGCCACTGTACCTGGGCAAGCCCAATTATTTCTAACTGGTCATTTTGCCCCAAGCTTAGTGAGACCTATGGAAATACAGTTTGTGTCTAGAATTTCAAGTTCCACCCTATGGAATTGTTCTGCTTTCTTCAGAGACCTGAGCACAGGAGCTTATATAAAATTAAGTGGCACCCACAGTGACAAGAGAAGAGCAAATGGCATAGAAGCACCATGGCCTCTCCTCCATCCTGAAACCCTCAATGTCTAAATGGGAAAACTGAGCCACTGGGTGATTTCCAAATCACCAAGTCAGGACCCTCACCTCTGGCCTGTGTTCTTTCATCTGCATTTGATGCGATATATCATCAGACCACAGCCTCCTTGGGGGCAGGATGATTCCTTACCTTTCTTTGTGTCTACCTCAGCACTAACACACGCCTAGTATTGAATGTTCAAGGAAAACATGCTGAATGGATGCATGACTGGCGGTTGTTCTAGAAGAAGTACAGCCAGAGAAGTGTGTGCCTATGGCTACTTGTTGTGGCCTGAGCTCTCATCTGTTCTCAGCCTGTGTATGTGGCAGGCAGGCATGGAACAGGGGCCACCACAGCAGTCCTCTAGCCACTGGAAAGATCTTACCTCCTAGAAAGTTCTGGTTTAGCAATTTACCTTGCACTTCCAGGAAAAAGCTTCATGAAAGAAAGGGGTTTTGGTCTCTTTTCTTGGCTGAGACTCTGACCTGACTGTTCAGAAGGCTGCTGCAGGAGTGTTATCATTGGCAGACTGCTCACAAAGTCACTGTGTTCGTCGTCCAAGGGGATCACGTGACTGTGGGAGCACATGCATTTCCAAGTCAAGCTGTGGAAAATTTGCTAGGGAGAAATGGAAATACTCAGGCAGTTTCTTCATAATACACAACAAAAATACAGAAAGCCCCTTGGCTATATTTTTTATGGATAGAGATTATTTCTCCACTTTTTATTTTTAACTATATCTAGTAAATCAAATCTTGCTCATGGATTTTTTTTTTTTTTTTTTTTTAACAACCAGTGAGTGCTGATAGGTGGAAGGAGAGTAACTAGGAATTTAGGAGATGTAGGTTTAACATCTCCTAAATTACCACCATTGTCACCTACTTGTGGTGTGACCTTGGGCACCACAGTGGTCCTTTGGCCACTGGAAGGATCTTACCTCCTAGAAAGTTCTGATTTAGCAATTCACCTTGCAATTCCAGGAACATGCTTCATGAAAGAAAGGGGTTTTGGTCTCTGAGCTTGGCTGAATTAGCAAATTCTTATGTGTGGCTTAGAGTTTCTTCTTCGATTTCAGTGCTTCCTTCAAATCTTTTTTCCTAAAAATTACTTGTCAGTTTAGTTTGATTCTGTCCTGTTGCTGCAATATATGTCTCAGTAACCTGAAAAAAAACCTCTCTGTTTCAGCCACGGATCTTGGCTCTGCCTCCCTCTGCGGGAGCCCGATTTATTTCTGCTCACGGAGTGTTTTCCCTTCCCTCCCTGTTGAGTGGTTTATTTGCTGCCATTAAGTACACATTAAGCACAGTTTTGTGGTTTGAGTGTTTTTTTTTCTTATTTAGCCAATATCGTTCAGTTCTGGGAAGCAAAGATGCTCATGATGTTGGTTTGAGCCCAGGAAATTCAGTGGGGGTGGGGGGGAATGTCCTAATTCATACAATTACTGTATTAACAGACTTTCAGTAAGTTGCTATTAAAAAAAAAAAGTCAGCCAGGCACGGTGGCTCATGCCTGTAATCCCAGCACTTTGGGAGGCTGAGGCAGGCAGATCACCTAAGATCAGGAGTTCAAGACCAGCCTGACCAACATGGAGAAACCCCATCTCTACTAAAAATACAAAGTTAGCCAGGCGAGGTGGTACATGCTTGTAATCCCAGCTACTTGGGAGGCTGAGGCAGGAGAATTGCTTGAACTGGGAGGCGGAGTTTGCAGTGAGCCAAGATCGCACCATTGCACTCCAGCCTGGGCAACAAGAGAGAAACTCTATCTCAAAAAAAAAAAAAAAGTCACCCGGGTGCAATGGTGCACTCCTGCACTCCAGCTACTCAGGAGGCTGAGGTGGAAGGATGGCTTGAACCCAGGATTTCTGAGCTTTAGAGGGGCCAGGAATTCACAAGGTCAAGAGGATGTGTGCGCTCAGAGCCAGTGTGCTCCCCTTCTGGGCCAGGCACCAGGTATATGGGACCCAGTATTCCCTATCCCAGTAGCCCTGGGCTCACTTCTGGGCCCTGAGTGGGCCCCTTCCCCAAGGCATCCTCCCACCCTGACCCCTGTGCTGGTGCTTGTACCCGTGAAGCTAAGGGGTGGCTGATGGTGGCCATTTACAGGTGTGTGGGCATGCATGTTGGGTTGTCCACATGTGTGGGCTCTGAAAGCAAGGTTGAGATGATGCATAGGCCAGCCCTTGAAGGTCATTCAGGCATGGCGCTGAGATTTTAAATTTGAACCTGGCCCTTCCACGGTGTCCTGAGATATATTTTTCAAAATAGAAAGATAGAACATACTTTACTTGGCAGTTTATTTACTTGATTTATAACTCCTCAGAAGTTGGAGGCATGGTATGTGGCCTTCCTTTGTATTCCTTCCCCAGTTTGCAAATGTTAGGAGTGGCCCGTGAAGGTTGAGAACCCAGAAAATCTGAGACAGGTCTCAGTTACTTTAGAAAGTTTATTTTGCCAAGGTTGAGGACACATGCCTGTGACAGCCTCAGGAGGTCCTGATGACATGCACCCAAGGTGGTCAGAGCACAGTTTGGTTTTATACATTCTAGGGAGACATGAGACATCAATCAACATACCCAAGGTGGTCAGAGCACAGTTTGGTTTTATACATTCTAGGGAGACATGAGACATCAATCAACATATGTAAAATGAACATTGGTTCGGTCCAGAAAGGCGGGACAACTCAAAGTGAAAGTGGGACAACTCAAAGCGGGGAGGGGGCTTCCAGGTCACAGGTAGGTGAGAGACAAACGGTTGCATTCTTTTGAGTTTCTGATTAGCCTCTCCAAAGGAGGCAATCAGATATGCATTTATCTCAGGGAGCAGACGGGTGACTTTGAATAGAAAGGGAGGCATGTTGGCCCTAAGTAGTTCCCAGCTTGACTTTTCCCCTTAGCTTAGTGATTTGGGGGCCCCCAAATTTATTTTTCTTTCACAAGGTTTAGAGTGCAGTGCTCAGGTGTACACAGTGCTGCATATGTAAAATACACAGCCCAGCCTGTCCTCGCATCTCAAGGGGCTTTCTGCATTTTTGTTGTGTATTATGAAGAAGGTGCCTGAGTATTTCCATTTCTCCCTAGCAGATTTTCCACTGCCTGACTTGGAAATGCATGTGCTCCCATGGTCACGTGGCCCCCTTGGATGAACACAGTGACTTTGTGAGCAGTCTGCTGATGCTGACACTCCTGCAGCAGCCTTCTGAGCAGTCAGGGGAGTATGAACAAGATATGCTTCTTTTGTGAAAAAAATTTCTAAAAGCACATGCTTCCTCGGCACTTACTCATTCTTCCTTTGAGTCCATGTAGGTGCTTATTTCATGGTATTTTGCAGAAATTTGTTTATATTCCTGTCTCCCCTCCTAGGTTCTGAGCTCTTCAAAAACAGATACTGTGTCTTGGTTCTCTTTAGATTTCCAGCACCCAGCTCTGTGCTCCACAGACAGATAATGAGCATCATGGTGCGATATAATAAATAAGATATATATTTAGTCTTTCTCTCTGGTTGCTGGCTCAGAGCTCTTAAAACCTCCGAATTTCCTGAGTGGTAGGAATGTCTTTTGTCTGCTAGTGAGTGGACTCAAGGGGTGGGGTAGCAGGGGTTATAGCTTCAGGATGGCAGCTGATCACCAGAAAAATCAATCACATGATTAGAGGGTTAGAATGTTCAGCTCTACACTTCACCGCCCCCATGAAGGGGAGAGGCGTTGGAGTTGAGTTCAATCACCAATGGTCAATGATTCGATCAATCATGTCTAAGTAATGAGGTTTTGATTGACACTATGAGGCTAAGGGAACGTCTGGGTTGATGAACACATCCACATGCTGGGCAGGGGTGTACCCCATCACTCCCCTGATACTGTGCCCCATGAGTCTCTTCCATTTGGCTGTTCCAGAGTTTATCCTTGATAATAAACCAGTCATTGTAATTAAAGTGCTTTCCTGAGTTCTGTGAATTGTTCTAGCAGATTACCAACCCTGAAGTGGAGTCATGGGAGCCCCCAAATGTGTCTCCAGGTTAGACAGACATGTAGGTAGCCTGGGGACCTGGGACTTGTGACTGGCGTCTGAAGTGAGGGCAGTCTTGTAGTACTGAGCCCTTAAGCTGTGGGGCCTGCACTGTTTCCGGATACTTAGTGTCAGAATTGAATTGAATTGTTTAACACCCAGTTGGTATGAGAGAATTGGTTGGTCTTGGGACACTGTATTTGTTGTGGAAAAATACCACCACGTATATACTAGACTAATAATTGAGGCAAAGCATAAAGCCTGAATTGGCTCTAACTGCAGAATTTACTCCAATTTTGTTAAATATTAAGAATTCTATGGCAGTTTAACATTCCTTCTGTTGAAAGATACGGTCCATGTCCCTTCCCTTGGATGTGAACAAGTTTATAACTGTTTTAACCAAGAATGTGTAGTGGAAGTGACACCATTTACCGTCATGGGTGACAATTGGCTGGGGCCAGTGTTGCAGGTGGTAAAATAATTTACCAAAACAATAATGAGTTAAAAAGGCTAGTTTATTAGAAAGAAAGCACATTGCAAAGAAGCAACCGGCCACACAGCAGAGAAGGGGCTGCCTGCAATGCAACAGGGGCTGGAGGGAAGTTTTATAGGGTCGTGCTGGAGGGGTTATGTGCAGATAGGATCATGCTGATGGGGCCATGTGCAGAGAGAGGTATTTGAAAACAGATGTTTTTGATTAGCTGTCTCTTAGAACAATTGCTTTCCTCCACCAAAGGCCTCTACTTCATTGTTGCTAACTTATCAGGACTCCACATTTACTTCCAAGGCTAGGTCATAAAAGGTCATGCAGCTTCCATCTGGTTCTTTCTTAGAATGCTTGCTCTGAGGATCCCTTTTGGAATCCAGTTGCCATACTGTGAGACACCCCAGCTACAAGGCAGAGCCATGTGCGGGTGTTCTGGTCAAGCGTCTCAGCTGAGCCAGACCATTAAGTCATCCCTGCCAGGTGCCAGCCATGTGAATGCAGAAGCCTCCAGATGTTTCCAGCCCCTAGATGTTTGAGACACCCTAACCATTCAACTTCCCAGCTGAGGCCCCAGAATCCTGAAGCAGAGACATGCCAACCAAATTCCTGGCCCACAAAATTTATGGGCATTATCTCCTGACTTTTGTTTTATACCAATGTACTTGGGGTAGCTTTTCTTTATTTTTATTTTTATTTTACTTTAAGTTCTGGGATACATGTGCAGAACATGCAGGTTTGTTAATAGGTATACATGTGCCATGGTTGTTTGCTGCACCCATCAACCCATCATCTAGGATTTAAGCCCCACATGCATTAGGTATTTGTCCTAATGTACTCCCTCCCCTTCCCCCCACCACCCCCTGACAGGTCCCGGTGTGTGATGTTCCCCTCCCTGTGTCTCTGTGTTATCATTGTTCAACTCCCACTTATGAGCAAGAACATGCAGTGTTTGGTTTTCTGTTCCTGTGTTAGTTTGCTGAGAATGGGGTAGCTTTTCACAGGAATAGTAACCAGAACACATGTCCTCAACATTGTGTAATGATCAGCTGTTTAAAACTCATTTTCTTTACTTTAAGTTATTCTATTTAAGGGCCATTATATTGCAAATGTATATAAAAATTAGGCCCTCAGAATTCTGTTAATTGTTAATTATTGAAAGAAGGGTTTTTTTAATGCAATAAATTATGGTTTTACAGGATGCATGGAAATATTTTTCATGCATGGCAATTATCTTACTACATAAATATTTCTACACAGCTCTGATTATTCCCTTAGATAAATTCCTAGAGATGGATCTGCTGGGTCAAGTGGCATGCATGTTTTAGAGATCACTGATTCACATGACCAGGTTATCAAAACCCGCTTCTCATTCAACGCCCTTCCTCTTCCAGGCTTGGGGACTGCCCTGGGGTGGGGGTTTGGACTGCTCTTTCCTGCCTCCTCCTCCCCCTCACTCTGCTGCTTCCAAGTCCTCCAGAGCAGGGTTTAGGGAGGGGTGGAAAAGATAGGAAAAGGACAAAAGTCTTTTTACCTGGTATGGTCATCTCTTGGGGTTTCATGTCCTCCAAGTGTTAGACATGAATACACTAGGTCTCTTGTGGAGCACTTGGGAAAGTCCCTTGGGATGTCTTTGGGATGCCTCCCTCAACATAGGTGCCTCACAGGGAACATGTGCTTCTATTGCCCCTGCTCCCCAACTCCAGCCCATGCTAGAGAACCCCAGAGGCTCTTGCTGCCAGTCTGTCTCCCTGTAGGGAGTCATATCCAGGCAGGGTGTCAGCAAAGGCGGCACAAGCCTGGCTTCCTTCCACGGTGTCCACTTGGCCACGGGCAACTCATGCATCCCTATCATACCAAATAAGGTGGAGGTGGGAGCAAGAGCAAGTGCTTCCTCTCTTTGTGGTGCCATCTCTAGCCAGTTCCTTTTTTTCTGCTCAACTGATAGAGAATCTGAATCAGCAATATACTCTTTAAGCAAATGTTCAGAAAATGAGATGCCTGTCTCTCTTCGACAATACTCCCAAACTCTATGATTCATCTGGATCAGGGCCTGGGGAGCATTTTCCCCTAGGTCAGAAACTCCCTAATTCCTCCAGTTTTCATATCTTGGGCTCATAGAAACTGGAGTGAGAGTGGGCATGGGGCCGGGGAGAGGAGGCTGAGCACTGTGGGGTTGGACTGGAGTGTGGAATTGACCATAGCATGGAGAGCCGGGCAGGGCCTCTATGCTTTGCCTCTTTGCTTTATGGCCAATAGTCAAACAACAGAAGTTTTGTTTGAGATTGTCTTATAGTGATTGGTTTAATAATCATAGAATATTCTCCATGATGGATAAAATGTAGCCATTCAAAATCCAAGGACAACTTAATGGGAAATATTTATTGATATGCACATATTGATATATGTGTAATGATGTATTGCTAAAGGAGTAATGTATGTGCCCAGACCACGTAATTCCCCATTTATAAAATACATAGTATATATTTATAGATGCATAGAAAAAAATTATTAGAAGAACAGTCACCAAACCATTTTCTCAGAAGGATAGAATTATTGGTGATTTCTTCTCTGTGCTTTTTGGGGTTTTCAAATTTCTATGATGAGTACCTGTTACTCTGATAAACTTAAAAATTGTTTCTGAAATATAAAACTAAATGTTAAACCTCCTCTTTATCCACACTCTCCTACAAATGTTCTTTCTCTTTAATACCTTTTGAGTTTTCAATATCAAGGGAGCTGTTCTCCTTCAAAGCAAGTGAAGGAGCAGAAATAAAATCCACATGTGCTGCTGCTAAATTCTCCACAGTCAGCAAGAGCACGCAGGTGCAAGGCCCACGGCAGCAGAGGCCAGCGGAGTTCAGACAAGGCAGCCACAGCAGCAAGGGTTTCAGGAAGAGTCCCTGGAGTGGTGGCTTGCATCCTAGGTTGCACATTGGAACAACCTGGCATACTTTAAAAACTACTCATGCCTAAGGCAGCAGGATTTTAAAAACCAGAGTGATGCTAGTGTGCAGCCAAGATTAGGAACCCTTGCCAGAGAGTGGGAGCCTCACCTGATTTCCAGGCACCTTCTCCAGGAGTTTCCTGTGTCTTCTCTTACGTGAATTGTCTGAAAGCATTTGATTACAAATGCAGTCTCCAAAATTATAACTCAAAGTAGGGGGCAAGAAAAAAGAGTTTTAGGCCATATGCTGGATTGAATAGTGTCCCCCAAAAGATTTATATCCACCTGGAACCTTAGAATATGACCCTGTTTGGAAATAGGGTCTTTGCAGAGGTAATGAAGTGAAGACAAGGTCATACTGGAACCGATTAAGGTAAACCCCAAAGCGAATGACTGGCGCCCTCATAAGAAGAGGGAGATTTGAAGGCACACAGACACACACAGTGGGAAGAAGGCCATGTGAAGATGGAGGCAGGAATCCATCTGCCGTGATGCAACTACAAGCCAAGGAATGCTCAGAACTGCCAGCCCCATCAGAAGCTAGAAGGGAGGCGTGGAGTAGATTCTCTCAGAGCCTCTGGAAGGATCAATCCTGTTGACATCTTGATTTTATTACAGCAGCTCTGGGAAACTGCTAGTTTCAGAACTGTTTCAGAAGTCTGACCCCAGAAGCAGTGAAACGATGCTCTGCAAGAGGTAATGGACTCATCAGTGCAGCCTTTACTGGACCTCAAAGGACTCTGTCTTGCATGCCCACTTTTGTTTGTGTGCATAGGAAAAAAATGCATCTTACACCATCCATGTCAATTTTTTTTCAATTATGTGTACACAGGACCTATTTGGTTTGCCAGGTGGAAAAAACCCCCACACTATACATTTTGTTCCATTGCTTTTCCTAGCTCAGTCAGGAGACCTTTCTTATTAGATTCACTCACTTTATAACTAATAATAATTGCCAGCTTTTGAAAAGCAATTACTTCTAAGTAAAACAAGCACTTCTCTGAAAGAGTCAGATAAAGCTGTGCATACTGTAAATAAGACACTCTATGAGTAGGAGTTTGCTATTTCTGCTTCAATCTTGGAAAATTTCTTTCATTGACACTATCTTTAATAGAGAAAGGGAGATGATGAGGCCTTATGTGGTCATTTACTTTATTCTCCAGCTTTCCGGTGGACAGCATGAATTATGTAAATTAAGTTGCATTCAACTGAATAATTAATTATCACATGCCCTAGATCTATAATAGGGGCTGGGAATGCAAAGTGACCACCACCCTTAGGAAAACCGCAGGGGTGGTAGACAAGTAACAACACATTAGATAGAGCACAGAGCAGGAGCTCAAAGCAGAAGAAATACATTGGAGCTAGAGGACCATGGAATGACTTTCCTATTAGATGGTGAATTGTACATGAATGTTTATCTGCTCTGTCCTGAAAAATGCACTAAAATGAGAGAAGAGCAATAAAAATAAATATACATAAACCCAAAAGGACCAAGAGAATTGGGGAAGACACCACAATGAATGAAAACCACCATTGGATTTGGTAGGATGGAAACTAAAGGAAGTGGAGGAACAGAAAAATCTGACTACAAAGTGCCTGCAGAGGTGATATTGATCAGAGAAACCAGCTCCACCCAAAGAGAGGGTGGAGAACTGGAGACACATAAGCTATCAGAGGTCATGATGGGCATAAAGTGAAAAACAAGAGGTTTTGGTTGAAGTTCTGTTTTAAGTAGATATTAGACCCCAGGTTGTTCACCATCCGGAGCAGCTAGGAGGCCACTCCTCCCTACCCAAGCAGAGACTTATTCTTGGAGAGGAGGATCCAGAGGGGCTCCACAGCACAGAGTGGGGCAAAGTGCCATACTGAGGGCATTTGACCTGCTGAACTGGAAGACTCCCAGCCCTCTTTGCCCCGCATCCCAAGGGTGCAGATGAGACAGCCAGGTGGGAGGGGGTCCCTGGAGTAACTCCAGCCAGGTGCCCACTGAGGTGGAAGCCTGGGTAAGTTCAGGACATTTGCAGCAGGGAGGAGCCTGGCCCCTCCTCTTCCTGGGTGGAACCTGGGATTCAAGCAGCTGGAGGGAAGTGCTCTAGCAGAGGGACTCTGGTCTTGCGAGGGTCCCTGTTTCCCCCTTTTCTTCCTTTTTACCCAATGAAACCCTGTTGTACTCACCATTTACATTGTCTGCCAGCCTGAATTTGTGTGGCCATGGGACTGTGCACCCAGAATATCTGAGACAGGTCGTAGTTAATTTAGAAAGTTTATTTTGCCAAGGTTGAGGAGGCACCCGTGACAGAGCCTCAGGAAATCCTGACGACATGTGCCCAAGGTGGTCAGGGCACAGCTTGGTTTTATACACTTAGGGAGACAAGACACATCAATCAATATATGTAAGAAGTACATTGGATTGGTCGGAAAAGGCAGGACAACTTAAAGCCAAAGCAGGAAGACTGGGAGCAGGGAAGGAGCTTCCAGGTCAGAGATAGGTGATACACAAATGGTTACATTCTTTTGAGTTTCTGATTAGCCTTCCCGAAGGAGGCAAATCGGATATGCATCTATCTCAGTGAGCAGAGAAGTGACTCTGAATAGAATGGAAGGCAGGTTTGCCCTAAGCAGTTTCCGGCTTGAGTTTTCCTTAGTGATTTTGGGAGCCCAGGGTATTTTTCTTTCACAGGAAAAAGAACCCTGTTTTTAGCTGAACTTAGGAAAAGTCCTGCAACATTTTTGGTGCGCAACTTGGGGGCTCCAGAAGCTGCAAGTGAAATGAGGACTCAAAGTCTCTCACTCTTGCTCTTAAGCCTTTTCATCCTCAGACCCTCGGACTTTTGAGGGTGGGGGAAACCATGCCGTCAACCCTCATCGCTCTGGGGCCTTTTCATGGCCTTTTCCTTCCTTTTTCAGGACAGATTGGAGAGCAGCAGCTCCCCACCGCTCTCCCCTCCCTGCTGGGGCTGAAACACGTGACCCAAGGTTCCAGGGGCGGCTGGCTGGCGTTTTCCCCCAAGAGCCGCTGGAGTCTCTTTTTCTGGCTAAGAGATTCAGCTCCATTGGACAGTAATTAAACTTTTCTCCCTGGTGGAGGAACCACTTGCAAAAGAATAAGCGATTCTTCCCCAGGCATTTTTAAGCCTTTTCTTTCCCCTTATCTACCCCATCAGCAAGTTAACTTTTAAAAGGATTTTTCTTTCTCTTAGAAGATATTGTACTAGGCTAGGACCCCCCAACTATCACTGTATTCTCTGCAAAGTTTTGGTGGTGGAATCAAGTCTCCATCTTGTTTTACATCCGGAGGGCATGGCTGGTAACCTCTTGGCAAGGCTATGTTTGGCAATCCTGCCGGAGGGGATGAGCCCTCTCCTGTTCCATATCTGCATGTTTTCCTAGCCCTGTTGGAACAGGAATTAAAAGAAATTAAACAGTGTGTAAGCAGAAACTCAGTTGTATGTAAGAAAACCCAATTCTCCCTGAGAAAGAGAAAGAGCTGGAGTCCTTTAAAAATTAACTGCCTGTTTTTCTGTGGCTAATGAGCCTTGTCTCTCCTCCTTTCCTAGGCATTGTGAAGAGCCTGTTTCCCTAGCTGTGCAGCTGCAAGGTCACTAGACAGATAAACGCAAGTCATAAGATGTTTTTCCTTGAAAAGTAAGAAATGATGTAATGCATGTTTCAATTAACTGGATAACTGCCTGTGTTTCTCGCTTCTGTAGTATGCTTCCCCCTGCACAGATCTCCCCCCGCCCCACGAAATACTTAAAAGGTAACTCTTTGTTCAGGGCTCAGTCCTTTGGATGTTAATCCGACTGGGCTGGTGCACCTAAATGATAAATATCCTCCTGAACCCCATCAGTCTCTCTGATTCCTTAAAAATCCCGCAACACTGTCTCTTAAAGGGCCCCACACAGCAACTGGGTTTTCTTCTGCCTGTCTGTGTGTATACTGTGTGTAATGTCTATAAAAAGAGCTCTAATTAATTTGGCCTAAAGAAAGACGAGTGCTTGGATCTAATATTTTTTAAAGGGAAGATAAAATCTGTCGCACCTTTCAGTTCACGAGACTTTAATCTTTAAGAAATAAGACAGCCCTAAAGACTATTGGTAAAATGCAGGTCAGATGCAAGGTTTGCTAAGTGTTTTAAGGTTATAAACTGCTTTTGGGGTTTTGAGAACTATTTGACGTGCCAGCTTCACAATTGGTAGGGCCTGGGGACATATGGAACTAACCGCACCCTTAATTAAGAAGGCAAACCTTGGCTGCAGTTAGCACACAATTAAAGCAACCTAACAAGTTTTACCTTAAAGTGAAAATTTGCTAGGAGTTAATTGAAACTACTAGAAATAGATTTACATGCAAGGTGTGTGGGAACAGTAAACTGTGTTTTTTAGTAAAAGGTTGTAAGAAGGCATGGAAATGTGAACTTTTCCTAGGGTTAAAGGATTGTTTTGAGGGAAAAAGCTGAAGGTTCAAAGAAGTGGTGGAAGAATTGTGGAACTTAAATCTTGCAAAAGAGGTTCTCTGTGTGAACATATTGACTAAATTCAAAAAAGGGTATTATATGATTTTTCTGTAAATTGAGCATTGAAATAAAAGCATAAAAAGGTTTTCCTAAGGCACTAATCTGCTTTTTGGCAAAATTTGTAAAGGCATATGAAAGGTTTTTGCTTCTTTAAAATTTCTGAGTTACGATATGGGCAAAATAAATAACTTATGGTAATTTGGGATTCTATTTCATAATATCAAGTGTTTTAAACCTCAAACATTTAACAGCCTTCCCAAAATCAAACTTCAGTTTCAAAATTGTCTTCTCTGGCACCTGACTTTTCAGATGTTTCAGAGGGCCCCTTAAGTGTCCAAAAAAGAGTGGTAAACAAGATTATTTGACATGTTTAGGTACATAGGATTGCCAAAATGACGCTCAATATTCTTTAGATTATATTTTTGTGAATAATGCTGAGAGACAGGACTAGCTGGATTTCCTAGGCTGACTAAGAATTCCTAAGCCTAGCTGGGGAAGGTGGCCATACCCACCTTTAAACACAGGGCTTTAACTCAGCTCACACCCGACCAATCAGGTAGTAAAGACAACTTACTAAAATACCAATTAGGCTAAAAGCAGCAGGTAAAGAAATAGTCAATCATCTATTGCCTGAGAGCACAGGGGGAGGGACAATGATTGGGATATAAACCCAGGCATTCGAGCCGGATCGAGCAACCCCCTTTGGGTCCCCTCCCTTGGTATGGGAGCTCTGTTTTCACTCTACTAAATCTTGCAACTGCACACTCTTCTGGTCCGTGTTTGTTCCGGCTTTAGCTGAGCTTTCGCTCGCCGTCCACCACTGCTGATCACCACCGTCGCAGACCTGCCACTGACTTCCACCCCTCTGGATCTGGCAGAGTCAGCGAGGCACCCATTGCCGCTCCCAATCAGGCTAGAGGCTCACCATTGTTCCTCCGTGGCTAAGTGCCCTAGTTTGTCCTAATTGAGCTGAACACTAGTTGCTGGGTTCCACGGTTCTCTTCCGTGACCCATGGCTTCTAATAGAGCTATAACACACACTGCATGGCCCGAGGTTCCATTTCTTGGAATCCGTGAGGCCAAGGACCCCAGGTCAGAGAGCAAGAGGCTTGCTGCCATCTTGGGAGTGGCCCACCACCATCTTGGGAGCTCTGGGAGCAAAGACCTGCCAGTAACAATGCTAATGTATGTTCCAAAATTGTATGAACTTTCTAAAATTCTAATGTCTAAGTATATGCTACCAATCATAATTAAGGTTGTTAAGTTATTGTAAACCACAGAGATAACCAAACTTCTTTGTCAATTGTGTGTTTTTTTTTTTTATACTTTAAGTTTTAGGGTACATGTGCACAACGTGGAGGTTTGTTACATATGTATACGTGTGCCATGTCGGTGTGCTGCACCCATTAACTAGTCATTTAACATTAGGTATATCTCCTAATGCTATCCCTTCCCCCTCCCCCCACCCCACCCTACCACAGGCCCTGGTGTGTGATGTTCCCCTTCCTGTGTCCATGTGTTCTCATTATTCAATTCCCACCAATGAGTGAGAACATGCTGTGTTTGTGTGTCCAGAATTGGTGGGTTCTTGGTCTCACTGACTTCAAGAATGAAGCCGCGGACCCTCGCGGTGAGTGTTACAGCTCTTAAGGTGGCGCACCTGGAGTTTGTTCCTTCTGACGTTCAAATGTGTTTGGAGTTTCTTCCTTCTGGTGGGTTCATGGTCTCGCTGGCTTCAGGAGTGAAGCTGCAGACTTTCACGGTGAGTGTTACAGCTCATAAAAGCAGTGTGGACCCGAAGAGTGACCACTAGCAAGATTTACTGCAAAGAGCGAAAGAACAAAGCTTCCACACAGTGGAAGGAGACCCGAGCGGGTTGCCACTGCTGGCTCCGGCAGCCTGCTTTTATTCTCTTATCTGGCCCCACCCACGTCCTGCTGATTGGTAGAGCCCAGTGGTCTGTTTTGACAGGGCACTGATTGGTGCATTTACAATCCCTGAGCTAGACATAAAGGTGCTCCACATCCCCATCACATCAGTTAGATACAGAGTATGGACACAAAGGTTCTTCAAGGCCCCACCAGAGCAGCTAGATATGGAGTGTCGATTGGTGCATTCACAAACCCTGAGCTAGACACAGGGTGCTGATTGGTGTGTTTACAAACCTTGAGCTAGATACAGAGTGCCGATTGGTGTATTTACAATCCCTGAGCTAGACATAAAGGTTCTCCACATACCCACCAGACTCAGGAGCCCAGCTGGCTTCACCCAGTGGATCCTGCACCGGGGCTGCAGGTGGAGCTGTCTGCCAGTCCCGCACCATGCGCTTGCACTCCTCAGCCCTTGGGTGGTCGATGGGACTGGGCCGTGGAGCAGGGGGTGGCGCTCGTCAGGGAGGCTCGGCTGCACAGGAGCCCATGGAGGAGGTGGGAGGCTCAGGCATGGCGGGCTGCAGGTCCCGAGCCTTGCCCCGCGGGAAGGCAGCTAAGGCCCGGTGAGAAATTGAGCACAGCGCCGGTGGGCTGGCACTGCTTGGGGACCCAGTACACCCTCCGCAGCTGCTGGCCCGGGTGCTAAGTCCCTCATTGCCCGGGGCCAGCAGGGTCGGCCGGCTGCTCCAAGTGCGGCCCGCTAAGCCCACGCCCACCCAGAACTCCAGCTGGCCTGCAAGGGCCGCACGCAGCCCCGGTTCCCGCTCGCGCCTCTCCCTCCACACCTCCCTGCAAGCTGAGGGAGTGGGCTCCGGCCTTGGCCAGCCCAGAAAGGGGCTCCCACAGTGCAGCGGCAGGCTGAAGGGCTCCTCAAGTGCCACCAAAGTGGGAGCCCAGGCAGAGGAGGCACCGAGAGCAAGTGAGGGCTGTGAGGACTGCCAGCACGCTGTCACCTCTCATTTGGTTTTTTGTCCTTGTGATAGTTTGCTGAGAATGATGGTTTCCAGCTTCATCCATGTCCCTACAAAGGACATGAACTCATCATTTTTTATGGCTGCATAGTATTCATGGTGTATATGTGCCACATTTGTCAATTGTGTTTCTAATTGTAACTATCCTGGACATTTTGATGTTCACAGACAATTGTTGTCTTGTTCTAATCCTTTTCATAGATGGTTTATGTTAAAATACCAAAATTGTTAGAAATAGATAATTGGTGCCACGAAGAAAAGTCAGCATGGAGACAAAAGATCTCTCAGCAAGGCAATCTTTACTTTCTGCAGAAAGGATGCTCAGTCGCAGATGGAACAATGGTGAGAGCACACCTGAACAAAGGAAAAGCAGACATATTTATCACTTATGCATTTGGGTCATCCTTACCGCTGTGTCCTGCATGCATTGGCTGGAGTTGGACCTCACACTCTTAAACTGATACCCTATTTGCTAATAGCCTAAAACTTTCCTAAATAGGTAAGTGCAGGGAAGAACAAAGGAGGAGAGGAAGTTGCTTACAGAAGGTTTAAGGAAGCAATAACATTACCAAACAAGCCAGGGGCATAAGCTATGAGCTAAGACTTGCCTGGGCCTGTCCAGACATGCCTGAGTAAGCCAAAGCAACTAACTGGGCTAAAGTGTAAGAACTAATAGTTGATAGGAGGCTTTAGAGTAAGGAACTATTATTCCTAGTGTCTATTATTTTATTTTTAAACCAAGATGAGCTTTGAAGAAGAACTTTTCTACTCTCTACAGTTTATAATGAGTTATAGAACTTTAACAGGAGGTCTCAAATACAGGCTTCTGATAACTTTAGAGATTGTAACATTGGAATAAAGGAAAATGTACAAGACTCATGAAGAGCGGAAATGTTCACAAATATCAAGCAAAACAAGAGTTAACTAAATGGACTGAACTCAGAAAGCTGAAGCAACCTTTTTGTTTTTTGCTTGGAATATTGCTGATCCTTGTTTTGTTTTTCAAAGTCAAGGAAACTTATTTTAAACTATTTACCAGCTATACAAAATAGTTTCCTTCTTTATATCCTTATTCTATAAGCTTTTTTTCTGTTTTTAATTTTTAAAATATTCTTTACTTTGTAAACTTGTTTGTTAAAAATGAAAATGCAGGCTGGGAATGGTGGCTTATGCCTGTAATCCCAGCACTTTGGGAGGCCGAGTCAGGCGGATCACCTAACATTAGGAGTTTGAGACCAGCCTGACCAACATGGAGAAACCCCATCTCTACTAAAAATACAAAATTAGCCAGGTGTGGTGGCGCATGCCTGTAATCCCAGCTACTTGGGAGGCTGAGACAGGGGAATCACTTGAACCTGGGAGGCGGAGGTTGCAGTGAGCTGAGATCGGGCCATTGCACTCCAGCCTGGGCAACAAGAGCAAAACTCCATCTCAAAATAAATAAATAAAATAAATGAAAACCCAAACACACACATTAGCCAAGGCCTAATCATCAAGGTCAGGATCATCAATATCACTGTCTTCCACCTCCACATCTTGTCCCACTGGAGGTCTTCAGGGGCATTAACACATGTGCAGCTGTCATTTTCTATGTGATAATGACGCCTTCTTCTGGAATACTTCCTGAAGGTCCTGCCTGAGGCTGCTTTTCAGTTAACTATATGTATGTATTTATATGTAGGAATATACTCTAAAATAATGATTAAAAGTATAGTATATGAGTTTCAAGTCAAGACTAAATGTAAAAATATATGTAGTATAGTAAATACGTAAGCCAGTAGCATTGTCATTTATTATCATTACAGGTATTATGTACTGTATGTAATTATATGTGCTGTGCTTTTATATGACTAGTGATGCAGTAGATTTGTTTACATAGTTATTCCCGCAGGCACGTGAGTAATACATTGTGCTATGATGTTATGACGGCTAGGACATCATTAGGCAATAGGAACTTTTCAGCTTCATTATAATTTTGTGGGACCACCATCGTATATGTGGTCTGTGATTGACTGAAACATCATTGTATAGTGCCTGACTGGTCAACAGCCTGGGAGAGAGAAAGCATCCTCAAACCAGGAAGAGTTTTCTATTAAAGAGGAATGTTGGGAGAACAATATAAAAACTCATGGACATTAAAAATATGATAGGAACAGAAACAAAAAATAAACTGACTAACTGATGATTTAACTCTATGAAAAATAGCAGTCAGAGGAGTTCTATAATTTTGTTGGAGAATTTGTGAAGAATTTGTGCTAGTAATATAAAGTTAAGCTTAAATAAAATGTGAGTATCTATGGGAAAACACAAAAATGTACAAGAAAGAAAATAGAATTATATTATTTGGCTTGGCAGTGAATAACAATTATGTGATCAAAATAGCAGAAACACTGAACATTGACTGAAAATGATTGTTATCACTGAGTTGGAAGGTGGGAAAGTGGCAGTAGGACATAAAATAAAACTGTCAAATCCTTATAATAAGAAGTCAATAATTAATGTATCAAGTTGATAAATTTGATGTTAAATCAAGTTAAGCCTACAGCTGCCTCCTTACATATTTTAAGTTCAGCCTAAAGGTTTCTTTGTTCATCATGAACTATAGCCTAAATGGAGTTTGATACAGACTGTAGCCAACTCTTGTACCAATTACTGAGTTTTGGGCAATCAAAGGTGGCCAAGTGTTCAAACCATGTTCAAATAAGGTAAACACCCAGCTATCACCAATCCAGGTGTTTCTGTAGCTCACTTCTGTTTTCTGTACGTCACTTTCCATTTCCTGTCCATAAATATTCCACCACATAGCTTCACTGGAGTCTCTGAGTCTACTCTGGTTTAACATGCTGCTCAATTTGTGGATTATTCTTTGCTCAATTAAACTCTTAAAATTAATTTGGCTAAGGTTATTCTTTTAACAAATGGTGTGAGAAGTGAGATCTGAAGTAGAGCTTCTAACAACCCCCCTGAGCGCTGAGTGACCAAGTGAGGTACCCACCGGGCCCATTATGTACATTGCTCTCTCAGAGCAGCTGGAGATTGTGGTAAATTCCCTCTTGAATTCCAAAGCTCTATGGATTTGTATTTTGAGCTCTCTGAGTTTCTTTGAGCAAATTTCTGATCCAAACTGGGTTTGGAAGTCCCAACCGAAACTGGACTGGGTCCACGATTGAATTGGATCTGATAATTAGCTGGCTTGAATCCAGTTAGATGACTCTTATGGAGGACTGAATGGCAATACTGCAGGGGCTGTAGCTGTAAAATTTGGCTTTTGGAAATTCGCAGGGATTTTTGTGTTTACCTATTTTGTTTTATTTTTCTTGCACATTCAAGTAGGAAAAAATCTTTGGCTAAGTTGACCAGGGAACCTGAGAGCATTTCAATGGGAGGATCCAGTCACAGGCACAAAGGAACAGCTCACCTGGACTAGACTCCCACAAGGATAAAAAACTCTCCCACAATCTTTGCAGAGGCATTGGCTGCTGACCTCAAGGCCTACACCCCACCGGACGACAACTGCACCTTGCTACAATATGTGGATGACCTCCTTTTGACAGCCCCAACACGCAAGGACTGCTACTGAGGAACCCAAGGCCTCCCCCACCTCCTATAGAAGGTCAGATATAAGGTGGTGTCCAAGAGAAAAGCTCAAATTTGCCAACAGAAGGTCAAATATTTGGGCTTCATAGTGACCCAAGGGGAAAGCCAGCTAGGCATTGAATGAAAACAGGCTGTTTGTGCACTCCCAATTCCAACTACCTGGCACCAGATAAGAGATAAGATAAGAGAGATAAGAGAGTTCTTGGTGGCGGCAGGGTTCTGCCATATCCTCCCACCTCAGCCTCCTGAGTAGCTGAGACCACAGGCATGTACCACCGTGTCTGGCTAATTTTTTATATTTTTGGTAGAGATGATGTTTTGTCATGTTGCCCAGACTGGTCTCAAACTCATGATCTCAGGTGATCCACCTGTCTTGGCCTCCCAAAGTGTTGGGATTACAGGTGTAATTGGCCACCACGCCTGGCCAATTGTCATTTTCAGTGCATGTTTTCTGGTTGTATAAAAACTTTCCCATGCAAGAGAGCTGTTGTAACAGTAATAGCTCACTTTACAAAAGTATATATATTTTCACCAGGTAAAAAAAATACATGGTCTACTCAGTGAAGAAAATCAACCTCTTCATGGTCTACTGACTGGGGAAAATCAACCTCTTCACAATCTAGAACCTGAAGATTGGATCTTTTGAGAACATCAGAGAAAGACTGTTCTTGCCATACACACTGCAGCAAAACTTCAGGACCTTGACGCAAAGTTTTAAGTTCATAATCTCACAACTCGGAAGGGTCCCTCTACATTCTTGGAACTGTACACCTATTGGAAACCTTAAGGTAAAGCTAAACAGGGAAGTTTTTTCCCAGAAGATGGCATCTTTGATGTGGACAGCTTTTTCCCAAGATCACAGATCAAGATTTCTCTACTATTATGAGATTCTTTAATTTTTTTTCCCTTGCTTATGCCTCTATGAACAATAGAAGTGAAAAGGGGGTCTGTTTTGTGAATTCATGGGGTTTACTTTTACTTGTGAAAGATTTTGCAGCCAGCCTTCTACATGGTTAATCTTATACTTTGATATATGGAAGATGAAAGCCCAGTGTGGGTGAGAAATTTCGATGGTACGTACTCATGATCAGTCAGAAACAAAACACTGATGCACTCATCTTACCTACATCATGGGTTGAAGAGAACATTGCCAGGAGGCCTTCACTCTTCTAAAGGGCATCATTTGTTAGGTCTTTTTTTTTTTATGATTTGGAGTAAGTGAAGCAATGTTTAGAAATTTATCCGTAGTGATAGGTTCTATAGCAGATTCTACTGTCAAGGCAGACTTTAAATTCTTTTGTGAACATTATGATAAATAATAGAATTGCTCTAGATGACTTACTGGCTGAAAAAAGAAGTGTCTGTGTTGTGGGAATCAAAGGACAGGAGAGACCAATGGGTTGGACAGGAGGCCCCTGAGCATTTAGCTGGCAGCTGCCAATATGCCTGCAGTCCACAGATCCAATAGAGGCCAGAGGGCGCCTGCCAGGTATTTGGAGCTTCAAGTTGATACCAAGAGTGGTTTAAAGAGGGGAAATGGGAAAATGAACCTGGGTGGGGCAATTTGAAATCATTCTTTCTGCCCCACCATAAAGTCTTTCCTAGCATTTCATTGTAATGTTATTGTCCTAGGCAAGTTAACTCTCCTACTGGATCTGCAAATGCTTTTCCCCAATGAGCAATGCAGAACTTCCCAATAACAGAGGTTTTTAAGAACCAAATGCTTGGGCTCACGAACGTAGGTTCAGGGGAAGAGACAGTCAGAGTGAAGTTATCTTGGGGCATTAGCTTTCTTGCCTCCCATGGCTATTGGTCCCCCATGGTGGTTCCCCCACAAATGTAGCATGAGGAGATGTGTAAGCTGCTGGCTATGTTTTCAGCCAGTTGGGTGAACAGGTTTCTGGCTAAGAGAAAGGGTTTAGGCAACTCCTGGTGGATATGCTCATAGAATGACTCAAAAACTCGAAATTGTTGGGTTGAATGCTTAATCCGGGTTTTTTTTTGGATAATATATAAATAGACTCCTGGATCTGTTCCTTGACCGCTGATCTGTAATGTCATGGGGTAACCTGTAGTCCCTACGGGAAGATCTTGCTTTAAGATAGCAAAATTTAAAGGATTGCAAGTTTTCGTCTTACAATGTGATTTTACTGGCATTTTGGTAAGAGTTACTGCCCCCTGTGGTGTTCTTGCACTTTCCACAGGGTCTGTGGGCCATGTTGTGCAGTCCTGACAGTCTTTTTCTGGGGAGTAGGGGGAGCAAAGAGGGGTTCCCTATTGATTGGTTCCTTTCCTTGGAGCACATATATATTTGTGACAGTTACTATAGCATCTCTCCCATGATAGGCTACCACAGGAGACTACGAGATAGGGACCTATGTATGTTGCTTGGCAGGCATCAAAATATAAGGAAATGACCTCCCCCTGGGAGGCAGGGACTTTGGTTTGGTTCAGAAGTCTTCCTTCTTTTGACCCAACATAAACTTTAAACCAGGCTTCAGAAGGTGAGGACTTAGGGTCATAAAATATATAAGGCTGGCCATTTTCTGGGTCACAGATTGAATAGTTTGTCTGGTTGTGTGTACAAGTTCCCCCAGGGGGTCCCTGTACACTCATAATAAGTGTGGTACAACAGGGTTCTGGTTATGGTGCTCCCTGACCCCATAGTATGAGTGCAGGGGGCCATCCTTCTATGGGTCCCTCTCCCAACACGGATAAGGGTAGTATTATAGTTAGGAGAAAAAGAAGTATGTATTGTTGACGTACTTGCATGTTCCACTCTAACTTCGGCCGGTCATAGACTAGTCTGCTTCTGGGGTGACTGGAGCAGGGCTGTTGCCTCCTCAAGCTTCAGCTGTGCATAGACAGGTCAGCTTCCGGAGTGACCAGAGCAGAGCTGCTGTCGTCCCTAATGGCAACTTGGTCCCGTCGTAGGATCAGCCAGCTTGGATGGTCTGGGTCCTGTGGGCTGGTCCACTTGTCTTGGATTGCTGGTTTTAGCCGACTGTGGTGGATCCAAGGCACAATTCCTGTAACTTTAATAGCAGTGGGAGTAGCCAAGATCACAGTATGGGGGCACTCCCATATGGGTCCCAGAGTGGTTGGATTCCATTTCTCAACCCAAACAGAGTCCCCAGGTTTAAAGGGGGCATACTGAGTCTGTCAGGCTTATGGGTATTCTCTCCTGTACCTAGCCATGGACACCTTGCATGCCTATCCCTAAGGCCTGCATTTGCCTTCTCAAGGTCAATTCCCCTAGTTCATGGACATCACCCTTAATTTGACCTATGATTGAGGGTGGCCAGCCAAACAAGATCTCATGGGGTAAATACCCAGTTTGTTTGGTGGGGATACACCTGACTCAGAGGAGGACCATGGGCAGGACTTGATCCCATCTCAGATGAGTTTCCTAGCAATATTTCTTTAGTAGCTGTTTGAGTGTCTGGTTCATGTGCTCTACTTTTCCTGAGCTCTGTGAGGAACTAACAGCCATGTTAGTTCCTGAACTATTTCAGCTACAAATGCTGGTCTATGTCTGAATCTAGAGTCAGGAGCAGTCCAAATCTGGGGATAATGTCTCTTAACAGTATTTTAGTCACTTCTCGTGCTTTCTCTGTTTGGGTAGGGAAAGCCTCGACCCATCCCAAAAAGGTACAGATGAATACTAGCATGTACTGACAGCCCTCCGCTCAGGGCAGCTCCGTGAAGTCCATAAGTAGGTTTTCACAGGGTGTGGCTCCCATTTCCTGAATCCCCGGGGGCCGAGTAGGCCCTTGTCATGGGTTGTTCTGGGCACAAATTAGACATTGTTCACAAATGGCTCAGGTGATGGCTGTGAGCCGTGGTCCATAGAAATGGTGTCCCAGTAGCGTTTCCAGTGCCGTTTCCCCCATATGATTTCCTTGAATGGAATTGTTATACAAATTTGGGGGCCACCATTTCAGGGATGGCTAGTCTCCCACTGGAGAATCTCCACCACCTCTCTCAATGTATTTTCCAGATTCTTGGCTAAACCAGGCCTTCGCATTTGGAGAATAACTTAGGACCACCGGGAGGGGAGGCTCTGGGAGGAGGGCCATAGCCAGGGCTTCTTCCCGAAGATGCAGAGTGGTCATAGCTGCCCATTTTGCTTCCCTGTCTGCCTTTTTGTTTCCTTTGGGCTGGCCTCCAGTGTTCCCGCCCTTTGGTTCCCCCTGCAGTGTATAATAGCTACCTTCTTTGGGGCCCATACAGCATCTAAGAGTTGTAGAATTTCCTCCTTATACTTTATTTCTTTACCCCCAGCAGTTAAGAGTTCTCTCTCCTTATATATAGCTCCATGAACATGCAATGTGGAAAAGGCATATTTAGAATCAGTATAAACATTGACCCTTTTGCCCCTCGCCAGCAAACAGGCCCTCGTCAGGGATATTAGTTCTGCCTTCTGGGCTGATGTTCTGGTGGGCAGAGGCTGAGCCTCCACCACTAAGTCCAATGTTACCACCACATACTCAGCCCAGTGGACCCCTTCCAGTATAAAACTGCTTCCATCTGTGAAGTATTCAACATCTGGGTCTCTAAGGGTGTGGTCCATGAGATCTCCCCAGCTCAAGAATACCTCATCTACTATTTCCACACAGTTATGAAGTGGGGCTCCCGGTTCAACTGGGAGCAAGTTGGCCGGGTTAAGGGTGTTTACTGTTTCTAAAGTTATGTGGGGATTTTCACATAGGAGCCCCTGGTACTGAGTCATCCTTGGATTCAATAACCAATGGTGCCCTCTCTGATCCATTAAAGTTATAATCGAATGCAGTACCCAAATAGTCAGTTTTGCCCTAAAGTCAATTTGTCAGCTTCCTGTGTCAGTATGGTGGTGGCAGCTAGTGCCCTAAGGCAAGGAAGCTACCCTAGCACCACGGAGTCCTGTTGTTTGGATGAATATGTCATCGAGCGATGCAATGATTCTATGACTTAAGTCAGGACTCCTATAGCCATTCCCTTTCATTCATGGACATATAGAAAGAAAGGCTTAGTTATATCCGGCAGTCCTAAGGCTGGGACCTAAGTTATGGCTTCTTTGATTTGTTTAAATGCCCTTTACTGATCAGCCTCCCAGAGGACGGGCTCCCTTTCCCCACCTTTTGTGTCTTCATATAAGGGCTTGGCCATAAGTGAGAAATTTGGGATCCAGATATGGCAGAACCCTGCCACCACCAAGAACTCTCTTATCTGGTGCCGGGTAGTTGGAATTGGGAGTGTTCAAACAGCCTGTTTTCATTCAATGCCTAGCTGGTGTTCCCCTTGGGTCACTATGAAGCCCAAATATTTGACCTTCTGTTGGCAAATTTGAGCTTTTCTCTTGGACACCTTATATCTGGCCTTCTATAGGAGGTGGGGGAGGCCTTGGGTTCCCCAGTAGCAGTCCTTCCTGGTTGGGGCCATCAAAAGGAGGTCATCCACATATTGTAGCAAGGTGCAGTTGTCATCTGGCGGGGTGTAGGCCTTGAGGTCGGCAGCCAATGCCTCTGCAAAGATTGTGGGAGAGTTTTTTTATCCTTGTGGGAGTCTAGTCCAGGTGAGCTGTTCCTTTGTGCCTGTGACTGGATCCTCCCATTGAAATGCAAAAATGGGCTGACTAATTGGTGGCAGGTGAAGGCAGAAGAAAGCATCTTTTAAGTCCAGACAAGTAAACCAGGCTGCACTAGCTGGAATGAGTCCCATCAATGTGTACGGGTTTGGTACCATTGGGTGGATGGTTACAGTAGCCTGCAAGTCCTACACCAGTCTGTATTCATTCATTCAGTCCTGCACTGGTCTGTAACCTGCACTGGTTACAGCATGCAAGTCCTGCACTGGTCTGTATTGATTACTCTCTGGTTTTTGTACCAGCAAAAGTGGAGTGTTCCAGGATGACTGGCATCAGGCTAAGATTCCGTGTTCCAAGAGCCACTTCAAATGTTCTTGAATGCCCTGTATGGCTTCTTGGGGTAGTGGGTATTGATGAACCTGACCAGTGTTGCTCCTGATTTTAGCTCTACTATCACCAGTGCCTGGTTTACAGCTAGCCCAGGTGGGTTGTCCTAGGCCTATACTCCGGGAATCTTACAAAGCAGCCCATACAGTTCATCCAGTCCCAGTTCTGGTAACTCCTTGATGTACAGTCTCCATTCTTCAGCCTGCGGGATGGTAAGAGTTAACACCATGGCCCTTGGGTAAGTCAGATTTAAAATCATATCCCCTTGTGGCCCAAAAGCAATCTGTGCTTGCAGTTTTTGGAGCATGTCTCTTCCCAGCAAGGGAACTGGGCAATTTGGGAGTTATAGGAATTCATGTTGGACTTCTCTTCCCCCATGACACAACTCCTAGGCCGGCAAAATGGCGTCTTCTCTGGGACCCCTGCAGCTCCAACAATAGTTGCACGATGTATGGATAGTGGCCCTATGGGCTGTGTCACTACCGAGTGTTCAGCCCTGGTGTCTACCATAAAGTCCATCAGTTGGCCCCCTACTTCCAATATGACCATGGGCTCCTGGGGGCCTAAGGAGATGGAGCCCGGTCTTGCCTAGTCTTCATACCCTTCAGTCCCTGCCAGCCCGATAAGGTTGGCATCTGGCTCCTTTGGGGTACAGTAGCCCTTGGCTGGCAGTCTTCTAGTTTTATAGCCTCTGTCATTTCCCTCGTCATCCTCAGACATTTATTCTTCTAGTGTCCCTTCTTCTTACATCGTGTACATTGGTCCCTATCCAGTCTTGGCCAATTTTCAGGTCTTTGCCCAGTTTGGCCCCTTCCTCATCTGTGTCCACATCCACGTCCTCTTGTGATACTTGTTTCTCTTTCCATGAGTGCTGCTGCTAGCAGATCAGCTTTCTTCCTGAGTCTCTGATCGGCTTCCCTTTTTGCCTCCTGGTCACAGTTAACATACACCTTGGTGACCACTTCCAAAAGCTGGGTGGCATTCATGCCTGTGAAACTTTCTAGCTTTTGTAGTTTCTGCCTGATGTCCCCCTGGGTTTGTCCTACAAATGGCGCATTCACCATGCACTGATTCTCAGTAGCCTCAGGATCAAACGGAGTGTAGAGCTGGAACACCTCACAGAGTCTCTCATAAAACTGGCTAGGGCTTTCATCAGTTCCCTGAAGCACTTCCGAGATCTTTCCCATATTGACTGCCTACTTTCCGCCCTCCCTTAGTCCTTGCAAGAGTGCCTCTCAGTACCTCTGCTGGTGCTATAATTGGGTTGCAATATTTGGGTCCCAGTGTGGGTCTGCTTCTGGGAATTGGCCCTGAGCGTATGCCTGGACATTAAGTGTGCCTTCTGGTGCATTGTTTTCTAGCCAGCAGAGGGCTGCTTGGGTCACCCTTTGGCGCTCTTCATTGTTAAACAGTGTCAGGAGGAGCTGTTTGCAATCTGGCCAAGTTGGATTATGTGTCTGAAAAATGGACTGCATTAGATCTATGAAGGCCTGGGGCTTCTTTGTGTGTGAGGGAGTATGGTGTTTCCAGTTTAGGAGATCAGTGGTTGAAAAAGGCTGGTAGATGAAGGTCCATTGCCTCCCTTGGATATGGCCATATTAATCATAATAGAGGGGTCCCCAAGTTTCCCAGAGAGGCATCTGCAAAGCCCAGGTGCGGCCAGACTGGAGGCAGCTTGCTTGATCAGCCTGAATTTCCTCTTTGACCTCCTGGGGCAGTGGTTCTGATTTTTCCTTTTCGGGTGAAGCCTGGGGCTCATCATTATCTGAACCTGACTCCTAAGTGGCCAGCCTTGGTAAAGGGGGGTAGATTAGGGTATAGGGAGGAGGGATTTCTATTTCCTCCAGTGGTTCCTGCAAAACCGGTTTTTCCTGTCTTTCCTGTGGCTTTCCCTTTGTCCCCGTAGCTTCTGGCGAAGCTGATTTTTCTTTCATTTTAGGTTTGGCTCAAGCCACAAGCATTTTGTAACTAGCCGCCAGGCAGGGCTGTAGTCATGCGGGTCAGGTTTGGACTATATTCAGCCATGTATTAATATAAGGAAATTGGTCTGGATGCCCTGGCTGTCCTCTGACCCCAGTCACCACCCAATGTATACGGCCAATTGTTCCCCCATCTATTGTTCCTTCGGCTGGCCATCCGACATGAAAAGAGGGCCATTCTATTTCACAAAGGGTTCTTAACTTCTTGGGGGTCAACATGATCCCATAATCCCCTGTATAACCTTTCTTAAAGTTCTTTAACATACATTCTAATGGGGTGAGTTTCGACGGCTTCCCTCCCATTTCCTCCCAGTTATGGTGCAACTCACTCTCTTTTGCTTTCACTTCAGACCAATTAGACCACCTCCCTCGTGGGAGTATTTCAGATGCCATTTAGCATTGGAGGGTTCGTATAAACCCCAAACCTGGACCCCACAATCACTAAATTGTGGGGAGCCTCCATAAGCTGTATGCAGTTCACCACTAGTCCCAGTCAGTCCCACACTTGCTCGGGACATATGGTCTCACACTAGGAGACTTGCAGTCCCACATGCTCCACTCCACTCATTCACACGCATTCACACACTCTCCCATTCCCAGTTCTTCTTCTCAGGTTGGGGTGTAGGTTTCAACCAACTTAGCGAGCCACTCTCATGTCCTGGGTTGGACTGCTAGGTACATCCTGGGAGTTGATCAGACTCCCCTTCCATCCTTATGGGACAGGTCCTGCCTCGAGCCCCAAAACTTACCGCAGTCCTGTAGTGTGCTGTTCCTGGAATCATCCTATAGCCCCTTAGGTTCTGTTGCACTGTCGGGGAGGGGCACTGGGTCTCAGGAGAGCCCATCTCTCACCTGGGTTTAAGGTCCCCCCTTGGCACACCTGAGGTCATGTGTCTCCCCCTGGCTTGGGTCCCCAGACCCACAGGCAAAGGAGACAGCAAACCTGTCATCTCCAATCCTGGATGAGCCCCCAGAAATGTTACATGAATCAAGGGACAGGAGAGACCAATGGGTGGGACAGGAGGATTTTATTAGGAGCGCACCAGCCCAGCAGATTAACATCCGAAGGCTGAGCCCTGAACAAAGACAGGGCTTGATTTTTATACATGCATCTGAGAGGAGGTTGGCCGTTTTGATGGCACGAAACCTGTAGTGTGGGCAAACAAGCTTTCAGAAGCAGAACAAAGGCAGTTGTTGAACAGTGACAGGTTTTGTAACTCAAGCATATCTTGTGACCTTACAATGCTGCACAGAAGGGGAAAAACAGGAACTTACAAAACTTGCAAAAATAATTATAAGAACAGAACAAGGAACAATGGTAAGGGAGAAGAATCTGAAGGGGGAGGCCGAAAAAGAAAAACTTGTGTTTTGTTTTTTCTGTATCTTCTGCTTCATTTGTGCAGCTGCTAACACTTCTTATTGCTCATAGAGAAATACATCACACTGGGTATTACAGAGATTCAGTTGTAGGGGATTAACAAAGAGACTGCTTAGTTAAAGTGAGTGGATTCTTTATCTAGCTTATTCTTTGACCTATTTGATTTTAGTTGGTTTGGTTCATGGGGACCCTGGCTAAGGAGGATAGTTATAATAGTTATAATATAGTTATAATATAATAATTCTGATAGTTATAATAGTTATAATAGTAGTCTGTCTGGTGTGCTGTATTCTCTCAACAGTTTTAAATGTTTGCATGCAGCCATCTCTAGAATGTCATTCCACTATCTTCAAGTGGAATGGCAAGAGCTGAAAAAATGTGTGACCATAAGGGCACTATAACCTATGAATTATGTGCTGAGACCAGAAACCCAAAATCATGGTAACTGAGAGTAGTGCTAAGGCCCTAATTTTCAGTCACACTCTTGCCTAAGTGAGAACCTGACCAAAACGGGAGAATTTTTAAACAAAATTGTGGAAAGGCCATTGTTTTGGACTGAGCTTATGCACTAGGCTGCAACAGACCAGACCAAACCAAAATAGAGTCTCTCATACTAAATGTGACATAACCAAACTAAAACTTTAAGGAAACACATCGATCCTAGAACAGATTAGCTTTTGTTTTTTCCTCTGTATATAGCACATTCCAGCATAAGGAGATACCCTCTACTCTAAACCTTACAACAACAACAACAACAACAACAACAAAAAAAAAAAAAAAAAAAAAACCCCTAAAGTTCTTATTCCCACCTTACAAACCCCACTGTTCTGCTATTTCCCAGTGGGTCTCAAAACCAAGTAAGTACAGACAATGGTAATAGTGACATCAATGACTAAAGTTTTGGCCAATCTGTCAAAATTGAGAGGATGACCCAAAGTAGGAAATTGTTCAATCAAGTTTAGCTGATAGCTGCCTCCTTACATATTTTAAGTTCAGCCTAAATGTTCCTCTCTACACCATGAACTATAACCCAAATAGAGTTGTATACAGACTGTAGTGTCAATGAAAAGAGCCAAACTTTGTAAAATATTTGAAGAGATTTATTCTGAGCCAAATATGAGTGACCATGGCCCGTGATACAGCCCTCAGGAGGTCCTGAGAACATGTGCCCAAGACGGTCGGGGTGCTGCTTGGTTTTATACATGTTAGGGAGGCATGAGACATCAATCAAATACATTTAAGAAATACATTGCTTTGGTCCAGAAAGGTGGGACAACTCTAAGGTTGCGGGGCGGCTTCCAGGCTATAGGTAAATTTAAACATTTTCTGGTTGACAATTGGTTGATTTTGTATAAGACCTGGGATTGATAGAAAGGAAATGTTCAGGTTAAGATAAAATATTTTGGAGAACAAGGTCCCTTTGAAATCTTATAGTAGCTTCCCTTAGAGACAATAGATGACAAATGTTTCCTATTCAAATCTTTAAAAGATGCGAGACTTTTAGTTAATCTCTTTAGGATTGGGAGGGCCTGGAAGGAAAAGATCTAGCTATGTTAATAGATTCTCTACAGATGGAGATTTTCCCCCACAAAGGACAGCTTTGAAGGGCCATTTCAAGATATGGCAAAGAAACATGTTTTGGGATAAAATATTTTGATTTTTCTTTTTTTCATTGTCTTGTAATATTACACCAGAGTCAGGATGGAAAGTAAGTCACAGTATAGAGGGTTAAGTAAAACCCATCCAATGAGAAGTTATGGTTTGTAGGGCATGACTCCCCAGACCTTTTAGATAGGAATTTGGGCAAGATGAAAAAATCAGAACTTAGTCCTCAGTAGCCAAATCTTGTGCCAATCACTGAGTTTTGGCCAATCAAAGGTGGCCAAGTGTTCAAACCAGGTCCAAATAAGGCAAACACTGAGCTGTAACCAATCTTGCTGTTTCTGTACCTCATTTCCATTTCCTGTACATCACTTTGCTTTTACTCTCCACAAATCTTCCAACATATGGCTGCACTGGAGTCTCTGAGCCTACTCTGGCCTGAGAGGCTGCCTGATTTGTGAATCATTCTTTGCTCAATTAAACTTTGTTAAACTTAATTTGGTCAAGATTTTTCTTTTGACACCGGTATTCATGGTGTAAACATTACTTGGAAGCACCGAGTGGTCTGCCTAATCAAAAAAAACAATAGAAAGTGGAGAGTGCTTTTTTCCCCAGAGAGCTGGGCTGAAGATAGGAGTTAGGAAAAGAGCTGTAGACTACTATTTTCATTATAAGGCTTTCGGTATAACTTGGCTTTCAAAATTACATAAATGTCTGATTTGGGAGACAAATTTTAAGTTTCATATAAGGAGACAGACCTAAGGAAGATGTGATTAACTTTACATGGAACATGCTCAATGTCTCAGTCTGTTCAGGCTGGCACAACAAAGGATCATAGACTGGGAGGTTTAAGCAAGAAAAGTTTATTTTCTCACAGTTCTGGAGGCTTGAAGCCTGAGATCAGGGTGGCCCACATGGTCTGCTTCTGATGAGGGCTCACTTCCCGGCTTTTCAGGGAGGGAAGGCTGAGACAAGGTACAGGGGCAGGCTGCAGCCTGGGGCGTGTTAGAGGGAGCCCGCAGGAGGGATTTCCTTCAGCACAAACCTAGCCCCTATACCTCCTGGTCTCTGGGGAGGTGGAGAGCTTTGTCTCATTGGGTGTTGGAGCTCTTGCAGAGTGAGTTGGGCAGGTGGAGGTAGCTTGCTCTGCCCAGAGCTGTCCCCAGCTTGCTGGCTGACAGACCTGAACCACACCCTCCAGCTTAGCCTCACTCAGCCATTCATATTTTTCCCTTTATCTGTGACTTCTTTAATTTCTTAATTCTTTTATTTTCCAAATTGTTCCCAACATGAGCCAGGAAGAGGGGGTGGCAGTCTAGGCAAAGAAAAGCAGATTTATTAGAGAAAGTATGAAAATACATTCAAAGGTTACAACAGGCAGCACAGCAGAAAAGGGGCTGTCTGCAAAGAGGTGGGGCTGGAGGGAAGTTTTCTAGGGTTGTACTGGAGGGGATTCCATGCAGGGTTCTTGTGCCTGAGGAAGGAAGCCATTCATTGTGCCCACTGAGGTAGTCATACCCTTGGGTAGTTTGTGATCAGCCATCTCTTAGAACAGTTGTTCATTGTTCTTTCCCACCTGGGGCCTTCCCTGATCTGGGGCCCTCCCCTACCTGGGGCCCCTTCCTCCTTGTTGCTTACTTATCAGGACTCCACAGAGGCCTTGACAATGTGTTCGGCAAACTATTAATAAAAATGTAACTGCCTGAGGGATTCTTTCTGTCCACTGCTGAAGACCACAGCATTGCAGTGAAGAAAGAGTTTAATAAACACAAGACCAGTCATGCCACGTGGGAGGTGGAGTTCATACTCAAATCATTTCATTTAACATTGGCTCCTAGGTTAGGAGTTTTTCAAATGCAGTTGTGGGGAAGGGGTTGGGGGTGGCCAGGTAACAGGTGCTTCCTGCTGATTGGTTGGGGTGGAGATGAAATCACAGGGGGCTGAACTGTCCTCTTGTGGGCTGAATCACTTTTGGGTGGGGCCACAGGAGCAGGGTTGGCTGGTCCAAGTGGAGCCATGGGTGTCAGACATGCAAAACACCTGAAAAGTGATATCAAAAGGCCAATCTTAGGTTTGACAATAGTGATGTTATTTTCAGGAGAAATTGGGAAGTTGCCTATCTTATAACCTCCGGAATAATGCTGACAATCATTTATGTCTGTGCCTTGGCAGGATTCAGGCTCCCCTCCTCCCACCAGCCTGATCACCTCCCATTAGTTTTGCAAAAGTGGTTGAGTTTGGGGGTAGGCCTATTATTGTTTAAGCTATAGGCTAAATGCCTCTCAAAGTTATCTCAGCCCAGCTGGGTGTGGTGGCTCACACCTGTAATCCCAGCACTTTGGGAGGCCGAGGCAGATGGATCACCTGAGGTCGGGAGTTAGAGACCAGCCTGACCAACATGGAGAAACCCCGTCTCTACTAAAAATACAAAATCAGCCGGGTGTGGTGGTGCATACCTGTAATCCCAGCTACTTGGGAGGCTGAGGCAGGAGAATCACTTAAGGCAGAGGTTGCGGTGAGCTGAGATGGTGCCATTGTACTCCAGCCTGGGCAACATCAAAACTCCGTCTCAAAAAAAAAAAAACAACAAAACAGAGTTATCCTGACCCAATAGCCTAGGAATAATTAAAGGAAAGGCAAGATGGGGGTGGGTTAGCTCAGATCACTGTCATAATTTTTTCACTGATATAATTTTTGCAAAGGTGGCTTCAAAAATAGTGCAAAATTGTTGGAGCAAAGGCTGTGTGGATTGAGGGTTGGAGAGAGGGCAGCAGGAAATGGTAGGAGGTGGTGGGAGATATTTCCAGCAGAGGTAGGAGCAGGCATGGTGGCACTCTCTGCCACCCTACCAAGGCACCAAGCTTCACTCACTGTGCACCTGGCTGGGTGGGAAGAATAGGTCAGAGGGATGCCACTGAAGACCAGGTGACAGGTGATGAGGTGACACAGAAATGTGGGCAAGGAAGTGAGGACCTTGGCAGAGGACATAGAGGGGAGGGGACACATTTGGATTATAGCTAAAAGGTGGAATCAATACATAAGATTTGGTGACGAGTTGAATGAGAGATTGGCACTGAGGGTGACTCCCACATTTCTGTTACAGTAATTACATGGAAAATACCATTTCTTTCTCCAAAATCCTGCAGTTCACCTAGATAACTCAACCCAGCACAGCTGGGGGACTGGGCATCCCAGGACATTACCTTGAGAAAAGGATTTTTAGTGCCCTGATGACCCTCTTTCCTAGCAAGGTGCATATTGCCCACACAACCCGACCTCTTTGGGGATTCCACACAACTTCAATTCTTTTTTTTTTTTTTTTGACAGGGTTTTGCTCTATCACCCAGGCTGGAGTGCAGTGGCATAATCAGGGCTCACTGCAGACTCAATCTCTCAATCTCCTGGGCTCAACCAATCCTCCCATCTTAGCCTCACAAGTAGCCGGGGTTACAGTTGTGGACCGTGCCTGGCTAATTTTTGTATTTTTTGTAGAGACAGTGTTTCACCATGTTGCCCAGGCTGGTCTTGAACACCTGGGCTTAAGCCATCTTCCCACCTCAGCCTCTCAACATGCTGGGATTACAGGCATTACTGCGCCCAGACCACATCTTCAATTCTGATTGAAGTATCTCATCCTCATTTCTCCAATAGAGAGATTAGAAAAGCAGAATACAATACTTAAAAAAAAATCCTTTTTTATTTTGAAAAATATTTTAAACTTACAGAAAAGTTGCAAAAGGTATATAGTAATCTCCCATATACTCTTGACTTAGATTTACTAATTAACATTTTGACACAGCTTTCTCTATCTATATCTAATAATTATTATAATTAGTATTACTGAGCCATATGAATGAAAATTGCATATATTATGCCCCTTTATCCTTAAATGTTTCAGCATAGATCTCCTTAGAACAAGGACATTCTCTTCATAACCATAGTACAATGATCAATTTTAGGAACTTTAACATTAATGCAATATTATTATTTAAGATAAGGTACAGTTTATAGTCAGCTTTCACCAATTGCCCCAATAATGCCCTTTATGGCAACTTTCCCCCAAATTGAAGATCTAATTCAGGATTTTGCATTACACTTAGTTGTCCTGTTTCTCTTATCTCATTTAATCTGGAAAATTTACTGAATTATTTTGTCTTTGTCTTTCATAACATTGACAATCTTAAAGAACACAAGCCAAGCATTTGGTAGAATTTCCACAATTTAAATGTGTCTGGTGTTTCTAGATGGTTATATGCAGGTTATGCGGTTTATAACATAAGTCATGTTTTGTCCTCAGCGTATCACATCATCGTTAGTGATGTTACTGTTGATCAATTAGTTAGAGTAGTGTCAGCCAAGTTATTCTAATATGAAGTTACTATTTTTCTCTTTGAAATTAATAAGTCATGGCTGGGCATGGTGGCTCACATCTGTAATCCCAGCACTTTGGGAGACTGAGATGGGTGGATCACCTGAGGTGAGGAGTTCAAGACCAGCCCGGCTAACATGGTGAAACCCCATCTCTACTAAAAATACAAAAATTAGCCAGGTGTGGTGGCACATGCCTGTAATCCCAGCTACTTGGGACTGAGGCAGGAAGATCGCTTGAACTCAGGAGGCGCAGATTGAAGTGAGCAGAGACTGCACTACTGCACTCCAGCTTGGGCAACAGAGCAAGACTCTGTCTCAAAAAAAAAAAAAGAAAGAAATTAATAAGTCATCTCTAAAGAAATACTTTGAGACTTCCACTGTCTTAGCATCCATTAATAATTCCTGTGTGAATCAATTACTACTACAATGTTGCAAAATGTTGATTATCTAACTCCATTATCTATTTTACTTTTATTAGTTGGCTTTCTATTTTAAAGAAAAGCCTTCCTCTCTTTCTCATTTATTTATTTAGTATAATATGAATCAATGAAATATTATTTTTCCAAGGGTTAGAATTCATCACTATTCTTATTTGTTTTGATAATCAAATTATTACAGATTTGGCCAGTGGGAAGCCCTTCAAGTTGCTTTTTATATTCTTGCAACATCCTCCCATCATTTTATGAGCACTTTCTTACTTTTAAGAACAACCAAATGTTCTTATACTTGCCCTGCCCCACCCTGGAATCAGCCATTTCTCCAAAAAGTCCTGGCTTCTTTTGGCAGCAGTGGTATTTAGAAACCAAGATCTCTGCTGATTGCTACTGGGATGTCACTGCCATTTCAATGGACAGAGCCAGGAGTAACCACTAATCCCAATTCAATACCACATGGTTCTTCTTTGCTTTTTCCTAGTTTATGCTTGTATCTTCTTTCTTTCATGGTGAGAATCCTGAATCCCTCTGCCACTCCTGGCCCACAGTCAAATTATTTACTTTTTTGCTTAGTGCTGCACTAATAAAGCACAACATAATTCCAGAATTGCTACATTCATACCTCTACCAACAACACCTTTACTAAATTGGAGTTGAAGATTTGTTTATAGATCTTTTTGTCTTTAGATTAACATCATTGTGTATCCTTTCAATGATGTGCTGGGCATTGTCTAGTAGACCCTCTGTCTCTCTAATGACCCAGCAATTTTACACTATAGAAGTTGAAGAAAACAGTAATGGAAATTATTCTTATCCATAGCAACGTAAATGCTGGTGTCCAGTAGAGATATGATAGTTTTCTACCCAGTAGAAATATGCCAACAAACATGCGTTGTCTTATAGAATATTAACCAGTTTTGCATCCATTGGCAAACTTACTTCAGCATTCCAGATTGCGCGCACACACACACACACACACATTTTGTCCTTCACAAACTTAATATTTGACCTTTAGGCCAGAACAGTAAGACCACGAAGGTGGTTGTGGCATCTGTTTTCCAGGAGACATTTTTCCTTCTTCAGTCTCACCACTGGAAGGTCACAACGTTGACTATTCACTGAGTTATTATATAAAGCAACTAATCCTTTGAAAAATATTGTCTTGCTCATTGCTCTGTGAGACCAGCAGAAAATCAACTCTGGGTGATACGCTGATGGCGAAAGGACTAGAATGGGTAACTGTGCCCCCAGAGAAGCAAACTCTCATTTTGCCAATAGGTTCAATCTTCCCACCACTGTCTGTCCAGAGTTGCTAATGAGTGGCAAAATCGACTGCTCTCACCTCTTCTCCCAGCAAGGGCTCGCCTCTAGTGGAAGTGCTAATGAGCCCTAACACTGTCCTCAGCAGGAGGCCCAGGAGGAGAAGTAAGAGTCAGGAATTATCCACTCACTGTCACCGAATATTCCAGAATCAGCTATCAAACTGCAACAACCATCCTTTATCCGGCTTCTCCTGCTTGGTTAGAAGCCTCTACAATCTGCTCTTTGCCCCAGGATCTACACAGGTATCTCATGTGCCAATCCTCACACCTTCAACAAGTTCAGATTCAGAGAGGAGTTCGGTGACTCAGATTTATTTGACCACTGGCCTTTCAGGAAGCAGAGAGCGCTTTCCCCAGGGACTGTCACTCTTCCACCATGTTTCATTGTTTCCCCAGCAGATTGAGTAAAAGCTATTCTAGGAATGCTGAACGCGATGGAAATGCCTAAGATGATGGAAGTGTTGAAAACCTGATCTCAAACTGGAAAGGTTGGAGAGGCTCCTAGAAGAGGTCAAAATTTGAGCTTTGTGCACCTGTATGTGCATGTTGGAATGTGTGTTGAAGAAAGGCATAGAAGGGTGCACACAGCTGGGACACACTTTACTGCAAGGGGATGAGGTAGGGCTAGAAGTGGGGATGCAACTGATCAAACATTAGCTTCTCTCCAGTAGGATTTATAATAACAAGCATGGATAACTTTTGTGTTAAAAAAACACAATAAAGCAAAAGGGGATAAACAATCTAGAGGTTTCTTGTTGAACAATAGTATTTCATATCATGAAAAACACTTCATTTTACAGTGGATATGAATCATTCCCAGGCTTCTGACAGCCTAAACCCACAAGTGTGGGTGGGTTTGCCCTTTTCTAGGTAACAAGAAAGAAAGAATTTCAAAAGAAAATTTGTTATTTCATGGCACCCATGGTCCCAGTTATCTAAGGAGAGAGTGTTAGAGATGGAAAACCCGAACAACTTAGAAAGTGGAGTGGTGTGGTGCATAGTTACAGCTCCTGGTTGGACTGGCCTGTCAGCACAGACACAGAGGCACTGCAAGAACATGGAGTGCAGGGTGCAATAACCCCAGTGGCCATCAACGCAGTTAAGCTGCCGTGGCCTCTGCAGCAATTTCACAGCCGGAAGGCATACCAGTAGTCAGCAACGACTTCAGTTCCATTCATGCTGGAGTCAAAGGGCCAATTCTGAAGCTTCTCCTGCCTGTACCCAGAAGACACAGTCTCCGTGCTATAAATTTAGCTATAAACCAAGCAGAGCTGCCTCAAAAGTCACCTTCTCTGGTCTACTAAAATCTCATAGCCCATCTTACAATCTTTTCTCTTCTATGAGCTTCCTATAATTCAGCAGGGAGAAAACAATTGTTAGAAAAGTAAGATTCATAACAGAAATTTTTATAATGTAGGGAAGGAACTCATGAATAGTGTTGAATGAAGCATCCTTCCCAACCAAAGACGACAACAAATGCAAGCAGAATAAAACAAAAACTACACAGATCTTTTATTGCATGGCACTGAGAGTCCTTGGTCAAATTATGCCTGTCAGAGTAAAACAGCAGCATCAGTTATGTGATAGAACAGTCAGTCCCATCTCCCAACAGCAACACGAAAGGAGCCCTGGCATAGATGTTGGTTAGAGCAAGGAGATAAAGAACGAAGAAAGGAGAAGGAGAGACTTCACGGATGGGGCAGGTGCTGACCTTGTATGTAACAAAGGATTAAGAAGATGCTTCCTGAGAGCAACTGTGATTAAAGTGTGGACAGGACCACCAAGAGCCATTAGAGACCCTCCTTTCTTTGTTACTTTTTCTTCCCTATGATGGCCTAGATCACTCCTTGCTTGTAGGGATTAAAGGAACTGGGTTCTACCGACTGAGACTCTTCTCATAGCATCATTTTGTCCCTAAGACTTTCTCCCTTTCAGACTTACCAGCCTTCATCTTCCATTTATTGTCAGTGATTTGCATATTGTGTTGGCTTCCTATACAGGGCAGTGCATGCTCTGTCCTGCTCTGCAGACTTAAGAATGGATACAGAGTCCTCAGGGTTCCAGGAAGATCCCTTAAAATTTTAAAAAAATCTTTGTCCATAGGGATGAGTGGCTAAGATGTGGTATATTCAAATTTTTTGTTCCTTTTCCAACTTTTCCCAAAAATACGTTTTTGCCCCTTACAACCCGCTTGTTCTGACATCACATGTTGAATGAGTCAGAGCTGTCTCACTTAAATGCAGCAAACACTAAAATTGTGCTATTGATTTCTGATGCTCTCTTTACTTTTCCTTTATTGTTAGTTTGTAGAAGTTGCTTCAACTAATATTACTCTAAATATGTAATGCTGGTTTTGGCTCTGTCTCTTTCTCCACTTGCCTTGTTTAGCATCATTTATTGGAGGCCTCTACGTCAAAATATTTTTTTAAGACTTCAAAAAATGGATTTTTCCAATCTAAAATAGTTCTAAATGTCCCCTTTTGATCCAGTACACTTTTAGTCACATAGAGTACATCCATGCTGATATGGTATATTGTTCCCAACATACATAGTGTAATAAAAAAAAAACAACAACAGTATTGATGGTATACAGGTTTGAGCATCAGAAGACCTAAGAAAAATCCTGGCTCTATGACTCACTACCTGTGTAATTTTAAGCAACTGAGTCAGTTTCTTTGAGCCTCAGCTTCCTCATTTATCAAATGGGCTCTTTGTATTTATCTCACAGGGTTTTTGCGAGGCTCAAATGAGATTATGTAGGTAGGGGTGGTTTGCTAATATTATTACTGCTGTTCTCTGACATCCCTACTCAACTCTTTCTTAAATTGGAAACACATCTAGATAAGGGCAGAACGATCTGTGACCATGAGAAGGATGCAGGCATGAGAAAGCAATGATGTCTCCTTAGTCACCTGGGCTCATGTAATCTCATCTTCCAAGACCCAGCCTAAAAATCATCTCCTTGAGAAGATACCCTTGGATTCCCCAGGTCAAAATGAATTTGTCCTTGTCCTACACTAGTACCCACCATAAGATTTCTCTCTAGCTATGTATCACAGGCCCCAGAAACCCCCAGATAATTCAATAGTTAGAAGTTTAGCACCTTGTATTAAAATGTACCTTGGGGAGTAGAGGTTATAAGTGATTATCACTCTATTTATTACATCCATTAAATAATAAAGACAGTACCTTATATAAAGAAATATTAATAACATTTACATACTCTGCATTAGCAGTAATGTACATTATATGCTTAACATCCATTTGTTGAAAGAAAAATCTTGAGGCTCTTCTTTCTTGGCTGTTTCAATAAAATAATTAAAAGAAAAAATTTTACTTTTAAATAGATAGTTTGCCCAATAAAAGGAATGTACTTTTCTGCCTGCTTCTCTACCCAAACACTGAAAGCTTTTCTGATTTTGTATCTTGGAGTTATTGACTCCTGTCGCCCAGCTCTCACTGGTTCCAAACAGCGTGGATCACTGAGAAACTTGGCTGCATGGAAGTGGCTTAACTCCCTGCCTCCTGCACAAGTCATTTAGCCTTTGCTCTGTCCATGATAGTGTCACGCAAATCCCTTGCAGTGAGCCTCTCTGATAAACATCTCTCTTCTTCTCGTCTTCCTCTGTAAGAAGGCTCCTCATTTGTGTTGCCTCAGTTTCCTTGCTTTCTCCCCTGGGTTCCACTGAAAATGTCTCCATTTCTCCCCTGCCATTCATAGTGTCTCCCTTGTTTCTTCTCAGCCCCAAGCTCTGTCTTCTTCCCTCCCCTCCCTGCTAATGACCTCAAATGAGATGATTCAATGGATAGATATCAGAACTAGAATTCATAAGGGATATGCTACAACTTCATGTAGAGGAAACTGTCTGGAGGGGTACCAGGGTACTCATCTCTTTAGTGTCAGTCTCTCTCATGGACTGTGAGTTGTTGAGGGTGGGGGCTTAAAAAAAATTTTTTTTTAACTCACCATTTTATTTTTAGCATCAAATACAGAGCCTGATACGGAGGAGGCCCTTGATCCATACTGGCTGAGGGAATGCATGCTGGCCACAGATCACTTTTGCACCCTGGTCTAGTCAATTTCAGTCATATAAAATGAAATTTCTTGGATGTCCTCTTCCCAATTATAATTTCAGGTACTAAATTAGGGTGCTTTAAAAAAAGGAGATACAGATGACAAAAAAAGCAAAGGAGCTAAAGAACAGGCTCTACCAGCTGAAGGTGGTAGGGGTAGGAGGAGAACCAGGCTGGCCAGGGAATCTTTGCAAAGCAGCCCTGGAGGTTAGGAATGGCTTCATGCACTTAGGGATAAACTTTGGAAATGTGCCACATGCCTCCCCTACAGCTACAGACCCCTGATGCTGTCTCCAGCCTGCTGCCTGCTCCCACGGTGAGAACTGTCTGGGATTCTGACCTTCTGGCTGGCTGACTGGCCATGTCCAGTACTTGGGATGCAGCCTATGTATGGGGTTCGAAGCCCAGGACCAATATGCGTCTGCACAGACTGTCCTGCCACATCTCTCTCCAGGCCCTTTCCAAGGTCCAGTCTCACAGATTCTTGTGAAGCCATGAACACAAATGTTCACTCTGAGTTCTGGTTTATCCTCAGCTTGGGTACTCTTCCAGCCTACCCAATGACAAGACAGGCACAATTACAGTCTTTCCGACCCACATGAATGCACTCTGGGGGTAGGAGAAGACTGTTTTTATGGGAATGAGGCAACACTATACTACTTTTTCTCTCACACATGAAAAATGGGAAAAAGTTGAAAGAAGCTGAGCTTTCAGGACAAGTTAGAGAAGTCGATGTCATTCCATCAGTTGGAGGCAGGCTGTGCGAAGGTGGGGATGTGTGCAGGGGGAAAAGGAGAGATGTGGAGATTCTTGCCACTGGGGACAACCCCAAACCAAACATTCAGAGAGAAACTATTTACCTTCACCACTGCAGTTCCTGAAAATGTCCTCGCTAACCATAGCAAAGTTGTGGATATAGTCACAACAGAATTAACACATGCAGTCATATTAGTCTAGGGTCCTAGAGAAAAAATAATCTCCCCACAGATTATATAGTTACCCCAAGATTCTGTTGAAATCCTGGATCTACCTTTCTGAGGCACTAACTCAATAAAACAATCAACTTGACACTTTTTTTAAAATTAATAAACTTCATTTTTGGAGCAGTTTTAGGTTTATAGAAAAATTGAGTGGAAAGCACAGAGTTTTCATATACTCCTCTGCCCCACCCCCACAGTTTCCCCTATTAATGTCTTGCATTAATGTGGTACATTTGTTATAACTGATTGGTCAATATTGATACCTTATTTATTATTATATTTTAATTATATGTCTTTATATTATTTTAAATAAATGATATTTTTTACTATTATATTGATTAAGGTCCATAGTTTATATTAGGGTTCACTCTTTGTGTTGTATATTCTATGGGTTTAGACTAATGTATAATGACATATAACCACCATAATAGTATCATGCAGAGAAGTTTCACTGCCCTAAAAAATCCCCTATTCATCCTTCTCTCTTGCCTCCCAACTTCTGGCAACCACGGATTTTTTTTTTCACTGTCTCCATGGTTTTGCCTTTGCTAGAACACCATATAGTTAGAATAATTAAAAATGCAGCCTTTTTGGATTGGCTTCTTTCACTTAGTAATATACATTTAAAATTTCCTCCATGTCTTTTCATGACTTAATTGCCCATTCATTTTTAGTGCTCAATAATATTCCATGATCTGGATGTACCATAGTTTATTTATCCATCCACCTACCAAAGGACATCTTGGTTGCTTCCAAGTTTTGGGAATTATGAATAAAGCTGCTATAAACATCCATGTGCAGATTTTTGATGAACATAAGTTCTCAGCTCATTTGGGTAAATATTAAGGAGTATGATTGCTGGATCATATGGTAAGAGTATGCTTAGTTTTGTAAGTAACTATCAAGCTGTCTTCCAAAGTGGCGGTACTATTTTGCATTCCCACCAGCAATGAATGAGACTCCTTGTTGCTCCATATCCTCATTAGCATTTGGCATTATCAGTGTTCTAGATGTAACAATATCTCATAGTTGTAGTTGGCAATTCCCTAGTGATATGATGTATTTCATACGCTTATTTGCCATATGTACGTCTCCCTTGGTCAGGTGTCTGTTCGGATCTTTTGCCCATTGGCCTTTTTTTTTTTTTTTTTTTTTTTTAAATAATTGACTTGGGAGGCCAACCCAGGCAGATCGCCTGAGGTCAGGAGTTTGAGACCAGCCTGGTCAACAAAAATACAAAAATTAGCTGGGCATGATGGCAGGTGCCTGTAATCCCAGCTACTTGGGAGGCTGAGGCAGGAGAATTACTTGAACCTGGGAGGTGGAGGTTGCAGTGAGTCAAGATTGTGCCACTGCACTCCAGCCTGGAAACAGAGTGAGACTCCATCTCAAAAGAAATAAATAAATAAAAATAAATAAAAATAAAATAAATTGACTGACATTTTAACTGAATGTTCTAACTGGCGAAATTGACTAGTTTTTACCTCTTCTACAAATAGAGATCCTTAAGTAACTGCAACAAATAGGTGAATTAGAATAGGGCACCAAAGACAGACCCAATCTACAGAGATACATAGGGTTTTTGTTTTGTTAACTATAGAACATCCAAAACTAGTTTTTCTGGAGATAATCAAGAAACATTTTCTTTTTTAAGAAATCATTTTTAAATGCCTTTTTTTTCTCATCAAGAAACCAATACATTTTGTGAAAGAAAAATAAAAACTCAAAATGATTTTTTAGGACTCAGTAGAATTATTACCTACAATAGCAAAGCATGTGCCAAGGAATCCAACTTTCAGAACAGCTGGCTCCCAGTTTTCCTATAGAGGAAAATCTTTATAGATCAAATTGTTGAATGGCAACAGGAATTCTGATGGGGTGCAGCTGGGTCCTTTTGATAAAAATTGGATATTCCTAACTCCAGGCTAGTCTCAGGATTCCCAGGATTGTCCTCTTTTTGGCCTTCAGGAAAACTCCTTCATGGCTTGTGCCTGAATTTAAGGCTTTCAGGAATGTAAGCGTTCTCCAGCCATCTGGTGTGCCTATTTTAACACTTTGATATGTATGTCCAAGTATCATCCAGAAACATTGTTTTAGTTCATATGCCTAGCAAGAGGATAAAACTGTACCTGTATCCTCACCAATGCTGAGTAATTTAAAAGTAAAATCTTTGTTAGTTTGACATATGAAAAAAAAACACGTTTTGTTTTAATTTTTATTTTTAATGACTCCTCCTCCTTCCTTCTTCCTTCCTTCCTCCTCCTCCTCCTCCTCCTCCAATGGTATATTTCTTTAGAGAAATGTAAGACCTTTGCCTAAGAGAAGTGGCTAGGACTGTGTCTTTTGTAGCTTCCTGCAAGGGAAGCGGCAACCACAGCAGACAGGGGCTGGTGGTGTATCACTGGGGTGGGTCATAAATGCTCTGTCTGAAAGACCATCTTCCATATTGGGGTATGCTGGAGTAGAAAGGCCCCAGCTAACAAGAGCCTGCAGGGTAGATCCATTATTTGGGGTGACTATATCCTGAGCCCCATAAAAGAAAAAGCCAGACTTTGGTTCGGTCTTATTTGGAGGGCCCATTATCAGATAATAAGTGTAGCTTCATAAAGATACTCTTTTTTCCCTCATTTCTCCCCTTTGCTCCAACACTGGAGGCCATATGATGTGTAAAGGGAAAAAGGGGTGTACAGGCAGGTGGGAAACGGTGAAAAAGCAGCCACGTTGCCTCTTACCTCTGCAGGTTTGAGCTTAAGTTAAGCCTACAGTCAGAATGGGAAGAAGCTCTAAATCGGATGAGGACTAAAGTTTTGATTTTAGATAGAATTTGACTTTCAATAGCTCAAAATGACCAGAAAAGTTAAGGGATCTACCCGAGATTTTATCCAGGCTTGGGGATGCATGGTCTAATAGTATGGGTGTAAAATAGCAGTGGAGGAAAGAAATAAAGTTGGTTTCTGCTTATATAATATGGAATTCATGTAATAATTTCCTAAAGCCACTGTACCACAGAGGCTATGGTTTGAATGTTTATGTCCCCTCCAAAATCCATAGTATTAAGAGGTGGGGCCTTTAGGAAGTGATTAAGTCACAAGAGCAGAGCCTGAGTGAATGAGATTAAACCCTTATAAAACAGGTTTCCCAACATTTGGCCTCCTCCCTTCCACTCTCCACCATGTGAGGACACAGCAACAAGGTGCAATCTTGGAAGCAGAAACTGCCCCTCCCCAGACACCTATGCTGGCACCTTGATCTTGGACTCCCCAGCTTCCAGAACTGTGAGAAATATATTTTGGTTCTTTATAAATTACCCAGTCTCAAGAATCTTGTTATAGCAGTACAAACAGACTAAGATCAGGTGCAAAATCAAGATGGTGGCAGGGCCATTCTTCCTCTGAGGTCTCTAGGGAAGGAGCCTTCCTTGCCTCTTCCAGCTTCTGGTTGCCACAGGTGTTCCTTGGCTTGTGGCAACATCACTCCAATCTCTGTCTCCATCTTCACAAGTCTTTCCTCTGTATCTGCATGTCTCTGTATCTTTGCATGGGATTCTCCTTGTGTGTCTGCATTCAAATTTTCTCTTCATGTAAGAACACCACTCATAATGGAGCAAAGCCCACACTAATGACATCTTAACGTGATTAAATCTGCAAAGGTCTTATTTGAAAATAAGGTCACATTCGCAAGTACTAGGGGTTAGAACTTCAATATTGTCTTTTTTGGGAGGTTACACAACTCACCCTACACAGCCCACCTCAACAGTGAACTGGCTCCATGTGTGCTGACCTCCCAGCTAATGTCCACGTGATGCTGCTTTGTGGCCTACTCATGGATAGGGTCATTGTTTCATCTCCTTCCCTCCTGTTCTTCTCAGGCTGTCCTCTGCCTCACTGTCCTGTTAGAGAGTAGATGGAGCAGAGACCACTCTGAGCAACATTCAGCATCAAGCCGATTTCAGCATTTGATGTACCATGGGGCCCGACTAAATGCATTTAGGTTGTGATCCAATGTCTTTTATAAACATCTGCCTAAAACACCCATAGTGAATCAGGTAAATGAGAATGGAAATGTCAGCCTGGAAGCAGGATTGAACACAATTTAAATTTTACAATCTACACTGCACAATATCAGAATGCCGTCCAGCAAATCTTATGTTCTTTGTGGAAAGACATTGTTTAAAAGCAATATTAAAAACATTTTAAAATTAGCATTCCCAAAATGCAGAACCAAATTTCTGAGACAAGAAAAAGAAGACATTGTTTCCCCCAAGTGAATCCTCTGACATGATTAAGTATGATGGGGGAGATAAATTAAAGATAAAGGGTCATTGAAAGTAGAACCTCAGCACCTCTGTCCTGAGGACTGCAGAAAACAGCAGCCCTGGACTGTGTGTGGTGACAGCTGGGGAACGAAACTGAGCTCATTCTTCCCAAGCTGCGAAGGCTGGGGTAGACACAGAGAATAAATCATTGAAGGCATGATGTGTGGGCAAAGATTAAAATCAGCAATCATCTGATTTTGTAATTTTATCATTAAGACACATCAAAAACTGTTACTGCTGGAGGCATATTGGAGGAGATGAGTACTGAACTCAGATGCTGGAGTGAAAAGGTCATGGAGAAGGAATTACCTTGCTGAACTTAGAGAAAATATTTATTTTCAGACAAGTATCATATTTTGCAGACTTCCCACAGCCCTCTGCCTCAATTTTCAAATTCAATTGCAGCTTGAAATACTCTTGATTTCTTGGCAGATTGCATTCCTTTATCTGTTCATCCACTCATTAATACATCTATCAAGAGAGATTGGATTTAAGTTCATGCTCCATTTCCATGTGACCATAAACAACTAAAACAGTTTCCTAGTGCATCAGTTTCCTCATCTGTAAAATGGGGATAATTGTATGGATCTTATAGGGTTTTGTGGGTACTAAATCAGTTAATACCTATTTGTCCCTTAACAAGCACTCAATAATGTTTTTAACTAATTTATTGTTACTTTTTAATCATAGTTTGATTGTAAAGGCAGGCACACATTTAAAATAAAAGCTTAGTTCTCCATTTTGAAAATAAGGGAAGACACTTCTCCCTACCTCTCCCTTTTTGTTTCAGAATTTTTTTCTGTCTTTTTCAAATGTATGTAAATCTTTATAATGACAAAATAAGCCTCTTGCCAGTCTCACTGAGAAATGTTTCCTCAAGGACCTGGGAAACGTCTTTTTGAAATGTGAGCATTAAATGAGATAGTGCCCCTGTCTCTCAATTACTGTGGAAGGGTAGACATCTAATTCAGTGGGCACCTTGTTCCAATTTGCAAAACTGCTTCCTGTCATAAAGATGAGAGAAGTTTTTTTCTCCTGCAGCTAAAGCCAATTCAAGTAGTCTTTCCAATGTAGAGGTGGGAAGGAGGGAGCTTTTTTTGTGTCTGCTTTTTCTCAGTTGCTTTCAGTGCAAAATATCCTTATGCCAGAGTGGCACATTTTGGGGTGGCATATTCTGAACCTCTTCACTGTGCATCACTTTCTGGTTTAATACTTGTTGTGAGAAACAAACTCACCTGTCGAAACCCAAAGAATGGACTCAGAGACCCAGAGAACAGCGAAAGTGAGACTTTTAATGATGGTCTTGCAAGATTGGGTGTCTGGCTTGCAGGCAGCATTTCAACAAGCACAGTTTCAACAAGCAATTTATCCCCTAGTGCGCAGGTCCCTCACCCGGTTCCTCATAGGCTGAGTACTATGGGGTCACAATCTTCCTGGACGTCACCTATTGATTGTTAGACAGGGGCTTTAGGTGCCTTTTTGAGGCGGGGGGGGATTGCCTTGCTGCATTTTGTTGCAGCCCACAATGCATTGCAATTCTAGTTAGCTCAGGGGCTCTTCAAGTATTTGACTTAATGACCTAAGCAGCTGGGCAGGCTGATAAGAACAGAAAAACCGAGCTATATCACAGAACGGTTAACTTTTATCTTAGACTAAACTTCTTTGGTTTGGGTGAGGGCAGCTAAGCCCGGGGGAAGGGGGAGGAAGGGGGAGGCCGACAAGCAGGCATCAATTATTCAAGCAGGGGCCTAATATATCCTGTTTCTTCTGTAGTTTGCTGACCTGAGCCTATTTAAGACACTTTGTCTTGGAAATGGGCCACTGTATACATTATTTCCTTCACTTATTCAATAATAAAACCATTTTGTCTCTACTATCTTTGTGGAGAGGTTTTCTGAGCTAGGAGAAGACTCCTTATATTTCCCCAACACCAACCAATAAAACTTTACTAGGCACCTGCCTGTGCCAGGCACAGTCTTCCTTCTCACTGTAGCAGAGCTGGGAGGCACCATGGGACGTCACATCCACTCTTTTCCCCCATCACAAAAAGGACACAGCTCTGCTTGCTGGGAGAACACAACCCTGTGTCCTGAGGGGCCTCCTTCTCCCTCTCCCTCTCCCTCCCCCTCCCCTCCCCCTCCTCTGTCCACTTTCTCTCAGTCCCTTTTTGCCCCTTTCACTTAACATAGAAGGTAATTAAATTATTCAACTGGTTTCAAGATTTGTCCTCAGTAATTCTAGTGAATGTTTACTAAGTGCTTGCTACATGCCAGCTGTTGTGTTGTGCATTTACCTGCATTATTTTATTTAATCTACACCTAGGACCCTATAGAGTAGATACTATAATTCTCACCATATTATGGATGCAGAAGCTAATGGAAACGGATTGAGTAATTTCTCATGGTCATAATGGTGATGGAGCTGAGATTCATACTCCGGACCCACAGGCCCTCAACCTCTGCTAGGTGGGGCAGATGTGAGTCATGATGGAATACCAGAAGACATGGGAAGCTCCCAGTGGAAGGTGACACTCAGGGGGTGGGCCAAAGAGAGTGGAGAGGGAGGAGAGGGCTTCAGGGAGGTTAGTCTTCCTCCCCACTCCCAGTTCCCCAGAGCCCTTCTCCAGAGAACCACGATTCAGAGGTTCTCATGTCTTTCCCCAGCTGGAGGGGCAGGGTGTCCTGGTGTCCCTTCCCAGGTATCCAGGGCCCACCTACAATTCTTGGTTATACTGGGACACTGCAGGGGCCAGGGGGTACATATATACAGGGGCAGGCCCCTGACTGGGATGTAGCAGAGTCCACTTTTTTGGCTGCTGGCTTAAGGACTGTCCATTGCAGGCCCTGACCAGGGGTACTGGAGCTGTTGACACCAGGGAGAGTATCATTGGCTTCCCCAGGGCTCCAGGGCTGTTGAAGGAGGCTGCAGGCGGAGAATTGCTGCCAAGCTGCCTTCTTTGCTCTCCTGCCCAACAGGCCCAAGGCAAAGGAGGAAAATTTACAGAATACAAAGACCTAAGTTAAAATCTCAGACTATGCTTCAGCCACACAAGCATGTACATACACCTATGCATCCTTGTCATTTTAAATAGATAGGAATGTACAAGCAGACCTCATTTTATTGCAGTTTGCCTTATTGCCCTTTACAGATATTGCATTTTTTCACAAATTGAAAGTCTGTGGCAACCCTACATCAAGGAAGCCTAGGGTGCCATTTCCCAATAGCGTGTGTTCACTTCATGTCTCTGTGCTACATTTTGATGGTTCTTGCAATATTTCAAGTCTTTTCATTATTATTATATCTGTCATGGTAATCTGAGATCAGTGATCTTTAATATTACTATTGTCATTGTTTTGGGGTGCCACAAACCACACCCATATAAGACAGAAAACTTCATAAACGTTGTGTGTTCTGACTGCCCCATTGACCGGCTGCTCTCTCATCTCTCTCCTTCTCCTCAGGCCTTCCTACTCCCTGGGACACAACAATATTAATATTAGGCCACCTAATAACCCTATGGTGGCCTCTAAGTGTCTAAGTTAGAGTCTCACATCTGTTGCTTTAATTAAAAAGCTAGAAATGGTTAAATTTTGTGAGGAAGTCATGTTGAGAGCCAAAGTAGGCTGAAACCTAGGCCTCTTCTGCCACTTAGCCAGGCTGTGAATGCCAAGAAAATGTTCTTTCATGAAGGAAATGGAAAATGCTACTCCAGTAAACACAAGAATGATAAGAAGGTGAAACAGTCTTATTGCTGATGTGGAGAGAGTTTGAATGGTCTGGCTGGAAGAACTAACCAACCACAACACTCCTTTAAAGCCAAAGCCTAATCCAGAGCAAGGCCCTAACTCTCTTCAATTCTGTGAAGGCTGAGAGGTGAGGAAGCTGCAGAAGAAAAGTTTGAAACTAGTACAGGTAGGTTCATGAGGTTTAAGGAAAGAAGCTGTCTCCATAACATCAAAGTGCAAGGTGAAGCAGCAAGTGCTGATGGAGAAGCTACAGCAAGTTATCCAGAAGACTCAGCTAAGGTCACTGATGAAGGTGGCTACACTAAACAACAGATTTTCAGTGTCAGTGAAACACTATTATATTGGAAGAAGATGCCATCCAGGACTTTCATAGCTAGAGAGGCGAAGTCAATGCCTGGCATTTAGGCTTCAAAGTTTCAAGGACAGGCTGGTTCTCTTGTTAGGGGCTAATGCAGCTGGTAATTTTAAGTTGGAGCCAATGTTTATATACCATTCTGAAAATTCTAGGGCCCTTAAGAATTGTGCTAAATTGACCATGCACGGTGGCTCATGCCTATAATCCCAACACTTTGGGAGACCAAGGTAATAGAAACTCTTGAGGCTAGGAGTTTGAGATCAGCCTCAGCAACATAGTGAGACCACATCTCTACCAAAAACTTAAAACTTAGCTGGGCATGGTGATATGTGCCGGTAGTCCTAATTACTGGAGAGGCTGAAGCGAGAGAATCACTTGAGCCTAGGAGTTAGTTCGAGGATATAGTGAGCTATGATCATGCCACTGCACTCCAGCCTGTGTGACAGAGTGAGACATCGTCCCTTAAAAATAAAAAGAAGACAATGATGAATGTTGTTTTCATGCCTGCTAACACAGCATCCATTTTGCAGCCTGTGGATCAGGGAACAATTTCTACTTTTAAGACTTTCCATCTAAGATATATATTTTATAGGGCTATAGCTGCCATAGACAGTGATTTCTCGCCTATATCTGGACAAAGTAAATTAAATATCTTCTGGAAAGCGTTCATCATTCTAGATACCATTAAGAACATTCATGATTCATGGGAGGAAATCAGCATATCAACATAACTGAAGTTTGGAAAAAAGTTGATTCCAACCCTCATGGATGATTTTGAGGGCTTTAAGCCTTCACTGGAGGAAGTCACTGCAGCTTTGGTAGAAATAGCAAGAGCTAGATTCAAAGTGGAGCCTGAAGATGTAACTGAATTGCTGCAATCTTGTGATCAAACTTGAACAGATGAGGAGTTGCTTCTCATGGATAAGCAGAGAGAGTGTTCTTGAGATGGCCTCTACTCCTGGTAAAGATGCTGTGAACATTGTTGAAATGACAACAAAAGATTTAGAATATTCCATAAACTTAGTAAAGCAGCAGCAGGATTTGAGAGGTCTGACTCCAATTTTGAAAGAAGTTCTACTGTGGGTAAAATGTTATCAAACAGCATCCCATGCTACAGAGAAATCTTTCATGAAAGGAGAGTCAATTGATGCAGCAAACCTTATTGTTTTCTTCTTCTTCTTCTTCTTCTTATTGAGATAGAATCTCACTCTGTCACCCAGGCTGGAGGGTAGTGGTGCGATCACAACTCACTACAACCTTGACCTCCTGGGCTCAAGCCATCCTCCTACCTCAACCTCCTGAGTAGCTGGGACTACAGGCACGCACCACCATGCCAGACTAATTTTTTTTGTTTTTGTTTTTGTTTTTTGTAGAGACAGAGCTTCTCCACATTGCCCAGGCTTATTGTTGTCTTATTTTAAGAAATTGCCACAATCACCCTAACCTTCAGCAGCCACCACCTTGATCCATCAGCTGCCATGAGCATTGAGGCAAGACCCTCCACCAGCAAAAAGGTTACAACTTGCTGAAGGCTCTGATAATCCTTAGCATTTTTAACAATAAAGCATTTCATTTTATTTTATTAATTATTAATTTATTTTTGAGACAGAGTTTCACTCTTGTTGCCCAGGCTGGAGTGCAATAGCACAATTTCAATTCACTGCAACCTCCACCGCCTGGGTTCAAGCAATTCTCCTGCCTCAGCCTCCGTAGTAGCTGGGATTACAGGCATGCGCCACCACGCCCAGCTAATATTTTGTATTTTTAGTAGAGATGGGGTTTCACCATGTTAGTCAGGCTGGTCTCAAACTCCTGACCTCAGGTGATCCGCCCGCCTCAGCCTCCCAAAGGGCTGGGATTACAGGCGTGAGACACCACGCCCGGCCCTATGAGACTCATATTATTGCGATATTTGCTTTATCATCATGATCTGGAACGGAACCCACAATGTCTCTGAGGTGTGCTTGTACTGGGTATCCTGTCTTCTGCCACCATCCCCAACCCTCTTTTTTTCTTTTTTCTTTTCTGAAGATAGCTTAGTGCTATTTCCATATTGGTACTGTAGCTCTGCCTCATTTTTAATCATGGCTTACTTATTGAATGCTTATTATCCTGCTCCTGACAAAATGATGAGGTATGCACATTCTTATCTGTATTTTATAGATGAGGAAACCAAGCTGCCATTTGTTGAAGTCACAAAGCCTGAGCTTACTAGCTCAGGATGTTAACTCCAGCATGCGGTGATATAGGTGATAATGTATGTGGAAACTCAGAGCTGCGGCTGATGTGAGGTGCTTCTCAGTAGATGCTACTCTCTCCCTGGAGAAACATTCACTGCTGGACTCTGGACAGAAATAGAATGGGATACTGGGCACCATTCCTCAGCCTTCAGCCACAGTAATGTTGGACATGGCTGGCTCTCTCTGGCTTAGGTGGCAGTCTTCGGAGGTCACGGAGCAGCCTTTCCAATCACCCCTCTGACCCTATTCTTGCTAGGTCAGCAGAGCAGTTCAGGCCCTCCCAGCCTTCCCCTCTAATGCCCTCCTCAGAAATGGCTCTCTAGGAACTAACAGTTTCCCAAAGCTTGACGCATCTGCCTGGTGGAAAGGTTCTCCTGCTGATGAGATAATGAAGCCCTCAGCTCGAGCAGGGGCAAATTAGAGTGTCTGTGTGGGGGTATCTACTGCCAACACACCCCTCCTCGGTGCCACCCACCCCTACCTTGGTGGGGCAGTGAGGGGTTCATGCAGTAGCTGAGGCTGGACCCTTGAGGGAAACTGGGCTCTTGTTTTCTTCCTTCCACACAGATTTGCTTTCATCTATTTGGTTTTACTCTGGGGATGGAATGAAATGTGGGTGGAGGCTGCTGGTGCCCTCGGTGGTCTGACTGCCCCCTCTCCTTCCACCACTCCCTTCATCTGGCTGAAGTCCAGCTGCCTCAGGTAAGGGATCAAAGCTGTTTTGTGCAAGAAAAAGGCAAAAGCTGCTAAGAGCTTCGTGAAGAGAGGGTATTTGGTCTCACGCCCTTTCATTCGGAGTGACAGAGGCAGGTTGTTCATATGGACGAGGGCGCTGATCCATGCCAGGGACCTGAGCCGGGAAATTCAGGGCTCTGGAGTATTTCTGATAGGGCCCTGAAGAATTCCCACAAGAAGAGTTAACATTTTATTTATTTATTTATTATTTATTTTGAGACAGTGTCTCACTCTGTTGTCCAGGCTGGAGTGCAGTGGCACAATTATGGCCCTCTCAAACTCTCAGGCTCAACCGATCCTCCCACCTCAGCCTCCTGAGTACCTGAGACTACAGGTGTGGGCCACCACACCTGGCTAATTAAAAATTTTTTTTTGTAAAGACAGGGTCCCATGTTGGCCAGGCTGATCTTGTACTCCTGGACTCAAGCGATCTGCCCACCTCAGCTTCCCAGAGTGCTGGGATTACAGGCGTAAGCCATGGTGCCCAGCCAAAGTTAACATTTTGGATGTAACAAAGACTCAAACATTCACTAGGTAAAAATGGACCATCGTTTCTTTAGAATGGAATAATTTTCAGAAGCCCTGCTCAATTTCTAGGAAAACCCTATGGTGAGGACACCCATGATAGTGTTTGAGTAATGACCATGGCAGGTTGGCCCCAGGCCAGTCACTCACTCAACCAGGCCTCCAAGCCAGAGAAGCACAAAGCCAGGGGACATAATGGCAGCAAACAGATTTGAAATCTAAACTTTTGAAGAGCTCAGCCTGAGGGTACTCCTTTGTCTTGTAATTCTTTGTGAAAACTAGTTCTTATAGAAGAACTAGTGGGTTTTTTTGTTTAATTGGGAAATAAATTGAATTGAACTCTGCTGCAAATCCTTTACCCTGAGAATAACAAAGTACACAGATTGGGTGGCTTAAAACTATGAAACTGATTTTCTCATGGTTCTGGAGGCAGAAGTCCAAGATCAAGGTGTCAAGAGGCTTGGTTTCTCCTGAGGCCTCTGTTTTTGGCTTGCTCATGGCTATACCACTCTGTGTCCCCATGAGGTCTTTCTTCTGTGCACACATACTGTCTGTGTCTAAATTTCCCCTTCTTATAAAGGTATCCATTGGATTGAATTAGGAACCACCCAAAATGCCTCACTTAACCCTAATTACCTCCTTAAAGACTCTACCTCCAAACATGAAGTTTAGGAATTCAACATATTTTTTTGAGGACATGGGAAGAAACACAATCCAGCCCATAATATCCATTAATCTTTATGTATAAAGACACATTTTCCCCAAAATGAGGATTAGAATGTAATTATAATTTGGTAACCTGTTTTCTAAAAAAATTTAAATGTGCTTTTCTATGCTAATTTTCTATGCTAATGTCTATGCTAGTTTCTGATTCAAGATTGGTGGCCTAAGTAGATGCATTTGCCTCCCATCCCCTCCTAAGACTGAATTGATAATAAGTGCTCACACTTACTGGTGCTTACTATGTGCCAGGCACTGTTCTAACTACTTCGGCTGTATTAAATTACAGTCATGCGTTGCTTAATGATGGGGCTAGGCTCTGAGAAGTGAGTGGGTAGGCGATTTTGTCCTTGTGCAGATGGAGTGAACTTACACAAACCTAGATGGTGTAGCCTACCATACACCCAGGCTATAATGGTACAGCCTATGGCTCCCAGGCTACAAATCTCTATAGCAAGTTACTGTATGAATGCTGTAGGCAATTGTAACACAATGGTAACTCTGTGTGTATCTAAACATAGAAAAGGTATGACTTCACTAGCAATAGGAATTTTTCAGCTCCACTATAATCTTATAGGATCACCATTATATATGGTCAACAACGGACATTATATGTGTCCGTTGTTGACCATAAAAAGTCATTATATGGAGCATGACTGTATTTAATTCTCACCACATTGTGAGGTAGGTATTATTATTCTTATCTCCATTTTGTAGATGCTAAGAGGTGAAGAAAGAGTCCATGGTGTCTACTGGGAGTGTTGATAGGCTTCAGAGAAAAGCTGGAAGAGGGAGTGGCTCAGCGGAGCTCCACTACGGTCAGGGGTGCCTGTGTCTCTGGCGTGCACACACTGTAGCGTGGTCCTCTCACACTGCGGGTAGCCGTGTGCCCTGACTCCTGCCATCCCACCGGGGGTGCTGTTTGCCCTGACTCCTGCTGTCCCTCTGGGGTGCCGTGTGCCCTGACTCCTGCTCTCCCTCTGGGGTGCCGTGTGTCCTGACTCCTGCCGTCCCACCAGGGGTGCTGTGTGCCCTGACTCCTGTTGTCCTTCTGGGGTGCTGTGTGCCCTGACTCCTGCTCTCATCCCTGCTGTGCACCTTATTCTCAGCACCTAGCTGGGCACCTCATACATGACACAGGTGTATAAATATTTGTTGAAATGTACATACATTAATAGGAGCATCCTGAAAGCCTCTCTAATAAAATTATTCTTATATTTTTAAAGGTTTTGAAAACATTTTTAAACTTCCTGGAGCTAGAGGGTAAACATTCTCAGTTTAGTGAGTTCTGTTTCTGGCCACAGTTGAATAGAACATGTTTTTCTTACTAAATGAGAGAAAAGAACTAAAGAAAAGCAGAAACCCCCCTTATGCTTCTTCCAGAAAAAAAACCTTGCCTAATAGGGCTGGACGTGGTGGCTTATGCCCGTAATCTTAGTGCTTTGGAGGCCAAGGTGGGAGGATCGCTTGAGGCCAGGAGTTTGAGACCAACCTGGGCAACAAAGTAAGACCCCCATCTCTACCAAAAAAAAAAACAAAAACAAAAACAAAAAAAACCTTGGCTGAGGGCAACAGCATTAGTACTAGGATCTCCCTTCACCATTTGCAAAGCATTTTTCAAGCTGTACAGGTTAGGGCCTGAAATGGAAATCGCTGCTCACCTAGTATGAATGACAGTGTTCTCACTGTCCCCTTGCCATTTGACTCCATGTCACACACCTTGTTTCTCCAAGATCATCATCACCCGGGATCACTCTTCAGCCCAGAGAGCTCTGCACTCCTTCTCTCACCCTGTGTCTCATCTCACACCCCCTCAGCCCAGCACACACCAGGAAGCCCTCCTCTCCTGTACATGTCCTCTCTCTGCGAAAGCCCTACAGAAAAGTCCCTTCCACTATGAAGCTTTACCAGACCCACTCCCCACTCCCGCCACTCAGCCCTTTCTTTGCCCCTGGGTTCCACAGTGCGCAGTGCCTGATTCCTTCGATGCAGGTATCGACCAGTAATTCTCCTGCTCTCCCTAGCACAGAAACACAGAAGGGCCATATCACTGGCCCTGAGGAATCCATGTTGTCAGAAACGTGATGCTCACTGTTCCGAGGTACAGGCCCAGCACCGCATTTACATGCTGGAAGGATGTGTTGTCATGATGACTGATAGGGTTGTCAACGGCTGGACAGTCATTGTCCTTGTCCACCCTTTCTGTTTCACTCATCGGATTTTTAAGAGTTCTGAATCACTGGAATGGCTTCTCAAAAAGATCATTGCAAACATTTACCGTCCTCACTTTAGTGATCAACATATATTCTGATACTTGGTTAATTTTTTTTTTTTTTTAAGACAGAGTTTCACTCTTGTTGCCCAGGCTGGAGTGCAATGGCACCATCTCGGCTCACTGCAACCTCTGCCTCCTAGGTTCAAGTGATTCTCTTGCCTCAGCCTCCCAAAGTAGCTGGGATTACAGGTGCCTGCCACCACGCCCAGCTTTTTTTTTTTTTTTTTTTTTTTGTATTTTTAGTTGAGACGGGGTTTCACCATGTTGGCCAGGCTGGTCTTGAACTCCTGACCTCAGGTGATCCACCCCCCTTGGCCTCCCAAAGTGCTGGGATTACAGGTGTGAGCCACCGTGCCCAGCAGGTTAATTTTGGTTTTTTTTTTTTAATATTTATTACTATGGTTTATTATAAAGGATACAACTCAGGAACAGCCAAATGGAAGAGTCAACAGCCGAGTGGAACAGGGCAAGGTCTGGGAGGTGGGAGGGTCCCAAATGCAGAAGCTTCTATCGCCATGGAATCAGGGTGCACCTGATGCTTAGTTAGCATTTAAAAGCCATTTTGTTGCCTCCTTTTGCATCTGTCTCCTTATTGCGTGGAATAAGAAGAAATCAAGATGTGGCAATGAGATGAATGGCTCTGTCCTCCTGCAGCTCCACCCTCCTGTTTTCCTAGAGCTACTCAGGCTAGATAAATTGATCTCAGTCATAATTGTGAAGAGACAGTCCTAATCACACCACTTGCAATTGCTCATCTCTCTTACCAAAAAGAAAATTCCCAGGTTCCAAGTGCTTTGCCCTCTGAGAAAAAATTTAAAGAACAACAAAATGTGCATAGCCCTTATTAGCATGGGTTCTCTGTGTCCCCAGGAGAGGACATACTGTACAGGAAACACAAAGTTCTACATTTAGGGGAGTATAAACAGGCAATTCTGAAGAAACGATTTTAAACAAGTAATTGCTAAAGGAACAGAGCTTGAAAGAAAGTTTAAAAAAAGGAAGACACCCACAAGATAACTGATTGCCTATTGTCGTAGGTCGCTTGTCCTTCAGAAAGGAAACGAGACTCCAGCCTCCCTTGTTGCACAGATTTGCAGCAGGATGGTGATAAACTGCAACTCTGTCCCTACTCAGCCTTCTTCCTGGCGTGGAACAGGTTTTCACCATGGGCATCCACAGAACAGTGCCAGATGTAGGGCACTGTGAAATGGACAAGGGTTTTCTATCTAGGTGATAACTGTGGTCTGAGCCAATTCTGATCCATGTGTATGAATCCCCAGGCAGACCCCTAAGCCTTGAAGAAAAAAGATGGTCTCTTGATCCTGCAAAGTCTGGATGCAAGGGGAGGGAGCAGTGAGAAATGGGCAGGAGTTGCTTTAAGTAAAGTCCCTGAGAGGGCAGTGGGATTTGCTGAACCCCCTTTCTAGGCATCCTGGTCAACCACAGCCTGAGAGAAGAATGGTGGGGAGGGAGCCAGCTTAGAGGGCTTTCTGGCAAGGGGTTAAGACACCATGGGCTGAAATTCAGCGGTGGCAAAGGAGGAATTCTCTTTCAAGTCAGCAGATTTACATCTCAGTCTGGTGGCCTTGGGTAAATCCCTTCACCCCTTGGAGTCTCAGTTGCTAAAATGCAAAATGGGAGAGTCATCCAAGTGACACTAGATCTTTCAAGATAAAACTAGACAATGTGCATTAAAAACACATATGAAACTAAACTTACTTTGACCACATGATTCAGCGATCCTGCTGCTGGTGTTTACTCAGAGAGGCTGAACACTTATGGCCACACAAAAACTTGCACACAGATGTTTACAGCAGCTTCATTCATAATTGCTAACACTTGAAAGCAACCAAGACTTCCTGAACTTGGTGAATGGATAAACTATAGTATATCCAGACCATGGAATATTGTTCAGTGTTAAAAGGAAATGCACTATCAAGCCATGAAAAGACATGGAGGAACGTCAAATGCATATTACTAAGTGAAAGAAGCCAATCTGAAAAGGCTACATGCTGTATGATTCCAACTATTTAACATTCTGGAAAAGGCAAAACTACAGAGACAGTAAAGAAATCAGAGTTAGGGAGGGATGAATAGACTGAACACTGAGGATTTTCAGGGATGAAACTATTCTGTATGATACTACAAGGGTGAACCATTTGTCCAAACCCATACATTATACATTTGTCCAAACCCATAGAATATACAGCACCAAGAATGAACCCTAATGTAAACTCTGGACTTTGGGTGATAATGATGTGTCAATGTAGATTCATCAGTTATAACAAATGGACCCCTCTGCTGGGGATGCTGGTAGTGCAGGAGGTTGTGTGTAGGGTGGAGAGGGGAATGTGGAGAATCTCTGTACTTTCTAATAAATTTTTCTGTGAACCTAAAACTACTCTAAAAAATAAAGTATATATATAAATTCTCTACAAAGGAAAGTATAATTAATTCTATAGGTGTTATTTCTATAGTAACACCTGTGGAAATAAATGACTATTACTCACAACATGCCACAGACTGCTACTTTAGAAGTAAGCTCCCAATCACAGCTCTTGAATCACACATGCAAATAGGACAATCAGGCTGTAGAAGTGGCTTGGAGATCCCCAGAGGAGGTCCCCCGAAGATTGTAGGGATGACAAGCCTTTGGAAAGCCAAGTGTGGTGACTTCACTTGGGTTCAAATGAAGCCCTTCGCAGGACTCGCAGTCCCACCCCCCACCCCCCATGAGAATGCCACAGTAGTACCCAAAGGTTAGGAAGGAAAGCTGAGAGTCAGGTTTTGATCTAAGAGGGAGGGGCAAGGAGCTTTGGCAAAGGCCTGAGGGGCAGAAGAACACCCGGGACATGCTTGCTGTATATTTCTTGGAGCCAAGATTTAGTAACCTGCTGGTATTTCTGATTTTTTATTCTTTTCTACCTTCCCTGCCCTCCAAAGAGAATGTTGTGTCATCCCCTCAGCATTAAATTTAAAAACTAAATGTGATAATATATGTTAAGGCGCTATATACATTTTTAGTGACATTATTTCTATTACTTTAATTCATCACAGAAATCCCCAGGCTGCTGCCTAAAAAGACTTGCCTCTTGGCCAATCAGCCCTGCTCTACATTTTAATGAGGGAGAAAAGGGTGGAAAGAGACAGGCTGGATGGGAGAGGCTGCAGAGGTTAAAAAGAGGCAGTGGCAGGAGGAAAGACAAAAGGAAGAAAAATAAGCAGACCAGGTATGGCAGAGTGCTGGGGTGATGGGTTGCATGGAGAGAGACCTCAGAGAAGCTGAGGCAGAGAGGGAACTGGGGAGGATCAGAAGTAGACTGTGGTGGGCCATGGACTGGAATCTCTTTCAAGTTCTTCAGGAAATGTGAGTAAATATTGGAATAAACATGGGAAACCTTTATAGTTAATGTTGGCTCTTGGACACTTCTATCCGACCCTATGCAGAGAACAGGACTGATTGTCCTATTTGCATGTGATTCAAGAGCTGTGACTGGGAGCTCACTTCTAAAGTAGTAATCTGTGGCATGTTGTGAGTATGGCAAGCTTTATTAATATCAGGCACAAAATTCTGGGATAATAATAAAAGCACTGAGAATGGCAGTGGTGATTTATAATGATGACATAAAACACTGATGGTATGCTTACCATGCGCCAGGCTCTATGCTAAGTGTGTAGGTGCATTTGATGTTCAAAAAATACTACAGGGGAGGTATTCTTGTGATACTTAAACCAACCAACAGACGAGGAAACTGAGGCTGAGAGAGGGTAAATGATAAGTCCAAAGACATTTCTATTATGTCAGAGCCAGGTTTGTTACAGTGGGTAGCTAGTCGGGTATAAGCAGGGCAGGAGAGGGCTCCCACACACACCAGGAGTGTCAGGCGACCGTCAGGTCATGGTCAGGCTGTTGTTAACAGTCTCTCTAATGTAGTAATTAGTCGCAGACAGCACCAGGGAAAGGCAGTCTCCTAATAGATAGAAGACAGCTGAAACTGGTGATCACAGCTTCCCAATAAGATCTCAGGAGTTGGGAGAACTAACACAAGACCTGGGAAGTATGCCAATGTAGAAAACCCCAAGTCAGAAAGTCAAATCGTGCACTTGATCTCCCAGGTCACCTACTTGGCCCTCTTCCAAGTGTACTTTCCTTCCTTTCATTCCTGCTCTGAGGCTTTGAATAAACTTTTACTCCTGTTCTAAAATCTTCCTTGCCTCTCAGTTGAATTCTTTCTTCTGAGGAGGCAAGAATTGAGGTCGCTGCAGACCTGTATGGATTCACCACTGGTAACATATTTTGGTGCCATGTGACTGAGATACCTTCCAATGCTAACAGGTTTTGAATTCAAATAGTGTAATTTCAAAGCAGAGGCTCTGAAATGGATGTGTGTATGACATGCTGGTGGAGTGGGAGATTGCCATATAGTAAAATATTCAGTTATTCCTAGAAAAAGGGTGCTGGGAAGACAACTGCACTAAGCCAGGTCACTTACCCCCAGCAAGGCTAGATAGCTTCTGCTGGGCTGCCCTCAGCAGAGGGTTGCTACTTTCCATTTGGGTGAGATTAAGATGTCTTCATGCTATTTTCAAAGTCCTTCACCAGGCTCTGCTGACCTCTCTTCCTGGCCACTCTGAAGCCCACACCCTGATGGGGCCTCACCAATCAACACTAGCAAATTTGGTTCAGTGGCTCCTTGATCTAGCCATCCTGCCATCTTAACTGGATGCTTTTCTCCAAGCAGTAAGCAGCCAGCAACACTGGCCCTCATTTCACTTGGATTCTTGCTAATTTAAAGCAATGTGACATCAGATGGCCAGAAAGCATCAGAAGTAGGTCCCAGGAGGACAGTGAGGCTTTATAGTGACATTGGAACCACACTGCTCTGGGTGAGCATCAGAGGTACTTCGAGGCAGGAGACACAGTGGGGAGAGCCTAGAGAAAGAAGAGGCAAATGCTGGTCACCACCCTGCCAGGAGGGCTGGGATTGTGAGAAAACGTGAGACGTGGCCTGGAGAATCCAGGAATAGCAGGCAGTAGTGGGTTCGAGGGAGCTGAGGTCCGTGCAATTTCAGGTTGTGGTGAAGACAATGAAATGTTTTCCTCCCAGGCTGATGTAGCCCCAGAATCATAGGTCTTGTTGCTGACTCGTTTGTCTTAGGGTGATCCCTTTCATCAATGTCACAAAGTCCTTGTGTAGGTCATGTTTCTGAGTCCACATTCGTTGTCTGAAGTAGCTCCAAGTTCAAAGCCCAAAATGACGATTCGTAGAGCAGCTCACTGAATACATGTACATGGAGATTTATACTGAGCAGCTCATGGTCAGGGAAAGAATTCGAAACATAGAAATTTCCTCCCCTGCAAAAAGGCTACAAACTGGCAGATTTCTTAGGGTGATAGCCTATGCTTTCCTCTGAGAACTTCTCAGTGAATTAGTAAAAGACTAATCGTGTCTCTATCTCTGATTACCACTGGCTGCAATGAAGACCAGACTTCCCTTGGAGCAACAGGATGAGCCTGGAGGGCAGACTCCATGGGGCCATCGATTCCCTCATCATTATGGGTCAAGGCAGTAGTCTGAGAGTCAAAGACCTATTAGCGATAATGCAGTCAAAATGGAAACTCAAAATGGTTCAAGCCCAAGGCAAGAGCAGAATCTGTGAATTAAGAGATTGAGTCATCCTTTCTAAACGTAGAAAAAATATATCAATTTATAGATTGTCACCTCAGCACCTGAGAGGGAGTTCAGAGAAACAGAAAAAGTAGGAGTTTGCAGAAGCTGAAGTTGGCTTATATTCTGCTAGATATTTCTAATAATAATAATAATGTTTACACAATATTATCATGAGTCAGGCATTGTTCCAAACATCTTACATATGTTAACTCATTTAATCTGACCACTGTGTGACCACCTCACTGATATGACCAGTGCAGGCTGCCTACTCCTCTAAGTCTCTCCTTGATTTATAGTGTAATGCTTTCAGGACCAATGGAAACTAGAGGTGACCTGGGCTCATGTGATGTAAGGAATAACTTAGTCATCAACCTTTACTGAATGCTTGCAAATCTGTCATGAGCCACTAAAGATGTTGACATTGGCTAAATGCAAATCTGTCTGTAAGGGATAACCCTTTACATTAAAAAATAATAATAAAAATAAACTTCCAGGTGTGGTGGCTCACACCTGTAATCCCAGCACTTTGGGAGGCCAAGGTGGGCGGATCATGAGGTCAGACAATCGAGACCATCCTGGCCAACTTGGTGAAACCCTGTCTCTACTAAAAATACAAAAAATTAGCTGGGTGTGGTGGCACACACCTGCAGTCCAAGCTACTCAGGAGGCTGAGGCAAGGGAATCGCTTGAACCCAGGAGGTGGAGGTTGTGGTGAGCCGAGATTGCACCACTGCACTCCAGCCTGGGTGACAGAGCGAGACTCCATCTAAAAAAAAAAAAAAAAAAAAAGTATCAACTATGTGTCAGGCATTTACATAAACATTATTTCATTTAATTTCCACAGTCTTACAAGGCAGGTGGTATTTGATGGAAACTGAGGCTAAGAGAGACCAAGAAACTCACTCAAGTTCTCCCAGTTAAAAAGTGGCGATACCAGGATTTGAGCCCAAATCCTAACTCTAACAACACCCAACAGGTTCCTCCTCCTGTACCTCATGACCTTAGCACTATGTTAATATCTTTTCATTTATTACTACTTAACTATATACATAAATTTTTTTTTTTTTTTGAGACGGAGTTTCGCTCTTGTTTCCCAGGCTGGAGTGCAATGGTATGATCTTGGCTCACTGCAACCTCTGCCTCCCTGGTTTGAGTGATTCTCCTGCCTCAGCCTCCTGAGTAGCTGGGATTACAGACACCTGCCACCACACCCGGCTAATTTTGTATTTTTAGTAGAGATGGGGTTTCACCATGTTGGCCAGGCTAGTCTCGAACTCGTGACCTCAGGTTATCCGCCTACCTCGGCCTCCCAAAGTGCTGGGATTACAGGTGTGAGCCACTGCCCCCGGCCTTAACTGTACATTCTAATAAATAACAACTTTTAAAAACATAACTACAGTACAGTAATTGCACCTGACAAAATTAACAATAATTCGCAATAAAGCCCATGTTTCGTTTTCTCTGGTTGTCTCAAATACACATATTTATTTATTTGTTTATTTTTAACATATATTTTTAGTTGGCTTGTTCAAATCAGCATCTAAACAAGATTTATACACTACATTTGGCAGATATGTTTTTAATTTTAAAAAATTTGAAAAATTTTCAAAGCTACAGAAAAGTTGAGAGAATAGTATAATGAACACCTGTCTACCTTTCAACGAGAGTTACTGAAGTTGGTATGTCTCTTAAATCTCTTTTCATCTGTCATTGTTCCCCATCTCTTTTTAAAAAGAGCCATTTATTTTTATATGAAAATAGGTAATTTGACCTGTTGAATTTCCCATGTACTTAATATTTCCAATTAATTATTCATGGTGTCATTTAATGTATTCTTCTCTGTCTCATATTTCCTATGAACTGGGAGTTCATTACATAATTCATTACATTCAGGTTCTTGGGTTTTTGGTGGGGAGAATAATACTCCATGATAATACTTCATAGGTGATGTTGTATACTTCCTTTTGTATCCATCAGGGTGCACATAACATCTGGCCAGTTTAACCTTGACCTTTGAGTTCAGGTGGTATCAACTCGATCCATGCAATGTAGAATTTCTCAGCAACTTTTAACTTAATGGCTTTAGCAGTCATTGATGGCTGTTGCCTGGAATCTTTATTTCTTTAGGGTTTGAGAACTGGTGATTTTGCAATTTTATCATTCTGGTTGCATTTACTACTTGTGCTTCTCTAAAAAAGCAAATAGCAACTATTTGATTGTTATAAGGTACAGTTTGTATAGGGAAGGCAGGATAATTATTTGATTCTTTTTCTTTATTAGTCAGTTTTCAGAATAATGAGTTGGTGTCCTAGCAACTATCAAAGGTGACTAAGGAGGTTTTACCTATTCTGGCAGAGGGGGAAGAGTGAAGTGGGATGAGGAGTATTATTTTTGAACCCAGAGACTTTTGTATATTTAATATATTTCAATCCGTTGCAGTAAATTTTATTTATTTTACTTATTTTTGGAGACAAGGTCTTGCTGTATCACCGAGACTGGAGTGTCACAGTGGCATGATCATAGCTCACTGAAGCCTCAAACTCCTGGCCTCAAGCAATCCTGCCATCTTGGCCTTCCAAAGGGCTGGGATTATAGGCCTGAGCCACTGCACCTGGCCAGTTGTTGTAATTGTTTTAAATGTTCAAGCTGTCTCATCTCTGGTCAATGGGAACCCCTTCAAGTTGGCTACCATATCATTTGATATGATCACAGTAATCTTTGACAGCTTCCTTGCTTTTAGGTATGACAAGATGTTCCAGATCAAGAAGTCCTTATTCTTTTTAGTGGAAAATGGCATTTAGAGTCCACAGTATAAGAACTAGGGGTGTTTCTTGTTATTAAGTTATTGCTCCTTCTAAATGCTTTCAGTGGACATAACTAGAAAATATTAATTTTTTAGGAAAACAAAAACAAATCATGAGGCCGGACATGGTGGTTCACGCCTGTAATCCCAGCACTTAGAGAGGCTGAGGCGGGCAGATCACTTGAGGTCATGAGTTCGAGACTAGCCTGTCCAACATGGTGAAACCTCATCTCTACTAAAAAATACAAAAATTAGCTGGGCGTAGGGCAGGTGCCTGTAATCCCAGCTACTCCAGAGACTGAGGCAGGAGAATTGCTTGAACCTGGGAGGCAGAAGTTGCAGTGAGCTGAGATTGCACCATTGCACTACAGCCTGGGCAACAAGAGCAAGACTCTGTCTCAAAAATCAAAAAACAAAACAAAACAAAAAAACCCACCAAAATCATGAGTTGATACTGATATTTTCAATTTAAAGTAAGAATTACAGGATTTTATTTAACCTTCCTGATTTTATAATTTGTACCTCTATGTTTTATCTCCTTACACTGTAAATCTGGGTTCTATCCTAACAATATTGAAGAAATATATCTGTTTTATCTTATTTTCTGGTATCAAAATAACAATATCACTGTATTATACTACCTACAATAAGACCACTGAATGCAGAGTAAGATTTATTGATATGTCTGTGGTTCTTTTTGGTTCTCAAGATAGACTCCACGAGAGATGTGTAGTGAAAATATTGTGGTCTCAAGTCATTTGAAATAAGGCTTCTGTGTGTGGTCAAGTCAAAAACTAGATTTATAATTAGATTTCCTTTTTCAGTTTGTGATTTTGAGGGAATTCTTTTTATTTCGTTAATTAAAATTATATAAAACATTCACTGGTTCCAAAATTCAACTCTAAAACAAGGTTCATTCAGGAAAGTCTAGCTTCTACTCAACTCCCTTCCTGTTCTCATCCTCTGGCAATGGTAACTTATTTCGAGTGTGTGTCTACAAGATCAATGACCTGAAGCTACAGCAAATTCTCTAGAAATCAGACAAAACTGAGGACTAGGTCCTCATGTCTAGGATGCAGAGCATCCAGCAGCATAGCATGGCTAGTTACAAGGCTACTCTAGGCCATCTTCAAGATTGGAAGGTCAAATCCTAACTGCATCATCTCCACTGAGGCATTCACTCATTCATTCATTCATTCACCCATTTATCTGTTCAGCACAGCACTAGGTTCTAGGGATACAGAGATAAATATACACCACTCGCTTCTCCCTGTGGCAGAGCTGGATATGGAGACAGGTCACTTGGAAGCAATGTAGTAAAAGCTATGATAGGTTTTGATGGCCAAGGTTGTCAGGATGGACCTGAGGAAGGGGCTAAACTCAGACTAGGGAGGGGTAGAGGTCACCAGTAAAGGTTTCCTTAAAGAGGTAGTACCTAGACAGAGTTTTAGGAAGAAGGAAGTGTTGATTGAGTTGAGGTTGGGAAGGGTGGAAAGTGAGAAGGCAATGCAGAGAGAGGAAATAGCAAACTAAGGCCCAAAGGTGTGAGTGAGCCAGGAGTCTGTAGCGAGTGATGAGTGATTTGCTATTTGGGGCAAGATGAGAAATAAAAAGAAGCAAGACTCATAGGACAGTCAGCAGAGAGATCTCAGAGGGCTCTTGGAGGGGCAGGGCCTGTCCAGCTGCCAGGTTTAGTTCTTTCCCTACCACCTCCAGCTCCCAGTTATGGGTTAGGCCATGCTCAAGTGATGCTACTTGTCTGCATGGCACAGGCCCATTGATTCACATAAGCCTATTGCTCTACTCTGTGTATCATCTGAAGCAGATAAGATGCCAGGAGGTCTTGGGCTTCCTGTCCTGCCATCGGTTATTTTGTGGGTAAGGAAGGCAAGTCCATTCCAATATCATCTAGCATCAAATATGAACTGGGAAGTAAGATTGGGATAAAACAGAACCACAAAGACAACAACAAAAGACAGAATTCTAAAGTAATGTGTTTTAAACTTTTGGATGGTGACCCTCAGTAAGAAATACATTTTATGTGGTGATCTTGTTCAAACACACACACACAGCCATTCACAATCACATATTGTATTAGTCAGGGTTCTCCAGAGGGACAGAATCAACAGGATATATGTATATATAAAAGGGAGTTTATGAGGGAGAACTGGCTCACAGGATGACAAGGTGAAATCCCACGATAGGCCATCTGCAAGCTGGGGAAGAGGGAAAATGGTAGTGACTCGGTCCAAGTCTGAAAGCCTCAAAAACAGAGAAGCTCACTGAAGGCTTTCAGTCTCAGGCCACCGAAGGCCTGAGAGCCCCCCAGAAGCCACTGCTGCAAGTCCCAGAGTCCAAAGGCCGAAGAACCTGGAGTCAGATGTCCAAGGGCAGAAGGAGAGGAGCAAGCCTCTCAGCAGAAAAAAGAGAGCCAGAAAACTCAGCAAGCAAAGCTATCGCGCCTTTTCCCACCTGCTTTGTTCTAGCCATGCGGGCAGCTGATTGGATGGTGGCCACCCACATTGAACATTCTCTCCCTGTTCGCTGACTCAAACGTCAATCTCTTCTGGCAACACCCTCACAGACCCACCCAGAAATAATGCTTCACCAGCCATCTAGGCATCTCTTAATCCAGTCAAGTTGACACCTAATATTAACCATCACACATGTATATAAATGAAATTAATATTTAATGAAACTGCTGGATGTAGTTGCTCATGTCTGTAGTTCCAGAACTTTTGAAGGCTGAGCCGGGAAGATCACTTGAGCCCAGGAGTTCAAGTCCAGCCTGGGCAACATAGCAAGACCCATTGCCTCTAGAAAAACACAAAAAGAAAGAAAGTAAAATTTAATGAAGCATTACTTACCCTTACTATGAACAGTGCAATCTAATCTTTTTTACTTTATTTTAATTCACTGAAAAGATGCTGGTTGCAATCCACTAAATTGATTTTCTAACCCATATATGTACTGTAGGTGGAAATCTGCAGTTTGAAAAACACTGCCTTTACTTGCCTGGGATTCCCCTTGAGGATCCAATGGGCCTCATGAGAGGAAACAAGTATGGTCTCTGAGGCCCTGGGACTGGCCTTGTCCATGGCCCACAGACCGTTTAGACCAGGGATCAGCAAACTATGGACTGTAGGCCAAATCTGGCCTGTCACCTTTTTAAATAAGGCCTGTAAGTTAAGAATACTTTTACATTTTTTAATGATTTTTTAAATACATAAAAACAATAAGAATATTTTGTGATATGATAATTATAGGAAATTTAAATTTCAAGGTCCATAAATATTTACAAGTCCATGACTATTTTTCAGTAAAGTTTTATTGGAATTAATTAATACAACTTTACTAGAACACGACCACATTCATTTGTTTACATATTGTCTATGGTTGCTTTTGCACTATATTGGTAGAGTTGAGCAACTGCTATGCAACTGTATGGTTTGTGAAGCCTAAAATATTTGTTACCTGGTCCTTTATAGAAAAAGTTTGTTGACAGGCCTGGTTTAGAAAACAGGCCTCCCAGCTGGGTGCAGTAGCTCACACCTGTAATCCCAGCACTTTGGGAGGCCAAGGTGGGTGGATCACCTGAGGTCAGGAGTTCGAGACCAGCCTGGCCAACATGGTGAAACCCCATCTCTACTAAAAATACAAAAATTAGCTGGGTGTGGTGGTATGTGCCTGTAATCCCAGCTACTTGGGAGGCTGAGGCAGGAGAATTGCTTGAACCCAGGAGGCGGAGGTTGCAGTATGCCGAGATTGCGCCACTGCACTCCAGCCTGGGTGACAGAGCGAGACTCTGTCTCAAAAAAAAAAAAAAAAGAAAAAAGAAAAAAGAAAACAAGCCTGCCTGGCTGCAGAGGCTCAGGGAGTGCATGGACTGCTCAGGCTGATTCCCATTTCTTTCTTTCTGTGAAGCCAACTTTTTGACTTGACTTCTTCCTCACATACTTCCTCTTCTATTTGTCCCCCTCATCCAAGTCCACTTTCGACTGCAGACAGTAGCCTCTCAGCCCACCTCTACCCCTCTCAGCTGGCCTAGATCTGGCTCAGCCTAAGGGCCCCTATTCAGCCCCTGCTCAGCCAGGAGAAGGGATTGGAGAAGGTGGGCAGAAAGCTGCAAAAGCAGTAGCTGCCATGGGAGGAGGAGAGGTGAGAGGCCCCTCCCAGCCTCCTGGAGGTTGACTCCCCTGAGCTGGGGACGTAGCTATGGGAGTTTTGCACCGAGGAGGGGAGGGAGGTTTCTGAGGGGCCCCCATGTGTTGTTCTGCATTGACCTTTGACCCTGCCTCAAGCGAAAGTGTCCTAAATTCTCCAGCATGGTGAGGGAGAAACTGCATGAACCTGAGTGTGCTCCTCAGGGGATGCTACATGCAACTGAAAGCCCTGTCTGGAACCATGAAGTGACTGGTTTGGGAAGGATGGGGAGGGAGGGAAGACCTTGGCCCTGCCACAGCTATGGCAGCTCAGGGATGCAGCCCCCAGCAGTGCTGACACAAGGGAGCCGGTTCCCATTCATGGGCTGAGAGGAGTGGCCCTCATCAGTGGAGCTGGAGAACACACGCAATCCAGTGACAATCTCGAAGACCCCTCCTAACCCATCCAGAGAGATGGGAGCAGCGCTGGGGAAGCTGCCAGGTCAGGGCCCCACCAGGCCTGACACGGAGAAGGACTTGTGCACAGTGGATGCAGGAGGCACCCGGTGCTGCAGGGAGGGGCTGGGGGTGCAGGAAGAGGGCGCTAATGTGTACTGAGCACCTGCTGCAGGGCCCACACCATGCTGAGCTGTTTGTGAGTGTTAACATGTTTACTCCTCTCCCAGCCTCTGAGCTAGGGTTTGCCCCCATTTGATAGGGCAGCAAACAAAGGTTCTAAAAGGTTGAGTGATTTTCCCAGAGTCATAGCTTGGAAAAGCTGGAATCCCAGGGATTCCACTCACAGGGGCACAACTCACAGATGATGTTCCATAATATTTTTATAGAAACACACACCTCTTTGACCAACCTCTTAAGACTATGATGTGAGCTGAGGAAAACCTGGGCCTTGAAGAAACCATCATAGCATAAAAGAACAAATAATGATCAGATCACCTTCTGGTGAGCAAGTGTCTCTGTGAGCACCCCCAGGCCCTGCACATTGTTGGTGGGAAACAAGTGCTTACTGCTTCACTAACAGACAGGAATTCCTGCCCAAGAGTGAGAGTACACTTTAGAAAGCAGCAAAAATAGCTAGTAATTTTTGAGCACTATGTGTCAGGCACTATTTAAGAACTTTACATGCATTAAGTTTTTTTAATCCTCAAGACAGTTTTATGGGGCTGATACTATCATCACCTCCATTTTACAGATAAGGATCCAAGCACAGAAAGGTTGCATAATTTACCGATAGCCACATAACACATACACAGAGGGATGAGGAGTTAAGCTCATACAGGCTTTCTCAGGAGTCAAAGTTTTTAGTTACCAAACTCTACTTCCTGCCTCCATGGTATCAATTATCTATGGCTACAGTGGTCTGCTTTTAGAAAAAAAAAAAGCCATACACACTGTATTAGTCCATTCTCACGCTGCTAATAAAGACATACCAGAGACTGGGTAATTTATAAAGGAAAGAGATTTAATTGACTCACAGTTCAGCATGGCTGGGGAGGCCTCAGGAAACTTACAATCATGGTGGAAGGAGAAGCAAACATGTCCTTCTTCACATGGGGGCAGGAAGGAGAAGTGCAGAGTGAAGCAGGAAAAGCCCCTTATAAAACCATCATATCTCCTGAGAAATCACTCACTATCATGAGAGCAGTAGCATGGGGGTAACTGCCTCCATGATTCAGTTACCTCCTACCAGGTCCCTCCCACGACACATGGGGATGTTGGGAACTACAATTCAAGATGAGATTTCGGTGGGGACACAGCCAAACCATATCACACACAAACTGCATTAAAACAGAAACAAATACAAAAAAAACTTCAGTGGCATACAATAAACACAAATTGCATTTAAAAAACAATAACAACAACAAAAACCCCACAAAACTTCAGTGGCATACAACAATAAACACTTATATAACTAGCAATTCTGCAGGGTTCTGCTGATGTCAGTTGGGCTTGTTCCTACATCTGCAGTCAGCTGTAGGCCAGCTGGGCAGCTCAGCTGATGTTGGCTGGGCTCACTGACACAGGGTAGGGTTGGCTGTCTGTTAGCTGAAACTACTGAGGGACTTGACTCCGAGCCAGGTATCTTTCATCCTCCAGCAGGCTAGCCCAGGTAGCATTCTCATGGAAATGGCAGGTGCAGGAACAGAGGTCCAATTGCACAAGCCCTTTAGAAGTCCTTGTTCATATAGCATTTACTATACGATTGTGTATAGTTTATCCTATTGGCCAAAACAAGTCACATGGCCGAGCCTGGAGTAATAGAAGATCCCTGCAAATGGAAGGATCCAGGAAGGGGTGAACAATGGGGCCCTTAACCCACTCAATCTACCAAATTGGTTTTACTCTATTTAAGTGAATGTTTTTTCCCTTCCGTCCTTATAGGTCTTATAGTAGTTCTCACACTACTGTATATCAGATTCACTAGGGAATTTATTTGGGAATGTACCAACTCCCAAGCTCAGAGATTCTGATTCAGTAGGTCTGAGGGAGGCCCACACATCTGATTTTTTTTTTGCAATGGAGTCTTGCTCTGTCGCCCAGGCTGGAGTGCAGTGGCATGATCTTGGCTCACTGCAACCTCCACCTCCTGGGTTCAAGCGATTCTCCTGCCTCAGCCTCCCGAGTAGCTGGGACTATAGGTGCGTGCCACCATGCCAGGCTAATTTTTGTATTTTTAGTAGAGACAGGTTTTCACCATATTGGTCAGGCTAGTCTTGAACTCTTGACCTCGTGATCCACCCTCCTGGCCTCCCAAAGTGTTGGTATTACAGGCGTGAGCCACCCCACCTGGCCACATCTGACTTTTAATAAGCAATCTGGGAGATTCTGATGCGCTTAATCTTTAAAAAACGCTATGCTAATCAGCTAGATTTTCAGCTAGCTTAGGGCTTCTGCTTCACTTCTCTTCTTTGAAATGATGATCCAATTCAGTGTTACAAACTCATCATCAGAGGCTATGCGCATGAGCCGAAATGTTCCCCTCAGTGTGAGCTCAGAGAGCCTGTGTGGCTGCAGGAGCTGCAGTGAGATCTTGTTTTGCAGCCTAAGGTAATACTTATCTTGTATTAAGCTTGCTGGGCAGATGTTTCCAAGCAGAAAATGCACCGCACAGATGGAACTTATTCACAGCAACCAAGAATGAAAGAAAACCCTAGGCAAGTCAGTGTATCTGGATGCAGATTCTGACCAAGTTGATACTAGAGATTGGTAGTTGGAAGAGATTAGAGATATAAAGGCCTTAGTAGGACCCAAGTCTATAGCCACCAGTTGCTTCCTGCATTTGCTTTCCAAGTTCTTCTTCCATTATTGAAAACTGCCCCAGGTGGGGGCTCCCATCCTTTTTTTTTTTTTTTTTTTTTTTGAGACAGAGTCTTGCTCTGTCACCCAGGCTGGAGTGCGGTGGCACAATCTCAGCTCACCGCAACACCCACCTCCTGGGTTCAAGTGATTCTTCTGTCTCAGCCTCCTGAGTAGCTGGGATTACAGGTGCCCACCACCACACTCAGCTAATTTTTGTATTTTTAGTAGAGATAGGGTTTCACCATGTTGGCCAGGCTGGTCTCAAACTCTTGACATCGTGATCCGCCTGCCTCAGCCTCCCAAGGTGCTGGGATTACAGGTGTGAGCTGCCGTGCTCAGGCCCTATTCTTCATTTTTTAGACCACTTTTCCATGAATAATGTTGCTGATGGGAAGGGGGACCTTCCCCTAGACCTTTATCATCTTATTTAATCCTCACGACAATAATTCTATATTGTTATCTGTAATTAGGTGTTGATATCTGCAATTTTTAGTTGAGAAACACAAGGTTCAGAGAGGTTAAGTGACCATTTTCAAACATGACATATAAAAATACGCAGTAGTGACTTCAATATATGCCCTCAGCTGCTGCAATGAGGTCCAAAGATGGCAAGGGGGACAGAGCATGAGCATGCGAATGCCAGCTCCAAGAGCCCCATGATCATCATACTCCCTACTTCCCATATATTTCTTTTCAGAGGACTGGAACCCTAGAAAGGTGTTGGGCTGGGCAAGTCGCCTGCACTGCAGGTTCACTTTTCTCCTGGAGGTCACTGTTTATCCCTGCCCACCCTGTCCTGCTCAGCTACCCATAGATGTAGCTTGCTTCTGCTGCCAAACCCAGGGGAGACAAGAAAATCCAGCCAACGTCTCAGTGAGCAGAGGGTGGAATGCACTTGGCAGCCATGTGGCAGTCATGTGAGCATCAAGCTACACCTTTTCTCCGTTACTTTTTGTCTCTCTTTCCACACCTGTTTCTGACTAGGTTCTTGGTCCACACTCTCATTCCCAATCAGAAATAGCCAGTTCTCGGAAACCACCATTCTGAGCAAACTATCACGAGGACAGAAAACCAAACACTGCTTCTCACTCATAGGTGGGAATTGAACAATGAGAACACTTGGTCACAGGATGGGGAACATCACACACCGGGGCCTGTTGTGGGGTGGGGGGAGGGGGGAGGGATAGCATTAGGAGACATACCTAATGTAAATGATGAGTTAATGGGTGCAGCACACCAACATGGCACATGTATGCAGATGTAACAAACCTGCACGTTGTGTACATGTACCCTAGAACTTAAAGTATAATAATAAAAAATTAAGTAAATAGCCAGTTCTCCCCACCTCCCTTCCACCCCTAATTTGAACCGTGCACTAATCTGGACAGACAGCCTGAGGGGTAGGATGTGCCCACCCAACTATAAGTCCAGAGGCTGACCAGAGAGTCCAGATGCTGAGTGCCTCCATCTATTGGGCCAGTATTCAATGAGTGTTCATTACTGTTATTATTGGTAGCAATATCCAAACTCTTACGTTTAGCACATGATTGTTCCAAGTGACAACCAGGCCCCATCAACTCAGCCATAGAATTCCAAAGGCCCATGGAAATGGGGTGGAGAGGGCCAAGTAATATATGGAGAAGCCACTACTCCTGGTGTTTGATAGTCATTAGGTCCTAGGTAACAGTCCAGGAGAGTCCTTTCACCAAGACAATTTTGGAGTGACTTTTCTGGGCCAAAGGTCATACCTGGCTCACCTCCTTTTGGTGAATGGTGCCTTCCAAGGCTTTGGAGTATAACATGGTCTGACTCATTACTACTGACTGTTCCAAGTGATATAACTTCACCAGAAGCCTCAAGTGTGTGGTTTGAAGGCTGGGGAGATCCTAATTTTACAGCCCAGCCGTTGACGTCTCAACAGGTTTTCCCATCAGTGGGACAGGAAGGTGATGAAAGATACACTGGGAATAACTAGATATGGTCCAGGCCCAGGCTGTGGCTGGGAAACACCATTGAGGAAGGACCTGGAAGCTAGACTCTGTAGACTGAGGCTTTTACCGGATGTAACACTAAGCTACAGGGAAAAATAAATAAATAATAAATAACCTGTCACCGAAACTCATTCTTACCCCAAATCCTGAAACTAACCATCCGATCACTGACGCCAAACACTAAAGAGTCATTTGAATTAATTCCTCCTCTCTTCATCCATCTAAGCAATCTCCAAGGCCTTCAGTTTTAGCATACTAGCATGTTCCCATCCTCACTGCCATGACCTTATTCAAGCCATTAGCTTCACCCTGCTGCTCCTACCTGGCCTCTCTGCCGGCTGTCACACCCTTTCAAACAGTTGCCGAAACTGATCGTGTCACTCTGGTGTTTAAAATACCTTTTACATCTCCCTATGGCCTAGAATATTTACACTCTTAAGCTGGGAGAGAAAATGTCCCCGTACTCCTCATCCAAGATCTGGCCCCTGCCAGTCTCCCCAGCCCTACTCCTTACCATTTCCCACATTCCCCTGTGAGTCAGGATAGGATTGGATCTACTGCAGGAATAAACAGCTCTTAAAATCTCTGTGACGTAACATACCAGAAGTTTATGTTCATGCAAAGACTGCTGTGGGTCCAGGAACCTAACCTTGGTAGAGTGACTCAGAGTTTCAGGCCACTTTGATCTTGTGGCTCAGTCCTCTCAATCTGGTCCTCTGTTTTTCAGACAGAGGAGGAGAGAGACTAGAGACACAAAGGCTTCCACTGCCTCTGGCTGGAAGTGACATACATCACTTCCACTCACATTTCCCTGGCCAGAACTTCACTATGGCCCTACCCTACTCAAAGGAGGTAGGAAGTGTAGTCTCTTGTGTGGTCAGGAAAGAAAGAACCAGATGTTACCGATGTTGGTGCCCCTGGTGCTCTAAGCATGCTGAAAACCTTGTGCCCTCCTTAGCATACCCTGCCATGCCATGCCTGTGTCTTGCACGTGCTGCTCCAACTCTCTAGAACACCTCTCTCCTCCCCTTTCCCATCTATCCCATTCTTTCTTTCTCTGCCAGCACATCTCCTGGGAAACTTGGTTTTACCCAACCCCCCATGATATGGTTTGGCTGTGTCGCCACCCAAATCTCATCTTGAATTGTGGCTCCCATGATTCCCATGTGTTGTGGGAGGGACTTGGTGGAGATGGTTGAATCCTGGGGGTAGTTTCCCCCATGCTGTTCTCATGGTAGTGAATGGGTCTTATGGGATCTGATAGTTTTATAAGGAGAAACCCCTTTCACTTGGTTCTCGTTCTCTCTCTTGCCTGCCATCATGTAAGACATACCTTTCACCTTCTGCCATGATTGTGAGGCCTCCCCAGCCATGTGAAACTGAGAGTCAGTTAAACCTCTTTCCTTTATAAATTACCCAGTCTCGGCTATGTCTTTATTAGCAGTGTGAGAACAGACTAGTACACCCCACTTTGTTCTGAAGGCTATGGGGCCTTCCCTCACAGCCCTCTGCCCCCAACAATAAGTGGTTTGCACCCTCCTCAGTGCCACTCTTGGGGCATGGGCAGGCTATTGCCTGAGTTTACCTCTCAGTGTTGACATGGTTTGTTGATGTATCTGTTCTTTCTGCTTCCTTATGTCCCAAGATCCTAACACACACCTTGGCACTAGCAGTTGCCCAGTAAATGTGTATAGAATTTAATTGAGTGGACGAATTTGGCCTTTTACTGGGGAGGGCTCAAGTCTTCCTCATGGGGCCCACCTCCAAAGAGTTTGGACACAGTGGTCCGTGTCAGAGTTGCTGTCCTCACCTCTCCCTAAACCCTCCGCCTGTTGGTGGGTTGTCTCTTCGGACACAGAAAGTGCTGCAAGGAGCAGAAAAAGGTTAGTTAATTCTTTAGGTTCCTGGAAATCTTCTTCACAGTCATTCTTGGGGCCAGGGCCAGGGCTGACAGAAGGGGGGTACCGCTAAAGGGATGAGAGCTTGGAAAAAAGGAAGAAAAGGTAAAAAGAGGTTGATGCTACCAAGGCGGTAAACACTTACCTGCCTTTCCCTCTTGGGCACAATCCCCATATATTAATGTCAATCTCTGCACAGCAAGATTCCCACTGACCATTTATCCCCAGGACCCTGAGGAAAAGAGGTCCTACCTTAATTCACCTTTTCCTCAGTTGCCTAACTTCTTTCTCTAAAACAAGCCTCTTCAACTGGTCTCTGCATCTTCTAGCAGGGCCCAGCAGACCTGATCTTAACCGCTCCCTTTCAGTAAATCTGGTCTCAAACCACCCTGGCTTTCTCTTTTCTGTCTTTAAAAACTAAACTTCCAGCTAATATTCCAGTCTTCCCTGGAGATCCAGTTTGTGGGCAGGGCCATGCTATCTCAGTGTTCTTGCTGAGCCATAATGGTAAGAGTCGGTGTTTACTTCTTCCTATCATCTTTCCAATAATCTGAACATCTAGAATCTTTTTCCCCTCACATTTTCATTCTCTGTCATCAAAACTCATTATGCTGTTCTCATTCCACATATTTAAAACGCTCAGAGTGAGTTAGTGCGGCATCTGTGCTTCCCATGGCTAACTGTGCCTTCTAGATGAGTATCCACAGTAGATCTAATTAGCACAATATTTACCTCTGCTTCTTGCTTATTAATAAAGATATCATGGCAGAGCAGACTCCCGTGACAGTCCTCCTGAGCCATATCCAGGTGTATGAGTGTGAGAAGAAAGCTATTTGATTATTTGTGTGATCATTGCCATAATGATGTGTTCATAACTGTTTCCCCAAACGTTCAGCAGACTTCTCAGAAGCAATAGTCAGACAAGTATTAGAGTTACTTTTAGAGTGACATTTTATAAAATCAATTAAGCATTGGTGAGATATTTTTAAAAATATTCCCTTCACCATTCCACCCTATCCACATCTGCTTATGGATCCAGAGCCCCTAAAATGGAAGAATAACAAAGTGAAAGGCACAGAGCTGGGGGAAGAGAAGTGGGATGATGAGCAAATTTTCTGTGGGGTCACTATGCCTGCCTGCCATCGGCTGGAACATGCCTTGTTTGCTGTGCCTTGAAATGTGTCTGCTGGGCATTTTGGATTACCTACTAATGTTCTCATCTAAATAAACTGGAACTCATGTTTGAGCAGGGAAATTTCATAAATAAACCAAATCAAAGAAGACCTCTGTCTGCAACACTTAATTTGAACTCTTCAGTTGTTAATTCCAGAGCTCCAAGGGTATTTAGACAATGCAAAGAACCCTTTTGTGTGAACAATTACAGTCGGGGCATTGAATAGGATTGTTCTATACATATTATCAATGTGTCTGGTAAGAAGAACATAAACCATCCTCCCACAGAGAGGTTCATAAGATATCTGCAAAGAGGCTGAAAGTAGCTCAGAATATACTTGGGAGTGGGACATGCAGGTGATAGCAACAGTAACTTATAGCCATATAGCACAGTGGCTCTTAACTAGGGCTGCAGCAGAACTTTCTAAGCACCCTAAAGATTCAGATTCAGATTCAGTTGATCAGGGGCTAAGGTGCAGGCATGAGCATTTTGAAAAAGCTCTCCCTGGGTACATCTGCACAAATGTCCCTTTTTGAGAAGCACCAATAACACTTCCGGTTTCCAAAGCACTTTCACATTCCACATGGCTGCCCAGTGAGACTGCCTCCATGCTGCCAAATGCAGGCTCATTATTTTTCTCATTGTACTTGGCCTCTTGGTGGACCAATTTTGTGACAGGACTTCAGGGAAACCACACTCTTCTGCTTTTCCTCTGACTGCAGTGACTGCTACTTCTCAGTTTCTTTTCCTGGATCCTTGTCCTCAAACATCATCTCTAGAGATTGGAGAGAGCCAGGACTCAGCCCTTGCACCTCTCCTCTCTCCTTAGGTGACCTTATCTAGTCCCATGGCTTCCAACACCTTCTCTATGCTCACAAACTCCTTGTTTCTATCTCCAGCTCCGACCTGCCTCCTGAGCTTTAGACCATGTAATCAACAGCCCAGATAACGTCTCTCCTTGGATATCTAAAACATAGCAGAAGCTCATCATAAATAGAGTTATTGATCCCTCCAAACCCACTCCTCCCCTAGGCTTCCTCATCTCACTCAACAGTCTTCTCAAGCCCAAAATCTGACCTATCCTCTATTATTTTTTCCCCACATATCAATCCATGAGTAGAACTCATTGACACAATCTACAACACAGTGCCCCAAAGTGCCCATTTCTCTGCATCTCTCTCCTATCACCTTAGACCAACCCACCCTTGTCTTCTGCCAGGACTAGTACAATTGCCTCCTAACTTGTTTTCTTGTTTCTAAATCCACTTTCCTTAGAGTGAGCACAGAAATCTTTTAAAAACAAACCATGCAGCCCTGTCCTTTCTCAAACCATTATCATGACTTCCTATATATGAGAATAAAATTTCAGCTTACTACCTGGGTTTACAAAGTGCTGCAGGGCTGGCCTCTGCCTCCCCCTCCCACTCCCCAACAATGCTCCAGCCGTGTCACCTTTCTTTTGCTTTCTCAAACAGTCCAAGCTTATTCCCATAACACAGTCATTGCACTGCATATTCCTTCTGCTGATTGCTTTTCCCCCATGTGTGACTGGTTGGTTCCTGTCATTCAGATCTCAGCTTAGGTGCCATTTCATCAGAGATGCTTTCTCAGACCCCCCAATCTAAAGCAGTTGCCAGATCCTCTCTTTCATACTCCCCTGTTATTTATCTTCACATTATTTACCCCTATTTATTATTTTTCTCACTTCCTTATGTTAGAATGAGAGCAGGACCTTTTCCCATCTTCATTTGAAATATCCCCAGCCCTAGGCAACTATTGAATGCATGAATCAATTTACTTATCTGAGCCAATCGGCCTGTGAAGGAGGCTTGATCATCCATTTTCATGGATGAGAAAAATGTCATCCAGTTGAACCAGACGACTTGCTCAAGGTCCCAGATCTAGCTCAGTGGATGGCAAGTCTTCTGAGTTTAAATCCAGTCCCCTTTCCACTTATGTTGAGGCTGCCTCCACATAGAGAATTCCACCTTTAAAAAATGGAAATGTCCTGCACTCGCATGCAAAATAGACATTGTGTGCCGACCGTGGGTCTCAATGCAGGGAGGCAGCAAACTTTGTCTGAGTCCTAAGGCTCGGTGGCTCACCCTGAGGAATTTCTGTTGACCAAATGTGATGTGACCTCCAGGAAGGGAACATAGTGGAGCACAACAACAATTAAGGTGGGGGCTGCGTGTGTGTGCGTGTGTGTGTGTGTGGCCTGAATGAGTATGTGCACACACCACTCATCCTCAGCTCCTTTGTGCTTGCACTGAACCCCTGGCTCCCGGATGAGTCATATCCACCAGGTTGCATTCCTTGAACTGAATCTCACAGCACCTCCTTCACCAATCATTGTTTACCTGGGAAACAAGCTGAGAGGAAAGTTTGAGTGCACCACAGGACAGAATCTACAAACACCCCTGTGATTTGAGATGGGATTGTTAAATAGTTTTCACATTAGAAAGAGGTCTTCAGGTTCTGTCTTTGATAGGTGACCACCTGGCAGACTTTTTCCAATTGCACCAGTGGAAGTACATGCATGAATAATGGCAGCATTTACCCAGGCCCGTGTGTTTCAGAAAATGGGTAGGAAATCGTTCCTATAGCAACAAGAGGCTGGCAGTTCAAGTCAGTCACTTCTGCTGGATCATAGAACGTAGTAGGTGAATTTTTCCTTTTCAGACTAAAGCTCTCCTTGAAAAGGAAATGATCATGTTCTTAGGAATACTGTAACCGTCACTCAACTTCCAGATCTACCAGTTCAGGAAACACAGCCAGGGTCCTCAAGGCTGCATTTTCAAACTCTCCCAAGGACATCCAGGGGGTGGAAGAGAATGGAAACCTGTCACCTGCTGCTGGCTTTTCTCTTAAACCTCTGCTCTTCTTCTAGGCTTTCTGGTCAGTTCTGTTTTGTTTGCCAGCTAATTGCAAGTATTAGCACCTGGGCTTGAAACCTGGCTGCCACCCCTCCATTTCCCTTTCTCTCCATGCTTGCACCATGGATGATTGTCATGGATAGGTGTGAGGATTAGCAAGCCCCTGTTTCTCTGGAGACTCCCTCTAGTGAAAAGAACTGGCTGAGAAACAGGGCAAGTGGGCTGGGGATTTTGCCAGCTGTGTGATGGTATAAAAAGAAATGTCTTAATCTCTCTAAGTTTTTGCTTCCTTATTTCTAAACTATGATTTATGCATTATAGGATTATTTTAAGGATTTAATGCAAAAAAGTAGAGAAGGCACCTAGCACATTGCCTGGCCAGTTACAGGTCTCCATAAATACCGATTCTCTTCCCCTCAACTCTTACTCCTAAGACCACCCTCCTTCGAGAGGACAGGCTCTTCCATAGATAGAGGCAAATAAATTGGGGGGAGAGAGAGCTGCTTTAATGGACAGGGAGGGAGAGGGGTGCACACCAAAGAATGCTGTTCCTTGGGACAGGGTTGTGGGGCATGTGTTTGGTGGAGTCCAGCCCAATAAGACCCATGCATGGGTTCTGGGATATTTGATAGAAATGCCCCTGTTGGTGTTAAAAAGTCTGAACAGTACTTTCTTGCCAGTTGCCACCTTCTTCAGTCTTGTGTTGCTTGTGAGTTTCACCAGAGCAATGCAAATGAGGTTTAAAGCCAGAGGGTCAAGAAGCCCCACTGAGTATGGCAGATTGAGGAGAAATGAAGGCAGCCTGTGCAATCTTTGCAGGTCCTCCTGATAGAGTGGCCACACACTTTGTCTTCATAAGTAGGAAAAAGACTCGGGTGGGAAAGGGAAGGTTATAGGGGGTGGGGAGGTGGGGAGGGTGGTAATTTATTTAATATTTTACTCCTTTTATTTGTTTGTTTGTTTGTTTTGAGACAGAGTCTGGCTCTGTCATCCATGCTGGAGTGCAGTGATGTGATCTCAGCTCTCTGCAAACTCCGCCTCATGGGTTCAAGCAATTCAGGTTCAAGCAATTCTTTTGCCTCAGCCACCCAAGTAGCTGAGACTACAGGCTTGCACTGCCATGCCCGGCTAATTTTTGTATTTTTAGTAGAGACGGGGATTCGCCATGTTGGCCAGGCTGGTCTTGAACTCTTGGCCTCATGTGATCTGCTCACCTTGGTCTCCCAAAGTACTGGGATTACAGGCATAAACCACCATGCCTGGCCAATATTTTACTTCTTAATTTTGCAACCTGTTCACCTTTGACCACGGACCAAAGAAATTTTTTTTTTTAACCCAATCAATAACACATTGCCTCCAAAACCAGCAGCAGTAAGTCATAAAACATAGGTTACCCTTCTGTTACTCCCAGACCTCTGGTTCCTAGCAGAAAATGGCCATAAAAGTAACCATAGGAGAGAGAAGAGGAATACTTCCAGATAACTCATGCATGAGCTAATAAACCTCTCCATAATGAATTGCCTCTGGAAGACACATATTTTCAATGTTAGAAAATGAAAACACTGGAAATACTGAAATGTGAAGGCACCTAAGGGATAGTGATTGGTTCTAAGGGAGGCTTTTATTGGATGAAGTACCCAAGCATCCTGCAGGAGTCCTACAGAATCTCTGACCCCGGTCTGGCCAATTCTCCTGCAGGAAGGATGAACCTAGAGACAGGGAATCTGAGTAAAGACATCTACAGATTGGAGGAGGATGCCAAGATGGGTTGTTGCCTAGCAAGCACCCCAGGCTCCTGTGGGTACTGCTGGTGATGACAGCAGACATAGGAAAGCTAGGGAGGCCCAGGGCCTGTTTCTGAGAGCACTTATGGCACAGAGCGATGTAAGTTCTATCTTTCCTACAGAGGCTCACCTTTAACATGCAGTGATGGAGCACTGATGACTCACCAGGTGCTGTAGCCGGAAGGGGGCCATTCTGCACATTCACGGCCTAGGAGGCCAGGGCTGCTGAGCCAGGGCACTGCCCCTAGCTACAGGTTCCTGCAGCCATAGGCCTCGAGCCCCTTTCTTACTGCCAGGCTGATGGCTGGCTGTTGGCTGTGGAGTTTGGTAGCAGACATAGCTGTGAGGCAGAGGAGCCCAGGGCTCTGTGGCATTGTCAAGGATTGTGAGTCACCGAAGTACCTACCTCAGGTCCCAGTTCATAGCCCCTTCCATCCCAGAAATACCAGGCACATTGTGTCCATTTGGGAGTGTAGAGTTAGGGAGACACACTGTCCTTACCCTAATTGGTTTGCCTCAGAGAAAACAAATCTTCAGCTATATTTATCATTGCTGATTATTACTATTGTTTCTGCTCACACAGAATTTTGCCAATCAATCCTATCCTAAAAAGATTTTTTGCCAAAATTGATAAAACTGCCAGCATCCAGCCTCCACTCCTCCCTGCCCCCTGCCCTCCATGCCATTCCCAAACCCTTACGCATGTGCATATATGAACAAACTAAATGACTGGGTTAAGTACGTGGATTCTGACACCAGCCTGGATTCAATTCCTAGCTCTGTCACTTAGTAGTTGTATGAACTTAAACAAGTTATTAAACTGTTCTCTGCCTGTTTTTGGAATTTGTATAATGAAGATAGTCAGAATATCACCCCATGTTTTGAAGATGATTAGATTAGATGATGTGTGTGACCTCTGTGCATGCCAGGCACATGTAATTTTGGGCATGGTAGTATCATCGAACACACGGCATGCCTGGCATAATAGAGAGATCATGGGCTTTGGTCTAAAGTCTTCTTGGATTCAAATTTTGCTTCTGCTACGTAATGGTGTAACCTTAGACAAGTTACTTAACTTTAGTTAGCTTCAACTTCCTCATCTTTAAAAAAGAAATTAAATATATCTCAAAGATGCAGTTCAGCCCAAGGGAGGTCACACAAATAAAACATCAGCAGCGCTTGGTACACGGAAGGTGCTCCATAATCTGCTAAAGTCCTTTCATTTCTTCAAGACCAGCTTAAGTACTATCTTCTTCTCAAAGTCTTGCAGACCCCATAGAAGCAGTGATTCCCTCTCCTTATTTATTTTTGCAGTAAAGCTCTACCCAGTACCCCGCCATATTGTCCAGCATAGTCCACAGCAAAGGGGGAAACTGGCTTGGGCTGAGTATGTGGCCAACCACCTCCACTCCTGGACAGCAGGTCAGAAGGGGCCTCGTCTCAATCAGTAAGGACTGGAGTGTCAGTCTGTTGAAAGATGGACAATACATTAAGATGAAAAAAATTTTATAAAACTCTTCCTCTTCCCTGAATTGCTAAGGGAACTTGAAAACATTCAGTTATTCATTCAATCATTTATTCAACAAATGCTACAAGCCAGGTGCTGGGCCAGGGACTGGATTAAACAGATACATTCTTTCATCATGGAGGTCACCATCCAGTGAACGAGAGAATCATTAATAAGATGTTGTAAAGGTAGCCAGGCTTTCTTTTAATCAGGTATAGCAAGACATGCAGACTTGGAAATGACTGTCATGAGAAAGGAGTTTTTGTACTCACCGATCCCTAGAAACAGGAGGCAGGGCATGCTCTGCAGGGCCATGAGGAAAAGCAGCAGGGTAAGTCAGGACAGGAGGCGGAGGGAGGGAGGGAGGGGAAAACATGGGCAAGAGTCTTTACTGTGGCTTCCTGGGGAAGGAACAGGTGAGGCGGGGAAGGAACAGGTGAGGCAGGGAAGGAACAGGTGAGGCGGGAAAGGAACAGATGAGGCAGGGTGGGAAGGCTTAGCATTGGCAAGTTTGAATAATTTCAATGGGCTCTGGCCCTGGACTGATGAGGGCAGGGGAATACTGGCCCAGGAGTGTGAGGGCCTGCAGAAGGAGGTGGTTGGGGCTTAGGGGCTCAGGCTTGGTTGCTGTGCATAGGAAGGATCTGCTCCCAGGTGAGTTGTTTACTTAATCTTCAGCAATTGGCTAGCCCTGGGAGGGGCAATCCCTCCAGGAACTGCAAGACATAGATGTCAAAGCATCAAATACTAGAAAACATAATTATTACATGAAAGAATCCTTCAACTACATCTTGCAAACTCCGGGAGTGCTGTGAAAGAAAAATACTGTGGCGAGAGGCAGTGTAATGCTGTACCTGACCCGAGCTAGGGGTGAAAAGCTTCCTCCCTGCAGAACAGTCAGAGGGATCCAGAGCGCCTCGGCGGGCCCAGATGACAGGCCTGCTTCCCCCTGCACGAGGCACCTTGGCCCTTGCCACCCACCCCAGGACAGTCCAACCTTAGTGCAATTGTTCTGTGAGGGAATCCTGGCTAAAGCTCCTGCCCCAGCATGGTCACCAGGGTTGGCTGGCTGATGAGTTCTCCTATCAGATGAGGAGTCACAGCTGCATGTTCGTCTAACAGTCGCCTTCTCAGAATCTTAGAAAAATGCTGTAGAGGGGAAAAACAAAGTATCTAAAGAACAAAAACAAAAACTCTCCTACTGACCCAATTTTCTGGCAAGGTGGAGTGAGAAGGTGGGTTGGCCAGCTCAGCTGCACCTACAGTGACAATGCTCCCTCCCCATTCACAGCACATGGGCAGGAGGAGGACTGCAGGTGCACAGAGTCTAAGAGGCCGTGCCACTCCCACTGTCCCAGCGCCGCAGGGCTGAGGAGCCACCCGCAAAGGAGCTATTACCGAGCTCTTTGTGATCAGTTGTGTCTTGTGAACTCTGCCTTCTGAAAGAAAGACAATTCCGAGGAAAAACTTTTAGGCCAAGGATGCAGACCAGAGAACAACGAAATGCTGAAGTCACATCTCAGCTTCGTCTAGAAACAAGGAAAAGAGACGTCTCTCATTCTTGTGAGAATATTGACCTTCTGTTAACAGAGCAGAGCCGCCCCTGAGAAAGACATTTCCCACCTTCCTCGCCTCCTCTCCTGAGGCCTGCAGGTTTCTCAGGACTCCCTGTACCACCCCTTCTCTGCCTTCCTGAGGAGAAGAAAATATGATGTCACTCAGCTGTCGTTAGGAATTTGATGTGTATAACATTTTGTGAACCCCAAAATGTCTGAGACAGGACTTAAGCAATTCAGAAAGTTCATTTTGTCAAGGCTAAGAACATGACCATGACACAGCCTCAGGAGATCCTGACAACATGTGCCCAAGGTGGTCAAGGTCCAGCTTGCTTTTATACATTCTAGGGACACAGAATACCTCAATCAATACATGCAGGATGCACACTGGTTCACTCTGGAAGGGTGGGGCAACTCAAAGCTGGGGGTGGGGGGACTTCCAGGTCATGGGTAGATTTTAAAATGTACTGCCAGGTGCGGTGGCTCATGCCTGTAATCCCAGCACTTTGGGAGGCCGAGGCAGGTGGATCAAGAGGTCAGGAGTTCGAAATCAGCCTGGTCAACATGGTGAAACCCCATCTCTACTAAAAATACAAAAATTAGCCCAGTGTGGTAGCGTGCATCTGTAATCCCAGCTACTCAGGCGGCTGAGGCAGGAGAATTGCTTGAACCCGGGAGGCAGAGGTTGCAGTGAGCCAAGATCGTGCCATTGCACTCCAGCCTGGGCAACAAGAGCAAGACTCCATCTCAAGAAAAAAAAAAAAAAAAGTTCTGACTGGCAATTGGTTGAAAGACTTATTATCAATAGAAAGGAATGTCTGGGTTATAAGAAGTTGTGGAGACCAAGTGTTTATTGTGCAGATGAAGCCTCCAGGTAGCAGGCCTCAGAGAGAATAGAGTGTAAATGTTTCTTAACAGACTTAAGGTCTGTGTTGACGTTAATGCTGGTCAGCTTTTCCTGAATTCCAAAAGCGAGGAGCATGTAAAGAGGAATATAGAACCTCCCCCTTCCCATGATGGCCTGAACTAGATTTTCAGGTTAACTTTGGAATGCCCTTGACCAAGAGGAGGGGTCTATTCAGATGGTTGGGGGGGGCCTTGGAATTTTATTTTTGGTTTGCAATTTCAAAGAACATTTGTTATGTGCCTACTGTGTGCCCAGCCTGTGCTGGGTGCTAGGCAATAACTAAGACCCCCAGGGATGAGATGTCCAGAGACAGACAGCTTTGCCATGCTCTGTGTTGGGGGCTAGTGGATGCCTGTTTGTGATTCATGGAGGAAGAAAGGCCCCCATATGCCTGGAAGGAGTCAGACAGCTTCAGAGATGAGGCAAGGTTGCCAGGCTGACAAGTAGGGGATGTATTTGAGGCAGAGGGAATAACATGGGCAGAAGCTCAGAGGCATGAATACCATGGTTCGTTAAACCACAAGTGGTATGTACTACTGGAGTGGTGGAGAAGGAAACAGAGAAAGAGAAACGTGGGAGAAAGTACTTGGGGAAATTCTGGATAGGAAGGTGAGGGGGAGTGGATCATAGTGAACATTAGGTACTGTAATTCAAAGATTTTGAGCAGAAAATAGTTTATATGATGGAATGTGCAATTTAGAAATACACCTCTGAGAAAATATGGAGGCAGAGAAACCTATAGGAAGATCATTATAAAAGTCTAGGCAAGTGATATGGCTTAGCTATGTGTCCCCCACCCAAATCTCATGTTGAATTGTAATTCCCAGGGTTGGAGGAGAGGCCTGGTGGGAGGTGATTGGGCCATGGGGGCAGTTTCTATTGTTTTAGCACCATCCTCCTAGTACTGCTTGTTTAAAAATGTGCAGCACCTCCCCTTTCTCTCTCTCCCTCCTGCTCCAGCCATGTAGGACATGCTGGCTTCCCCTTTAGGGCCTTCCACCATGATTGTAAGTTTCCTGAGGCCTCCTCAGTCATGCTGCCTGTATAGCCTGTGGAACAGTGATCCAATTAAACCTCTTTTCTTTGTAAATTACCCAGTCTCAGGTGGTTCTTTGTAGCAATGCAAGAATGGACTAATACAGCCAGGGATGAGGAGCGTCTGAACTGAGGTTCTGGTGACAGTGCATCAGGAGAAGGAAAGCAGACATTATAGATTTTTCAGCCTAGAAATAACGACTCAGAGAACACTGAAGTAGTGAGAGTTGTAGTTGAAGGTGTAGATTTTGGAGTCAGCTCACGTGAGTTCGAGTTCCAGCTCTACTACTGCTTAGCAGTACAGTATTGGGCAAGTTATTTACTCTCTCCGTACCTCAGTTTCCACACCTGTGAAATGGAGATAAAAATATTACTTGCCTCACAGGGTTGTTGGGGTGATATGTTCAATCAATGAAAGTTAAATAATAATAGCCTACCTGGCACATAGTAAGCATGCAGTAAGTGTTGACTATCTTTAGTGTGATTGGATGCAGAGTGAGGTGAAGGGAAATGGGCATATCTAGTTCAGCTTTGTACTTTGTTTTAGTGCAGAACCCTTGCCTCTGAATGTGGTCCTTTCTCTTAAGATGTAGCATTTCTCAGATCTCAATGGAATGTTTGGGAGTCTCAGCAAGTTTTCTTTGCTCAGGCTGAGCCAAAACTCCTGTGTCTCCTAGCACTGGGCAATCTTTGGTATCCCCATTCAGCTCTCAGCCTCCAACCATCTGCCTCTCAGGCCCTGTGAAGTCTCCCCCTGCTTCTCTGGGACTCAGTGGCCCAGGGCCCAAGAAGAATCCACTCTCCATATCCCAGTGCACCACTACCACCAGAAGCCCCCAACTCTGATCTCTGCTCCCCACAACCAGTAAAATTGTAGCTTTCCATTTAACCTCCACCTATCTGCACCAAGATCTAAGAAAGCAGGGCAGAAGGGAGGGAAGGGATAAGGTAGGAGTAGAATGCAGAGCTCACTTTGGGTCTTCCTTTCTCTCAAAGAGCCCAGATTTGGTTTTTTGTTTATTTGTTTTATTTTATTTTTAAAATTCTTGTGAGTACATAGTAGGTGTGTAGAGTACGGATTTGTATTGTCTTTTGTCCAATGCCTGAAACAGTTGGTTCCTGTATCTTGTCTGATTGTATTATTGTTTATGGCCAAATGATAGGTCCATTATCAGTCACTCTGTCTTGGCTGGATACATAACCAATGAGGCTTGGTTCCTCATCAATGAGGTACTATTAATCCACAGAAAGGATTAGAAGAGATCATTTCTGTATCAGTGCATTCTATGGTATTTGTCAGAAGGTAGATGCACTATAAATGTGATTTTTCTTTCTTAAGTTCCTATTAATTTTAAAACACACACACAAAAATGCATCTAAGCACGTCATAATAAAGCTCTTGAAACCAAAGATAAAAAGAAAACCTTAAAAGCATCCAGAAAAAAACCCATTATTGTATACAAAAGAACAATGATAAGAAAGATACTTGTAATATTATTAGAAACAATGGATGCCAGAAAGACAACAGATAGAAAGTCTCAGAAAATTTTCAGAAAAATAAATTCTGAGAGAATTAAGTGCCAACAGAACTGTGCTGTAAGAAATGCTAAAAGGAAGACCAAGGCAGGAGAATCTCTTGAGACAAGAAGTTCAAGACAAGCCTGGGCTACATACCCCATCTCTACAAAAAAAACAAAAAGAAAAATTATCCAGGCATGGTGGCATGTACCTATATACAGTCCTAGCTACTCGGGAGGCTGAGGCAGGAGGATTATTGAGCCCAGGAGTCTGAGGCTGCAGCAAGCTAGGATCGTGCCACAGCACTGAAGTGTGCACAACAGAGCAAGACTCTGTCTCTTTAAAAAAAAAAGTTACAAGGAGTTCTTCAGACTGAAAGGAAATGAAATGATATCAGATGAAAATTCAGGTCTACAAAAAACAATGAAGATTCCTAGAAATAGCAAAGATGTTGGTAAATGTAAAAAATGTTTTAAATTTGCTAATTTCTTTGAAAGACAATTGATTATTTAAAGAAAAAAATAACTTTTTGTGGCTTCCATAATGTAAGTATAAGTAAAGTATATGACAATAGCACAAAGACCAGAAAGAATAAATTGAATATTCTGTTATAAACTTCTTACATTATAAGTGAAATGAAATAATATTAATTCTAAGTAGTCCGTGAAAAGTTACTGGTGCATATTTAAAAACCACCAAGCAACTAATGAATACAGATGGTATAGCTGAAACACTAATAGAAGAAATAAAATAAACGACTTTTAAAAATCCAATTTTAAATGCAAAAGAAGACAGAAAGGGACAAAGAAGGGCAAATATTAATTTCAACAGTGTTTGGCAGTTTTCAAACTGTAGGCTTTCATTAAATTTTTTCCTAAATGTTTTATGTTTTTGATGTTATTTTAAAGGGTATTTAAATTTTTCTTTTTTTGCCAGAATATAAGAAAACAATTGATTTTTGAATTAGTGATCTTGTATTCTGTGACTTTGCTAATTCACATATTAGTTCTAGTAATATCTCCTGTATTAAAGAAATGAAATATGCGATTACAAACCTTTTCAAAAAGAAAATTCCAGGCTCAGATTATTTCTCTGATGACATCTATAAATATTGCCAACATTACACAAAATCCATCATAAAAGAGAGAGAAGGAAGATAAGGACATTACAACAAAAAGAGGAGGCCATTGTTCTAAGCAAATTAATGCAGGAACAGAAAACCAAATACCACATGGTGTCACTTATCAGAGAGGGCTAAGCATTGTGTACAGACGGACATAAAGATGGGAATAAGACACTGAAGACTACCAGAAGGAGAGGGGAGAGAAAGGGGCATGAGATAAAAAAACTCCCTATTGGGGACTGTGCTCACTGCCTGGGTGATGGTGTCATCCACACCTCAAAACTTAGCATCACACAATTCACCCATGTAACAAACTTGCACATGTACCCCCTGAATCTAAACTAGAAGTTGAAATTATTTTTAAAAAAGAGGCAAATAGACACACGAATTATAATATATCTATTCAGTTACTCAGCAATAAAAGGAACAAATGATGGAACCATATGACACGACACTGAGTGAAAGAAGCCAGACAGAACAAAGCATGCACTGTCTGATTCTATTTAATATGAAGCTTATGAAGAGGCAAAAGTAATCTATGATGGTAGAAATCAGGAAGTGGTTGTATTTGAGGGCAGGGATTGACTATAAAGGGGCACTTTCTTTGGAGTCATGGGAATCTTCAATGTCTTGATTGGAATGTTGATTACATGGATATATTAATTTGCCAAAAGTCACTGAATCATATATTTAATATTTGTGCTGTATTAGTCTGTTTTCACACTGCTGATTAAGACATACCCAAGACTGGGTAATTTACAAAGAAAAAGAGGCTTAATGGACTCACAGTTTCACGTGGCTGGGGAGGCCTCACAATCATGGTGGAAGGTGAAAGGCACGTCTTACATGGCAGCAGACAAAAAAGAATGAGAGCCAAGTGAAAGGGGTTTCCCCTTAAAAACCATCAGATCTCGTGAGACTTATTCACTACCATGAGAACAGTATGGGGGAAACCGCCCCCATGATTTGATTATCTCCCACAAGGTCCCTCCCACAACATGTGGGAATGATGGGAGCTACAATTCAAGATGAAATTTGGTTGGGGACTCAGCCTAACCATATCATGTGCATTTGTGTCTATGCAAATTTAACCTTAGTTTTTTAAAAGAGTAAGAAAAATAAATTGCAAAAAATACCCCAAACCCAAAACAAAACAGAAAGCAACTCTCTTCCCCTTAAAAACAAGAACACTTTCTAAAACACCACATCAGTAGGTTTGATGTAACAACTTAAAAAAAAATGAAGAAATATCAGGAAGGAACAGCACAGTAATGTAAAATCATAGACTCAGTTTTCTGTCTGCAGCATCAGATGCAGATGATGTTCTAATGAGCAAGACAGCACCAACCCTTACCTTAAGGAGCAAACAGTTTAGTAGAGGAAGAGCAAAATTAATTTGGCAAATAACGATGGGAAAAAAGTACTATAAAGGAAAAGTTCAGGACTTAGGAGTGGAGCACCTAACCTAGTTTGAGGACCAAGGAAGGATGCCCTGAGGAAGTGACACTTAAGCTGAGACCCAACAGATGTGTAGGCACTGGCAAGGCAAAGAAGTTAGAGAAGAGGGCTTCAGCCAGAGTGGAGTGCACATTAGCAGGCCCGGGTGAGAAGGGATGTGGTCAGTGTGCCCTGAGCACAGGCAACGGGGAAGAGAGTGACCCAAGGAAAGGCTGGACACACAGAACCCTGTTTTCACAGAGGCTTGCGTTCAAGATGAGGTGATTTATCTTAAAAGCAGTAGGAAGCATGACACAGTCATTTTGTTCTTTTAAAAGATCACTTTGGGTGCAGGGTCATACACGGTCTGTCCCAGCACTATCCAATAGAAATATAACACAAGCCACAAATGCAAGTCAAGGATGTAATTTCAAATTTTCTAGGAGCCACATTAAAAACTGTAAAAAGAAAAAAATCTCATGTGTGAGTAATCTTAAAAATATATTTTACTTAGCTCTCATTTCCCACTGTTTTCATTTCAACATAAATTAATATAAAATATTGTTCATAAGACGTCTACTTTTTAATTTTTTATCTTTTCATGCTAAGTTTTCATAATCCAGTGTGTACTTACAGCACATCTTAATTCAGACTGGCCACATTTTCAGTTGCTCAACACCCGTGTGTGACCAGCAGCTCCTGAAATGAAAAGCACAGGTCTAGACTGAGGGCACCACTAGAAGTAGAACTAGTTAAGAGCTGCAGCAATTGCAGGGCAAGAAAAGACAGTGGCTTGAAACAAGGGGGTGAGCAGCATGGCTTGACTTGAAAAATAACGTGGAGAAAGAATCTACAGCATTCAGTGACTCAAATGAACTGTTTTCTCCTGAAGATCAATTCTTGGTCCTTGCATTACTTGACCCGTCATCAGCATTTGATGCCATTGATCATTTTCCCCTGAAAATATTTCCCTTACTTGAATTCAAGCACATCATACTCTCCTGGTTTTCTTCCCACCTCACTGGCTCTTTCTTCTCAGTCTCCCTTGCTGTTTCTTCCTCATCCCTCTGTTCTTTAACACAGAAAGGCTCAGAGCACAGAAGCTGCACCCCTACTTTTCTCTGTCTCTATCCCTCACTGCCCCAGTAATTACATCTAGTCCTGTGGCCTTAAATATCACCTGTAAGCTGGTGGCTCCAGCTCAGATCTCTTCCCTGAAGTCCAGCCTGGTAAATCCAACTCCTCAGCAATGCCACTTGGGTATGTCCAACAGGCATGTGAAACTTACCATGTCCAACACTGAACTCATTTTCCCCTGCAAACCAGTTCCTCCCAGAGTCTTCTCCATCTCAGTTAGTGCAACTAAATCCTTCTAGTTGCTTTGGAGTCATCCTTACCCCAATCCAGTTCTGTTAGCACTTCCTTCAAAATATACATGTAAATATGAAAAAATGCTCAACATCACTAATCATCAGAGAAATGCAAGTCAAAACCACAATGAGATACCATCTCACACCAGTAAGAATGGCTATTACTAAAAAGTCAAAGAAACACAGATGCTGGTGAGGCTGTGGAGAAAAGGGAATGCTTAAACACTGTTGGTGGAAATGTAAATTAGTTCAGCCACTGTGGAAAGCTGTTGGAGATTCCTCAAGAACTTAAAACAGAACCACCGTTACTGGGTATATACCCAAAAGAAAACAAATTGTTCTACCAAAAAGACACATGCACTTGTATGTTCAGCATTATTCACAATAGCAAAGACATGGAATCATCCTAGGTGTCCATCAGTGGTGGATTGGATAAAGAAAATGTAGCACATACACACCATGGAATACTACACAGGCATAAAAAAGAACAAAATCATGTCCTTTGCAGCAACAGGGATGCAACTGAAGGCCATTATCCTAAGCAAATCAATGCAGAAACAGAAAACCAAATACCAAATGTTCTCGCTTATAAGTGAGAACTAAACATCAGGTACTCATGGACATAAAGATGGCAACAATCAAAACTGGGAACTACTAAAACAGGGAGGGAGGAAGGGGGGAAAGGTTGGAAAACTAACTATTGGGTACTATGCTCAGTACCTGGGTGACAGGATCATTCACACCCCGAATCCAGCATCATGAAATGTACCCAAATAACACGTCTGCACATGTACCCCCTGAATCTAACATAAAAGTTGAAAAAAACATGTTTGTTATATCCTAAAAAATTTACAAATAATAAGACCTTAGTGTGAAAAGTGTTACTAAAATGAAATGTAAAATTCAGAACATTAAAAAAAATATATATATATATGTATGTAGAGTCCCCACCTTGACTGCTATCAGCTTAGTCTAAGCCCTTGAGGCCTCATCTTTTTCCTAGATTATTATAACAGCCTGCTAACTTGTCTTTCCTCCTCAATACAGAAGCCAGAGTGATCTTGTTAAAATATAAGTCCATCCTTTCTCTTTCAAAACTTTCTGAAGGCTCACAACCTCACCAACAGTGAAAGCCAACGTTCCCATCAAAGGAGGGATTTTTGCTATTTTTAGATATATCTGCAGCATTAGAGTAGTACCTGGCACACAGGAGGCACCCAACATTTGATGAATGAGTGAATGAGATGGGAAGAGACAAGATAAGAAAAATGGGATGAGACAAGAAGGTAGAGTCAAGGTTAACTCCCAGTTTTTTAGCCTCCCACACATGGCACAACTTCTGCAGCTTGAGAATGTCTTCAACTCTACCTTGGAGAGTCATAAGGGGGTGGTAAGATGCTGCCGCCTACAACAGCCACACTCATGTGAATTTCTCTGTTCTCTTCCCACAGTTTAGAAAAGCTTTGGCCATCAAGTGCTTTCAGGCAGTGTGTCATTCTGGGTAGCTGAGTTTCTCAGTAGCTTCCATATTTGATGGAAACTTTGAAAACACATGACACCCTTCCCAGCTTCCTGCTAAATGATCAAATTCACCTTTTCCTGATGAGCTGGGGCCATGGTTGTAAGTGAGAGTGACTGTACTGTGCTGAGGAGAGGAAACCCTCCTGGTATCCTGGGAAGTAGAGGGATGTTTGTGCCTACTCCAAAGTCCCAGCCTAGGCTACCCTTGGAGCTTGTGTTCTGGTTATGAAAGTTGAATCATCCTTGCCATTAGGCTCCCAGCTGTCCTTCTGAGCATGGCCACAGTCCCTCTCCTTGCTTTCTAAAATGTTGCTTCAAAATAAGACCTCAGCTTGCCCTAGTTGTGATGAAATTAAAAGTGCATCCTAGTGAGGGGTTGTCCTATGGTTAAAGGGGCAAGAAATGTTGTGCATAGAATGCAGGCATCAGTTGTCAGGTTTCTGATGGATGAGTTTCCTAGAGAGCTGGTGTATTACTGTACAACTCACAAGTGAAGCTGCTTTTTGAGAAAGTCAGGGCTTTCTTCAGAAATGAAAGGTGGAAAAAGTTCTCCTCAGCATTCTAGTAGGTTTATTTGTCTAAAGTTCCAAGAGGAGAGGAATGAGGCTTCCAGGACTCCTCACGGAACTTTCCATTTCTCAGTAGATTCCACTCTTCCCTGAGAGCCTCCCTCAATCTCCATTAATGCCTTGCCCTGTCTCCCACTTCCCATCCAGGGATGGTCATCCAACCCGCACTTCCTTCTTGCCTCTTCTGCATCAACCATCCTGCACTCCTTTATCCAGCATCTGCTCTGACCCAAAGTAGCAAATAAAATATTATATATTTCTGTGCCATTTAGGCACCTGAAGGGTAAATTCTCTTCTTCAGTCCTTGTACAATTTTTCTCAGACCTAGATCAGGAGGAAGCCATCAAAAATTACTCACCTTTCCAGTCAACTCTCATCAGCCTCCCTTCCCCCATGTCTTTTCACCCCAGCAGTGGACAAAAGGGGGCAGAATTTGCTTCTTCCCCATCTAGACTTGCCTTTACCAGGTGGTCCACCTGCAAGACACTGATTCCAGATAACAAGTCCTGGAGTTGACTAGACCCCATGCCTCAGACCCCTTTGCTGTTCCTGATTCATATAGAATCCTCCCTGGCTACTCAGGCTTGGCTGGAGCCTCTCACCTCTACATTTAACGAAGGCCCTTCACAGGCCAGGCATGGTGGCTCACACCTGTAATCCCAGCACTTTGGGAGGCCAAGGTGGGTGGATCACTTGAGGTCATGAGTTCAAGACCAGCCTGGCCAACATGGTGAAACCCTGTCTCTACTAAAAATACAAAAATAAGCCAGGCATGTTAGCGCACAACTGTAATCCCAGCTACTCAGGGCTGAGGCAGGAGAATCATTTGAACCCAGGAGGCAGAGGCTGCAAGTGAGCCGAAATCACACCACTGCACTCCAGCCTGGGTGACAGAGCAAGCCTCCAGCTCTAGAAAAAAAAAAAAAAAGGAAGGCCCTTCCTGAACTCCAGCAACACTAAAGAAAGGACAGACGTAACATTGCCCTTAATAGAAGATCCTCAAGGCATCAGGATAGGAGGACAAAATCATTTAATGACATCTTTGAAAAACCTATCAAAGTGTAACAAAAACAGCTAGCATGTGTTCCAGTATTTGGAGATAATGAGAGGTGAAACTGGGGTGGATGGTCTTTCATACACACAGAGATGATTTTACAACCAAAAGACAATTTTATCTTGATGGTTGTGATAGGCAGAATAATGGACCCCAAAGAGACCCCTGTCCCAGTACCTGCAACTTGTAAATATGTTACCTTACATAACAAAAGGGATGTTGAGGATATGATTAAGTTCCCTGAGATAGGGAGAGCATCCTAGATTGTCCAGGGCGGGGTGGAGGGCATCTAATTACCCAGTTCCTTGAAAGCAGGGAACCTTTCCTGGCTGTCATCAGTGGGAGATGTGACCACAGAAGAATGGTTGGAAGGATGAGAAATTCCTGGTCTTGAAGATGGAGAGAGGGCCCAGGAGGCAAGAAATGCAGGCAGACTCAAGAAGCTGAAAAAGGCAAGGAAATCGATTCTCCACTAGAGCCTCTGAAAGGAATGCAGCCCTGCCCATACCTTGACCTTAGCCCAGTGAGACCCATGTGGGACTTTGGTGGAAGAGCTGCAAGATAACAAATTTGTGTTATTTTAAGCCAAACAAACAAACACACCCCTATCAACTGGAAATATTGTGGAAATGGATCTCTTGGCTACTCCTGCAACCTCAGAGCTGGGCCTCGGCCAGTGCATGCGGCAGACAGGAGAAAGAAGAGGTCAAGTTGGATGGACTGCGTAGCTATTTGGTCTGATACCTAGAGACGGTCTGGAGGGAGGGGTATATTAAAGTGGTAAAATCTACGGCTGCTAAAGAAATTGGCTTACTTTCCCTTCAGTCTCTGAGGCTGTTAGAAGGCCCCTGAACCAGAGGGCAATCTGCCCAAGGCTTCCTCTGAGCTCTGAGAGAGGCGATATTCAGCAGTCCTGCTTTCTGGCTGCAGGCTGGTGTCTCCCTCCACAGACTGGCAGGTTTACATCAGTACATTCCAGCTAAGTGACTTCCTAGATAGCACTTGATGTCTGAGCCCAAGCCTTGCCCCAAAGGCAGGAGGCAGAAATGGAGCTGCTTTGGAAAAACAGGAAGGAAAGCTCATGGCAGTGGCCAGGATTCCCTCCTTTTATAGACAGGTAGATAATGGTAACCACAACTGACCTTTACAGACACTTCAAGTGTGCCGAGCACCATGCTAAACACTTGACGTATATTCCCTCCTCTAAGGCAGTCTGCATGAGTAAGTCAAAATGGCATTTGCCAACAATTTCCTGTTCTTAGTACATTTATTTCAAAAAATGTCCAGATGCAGTGTGAGACCACAATAAAGCCACTCGCTTTTGCACAGATGCAGCGATGGTTCAGCCAAACCAGCAGAGCACACAGGGCTTCCCCCTGGAGCCCAGGAAGCTTTGTGGGGCCTTCCCTCCACAAGCCCTGGACCATAGCTCATTGGGACCTTGACAGGGTTCCTGAAATCTCCCCAGAGCCCCAAACCCACAGATGAGCAGGTTTGCAGGCTGCAGGCACTCTCCTCATTGACTCAGAAAATATTTTCTGGGCACATGGCATGTGTCAGGCCCTGTTCTAGGCAGTTGGGATACATCAGTAAACAATACAGGGACACTGCCCTCAAAGAGCTTAGGTTCTAGTGTTTGTGAGAGAGACATTGAACAAGAAACATAATAAATGACTAACATATAGCATGTTAAATCTGATAAGGAGCATGGGGAAGAGGCAGAGTGGGGAAGACGACTGCAGAGAGCCATGGGGCAGGGTGAGTTGCAATTGTCAATAGAGTGGTCACAGAGGGCCTCGTCAAGAAGGTGGCTTTGAGCAAAGACTCTGAGGAAGTGAGGGAGTTCATTGTGATGTCTACTGGAACAGCATTCCAGGCTGAGGGAGTGGCCAGTTCAAAGGCCCTATGCTGGGGAGCATGCACATCTGTGTTGGAGGAAGAACAAGGAGACCCATGTGCCAGGAGTGGAGGGAGGGAAAGGAAAGTGGCAGCTGTGTTCGGAGAGGAGAGAGGGAGGCCAGACCATGGCGAGCCTGCATGGCCACTGCAGGGCCTGGTGGGATGCGAGTCTCAGAGGTCTTTGAGCAGAGGAGGAACAGAATTGACTTCCACCTCAGCAATGCTCTGTCTGTATGCAGCATTGAGAATGGAAGGAAGGTGGGCAAGGGTTAGCCATGGAGGAGGTGACAAGTGGTCAGTTTCTGGTTGTTTTTTTGAAAGTGGAGCCCACAGGACATCCTGATGGATTCTGTCATTACCTGGGAGATCTGAGAGAAACCCCCATAGAGGGCCATGTTTCTCCCGTTCTACACCACCAGTCAACATTTGAAACACTTTTTAGAAAGAGAGAATTTTCTTCACCTTGCAAGATTACTCCTAATAAAAATAGCAATGTTGCTCCAAGAGGCCAGGCTGTTGGCCTCACTTGCTCATGAGCTAAGCCTTTCAGAACAGGCATCAAGTCTGTGGGTCGATAGAACCCCATCTCCACCTGGCTCCCGTGTGGTCCATGTTGCAAGTTTTCAGGAAGGAGCAGGAGTTAAGGGTAGAGTTCCGAAACCAAATTGCCTGGGTTCAAATCCCAACACGGACCTTTTTACTGCATGTGTAAGCTTGGACAAGGGACTTTAAACCTCAGTTTAAAATATGGGTACAAAATTACAGCTAGATGGGAGGAATAAGTTCTAGTGTTCTATACCACTGTGGGATAACTATAGATAACAATAATATGTTATATAGTTTCAAATTACTAGAAGGAGGATATTGAGTGTTCCCAACACAAATAAATGATAAATGTTTGAGATGATGGATATGCTAATTACCCTGACCTGATCATCATACATTATAAGTACGGAAACATCACTATGTACACCATAAATATGTATCATTGTTATGTGTCAAAAATAAAATGAAGTATTAAAATAAATAAGATATTGGCAATAATCTATTCATCATTGGACTATGTGCATAATAACCATGCTAATGATGCCATATTTACATGCTGGGCACATTCTCAGATGTAGCCAAAACCAGCCAGGCAGGAGAGCAGGCTCTAGAAACTCTCCCAAGGCCTGCCTGAGGTAGGAGACCCACAGGACTGATTTTCCAGTCTTAGGCTGGTGAAGTGATGAAACTGGGCACAACCAGCAGATGGTGCTTAAAGCAACCTCTAGTTGCCCTCATTCCTCATTGGCATGAGACACTCCCAGCAGTGCCATGACAATTTACAGCCTCTTCCCATAACAATAACCCAAAAGTTACCACCCCTTTTCTAGAGAGTTCTGCATAACCTGCCCCTTATTTTGCATGTAATTAAAAGTGGGTATAAGTACACAAGTGCAGAGTCTGGGCACACTGCCTGTGAGTTAGCTCTACTCTGCAAAGAGCAGTGCCGATTCTAACAAAGATTGCTGTCTAACACCACCAGCTCACCCTCAAATTCTTTCCTGCTGAAGTCAAGAACCCTCCCAGGCTAGGCTCCAATTTGGGGCTCACCTCCCCACCTACATCATGCCCAGGCCTGCTTCTCAAAGTGGCAAGCACACCCCCAAGTGAATGCTCACCAGCATCACCTGGAAGCTGCCTGGCCTCCTGCCACAGCATAGAAATAGGCGTTCCCTCCACAGGAACCTCCAAGGCCACAACACCTTCGTGTTCTGTGCTGGTGAGGCTTCAGGAGGGCAGTACAGTCCTGAGGAGTCAGATATCTCTACATGCCTAGAGATGGAATATGTAAATATTCTCACAGGAGTGGGGTTCCCCTCCTTTTAGATGGTTCTTGTTAACCTAGACCTGCTTAGGAGCAACAGCCAGTGTAATGAGTGAATTGACAAGCAAAAGATGCTGGATTCCTTGTGGGGATATACTATGGATGCCTGGGGTTCTGAACAATATTTTTCATACCAAATGTGAGAATAGCTAAAATATCAACACTATGCTTCATTGACATTTCTTTTCTTTATCTGCTACCTCTCTCTTATTTTATTAAGTATTCCTTATGTTTCAGGATAATTTTCCCTTCAAACTGTAAGCAAATTCTTGGAAATAATTCATTAAAAAAAATAAAGCTGGGTGCAGTGGGACACCCACGTAATCTCAGTGCTTTGGGAGGCTGAGGCAGGAGGATCGCTTGAGGCTAGGAGTTTAATGCCAGCCTGGGCAACATAGCAAGACCCCATCTCTAAAAAAAAATTAACTGGGCATGGTGGCACACACCTATAGTCCTAGCTACTCAGGAGGCTGAGACAGGAGGATCACTTGAGCCCAAAAGTTTGAGCTGCTGTGAACCATGATCGTGCCATTGCACTCCAGCCTGGGCAACTAGAATGAGACCCTGTCTCAAAAAAAAACCATAAAATTTAAAATGCTAAAAATAATTAAATGACTTCTAATCATTTGAAAGAGCAAAAGTACCAGCTGAATTGAAGCCAACTTAAAATTAAATTGCAGATAGTCTCCTACAGTCTAGATAACCAAGTGTAATGCAAACATTGCATTATTACTAGGAATGAATGGAGACACCTGAGATTTAGAAATGTATGAGGAATTGTGGGAGAGGTGGAGGTTTCTCTATATGACTAATTCTGGCATGGCTTCTAAATCAACTGCAACTTCTTTAGGACTCATTACCACAGGTATCTCCTGTCACTATCATATAACATGTCAGTGTCATATAACACACCTGCATGTGCAAGCACGCACTCACACACACACATACAGACACTGCAAACACATACCTACATAATATGCATTCACACACCCACATATCTATGTGACCCAATGCACAATACACATTTCCACATACACACCCTACCTAGCACACAGGTTTGGCAAACATATGCCCCCAAAACATATGAACACCCACACCTCAAGAATATATGTGTATTTCCCAAACAGCAATACCACACATGAGCATAACACACCCACACAAATAATGTGTAACACACAGCTGCACCACACACACTCCTACTCTGGCTTCCCTCTTGACCGTCACAGGCTGTAGTCTCAATATGTTGATAGAAGCAGCTCATTTGGGCAGGAAAAGTGCTGCCTTGACCATCACGACTTTGGTTTTGCTTCAGCTTACAGCAGGGGTCTCCAACCCCTGGGCTGGTACTAATCCATGGCCTGTTAGGGACCAGGCCACACAGCAGGAGGTGAGTGGCAGGCAAGCGAGCATTACTGCCTGAGCTCTGCCTCCTGTCTGATCAGCAGCAGCATCAGATTCTCACAGGAGCGAACCCTATTGTGAACTGTGTATGCGAGGGATCTAGGTTGTGCGCTCCTTATAAGAGTCTAATGCCTGATAATCTGAGGTGGAACAGTTTCATCCTGAGACTATCCTCCTGTCTCTGGTCTGTGGAAAAATTGTCTTCCACGACACTGGTCCCTTGTGCCAAAAAGTTTGGGGCCTGCTGACCTACAGTGTCTCCCGTAATCTAGAAGCCTAACACAAAGAACCCAAAATCCTCACAGTGGAGCCACAATCAATATCTTATTCCCGGGAAAGTTGTGAAGCCCTTTGAATTAAAATCAAGATAGTCCATGAACCAGAGATGGGACAATGAGTTCTTTCTGTAAAAAACTGAACATGGTGTTCACTGCTGATTTGATGCAATTTAAGGGCAGAGATGAGTGAAATTTGGCACAAGTGGTTTCAATGAAAAATGCTGTAACCAGAAAAATCATTCCATGTACAGGACTTGGTCTTGAATTCTCAATATATCCCTCTGTATTTTGTGGCTTTTAAATATATTAAAGTGTATTAGCTAGGATTTGGTGCAGCTGTCAAGTGGCGGGAAACTCAAAATAGTAGTGACTTAAAACAAGAAAGAAGAGGGAAAGTAATTCTCTCTCATGTATATATAGAATGTCCAGGGCTGGCATGGTGGTTGCATCATCACTGGGGACACAGGCTTCTTCTCTCTTGTTTGTCCAACACCTTCAGCATATGGCTTCCACTTCAGGATCTAAGATGGCTGTTCCAGTTCCAGCCATCATGCTGACGTTCCAGTTCCAGCCATCATGCTGACATTCCAGCCAGCAAGAAACAGGAAGGGGAAGGGCATGACCCTTTCTTTCAAGAGCACTTTCTGGAAGGCGACATGCTACACTTGCATGTACATCTTACTGATCAGAACTTAGTTACGTGAGCACACCTAGCTGCAAGAGAGGTGTAGACATATGGTATTTATTCTAAGTGACCATGTGCCAGTTAAAATTTGGGGTCTATTACTATAGGATAAAGAGAGTGGATATAAGAAGATAGCTATTAGTTTCTACAACACATTTTTAAAGGATTAAAAATAGCTTTGGGAGCCTGGGCAGCATGGTGAAACCCCATCTCTACAAAAACTACAAAAATTAGCTGGCCGTGGTGGCATTAGCCTGTTGTCCCAGCTACTCAGGAGGATGAAGCAGGAGAATCACTTGAGCCTGGGAGGTTAAGGCTGCAGTGAGCTGTGATTGTGCCACTGCACTCCAGCCTGGGTAACAGTGAGACACCCTCTCAAAAAAAAAAAAAAAAAAAAGCTTCCACCCAGAGGTAATCACTGAATCACTGTTAACATTGTAATATGTAGCGTGTGTGTGTGTGTACATATAATTTCTTTTACAAAACTGAGTCAATACCATATGCACTTTTTTGCTTGCATTTTGCAAATGTCTTTTTATGACTATGTATAAATATCTATCCTTTTTAAAAAAGCTCAAAAGAAAAATGTATGATTTGACCTAATAAAATAAGCATGTTATCCAAGACACTTACTAATACTTGCTTGATGCATCATTCAGTTCAGGGATCCAAGGAGACCATTTCACATCATGCAAAAAGCTGGGAGGAATTGAGAACCTATGAGAGGGCAGGGTCCCTGGCTCAAGGAACACATGGGGGAGTGGTGAAACCCCTGAGAATGCAGGTGTAAAGGATGGACTCCTGGAGAGACTCACCTCTCTGTCCCTGGGAAGGAAAAGTGGAGGGGGAAAGAGAGTACAAATTAATGCTGGTATCCTCCCTTTCTCCAGCCAAACCTTCAAGTGCTGCTAGTGTTGGCTGAAGAATTGAGCTCATGATATTTTGGGAAAATTATTTTATGAATTCTGCTGTTTATGGTACTTAGGGCTTTATTCCCTTAGCAACTTCTCCTAGGACTTAGAATCCTTCTCAAAAGCTCAGAGGATTACATTTCAGATAAGCATGCAGAGTGGTGACTTATCTTAGCGGCAACTAAGAAATCTCAGTTCCTGTGTGCTCTCATTTAGTAGGCCTGCTTTATTGACTTGGTCCCCACAAATGTGTCACAGGAAAACATCTTTCTTTCTGCTTACCACTCCCTCGCTGTCTTCCTAAAGCATCAATTCAAATCAACTCGTCTGAGAATTCTCCTGTGGGTCCCTGCTTCCTCTTGCACCAAATCTAACCTTCTCTACTGAACTTGCAGCCCCCTCTGCGATCAGCTCACTGCTCCCCACTGCGGGCTCTTTCCCAGCTCCTGCATTGTACTGAAGCCAGCGACACTGTGGGTTCCTTTCCAGAGCTGAGACCTTTCTTTCTTAAGGAAGTGCGAATTTGAGAACCAGATGGACTCTATCTCTAATGAACTGTGTAATACTGAATGTTATTTAACCCCTTTGAGCCTCTGTTTTCTTGTGTGATCAATAATACATAGGAGAGAATAACAAAAATGGAATAATAAATATGGTCCTATAGGGGCGTGGCTGGGTCAAACCATGCACACAGAGTGCCCTGCATTGTGCCTGGCCCTTGGCAAGGGATTAAGTCACTGTGACATTCCTCTCCCCACGCTTTTCCTTTTCCCGTGTAGCCATTTTTCTGTTTAGGGCCTTTTCTCTGCTCAGTTCACAGCAGATTGTATCCTGCCTGGATGCCACTTGTTCTGGGTTGGTCTTCTTCACCTTGCTCCTGCTGGGCTGGGCTGTCCAGTTGTGCAGAGCCTGTTGGCTTTTCTTGCAGCTGAGGTTCTAGCCTCTGACCTTCTTAGGGAACTCTGTGACAGAACTTGGTGGCTATGGTCTCCCAGCTGCCCAAAGGCTCTGCTGTCCTGATGTGCTAACACCCTTCTTGGATAAATTGTACAGGCCTTGGCCGCAGAGTCAGCCTCTGGGCAGTCAGGTGGAGACTGCAGCCTGCCTCTGGACCTGCCCCCTTCCAGAATCTTTTATCTCCCCAGAAGTTCTTGGTCCTCTGTCTTCTCTAATAAATGACAGAAAAGCTCCACTGTAAAGCCATGGATGTGTCTTTCTGAGGTTAGAAGCCGCAGTGGACATTATCCTTTAAAACCACCTTTATAAAAATGCAATTTCCAGGACAATCAAAACTAAAGTTAGAAAAGGAAAAACGAAAAAAAAATCCCTCAAATTGGACTTACAAAGCATTACTATCTACAGTGGACTTCATCAGCTCTACAAGTACAGCATTAGGTCCTAACAGATGGGGTAAAGAATAGATCATTCAAATAAGAGGAAATTGAAATTGTCTTACAAAAAAGACAAATATTTAATGTTATTGGTAGTCAAATAAATATTAGTCAAATAAATGTAATTTAAATTTTTAATGAGGTACCACTTTGCTCATTAGATTGAAAGATTATTTTAAAATAGTAAAACCCAGTGCTGGAAAAGCTGCAGAGAAGCTGTTACGTTCACAGAGTGCTATTTTCATTGTAAATTATTACAATCATTTTGAAAAGCAATTTGGCAGTGCATTTTAAGAGCCGTGAAAATGTTTCTGCTCTTTGACTGACAATTTTCACGTCAATAATCATGCAAAATAAAAATAATTATGTGCATGAAAGTAATCTTTGTAGGGTTATCTACAACAGCAAAAATACACGCAATCTAAATGTCAAACAGAAGGGGAATGGTGAATTAAACGTTGCCCCGTGTCCTCAATGTAATATTGTGCAGCCATCAAAATAATCCTTCCATTTACCATCTCATATTTATCTGATATCTTCATCCCCACATTGTGCAATGAATTAGGAGGCAATCCCTTGGTTTTCTGGCCCCCTAATTATCAATCATGTGTGGCCCCATCTGTGCTTGTCATCCTTCTGCCCCTGCCCATTTTCTCAGGTTAATCTCTCCACCTGTCTTGCAGACCTTCCCTATCTTTGTTCCCCACCATCTCACTCCCTCAATTACCTCCTCTCCCAGAAATTAACCTCAGCCTCTTGGCTGTCTCTTTTCCCTTCTTGTCACTTTCATTTTCAAGGAAAGCTCTCCCTTGTACCTACATCTCTATCTAGCTACTGCCCTATTGCTCCCTCCCACTTTAAGCCCACCTTCTTGTTAGAGGCACCTGCACTGACCTTTCTCACCCCTCACTGACACCCATTCACTTCAGCCTGGCTGCCCTGTGCTTTCAGCAAGGCCACCAACATCCTGGTTGCTGTGTTCAGTGAATAGTTTTTCCTTCTTGACCTTAGCTCATTTAGCCTCCCAGGGTGTACTTTGACTCTCCTTCTCCTGAAACTGCTCTTCCTTTGATTCCCACAGCCCACTCTCTTGTCTCCCACAGTCTTATCTCCCTCACTGAGGCTGGGATTCCTTCATATGTCCTGCCTTTCTCACTGCTCTTCTCAACATCCTTTGTCGTTACCTCTTCCTCTACCCATCCTGTAAAAACAGTATTCCCGAAGGGACTGTCACTGATCCCCTTCACTTAGGTTCATCAACTCTTTTCAACTGGAGTCAGACATGTGGGATTCAAATTCTGACTTTCTCACTTTCCAAACATGTGGCAAAGTTGTTCCACCTCTTAAGCATCAGTTTTCTTTCCTGTAAAATGGAGATAATAACAGAACCCACCCCATAGCATACCTAGTAAATGGTACAAATTCAATGCGTGCTAGCTATTCTTCCTCTTCTTCTTCTTCTTTTTCTTCTTCTTCTTCTTATATGATACCCTACTCTATTTTTTCAGTCTAGACTCTGCTGAGCTTCAGAGCAACTCTTGCATTCAATGTCCTACTGGAGGCATTTGCCTGGCTGTCCTTCCTCAAACTCCATATGTCCACAACTGCATGAACAATTTAGCTCCTCCCCAACCCCATTCCTGACCATATCTGAAAACTGGGAGACATCCTTGATACGTTTTCTCCCTTTATCTGTATTTTTTCCCCCAGGCATGTCCCATAAAATACTCCAAGTGGATTTCCCTAAGCTCATGCCCCAACCACCAGAATGGTGAAATGCTAACGTTGTAAATGTGGGAAACTCCAAGATCATAGAGGAGCCCAGGGCTGTAAGATAAAAGGAGCTGGGGCCCCAGACTGACCATGTGAAAGGCTGCATGCCTGGCAGAAAGGCCTGCTTTGAATTTCATGTAGGAAACAATCCCCTAGTACTTTATGCCACCAAGATTTTTGAAACTATCTTTCACAGCAACTAGATATGCTTTAACTAATATAAGTCCAAAATATCTGAAGGATTCATGAACTACTCCAGTCCCCTCTGTTACAACCCTCCGTTAAGCTTTCATAATCCTTTTTTTTAGTAGATCATTGTAACCGCCTCCTAACAGGTTTGCCTGACTTCACTCCTACCTTTCTCTAATCCATTCTCCATACAGTTGTTGGTGGGGCCTTCATAAATTGTTAGAGGATCCCAAGTTTGATTTTATCAACCATTCCTGCTTAAGGAGATCTGGCACTGATTCCCCACTACCTTCATATAAAATCCAACTCCCGCTATGCCATAAGAGGCCTTTCATGAATTGTCTCCACCTACCTGGCGTATCTGTGCTTCTGTCCTTTTGTCTTCCTGGCCAGCCAGAGTTAACTACCCACAGTCTCAGTGCCCTGTGCCAGGCTTCCTTGACTGCAAGCTTTTGGGTATGCAGCTCCCTCAGCCTGGAACACTTCCGTGTCTTCCTTACCTAGATAACAGTTACTCATCTTTTAAGATTCAGCTCAGGTGTCACCTCCCCTGAGAGGCCTTCTGTGACTCCTCCAGGCTGGGTGAAAGTCTCCTGAGTGTCCTCATTACCCTTATATTCACATCTTTTATAACATGCATTATACTGTCCTCATAAAATCTGTTTACTTGTCTCTGAATACAGACAATATTTTGGCGTCATTTTCTAGCACAATGTATAGCATATAGTTAGCACTCAATAAATGCTTATTGAATCAATGACTAGGCAAAGTATAAAAACATAATTACAATGCAACATAGAAAAGATTGACAATAAAGAGCTGGGTGTGGTGGGGCATGCTTGTAATCCCAGCTACTCGGGAGGCTGAGGCAGGAAGAACACTTGAGCCAGGAGTTTGAGTCTAGCCTAGGCAACATAGCGAGACCCCATCTCTATAAAAAAGAAAAGAAAAGAAAGAAAAGAAAAGAAAACTATTAACAACATGCCATTTATTACTAAGTGAAAATTTGAATTGTAAACTGTATGTATAGTACACTGCACACTATGCAATAAATCTACATGAAATATATATGCATGTGGATAAATTTTGGAAATAATCATTCAAGAGACATTTATTTAGCACCTACTTTGTGCCAGATAATAGTAATGGAAAGATTAATTAGAATTGATCCATCCTCTCAAAAAGTCTACAGTCTTGGGGTGGTGGTGGGGGTGAAGCAATCTTGTTTAGCTGATGGGAATATTGGGAAATGATTTTCTTTCAAAATTCTCTTTAATTGTTCAAAGCAATACATTTAAAAAACAGCTTGCAAACAGAAAACAGTCTATCAAATGCTGCTCATAGTAATACTGAAGTTATAAAATTCAACCTCCATTATCTTGGATCCATCTATCCGCAGTAAATCCTCTATGAGTTTTTGAGTCTGCCTACACACTATTGCACACTTTGATCCATATTTGTTTTTGCTTCCCCACAAGATTGTCAGTCTCATGTACACAATGGATTTGTCTGATTAAACAGGTGCTGGGCAGCCCCTAACTGGCTTAATTTTGCTATCTAGTTTAAGGGTGGCCTTTCTTTTCATACAAAGCAGAAACATTGGGGTAAGGTGGGGTAGGGAAAAGTCTATGCTAGAAATGGAGAGGAACCTTTTTTGAATTACTCAACCCCAAGCCCCTGCTCATCTGCCCTTCAGGGAAACTGAGGGGAGCTGAGAACTGTGGCAAGGGGAGGCACCTTTCCTACCACATGGGGAAGCCCTGACCGCATGCCCAGTGTCCTGGAGGCCAGAGTTGATGATAGTGCTGCTCCATTTTGCATGGTTCATCAGGCCTCACTTGCCCTCTTGGCCCAGACAGGGACAGAAAGAGAGGCAAACCTGCTACTGGGGGCCTGATGGCCATGCCAGGGAAGGGTGAGGGAGAGGACCATCCTGTTCTTTCCATCAACAGCTCCAGGACCTGTCATGGTCCCTGGCAAATGGCAGCCCTTAGTAAGTATGACGCTGGTGAAATGAACCAGATCAAGGCTCAAGTCTCCTGCTAGTGCCCTGTGTAACTGTGGACAACTTCACCTCTCTGAACCTCAGTTATCCCACCTGCAAAGATCATAACCTCAAACTCCATGTAATTGTCTCAAAGAATAAAATGAAATAGTACGGAATGAGCTTCAAAGAACTTTGAACATGTAGGGTCTATTTGAGGATGCAGGGTGGGAGGAAGGGGAGAAGCAGAAAAGACAACTATTGAGTACTGGGCTTAACACCAGAGTGATAAAATAATTTGTACAACAAACCCTGTGATAGGAGTTTACACATGTCACAAACCTTCACATATACCCCCGAACCTTTTTTTTTGAAAAAGAGAGAGAGAGAGAGAGAGAGAGAGACTCCAGCCTAGGTGACCCAGTAAGACTCTCTCTTTCTCAAAAAAAAAAAAAAAAAAAAAAAAAGGCGGGGGGAGCCAGAGACCTTAACAGACACCTCACCAAAGAGATATCCTCGTGGTACATATGCATCTGAAAGGATGCTCCACATTACATGTTATCAGGGAAATACAGATTAAAACACAAAGAGAGAGAGAGAGAGAGAAAAGAAAATGGGGGGCATGGCAGGTTGGAAGACTGCCTCTGTGTTCATTTTCAAATACACTAATTACACTAATAGAAACAACTTTCTCATTAACATTCTCATAATCAGTAAAGTTGGTGCTCTAAGTTGTAATAGTATACATTCCTTCATAAACTCAATAAAGTTATTTTCACTCTTTATGAAAAAAAACATATGCCTTTAAATGTTATGATTTATTTCTCATGCAAAATAATGTTCATTAAGTGAATTAAACCCCAAATCTCAACTTCCCTGCAGTGTTCTGCATCCTGTGGACATGTGATGATAATAATGGTGCTTTGCTCCTTATCTAAATTTGTGGGGAACATCAGTTGATGCTGACCTTCCAGGATAGAAGCCCTTTGGAGTGAGGACTGCACACCTGGCATGAGGGAGGTAGGAACATCCCCGATGTGTCTGGACATGCTGAAGAAGTAGGTATCATAGAGCACTGATGCCTGAGGATGAGGGGCACCCCTGGGGACAAGCAGAAACAGAAAGAAAGGAGATATTTTTAATAGAATTCATCTTCCTCAGCATGTGTCCCCAAAAGATTACACTCCATCCAACACCATGGATCTGGATAAAGAGTGTAGTGTATTCAGTGGCCCTTTGTGATTTCTGTCTCTTGTAGCAACAATCTTTCTTAATAAACAGCTTCATACATCTCACCAAGCACTTGCTGTCTTCCTGAGATGTCAGCACAAGCACCTGGGTACCACCAGATAGACTTACACTTCCCAGTTGAACACTATACTGCTTATCCCCAAGAATCAAGAACAGGGAGCATGTGTGTGTGTGTGTGTGTGTGTGTGTGTGTGTGTGTGTGTGTGTGTGTGTGTATGCGCATGCAGATGCCCAGAGAGAGAGAAAGAGAGAGACAGAGAGACCAGAATTTCTTGCCAGTGTGGGTCTTTTCAACTTAGTTTTGTAAGGTTCTGGACAGCTTGGCTGGCTGCAGTCCTGATATTATAAAACAGAATTGATTTGCAAGGATTTGAGCCAGGAGAGGGCACACCTGGGAGGCAGCTGTGAGATCAGCACAGAGCAAGGGTGCAAATGCTGAGGTATCTTGAAACCTATAGCAGAATAAAGGGTCGGGACAACCTGAACCAGAGTCAGAGTTTAGTGCTCCCTAATGGGGCTATTGAATTCATCAGGGCCAAGAGAGAACCATGTGCCAGCCTTTATCTTGAGAGAGGAAGGAGGTTCTGTGTGTATATGGAAAATTAAAGGTCTGCAGAGGAGATGTAGTGAATGTGTTAAACCTGAAATTACACTGAATGATTTAGAGCTGGATTCTCACTGAAATTTCTTTATTGCAACTATTCCAAAAAGATACCCACTATTTCAGGAGTTTCACTACACACTAAACTGACAAAGGGATTGTTTAGATGAGTGTTCTCAACCCTGAGTTTTCTTTCGGGTCTTTAGAAAATACCCACTCCAGACAAAATGAATCAGAATTTCTGGGTGAGGGATCCAAAGATGGGTAGTTTTTAAAACCCTTCCATGTGATTCTAATATGCAGCCAGGATTGAGAACTGCTGGCTTAGGCTGAGATGGGAATGAGATATCAAAGGAAGCTAGAGAAAGAAAGATTGTGGTTGAAAGGCTGTGATTCCTGGGCTTAGCCTCAGACAAGAAAAGTTTCCTCATGTTTATGCTTAAATAGTGCTAGAACAGAAAGAAGCAAGGCACCTCAGCCTGTGACAAGTTGGTCAAAGGGTTGGCAATAATGAATTTAATCTGTGACTACCAATCAGAAGCCAAACTCTGAAGACCCCAAAACATAAACAAAACCAGACAAGCTGGTGGATGAATAATACATTTGGTTGTATGTTTCAGTCAATGATCAAGGATTCACAGAATAGAAACCACTCAAGGTAGCGCAAGATTAGGAAGGTTTGTGGTAGAGACCCAAAAGGTAATTCCAAGGCATCAAGGGATTTGGGCTCCCAGAGCCAGGAACCAGACACTCAGGGACTGAGGTCACTCCTTTCACCTCTTGGTCATTTGATCTTCTTCATCTCTGTTCCTCTTCACGCATCTGCTTCATTCTTCCAGTGCAGTCGGCTTTCTCTGATTAAACACTTCACACAAGGTCCAACACACAAGTGGTTCAGCTCTAATTTATCACTGTCTTTCATGTCCAGAGCCCAACGCTGACTCACCGTTGTTAATGTGTTTCTTAGTTCAAATTTTCAACAGAAAAGGATCTGGTCACTAGCCCAGCAAAGGATGGCTGATCGTATCTAGCTTCCGGTGAGGTGTCAATCTCCTCCCATATACTAGGGTATGTGTGGAAAATTTCATGTGGTTTACAGGCTGAACACTTTAGGAGACCATTGGAAGGGCAGGTGCTTATATAGTAGGTATAGGCAAGGCAAGTAAAGAAGTCCATCTAATTTCCATCCATAACTGATGAAACAGACACATTTTGCTTTCCCATCTTCTACCTTCCAAAATATGGGTGGATATAGGGGAGATAAGGAGGAGTTTGAAAGAACATGCTCTGTCTGCCCAGGACCTTGTCTAGCATCCAAAAGAGGTAACCACAGATTGGCATCACTCAAAGTCAGTCTACATATCCTCAACCATCATTTATGTACATGATTCTACATGTGTTGTCTTCCTCTGGAAATCGCTGAGAAATCCATTCTTGGTAATGTTGAAGCCTAAGGATATTCAGAGATCCTGTGGTAGGTTCAATTTTAACCTCATACTTTCTGCTACATTGTGGCATGTGAAAATGGAACACACTTAGATATTAAGGAGGATTCTCCTCCCCTTGGGCTTTTATCTGATCATTTGGAAAATCCTCAGTTAACATGCTGTTACAGTGGTTTGACGGCTCACTTGACAGCTCTGAAATAACATTCTTGACTCTTAGATGACAATCTTGTACTGAAACACAAAATGGCTCTTTTCAGAAATTTAGAAATTCAGCCAAGTTTTGGGTTCAAGAAAATAGTGGTGTGTGGATTTTTTTAAGCTCTCCAAATGGATAAATTGTGTGTAAACTCACTTTCTGTCCAACATCAGCTATTGCACCAAAGAATTGAACTGTCATATGTCCCTTGTTCTTGTAATTAAGTTGGCTGCATTGAGGCAGGAATAGTCTGGACTTGGGGGTCATGTTTAAAGGCAGCAACCTAGGGTAAACTTATCCTCCAACCCATGGACAGTCTGAATATCTTTTTTCCCCTCTTTGGAGCTAGAGGCAAAGTGAAGGGAGGAAAGCGTCCACAGGGAGAAGTAGGGGGAGCACTAGCAACAAATGTTGCCAATTTTCACTTTTCCCAGACCATGTGATCCCTGAAAAGTATGGCTGTGGCCTCTGTGCAATGCCATCATGCCAATGTGCAATCATCTATTTTAGAACCTCAGATGGCATCAACTATTTTAGCTCTTGCCCAGGTACAGCTATTGCACATTCTGGGAGAAGAAAGAGAATAAGAAGACTAATATTCGTATCTTACTGACAAAACAAAACACCTTTAAAGCAAAAGGATGATTTATCTGGGCTGAAAATAAAACTCCTGCCTACTGAAGTCTGGTGCAGCTGAGTTATCACGATTTTCGTCCTGTAATTTGTTTTATAGGGTATTAATTAACAGGGCAAAGTCTGAAGCCAAGAAAGTAAATCAGATTTTGCTGTTTTCCTTTTCTCTAGCAAAATGCAGACCTGGTCTTTAATTAAAGCGCAAGTTCCAAGGGCGCTATCAGCTACCGAAATTGGGAAAACATGGGCCGAAAAGGTCACAGTGAAACCTGCTGTGTAGAGTTCAAAAAAGATAATGGGAAAGAGAGGAACTGCACAGGCAACCTCCAAAAGAAGAGATTGTTTTCCTCACATGTCCCCGTCTTATCCATCTTTTAACTGCTCCCCATAACTCAGAATTTCTTCCCTGACTCTACTCAACTGAGCATGTACCACAAACATCCTTTTTAAAAATTGGATTTCAGGCCTGGTGAGGTGGCTCACACCTGTAATAACAGCACTTTGGGAGGCCGAGGCGGGTGGATCACACGAGGTCAGGAGTTCGAGACCAGCCTGACCAACATGGCAAAACCCCATCTCTACAAAAATTAGCTGGGCGTGGTGGCGTACATCTGTAATTCCAGCTACTGGGGAGGCTGAGGCAGGAGAATCGCTAGAACCCAGGAGACAGAGGTTGCAGTGGTCCGAGATCGGGCCACTACACTCCAGCCTGGGCGACAGAGTGAGACTCTGTCTCAATAAATAAATAAATAAAATTTTAAAAAAGTGAATTTCTTTTCCCAGATAATTCCTGTTTCGGGAACGGCATTTTTTTTTTTTAAAGGTAGCTACTTTCCCATCAAACACCCCTGTCCCAACCTCCCCCTTCTCCGGGGTTTCTTTTTTGACTTGATCCCGCAGTGATCTTTGACGCTGGGCTTTGCTGCCCGGCAGGTGTCACTCATCCTTCACCCCTCCCCTCCCAGCTCACCCTCTTCGCCGCCTGGTCTCAGGGTCTTCTTCACTCCGTTCTCCCTCTCCTTGTCTCTCTCCCATCCCATTCCTGGAAGTTCTGGACTGGAGGTGGCTGCTCTGGCTTCTCCTCCCTCCTAGGACCCTCAGATAGTGTTAGGGGCAGGGGGAGTGCGGCGGGGAGGGCACAGGATGGGCTGGCGAGGAGAGTGAGTGCTGGGCTCGCACCGGGAGCCGGGAGCCTGACGTCACCACGCCCTGCCTGTCAATCTCCAGCGCGCGCCGCTCGCAGCCGCCTTTTCTGCCACCAACTGTATCTCTCACTCGCGGCGCCGGCACAGCGACAGGCGCCCCGCGCTTGCCTCCTCCCCGGCCCGGCCGCCTCCTGCAGGCAGCTGCTCTGTCCGCGCGGGGAGCTCAGCCCGGCGCCCCGCCTCGGCGCCCATGACCAGCGACTTCCAGAAGTCCTGACGCCCCAGGTGAGTGGCCGAGTTCCCAGGGAACTTTGAGGATGTGGGGAGAGGAGGGGAGAAAGATAGCCAGGGGACAGGTCTTTCCAGAAGAGGAGAAATGGAGCCAACCTTGACTCCGACCCTCTGCTGCCCCCATACACACACCCTAGTCTCTCCTCCCAGACCCCCTTCGCAGGGGTCTCTGGGCTCCAGGACGCTCCAGGCTTCGCAATGCCAGAAACTTCGCTTTCAGCACCGCGGACAGCGTCTCCGCTGCCCAGCCCCATGGGGATGTCCTGGTCGCGCAGCCACAACACGGGCGGGACTCTCCCAGGATGACACTCCTAGCTTGGTGCACTCGGGTGCGTGTGCAAATACAGGCAGCCTTGGAGAATTGATCCTTGTGCATGTGAGTGCATGTTGTCCTGGTGTATATCTGCAAAAACTCAGAAGTCCGCGTGGGCATTTCACTCACTCAACAGGTATTTATTTTGGGTTCGCACTTAACCCATGATTCCCCGATTTGCTCTGGGGTCCCAGGGTGGGGTGGGCAACTCAAGTGGGGCAATGCGAGAGGAGGCTCTACGCGTGGGGAAGTTTCCTGGCAGCCTGAAGTGTACACCTGACGCCTGCACTCCCTCCCTATGCAGGGTGCAAATCCGGCCGCGATGAACGCGAGCGCCGCCTCGCTCAACGACTCCCAGGTGGTGGTAGTGGCGGCCGAAGGAGCGGCGGCGGCGGCCACAGCAGCAGGGGGGCCGGACACAGGCGAATGGGGACCCCCTGCTGCGGCGGCTCTGGGAGCCGGCGGCGGAGCTAATGGGTCTCTGGAGCTGTCCTCGCAGCTGTCGGCTGGGCCACCGGGACTCCTGCTGCCAGCGGTGAATCCGTGGGACGTGCTCCTGTGCGTGTCGGGGACAGTGATCGCTGGAGAAAACGCGCTGGTGGTGGCGCTCATCGCGTCCACTCCGGCGCTGCGCACGCCCATGTTCGTGCTGGTGGGCAGCCTGGCCACCGCTGACCTGTTGGCGGGCTGTGGCCTCATCTTGCACTTTGTGTTCCAGTACTTGGTGCCCTCGGAGACTGTGAGTCTGCTCACGGTGGGCTTCCTCGTGGCCTCCTTCGCCGCCTCTGTCAGTAGCCTGCTGGCCATTACGGTGGACCGCTACCTGTCCCTGTATAACGCGCTCACCTATTACTCGCGCCGGACCCTGTTGGGCGTGCACCTCCTGCTTGCCGCCACCTGGACCGTGTCCCTAGGCCTGGGGCTGCTGCCCGTGCTGGGCTGGAACTGCCTGGCAGAGCGCGCCGCCTGCAGCGTGGTGCGCCCGCTGGCGCGCAGCCACGTGGCTCTGCTCTCCGCCGCCTTCTTCATGGTCTTCGGCATCATGCTGCACCTGTACGTGCGCATCTGCCAGGTGGTCTGGCGCCACGCGCACCAGATCGCTCTGCAGCAGCACTGCCTGGCGCCACCCCACCTCGCTGCCACCAGAAAGGGTGTGGGTACACTGGCTGTGGTGCTGGGCACTTTCGGCGCCAGCTGGCTGCCCTTCGCCATCTATTGCGTGGTGGGCAGCCATGAGGACCCGGCGGTCTACACTTACGCCACCCTGCTGCCCGCCACCTACAACTCCATGATCAATCCCATCATCTATGCCTTCCGCAACCAGGAGATCCAGCGCGCCCTGTGGCTCCTGCTCTGTGGCTGTTTCCAGTCCAAAGTGCCCTTTCGTTCCAGGTCTCCCAGCGAGGTCTGAAGGGCTCGCCCCGTGTTCTCTCACCAACACCACACCCCAACAAGCCAGCCTTTGGTAAGCTCGGTGCCTGCTGACGAACTCTGAGATCCCAATGGTGTGAGTCTGACTTTGGAAAGAAAAAGGGACTAAAGAGAAATGCAACAAACTTACAAGGACAAAGAGGCTTGTTGGCACTTTACATATACAGTGTATACATGTGTACATATATATACAAATATTTGTATCTTCTGGAGGTGTTCAGGATGTGGAGCTTCCTATTCTGTGAAAAACCAAGAAAAAGATATGGTTGTATACTCAAATTGTACATCACATTTGTCAAACGAAGACATTCCAATACTGCTTAATTATAGCACTTTATTTTTAGCTGCTGAACTGCCAAAACAGTGTTGCCATTTTCAAGGGCAGGGAAAAGGGAGTAAAAGGTGTATTTTTGTCGTATGTGATAGAATATTTTGCTGCACATGCATCAACAAATTACAACATATTTTGTACACGAATAAACCCATTACAAGAATGTAATTTGGGGTATGTCACTGACTATAGAATTACAATTAGCTGAATTGTAAGTGTATGAGTGTCTTTCTTTCCTTTCTTCCTTTCTTTCTTTCTTGCTTGCTTGCTTTCTCTTGCTTTCTTTCTTTCTCTTTCGTTTGTTCGAGATAGAGTCTCACTCTGTTGCCCAGGCCTGAATGCAGTGGCACAATCATAGCTCAGTGCAGCCTTGAACTCCTGGGCCCAAGAAATCCTGCTTTAGCATCCCTAGTAGCTGGGACTACAGGCATGCCACAGCATGCACCTTACTTTATTTATTTTTTTAAGTTTTTAAAATTTCAATAGTTTTGAGGGTACAGGTGCCTTTTTTGGTTACATAGATGAGTTCTTTAGTAGTGAATTCTGAGATTTTAGTGCACCTGTCACCTGAGCAGTGTACACTGTACCTGATATGTAATCTTTTATCCCTCACCTCCCTCCCAACCTCTCCCCACTGCAAGTCCCCACAGTCCATTATATCACTCTATATGGTTTTGTGTCCTCATAGCTTAGCTCCCACTTATAAGGGAGATCATATTGTATTTGATTTTTCATTCTTGAGTTACTTCACTTAGAATAATGGCCTCCAGCTTCATCCAGGTTGCTGAAAAAGACATTATTTCACTCCTTTTTATGGCTGAGTAGTATTCCATAGTATATCTCTATCTCTATCTATCTATCTATCTATCTATCTATCATCTATCTATAATCTTTTCTTTATCCAATCCTTGGTTGAAGGGCACGTAGGTTGGTTCCGTATCCTTGCAATTGCAAGTTTATTATGTAGCATCATTCTCCTGAGAAAACCTTAACGTAAAAAAATCATATGCATTTGCACATTGTTCATAAACTTTCACTGAAATACCAAATTTATACCATTGTGGTTGGGGAGGGAGGGTGCAGGAAGGGAGTAATATATTCATGTGGCAGTATTCACAGGACAACAAAGGGTTACTGGTGTTATCTGTGCAATTTAGTCTACTCCCTTGGTTAGTGGGTTTGGAAAACAAGTATCCGAGGATGTCCGAAAACATATCTTCCTCTCATTCCCTGTGCACTTGTGAATCCTGAAACCACAACTTTCAGTTGTAATTTTTCCAGTATGGCAAGAATTTTAAATGTTTAAAATTCATGTTGACTTAATACATTGTCGCTGGCCAGATCTTGTAGTAAAATGCACAGGCTTGTAAAATGAATAAATTCTTCCAAGACAGAATTCCAAGATATATACCTCCGACCTCATGAGGTACACAAAAGTCTATCCAGTATCCTCTCTTGAGGTACTCTCATCTTCAAAAGAGGGCACTAAAATCCTTAAGCACTAAACATTCCTATTCCACTGATAGGTGTGAGTCATGATGATTCCCCTCCTTCCCTTCTTATAGGATGATGTGAGGATAAATTGGAGAACACATGAGGGCATGCTCTGAACCCTCTGTGAATTAATATGCACACCAGCACAAGTCGTTACTACTCTTATGCCTTAGGAAAATACACACAAGCAAATTTATTGAGTGAGTTCCTACTATCCTACTATTGAGTTCCTAGACACAATTCCACGGATTGGAATATGGAAGTGAAAATAAAAAAACAGGCAAGAAGTCTCTGAACTCCATAGTGCTACCTTCTAGTGGGGAAGAGGGCCTACAAGCAAACAAACAAATATATAATGTCATGTTAGGATAAATGCTAACAAAGAAAATAAAGGAGGATGAGAGATGGAGTTCTCCAGTTAGGGTGGCCAGGGGAGATCTCTCTAAGGAGATAACATCTAGGAGGAAAGCTCAGTGAAGAGAGAATGAGATGCATGAGCATGCAAGGGAACAGCTTTCCAGACAGAGGAAGCAGCAAGTGTGAAGGCTTCCAGGTGGGAGCATGGCCTTCAAGTTCAAGGAACAGCAAGGAGGTCAACGTGGCTAGACAGGCTGAACAAGGAGAAGAGAGGCATGCAGTTAACTTGAAGGACCTGGGATATGATCATCTCAAACTTCACAGGCCACTATAGGGACTTGGGCTTTGACCCTGAGTGATATGAAAGTGACATGATATGGTTTATATTTTTAAAAAAATCACTCTAGCTATCCTGTTGAAAATAGTCTCTAGGAGGGTCAGAGTGAGAGCAGGAGATAGGGGTCTATAAACATAATCCCCATGAGAAATGACAGTGGCTCGGAGCACAATGGCAGTGGTGGAGATGGTGAGAAGTAGTAGATTCTAGAAATGTGTTGAAGGATAGATGGGAGGTGGGGCATGAAAGAAAAAAGTTCGGAATTCATCCAATGAGTGAATGCAGGGGTCTTTAGTGAGCAAGGAAAAACTGAGGGTTGGGGGGGTGTACACTGGGAAGTGTGATGATTAATTTTATGTGTTAACTTGGCCAGACAATAGGGAGCCCAGATATTTGGTCAAACACATTTTGATCATTTGAAGTCCTGAATAGAACAAAAATATCGGCCTCCCCCAAGCAAGAAAGAAGTCTTCAGTGGGTTTCCCTTGGACTCCACTTGCAACATTGGCTCTTCCTGGTTCTATGGAAGATGGTCTTGAGACTGGAACTACAGCGTCGACTTCCCTGGGTTGTCAGCCTCCTGGCCCACCTTGCAGATTTTGGACCTGCCAGCCTCCATAATCATTGAACAATTCCTTAGAATAAATGTCTTCATGTGCACATATGCGTGCGCACGCACACATACACACACGCACATCCGATGGGTAGGATATATCTATGTACATATACATCCTATTGGTCCTGTTTCTCTGAAGAATGGTGACTAATACAGGAAGGGTGGCAAATTTAAAAAGTTAGTTTTAAATATCTAGGGAGCTCACGTGTGCAGTTTATTCATTTATTTATTTCACAAACACTTCTATAGCACTTACTATATGCCAGACACTGCTCTAAACCCTTTACAAATATTAGCTTATTTAATCACCACCTTTATTTAATTCCAAACTGGTTAGGTCTCAGCAGGAGACAAATGGCACACTCAAACCAGGTGACTGAGGAGAGTTTAATGAGGAGACTATTTATAAAAGTGTGAGCATAGTTAAGGGAAATCAACAAGGAATGGTGAAACACCCCCAGAGCCAGCACCAGCAGGGCTGCGAGAAGGGGGAAGAAGAGAGAGCAATTACTGGAACCAGGAGAGAGGGCTTTAGGTCTCGGCTGTCCAGCAGGAGCTATGGCCTTCAACAGAGGAAGGCAGCAACTGCCAACCTATGGCTTGACAGGGAGAGATCTGGGAGAATAAATTACTCTCTTCCCTCCATCCCACCTCTTGATGGAGGCTTCCATTAACTAAACTGTCAGAAGCCAGACAGCAAGACAACTCTTTGGTGCAGGCCACAAAGATCAGCTTCCCTGGGCACTGAGCAGATAGAGAAGGGTGAGAAGTGGACCTGCTGGTGCAAACAGAGAATATCCAGCACAAACCCTGTGAGCTCAGTACCCTTGTTGCTCCACTTTTTAGCTAAGGCACAGAGAGGTTAGCTGTGCATATCTGGAATTCAGGGCCAAGGTCTAAGCAGGACAAATGAATTCAGGACTTGTCAACATATAGGTAGTATATAAAGCCATGGATCTAGAAGGGGTCACCTCATGATACTCACAGACAGAAAAGAGAAGAGGGCCAAGGACTGAGCCCAAGGAAATAGCAGCATTTAGAAATCAAGAAGAAATAGAGGATCAAGCAAGGGAGAAAGAAAAGTGATCAGTGAGGTGGGAGGAAACCAAGAGTACAGTGACCCAAAAAATAAAGAAGAAAAAAGTGTGGGGGGAAGAAGTAGTCAACTGGTTCAAATGCAGCTGAGAGAATAAGTAAAATGAGAACTTTAAAAAATGGCTAAAGATGATGTCATGTGAATGTCATTGGTGAACTTGACAAGAAAAGCTTCAGGAGAGAGAGAGAGAAAAAAAAGCCTGACTGTAGAAGGTACAAGAGAAAATATATGAGCAATCTAGTCTCCAGCAACTCACAACAGAACTGTGACCTTTTCAACACTATAAAACACATTACATTTTATAGATGTAGAGTTTTACACTGTCTATAAATTCAAATCAGGGAAGATCAGCATTATTGCTCACTCATCAAATTAAAATTTTCTAAAGTATTAGCTATCATGGACTCTTCAGCATCACCAGACACTGGTTCAGGTCCTATTACCATCTGGAATGCATTCAAGTGAACTAAAATGTAAAAGCTCGTGCCGTCAACTTTCTCATGTGTGATGGGGAAAACAGTATAATTTCAGAAGTAGAACAAAAAAGTCAATATTATTTTATCTTTTATACTCATGGAGAAAAAATTTCTTGCAATCATCACATTGAGAAAGTTCAACACTAGAATAATCAGACGCAAACCATGGATCTGTCTTCAATGCACTTATTAATATTCAATATCAGCCCTGGTCCTAATAAAAATGTTTGGGAGAGCTAAGTTTAAGAAGATACTAAACAATCAAGTTGTTACTAATGCTGACTTACACAGTTGGCCAAGCTGTGTAATGTCAGCAGGCTTAATATTAACCAACCTGGGAATATGAAAATATAAAACTGTGGGAAGATCTTGAAACATTTCCACAGAAGAAAGTCACATATTCATTTGACCTATCAAATATTAATTAAGAATTACCTACTGCAAGATCCAATGCTAGTTGCTAGAAACATAGTCTTTTAAAAAGCTCTTTAAATATTTTTATTTTTAATTTTTTTGTGGGTACATAATAAGTATATATATGAAAACATGCAGTCTTGGAGAAAGGCAAGACTCACTCAGACAGCTAACTGCCTACCCACTTTGTTGTCTAATGGGCATCCTAAATTTAACACATTTAAAATTGGACCACTGATCTTCACTTTTGAACCTGATCTTTATCCCTTATGTATAAGTTAACAACGTCATCTTTCTGGGTATTCAGGCCAGAAACCTTAGACTCACACTTGCCCTTCTATTTCTCTCATACCTCACAATCAATGTGTCAGCAAAGCCTGTTGTCTTTACCTTCAAAGTATACCCACAATCCAGCCACTTCTCACCATCCACACCACTCTCATCATCTCCTGCCTGAATTACTATAGCAGCCTCCTGTCTTGTCTCCCACTTTTCAGTTATTGTGCCTATCCACCCACTATCTACACAGTGGCTCACCCACATAAACAGTTGCTCCTTGACTACTCTTCAGATCTAGGCATAAACCTACCAGGAGTTCTTTATTTTATTTTATTTTAACTAATTAATTTTGTTTTTGAGACAGACACTCACTCTGTTGCCCAGCCTGGAGTGAAATTCCATATAAGGCAATAGATACAGCTCTGAGAACAGTACAAATGAAAAGTATGACAACAAAAGTATGCACAGAATAGAAAAGGATCCAACAGGAATGTCAGGAAAATGTTGTGCAGGTCTCCACTCAGGAGGCAACACCAAGCTGAGTCTAGAAGAACAAAAGAAATTTTGAAGGCATTGAAGGGGGTGGGGGGTGTTCTAGGCGAAGAGGGCAACATGAAGCACAAAAGCATAGGCCACTCAGAGAAATGCAGGCCATTCAGCATGGCTGGAATGAATAAGATGTAGAGACCAGAGAGGAGGTAGCAGGAGATGAGTCTGGAAAGATAGAAGGAACCAGAGCACAAACAGCTGCATTGACAATGGATGTAGATGGAAAAGACTGGAACCCAAATACCATTTGGGAGGCTGGTTGCAGTAATGCAAGTGAGAGGTGATAACAGCATGAGCTAAGCAGGGCAGAGGGCTGGGGAGGAGATGAACTCAAGAGATCTCAAAGAAGTAGAGTGTCTCAGACTCAGTGAGTGATTGTAGGGGCTGAAGAACTGTTTAGAAGTCAAGAGTGTTAAACTGGGTGAATTCACTGAAATGGAAACATAGAGGGAGAGGAAGATTTGAGTAAGAGAATAACGAGTCAAGCTTTCTATGTATTGAATTTCAGGATCTGTGAGATATCGAGTGGCCCTGTGGCTTTGGAGCTCAATATTATTTCATCTTTTATACTTTGAAGCTCACAAGGATGCTTGGAATGGAGACATAATTTCTGTAGTCATTGACCTTACAGTGGAAGTGAAGCTATGGGAGGAAATGGGAAGAGGCCAAGGTCACAGTCCGGGACCAGTACATATGGAAGTAGAATGAAGAAAAGGAAAAGGGAAAAGGAGACCTAGGAGTGGCATCCAGGGAGAGCTTGAGAAGCCAAGAGGATGTGATTAAGTGTGTAAAGGCTGACAAGACATCAAGTAAATAGGGATTGGCAAGGGTTCAATTTAGGAACATGGTGGTCATTGATGGCTTCAGTGAGAGCAGCTTCCATGGAGTAGGATGAAAACTAGATTGAGTGGATTGAGGAGAAAATGAGAATTTTCATGTTTTTCAATAAATTTAGCTTTAAATGGAAGGAGAGAGATAGATAGTATCTAGATGGAAATACAAAATCACAATATAATCTTTCTTACTTTTAGACAGAGGAGAAATCACCACATAACTGGAAACACTGAAAATAGGAGAGGAGAAAGATGGCTGACAGAGTCAGGCTTGACAGGAGGAGGATGGGGTCCAGGACACAGTGTCAGAGGAAAGAGGAGTATAGACAGGAGGAGGTGGGGACACAGTTCCCCTACTCTGACAGGAGGCAAGGTGGGAATAATTGGTACTGATAGATCTAAGTTTATGGGAGGTGGGAGGAAGTTCATAGAGTTCCTACCTGACAACCTAGATTCATCTGAAGGAGGAGTGCCAGTTAAGAGACTGTTACAAGAAGTATCGAGAACCTGAGTTGATGACATTGGGAACAAAGCTGCACACTTGAGACACTGTAATCATTTAACAAAAGGTGAAGTTCACACCATACAAGCACTGCAAGAATGTAGAGCAATTAGAATTCTCATAGACTGATGGTGGAAAAGTAAAATGGTACAAACACTTTGGAAAATCTTTAGGTGGTTTCTCAAAAAGTTAAACAAAGTCCTAACATGTGACTCAGCCACCCACTAGTAAGTATTTACCCAAGAGAAATGAAAGAATATGTCTACATAAAGGCTTGCACATGAATGTTTATAGCAGCTTTATTTTTAACAGCCAAAAACTAGAAACAATTCAAATATCCATCAACAGTGAATGAGTATACAAATGGTGGTACATCCATATGATAGAATGCTACCCTGAAATTAAAAGCAATGAACTATTGGTACATGCAACACCATGGATATGTCTTCAAATAATTATGCTGAGTGAAAGAAGCCAAACCAAAAAAAAAAAAAAGAGCAAATAGAGCAGTATTCTGTTTATACAAAATCCTTTAAAATGTATAGTGACAGAGAAGATCAACGGTTGGGATTGGGGGTGTAGGAATGAGAGAGAGGAAGGGATTGAAAAGGAACACAATGAAAGTTTTGAAGTGATATGTTCCATCAATAATTAGTTTATTGAGAGTTTTTAACATGAAGGGATTTTGAATTTTATCAAAGGCTTTTTCTGCATCTATTGAGATAATCATGTGGTTTTTGTCTTTGGTTCCATTTGTGTGATGGATTATGTTTATTGATTTGTGTATGTTGAACCAGCCTTGCTCCCAAGGATGAAGCCAACTTGATCATGGTGGATAAGTTTTTTGATGTGCTGCTGAATTCGGTTTGCCAGTATTTTACTGAGGATTTTCGCATCAGTGTTCATCAGGGATATTGGCCTGAAGTTTTCTTTTTGTTGTTGTTGTGTCTCTTCCAGGTTTGGGTATCAGGATAATGCTGTCTTCATAAAATGAGTTAGGGAGGAGTCCCTCCTTTTCATTTGTTTGGAATAGTTTCAGAAGGAATAATACCAGCTCCTCTTTGTTTTTCTAGTAGAATTCAGCTGTGAATTCGTCTGGTCCTGGGCTTTTTTTGGTTGGTAGGGTATTAATTAATGCCTCAATTTCAGAGCTTGTTATTGGTCTATTCAGGGATTCATCTTCTTCCTGGTTTAGTCTTGGTATGTTTTATGCGTCCAGGAATTTATCCATTTCTTCTAGATTTTCTAGTTTATGTGCACAGCTATTTATTACAAACCCACAGCTAACATCATATTTAATGGGCAAAAGCTGGAAGCATTCCCTTTGAAAACCTGTACAAGACAAGGATGCCTTCTTTCACCACTCCTATTCAACATAGTATTGGAAGTTCTGGCCAGGGTAATCAGGCAAGAGAAAGAAATAAAGGATATTAAAATAGGAAGGGAGAAAGTCAAATTGTCTCTATTTGCAGACGACATGATTTTATATTTAGAAAACCCCATCATCTCAGCCCCAAAACTTCTGGAACTGATAAGCAACTTCAGCAAAGTCTCAGGATACAAAATCAATGTGCAAAAATCACAAGCATTCCTTTACACCAATAATAGGCAAGCAAAGAGCCAAATCATTAGTGAACTCCCATTTACAATCCCTACAAAGAGAATAAAATACCTAGGAACACAGCTAACAAGGGATGTGAAAGACCTCTTCAAGGAGAACTACAAACCACTGCTGAAGGAAATAAGAGAGAGGACACAAACAAATGGAAAAATATTCCATTCTCATGGATAGGAAGAATCAATATCATGAAAATAACCATACTGCCCAAAGTAATTTACAGATTCAGTACTATTCCCATCAAACTACCATTGACATTCTTCACAGAATTAGAAAAAACTATTATAAATATCATATGGAATCAAAGAAGACCATGTATAGCCAAGACAATCCTAAGCAAGAAGAACAAAGCTGGAGGCATCACGCTACCTGACCTCAAACTATACTACAAGGCTACAGTAACCAAAACAGCATGGTACTGGTACCAAAACAGACATATAGACCAATGGAGCAGAACAGAGACCTCAGAAATTACACCACACGTCTACAACCATCTGGTCTTCGACAAACCTGACAAAAACAAGCAATGGGGAAAGGATCACCTATTCAGTAAATGGTGCTGGAAAAACTGGCTAGCCATATGGAGAAAACTGAAGCTGGATGCCTTGCTTACACCTTACACAAAAATTAACTCAAGATGGATTAAACACTTAAATGTAAAACCCAAAACCATAAAAACCCTAGAAGAAAACCTAGGCAATACCATTCAGGACATAGGCATGGACAAAGACTTCATGACTAAAATGCCAAAAGCAATTACAACAAAAGCCAAAATTGACAAATGGGATCTAACTAAACTAAAGAGCTTCTGCACAGCAAAAGAAACTATTATCAGAGTGAACAGAAAACCTACAGAATGGGAGAAAATTTTTGCAATCTACCCATCTGACAAAGGTCTAACTTCCAGAATTTACAAGGAACTTAAATATATGTACAAGAAAAAAACAAACAACCCCATCAAAAAGTGGGCAAAGGATACGAACAGATACTTCTCAAAAGAAGACATTTACACAGCCAACAAACATATGAAATAAAACTCAACATAACTGATCATCAGAAAAATGCAAATCAAAACCACAATGAGATACTATCTCATGCCAGTCAGAATGGTGATTATCAAAAAGTTAAGAAACAATAGGAGGAGCTGCTCGCTCGCAGCCAGAGACGCTGCTTTTTTTTTCCGGGTTCGGAGCCGTTCCGGATGCTTTAGGCTGCCGGATGTCTGATCTCCGGATAACTGAGGCGTTTCTGTACATGGATTATCTGGTAAAAGAAATGACCTGGGGGGAGGAGCCAAGATGGCCGAATAGGAACAGCTCTGGTCTACAGCTCCCAGCGTGAGCGACGCAGAAGACGGGTGATTTCTGCATTTCCATCTGAGGTACTGCGTTCATCTCACTAGGGAGTGCCAGACAGTGGGCGCAGGCCAGTGGGTGCGCGCACCATGCGCGAGCCGAAGCAGGGCGAGGCATTGCCTCACCTGGGAAGCACAAGGGGTCAGGGAGTTCCCTTTCCGAGTCAAAGAAAGGGGTGACGGACGCACCTGGAAAATCGGGTCACTCCCACCCGAATATTGCGCTTTTCAGACCGGCTTAAAAAACGGCGCACCACGAGACTATATCCCACACCTGGCTCGGAGGGTCCTACGCCCACGGAATCTCACTGATTGCTAGCACAGCAGTCTGAGATCAAACTGCAAGGCAGCAGCGAGGCTGCGGGAGGGGCGCCCGCCATTGCCCAGGCTTGCTTAGGTAAACAAAGCAGCCGGGAAGCTCGAACTGGGTGGAGACCACCACAGCTCAAGGAGGCCTGCCTGCGTCTGTAGGCTCCACCTCTGGGGGCAGGGCACAGACAAACAAAAAGACAGCAGTAACCTCTGCAGACTTAAATGTCCCTGTCTGGCAGCTTTGAAGAGAGCAGTGGTTCTCCCAGCAAGCAGCTGGAGATCTGAGAACGGGCAGACTGCCTCCTCAAGTGGGTCCCTGACCCCTGACCCCCGAGCAGCCTAACTGGGAGGCACCCCCCAGCAGGGGCTCACTGACACCTCACACGGCAGGGTATTCCAACAGACCTGCAGCTGAGGGTCCTGTCTGTTAGAAGGAAAACTAACAAACAGAAAGGACATCCACACCAAAAACCCATCTGTACATCACCATCATCAAAGACCAAAAGTAGATAAAACCACAAAGATGGGGAAAAAACAGAACAGAAAAACTGGAAACTCTAAAACGCAGAGCGCCTCTCCTCCTCCAAAGGAACGCAGTTCCTCACCAGCAACGGAACAAAGCTGGATGGAGAATGATTTTGACGAGCTGAGAGAAGAAGGCTTCAGACGATCAAATTACTCTGAGCTACGGGAGGATATTCAAACCAAAGGCAAACAAGTTGAAAACTTTGAAAAAAATTTAGACGAATGTATAACTAGAATAACCAATACAGAGAAGTGCTTAAAGGAGCTGATGGAGCTGAAAACCAAGGCTCGAGAACTACGTGAAGAATGCAGAAGCCTCAGGAGCCGATGCGATCAACTGGAAGAAAGGGTATCAGCAATGGAAGATGAAATGAATGAAATGAAGCAAGAAGGGAAGTTTAGAGAAAAAAGAATAAAAAGAAATGAGCAAAGCCTCCAAGAAATATGGGACTATGTGAAAAGACCAAATCTATGTCTGATTGGTGTACCTGAAAGTGATGCGGAGAATGGAACCAAGTTGGAAAACACTCTGCAGGATATTATCCAGGAGAACTTCCCCAATCTAGCAAGGCAGGCCAACGTTCAGATTCAGGAAATACAGAGAACGCCACAAAGATACTCCTCGAGAAGAGCAACTCCAAGACACATAATTGTCAGATTCACCAAAGTTGAAATGAAGGAAAAAATGTTAAGGGCAGCCAGAGAGAAAGGTCGGGTTACCCTCAAAGGGAAGCCCGTCAGACTAACAGCGGATCTCTCAGCAGAAACCCTACAAGCCAGAAGAGAGTGGGGGCTGATATTCAACATTCTTAAAGAAAAGAATTTTCAACCCAGAATTTCATATCCAGCCAAACTAAGCTTCATAAGTGAAGGAGAAATAAAATACTTTACAGACAAGCAAATGCTGAGAGATTTTGTCACCACCAGGCCTGCCCTAAAAGAGCTCCTGAAGGAAGCGCTAAACATGGAAAGGAACAACCGGTACCAGCCTCTGCAAAATCATGCCAAAATGTAAAGACCATCAAGACTAGGAAGAAACTGCATCAACTAACGAGCAAAATCACCAGCTAACATCATAATGACAGGATCAAATTCACACATAACAATATTAACTTTAAATGTAAATGGACTAAATTCTCCAATTAAAAGACACAGACTGGCAAGTTGGATAAAGAGTCAAGACCCATCAGTGTGCTGTATTCAGGAAACCCATCTCACGTGCAGAGACACACATAGGCTCAAAATAAAAGGATGGAGGAAGATCTACCAAGCAAATGGAAAACAAAAAAAGGCAGGGGTTGCAATCCTAGTCTCTGATAAAACAGACTTTAAACCAACAAAGATCAAAAGAGACAAAGAAGGCCATTACATAATGATAAAGGGATCAATTCAACAAGAGGAGCTAACTATCCTAAATATATATGCACCCAATACAGGAGCACCCAGATTCATAAAGCAAGTCCTGAGTGACCTACAAAGAGACTTAGACTCCCACACATTAATAATGGGAGACTTTAACACCCCACTGTCAACATTAGACAGATCAACAAGACAGAAAGTCAACAAGGATACCCAGGAATTGAACTCAGCTCTGCAACAAGCAGACCTAATAGACATCTACAGAACTCTCCACCCCAAATCAACAGAATATACATTTTTTTCAGCACCACACCACACCTATTCCAAAATTGACCACATACTTGGAAGTAAAGCTCTCCTCAGCAAATGTAAAAGAACAGAAATTATAACAAACTATCTCTCAGACCACAGTGCAATCAAACTAGTACTCAGGATTAAGAATCTCACTCAAAGCCGCTCAACTACATGGAAACTGAACAACCTGCTCCTGAGTGACTACTGGGTACATAATGAAATGAAGGCAGAGATAAAGATGTTCTTTGAAACCAACGAGAACGAAGACACAACATACCAGAATCTCTGGGACGCATTCAAAGCAGTGTGTAGAGGGAAATTTATAGCACTAAATGCCCACAAGAGAAAGCAGGAAAGATCCAAAATTGACACCCTAACATCACAATTAAAAGAACTAGAAAAGCAAGAGCAAACACATTCAAAAGCTAGCAGAAGGCAAGAAATAACTAAAATCCGAGCAGAACTGAAGGAAATAGAGACACAAAAAACCCTTCAAAAAATCAATGAATCCAGGAGCTGGTTTTTTGAAAGGATCAACAAAATTGATAGACTGCTAGCAAGACTAATAAAGAAAAAAAGAGAGAAGAATCAAATAGACACAATAATAATTGATAAAGGGGATATCACCACCGATCCCACAGAAATACAAACTACCATCAGAGAATACTACAAACACCTCTACGCAAATAAACTAGAAAATCTAGAAGAAATGGATACATTCCTCGACACATACACTCTCCCAACACTAAACCAGGAAGAAGTTGAATCTCTGAATAGACCAATAACAGGAGCTGAAATTGTGGCAATAATCAATAGTTTACCAACCAAAAAGAGTCCAGGACCAGATGGATTCACAGCCGAATTCTACCAGAGGTACAAGGAGGAACTGGTACCATTCCTTCTGAAACTATTCCAATCAATAGAAAAAGAGGGAATCCTCCCTAACTCATTTTATGAGGCCAGCATCATTCTGATACCAAAGCCGGGCAGAGACACAACCAAAAAAGAGAATTTTAGACCAATATCCTTGATGAACATTGATGCAAAAATCCTCAATAAAACACTGGCAAACCGAATCCAGCAGCACATCAAAAAGCTTATCCACCATGATCAAGTGGGCTTCATCCCTGGGATGCAAGGCTGGTTCAATATACGCAAATCAATAAATGTAATCCAGCATATAAACAGAGCCAAAGACAAAAACCACATGATTATCTCAATAGATGCAGAAAAAGCCTTTGACAAAATTCAACAACCCTTCATGCTAAAAACTCTCAATAAATTAGGTATTGATGGGACGTATTTCAAAATAATAAGAGCTATCTATGACAAACCCACAGCCAATATCATACTGAATGGGCAAAAACTGGAAGCATTCCCTTTGAAAACTGGCACAAGACAGGGATGCCCTCTCTCACCACTCCTATTCAACATAGTGTTGGAAGTTCTGGCCAGAGCAATTAGGCAGGAGAAGGAAATAAAGGGTATTCAATTAGGAAAAGAGGAAGTCAAATTGTCCCTGTTTGCAGACGACATGATTGTTTATCTAGAAAACCCCATCATCTCAGCCCAAAATCTCCTTAAGCTGATAAGCAACTTCAGCAAAGTCTCAGGATACAAAATCAATGTACAAAAATCACAAGCATTCCTATACACCAACAACAGACAAACAGAGAGCCAAATCATGAGTGAACTCCCATTCACAATTGCTTCAAAGAGAATAAAATACCTAGGAATCCAACTTACAAGGGATGTGAAGGACCTCTTCAAGGAGAACTACAAACCACTGCTCAAGGAAATAAAAGAGGATACAAACAAATGGAAGAAGATTCCATGCTCATGGGTAGGAAGAAACAATATCGTGAAAATGGCCATACTGCCCAAGGTAATTTACAGATTCAATGCCATCCCCATCAAGCTACCAATGACTTTCTTCACAGAATTGGAAAAAACTACTTTAAAGTTCATATGGAACCAAAAAAGAGCCCGCATTGCCAAGTCAATCCTAAGCCAAAAGAACAAAGCTGGAGGCATCACGCTACCTGACTTCAAACTATACTACAAGGCTACAGTAACCAAAACAGCATGGTACTGGTACCAAAACAGAGATATAGATCAATGGAACAGAACAGAGCCCTCAGAAATAATGCCACATATCTACAACTATCTGATCTTTGACAAGCCTGAGAAAAACAAGCAATGGGGAAAGGATTCCCTATTTAATAAATGGTGCTGGGAAAACTGGATAGCCATATGTAGAAAGCTGAAACTGGATCCCTTCCTTACACCTTATACAAAAATCAATTCAAGATGGATTAAAGATTTAAACGTTAGACCTAAAACCATAAAAACCCTAGAAGAAAACCTAGGCATTACCATTCAGGACATAGGCGTGGGCAAGGACTTCATGTCCAAAACACCAAAAGCAATGGCAACAAAAGCCAAAATTGACAAATGGGATCTAATTAAACTAAAGAGCTTCTGCACAGCAAAAGAAACTACCATCAGAGTGAACAGGCAAGCTACAACATGGGAGAAAATTTTCGCAACCTACTCATCTGACAAAGGGCTAACATCCAGAATCTACAATGAACTCAAACAAATTTACAAGAAAAAAACAAACAACCCCATCAAAAAGTGGGCGAGGGACATGAACAGACACTTCTCAAAAGAAGACATTTATGCAGCCAAAAAACACATGAAAAAATGCTCATCATCACTGGCCATCAGAGAAATGCAAATCAAAACCACTATGAGATATCATCTCACACCAGTTAGAATGGCAATCATTAAAAAGTCAGGAAACAACAGGTGCTGGAGAGGATGTGGAGAAATAGGAACACTTTTACACTGTTGGTGGGACTGTAAACTAGTTCAACCATTGTGGAAGTCAGTGTGGCGATTCCTCAGGGATCTAGAACTAGAAATCCCATTTGACCCAGCCATCCCATTACTGGGTATATACCCAAAGGACTATAAATCATGCTGCTATAAAGACACATGCACACGTATGTTTATTGCGGCATTATTCACAATAGCAAAGTCTTGGAACCAACCCAAATGTCCAACAATGATAGACTGGATTAAGAAAATGTGGCACATATACACCATGGAATACTATGCAGCCATAAAAAATGATGAGTTCATGTCCTTTGTAGGGACATGGATGAAACTGGAAACCATCATTCTCAGTAAACTATCGCAAGAACAAAAAACCAAACACCACATATTCTCACTCATAGGTGGGAATTGAACAATGAGATCACATGGACACAGGAAGGGGAATATCACACTCTGGGGACTGTGGTGGGGAGGGGGGAGGGGGGAGGGATAGCATTGGGAGATATACCTAATGCTAGATGACGAGTTAGTGGGTGCAGCGCACCAGCATGGCACATGTATACATATGTAACTAACCTGCACAATGTGCACATGTACCCTAAAACTTAAAGTATAATTAAAAAAAAAAAAAAAAAAAGAAACAATAGATGCTGGTGAGGATGTGGAGAAACAGGAACGCTTTTACACTGTTGGTAGGAATGTAAATTAGTTCAACCATTGTGGAAGACAGTATGGCAATTCCTCAAGGATCTATAACAAGAAATACCATTTGGCCCAGGAATCCCATTACTAGGTATATACCCAAAGGAATATAAATCAATCTACTAAAAAGATACACACACGTATGTTTATTGCAGAACTATTTACAATAGCAAAGACTTGGAAGCAACCCAAATGCCCATCAGTGATAGGCTGGATAAAGAAAATGTGGCACATATACACCATAGAATACTATGCATCCATAAAAACGAATGAGATCATGTCCTTCGCAGGGACATGGATGAAGCTGGAAGCCATCATCCTCAGCAAACTAACATAGGAACAGAAAACCAAACACTGCATGTTCTCACTTATAAGTGGGAGTTGAACATTGAGAACACATACACACAGAGAGGAGAACAGCACACACCAAGGCCTGTTGGGGGTTGAGAGGAGGGAACTTAGAGGATGGGTCAATAGGTGCAGCAAACCACCATGGCACATGTATACTCATGTAACAAACCTGCATGTTCTACACATGCATCCCGTTTTATTTTAGAAGAAATAAAGAAAGAAAAAGGAACATTTGGGGTGATGAATATGCTTCTTATCTTAACTGTGATGATGGTTTCACCAGCACATAGATATGTCAAAAGTCATCAAATTACACACTTTAAAGATGTACTGTTCATTGTATCAATTATACCTCAATAAGCTTGTAATAAATGAAGGTCAGAAAAAGACCTATAGTACAATAGCAGGTAATTTAAAATAATGCCACATGAAAATAAAATGCCAAGTCCCGATATAGTGTGATTTATTAGTCAGAATAGGCTAAATTGTGTGCTGCAGTAACAAATAATCCCCAAGTCACAGTGGCTTGACACAACAAAGATTTCTCATTTGTGCAATGTTACCTGCAGTGTCTGGGAGACTTCACAATGTAACACTTCTCTATGCAGCAATATAGCCATTCAGCTTCCGGCTCTATCCCCTCAACTTGAGGCCTTCTCCGTAATTACTGGGGCAGGGAAGAGAGTACTGGAGGGTCTCATGCAAGCAATTAAATGTTTTAGCCCATAAGTGACAGTTCCATTTACAGTTCATAAGTGACTCTTCCACTCTCAGACCTAGTCATATGACCTCACCTAACTACAAGGGTAATATTCCTGAGTGCTCAGAAAGAAAGGGGAATCAGAAATGAATGCATTTGAGAAGATTTTACCATTCATGGCTTGAAGAAAAAATACATCATCTTTGCCATCCCAAAATGAACATCAGGTTTCAGAGAGAGAAGAGATTTGCAAGATTCAAACCCAAATTTTCAAATATTATTTAAGACTAAACAGAAGTTTATGGTTCTTTAATAAAACTTATGTAATAAGGATGTTGGGTTAAGTTAGCTGAATACAGTATAAATAAGGAAAAACTTGAGGTAAACATAAAGAAAGGGCTGGTCCAGAGATGAGTCTGATTTTCTAGCCTCAGCCAGACTTTGCCCCTGGTCTCACAGGAAGGGAGAATTGTGAAGGTTTAGCATAAACCCTTCTTCACTGTGACAGTAAGCTGTGGCTTTGGCACATAACCCAAATACAGAGCATTCTTGGAAGCTGGGCTAGGCCATATAAACTGTCCTTTTCTCTTAACCCAAGAAGGGCTAATGAACCTCAGTCCAAAGCATGACTTGCTTTGCCCAGTTTAAGCCCTCAGTACTCAAACTCAGGTCTCAGATCTTGCCACTAATCATTACAAAACAAACCAAAGCAAACTTAAACCTCCATACCTGGGGAGGGGAGAGAGAGACAGAGACAGAGACAGAGAGAGAGAGAGACAGACAGATAGACAGAGACACCCAGTGGCTAGTTAGACTGGACCTAGCCAACACAGGAGGATAGCCAGGGCAACTAGCTAGGCTCCAGACAAGAAGCAGTGCTTGACCCTTCCACTCCAGCCAGGAAGAAGGGAGTAAGCAGTTAGCCACTTGCCAGATAGACAAACTGGATTAGTACTCTTGTCATTTAAGGGTATAGAGAACAGGAAGATGGGGAGAGAGAAAGAACAGCACCTTACAGCATACCAGGGTTGTTGTAAGGTTTAAATGAGTTAATACATTAAGTTAGAATAGTGCTTGGTACAGGTGCCTTAGCTACTATCATTATTACTCTCGTTTTTATTACTATTAAGCAGACTTTACGAATGCTGAATTTCATAGTCTAGATTTTATAGCCTTAAGTGCATTTTGCTTTTCAAGTTTCCCTCTATTGCACTCATAAAATATTTCTCATATGTTACCTGTTTTCAGTAATCTGCAAATCTTGAAAATTGCCATTTTGATATCTTTAGCTGCTGCTTTGAAAATAACTGTTACTGACACATAGTTAAGATTTATCTCCAAAACAGCAATTCAAATTAATATTATGCCCATTTTTTCCAATAGACCAAAATGGAGATCTATGTGTTTGTTATAAAATATTGGTCTTCAATTTTCTAATAGAATGTTGACATTCAAGAATCCCTGAGCAGAATAACATTAACACTGATTATATCATCTTGGCTTCCCCCAAACCAGTTTCTTTGTACAGAAAAACTAAACAAAAAGAAAACGAACCAGCAAATACATACATTCTCTCTGTCTCTGTCTCTGTCTGTCTTTGTCTCTCCCTCTAACTCACACAGACACAGGCAGACTCACATGCACACACACAGAAACACACACACATTATTATGTACCTGGGAGTCCCTGTGACCTACCAGGGCTCACTCACTGGGAGGATATAATACGCACCCAGTAGTAGTTTGCATTTAAGGATGGTCTGCAAAACTAAATTATTCCCTAAAAAAAAGTATAAGAAAGGAATTTGTTAGGATAAACTCCAGAGATATTGTCTTAGTCCGTTTTGTGTTGCTGTAACAAAATACCTGAGACTGGGTAATTTATAAAGAAAAGAGATTTATTTAGCTCACAGTTCTTCAGACTGGGAAGTTCAAGGTTGAGCAGCTACATCTGGTAGCCTCTGGTGAGGGCCCTGTGCTGTGTCAAAACATGGTGGAGAAATGGAAGGACAAAACATGAGAGGCAACCTCACTTTATAAGAACTTGCTCTCTCAGAAACTAATCCATTCCCACAAAAACTAATCCAGTCTTGGGAGAAAGACATTAATCCATATTAATGACCTAATCACCTTTTAAAGGCACCACCTCCCAACACTAGCACACTGGGGACCAAGATTCAACACGAGTTTTGGTGGAGATTAACCAAATTCAAACCATAGCACATATTTATAAACTACAAGACCAACATTTCCAGCCAGAGTAGTGGCTGGATGAACATACTTGAACACAGACATGAATGCAAGGGAAAGAAGGGCCTACAGTCACTAAGAGAATTCTGAGTACAGTCACTTATCAGGTGCTGCACGCTGGGTGGGAGGAAAAGGCTCTATGTATTACAGGCTGTCTGAATATGCAGGAGAGAACTGTGTGCCACAGACCTCATTTTGTCTCAGCTTAAATTGTAGCGTAACCAAACACAACAACGATTACAGTACCTTGCAGTAGGGTGTTACTGTAGTATTGAAATAAGCCTTGTATCAAAAGAATAATTGCCCCTAGATTTTAAAAATTACTATTATTAGAGAAAACACACAGTAAATGAGCATGAGAATGCACTGTTACTTTTACTGGAAGGGTGTTAAATTTGCATTTTGCAAATATTATAAACAGGATAAATATGAAAACTATGGCAGAAGGTAAAGACAACTAAATAATAATTTGAGAACATTTTGATAAATCATATTTCCACTATTGTGGATGACCATCCACTTTATTACTGAAATGTCTGACAGCTGATGACATCAATTTTTGTTGCTGAGGCATTTAATTACTATGTGACAGGTGTCACTGAATGGGTTGGTACTAAACCAGCAGAATTTCCATGCCATGCAAAGTGCTTGTGAAATCCAGTCTGCCTGGGGCTTGCAGATTGCACTTACCTCCAGGATCCTGTGACTATTTGTGACCTTCTTCCTCCCGACATAGGGCCACCTTCTCTGTCCAGGGAGCCAACTGTGTTTGCTGGGGGTTTTGGTTGTGGCATCAGAGGGAATCAGGGAGGCAGGGACCTTAGAAGCCATCTTTTGCAACTCCCTTGGGTTTCCATGATATCAGGTCTCAGAGAAAGAGGGACACTTATTTGAGATTGCACAGCTAGTAAATAGGGAAGACAGATTTGGAACTCAGTTTACCAGGGCTTCTTACCACATAAGGTGTTCAGCATTCTGTCAGCTACACAGGCCCAGGTGTGTTCTTGCCTGTCTTTATAGCCCCTCTCTGCCCCTCCCTCTGCTCTCAGACATGTCCCTTCCTTACATCTTAGGAACACAGCTGGGCCAGCACTCCATCACCAACCCTGGTGCCCAGGCTGAGCTCTGAGCATTATTAGGGGTGGTGATACAAGCCTGACCTTTGGCAAACAGGGTGCTGATGGAGCTGTTTTCAGAGCCTGACACTCTCTTCTGGACACAAGCTCAGACGGGATAGTCGCACAGCTCCAGAGTTCTTGCCCTTTGATGTGATGAGGGGAAGGGAGTGTGAACCCCATGCTCTGCTTATCATTCTCTCAAGGCTCAAAGTGTGGCTGCCTTTCCTCTTTCTTTCAGAGCTTCACAAGACAAAATGATACTACCAAGGAGGCAGAGTCTGGTGGCAGCTTCCAGGTCTATTGTAGACAACTCTCTTTGGCTAAGCATTCAGGGAGTTGGTAAACAAGTTGAGCCATCATCCCTAACACCAGAGCCAAACTCTCCTGAGCTCTGTAATTTAGTCCAGGGCCTCTTTCATATCTTGTTCAGTGCACTCAGCATCATCTTCAACAACAAAATCATGCTGTTGGCCATCCTAAGGTCTTCAGGTAAAGCTTTTAGTCCAGTGAGTCAAAAGAGTTTTCTACCTCCTCCATTTATGTTTAATATAGATTAATAAGTTAAAAGTTTTGAAATTATTTTATTAAAAAATTAGAAGAAAATACAAGTGAGTATCTACCTCTTAAATCTCTGGGGTAAGGAAGACTTTCTAAAAGCAATGGACAAAATTACAAAGGTACATAAGAAATTAAAGCATGTGTGCCAAAACAAGCCCTGCCAGAAACAAAACTAAAAGACAAAGAACATAGCAGAGAAAATATTTAAAATATATATGATGTATCACTCAGCCATAAAAAGGAATGAATTAATGGCATTCGTAGCAACCTGGATGGGATTGGAGACTATTATTCTAAGTGAAGTAACTCAGGAATGGGAAACCAAACATCATATGTTCTCAATCGTAAGTGGGAGCTAAGCAATGAGGATGCAAAGGCATAAGAAAGACACTTTGGGGACATGGGAGAAAGGATGGGAAGGGGGTGAGGGATATAAGACCACAAATAGGGTTCAGTATATACTGCTCTGGAGATGGGTGCACCAAAATCTCATGAATCACCACTAAAGAACTTACTCATGTAACCAAACAGCACCTGTTCCCCAAAATCCTATGGAAATAAAAAGTTAAAAAAAATTAAAATAGGCCGGGTGCAGTGGCTCACACCTGTAATCCCAGCACTTTGGGAGGCCAAGGTGGGTGGATCTCCTGAGGTCAGGAGTTCAAGACCGGCCTGGCCAAAACGGCAAAACCCTGTCTTTACTAAAAATACAAAAATTAGCTGGGCGTGGTGGTGTGTGCCTGTAATCCCAGCTGCTCAGGAGGCTGAGGCAGGGAGAATCACTTGAACCCGGGAGGCAGAGGTTGCAGTGAGCTGAGATTGTGCCATTGCACTCCAGCCTGGGCTGACAAAGCAAGACTCCATCTAAAAAAAATTAAAATAAATATATAAATAAAATATGTATGACAAAGGGTTTACTCTCTTACATATGAAGAATTTTTACAAATCAAGAAAATGTTAATGAACCCAACAGGAAAATTGACAAAAATATAAAAGGTATTTCCTGAAGGAAAATGAATGACTCTTGGATTGTACTGCCAAAGAAATGTGACTTAAAATGAGATGCCATTTCTTATCTAGCAAGTCAGGTAATTTTTAAAATGAAAGTATAAAATATTGACAAAGCAATAATCATAAAGTCTGTTGGGTTTTAAATATGTGTAGAACTAAAATAAAACATTAGTAAATTTTGTTGTCTAAGAGTAGAAATGTGTGAATCAGGAAAAAACTGTATGGTGGAAAAGTTAACAAAGCCTTTGCAGTGTCTGGGAAATCGTGACAGTACTGTATTAGTTTCGTAGGGTTCCATCACAAATTACCACAAACTGCATGGCTTAAAACAACAGAAACTTATTCTCTCACAGTCCAGGAGGACAGCAATCTGAAAACAAGTTTTCTATAGGGCTGAGATCTCTCTGAAGGCTCTGCGGCTGAATCTGTCCTTTCCCCTTCCAGCTTTGGGTGGCTCCAGTCATTCCTTGGCCCACGGCTTCATAACTCCAATCCCTGTTTCCTTTTTCACATGGCCTTCTCTCTGTCTTCTCTTCTGTTTCTTACAAGGATGTCTATCATTAGATTTAGGGCCCACCAAGATAATCCAGGATGATCTTGTCTCAAGATTCTTAATTACATATCCAAAGAGCCTTTTCCTAAATAAGATCACATTCACACATATGTTTTATTCAGCTTTTATTGCTGTTCTGTGTGGGAGAACTGGTTTATTACAGGCTAGCCCATCATAGTCAGAAATCCCTAATATGTTTTTAATGGGTATCATTCTATTTGAATGTGTTTCTGCAGAATGTATGTTTTCTATGCATATATTTTATATTTACATTAATGGCTGTGTGCTGTGTGAGATCACATTGAATTCCTTACCTTTTTCTCTCAGCACCATGCCTTTAAGCTATGTTTGTAGCAACGTGAGTATCTAAATTTTGCTCCTCACTGTTGAATCTCACCGTGTGCTTTTACCACATTCTGGTCTCCCGGTAAAGAAGCCCAGATGGCTTTCAACTTCCTAACACCACAAACAGTATCAGAATGAACATTCCCAGGTATTTTTGAACTATATATACCTAGGAGCAGAATTACTGGGTCATTTGACCCAGAATTTCTCAGTCAAATGATGATGACGTTTGACTAAGTAGTATTAAATAGCTTTCCCAAATGGCTTTATCTCTACCTCAATTTTCCAGTATTATGGAAGAGTATTTGTAATTTTCTGTACAGCAGAATAGATAGAGTAGTGATGCTAATCATTGTGGTCTTATCCCCCACACCTGCTTCCTGCTCTGGAATCCTTAGTTTTACCACATTAACTGGTCCCCACAAGCCACAGCTGATTGACAAAGCCAGGCTCTAGGTCATGCTGAGCCACTTAGATTCTTTCTACCAAGAATTTGGGATAAGAACACTAAAAAGCCCAGTTAGAAAATAGTGGACACAAGGGGGAATCAGTCGAGAGAGAGAGAAAATTTGGGGAATGGAGGCTGGCACATACACATGGCTTCATTAGAGATGGAGGGAGCAGTTTATCTCTGTAATTCTCTGGACCTGGTCATCATGGATGTGGCTGAATTTTGGTTTCCATTTTGGATGTCTACCAGGATAATTGTTTGTTGAATCCTTAAAAAAAAAAAAATCTTGACTTCACCTATACTAGCTAAATGGGCTAAGTTTCTAGCAACCAAATAGCTCCTAAGAAAATATGTAAAGTTGGGCTCAGTGGCATTTGCCTCTAGTCCCAGTTACTCAGGAGGCTGAGGCAGGAGGATCACATGAACCCAGGAGTCTGGAAATGCAGTGCACTGTGATTGTGCCTGTGAGTAGCCACTGCACTCCAGCCTAGGCAACACTGTGGGACTCCATCTCGGAGGGAGAGAGGGAGGGAAAGAGAGAGGGAAGGAGGGAGGGAGGGAAGGAGGAAGGAAGGAAGGAAGGAAGGAAGGAAGGAAGGAAGGAAGGAAGATGCATAATATTTTCCTGCCTTAGTAGACAGAGCACATCGTTTTTGTAAATAAAGTTTTATTGGTGCATAGCCAGCTTATTCATTTATACATTTCCTATGGTGCTTTGAAGCTCCCCTAGAGAGCTGGAATTCTCTAGCAACTGGTTTTATCTCTTCCCTCCTTATGGTCACCCGCTCTTTGTTGTTCCTTTTCCTTTGGTAGGGTTGCAGCACCATGGTCAGTTCCTCCTGTATCTGGCACCTCTTCTGCTGTCCGCTGGGCCCTCCCCCTTGCTGTGGCTTTCTTCCCTCTTTCCCCTGCAGCTTCTTACTTTGCACTTTTGCCTTGGAACATTGGACTTTTAGGGCCAGCATCAGTCATCCTATGCTTTGCTGGGGAGCTGTCCAGACACTCTGCATCTTCGTCAGTCGTCTCATTTGACATTCTCATTGATTACTTTCATCATAAATTAGTTTTCTCTTCAGATCCTCTACATCGTGGAAAGTTCTGGGAACCAAGCAGTGGAAAAATACAAAGGATTTCAACAGTTCTCCAGGATACATGAGATACCAGGCACTGGAACGGGGGAACCCCTGCATCTTCACTCAGACTCCGCTCAGGCACCTCCCCAAGCCTCTTCCTGTACTGCCCCAACTCCACACAGGGAAGGGACAGGCCAGGGTCCAGATAGGCAACTCTGCAGATTGTCTTGGCACACAGAGACCTCACCCTGAAGTACATCCTGCCCCTTAGAATTATCAGTCTAGCCATCTTTGGGGTGAGAGATATGAGACAAGGAAGAGGCCCTAGATACCCAGGTCCATCTAAAGTCTTCCAAGATGTAGGTTTATACAAAACAGCCCTAGGTAGATCATGAAGGTTGTGATTTCTGCTAATTGGTGGCTGGTGTCCTGGGAGTTGGACTGGGGCCTCAGCCCTTGCTCTTCTCCTGAATGGCCATGTGACCTGAGATAAGGCCTTTCACCTCTCTGGCCCTCAGCTTGTTCATCAGCAACGAGGGGTTTTTGACTGAGATGAGTTCTAACCCTGCCACTCTGTTCAGAGCAGTTGACTGGCCAAGATCCTGTCTGTGAGGGAGCATAGAGAGAAGCTATGTTGGCTGGGAACGAGCCCATTCCTCGGGATCTCAGGGAGGTCCCTTGCTTAAATATCTTGGGAGGGGGTTTATTATATCCAAAGGCTGCTGTGTGCTTTCTGGCTTTACTGCAGCAGAAATGCTTTGAAACTCGATGGGATTTCATATTCTAGCAATTCCTTCCCCCAAAAGGCTCCAACTACATTGGAGAAAGGTCTATGAACAGCAGAGAAGTGTTCTTTTCACATCAGTTGTTCTGCTTAAACCCCCAGTACCTTCCCATTGTCACTAAAATAAAGTCAAATTCATTAACATGACTAATAGGGGTTTATTAAGAAAAACCATTAATAATTTGATCCCTGCTGACTTCTTCCCACTGATCTCTCCCTGGATATGCCTAATGTCTTTCAGTTTTTAAATACGCTGGCTTCTATCTATCTCCAAGGTTTTGTGTGTACCGTTACCTCTTGCCTGAACTATTTTCATCTCGCTGCTCCCACGTCTTCCCAACTGGTGACTCATACTCAGGTCTTAGCTTCCATGTTCCTCCATCTTACTCAGATCTTAGAGTTCATGTTCCTCCATCTTACTCAGATCTTAGAGTTCATGTTCCTCCTTTGTACAGATCTTAGAGTTCATGTTCCTCCTTCATACTCAGATCTCAGAGTTCATGTTCCTCCTTCATACTCAGATCTTAGTGTTCATGTTCCTCCTTCATACTCAGATCTTAGTGTTCATGTTCCTCCTTCGTACTCAGATCTTAGAGTTCATGTTCCTCCTTCGTACTCAGATCTTAGAGTTCATGTTCCTCCTTCGTACTCAGATCTTAGTGTTCATGTTCCTCCTTTGTACTCAGATCTTAGAGTTCATGTTCCTCCTTCCTACTCAGATCTTAGTGTTCATGTTCCTCCTTCGTACTCAGATCTTAGAGTTCATGTTCCTCCTTCGTACTCAGATGTTAGTGTTCATGTTCCTCCTTCGTACTCAGATCTTAGAGTTCATGTTCCTCCTTCATACTCAGATCTTAGTGTTCATGTTCCTCCTTCGTACTCAGATCTTAGTGTTCATGTTCCTCCTTCGTACTCAGATCTTAGTGTTCATGTTCCTCCTTCGTACTCAGATCTTAGAGTTCATGTTCCTCCTTTGTACTCAGATCTTGGTGTTCATGTTCCTCCTTCATACTCAGATCTTAGTGTTCATGTTCCTCCTTCACACTCAGATCTTAGTGTTCATGTTCCTCCTTCATACTCAGATCTTAGAGTTCATGTTCCTCCTTCTTACTCAGATCTTAGTGTTCATGTTCCTCCTTCATACTCAGATCTTAGAGTTCACATTCCTCCTTCATACTCAGACCTTAGAGTTCATGTTCCTCCTTCATACTCAGGTCTTAGCTTGTATATTCCTCCAGCTTAGATCAGATTAGGTCTCCATGAGGTGTTCCTGAAGTGCCCTGAACTCCATCACCCCACCTGGTATTCTTCCCCTTTCATAATAATTATTTGTTAAATTGTCTGTCTCCTTTCCAGACTGTTAGCTACAGGAAACCTTGCCCTTTATCACCACTGTGTGCTAAGATTTTTGACAAACCTGGTCTACAGAAGGTACTAAAAAATGTACATGTTAAATGAGGGCCATGGAAGGAATTTTTTCCTCTTCATGAGAGAGATACCTTCATTCTTTGGCACTTCCATGGCAACTGGCCCAAGAGCCTCAAAGATGTTCTAGTTAAGTGACTTAATTAGCTAAAATGCTGAATGGTGGAGAGATGTCTACTGGGGTTGGAAGGACTCCAAGTGGGATTCCAGACAATTCCAGTGGCTGGGGATGATGAGGCTATTAAATGTTGTCAGCACATCACAGCTCTGGGAGGCAGCTCAGCTGATCAATTAACTAGTTAAAAAGCAAAAAGTGAAGAGTCTTTCAACTTTTAACCAAAGAGGGCGTTAAATCCTTCCCACTTTGATCTCTTGACTCGTTAGCTAATTTCCAACAGCCTAATGCCCCAGGATAGCAGGATACTCCTTTCCCCCAACATCTTACAGTGCCCTTAGGCATCTGGAAGCCACCCAGCATGGCTAAATCACACATCCCTGAGAAAACTCTGGAGTCCCAGAGCCAAGAAACATCCAAAAAGCCAGCTGGGAAGTCTGAGAAATCTACTTGTTACTGCAGGGTCTACTAATTCAAGCAGATACGCACTAGAGAAAGCATGGTTGCAGCATGTCTTATATGTAAATGGTGTTTAATGAGCAAATAGTGTTTAATAAGCAAAATGCTTATTAACAACTACTTACGTATAAGACACACTGCAACCATGCTTCTTATATTTTCAGAGGCAGCTACTGCAGCTGAAGAAAAAACATACTTTTTCTGTCACATTTGTTAGAAGACTTCATATTTATAAAAAATTTGATAGAAATATAATGTGGGGCTCAGTCTGCTTTTGCTAAAACAAAATAAGGCAAAATACTTCGTTTGGGTTTATCAAAATAGTTATTTAAAATCTTCCTCTGACTGAAGAGCAGTCCTCCCTCCCTGGGAAGGTCATCCTATTCCAACCAGCCTCTGAGATCAATTGAGCTGACTTTGGTGAACAGTGGGTGTTATGGGTTCCTCCAGGCCATCCTGTGACCTGGTCATTTTTTTGTGCAGCCACCTAGCTTCCATTCCCTCTTCTCATGGCCCTTTTACTTGCACAGTGTCCTGCCCTACCTTGCCAGAAATTGGGCAGAGAACCCAAGCTAGGTCAACCAAACTCTTTCCTGCAAGATCTGATTCTTGACTGCAGTGCCTTAAGGACAGAAAAGACTGCATCCATTCTAAGGACAGTGGCCAGGAAAAAAGGCTGGATGCTTTCTGCTATCTCACTGCCCAGAGCTGCCCTGGTTCCTGTTCTTGTCCCTCTCCTGGTTCTCCATCCTTCTGTCTATTATGTGAGCTTCTCAATATCTCTTCAATACATTACCTTTGTGCTTAAGGTGACCAAACTTGGTTTCTGTTGTTTACAACTAAAGAATCATGATATAAACTCAGATCCTTAAGTGAAGATATTTTAAAGTTCAGAATTACCATTATTTTAGGTTTATGACACAGTGTTCAGTTTAAAAAGAAAGATGCAAAACCATAGGTACATTGATAGCTATTTGAATTAAAACAAAACAATTGTGTTAACAGAGAGTAAAAGAGTGCAAGAAAATATACTAATGCTGACAGTGGTTATGTTAAGAAAGGGGCATGGATCCTTTCTCTTATTTTTCCTGCATTCTAAATTATTTGTGATATGGCACATTAATCGTGGAAATATTAATTTATAATAAAGAAAATATAAAATGAGAATATGTTGTCTAGTATTAGAGAAAACATAGTATTGTGACCTTCTTAAAACGTTGCAAATGTATTACTTGGCCTCTTGTTCCAAATTTCTAGTTCAATTTCCTGCCAGGATTCTCAACACACAGTAGCAGAGTCAACTCTTAATCAACTCTTAATCATCTAGCGAAGAGCTGGGATGGCGTGGGCTCACAGCAATCGTCTCTCAGTAAGAACAACCACCCTGCAACACATTTTAGAACTAAGGATGAGTCACTCAAAAGTAAGCTTGCTGGTAGGGTTTTACAAAAAGTCTTTCTTACCAGTAAATAGTGGAAGCCATGATACATGGGAGCCCACCAAAGTGAAAAGCCAGCTTTAATCCACAGAGATTTTAAGAGCTTAGGAAGAACATTTCCTTCTTTTAGCTTAATTAATTCTAAATTAAGAATTTATTTAAAAATTGAAAAAGACAAGAAAGCTCATGCTTACTGTTTTGTTGAAGAATAAGCAGGAGAAGGAAGGTAAAATCTGAGTTGACTACATAATTTCCGTTGTTGGTTAATGTCTGCTTATATTTAAGCACGAGATCTTATTTCCCCTGTGTATTAGTTTACAATGGCTGCTGTAACAAATCACCACGAACTTCATGGTTTAAAACAACACAGATTTATTGTCTTTGCTGTGCTTCAATCCACTCCAAACCTCATGTTGAAATATGATCCCCAATGTTGGAGGTAGAGCCTAACGGGAGATACTGGGGTCATGAGGGCAGATCCCTCACAAATAGATTAATGCCCTCCCTCACCGGTGAGTGAGTTCTCACACTAGTAGTTCCCATGAGAGCTGGTTGTTGAAAAGAGCCTGGGGCCGGGCACGGTGGCTCATGCCTGTAATCCTAGCACTTTGGGACACTGAGGTGGGTGGATCACGAGGTCAGGAGATCGAGACCATCCTGCCCAACACGGTGAAACCCCGTCTGCACTGAAAATACAAAAATTAGCTGGGGGTGGTGGTGCACGCCTCTATTCCCAGCTACTCGGGAGGCTGAGGCAGCAGAATCGCTTGAATCTGGGAGGTGGAGGTTGCAGTGAGCTGAGATCGTGCTACTACACTCTAGCCTGGTGACAGAGTGAGACTCCGTCTCAAAAAAAAAAGAGCCTGGAAGCATCTTCCCCACTCTTTTGCCTCCTTTCTCACCAGGTGATCTCTGCACATGTGGGTTCTCCTTCACTTTCTGCCATGAGCAGCTTGAGGCCCTCACCTGATGCAGATGCCCAATCTTGAAACTTTCAGCTGAGAACCAAGAGCCAAATAAACCCTTTCCCTTTATAAATTACGCAGCCTCAGGTATTCCTTTAGAGCAACACAAAACAAACTAAGACACTTAAGGTTCTGGAGGACAGAAATCCACAATCAATCTCACAGTGCTAAAGTTAGCAAGGCTGGTTTCTTCTGGAGGCTCTAGAAGAAAATCTACCTGCTGTGGTTTGAATGTCCTCTTCAAAACTCATGTTGAAATTTATTTGCTATTGTGACAATATTAAGAGGAGGGACCTTTAAGAGGTGATAAGATCATGAATTAGATGTGCCCTCATGAGTGGATTAATGATGTTATCTCAAGAGTGGGCTCCTGATAAAAGGAGAAGTTGGTCTCCTTTCTCTCTCTACCTTGTTTGCTCTTCTGCCATGGGAGGATACAGCAACAAGGCTCTCACCAGATGTGGCCCTTTGATTTTGGACTTCCCAGCCTTGCAAACTGTAATCTGAATAAACATTTATTACTTACAAATTACCCAGATTATGGTATTCTGTTGTAGCAGCAGAAAACAAGTTAAGACACCATCCCTGGCTTTTTCCATCTTCCAAAGGCTGTCCTCATTCCATGGCTCCAGGATTCCACATCGTGTCACCCTTTCTCCTCCTGCTTCCATCATTACATGGCCTTTTCTTGTCTGACTGTAACCTTCTTGCCTCTTATAAATATCTTATAAGGATCCTTGTGATTACACTGAGCCCATGCAGATAATCCAGGATAATCTCCCTATATCAAGATCTGTAACTTAATCACATCACAAAGTCCCTTTTGCAATGTAAGGTAACATTCACAGTTTCTAGGGATTAGGACATGGACTTTAGGGGAAGCGTAGCCATTATTCAACCCACCACACTATTGTATAGCAAAAATACTCTATTTGATTAAAATTAACAAATACTTCTGAAAATATAGAGAACAAACATTTTTTAATTAGTAAAAATATGTTCATATCTGTCATGTGTGATAATTATACTGTAATGTGGCCAAAAAAAGTGCCCAAATTAGAGAGGGCTCATCTTTTAATAGCTTCATCCATTTTTCTGGTAGAGATGAATATTTAAGATAAACCAGTTTTTGTCTCATAGATATGAGGCCAGTAATTTTTTAATGATACAAATGTATGTTTTAAAATTAACATATTGCTTGAGTCTTCTTGGCTTGATTAGTAATGTATCTATTTTATTGTAGGGATTCAGAATTTCTAATTGTTACTTATATTCCACATGCATGTCCTCTAACTTGTGTGATAAATGACAGATTCTAGTCTGCATCCTTTCTATGGGTCTGAAGAGGAACTACAAGGTGTTAAAGACAAGAATGTCACTCCAGCTTGCAGCACTGGTGCCTCAGCCCTTATCAATCTGGGACCCAATTAAGAACTAGAAAGTCAGCAGGAACAACATCTGAGCCTCCAGAGCAAGAGGTACTGATGCCCCCCAACCTAGCAGCCTGCATTCCATTTCCAGGAGCCCAGTGGGCTTCACACAGAGCCATATGGCTTTGACTTTAGGCAGCATTCTAATAAACATGATTATCTGATTCCCAAGGAGACAGAAGTTCATGGAGGTATCAAGTTGGAGGTTGGGTCTTGTTGAGTGGAGTACTTTACTATAGGTGGACACAATGACCACAGCAACAGTGAGGTGATTAGGAAATATGTAGGAATATAAATGTGCACACACTCACACACACACACATACACACAACAGACACACTTTCTGAGACTTGATTTCAGTAGATAAAAAGAAACAACTCATGCCTCTGAACAAGTAAAGTAATTGTTCAAAAAGCTTACTTTCCATTGCCTAAAAAGACCGGCTTTTTGGTTAATTATCCTTAAGAAAACAGGGAAGTGTTCAGATTATTTAAAAAAGAGTTTCATAAAAATTAAGATTTTTTTTTCCCTAATTTACTTAAAAGGATAAAGTCTCAACCATCCAGAAAACTTGGCTTTTCTAAATGATTTACTTTCTGGTATAGTATATACCAGAAGGTATAATTTTTTTTTTTTTTTTGAAATGGGGTATTGCTCTGTCTTCCAGGCAGTGGTACAATCAGAGTTCACTGCAGCCTTGAACTCCTGGCACAAGAGATCCTTCTGCCTCAGCCTCCCGAGTTGCTGTGATTACAGGCACACGCCACCATGCCAAGCTAATTTTTAAAATTTCTGTAGGACAAGGTCTCACTATATTTCCCAGTTTGGTCTCAAACTCCTGGCATCAAGCAATCCTCCTGCCTTGGCCTCCCAAAGTGCTGGAATTACAGGGGTAAGCCACCATGCCCAGCCTGATCTTTTTGCAAATTAAATTTTTCATTAATTTGCATTCTACTCATTCAGAATTTTTGATAATTCTATCTCAGCTGGACTAGCTAAATTTTGCCTTTGAATAATCCACAAAGAAAGAGTTTGCCTAGCAAACTAATAACACAAATAAGACTTCAGAAAGATATATGTGGTCTGCTTATCTAAAAAACGTAAATAAAATCCTTTGAAATGTATTTATGCAAACAAGCTTCTTAGATATGTATTTTCTGTTCATTACTCTTAATATGGAAGCATCTCAATACAAGTTTCAGTATATGTCAATTTTTTTAAGTATTTAAAAAATATATTTAAAATTTAGACCGACCACCTCAGTTTGTCCAAATTAATGACTCTGTCTCCCTGTGCATTATACTTTAATTAAATCAGTGGTGACTAATTTAACAAATAGTTGGAAAACTAAGCAAAGTGAAATGATTTTCTAAAGGCATAATAACCATTAATGACCACAGTTCAAGATATAAATTATACCTAAAATGCTTCCTTTGTTAAGTTAAAAACAGCAAACACCATTTTAATTGAGAAATTAAGTCTAATGTATTTAACACTCAGCAAAACTTACAAAAGCTTTATAAACATTTTCCAGTTATCCTAATTTTTCTTTCATAGACTTACCTAAAAACAATGGGATAACAATTTTCATATCTGTAAATCACAAACATCATAACCAACAGATCAAAAACTGAACTTGCAGGCATAGGAGAGTTTGAATGCGGTCTTGTGAGATAACCAAAGACCTATGGTCACACATAGATGCAGATAGAAACATATCTCTTAGGAGATGAACCCAGAAGGTTAAGGCCAGTATTTAACATTTTCGAATTTAAAGCTAGCTTAGCATCTTGCTACTTTATGTTCAGAAGAGTTTATAAACAGTGATTGTATCTGATTACATAAACTATTTAAGTTAAATTTAGCCTAACAATTATTTTGCTTCCTCTAGCAACTGAATTTGGTCAATCCAACAGTTTATGACTAGATAGAAATTGGTTAATACCTTTAATTTCTGAACAATTGGTTATTTCGACTTTGGTTTAAAAGACAAAAAGCTTTGACAAAATAATATTCTATCTTGGATTTGCATGGAATTTATCTGGGAGTGGAGATGGATTATTATGGATGAAACCAGATGGGCCATGAGCTGATAACTGCTGAAGCTGGGTGATGCATACACAGAGATTCCTTACAGCCTTCTCTCTACTTTTGGTATTTTGATATTTTCTGGCATAAAAAGGAAAAAACTATTTGTATTGAAGACAGTTGAAAGAAAACAAGACAATACTAGTTTAGCTAGCTGGGCAAAGTCAGCCCACTTGCTGTTTTGATATGATTAGGTCCAAAGAATTCCTGGGTGAACAACTGTGAGATTTCTTTCTTTCTTTTTTTTGGAGACATGGTCTCATTCTATCACCCTGGCTGGAGTGCAGTGGTGTGATTATAGCTTACTGTAGCCTGAACCTCCCAGGCTCAAGTGATCCTCCCACCTCAGCCTCCTGAGTAACTGGAACAATAGCCATGCACCACCATGTCTGGATAATTTTTTAATTTTTTGTAGAGATAGGGTTTCAGCATGTTGCCCAGGCTGGTCTCAAACTCATGGGCTTCAGCAATTCTTCCACCTTGGCCTCCCAAAGTGCTGGGATTACAGGTGTGAGCCACCATGCCAGGACTGGGATTTCCATATAATAATAATTCTGGGATTTTTCAAGCCATCCTCATCCTCCTTGGATGGGAATTGACCATGATTCAGTATTTGATTTCTAGTGAAAATGGGCACATATGAACAAGTACACCTACACCTGTACATTTAAAAACGTGTAATTATACCCCTACGTTGTTCTCAGAAGGATTTAAGATATTTGTGCACATGAGAAATAAAACTTAAATTAGTTTTGCCATTTAGAATTTCTCTCCCTAAAATAAAGTTCATGAATATGTATTTTATATTTGCATAAAAAAGGCAAACACCTTGTCATGAGACCCTTTTGTTCAGTTGGCTCACATCACTCAAGCTCACGATGAGAGACTTTCCTATTTACACACAGAATGTTCAACTGCTTTTGATTGAAATGTGATTAAGATCACAAAAGTTGCCCCAGTAGGAATTTTACTTTTCTTCAGTGACATCCACTTGAAATTCTCATTTCATGACTCCTTAGATTGTTTTTGGTCATGGAAGTGGGGACCCACACCTTGTGCCCATATGCATTTGAGTGCAGGTGTTCTAACCTCTCTGATAGGAAGGTACTTTCTGCTAGGGACTTATCTGCATTCTCCTTTGTCATCTCATCACCTATCACCAATAAAAGTCTTGGAATCAAAAAGTAGGAAGAAATTTCCTAGCTGGGAGTGGCGCTCATGCCGGTAATCCCAGCACTTTGGGAGGCCGAGGTGGGCGGATCACCTGAAGTCAGAAGTTTGAGACCAGCCTGACCAACATGGTGAAACCCCGTCTCTACTAAAAATACAAAATTTAGCCCGGCGTGATGGCAGGTAACTGTAATTCCAGCTACTCAGGAGGCTGAAGAAGGAGAATTGCTTGAACCTGGGAGGCAGAAATTGCAGTGAGTGGAAATTGCGCCATTGCACTCCAGCCTAGGCGACAAGAGTGAAACTCCATCTCAAAAAAAAAGAAAAAAAGAAAAAAGAAATTTCCTGGCTAAACTAGAGCAAAAGGAGCCAAATCACCAAAGATGACTTTGACAATTCAAAGGCTAAAAAGTTGGAGGAAAAAATGTTCTGTTCAAGCAACACAAGCAGGGATATTATCCTATTCCACCCACTTAGAATCAGTCTGCAGACTGAATACCACTTGGCCGAAATTCTCCTGTTTGTCTGCAGGCAATTGGAGCTTGAATGCCTAGGTGACACAGCAGGGCAGGGCACACTTCAGGAATGAACACTCCAGCCTGAGACTCAGGGACTAGAGGAACAGCAGGAATTCATTTCAAACAAAGGTCGCCTGGAATAAGGAGTTACAATCACATGTTTTTTTAATTCGACATGATTAGACAGCTTTCAGTGCTAAGCAGGTTGAGAATTTAAGGATACCTAAACCCTGGTGTGCATCTTCACTGTGCCTTTGAGACCCACAATGTGTCCTATCCCTAAGGTCAATTCTTATTACATATGCTTGGGAACATTTAATAGATCCATCAATGGGAGCAATGAAAAGTTTGCAAATGTGATGAACAGTTTCCCCAAGAGCCATTTGGAACAGCCTAGGAAATTAGTTCTAAGCATGCAGATTAGAGATAATTCTCCAAATTACTTGTGACATGTTAACGTCGGTCCTGTCCCCAAACTCTCCCCATTGGCTTTCTTGATTGTCTACCCCACTAATGGGTCAGGTACAAGGCAGGTGCTTTAGATCCCTGCTTGGCCCCCAGCCTTCCTCTCTATGTTTAGATCAGCCACCAGGCAGGTGCTTTAGCCTCCCTAGGCTGCATTTAATAACTACCTAGACACTGCTTAAAGCTCCTGATGCTCAGGTGGAACCCCAGGCTAATTAAATCTACCTAGGGGTAGAACCCAGGCATCAGTAGTTTTTTAAACTCCCCAGATGATTCCAATATACATCCAAGTTTAAAAGCCAATACTTCAGATATATAATCTCATTTAATCTTTAAAACAACCCTGTGAGGTGAATATTTTTCCACCCCTCTTTTATACAGGAAGAAATAGGCTCAGAGAGGTTTTGAATTTTATAGGTAGTATCTAACCTATATTAGTTACTAAAATGCTGATCTTGATGTATCAAAACTCAATGACACAGCAACAGAAGCAAAAAGCAGGAGCTCTGTTAATAAAACCCAGGAAAGAACTTTTCAAAAGGGGAGGAGGTTGGGATGTTCTGGACATTGGGTTATGATGACACTATGATGCCTTACTCCCATGCCTTGAAGCCTGTCTGTTGTCTGAATGTCAGATTGATGGCATTGGACCAAAATGATTATTATCTGGTTAGGACTTGAAGGATGGAAGCTATTTGTCTTGAAGAGGAAGAAATTGTCCTTATTAACAAACAGGATGTCAGTGGGAAAAGAAACTTTTTTAAATCTCAATTTGGGGATTTTAGGAGTACAAAGTTCTTTAAGGATGGTCTGGGTAGTAAACTGGCACATGCCTCAGTGAGGCAGGCTGGGGGCCAACCAGTGAGGCACTTTGTAAATCTGGCTATGTAGCCTAATCCTTGGGGAGAGATTTTAAAATATTTCAGTTTCCAGGCCTCACTCCAGTTCTACAAACCATTTTCAAAGAGTGGAATAGAAATATGTGTTTTATAAAGCTCTCCTACAAGAAAATCACTCAGCTAGGGGACCATAGGCTGAAGACGAACAAGCTGTGTTTTATGAGGCTAAATAACAATACCGTCCTCTCTGTGTTTAGTTCCCTTTTGTCCCTCAGCCCACAGCACAGCGTTGCTTAGACATTCAGCCTGGTCTAGTGTCCTATTAGCTGCATGTCCATTCACATGTCAGAATATGAAAAGTGGCCGAAGTGGTATCTGTGAGGCTTCCCTTCAGAAATTAAGTCAAAGAAAAACCTGGTTCCGATCCTGGCAGTTACTATAGGCTTAGACAACAATCTCCAACCCTCAGAGCACTGGCTTCCTGATCAGTTAAATAATAAGTGAATAAAGAATGCATGTAATACATATAAGACAATGCTTACTGGTGCCTAATACACGATATTTTTAAAAAATCTAGCTACCTTACCTATGTGGCGAGAAGTAAAGAGTCTCTCTTCACTGCCAGCTTTCTGCTATAAAATGCAGCAATTTCCTCCCATCTCTGGTCAAGGCGAGCCAGGCTCAGGTGGAGGATATTAACAATAATTGGGCCATGTGGGCGGCCCATGGGAACTAGGCCCAGGTCATGCATTAGACATTTACAAAAATATAAACTTGCATTTGAATGATGGAGGATTTATTTTTCATATTTCATAACAGGTCTATGTCGTAGAAAATGATTCAAAGTTGGATTTCTTCAATCAGCCCCCCTACTGTAAGATAAAACTTGTCTACATAAAGCTTTCTCCGGAAATCATCTCCAGAATTAGAGAAGACTCAGCATTTACCTTTATGAAAGATATTTCCAAATATAAAACCAAGTGCAAAGATGAATTGTATGCTGGGAGCTCTACCAGCTCTCATTTTCCAGGTCTTCTCACTAATTTGCCCTTTAATGTACACCCAAACCACCAGAGGTTATCATATTCAGCAACTCTTTATTGTATCTGCTATATGGCATTGGGATAGATGATGGGGCTGGTTTTGAGGTGTGATGGTTTGGCTCTGTGTCCCCACCCAAATCTCACTCTCAATTGTAATAATCTCCACGTGTTGTGGGAGGGACTTGATGGGAGGTAATTGAATCACGGGGGCAGGTCTTTGCCATGCCATTCTCATGATAGTGAATAAGTCTCACAAGATCTGATGGTTTTATAAAGGGGAGTTCCTCTACACATGCCCTCTTTCCTGCCACCATGTAAGATGTGCTTTTGCTTTTCTCTTTTGCCTTCTGCCATGATTGTGAGGCCTCCCCAGCCATGTGGAACTGTGAGTCCATTAAACCTCTTTCCTTTGTAGATTTACTCAGTCTTGGGTATGTCTTTATTAGCAGCATGAGAACAGACTAATACGGGTGAGAGTGGAAAAATCAGGATACATGAAGAGAAATACAGCATTCTCCCTGCCAGAAGAGCCAACAGTCTAGTTACAATAAGCCTATCTCCCTTCCATGGTCCGAGGCCCCACACCATCTTCCCTGCTCTCACTGGCCTCACCTCCTACCATTCTCCCCTTGCTCCCTCTCTCCCACCTCACTGGCCCCTTGGCTCTTCCTTGGTCCCAGCTTGTTCCTACTTCAAGACCTTTGCCATGTGGGCCACTCTGCCTAGATGCCCCCCACCGAGCCCACTGTGCACAGACACTACTTCTTGGATTGGAGGGGTCTGAGCACTAATGTCACCTCTTCTGGAAGGCCCTTTCCTGACCATTCGGTTCAAATTGGCATCCCCTTTCCTCTTCTCTCAGTCCCTTGTTGAATTCCTTCATGGTGTAAAACTTCTTACCATTTATTACTGTTTTATTTATTTGTCTGTTAGCTGAGATTTTATTTATCTCTCTCACAAGAATGCAAAGCCCATTGCAATATTCTAAATGTTTGTAATGTGTGGTTGGTGCCCAACAAAGACTTTTACATAAATGAATGAGTAGCAAGTTACATAGCAAAGGAAGAGGAAAGATTCAAAATTAAAGAAATTAGAGATTAGAGTTCAGAGGTGGAAGAGACAGCCCCCCTGGTGCTGAGATAAGATGGCTGGGATACCTTTTCTGAATGGTAAAAGGCTGACATTTTCCCTAGACTTGTAGGAATGGGTGTTGGCCATATCCCTCATGGTCATATCCCTAGTGGTCTCTTGGCAGAAAGCCACGGGGATAATCATCTAATAAGCCAGTTGATGTTTGGGGGTATCTCAATAAGATGCCAGAAAACAGTGTAGTGTTTTCAGGTCCCCTGAGTCCCACTTTATCAACATGAAGTTGACTCTGAGGAGCCCAGCAAGAGGGGCCCTGAGAGGCCACCCCTTAGGGCCTACATTATCCTTGCTCTCACATGAACAATAACAGTTCACATTTATTGAGCACCTATTTATGTGCTAGGCATTAGTATTATCAGTTAATGCCCACAGCAAACCTTACTCGGGAAACTGAGTCAGTTAAGTGACTTCCTAAGGTCACCTGAGCTAGGAATTGATAACACTGGGTTCAATCCAGGCATCCAACTGCGGAGCCTATTCTCCGAGACCCTGAAAGATGCTGCCTCCCAAAGCTGTTCATACACACCGCCGGATGGTTTTACTCCCAACCACTCTAGCCCAAATGGAGTTTGCTAAATATTTAAAAGCCATTCTTTAGTTTGACAACTATTTTGGGAAACTCTATTAACCTTTTCTTTTGAGAAAGTGGGAGTGCAGTTAATTTATCTATGACAGTGGTGTGGTCTTCACACACACTATGATGTTTTTAACAATCTGATTATTCAACACTTTTCCCAGGACAGGATCTTACCCAGCTTTGGGGGCCACATGGTCGATCTGCTGATTTGCTGAAAGTCTTCAGAGATGTCCTTCCACCACTTGACAAATCCTCCTCCTCCTCCTCCTCCTCTTTCTCGACACGCTGCCTTTGGATTTCTTCCCCACCTTGGCTAGTGTACAATCTCAAATTAAAATGCCAGCTGGAAGACTGGCACACACAGTCACACGCCAAAAGCTCACGTGGAAGTGGCAAGTGCTGCTATTACTGAGAGATCGCTGGTAGCATGCAAGGGTGGCAAGGCACAAATCTTCCGTCTTTCTCTTCCTAAGTGATGCAGAGGCACAAAAGCACAACTTGACTGAAAACTCAGAAGTGGTGTTGTGGCTCTTGTTTGATGTTGACATCCAGTTGTTGGGACTGTCCATACAGTGTGTGGGTGAGTGTGTGTCTAGGAAGGGGACAGATCCTTTTGGCTAACTGTACAGAACATGGCAATATCAACATCTGGGTCTGTTAGGAAAGAGTTTGGAGAGATAAGAGCCCCCTGTTTTTTCTTCTCCACATGGGTGACAGCTCCCACAGGAACCAGGTATGCCCAGAGCTGCTTTTCATCTCAAAAGTCTTTGTTCTGATAAAATCTACATAAAAGTTTTAAAGGATCCCAGTGTGGTATTCCACACAGTGTTACAGAATACTATATTTCCCCTCAAAATGTGTGCTTCCTTAGGTCTGTTGCAATTCAAAACCAGATTGTTTTTCCTTCATCAGCCAACAGAAAAATATAAAATCATTGTTGGCCAACTTCTAGAAAACCACTAAAAGACATTTTTAATTTTAGGTGAAGTATCAAATAGTACCCTTTTTGCCTCCTGTTTGCTTTTTGTGACAAAGCCATTCCAACAAGTTATTTCGAAGACATTTCTAAAAGCCTGTGACCAGAAACAGGCAGAGCTGAATCTTCTTACTGAACAAGAACGTTCATATGCACCTTGAGGTATGTTATCAGGGGTCACCTTGAGGTGGAAATCAGATGCTGGCATGACCAGTAATAAAAGATGTCAGATCCTGAATACAGTTACTTCATTGGGTGATTGTTACATTTTCTTTGGAAAACAGTTTTGCATAATCTACGAACTTTGGACATACCCATGTCTTATGCCCCAACCATTTTCATTCCCATGGAATTAGAATTTCCCAAGGTACATTCTAGGCATTATAGTTCTATCAAATGCTTCAGATATGCAGACGTGTAAAAATGTTCACAGCAGCACTATTTGTAAAGGTGAAAACATAGAAACTGCCATCACTTCTCTCAACAGTAGAATAAATTGAGATCTAGTCACACAATATAATTCTACACAGCAATGACAGTGAAAAACTACTGCTACACACCCCATCGTGGACGAATGTCACACACACAGTGTTGAAGAAGGAAGCCATACACAAAGGCATACGTATTGTTTGCGTCCCTTTATATAACAAAGGTCAAAGTCATGACCAGTGACAGATACACTAGTGTTCACTTTGCCATCGATAATTGGGCTATATATTTGTGTTCGGCCTATTTTTTCACATGTGAGTTATACTTCACAATAAAAAATGACTTTTTAAAGAGAAAATGAATAGGGAGGAACTAAAGTCCATGCATATGTCCATATTCTCAATTTGGGAAAAAATGTGGCTTTGTCTTCATCCTCTTTTCCTGAGTGTATAAGGCCAGAAGCCAAAGGCAAGAGCAGGACATTCCAGGAGCCTTTGTGATTGCTCTAAGTCACATCTGCTCTCGAGCTCCCATTCCACTGTGAAAAATACCTAGTCTTGAACTTTGGAGTTCCAAATTCCACATGATCGACTTCCTCAAGGCTTTTCACTTGACGAACAAATTGCATGCCAAGAAATCGTCAAAATTCTATCAAGCTTAATTATGCAATTTCTGTCTATAAATGACATACCTCCTGTACCCCATGACACCCACCTATGCACTAATAAGATGTGACAGCTGCATCACCAACAAAGCCTCCCCCGCCTGCCATTCTCTTCGGAGGTGAGCACCTCCTGCTCGGGAGGAACTGACAGCCCCTTTCAGAAATGTGAAGGCAGTGAAGTCCCAAACCAGAAACAGTGTGACCACCTAGGCTCACCCAAGGACCGTCCTGTGCTTCTGGGCAACCAATGGATGTAGGGGGTTGGAGGCAGTGGGGATTCGTCACATTTTCACCTTTCACACCAAAACGCATTCCTGTTGGAAGTTGTAGTGTTCTTTCCATGAAGTCATGTGTTTTTTGTTTTTTTTTTTCAGACGGAGTTTCACTCTTGTTGCCCAGGCTAGAGTCCAATGGCGCAGTCTCGGCTCACTGCAGCCTCCACCTTCCGGGTTCAAGCGATTCTCCTGCCCCAGCCTCCCGAGTAGCTGGGATTACAGGCATGTGCCACCATACCCTGCTAATTTTGTATTTTTAGTAGAGATGGGGTTTCTCCATGTTGGTCAGGCTGGTCTTGAACTCCTGACCTCAGGTGATCTGCCTGCCTTGGCCTCCTAAAGTGGTCTTTTTTTAATAAGGTGAAAAAAAAATTTTTTGCCAAGGTCATGTGCCATGCTTTTCTATCCACTGGCCAGGAAATCAAAAGGCACTCCCTCCATGAGCTTCCTGCAGTGAGGACTCATCTGTAACCTCATAATGTTACCACCTCTAAGGCAAAGGGGAAAATGTCTGTTCTCCAGGTTCTCCTTGTCTTTTTTACCCTTTTTGAATCAGTAAACAAATGGTTGAAAGCTAAGTTTCCGAATCTTAACAGAAATAAAAGTTCTTCCAATACTGGCTATAAACATGTTCTTTTCCAATATATTGGGGCTGGTGAAAGAAAATAACCAGTGGACTAGAAATAAAAAAAAAAAAAAATCCCCTTCCCAACTCCCCTGAACCACACACCGGATCCCTTGCTCCACTCTCACCTGCTTTGAGTTCAGAGGGAAGATGCCAGGAAAAAGGAGCTTAGAGATTAACCAGCATATGCAGCCTCAGATAAAGTAACAGGACTGGGATGTTTTTTATTTATTTTTTATTACTATTATCCAAACTCTTCTGTATACAAAGGTACAAATTCCAGTAAAGGCTGCAACATTATTCCATTGGTGCTGATTCTACTAAAAGCACTTGGATGATAGTTATTCTGGCATTATTTTTGCATGCAACAAGGCAATGCAATTGAATATAAGTATCGGGGGAAGTGTTTGTAGATGATTTTCTAGAGCTGGTTCAAAGGAAGGGGTGTGTTATTTGTTTTCCCTAATATATTGTTAATGAGAAAGAAAAGGGAACGTGTTAGCAATAAAGGGAAATTCAAGGGCTGAAAATTTATCTAAATCAGTGGCTGCCAAAGTGTGGCTCTTGATTGGTATCCTTAGCATCACTTGGGACCTTACAGAAATGCAAATTCTCCACCCCACTCCAGACCTCAGAATTTCTAAATGTTCCCAGTGCTTGGACTAATGTCCAATTCCATTTTCACTTTCTTTTACTCATGTAAAAATAGCTACTAGCACCTTTGGATTTTTTTTGTAGTCATCATTTTGGGGTACTTGTGTGAATGGGTCTTGTCCTCTTCATTCTAAATTATACGGTTTCACATTAATACAAAATCACCCAGTCCTGCCTTAGGCTGCTCAGTGTGAACTAGGTCAGTTCAGCAACTCAGTGATCTGGTTTTCCCATAGCTGGTAGGAGAAAAAGGAAAATTACTAATGCAATTTCCCCTCAAGAAGCGGCTTGTTTCTCATCTTTAATTAATTGTTCCTTTCTTCCGGAAACTCTATTATGAGTTAAACCATGAGTCCCTGAGCCTCTGTGAGACAAAAGAAGCTATTTTTTCTATCCCTGGACTTCTGTGATCTCCTGGGGGAAGGGGAGGGTAGGTTTGGCAGAAGGAAGCGTGAGAGGGGCTGGGTAGACAAGAGGATGGTGGGTAGCAGTGAAGTCCAGAGCAGATCGGGGGAGGGTGACCATGGGGAGCACCCTTGGGGGAAACAGAGCTGGGTGCCCCCATAAGAGGAGGCCTGTCTGACTCTGTTCAAGACATATTTTGTCACATGAAATCATTTTGGGCAGAAACCGATGAAGAGAAACATGCAAGTGACGTCACCAAGGACAGAAAGCTCCCTGAGCTTTACCAGAGCCATAGTCACCCACACAGGGGCCTCTGGTGACTGTTATGAGGGGACCCCAAGGGACAGCCAGGGTCTTGTCAGAACACGCTCTACTTCAGCAGCTCCCCCAACCCCATCTACCCTCCACATATTTCCCAAGGGATCATGACTCCCTAAGAGTCCTGACACTTAAATAGTGCTTTTCCATTTACAAAGTCCACTCACGATGTCCTTGCTTCATTTATGGCACATAACAAGCTTGTTGTGAGTGTGGTGGGAGGAATGTTTGCCCCTCTCCTGAGAGAAGAGAATGGAGGCTCAGAGAAACTTAAAGTCTCAGTCAAGATCACCTGGCTGGGAGAGTGGGGTGTCGTACCAAACCCCTATTGACATTAGTAGGATGGCACCAGATTCAAGAGGCTGAAGAGACCCAGAGCCAGCAGAAGAGACATAGGGTTTTATTAGTGGGAACTTACACACAGGGCAGTCCCGGGGCTGCAGGCTAGACAGGAGGACTGCCACTGCTTGTGAAAAGCATGCAGTTTGTATAGCATTTTCACTTAGCACCCTCCCTAACAACCCACACCTGGCAACCTTCATTTAACTAAAAACAAAGGGCCTCCATCCTCTGTATGGCCTGAGTTCCACAGGATAGGTAGGGGCTCAGATGTTCCTCACAGATAAAAATAAAATAAGTACAGGGGCCACGCCCAGATTCCTTAGCTCAGAACTGGGAACACACAGTCAGGTGCTTCTGCCATGCAGGGTCATTCTCAGGGTGTGCTTAAGTGAATTTACTGGTGTCAGGTGCATCTGCCATGGACACGTGGTGGGGGGAGAGCGGTGTCCCAGGACCATGCCCCAGTCTCCTCTCTCAGGTGAGAATGCTCTCCTGTGCACAGCCTGCCTCCCTGGGAAGCAGCACTTAAAAGGACCCAGAGTGACTCAGAGACTGCAGAGGCTTAATGCCTGCAAAACAGGAGCAGGTGTGCTAGATTTCTTTACTCTGAGGTACCCTCGACCGCTTCCAGCATCTATTAACACCATGGGCTACAAGGTACCCACGCTTGCCAGCCACCCTGGCTGGGTGCATGTGGCTGTGTGTGTGTGTGCATGAGCCAGGAGCGCCACCATGCACGCACCCTTATTTCTGGCCTGCTGGCCTCAGGAAAATCCTTTTTCCCAGCCTTGGGCTATATTGAGCAGCCTGCATGGCAACTTCATCTTCTTTACCTTCCCAGGCTGTCCACAGTTCTGGATTCTGGTAAACCCTTCACTATGTTATTTGGTAATCTCACAGGTAGGTGGTGTTTCACTCAGTAACTAGTTATTGGAGAAACTGTTTCACACGATTCTAGCATTCCATAATTCCACAGCCTCTTTATATGCAGAGAGAGAGAGATTGTCATATGACTTAGGTACCTGTGGAAAATTCTGTGTACTGTTCCCCTTTCACAAAGAACATTAGCTTGTTAAAGGCTCTGAGAATTCCTACAGTCAAGAAACCTATTGAACTTTATTTGCCCAGCTTCCCCCAAATGCATTTGATTACAAACTGCTTTTTCATGGGAGACCTATATACTCACAGGACATTTTGGGGATGGGATCCTACATCCTGCCCTTCTCTCCCTCCGTTGATTTTGAAGCATGTTCACATGTGCAGCCTTCAGAGGACTGCTGCTCTGATTCTTGGTTATCCCTGGCCCAGTATCCTAGGTGTAGGAGCTACCCTGTCCCTGAAGCCTGGTTACTTCTCATGAGTTCCTCTCAATTGCAAAAAGGACAGCATAGCTCCCACCTTCTGTTCTGAAGCCCAAAGCCCACTCAGACTGCCCACCAGGCCCCCACTTTCCTGTCTGATGGGTGGTTTTGTTTTCTTAATTATAGGACAGAGAAGACTGTGGTGTTCTGCACTTGGGGAATGGTCGTGGGGCAGGACTTCAGCCCCACCTGTTACTCCCGGCTTCCCCGGTGAAGGACAAGTCAGGCTTCCCCTGCAAGTAGTTTCCCACTTGTTAGAGGTTCACAATAACAGAAACCCAGCCAGGTTCCAGGGACATTAACGTGGAGACTTATAGGAAATGACTGAAATGCAGACCTGGGCTTGGGAGGGAAGTCAGGGTCAGAGCTGGAGAGCTGAACTCAGAAGGGAGGATGGGAGGGAAGGCAGAGCTCCTTGAAGGTCGAAGGGAGAAGTAGAACATGAGAGCCTTGAATTATGAGGACCAAACTCTGAAGACAATCAGAGTTCATTTGGCATCCTCCACCTGAAAAAAACCCTCATGCTATTCTCATTAGACTTATTGAGTACAACTTGGAAAGAGCTGGCATGGGCACTATAAATACCGAGAGATTTCACAGGAAAAAAAAAAAAAACCAAGCAGGCAAATACCAAAGTTACCATTTTAAAATTTTATAAAAGGTACAAAGAAAAAAAGTAATGAAACAAATGAAACTCCTCAAAGAGTAACATTTTGTACAATGTGTTTCTGTATAATACCTTTGGGAGGCAGAGAAAAGGAGAACAGATGTGAGATCACTTCTATACAATAATTGCAATAAAAAATTTGGATATCTTTTATAAATGACAACTCATCATTAAGCTGAGGATGACTTTCAGTTCACCATCCACAGCTACCATCTAAAGTCTGCAAACTATCTCCAACCACACAATACTCACTTCCAAGCACTGTGGGTTTTGGAGCTCTCCATCTCCAAGGAAAAAATTCTGATTCCAGTAGACATGTCCTATAGGAGCAGGTCAAGCATATGAGAGAGAGCAAATGCAATTAGTTGTCAAAAATAATTAGACTATAACAAGAAAGCTAGAGATCAAAACCATTTTCACTATCAGGTCAAAATGTTTTGAAAGATGGAGCAGAGGAAATGAGAGGAGAAATCACAATCTTAGTGATGTTAAACAATGATCTACTGTGTAAAAAAGATGTTCTTTCTCTGCACTGAACAAGCTGCCCCTAAACTCCCCCTTCCAGGCTTGGCAAAAGATGATTTGTGAGGCAGTAGCACCAAGCCTAATGCGCTCATTGTCACAAAAAACCTGAGATTGCATTCTATTTCTCCTAAATTAGTCACTTCATGAGATTGGTTCCAGGTAAAAATCAAGTGTCCTCTTGCTATCTTTGGCTCTTCTTACAGGAGAGTCTGTCTCCAGCAGTTTCTAAAATTTAGCACTTGCATTGTAACATCAACAAAGATAACAGAAGGTCAGGCTGGGTATGTGCACAGTATGCCCCAGTGGGAGCCCGCATGTGTGTCTGTGGCCCACAGAGATTACCGCTCTTGGAGCCAGGCCTTGGTTTGATGGTCTTTCTTGGTGAGGTTTTCTCTTATCCAGAGGACACGTGAAGACAAAAATCCAAACGAAGTGTTAGCAATGAAAGGCTCAGCACCTTCCCTGTTTTTCTGTGGTCATCTTGTTTTAAAATGTACCCAGGACTTGTTTAAATCAGATGTGGTAAAACACAGAGACATGGAAATGACTGTTATGGAGGCAGAAGTTTCTACTCACAGAGCCCTAGAAACAGGAAGCCTGCCCACCATGCAGAGAACCACACAGGAAAGTACCAGCATTGGGCAGGAAGCAGAAGCAGCGAGAGGAAAGCTCAGGCAAAAAGCTCTATTGTGGCTATCGCAAGAGGGAATGAGGCAAGGTAAGTATCCCGTGAGTGGCTAGTGTGAATAATTTCAGCAGGCTCCAAGCAGCACTATCCCCTCATCTCACCTGTGCAGGAAGCCTTCCCACAGCACCACCTTATCACATTGCTTAAGCACCATGGTTAGGAGCCGGAGTTAAAAAGACACCTGCATGTCAGAATCACCCCGGCTTACCCATTAAAAATATAGTTCCTTGGTTTCCTCCAGACCCACAGAATCAAGATTTTCCAAGGTGGAGCTGAGATCTTATGTGACGGTTAATTTTGTGTGTCCACTGGGCCACAAGGTGCCCAGATATTTGGTTAAACGTGTTTCTGGATGCAATTAACATTGGAATTGGTAAACTGGGTAAAGCAGATTGACCTCCCCAGTGTGGGTGGGCCTCATCCAATCTGTCAATACGCTCTGTAATCTTATCACGTGCTTGGAATCTGCAGACACAAATCCAGGTGTGCATTCTCCATTTCTCTGTCCGTTCCCACCCATGAAGACTTCTCTGCTTCAGCCCACACATAGTTCTTTCTCTTAAATGCTTGGTGTACCAGTGATCAGAACTACACATTTTGCAATCTCCTGATCACTACAGCTTTATATGAAGTCATAAAATCAGGTATTGTAAATCCTGTGACTGTGTTCTTTTTAATCAAAATTGTTTTGGGTATTCTGGGTACAGATCTATTCTAGATCCTTTGCATTTCCCTACAAATTTTAGAATTAGCTTGTCAATTTCTGCAGAACTCCCTCAGGGATTTTGATTGGAAATGTGTTGAGTGTATAGATCAATTTGTGGAGAAGTGGCATTGTGATAACATTGAGTCTTTCCGTCTCTAAGCATAGTATAGGTCTCTGTTTATTTAGGTCTTCATTAATCTCTGTAAGCTATGTTTTACATTTTTTCATTGTGCAAGTCTTACACATATTTTGCTAAATTTACCCCTACATATTTAATATTTTCATGACATTATAAATGATATTGTTAAATTTCTAATTACTCACTGATTGTATAGAAAAATGATGATTTTTGTATGCTGGCCTTATACCCTGCATCCTTGCCAAACTCATGTATTAGCTCTAATAGTTTTTGTAAATTTCTTAGGATTTCTTTAGACAACCATGTCATCCACAAATAAATCATTTTATTTCTTCCTTTCTGATCTGTATGCCTTTTGTATCTTTTCTAATCTTATTAGATGGGCTAGGAACGATAGTATAATATTAAATAGATATGGTGAGAGTAGACATCCTTACTTTGTTCCCAATCTTGAGGGCATTATGGTCAGCCTTTCCCATTTAGTTTAATGTTAACTATAGGTATCTTTGTCAGTGTCCTTTACCTAGGTGAGAATATTTCCTTCTATTCCTTGTTTTTTGTTTGGTTTTTATGAATCAGTGTTGAACATTATCTAATGCTTTTTATGCATCTGTTGAGATGATTATACTTTATTTTTAGTCTGTTTAATGTGATGGCTTACACTGACTGATTTTTGTATGTTATATAAATATTGCATTTCCGGGATAAACCCCACTGGGTCATGGTGGTCCATTTTGTACATTGCTGGATTCAATTTGGTAATATTTTTAAAGGATTTTTGCACCTTTTTTCAAAAAAATGGTTCTTGAATACTTATCTAATATTTGCATTATCATATTTTGATTCTCACAAAAATCTTTTGAAGATAATATGTCAGTGCATCCTAGGCCTCTGATATCCCTGTCAGTCAGGCACTTATGCTGACTGACTGACTTATTTATTTTTGGCTATTACTTGTTTTGTTGATTGATTGAGACAGAGTCTCACTCTGTCGCCCAACCTGGAGTGCAGCATTGTAATCTTGGTTCACTGCAATCTCCACCTCCCGGGTTCAAGCAATTCTCGTGCCTCAGCCTCCCAAGTAGCTGGAACTAGAGACGGGCACCACCATGCCCAGCTACTTTTTGTATTTTTAGTAGAGATGGGGTTTTACCAGGTTGGCCAGGCTGGTCTCGAACTCCTGAGCTCAAGTGATCCACCTACCTCGGCCTCCCAAAGTGCTGGGATTACAGGTGTGAGCCACTGTGAATGGCCACTTGTTGTTTTAATAAATCTCTTACCGCTTTGGAGCTGAAGAAATGAACTCTCACCCAAATTAAGCAACTTGCCCACAGTTTCAGCATCAGTTAATGATAGAGCTCAGAGTCTCACAGTCCCTGCACTGCCAGTGGTGAAGTTTGCCAAGAGGCATGGCAAAGGCATGACAGGCTCTTCTGCAGTGGTGAGGGTGGGCTGCACGTGGTGTGGTCCTGGCCAAGGTGAAATGTGTGCTATTAATGTCCTGCCCATCCTCTGCTCCCTATCGCTCTCTGATAGATGATGATAGAAGGATTTCTGCTGTAAAAGATACTCATAATTTTACCTTGAATAGTCTTCCTGGGAAGTGTTCAAAGAGCTGTTGATGCTTCAAGACTCGTTCTCTCCCTGGAAAGAGAAAACAAAGAGGCCCAATACCTCCCGTTCTTTTAGGGGAGAAGTAGTACTTTCATTTACACTGTGGCCCCAAGAGATACCAAAATGGGTGCTCAATAAATGTTGCTGACCAAATGACTTTTTCCAGAAAAATATAAGTGCTTGTACCCAGAATGCAAGATTAGCTGCTTTCAAGAAATGAGCCTGGTTACTACAAAATGCAGTGTGCTTGTTGTGGGTTCTGAATTTATTGTAATGTGCCTTTCCTCTTCATCCCCTCTGCCTCCTGCCCTTTCTCTCTTCACACTGGCCTGGAAACCTGCTCTTCCCATAAAATGAGATAGTGGGGAAGGAACATATTTTGTGTTAATATCCATGCCAGCATGAAAGGAAAGGGTGTCCTGGTTGAGTGAGGCCTGAGTCACGCAGGGTGGGCTCTGTCCCTACCGTGGGCCTGCAAGTGTGGAAGTTAAAGATGTTACCATGTTAGGGTGCCATTTCCAAAGGAACCTTGTGATGTAGCCTCAGCAGGAATGGCTCCACTCATGATGGCAACAAAACACAGGACATATTTAGCAATAAGCCTCACGTTACATACATGAGATCTTAAAGAAATCTAAAAAACATTAGCAAGAGACATAAATGAAGAAGGGCACTATATAAGCCCTGAATATGGAAAAGAGACATAAATGAAGAAGGGCACTCTGTAAGACTGAGAGAACTGTTGATAAAATGCCAATTGTTCTTCTCATTACTTTATAGATTGGGAACAATCCCATTCAAAGTAAAGGACTTGGCATCTGACAAAAATCTTATTTTTGACTCCCTACAAAAATAGACTGATCAGGCTTTGGCTTCAGCTGTCTGACCCTTAACAAATTACTTGACCTCTCTAAGCATCACTTCCTCATCTGTACAGTGAGGACAGCAATAATCCCTACCTTATAGAATACTGGCAAAGATTAAATGGCAGAGTGCAAATGAAGAGCCTGGCACAGTGCCTAACACAAGGTCAGCACTCATTACATATTAGCTGTTATGATTATTAACTAATTTTAAACAAAAAATATTCCTTTAAAGAACATCAGAGAAAACTAGCTCGACCAGATATTTAAGTATGATTTAAAACAATGAGTAAAAGCAACAGGCTACTGACAAAAGAAAATGGACATGTGAATAAATAAAGAGAATAGAAAGTATAGGAGACTTACTCTTATTGTGAAAACTTAATTATGTGATAAAGGAACCATCACAAAATAATGAGGAAAAGAAGGATTATTTAAATGTTCTCAGGAATGATAATTAGGCTATTTTGAAAGAAATAATCTAACCCTTCATATCATACACTGAAAATAAATTCCATATGTGTATTAAAGAGTTAAACATTTTTTATAAAACAGAAAAATCAGCAGAAAACAAAACTAAGTTATTATCAAATCTCTGGGTTAACTTAAAGCTATTAAGTGATCAAAGAAAGTACAAAAGTAAAGATCAACAGAACCAACTACATAAAAGTGTAATAGTTTGATAGGATAACTAAGAAAATAGAAAAAAATATTTTTATTAAAAATGTAATGAATATTTACATAATATGAAGAAATTATGATTTATGAAGAAATTATTGAGATTCATTATTGAGAAATGATACAATCCACACAGAAAAGATATTGTAGCGGGACGAGCCACAGACAAAACTCCTCAGACACCAAATTAAAGAAGGAAGGGGTTAATTCAGCCGGGAGCATCAGCAAGACTCCTGTTTCAAGAGCTGAGCCCCCCAAGTGAGCAATTCCTGTTTCTTTTAAGGTCTCACAACTCTAAGGGGGTCCACGTGAGAAAGTCATGATCAATTGAGCAAGCAGGGGGTATGTGACTGGGCTGCATGCATCGGTAATCAGAATGAAACAGAACAAGACAGGGATTTTTACAATGCTTTTCCATACAATGTCTGGAATCTATGGATAACATAACCGGTTAAGTCAGGGGTTGATCTTTAACTACCAGGCCCAGGGCATGGCACCGGGCTGTCTGCCTGTGGATTTCATTCCTGCCTTTTAGTTTTTACTTCTTCTTTCTTTGGAGGTAGAAATTGGGCATAAGACAATATGAGGGGTGATCTCCTCCCTTAATATAAGTAGCAAAATACATATGAAAAAATGTTCCGCATCCCACTCCACACAACCAAAAATTCATACAAGAGGGAGGAACCAAATTGTATGTATTACCATGAACTATTACGCAGCCATAAAAAGAACAAAATAATGTCCTTTGCAACAACATGGTTGCAGCTGGAGGCCATTATCCTAAGTGAACTAATGCAAAAACAGAAAACCAAATACCACATGTTCTCACTTATAAGTGGGAGGTAAACATGGGGTACTCATGGACATAAAGATGGCAAAAATAAACACTGGGGACTATCAGAGGGGGCAGTGGGAAGGGGCAAGTTTTGAAAAACTAACTATTGGGTACTATGCTTAGTACCTGGGTGACGGGATCATTCATACCCCAAACCTCAGCATCATACAATATACCCAAGTAACAAATCTTCACATGTATCCCCTGAATCTAAAATAAAAGTTGGAAGAAAAATAAAAATAAAAGGAAGAAAGGTTAAAAAGAAAACCCAGATGCATTATGTTAAAAAATTAAATAATAGATTAGCCAAATATAGAAAATCTTATGAAACCCAATGTTGATGAGACTGGTAAAACTTGTGTATTCATATATTGCTAAATGTTATTGCAATTTGAAGCAGAATTTTGACAATTCGTCAATACATATTAAAAGCCATTGAAGTCTTCAAGCCTTTCAACTCTGAAATGCCATCTGAGTAATATATTCCAAAAGAAAAGAATGCTTTACCAAAGCACGATCTATACTTGTGAAGCAACTGGATAAATGTAAGTGTATAAGGAAATAATTAACTAACTTATATATGTAATTAATATTGTCATTTACAAAGACAATTATGAATATGCTTGCATAACATTAAATTTTTGTATGATATATCATTTGGTACAAAAGCAGAATTACAAAATAAGAATGATATATTGTATAGGATAATTGGGGTAAATTTTTTTCTATTTTATATTATGGCTATTAATGTTATCTTGCCAAAACAATTGAAAAATTAAAAGTTTCATAGCTAATAAATGTATCTTTTAACATTAGGCATTATAGGTATCTCAAAAATATGAAAATATCGTGCTCATTTATTTTTTATCTTTTAGTTAAATTACAAAATGGAAGAGATTTCCCCCTAGAATTAACATCTATTTTTACCATGATGTTAAAATAGTAAATCTTGTCAAGAATGAAGACTGAAGTGAATGTCAGTCTTCCCCTCAGGCCAACTGGAATACCCTCTCTTCCTCAGATCTGGGGAACCTTTACTCAAATGAGTACTGACCTTTTCACTTCCCTAAGATATCTATCATGCCTAATGCCAGAAGAGCCTTGTATTTAGTAGCTATAAAACTTGTAATTTTTCCTTTGTATGGACAAGATAACATTATTATTCTGGCCCTTAATGCCCTAGAAGAATCCACTGTTCAGCTCTGGGTTCCCACAATCCTTGCAACATCCCAGAGGTTGTCTCTGATCAGTTACACTGGATCCAGAGAAGTCCGTTCCTCTCTGGAATCCACTTCAACAAAGGGATACTCCGGAGGCTCAAGAATATTGAGAATGTGGACTGGATTCAAAATCTACTGGCAAGTTTGTGATTTTCAACTTGGTCAGGAGCTGAAACATCCAACGTTCTGAAGTCATGATATTTCTCATTTACGCATGAGCAAGGATAGAATTTTTGCAAAGTCAAAAACAATAATGGTAGTAAGAAGCATTCAGATTTCCTGACAAATCTCATGTAAGTCCATATCAACAAGTCTTCTTTCTGCCCAACAAATCTTCTCAGAAAAATGATGTGCTAAATATACCATGTGTAGAAACAGGCTTGTTTTTATCTATGGCCACTGTGATTGAACTGTGATTATGTTTCCTTTTTTGCTTCAGTTGCTAGGAGGCTCAGTCAATTTTTCAGCCCACTTCTACTCTTGTATAGGACTTAATGTTAGGTAGCTCTCAGTCCCATTTTGTGCTGCTATAACAGAATACCACAGACTGGGTAATTTATAAATAACAGAAATGTATTTCTCACAGTTACGAAGGCTGGGGAGTCCAAGATCAAGGTGTTGGCATCTGGTGTGGGCCTTCTTGCTGCATCCTCACATGGCAGAACGGCAAGAAAGGAATGAACGTTGTGTCCTCACAGAGGAACAGAAGAGAAAGAACCCATTCCCACAAGCCGTTTTTATAACAGCATTAATCCATAGATGAAGGCAGAGCTCTCATGACCAACTACCTTCCAAAAAGCCCCACCTCCAACACTGCTGTGCTGGAAGTCAAGTTGCCAACACACAAATTTTGGGGGACACATTCAGACCATAGCAGTAGCTATCTTAGTGTTTTTGCCTCACTCTTAGCTTTATCTCTTTTCATTATTTTCCCTTTGTTTCCATTTCCTCAACTGTTTATCTTCTATCCTCTTACAGATAATTTTATAAGCTGATTCCAACCCATTTTTGAAAGAAAGGACACAGATTAATCAGATGTTGGATTATGCTTGTTGCCACAGTGCCTCTGATTGTATTTCTTTTGACATTAGACAACCCGAAGAGGTGCACCTGGAGACAGGTGCCTGGGCCACCCTGGCTGTGTTTGGCATGCTCCCTGATACGCCCTGCTCTAAGAAACCTAACTGTGGGATCAAAGCCATCGCTGATTTGAGCCCTAATAATTTCACCCCCACAAAAATTAATTAATTTGATCTCTTTAAAAAAGTAGGATATTGGCCGGGCACGGTGGCTCAGGCCTGTAATCCCAGCACTTTGGGAGGCCAAGGTGGGTGGATCACAAGGTCAGGAGATCGACACCATCCTGGCTAACACAGTGAAACCCCGTCTCTACTAAAGATACAAAAAATTAGCCGGGTATGGTTGTGGGCACCTGTAGTCCCAGCTACTCCAGAGGCTGAGGCAGGAGAATGGCGTGAACCGGGGAGGCAGAGGTTGCAGTGAGCCAAGATTGCACCATTGCACTCAAGCCTGGGTGACAAACAAATAATTTCAGCTATTCAAAAAAAAAAAAGTAGGATATTAACATTTTTTAAATGCCAACTTTATGCACTGGTTTTGGATTTAGACCTATAAGTTTTAACAAAGGTATACACCTGTGGATCAATCACCCCCATTTAGGATATAGCAATTTTCAGCATCACTCCAAAAGTTCCCTTAAGTTCCTTTCCAGTCAATCCTTTGCCCCCATACCCTACCCCATCACCACTTATCTGATCTCTGTCACCATAAATTAGCTTTTTAGAGTTTCATACAAATAAAAGCATATATATTGTCTACATCAGAAGTTGGATTATTGGTACTGTTGAGTAGTAGTCCACTGTATGGATGCTCTACATTTTGTTTAAATATTCATCTGTTAATGGACATTTGTGCTGTTTCCAATCTGGGGCATGTATGAATAAAGCTACTATAAACATTTGCATGAAAATCTTTCTTGCAGGCCTATATTTTCATTTCTTTTGGCCAAATATACAGGACTGAAATTGCTGGGTCATATGGTAAGCATATGTTTAATTTCATTAAGAAACTGCCAGACTTTTCCATGATGATAATACCATTTTACACATCCTTCAGCAATGTATGAGTTCCAGTAATTTCAAATCCTTGCTAATGCTTTATATTGTCAGCTTATTTTTCAATGTTAGCCATTCTAGACAGAGTGTCATAGCATTTCATTATATATTTAATTTGTATTTCCCTGATGACTAATAACTTTGAGCATCTTTTCATGTGCTTACTGACCTTTTGTATATCTTCCTTTGTGAAATGCTTTTTCAAAGCTTTGCCCATTTTTTCAGTGAGTTTTCATCATCTTCTTGAGTCTTCTGAATATAAGCCTTTTATTATTTTAGATAGATTTAGATTCACAAAATATTCACAAATATATTTGATAAATACATATATTTAAATATCTGTGAATACAAATAATTTCATTTATATAATATGAAATATAAATATATATTTATATATTTATATTTATATATTTATATTTATAAATATATATTTATATATTTATATTTATAAATATATATTTATATATTTATATTTATAAATATATATTTATATATTTATATTTATAAATATATATTTAATATTTATATTTATAAATATATATTTAATATTTATATATTTATAAATATATTTAATATTTATATATTTATATTTATAAATATATATTTTATATTTATATATTTATATTTATAAATATATATTTTATATATTTTATATTGATATGTAAAATATATTTATATATTTATAATTTTATATTATGTGAAATAAATATACATTTATATATAATTTATATTATAAATAAAGAATATTTTCTCCCAGTTTGTGGCTTGCCTTTTCATTTTTTAAAATAATTTATTTTGAAGAGTAGAAGCCTTTAGTTTTGAATAAGCCCAATACTTCAATTTTTTGTTAGTGGTGTAGCTTTTTTGTCCTAAGAATTCTTCATCTACCCCAAGGTCACAAAGATTTTCTTCTTTTATGTTTTCCTCAGAAGTTTCACAATGTTAGTTTTTATGTTTAGGTCTGTGATCCATTTTGAATTTTTGCATATGGTACAACATAAGATTCTAGGTTCATTTCTTTCCAAATGGATATCAACGTCATCTGCTAAAAAGACTGTCCTTTCCCCATCTAATTAGTTTTTATTGAAAATCAAATGAATGCACATGTGTGGATCTATTTCTGGCTATTTATTCTGTTTTCCTGATGGTTATGGCTATCATTATGCCAATACTAACCTGTCTTGATTAATGTCTTGTTAGGCAGGTAGTATAAAATCTCCCAATTTGTTCTTTTTCAAAATAATTTCAGCTATTCAAGGTAATTTTGCATTTTCCTATGAATTTTAGAATCAACTTGTGAATTTCTATTTTTTTAAATACCTGTAAGAATTTTGATTTGAATTGTATTGACTCTGCTGATCAATTTTGGGAGAACTGATGTCTTAACAATACTGACACTTCTAATCCATTTGTGTAAATGTCCTTTAATTTCTCTCAACATTGTTTTGTTCTTTTCTATATAGAGGGTTTATAGGCTTTGTTAAATGTATACCTAATTATTTCATCTCTTTGGATACTATTATAAATAAATGGTGTTATTTTAAAAATGTCATACTACTGGTTGGTGCAAAAGTTATTGTGGTTTTTGCCATTGCTTTTGTACCAACCTGATACAATTGTTTGCTGCTGCTAGAATATAAAAATACACTTAATTTTTGCATACTGACCCTGTATTGAGCAACCCTGCTGAACTCAATTTTTATTTCTAGTAGCTTTTTTTGTAGATTCTTTAGGATATCCTACATACACAATCATAACATCTACAAATAAGGACAGTTTTACTTCCTGACTCTTCAATTTGTATGGCTTTTTTTACCTGATTGCACCAGGTAGAATCCAGTATAATATTGCACTAGAGTTGTGAGTTGCCTTTTTCTTGACATTAGGTTAAAGTGTTATCTTTCACCATTAAATATGTAGCGAGATGCAGGATTTTTGTAGATGCTCTTTGTGTAAGTTTAACTTGACTTATATGTAGCTCCGTGCTTATTTCTGAAGACATATGGAGCCATGAAACTGACCCTTGGCCACTATAGGAATGAGATATTTTGGCTAGTGATTTATAATGTGCTATTTAAAGTTCAAAACTCCCCTAGAAACACCCTCCATCAGCTTGTCTGCATTTTTATTGAAAATGTATAGCCTGATGGCTGGAACCTAGTGTACTGAGTACACAATCTGGTTTGGCTATATGACTGTAGAAAAATGAGACTGGCTTGGGATTTTTATGGTAGTGATGGGGTGGGTCAGGGTGAGCGTTCCTGTGCAAGGTGAGGAAAGGGTGTTACATGGTTTGAACCTTCCGCCAATGACAAAGGAGACAGCACTTGGGCTATCAACTTGTCCAGATGTGGGGCACAAAGGGAAGAGCAAGGGGTGAGGCCTAAAAGCTTTCAGCAGTCAAACATCTAAAAATGGTGCCAGACTTTTTATAATAAGGGGTGGTCATATTTTCTACATTGTCAAACTTAGTAACATAAAAATATTCATAATATCCCTGTATTGTCCTTTTGATGTCTGTGGAGTGTTTGTGATGTTTCCTCTTTCATTCTTCATGTTGTCAATTTGTGTTTTCATTTTTGCTTGATTTGCTGAGCTACAGGTTTATCTGCTTTATTGAGCCTTTCAAAGAACCAGGCTTTGGTTTTATTAATTTTATCTATTGCTATCCATTTTATATTTCATCAATTTTCACTCTTTGTCTCTCCCATTCTTCACTTTTCCTTATATTTATTTGTATGTTTTGCTTCTTAAGGAGGATGCACAGATCATTCACTTTAGACCTTTCTTATTTCTAAATGTAGGCATGTAAAGCTAACACTTCCCCCCTAAAGCATTGCTTTAGCTGCACCCCACAAATTTTGTTATGTTGTATTTTCATTATAATTCACTTGAAAATATTTTCTAATTTCTCTTATGACTTGTTTGACCCATGGCTTGTTTAGGAAAGTATTATTTAATTCCCAAATCTTGGAGATTTCCCAGATTTTTCTTGGTTAATGATTTTTCACTTTGTTGTGGTCAAAGAATATACTCTGCATAATTTCAATCCTTTTAACTTATTGAGACATGATTTATGACCAGCATATGGCCTACAGTAGTGAATGATCCATTTACATTTGAAAAAAATGAGTATCCCGCTGTAGCTGGGTGGAGGGCCCTATAACTGGGGGCAGCTTTAGATGGAGTAGTCAGGAAGGGCTTCTCTGGGAAAATGACATTCAAAATTTATCAGTGGCAAAAAGGAGCCAACCTGGCAAAGATTGTGGAAGGAGCAGGCTGGACAGAGGGAACAGCTCGGGCAGAGACCCTGAGAGAGGGGAGGAGGTGGCTGGGTGAGAAACTTCCAGCAGGCCCTGTAATTGCTGTCATTAGAGGACAATAACCTCCTCACAACTTATGCTTAGGTTTTGGGGAGCTGCTGTTCTACCTGGCCTAATTCCTCATATCTACGATCCTCCTTTCTCCCCAGCCCTACCAGAGGCAGTAGGGACTGAAGGGCTGGGCGACCGGTCACCCATGTGGTGGGCCTGGCTCTGGCCTTTGCCCCAGGTATGATTTCCAGGAAGCTGCCTTATTCCCAAGACCCACCAGAATAAATAATATTTCTAAAACAATAATAGCAGTTGTCATAGGTCATACAGTGCCAAACACACACATAGCACATTTCATGTCATCCTTGTGTAACTACTTTGTGGATAAGTATCATTATCCTTTTCGCCTGTGAGGAAAGTGAGGCTAGGGGAGGCTGGGAAATTACACAAGTTCACACGGCTTTGAAGTGGCTGAGTGGGGGTTTAAACCCAGATTTGTCTCACATTGAAGCCTATGCTCATAACCATTAGGCAACACCGCCTTGACTATACCACCATTGATCCCTGAATTGCCATCTTAGTTCCTATCTTGATGCTGCCAAGTTTCTCAGCGTATTGAACACTGGGACCTGCCTTGTTCCTGCCAACTCTCCTGCCTCAGGCACCACCCCATGGCCAGAACCCTGCTCTATGCTGACACCCTAAACCCCACTGGCCACCTGTGTGAGCCTGGCCTGTGCCAGGATACCCTATAGTCACATCAGGGGCTGCGTCCGCTTTGCTGTACTGGTGCGATTCCAGTTTCTGCCTGCTGGCCTCGGCGTCCCCCCAGGCCTCCCTGACCAGGGAATGGGTCCAGTTCCAGGTCTCAGCCTCTTATTGGCAGCTTCACTCCTCTGTGATTCAATAGACTGGCCCCAGGATCTGGCAGAATTTATGCTGCCCACCAGCTTCCACATTCTTCTGGTGTTTCATGTAGTTTTCACTCTTGAGGTTTTTGGGGACTCCCCCTGCCCTTCGCACCCTGAACAACATCTCCAGCCATAGGCTGGAGAAACCATAGGATGGAGAAACCCCATCACTGAAACATTTTTACACTGTTACATCCAATATATGTATGTTTAGTTATACACCAATCATAGACATGCACTATTATACCAGTATAGTAGATATATGATAAAGCACAGCATTACACAGCGAGATAAATGCAACTCTCTAATGCATACAGACATATTTGTGTGTGTATAGAATATACACAAAGCAATATTTTTTTACAGGAATTTGCATGTGGTGCAGATGAGAGGTACATCCCTCCTCTGCAGACCCCTTAACCACAGGATCCAGACAAGCCCCTCAGGGCAGCTCCCTGGCTGTCCATCCTGGACCCCCTCTCTCCTAAAGCTGAGCCTCCTTCTCCACCCCAGCCCAGGCCTCTCCCTCTTCCAGGCAGCTCACCCTCCACTCTCCTCCATCCCAACACAGGTTGGGGAGTCAGAACAGCCTGGGATTAACTTTGGACGGCTGCCTCCCAGCTGTGTGACTATGAACAGTGTATGGCGCCTCTCCAGGCTTCAGTTCTCTTCTGTAACTTGGGATCATAGCACCAACTTTTCAGGGTGGTTGTGAGGACAGAAAGAGGAAACACCTAGAAGGGAGCCTGGCCCAAAAAGGGTGGTCAACGAATGGTGGCCCTCACTGTTATCTTGCCAGATGAGTTCACTTCTGCCTCCAGCCCTGCTGCATACTGATCCTTCCTTCCCTGCTGCGGGCCCCTTACCTTTCCTCCCCACCACTCCCAATCCTCCAGGCTGGTGCTTCAGGACCCGGTTAAAGTGCTAACTTTTCTAACCACTCCAGCCCACTGAACTACTCCCCAGATTCTCCCTATGCCGGGATCCCCTGACCGGCTGCCCTTAGGCCCAGGAAGCCACAGATTGCTGATTAACCCTTTCTGTCTACTGTCACTGCCCCAGCTGCTTATAGGCTCCTAAAGGGCAGAGGCCACAGAGCTCCAGCGTCTTTGGTACCCACCACAGACAGTGCTCAGGCAAAGCTGCTGAAGTGGATCAGTGCCGTCAATCACAGGGATCTGAGGTCTTCCAAAACCCTCCACCCCGTTGCATTTTACCACCCCTTGTCCATTTGCTGAAATCACAAGGCTGGGTCTGTGGGCCTGTGAAATCCCTCAGGCCCCTGTAGAAGAGGCCACTCCAACCAGACACTCCAGCAGGTTCTGCTGAGCACAGATCAGCATCTAATCACGTTTCCATCACAACACGGTGAGAAACGTGTGACTGGCCCTTAGCAACGGTCTCTCAAGAAAGCTACCCCTATAGAGAGCTCATTAAGTTCGCTGCACACACGTGAGGCAAAATCTAAAAACAGACCTGTGCTGTCTGAAGCCTCCTGCAGCACGTGGCAGAAGCTGGAAAGGGCAAGGACAGAGCTTTGCTCTAAATAAGGGCAGGGAAAGAGAAAGCCCCTGAGCGGGTCCAGATCCCAGAGAAAGATGGCACTGGACTCCCCTGCTGGGGTGAGCATCTGCAGAGCGGAGAGCCCTAAGGTGAGGCCAGGCCAGCCACCCCCACCCCATCCCATCCCACCCCAGCCACAAGCTGCTCCCAGGCCCCGGTGCTGGGGAGCTCTCCTTCACCCCAGTAAGCCCCTGTGTCGTTTGGAACCCAGGAAAGAGCATCACCTGGAATTGGCCGTGATGAGAGTTTGAAATAGTAAGATAAGAACTTAACATTTAAAACTTAAAATTCATTTCAATCCAGCAAACCTCAGGAACCTACCATGTTGCAAACCACTTTCCTGGGTGACCCAGTCCTCACTGTTAAGAAGTTTACAAGAACATGTAAGACTTACAACTCATACCCACAATTCAGGATGACACACAGTGAATGCTGTAATGGAGAAGCAGGCAATGCATTCTGAAGGCAGAGAGAAAGGAAAACCACCACCAAACAGGGAATCAGGGAAGGCTGCATGGAAGAAACGGCGCCTGCCCGGGGCCTTGGCTCCTAACTCCTGGTACCTGAAAGTTGTCTTCCTCAGTGTTCAATTGCATGCAGCTAGCGCTGGTTAAGTAGTTAATTAAGAAGGTGTCTTGAGAACTTGGTTACTGCCTGTTCCCTGGTTTGCTGAGGGAAAGTTGCGGCTTCTGCTAAGTTTTAAACATAGCGGAAACCACTTACAAATTAATGGTGGAATTAGGCTGGGGTGCAGGCTCACACCTGTTATTCCAACACTTCGGGAGGTCAAGGTGGAAGGATCACTTGAGCCTAGAAGTTGGAGGCCAGTCTGGGCAACACAGCAAGACCCTGTGTCTATGAAAGAAAAAAAAAAATTAGCCAGGCGTGGTGGTGGCCTGGGTCTACAGTCCCAGCTACTCAGGAGGCTGAGGCATGAGGTCTGTTTGAGCCCAGGAGTTCAAGGTTACAATGATTGCACCACTGCACTCCAGCCTAGGCAGCAGACCGAGGCCCTGTCTCTAAAAAATAAAAGTTAACTATTAATGGTGGAATTAAAATAGAATGTATTGGTCCTCAAAATATGGTCCCCAAACCTGCAGCATCAGCATCACCTGAGAACACTGTAGAAATGCACATTCTTAGGCCTTACACCAGACTTACTGAATAGAAACTCGGGGAGTGGAGCTCAGCAATCTCAGTTTTATCCAGCCCTCTGGTGATTCTGACGCATGCTCAAGTTTGAACAGCTCTCATGTAATTACTTGAAGCTAAGATGAGAAATGATTGATTTCTGTGCCAAAAACAAACAAACAAACAAACAAAAAAACCAAACTTGTAGAAACTGCCCAGCTTGACTGCCTCCCTCAAAAGAGTATTTGTTGTCCAGGCACAGTGGCTCACACCTGTAATCCCAGCACTTTGGGAGGCCGAGGTGGGTGGATTGCTTGAGCCCAGGAGTTTGAGACCAGCCTGGGCAACATGGTGAAACGTTGTCTTTAGGGAGCCAACTGGAAGGTGGCTAGAGGGACTGGGAGCACAGACACCAAGGACCCTGCAGCCTTACTCCCTGTGCTGGTCTTCTCCCTTCCTTATGGAGACCATGGTGGTACCATGGGCTCTCCTTAGCTCACTGTGGTGGAAAAGTAGGAAAGCCAACGGGGGCAGCATAGGCTGCGGAGTTAGCTTCTGCTTTTAAAATGGTTTTGAAATGCAAGGCAGTCCCAGCCACCTTCATTGAATGCTATCCTTGATGCAAAATCAGCACAAGGGGTAAACACTGATCCTTTTCTGTGGAGTACACACACAAAAGACAGTCTTTCTGCATTAAAGGGATAGCAAACCTGGAAGGTGAAGCAAAAGGGATGTGCGTTCCACTCTGACGTGTGTTTGAAAAGAATGAAGAAGAGCCGGCGAGGGAGTCAGCATCTTCACCTAAAGGTCTTGGCAGGCCACTGGACAACGGTAAATGGGTCTGAAAAATAACATCACACACAGCTGGAGAGGGAATGTCCAGGGGAGCCCAGAGTTTGAAATACAGGCTATCAGACATGCGGGCACTGGAGCCTGGGTCAGAAGTGTCTGGGTCCACACAGGCTGCAGCTGGCAAAGGGGTGGCATGAAGATGGGGAGCCTCTGTGTAGTGTTAGCTGGGAGAGTCCTGCGCCATCCTCAGAGTCACCAGGAGACTCCATTCCCAGGAGGCAGACACTGAAACGTCTTTCTCTTAGCAAGGAGGCAGCTGTCACACCTGCTTCTGAGAGAGCCACACTCAAAGCTGGAACACTATGGACTGTGCTTCTCTTTCAGACCCATGGGTCCGGTAAAAGTTGGCAACAAAGGAGTTGCTGAGACCTGGATATGGGGATGATGAAAACATGCTTTGTGAACTGCAATGCACTATACAAATGTTAGGGGTTTTTTAAAGGAAATTAGCATCAACATGAACTACAGTTCATCAACATGGACTACAGTGTGAGCAGGCATCTATGGTTCCCAGGCTCTTAGTAGCTAGAGCTGGTTGCCTTACTCTGACTCTCCTCACTGAAAATTAACCAGTTCATTTATTTCTTCCTTTACTCGGTGCATTGGAGTCACACTTACTGAGCACCTACTATGTGCTAGGCACTGGGCCTACTAAAATGAAGAAATGGATGATACCCTCAAGAAATTCACAGCTTGGTAAAAATGTTCCAAAGGTACCAGTCATGCCAAATGCATGGAAAAGGGTCTGAAAGGAAACAAACCAGAAGTGGCTTTCTCTGGGGAGGAGGGAAGGAGAGGGTACTACTGAATTCTTTACCAATAAAAGACTCAGCTATAGCACCCGTGTGTACCCCTGGGTTCCAATAGATGACTCTGATGTGAGTGGGTGTTTTACATGCAACCAGATGAAAATGGCTTTGATTTTTGATTTTGGAATAAACTGCTTTTTCGATTAGTCAGAAGTTCTATGAAATGTTCCCAGCTGGCTCCTGGGTAAATGTCCCAAGCCTGCAGACTACACGAGCTCCAGACAACATTTAATTATTTCCTATTTCACACTGCCCATGCAGAGGCTGAATTTTGCTTCACGTGCACGGAGCTACTTGGGCTCATTTTCCTGCTGTTTTCAACTTCCCATTGACCCAAATCCCTCTCTGGCCCTAGGGATTGAGACTTTGTGTTCCAGTTACATAAATTCTAGGCCTCAGAATAGCCACGCATGCTGGCAGCTCTTTACCCTGTCGCCTGGGCCCTCACATCCTGCCGTGGTATCCTTTCAGATGACCACAGCTCTCTTCTGCCCTCCTGGGTGGGCAGGGCCAGAAGGGCCAGGAAATAGCCCCAAATGGGAGGACTAAACCCCCTAGCCGAGCACCCTGACCACAGTGCCCACTCCTCATTACAGGACATGGGGGAAGAAGGCTTCCTAAGTGTCCTCCAAGAAGTTTTAAACATAGCAAAAACCACTTACAAATTAATGGTGGAATTAGGCTGGGGTGCAGGCTCACACCTGTTATTCCAACACTTCGGGAGGTCGAGGTGGAAGGATCACTTGAGCCTAGAAGTTGGAGGTCAGCTTGAGCAACACAGCAAGACTCTGTGTCTAAAAAAGAAAAAAAAATTAGGTGTGGTGGTGGCCTGGGTCTACAGTCCCAGCTACTCAGGAGGCTGAGGCATGAGGTCCGTTTGAGCCCAGGAGTTCAAGGTTACAATGATTGCACCACTGCACTCCAGCCTGGGGAACAGAGTGAGGCCCTGTCTCAAAAAAATAAAATAAAAAATAATCATTAATGGTGGAATTAAAATAGAATATATTGGTTCTCAAAATATGGTCCCCAAACCTGCAGCATCAGTATCACCTGAGAACACTGTAGAAATGCACATTCTTAGGCCTTACACCAGACTTACTGAATCAGAAACTCGGGGAGTGGAGCTCAGCAATCTCAGTTTTATCAAGCTCTCTGGTGATTCTGATGCATGCTAAAGTTTGAACAACTCTCGTGTAATTACTTGAAGCTAAGATGAGAAATGAATGATTTCTGTTGGAAAAAAAAACAACTTGTAGAAACTGCCCAGATTGACTGCCTCCCTCAGAGGAGTGTCTGTTGGCTATGCATAATGGCTCACACCTGTAATCCCAGCACTTTGGGAGGCCGAGGTGGGTGGGTCGCTTGAGCCCAGGAGTTTGAGACCAGCCTGAGCAACATGGTGAAACCCTGTCTCTACAAAACATTTTAAAAATTAGCCAAGCATGGTGGCACATGCCTGTAGTCCCAGCTATTTGGGAGGCTGAGGCGGGAAGATCACTTGAGCCCAGGAGATTGAGGCTGCAGTGAGCTGTGATTATGCCACTGCACTCCAGCTGGGTGACAGAGATCCTGTCTCAAAACAAACAAACAAACAAACAAAACCCAAAGTATTTGTAAGTGGCGATTCCTCAGACTTTAAATTCTACACATGAACTAAGTTTTTTGAGGACATGAGAACAAAATTGCATTCCTTTGCTAGGGACACACACACACACACACACACACACACACACACACACACACACACACAAAGACTGGGTGGCTTAAACAAAAATGTATTTTCTCACTCTTCCGGAGGCCAGAAGTCCAACATCAATTTCCTCTTCAGGGTTGGTGTCTTCTGAGGTTTCTCCTTGGCTTGCAGAGGGCGCCCTCTTGTGGCCTCTGCATGCGGTCATCCCTCTGCGCACGAGGCCCTAATAGCTCCTTGCAGGTTCAATTTCCTCTTCTTATAAGAACAGCAGGCAGATTGGATTAGGGCTCACCCTAATGGTCTCTTTAAAATTAATCGCCTCTTTAGAAATCCAGTCTCTAAATACAGTCACATTCTAAGGTGTTATGGGTTAGGGCTTCAACATATGAGTTTTGGGGAAGCACACTGCCACCCATACAAGGAGTCTTCTCAAAATGGACGGTGTGTCAGCATCCACCAGTCCTCTCTGAAACCCTTTCCCTCGGTGTGTGGGACCAAGGTGAGGCACACTGGACCCTCTCTTTCCTTCCCCTCAGCTCCCTCATAACCTCACACCGCTCTCCAAGAGGCAGCTGATTCTATGGACCCAACTGCCTCTCCGAAGAGCAGCTGCGCCCTTGGTAAAGGAGAAAGTAGAAAAGGAAAAGGAGAAGCTCAGGTGAGAGCATTCGTGAGACCAGCAGGGAGAAGGGGCAGCAGAGAGGGGGCCGCCTGCCTCTGTCTCTGCGCGCGGTGTCAGAGCCCCGGCACCGGGAAGTGGTCGACTGGGGGTTTGGTAAAAAGAATTTACCGACAACAGTACAGCTTTGAAAAAGGAACGCTTATTAGAAAGGAAGAACGCTACAAAAGGGTGCAGTGGGGCACCTCAGCGAGAGGACTGAGCGCACCCTGGTGGATTTTCCTTACCAGCATTTATGAACCTTTTAAGGTGGGAGTTGAGGGTTGTAAAATGAGTTTCAGCACGGCATTCCGGAGATGTATAGAAATTTTAGCTGCTTATAAAAGTTGAAAGAGGATTGGAATCTCTGAAAGTTTAAAGATGCCAACTTTATTTTATTTATTTTTTTGAGATGGAGTTTCGCTCTGTCGCCCAGGCTGGAGTGCAGTGGCGAGATCTCGGCTCACTGCAACCTCTGCCTCCCGGGTTCAAGCGATTCTCCTGCCGCAGCCTCCCGAGTAGCTGGGATCACAGGCGTGTGCCACCACGCCCAGCTAATTTTTGTATTTTTAGCAAATACGGGGTTTCACCATGCTGGCCAGGCTGGTCTCGAACCCCTGACCTCAAGTGATCCGCTCGCCTCGGCCTCCCAAAATGCTGGGATTACAGGCGTTAGCCACTGCACCTCAGCTTAAAGGTGACAACTTTAGATACTAGAGAAGTTTGATTACTTCTAAATTCCCCAGATAAGGAGTTTTGCCTCCAGATGGCCTGTTTGGTGGTCACCAGGTGGTCTTTGCTCCTTTCTGAATTGCTCAGATAAGTTTTTATCTCCGGGGCCTGTTCAGTAGTCACCAGGTGATTTTCGCTCTCCTCAGTCTCCAGAATTGAGACAGACAGGGAACCATCTTAGGGGCCTGCTGGGCTCCCCCAACCACTGTCCCCTGCCCAGCATGGAAAAATTTTGAGTCCCTTCAAGGGAAATTCCAGGCACCCAACTAGCCCTACGGCCAGCAATTACAGAATTGAATAAATAACCCCCTAAGTGAGAAGATCATAATAACTTTTGCAATAGCCACCCAAATAAGTCAGAGTCACAAGATGTTTGTTTCCCTACAGAAACTAAAGATAACATCTTGACATATGTCCTTGAGTTGTTTTTAAGAAACCAGGACTCCCACCTGATGGAAAATGCCAGCTGTCTTCACAGTGATCTCAGACAGACTGAAGCCAAGAAGTAGATTTTAAAAGTTCCAGAAATTCTCTCACTTTGGAGACGCTCCCCAACACACCACACCCTGCCACCTTTAAAAACCCCTGCTTGGAAGCCATCAGGGAGTTCGGGTCTTAAGCGTTAGCTGCTCATTCTCCTTGGCTCTGCTCACTGCAATAAATGTCTCACTTTCTCTCACTGCAAATCCTGGTGTCATTATTTGGCTTTTTCTGTGCGTTAGGGAAGCAGACACAAGTTCGGTTTGGTAACAGAACCAGAGGTGAAGTAACCTCTCAACCCCACCCAATTTAAAAGGCTAAGCAGGGTGCAAGTTTGGAGCCAAATCAAGGCTAAACCACTTGGGAGCTGTGTGGTTATGGATCAGCCACTTACCTTCTTCGTGCTTCTGTTCATTCATTTGTTCTACAAAATAAGCATAGGCTTTCAGACACCACCCTAGATCTTAATTACATGTTGGTAAAATGGGAATAATAAACCCAATTTTCTGAGTTGTTAGGAACATTCGACATAAACACCTAGGACAATGTCTAACCTATTAGTGATTGGTTGGGGACTTGGTCTGTGTTTGTCCACTTCTGTGTCACTTCAGTACAAAGGAGAGTAACTGGGACTCAATCGATATTTGAGAAAGGAAAGAGAGACAGAGGTGAGGGGAGACTAGGAGGGAGAGGAGATAAAGAGGTGAGTGTGGGGGACTGAATGGTCGGTGTCATCACTGCTACCGCTTGGGATCGCCTGGACCCTGGGCAGTCCGAGAACATGGTCACTTTGGTACCAACCCTGAACCGCATCACTTCCTTTCTTCCCCAGCAGGGCTCCTAGGAACAGAAGACTTTGTTCTCCGAGAGATTCCAGATTAGATTCCAGGTTTTTTTTTTAACTTTATGTATACACATTTAATGAGAATAGGCATAAACCAAAAAGAAGAAAAAAATCAGGATAAAGTGTCACTATCATTTTGTTTGCAAGGAGGAGTCAGGAAATGGAACAAATTACCAGAAAAATATTCTAAGGCCATCCTGAAGTAGCTAGGTTACATAATCTTGAGTCAAATGCCAAAGTTAAGTATTATACCACTTAATCCAAATGAACAAAAGGGGAATCAAAAGTTTATCCTGTTTAGGGTAATAATTTTTACATAGAATATATAGTGATTTGTTTCTCACAAAGTGGTACTGGTCCATGAAGCAACTGAAATGTCCCTCTGACACTCTGTCTCCTCCATCTCCCCCCATTTTTGTTCCCCCTCACTTCTGACACCAGGACCTTCTTGCTACTCACAGACTGCTTAGGGCCCCTCACCCTGAAGGAAAAACAGGAGGGAGTGAGAGGACAGAGCCCTGGACCTCCCACATTCTCCCCCTAACTCTGTACAAGGCTGGTCCCCTTCTTGATATTCCCAGACCCCAAGTCTGTGGAATTAGCTAGTGAACAAATTCTCACTGTGGTGTGGTCATCACAGCGTAGTGTGTGACCCCTTCCAAGGGCAGCTGCCGTATCGTGGGGCCTTGAGGCACGGGAATAGGAATTGAAGGTAACGAAGGGTTAAGGCTTAAGCAAAAGAACAACAGGTACAGACAGTTCTAGGCAGGATTAGGTAGCATACAGCCCACATCGTGGCTCCTCTAATAACAAGACAGAAGTCTCCGCTTCAGCCTCTGATTAGTCTCAGGCCAATCCTTCATAGGGAATAACCAATTGGAGGCCTCTAAAGGGCACCTAGGGGTGTTACCAAATTCTTTTAGCCTAATAAAAACCCTAAATCAGGGGGCTCTTGAGCTGCTTGCTCGAGCCTGCTCCCACTCTGTGGAACGTACTTTCACTTCAATAAATCTGTGTTTTCGTTGCTCAGTTCTTTTGTTGCTTTGTCTTTTGTTGTTTCATTCTTCTGTTGCTTTGTTTGTGTGTTGGGTTCAACACACCAAGAACCTGCACAACTCACAGTCAAGACCTTCCATCCGGTAACAGCCTGTGCTTTAAGCCAAAGACAATAATTATAGAAAGTTATCCAGGAAGGGACTTTTACAGACCAACTGGCCTGAACCTGCACCTCCAATGGCAAATCTGTAGCCCCACAAAAAATGCAAAAATGAAAACTAAGCCCCCAAACAGAATGTCTCCTTTTGACCCCCTGACCCCTAGTTTCCCTATAAACCAGACTGTTCATGATGGCCTACATTTTTGGCTTGGCAGAGACAAGCAAAAAAAAACAAACAAAAAAAAAAACCACCTTCTGTCTCATTGCCTTCTTAGTGCCCTCAAACATTGCCAGGCATGTCCTATTATTACCTCTGCATCTGATAACTAATTTCCTGACACGTGGAGCTCTCCCAAGAAGCCATTCCCACAACCAGAGGCTTCAAACTGGGCTGCTGTAACCCTAGTCCACACAGGACATTAGACCAGCACCCCCACCCCAGCTCCCCTTCTCCCCCACACACTCCCTTTGGGCCATAAGAGAAACCAAGTGTGCCTTGCTTCTCCCTGGGGCAGAAATCACCAGACCGAGGAAATAGCCACTTCCGTTTTTTTGTTGTTGTTTTGGTTTTGTTTTGTTGTTTTGAGACAGAGCCTGGCTCTGTCACCCAGGCTGGAGTGCAGTGGCACAATCTAGGCTCACTGCAACCTCCACCTCCCAGGTTCAAGTGATTCTCCTGCCTCAGCCTCCCGAGTAGCTGGGATTACAGCTAATTTTTTTTTTTTTTTTCAGTAGAGACGGGGTTTCACCATGTTGGCCAGGATGGTCTCGATCTTCTGACCTCTTGATCCCCCAATCTCGGCCTCCCAAAGTGCTGGGATTACAGGTGTGAGCCACCGTGCCTGAGCTGTTTTGATGCCAGGAAATCGAGGGCCTGAGTTTCCTGTATCTCAGCAAAGTAGGTGGGGATTGAAAGGCCTTCCCTGCCCTGCTGCCCAAGCTGAGCTGAGAGCTTTCCTGGTGCCCGGGCAGGGGTGGGGTGGGGCGGGGGGCAGGGCAGGCATGCACAGGCCTGTCCATGCCCACATGTGTCTCCAGCACAGATGCCAACCACAGAGTATGACAGGAAGACCCCACTTCACTTCTGCAGACCCAGCAGCAAGCAGAGAAGGATTAACCCTGAAGCGAATGAAGCTTTAGTACCTCACTTCAAGGATCTGGGAAGGGCCCCAGCAATGTGTTCCTATGTCATGTGTCTTTGTAAACTGTATAGATTTAAGCTATCTTAACCTCAGCCAGTGAAGACTCTTTCCCTCCTGGTGTCCCCTCCATCACACAGTGCCTTTTGTAGAGTGACAGAGGATGTTCTGAGCATCTGGTTAAGGGGAATTAAATACAGGAAACATTTAATTGGGATTTCTTGGGATATTTTATATGGTCCACCGTTACTTCTATGTGTTAAGTAATTGCTAGCTGTTGTGAGGAATGGCTTCAGGAAGTCTCACCGCCTTCTTGCCCCAGAGGTGCAAGGCCAGGGGCTATGCAGCAACGGTGAGGGAGAGGCAGAATTTGGAATGGATGGAGCCAGAAGCGAGTCTGTGGAATATTCATCCAGTTCTCACAGCTCACATGAGAAACCTGACACCAGGTTTCAAACATTTGACAACAAATCTGAAAATGTACATAACACTGCCAATAAACAGCAGGAAGAAACTTTGGTAAAATAGAATAAAGAAATGTTTTCCACCATGTTTGAGGAAAAGTGGATTATCTTTCTCTTCTCTCCGTAAAAAAAAAAAAAAAGAATCACAAAGTTGTCATGTGAAGAGGCGATTGAAGAGTATGGAAGAAAAAAAAAAAGATGGGGAATGAATGAAGGGAATAAAGTGTTAATATAGTGTTATAAGGGTGTTTCAAAGAGTTAATTAATAAAAATAGTATGTTGTTTGAATTTGATATTTGTGGAATTTCTGATTCATTGTGACTTCTTTTCTCATTCTAAATAAATGCTTTTATACCTAGATTTTTAATGTGTATTTTTGTTTCAAGAAAGCCTCCAAAATTATATAAGCTTCAGGCCCCACAAAACTTGGATGCAGCATGGCAGGAAGTCACTAAGGTAACAATTTAGACCCATCAGAAAGAAGTCAACCATGTAACTAACAACAGCAATGGCATTCTGCCTTCTGCAATCCCAGAGAGCTTTTATATATAAGAAAGGCAATTTAGCACTGACAAGCGCTGGGTTCATAAGTAATAGAACCTTTCCTTTCCTTTAACACGGTTAAAGGAAACATTCTCACTTGCAGATGAATAATGCACACTAATTTGTGCAATTTGGTAGTTCGGACCTCCAAAGGAAGGAGAGATCCAATGTCAAGCAAACTTTGTCATTGTTTCTGGTAAGGTGGGGCTGGGGGGTCTCTGATGGGCATGGGGAATCCTGTCCCACTGCAGGGATATATGGGAGGACAGAAACTTCCCCTGACCTCAGTTAGAGGAGGGGAAGACTCATATCTCTGGAACAAATCTCTCCACCGGCTCACCCAAGCCTCAGGAAAGGTATGAATGGTTTTAATTTTGAGTCTGCTTTGACAGCCATTTTTCCTTGACTTTCATTTTCTTCCTTTCTTTTCAAATTATTTTATATTTGGGGAAATGAGGCATCAACCAAAAAAAGTCAACAACATACTTGTGTCTATTAGGAGGACAGCTGGGAGCATGCACTGGTGGTGGCTGAGGCTGGGATTTTGACAGGGTTCTCCCGGTTCCCATTGTTGTGACTCCTGAGCCACGACAAGGGCCCCAAGGAAGGCTGAACATGACAAATGGCTCACCCTGCCCTCTGTTTATTTCTGTAAATGTTCACTACATTATTTAGTAACTACTCTTAAAAATTATTGGAAGATTCAGACTTCAAACTATACTACAAGGCTACAGTAACCAAAACAGCATGGTACTGATACCAAAACAGAGATATAGACCAATGGAACAGAACAGAGCCCTCAGAAATAATGCCACATATCTACAACCATCTGATCTTTGACAAACCTGACAAAAACAAGAAATGGGGAAAGGATTCCCTATTTAATAAATGGTGCTGGGAAAACTGGCTAGCCATATGTAGAAAGCTGAAACTGGATCCCTTCCTTACACCTTATACAAAAATTAATTCAAGATCAATTAAAGACTTAAATGTTAGACCTAAAACCATAAAAACCCTAGAAGAAAACCTAGGCAATACCATTCAGGACATAGGCATGGGCAAGGACTTCATGTCTAAAACACCAAAAGCAATGGCAACAAAAGCCAAAATTGACAAATGGGATCTAATGAAACTGGAGAACTTCTGCATAGCAAAAGAAACTATCATCAGAGTGAACAGGCAACCTACAGAGTGGGAGAAAATTTTTGCAATCTACTCATCTGACAAAGGGCTAATATCCAGAATCGACAATGAACTCAAACAAATTTACAAGATAAAAACAAATAACCCCATCACAAAGTGGGCAAAGGATATGAACAGACACTTCTCAAAAGAAGACATTTATGCAGCCAAAAGACACATGAAAAAAAGCTCATCATCACTTGTCATTAGAGAAATGCAAATCAAAACCACAATGAGATAGCATCTCACACCAGTTAGAATGCCGATCATTAAACAGTCAGGAAACAACAGGTGCTGGAGAGAATGTGGAGAAATAGGAATGTTTTACACTGTTGGTGGGACTGTAAACTAGTTCAACCATTGTGGAAGTCGGTGTGGCGATTCCTCAGGGATCTTGAACTAGAAATACCATTTCACCCAACAATCCCATTACTGGGCATATACCCAAAGGATTATAAATCATGCTGCTATAAAGACACATGCACACGTATGTTTATTGCGGCACTATTCACAATAGCAAAGACTTGGAACCAACCCAAATGTCCAACAATGATACACTGAATTAAGAAAATGTGGCACATATACACCATGGAATACTATGCAGCCATAAAAAATGATGAGCTCATGTCCTTTGTAGGGACATGGATGAAGCTGGAAACCATCATTCTCAGCAAACTATTGCAAGGACAAAAAACCAAACACCACATGTTCTCACTCATAGGTGGGAATTGAACAATGAGAACACATGGACACAGGAAGGGGAGCATCACACACTGGGGCCTGTTGTGGGGTAGGGGGAGTGGGGAGGGATAGCATTAGGAGATATACCTAATGTTAAATGACGAGTTAATGGGTGCAGCATACCAACATGGCACATGTATACATATGTAACTAACCTGCATGTTGTGCACATGTACCCTAAAACTTATAGTAAAAAAAAATATATTGGAAGAAAGAAATACATGTTTATGCCTTTAAAAATCCCCTGTCTCTTCTGGTAGCAAGACCTTGGAGCCCAGGTCCAGATGATAGTGAAGGGTACAAGAGTAGCTGCAGCTGGTACACCTAGGATTCTCCACATGAGGCCACCAGGGCACCTTTTCCAAAATCACCTGGGGCTTTTTAAGATGCAGATTTCCAGGGTCTCCCCTCTGAACTTTACCAAAGTGCCCAGATGCCATCCTTACCCTGAAATTCTGAGGTCCAACCCTGTGCCTGGAGGATCCAAGAGCAAGTCCCTTGGACTAGAAGTATCCTTTTGTGGAGTACAGGAATCCCAGGTCCCTCACTCTCTACCTCAGGAGGCTCTTTGGCTTCTGTAGAGCAGCTACTGGAGTGTGATGGTTAATATTTAGTGTCAACTTGATTGGACTGAAGGATGCAAATTATTGATCCTGGGTGTGTCTGTGAAGGTGTTGCCAAAGGAGATTAACATTTGAGTCAATGGGCTGGGACAGGCAGACCCAACCTTAATCTGGGTGGGCACCATCTAATCAGCAGCCAGTGCAGCCAAAATATAAAGCAAGCAGAAAAACGTGAAAAGCCTAGACGGTCCTAGCCTCCCAGACTACATCTTTCTCCCATGCTGGTTGCTTCCTGCCCTCAAACATGGGATTCCAAGTTCTTCAGCTTTGGGACTCAGACTGGCTTCTTTGATCCTCAGCTTGCAGACAGCCTACTGAGGGGCCTTGTGATCATGTGAGTTAATACTACTTAATACACTTAATACTCCGTTATCCATGTAACTTCTGTAGCCCATGCATCAACTGACTCTGCCAGATGATTCCACAGTAGGGCATGGAGTCATTGACCAGAAGCCAGAGCTGATGACTCCATGCACCCCTCCCAGACGTGGAAGAAGAGCCACACCACAGTGCATGGGGGATGGATTCCTCAGCAGTTTCTAAAAGGGCCAGGTGATGCAACCCCAAAGTGTGGTATATGAAACTCCACAGGGGATGAACTTTGATCTGTTGAGGATAGGAGTCAGGAGGGATTCCGCAGATCAAGTCACCCTCTATTCCTTCCTCCAGGGGGCTTCGTGTCAGGCTCATGAAGTAGGAATGCAGGAATCCACCCCGTGGCTGCACTGGTGCCTGGATAGATAGTCATTAGTTGCTGTAGAGATCTAACAACACAACAGCAACTCAAGTATCTAAACCTTTCTGAATCTAGCTTGGATGACTCCCTACTCAAGCTTACTTTGGGCCAGAAGTCTTAGAACTTAAAGAATCTGGGGAATCTCATAGATGTATCTAATACATTATTATGTGTTGGAAAGAATTGCTGTCTGGGTTCTAGAGCTGTGACTGCCTGTCTGTTTGGTATTAACCCCACATCATAGGGCAAATCACTCAACTTCTCTATGTGTAGCAGAGGGTTAATGGTTAAAGGAAATATTCTCACTTGGAGATGAATAATGCACATCACTGTAGGATTGGTCAGTTGGGATCTCAAAAGGAAGTTGAGTTGGGGTTAGACTTCAGAGCTTCTGGGTAAGAAGAGGCAGTTGGACACCTTGTTAAAAATGCAGCTTCTTGGCTCCACCCCAGAGGTCCTGTTTCAGATCTGGGGTAGACTCTGGAAATCTGCATTCTGAGAAGCCTTCAGGTGATTCTGGTGAAGATGGCCTGGTGACCTTGCTTGGAGAATAATGGCATTAACATTAATTCTTTTCTTGCCGGGTTGTTATAAGACTTAAAGTAGAGTCACAAACATGCTTAGAACGGTACTTAGCACATCATAAAATACTAAACAAAGTTCACTCTTTTTATTGCTCTTGATTTTCTGTGCTAGGTTTTGAGGATATAGCAGTGAATCAGGTAAACGTGTTGCCTACTCTCAAGTAGCTCCAGGGAGGGGCGGTGGGGGAGGGGCGGGTTGCCAAGACCTGGTTTGGAATTGGAGAAGCTCTCCTGAACAGCAGCCAGGAGCTTCCTACCTTTCCCAGGGTGATCATCTCGGTTCTAGAATTTGAACATAGAAATACTCTAGGAGTGGCTATCTTGTTGGAAAGGGATAGGATACTTGTCTTAAAATCCTGTTTGCATGGCTCTTTACAGAATATCAAAAGATGCATGAGATACATGTCAATTGCACATACCAAACACTGGCAGGGGAAGGAGGATCTGGTTCCCCCGACCGCAGAGTGGGAAACCAGGCAGGAAGCTGCTGTTTACCAGGCATAGCACCAGGTCCTTTCACATCAATGGCATTATTTAATCCTCATAATAGCTTGTCAAGCTGGTGATGTCACCACATCTTTATATGTGAGAAAACCAAGTCTCAGTGAGAGTACATTAAACCTAAGGTGTCATAGCTAGAGAATGGTAGTGCTGACTAATGTCAAAGCTGCTGTTCTTTCCAATACATAATAATAATGGACTCGATACATCTTATGAGCTGCCTTAGACTATTTAAGCTCTAAATCTTTCCACCCTCCATTATCCATGTAACGTCTGCAGCCCCTGCATCAACTGACTCTGCCAGATGATTCCACAGTAGGGCATGGAGTCACTGACCAGCAGCCAGAGCTGATGACTCCATGCACCCCTCCCAGACTTGGAAGAAGAGCCACACCACAATGCACGGGGGATAGATTCCTCAGCAGTTTCTAAAAGGGCCAGGTGATGCAACCCCAAAGTGTGGGATATGAAACTCCACAGGGGATGAACCTTGATCTATTGGGGATAGGAGTCGGGAGGGATTCTGCAGATCAAGTAGCCTGTTATTCCTTCCTCTGGCCTGTCCAAAAGGCATCTCCTGGGGCCAGCTGACAGGCCGTGTCTTCGTGAAGCCTTGGCCAGGTCAGCAGCAGGGCCCGGCATTTGCTTCCCATCCTTCCCTGCCTCACACTGGCTGCCCTACTATTGCACTTCATTAAAAAGCATTACTACTTCAACTTTGCCTCAGATTCTGTTTTCCAGGGAATCCAGATTAAGCCAAAAAGAATAGGAAACATTTAGATGGATTATCTCATTTAATACTCATGGCATCCAAATAAAGTGTTATTATCCCACTTTTACAGATAAAGTAACTTGTGGTTAAAATCATACACACACATGAACAGTGCAACCGGCATCCAGACTCAAGCAGCCTGACTAGGTCCCACTCCTCTAACTCGGCAGCAGGGACCGGAGCCTGATTAGGTCCCACACCTCTAACTCTCCAGCAGGGACCGGTACACTCCTATCAGCCTCGTTCATCTGATCCTCTATATGCCTCACCTCTGGTAAATATTTCCTGTGGAAACAAATGCTAGATATACTCGACTATTCATTCTCTCATTCTTGTAAAAGAATACAACTTCAGGACACTAATAGCATATTCCCAGCCTTCCTTGCAGCAAGGTACAGTCAATTAGTTCTGACTACTGCCATGTAAGAAGAAATGAGATAAATGGCTTCCAAATGGTGCCTTCGAAGAGAAAGAGACAGCTTCCCCTTCTCTTCCGCTTCTCCCTTGGCTGGAATGCAGACATGGTAAGTGGAGTCGTTGCTGCTTAGACAATCAGATGGAAGCCACATGTTGGGGATGGCTGTGGAATGAGATGAAAGAGCCTGCGTCTCCCACACCATTGAACCAGCATACCAGCCCTGGACTTCTAGGCTTGAACAGTTATGGAACTGTTCTTCTTTCTTGCTTTGTCCACTGCTGTTTTCGTCTTTGCTATAGCATCCGAACTTGCATCCTAATATACTTTTCAATAGGCAGTTAATTTTATGTGTCAATTTGACTGAACCTTGGGATGCCCAGATTCAATATTATTTCTGGGTGTGTCTGTGGGGATGTTCCTGGATGAGATTGGCATTTGAATTGGTGGGCTCAGTAATCCCACAGTGGGGACTCCCCTCCCCAGTGTGGGTGGGCATCATCCATTGAGGGCCTGAATAGAGCAAAAGGCTGAGAAAGGAGGAATTCACCTATTTTTTTCTTCCTGCCTCTCTGCTTAAGCTGGGACATCTCATCTCATCTTCTCCTACCCTTAGACTGGGGCTTACACCTTGGCTCCCCTGTTTCTGTGACCTTTGGACTCAGACTGAATTACCTTTTCCTGGGCCTCCAGCTTGCAGATGGCAGATCAGAACCTCTCAGCCTCCATAATCACATGAGCCGCTTCCTCATTTTATATATATATTTATATATATATATTTATATATATATATATCCCAGTGCTTAGCCTCCATAATCATGTGAACCAGTTCTTTATTATATATAAATATCTATATCCTATTGGTTCTGTTTCTCTAACACAGACAGTATAGCACAAATGGTTAGGAACAGGGCTGCACAGTCAGACATCTGGGTTCAAACTCTGGAGGACGGCTCACATTCTTTCCTACTAGTTGCTATTCACCTTTGACAGCCACTTTCTAGACCTTCCTCAGGGACAATTTTCTCATTCATGTACCACACATATGCAGCGTAGCACAATGGCTGAGCCCAAGGACCCCGGACATTTAGGCTGAAATCCTAGTTCCGTATGTTCTAAGTATACGACCTCGGGCAGGTTACTTAACCTCCGTGTGCCTCAATTTCTTCACATGTAAATGAGAATACTAGTAGTGCCTCCCTCATAGGGTTTGGTGAAAGCAAGGGAAACCAGAGCCACCCACTATATGAATCCAGAGCAGACCAGCTTCCTAAGGCTTAAGGGTCCCTGTCATAGGACGTGGTATGTGATAGGCATTTAACAAATGTTAGCTGGTGTCCTTGCTGCTGATGATTATTCTTCCCATATGAGCCTTGTATATAACAGGTGTCAATCCTTTCAGAAGGATTGAATGAATAGAGGCCTAAACCACATTCTGTGGAGTAGAAGAAGTCACAAACACAAACCAGGTACAAAGGTGAGGTGTTTTACCCCAGATTGAGTACTGTGTGAGATCACTGCCCAACAGAGGGAACATGGCTCTCCAGTCTGGCAACTGTCGCAAGCATCACTCCAGTTTCAAATGGAAGGTTTCAGTGTTGTTCCTGCCAAATCCTGGCCTAGGTCGTGGCTCCTCACTGACCTCCCCAGTGTGGGTAGGCATTCCACGCAGCCCTGAGGACCCCACAAGACTCCATGCAGACTGTCCACAGTGCTTTCCCTCTGGGATGGGCCCCCTCTATTTGGGGGAAACCACAAGAATTTGAAATTGTCATTCCAAATTGGTAAGTATAATTCTTAACCAACGATGGAGTTCCAAGTCAGTCAGTCCTCTCAATCCAGATGTGCAGTATGCACCCTCCCAGGACAGGGCGCCCTGTTGCACCGGAGGCCGACTCCACAGAGTTCCTTCTCAGCCAATGAATATGGCTCTTTTTAAAGAAACAGGGCCTCCCAGAGCTACTGCAGCAAGCCTCAACTTCACAAGCCTCTGCTCTCCTCTGTGCAGGACAGTTGGAGTCAACCAGTGGCAGGAGCATGGAGTCAGACTCCCTGGGTTTAGTGTTCAAATTCTGCCTCTGTTACTAATTATATGGTCAGGTTTTCCTCTCTGAAACTCAATTTTCCTTCATCTGTCAAATGGGTATAATAATAGTATCTACCTTCCTGGTGGTGGTAAGAAACAAATGAAAAACTTTCAACAGTGTCTGGCACATAGCCCGAATAAAAGTTGGCTGCTATTATGGCTCTGTCTATTTTTAGATCTGGGGCACACAAGCAACTGGCAATGGTCTGTGTGTTTTGGTGTAGTTTCCTCTCCTTTCTGCATCCTTACCCAACCTGGACCAGTCCCTTCAGCCCAAGGACCCAGCTGGCTGCATCCTCATCACCAGGCAGCAGCTCACACTGGACAGGTTGCCCTGTCTCCCCAGATCTCACCTCCTATCATGAACATGCCCCTCTATGCTTTCAAATTAAAAGCAAATGGAGAAGAAATATTTCAAAACACATTCTAAATTAAGCTTGAATAAACAACTCAGTTAAGCCCAGCATGGTCAGCATGGCTTTTCTGTCTTCCTCAACCCTTCCCCTCTGAGAGATGAAGGCGGGTCACTGTGGAGAAGCGTGCTTTACCCGGTGACCCTTCTATTACCACCTGCTAGCAAATAGGTGCAGGAGGCTCAGGGAGGACCCTGCTAGGCACTGTCTCATCGCTCCACCTGGCAGGGTTTCTAAAAAGTCCTTTGATTAGAGTCTAATCCCAGACTCACGAACAACATTCTTCCCTTGAACAGACTGGCAGGATTGTATAAAGCAGGGAAACACTGCCACCTGTTGATCATCCAGAATGCCTGTTTCATCCCAAACACATTTCCATGAACACTTTTAAAAAAGTAAAAAAAGCGTTTTACTAGTGCTGAGTACTTAACAATCCAATATCCTATATTTTTGTATAGTGTGTCAATTTTTACACAAATAATGAGTAAATCTACTTAAATCACCTTTTAATACCAGTTCCCTATTCTCAAAGTCACCTTTGAATAACCAGGTCCCCATTGCATATATTAAAGTTATGTAGGGTCAAAGGAGTAAAGGAGTCTTGAACTTCAAGCCTGGAGTTGTGGGCTCTGACTTGCACAGCCACTGCCTAGCTGTGGGACTGGGCAAGGCTCTTTGCCTCGAGGGCTTTCTCACCAGTAGTTGAGGGCAGGGGACTTCCAGCTCCCATACTGTATGGTTCTGGGGACATGATGGCAAGACATTATGAGTGAATTTTCTGAACTAAGGACGACATCGAAAATTCTACTGCACAAGTTCTTTTCTTGGTGTCGGGGTTGGTGTGTGGTGAGGGTCTCACTCTGTTGCCCAGGCTGGAGTACAATGGCACACTTACAGCTCACTGCAGCCTCAACATCCCAGGCTCAAGCGATCTTCCCACTTCAGCCTCCCGAGTGGCTGGGACTGCAGGCATGTGCCACCACATCCAGCTAATTTTCATATTTTTTGTAGAGATGGGGTTTCATTGTGTTGCCCAGGCTGGTCTCAAATTCCTGGTCTCAAGAGATCTTCCTGCTTTGGCCTCCCAAAGTGCTGGTATTACAGGTGTGAGCCACTGTGCCCGACCCAGAAATCCTATTTTAAGACAATTAAACAGAGCCCTCTCTGACACCTTCCCCAGTGTACCACACTGGGGCAGTTCACTGGGCCGATGGAAAAGAAGTACATGAAGTGAGAGACCGACTGGGGAAATGGCTGCGCATCCATTCTCCCCGCATATATCGGAATTGTTCCCTCCCATTCTTTCAGAGAGGGGGGTGTGCTCAAACTATCCTTGGCTGCAGCTGCCTCTAGGTGCCCAGATGCCCCAGACAGAGTGTTCAAGAGCAGGGACCTTCCCCAGCATGAGGAACCCCAGGGGCCATCAGCTGGAGACCCAGAGAGGTTTGTCACCTTTGACTGGCAGCAAGCCAGACCAGTCCCTCCTGACCACTGCAGACACCTGTGTGCATGGCCCTGGAGGGTGAGGGTGTGGTGCCAGTTAGGACTGTTTCTCACACCTGGTAAGACAGGGGCTCGAAAGTTGGAGAGTCAGCTGGAAAAGGCACTGGGGGTGGCAGTGCATCTCAGACTGGAGGCCACCAGCAAGGCGTCTTGCTGTGTTGAAAAGCCAGTAGATATGGAACTGCAGAATTCGCCTCACAGTCTGCAGTCAGGGGAGCAGCCTCAGCACTCATCAAGCCTTCGGGAAAATAACATAGAAAGCTGCAGCGTAGTCCCAGGGAACCCACAGGAAGGCGAAAATTGACATCATTTGGACCCGACTGAGTGGAAACCCACAGCCGACCATGACCTTTGCTCATCTTCCCCAGGACACTGAAGCTTACCAGGAGAGAAGTGGCCTCAGTAAAGTGTGAGGGGTGAAAGTGTGTTTTCACTGTCCTGTTCAGTTTCCTTCCTCCATCCTAATCCTCTCTTCCTCTCTGCATTTGCCCAGGTGTTGGCTGCCTTCCAACTATCAAGAGTATTGACCAATCTGCTTCAACCAAGAGCTCCCTTCAAAGAGCAATTTGCATCTTATTAATGGACTCCTGGAGACAGAGAGGCCTTCAGGAAATTAGCAGTGAGAGCAGGCATTTGGGGATGGGAGGCCGGGCTGTGGTCTCCAACGCTGGCCCTAAGAAGGCAAGGCGGCAGTGATTCAGGGAAGTTAGACACGCTGGTGTTCATAGAGAGGGTGACAATACCCAGAGGACAAAATAGGAGTAAATGAGTTCTCAGTTCAGCATAAGATATATAATGGCTATAAGGAAAAAACTACAGTGACAACCATTGTTTTAAATGATTTACCACACTGGAGTGGGCTATCCTGTCATTGTCTGACTTGGTAGTTTCCCTTCCTTTTCCTTTCAGGTGCTGCATTTTCTAAAACTTAATTTTTTAAATTAAACGGATAACACACAGTTTTGGTTTTAGAATTATCTTTTAAACTCCATTACCCAGTGAGATATCATGAGAACAATTTGGAAATGACAGTAGTTTTTAAAATCTTTGCACAACACAAATTTAAACAAAGTTTCAAAAGCACAAATCAACTTGACATGATGAAACAGAAACTTCTTTAACGTTGTATCCATTAAAATGACTTTACCCAGCTGTTTATGAGTTCCACACATTTTTTGTTTATTTGTTCGTTCATTTAAAAAAATGTATTCCTTCATCCACAGAACCCACCCTCATTCTTTTCCTATCACTTTCACATAGGCAAATATTCCATCAGATTATGTATGTGTATTTTGCTTTTCAGTGTTCCTATAAAATGTATGTTGTTATTTTGTATACTTGTACTTTATTTATGTGAGTGGTATTGTATTCTGTGGCTCGCTTTCTTTCTTACATTTTTTCTTTTCTTTTCTTTTTTTTTTTTTGAGACAGGGTCTTGCTCTGCCACCCAGCCTGGAGTGCAGTGGCACAATCACTGCTCACTGCAGCCTCAAGCCATCCTCCCACCTCAGCCTCCTGAGTAGCTGGGACTATAGGAGTGTGCCACCACACTCTTTTTTTTTTTTTTTTGTATTTTGTAGCAACAGGGCTTCAACATGTTGCCCAGGCTGGTCTAGAACTCCTGGTCTCAAGCAATCCACCTGCCTCAGCTTCCCAAAGTGCTGAGATTACAGATGTGAGCCACTGTGCTCGGCCTCTTTGTTACATTTTTCATTGAGCATTCTGTCTTCAAGATCCATCCAAGCTGCCATCTCATAGTAACTTGGCTGGGAATGACTGCTGCAAAATAACCCATGCTGTGTGCCCATCACATGTCACCTCTGCTCTCCTCGTGAGGGGCACCAACTTCATTTCCAGCTCCTTACTCCAACAAACAAACTGTACTGAGCAATCTCCTTGTAGATCTGGTGAGAGTTTCTTCGGGATAAATATGCAGGAGAGACTCGATGGGCATAGGGTTGCATATACTACGCTTTTTAAAATGGGACAAGATTGCTCTCTCCAGAAAGACTGAACCAGCCACTCCTTCCCTCTATCAGTGCATATTGGTTCCCACATTCTTATAAAAAACTGGCATCATCCAACTTCATATTTTTGCCAGACTAACTGGTATAAATTAATTTCTCACATTTTAATTTGCATTGTCTAATTAGTTATTTTTTAGCATCTCCTCATATGTATTATGTACTGTTATATAATTAGCTTCTGGGGTGGCTGTACATTGCCTGTCCCTATACTTTACTCATTTTTCTATTGGAGCTTCTTTTTATTTTTTAGTTGCAGGAAGTTCTTGTATAACCTAAATATTAATCCCAGGTCTAGTTTAGACATCGCAAATATTTTCTCCTATTCTGTCATCTGTCCATCTTAACTTTGTCCCTGGTGTTTTTTATTGAACAGGAATGTTTAATCTTGATTTAATTCAGTTCATTTGTTTGCTGTTTGTTATGTTGTTTGTTGTTGTTTTGCAATGTGATTTGTGCTTTTGAAATTTTGTTTAAAAAGTCTTTCCCTGCTTCTGGGTCATAAAGATACCTCTTGTATTTACTTGGATTAACTTTATAATTTTATCTAGAAAACATTTTGGTTTCTAGTCTATTTCCAGTATGCCAGCGATGTGGTACGGAGTAGGGACCCAGTTTTATTTTTTTTCTATATAGTGAGCCAGATTTCCTAATAACATTTTTACTACACAATCTGTCCTTTCCCTATTGATTTGTGGCAACGCCTCTGTCCTTCATTCATTTCCACATATATCTGTGTTTGTCCCTGACCTCTCCATTCTTCTCCATTGACCAACTTGTCTGTTCTTACTCCAAAACTACACTTAAAAGATTAATTATGGTTTCACAGCATGTCACCATCTAGTAGGATTAGCCCCCTCCCCATCTTTACACTCTTTTTTAAGGTTGATTAGTCACGAATCTTTATGTCTTTATATAAATTAATTTAACCAAGTGCCTCAAAAAACAATCTAGCTGGAATTTTGATTAAAGTTGCATTTGATATGCAGCTTGATTTGGATAATAATTGACATCTTTTTAATACATGTCACACCATTCGAAGTTTGGTAAAATTCGCCTGGGAGACTGACTGAGCCTGTGATTTTTGTTTGGAAGGTAGGCTTTTGACTTCAATTTGTTTAATTCTACTGACCTAGTTCAAGTTTTATTTCCTGTACCAATTTTAGCATCTCATATTTTTCTATGAATTTCTTTCTTTCATCTAGCTAGGCTTTCATATCTAATGGCAGATGGGTATCTGTGCTCTTCTATGCTCTTCTCATCCTTGTGTTGCGATCTCTTTCTTCCCATTCTGTATTTTCATTTATGTCTTATTTTTTTCTTAATCCTTTTTTTATAGATCTCTTTTTAATACTTCAAAAAAAATTGGGCCAATCCTTTCAGTTGATTTTGTTGTGCACTATTTTATTTATTTCTGCCCTATGATGGTTTCCTTCTTTTTTGTTTGCTTTGTTGCTCTTTTGTGATTTTTCCATTAATTGCTGACTTCATTTATCATTAACATATTGTGTTTCCTAATAAATGTATTTAATACTAAATTCTTAATTAGCCAGGCATGGTGTTGTGTGCCTTGTAGTCCCAGCTACCTGGGAGGCTGAGGCAGGAGGATCTCTTGAGCTCAGAAGTTCCAGGCTGCAGTGAGTTATGTTCATGGCATGGCACTCTAGCCTAGGCAACAGAGTGAGACTCTGTCTCAAAAAGAAATACAAAAAATTTTTAAAAACCTAAATTTTCCTGAAATTTTCAGCTGGATCCCACAATTTTGATATAGTTCTAATATTTTTAAAATTTATGATTTTCACTGAAAGGCTATTTAGTATGTTGTTCTGTTTCCAAACATAAGAGATTGTTTAGCTCTATTTTTCTTACTGACTTCTGCATATGTTTATTAGTTTATTGCCTGATAGATATTTTTGTCAATGTTCCATGTGTACTTGAAATCTTTGCTTGTTCCATTTCATTGGTAGGTCTTTGATATCTCTGTTCTTTTTTTTTTTTTTTTTGTCTGCTTGATCAACCTGCTTCTGTAACTACAATTATAGGATAGTCTATTTCTCTCTGCAGTTCTTTCAGTGGTCAAAACATTTTGAGGCATTCTAATTACACATATATATGATCAAAATGGATGTATCTTTTCTTTTTGTTACTTCTTTTATGAATATATATTGTCTATCATCTACCCTTTGTGATATTTTGTGCCTTAAATTCTTATTTTGTAAGATACTAATATTGCTACACTTTGTTTTACTTCATGATTACCTGGTATATATTTTTCTACATAATTTTATTCTCAATTTTCTGTTTTACTGTCCTCAGTGTGTGCTTCTAAGACAGCATATTGTTGTATTATATTTTGTTTTTTAATCCAATCTGACAGTGTCTTTGGTGAGTTTAACCCTTTTGCTGCTAAATTAGGATTTTGTTCCATTGTCTTATTTTCCACTTGCTTTATTCTGCTTTTTCTTTTCTCTGTTCCTAAATTCCATTGAATAGAACAAGCTTTCTTCTGTAAGATTAAAAATTATACATTGCTTTTGCCTTATGGTGGTTGACCTTCCATACTCACGTTTTTATCTATTGTTTCATTAAACTTAGCAATGTCTAGATCATCTTTCTTGCTTTACTATGAATCTCATGTTCCCCTGGGCTTCCTCTCATTTTGCTACATCATGCTGATAGAACTTTAGTTCTGGGCTGCTATATAAATATATTCCCTCCCATTCTAATTTTTAAGACAATAGTAAACTCTACCAAGATATATGATTACCCTTTCTTCCTATAACTTGCTTCACCGTGTGGATTTATTTCTCTTATTATTTAAGGACTTCTCAAAGTGTTTTCAAGAATGGATCTTCCTGTGGAAAAAACTTCTTTTTTCTGTATATGCCTCGGAATATTTTTATTGTGTCATTACATTTGATTAAGATACTGGTGGGATATAATTCTTTAATTCCAGAAAATTTATCCCCATTATGTCTTCAAATATTGCCTTTTGTCATTTTTCCTTTTTTTCTTTCTAGGTATCTGATGCAGATGTAGACATTTCTCTGTCTTCCATATCTCAGCTTGTTTTTAAAAACTACATATTTTCTTTCTCCTCTTACCCTTTTCTGTTGTGTTCTGGGAGAGTTTTTCAATCTGATCTCCCAACTAATTGCTTTTTAGCTATATCCATCCTACTAGTTACCCCATCTATGGAGTTATTTCATTGCTTGCCTTTTCCATACCTAATATTTCTACTTGGTTCTTTTCTGTGATTTTTATTTTTGTTAATATAATTTCTTATTTCTTGAGACATATTTATAATGCTTATTTTAAATTCTTGGTCCACCTGTTCAAATACTTCTGCCAGACGGTACATGTTGTGCAGTTTGCTTGTTCATTTGGTAGTTGTATTGCTCTAGTCATTTTGGCTTTTGAACTTCTTTTTCTCTCCTCTCCTCTACTTACGCTACCTGGTAATGTTTCCTCTGTTCCGTTTTGTGATGTGTACTGGGAAAAGCCCAATGATGGCTTAGGCTCTTGGTGGAGAGCCCTATGCACCGTGGAATCACGACTGATTCCTGTGGGCTGTTGGCTTAGAGTAGCCAGAAAACTTCTCTGGTCAAGGTTTCATCTTAAAACCTTTAGGATAAGGCAAGATAGAAAAGAGATGGTCCCCATCACTTGGGCTGTGGAGAGGACGTGATGGATGAATGTAGGAGGTTAGTTGTTCAGTCTACAGCTGTTTTCATCACTTTTCCCCTTTGGCAGGGCTTTGATGCTGCCATGAACTTGCCCTGCAGACACCTGCACCAATAGCCCAGGCTGCTGCCACTGAGCTCTGCACTGAGGAGGTGGCAAAGGACTGCCTTTCTCCACGCAGTCTCTTCACTGCTGCTTCGGGGTTTCTCCACCTCAGGATATAGCCACCCCTCCACAAACTGCAGTTCAAGAAAATCTTCATGCCCCAGGCATACAATTTCATTACACACGCACACGCACACACACCACACACTTCTTTGTGCTAGGCTTTCTGCTTTCATGTCAAAAATTCCCAAAGGGGAGCGGGAAGCCCTAGGCCACTAAGGTGAGCTTCAAATGCCTTTGCAACTTCAACAGCAAAATGCCAGGCTCCAGGGGGATGTGACAGAGGGCTCTGGGTGATGGGGCTTCCCCTCAGTGCTGAGGTGGTGCTTTCCACGCAGGGTCCCCGAGAGGAGAGGCTGACAACGAAGCCCCGGGAATGCCTGCCCCACCATGGCTCCTGTTTATTGGGGAGTTTTGTTTGTTGCTTTCATTGTTGTTTTTGTTTGTTTTCCCAAATGTACATTTCCCCATTGCTTCTGTTTTTCTACAGCATTGATTAGCAAGCAGCCTGAGCTAGTTTTACCATCTTGCTAGCAACCTATCATAGTAAATAGTTAATCAATATTTGTAATTGATTGGCAACGCTAACAAAGATGTATGTCCTTCTTTCCAGTTTGTTTTCTTAACAAGAAAATGTTCAACTGGTTAAAAGGTATAGGTATATCCCTGACAAAAGGGGATAAAAAAGGAATGGATTATTTTATTGTGTGCCCACTAAATCCAGGCATTTGTTAAATACTAAATATGTGAGTTGAGTATGAAATGTCCTCCATAAATTTCTTTTCATCTACTTCTCTAAATTAGATAAACCACTCTGGGCCCCCACCCACCTGGCTAGGAGAAAAGTCAGTCTTGGTGATGAAGGAAGCTTTCCCTTCCTTGGATCTTACCGAAGTCCCAGAAGAATGAGTCTTCTGCAGCCTAGATCTTTGCTGAAAGGGCACCTGCTTGTCGGCTCCCACTGGCCTGTTGGGGTACTCTGTGCTATAGTTGTGTACTGTTGCTATAGTGCACGGCCCAAGCCCTCCTCGGCTGGTGCAAGAGGGGATGGAGCGTTGGTGGCTGGGGGCTCACACAAAGTCTCCTTACCCTAGTCTCTGGAGAGAGGCTGCTCGGCTACTTCTGCGCCAGCCACCACCAGCCCAGGGATTTTTCTCTGAGATTTTCAAAGTAACAACCCATCATATACGATCTCCCTACCCCTAAATGCATATACCACCTCCTACAGGACTAACTAGAAATGAGATGGGTCCAACATTCCCAAATTCCAGAATCCATGTCCACAGATCCGCTCTCAGTTTTAAATAACTTTTCTTCCTTTCCCATCACACACTCTATGTTTATTTATTTATTTGAGATGGAGTCTTGCTCTGTCACCCAGGCTGGAGTGCAGTGGCACAATCTTGGCTCACTGCAACCTCCACCTCCTGGGTTCAAGGGATTCTCCTGCCTCAGCCTCCCTAGTAGTTGGGATTACAGGCATCTGCCACCACACCCAGCCCCATCACACAGTTTAAAATCAAGGCTATTTTCATCTCTTTTACTCCAAACCTTGCCTCCGTCCAGCTGGGCTGGGACCATTCAGCCTCCTCCCACTAAATAAGTTTGAAACAAAAGCTTTTTCTCTCCTCTGAGGGCCATTGAGTTGAAGGACAGCTCAGAACTTTAAAAACATGAGTCCACTTTTTCCAAAGATAAGCCTGGGCAAGATGAATCAGTTGGTTTGCTGTTGTTGTCACCATACTATATATGTGCTGTGTCATTTGGTTCCCTCCCACAGCCCTGCAGGAGTTGCTATAGTGCACGGCCCAAGCCCTCCTCGGCTGGTGCAGGAGGGGATGGAGTGTTGGTGGCTGGGGGCTCACACTAAGTCTCCTTACCCTAGGAACCCTCTCCACAGTGGCCAGTGGCTGGCTGATGGGGAATTGTAGATGAGGTACAAAGACCCAGGCCCCCTTGACTGAAGGCGGTGCAACTCTGAAAGGCCATCCGTCAGAACATCCTGTGAAACTGGCCGAGGCCTTGTGATTGTCCCAACCACTCCCCTGCCCAGTCCTGAATCCTTCCTGCCCCTACAGGCATTGGCCTCCACTCCCCATCTCTGCCTCAGAGTCTGTTTCCCAGGAACTGGACCTAATGCACCCCAGGAGATAGATGGCAATATTCCTACTTTATAGATATGGAAACCGAGGCTCTGAGAACAGAAGTAACTTGGTCAAATGGGAAACTTGGCATTTGATTACAAAATCTGACTCCCAGGACTTTGGATACTTTTTGGTCTGAGGGATTCCCACCCTCACTTGGGCAGGAATGTGGAATATTAACATCCCCTGGGCTGTTCACTCCCAGTTCCCTCTGCCTGGTGCCTGTCACTCCATGCCCCAGGCCTAGTTTCATTACACACACACACACACACACACACATGCACACACACCACACACACCACACACACTTCTTTGTGCCAGGCTTTCTGCTTTCATGTCAAAAATTCCCAAAGGGGAGTGGGAAGCCCTAGGCCACTAAGGTGAGCTTCAAATGCCTTTGCAACTTCAGCAACACAATGCCAGGCTCCAGGGGGATGGGGTGGAGGGCTCTGGCTGATGGGGCTTCCCCTCAGTGCTGAGATTGTGTTTTCCACACAGGGTCCCAGAGAGGAGAGGCTGACGACGAAGTCCCAGGAATGGCTGCCCTGCCATGGCTCCTCATTGGCCCAACCTCCACCCCTTGCCCTCCACCCCCATTCCTGAAAAGACCAGAGCTAGGGGAATGCTGTTTTTCAGTTTCCAAGGCAGAATCAAGAGTTGTTGCATTCTTTAAGAACAAATGCAATCTGCTGTCAGAGCACAGCCAATAACTCTCCTTCTGGGGCAGTCATTATAATGCATTCACTCCCTCTCCCTCCCTCTCCCTCCCCGTCATCCCCACATTCGACTGCCACATGCTGAAACATTGTCTAAGTGTAAACACTTTGGTCTTTGCCTAGGATCTCATAAAGAGGTGGTCCTGTTCATGCTGTAGCAAAACCACCCAGAGCCTGCCTGATTCAGAAGGGAGCCCTGACTGTGAGCTAAACCTCATCTTGCACAAAGGGCCTGCTGCTCCCCACAGCAAAGCCCTGCCGGGCTGCCGGCCACAAGAAGCATCAAGAAGAAACTACAAAGAACCACCTGCTGTGTTTCTAACCACTAGGTCCTCATGTGCAAAAACCATATTGCTCATTTCATGCAGGGGATCCAAAATGACTGTGGGATTGCATGTGGCTTTGTGGTCCCCTGAGACCTGGCCCCGGGCTCACTCTCATGCTTTCCCGGTGCTTCTCTCATGAAAGTGCCCAAGTGTCAGGGCAGATGAGGAGAGGGCAGGGGCCATGGGGCTGTGCTGTTGCTCCTTGGAAAAATCCACAGTCAGAGATGCTCTGAAGCTGGGAAGGCCTCTGGACATAGGCTGGCGTCTGGCTTTCACACTTGCAGCCCTGGGCCTTGCTGCACAGTCAAGTACCCATGGTTTGGAGTTGCAGCTTTCTCTATTGGTTATTAAGGTGAGAGTTCCATTTGTCCTGCTTGTTTTTTTTTTTCCCCTAAATGTTTTATTAAAATATGGAAAGGAAAAGAAAGTCGAGTGGATCACTTTAAAAGCTTAGAAGAGTTCTGCCATTTTGATAGCAGAGGACACTTCCAATGTCGGAAGAACAGAAGTCTGTGGGTGCCCCAGCCCCAGCAGGGGCTCCTCCTCTTCTGATGGTGATGGGGCAGCTGTGACCCCTGCAACCCTCGGTGTGTGCAGACCCCTCTTCCCCTCCCAGGGCCCCTCCCAGTGCTGAGGAGCCAGGCTGCTCCTCTCCTGTTCCCTGGATGCCCACCATTTCATTTGTGTGCTCAGCAGCATTTTCATCGAGTCCCAACCCTACATCAAGGCTGGGAACATGATGACAGTGAGGGGAAAGAGAAGTTTAACAGCTGTCACAGAGCTCACCAAGTCTAGGAAGGAAGACCAACACTAATCACAGAATCAGACAAATCAAAGTAAAATTATAACTGTGCCACGTGCCAAAGCAATGAGGCACATGGTACCATGAAAGCATGTAACAGAGGCCCTGCCCTAGTGAGGCTTCCCTAGGAAGTGTGACTGAGCTGACTCATGGAAGAGCAGGCAAAGAGGGGAGATGCCAATTCCAGGCAGAGGGGACAGATGTGCTAAGGTCCCGTGGCAAGAGGGAGTGTGGGCCTCTAGGGAACTGAAATAAGGCCAGGGACGGTAGAAATGGGAGACTGAAGGGAGTGTGCTATAATCTGAGACCAGAGGGGGACAGATCAGGTAGAAGAATGGAAAGTCTTTGAAGTATCTGAAGCAGTCACGCAAAATAATCAGATTTGCATTTTTAAAAAGTCACTATTGGCTGCAGCAGAGAACAAAATAGAATGAAATGGTAGAGATGGGTTAAGAGGTTACTTCTTGGACCAGAGGTGGCAGCTGTGCAGATGGGGAAGGAAACAGGCATCAGAGCTCTTTCTGAAGAAGGGTCACCAAGGCAGCAAGGCTAGGCAGTGGATTCGATGCGGTGGGGAGGGAGAAGGTGGTGTTAAGAAATATATGTGGGTTTTGGCTTCATAACTGGTTATGTAGTAGGAGGGGGATCAAATTTGAGGGAAGACAACGAACACGTTCAGACATGTTGAGTTTGAGATGCATAGAAACATACAGGTTGTGGAGTCAGAGGCAGTTGGATGTCTGGGAATCATTTCATCTATAATCAAATTCTATTTTATTTTTTTCTCCTAGAGATACAAAATAGATAATTACTGAGAAAAAAAATTGGGGAAACTTTCCACACACATAATTTGTGTCTAGAAACATAGAAACAAACATTTCTTTAGAATGTACAAAATGATTCCACATACAATCTGTTATGGTAGAAAGCCTTCTAAAATGGACCTGGTGCAAGAAATCCTAGTTGAAGTCCTAGTGACAGGAGCTCTGGACTAGAAACCTCATTTATGGTAGAGGTGGCTACCAAAGCCTTCGGCATGGTGAGTTCACACAGGCAGCAATTACAGAATGGGAGGAGACAAGAACGGGACGGTGGATGGGAGGAACTCCAGTAGTTAATGAGCCTGCCAAGGAGGCTAAGAGGAGCTTGTAGAGAATTAGAGACAAGGCAGGAGAACGTCAGGTCTCTGAAGTTAATGGGAAAGAAGTGTTTAATGAAGAAGAGGACTTTGCTTATGGCCATGATAGACTAACAGGGACCAGATTTGCTCGCCTTCTTTAAACAGCTACTAAAACAGACAAGGTATATCCAACGATGATTCTCAGACATTCAACCGTGGTTTTCAGGCAGCACAGGACAGTGATCCCTGAGAGAAGAGAAATAAATGAGGTGTGTCTCCTGCAATTGACACAGCCAGCTGTCTGAGAGTTTCCAGGTGCCAGCCAGGGAGGGAGGAGCAACAGAGCTTGATGGTCTTCCTGGGTCAAGAAGAAAGAAGTGAGTGTTTGGGGAGACCAATTTATTCTCTCCTCTCTCTTCTTCCAGAGAGCTTTGAAACCTGTGATCACACTGAGCTCTCCCTGGGGCCTGGAACTAGCTGAAAACAGCCTCATGAGTGGGTGAAAACACGGCAGGCAGCCTAGGTGGGAGAAGTGATAGAGGGGCCCATTCTGCCTGGAGAGTGCAGGTCCATGGGGGAAAGGAGGGTCAGCCTTCCAGGTGTGGAAGGACTGGGTACAGGGGTGATGCAGGCTGAGTGGATTCTCAGGGTCTTCAGGACTGCCAGGGTCCTAGCCAGGGCAGGCACCTACTTCTCCGCCGACTGGTGGCTGCTCTTACTCAAGTTTGTCTTTGGAGAAACTTGTCTGGAGTTCAACACACCTGTTTGTTAACTTCATGGTAAGAAACAGCTGAAAGAAGCCCACCCACCAGGCCTGGAAGCCCAGCTCTGTGGGAGAGACATGGCTACCATTTTGTCCAACATTTGTTTTCCAAATCACTGTGTCTTGTTTTAGTCTATGCAGTCCCCAAGCTGACCCCATCCTTGCATACCTCAGAGGCGGTGACAGGCCAAAGGCCTCCTTTCTTTGGTGTCAGTCATTAGTTAGGACCAACATCCTTATACAGAGGCAGTGATCCCCAAATCAATCTGCCCAAGAGCCTGAGGTGTAGGTGCCAAAGACCTAGTGCTGCCAGCAGCAGCCCACAGAGCCACGAAGTCACACAGACCGGAGGGAAAAGCAAAGCCGAATCTCCACCCAGAAAGTCAGCTCTAAGAGTGGGCCAGGGGCTGTTCACTCCCAGCCATTCTGGAGCCTGGCCAGGTGAGGCAGCTCCGGGAGGCCAAGAGAGGATGGGGCTGAGGAAGTGATGGGAAGTGAGACCCAGGACCATGCCAAGCTCTGCCACCATGCCTACATTGTGATGCTGAACTAACTACAATTCTGGTTAGTGATGTGTGTGTGTTTCCTCGAGAGCAGCTCAATTCAGTGGGGAGAAAGGCTCTATGATGTTCACATAATGTTCATCACCCACTATACTAGTGTCTGAATTTCTACCCAGAACACTTGTGCCTGTCAGACAAGACAGCAGTTCAATTAGCCTCCAAATGTCACAATTTCTAGTAATTACAGTCATACACAAACAATAGAAAAAGCACAACAATGGGTCTGATTTGAAACATTAACTTTCAAAAATGCTCACAAATGAATCATTTCATCTATAATCAACTTCTATTTTATTTTTTTCTCCTAGAGATAGAAAATAGATAATTACTGAGAAAAGAATTGGGGAAACTTTCCACACACATAATTTGTGTCTGGAAACATAGAAACAAACATTTCTTTGGAATGTACAAAATGATTCCACATACAATCTGTTATCCTTGTAGAAAACCTTCTAAAATGGATTTGGTGCAAGAAATCTGAGTGGAAAAACAGCTGTGGTTTCAGACATGTCAAACCTGAAATATGCATGTATGCATGTGTGGGTGTATGTGTATGCTCCCCATAATAGGACCCTGTTCTCCTCACTCTCTATGTAACCCACGCATAAGTGGGCATGAAGTGATTAAATAACAAAACCCCAAGCTGCGGTACCCAAGGAGAATATCTGATAGAGCAACATTAAAAAGTAGCATAGAGTCAGTGACTGCTATGCAGTGGGAAGACTTGGTAACTATAGCAACTTGCTTTAGAAGTTGTTCTTTCCCTGCCAAAAATCAGGTAAGCCTTGTCAGCACTCCCACTGACACACCACAGGGAGACAGAAGCTGTTCAAGAGAGGCAGCAGGCCAGCCACACAAAGGGCACATGAAGGAAATAAACCTTCTTAAGTTTCTGCACTACATGGGTCTATGGAGGAGCAAATTATGAACAGGAATGAGTAGTACAACTGAAGAAGGCTGAACATAGAGGATTTTTGAACTCTTGAAACAGAATGACAATTATGTGTAATGACTACATCAGCCCAGTTGTGACCATTCTAATATAAACTGGCATGGAGCACAGGAAAAGATCAGCACACAATCAGGAACCAGGATGAGTTATTAATAGGACCCAGACAGGGTACGGGTATTTCCTTCAGGCTCCTAGAAAAGGCTTCAGCAAGTCCACAGAAAGGAGGACCGGAGTTAACACTAGTTACCCACCATATATAGTTAGATTTTGTAGTTGGCAGCAATTTTTTTTTTAAGTTTAACTTAGTAAACTGCATAGTTGATCCCATAGAAGAATCTCAGTTCTTCTCATCGAATGCTTTATATTAAAAATCCTGGAGCAAATACCATTAGACGAATGTTGCTATGCCAGGTGAACCTCAGTGACCTTCGGCAATCCAGTCTCTGAAGTCGGCAGAAGGTAGGCATCTCTCACACTGAATTGGTGTACTGTATTGGACACGGCCTGAGGCTCAGCTCATGCATCTTGCTGCAGCACTCAGTGCAGCTGATTACTGCCTCCTCGTCAAACATTCCCTCCATGCGACTTCAGGAGAACTCACTCTCTTGTTTTCCTCCGACCCCACCAAGGCTTTTGCTCCCTTCTGCTTGTAGGATCTTCCTTCTATTGCCCAACTCTAGATGACCTAAGTCTTTGAAGTCTTCCTCTTCCATTTCCTGCATGGACTCTTTCAATGTCATGGTTCTCACTACCTCTGCATACTGATGACTCCTATTAATATCTGTAGCTCTGGACGGGTGCGGTGGCTCATGCCTGTAATCCCAGCACTTTGAGAGGCCGAAGTGGGTGGATCACTTGAGGTCAGGAGTTCGAGATCAGCCGACCAACATGGTGAAACCCTGTCTCTACTGAAAAAATACAAAATTAGCCGGGTATGGTGGCACACACTTGAAATCCCAGATATTTCAGAGGCTGAGGCAGGAGAATCAATTGAACCCAGGAAGCAGAGGTTGTAGTGAACCGAGATTGCACCACTGTACTCCATATTGGGCAACAAGAGGGAAACTCTGTCTCAAAAATAAAAACCAAAAAAATCTGCAGCTCTTGGACTCAAGACTGCTGTAGCTGACCTCCCTCTCATTATGTCCGCATGGATGTCTGACAGGCATCACAAACACAGCATGCCCCAAACTGTCTTCTCTTAGTAGACAGGTGGTTCCACCATGAAAGTACTTCCCAAATCGGAGCCCTCCAACTCTGCTCCTCAGCCCCTGTCTGCCCCCAGCCAACACTGGATTGCTCCTGTGGCCTCCTGAGTTCCCTGCCTTTGCCCTTGCCCTTTTCTATAGTCTATTCTCCATATCACAGCCAGGTTCTTTTAAAAATACAAATCAGATCCCATCACTACCTTGTTCAAAAACTTCCCTTGTTTTTGTGTCACAGGAGGAATAAAAACCAGAGTTCTTGCCGCAGCCACTGAGCATGAGCAGGTGTGCTTCCTCTTCAATTCCCTACCCTCTCCTCTTGGCTCACTCTGCTCCTGACGTGCGGGCCTTCTCTGCTGCTTCAAACATGACTGCAGAGCCTCACACTTGCTGTTATCTCTGCCTGGAATACCTGGAATCACTCATTCCCTTTATCCCAGTTTCTGTTTTCTCCTTAGAGAGAACCACTCTGCCTATTTTATTTAACAACCCCCACTCCTACATTCAATTCTATTCCTTTATCCTGTTTTATTTTTCTTTGCCACACTAGTCACTGCCTATATTATCATAGGTAATTTGTCTCCCTCAGTAGAATGTGAGGTTTATAAAAACAGGGACTTTTTGTTGTTGTTCACTGCTTCCCCCTAGGACACATGAATGGTGCCTGGCACATGGTGGGTGATCAGCAAATATCTGTTAATGAATGAATAAACACACACATAAAGAAAACAACTGTATTTTTGTGTAACACATTGGCTGTGACATATAATGGTCCAGCAGTTTTTAAACTTCTTTTGATTTCGTTGCTAAATGGTCTGGTTTCTTTAACAAATCAGGTGATAAAATAAATCATACTGCCAGAGAATTAACATTTGGGGTTAAACATGGCTATTCCATTCCTTTTCTATAAAAGAGATTTCAGAAATGTAGCTAATAGAGGAGTCTGAATAGAATTAGAAGTAGGATTTTAGACCTGGAAGAGTCTTCTCCCTATATCCTCCTCCCCAAGAGCAAATATAAACTGTGCCTTCCAACCTGCGTGAGTTAGGAGGAACCTGTCCTAAGCTCATTCACAAAGGCATCCTAATACAGGTGCTTTTCTCAGAGGACTTCTCTTTCTAGTTGCTAAAAATAAATAAATAAAATTCCCTCTATATCATTACAGAATTTTAAATATTACCTACCATGTACTGAGCATTAACAATATGCCACCTGTTTGATATTCACTTGTTTAATCCTCACGGCAACCTTGTGAGGTGGTACTGTTAGCAGTCCCATTTCACAGATGAGAAAATGAAAGCACAGAGAGGCTAAATGACTTGTCCAAGGTTACAAAGCTAGTAAGATGTATAGCTGGGATTCAAGTCAAGGAGGTTTGATTTCAACATTCATGCTCTTCATCACCTGCGTAGTCTCTCTGTACTTAGCTACAAGAGGCATTATAGACCACTAAGTTCAAATGACTCATTTTAACAATGAAAACCCTAAGGTAATGAAAAGTTGGGTGACTTGACTGAGGTCACACAGTAGGTAATAGTTGAATGGTGGGAGGTGGGAGTGGGAGGTCCAGGTCCATGTTCCCTGCTCTTCCCAGTTGGCTTGAAATATCCCAATGAGAGATTATTGCCCCTGGAGAGTGGGTGGTAAAGAAGTTTTATGATGGAATCAGTCCTAAGTACTAACTGCTAAACATAGGGCCAATGGAGCATTCTATAGAAGTGGCTAAGATTAAATAAAGCAAGTATTTGGAACTCTATCTTAGCTCAGTTTAAGAGGCAAAGAATGTCTTTTGTATTTGTAATATTTTTTTCCTTTTCACTTCTTTCATTATAAGGTAGTGTCTGGTGTCTACTTAGAAAGTACATTTAACTAGTTTCATTCTGTTGTTTTCATGTATAATGAGTGATTATATATCTTCTAAACTTGGTGCAGACTATACTCTCTCTGTTTCTTAATTTTGTTACATTCACAGACTATTTTGTGTTGCCCAGATGGAGTCTTAGTTCTAAATAGCATTGCCGGACACACTCTGATGTTACCACACCCAAATATACAAGGTGAAATATGAGACCCTGAGCAAGTCATTTATTTCCTCTGGGCTACGGTTTCCTCATCTTTAACTCAAGGGAATGGAGTTAGATGGTGTCCATCTTACTCTGTGGTGCCTTCTAATTCTATACACAGAATAATAACCATAGTCATAAGTAACACTTATTTAACTATTACCAGGCACTGCGATAAGTGATTTATGTGCATTCCCCTTTAAATCCTCACAGCATCACTAAAAAAGGGGTACTACTATTGCCCCAATTTTACAGATGAAAAAGCTAAAGCTTAGAGAGGTTAAGAAACTTGCCCAAGGCTACATACACAGCAAGTGAGTAGCAGAGCTGGGATGCAAAGGCTGGCAGTCCACCCCAGATCCTATACTCCTAACCACTATGAGGTGGGAAGGTGCTCTTTCACAAAACCATGGAGAGCAGAGGCACCCACAGAGCACTTTCCATTATAGTACAGATGGAGAAATGAGAGCCAAGAGAATTTGAGTGGCTTGTCCAAAGACACATTGCCAGGCAGTGGTAGAGCTGACATGAATTCTCTTCTGTGCTATTTACTATGGCTGTTTGGCTGTTCCATCAGGTGGACTCTGGAGAATGGTCGTCTCCTCAATCAACAAGCTTCTGATTGGATTCTAGGCTTGGTTTATTCATCTTTTGTCCAGGAACAAAGTAAAAATAGATTTTGGCAATCAAGAACACAATCCCATTTACAGTGGCCACAAGAAAAATAAAATAAAATGCCCAGGAATACATCTAACCAAGAAAGTGAAAGATGTCTACAAGGAGAACTATAAAAGACTGCTAAAAAAATCAGAGATGACACAAACAAATAGAAAAACATTCCATGCTCATGGATGGAAAGCATCAGTATCATTAAAACAGACTTACTACCCAAAGTAATCTGGAGATTCAACACTATTCCTATCAAGCCAGTAATATGAATTTTCACAGAACTAGAAAAAACTATTCTAAAATTCCTATGGAAACAAAAAAGATCCTAAATAGCCAAAGCAACCCGAAGCAAAGAGAACAAAACTGGAGGCATCACATTTCCTGACTTCAAACTATACTATAAGGCTGCAGTAACCAAAAAGCATGGTACTGGTACAAAAACAGACACACAGGCCAATGGAACAGAATAGAGAACTGAGAAATAAGGCCACACACCTACAGCCATCTGATCTTTGACAAAGTTGACAAAAGTAAGCAACAGGGAAAGAACTCCTATTCAATAAATGGTGCTGGGATAGCTGCCTAGCCATACGCAGGATGGCTGGGTTTTACAAGGACCCCTACCTTTCATCATATATAAAAAGTAACTCAGGATGGATTAAGAACCTAAACATAAGACCTGAAACTATATGAATCCTAGAAGAAAACCTAGGAAACAGCATTCTGGACATTAGCCTTGGGAAAGAATTTATGACTAAGTTCTCAAAAGCCACTGCAACAAAAACAAAAATTGATACATGGGACCTAATTAAACTAAAGGGCTTCTGTACAGCAAGACAAACTATCAACAGAGTAAACAGACAATCTACAGAATGGGAGAAAATATTCAAAAACTGCATCTGACAAAGATCTAATATCCAGAATCCATAAGGAACTTGAATCAACAAGCAGAAAAAAAAAGTAACTCCATTAAAAATCAGCAAAAGACATGAACAGAAACCTCAAAAGATATACTAGTGGTCAACAAACATAAAAACATGCTCCACATCACTAATCACCAGAGAAATACAAGCCAAAACCATGATGAGGTACTATCTCACACGAGTTATCCATGGCTATTATTAAAAAGTCAAAAAACTACAGATGCTGGTGAAACTGCAGAGAAAAGGGACGCTTCTACACTGTAGGGGAGAATGGAAATCAGCCCAGCTACTATGGAAAGCAGTTTGGAAATTTCTCAAATAACTTAAAACAGAACTACCATTTGACCCAGCAATCCCATTAGTGGGTATATAACCAAAACAAAATAAATCATTCTACCAAAAAGACACATGCACTCATATGTTCATTGCAGGACTATTCTCAATAGCAAAGACATGGAATCAACCTAGTTGCCCATCAGTGGTGAATTGGATAAAGAAAATGTGGTACATACATACCATGGAATACTACACAGCCATAAAAAGGAACAAAATCATGTCCTTTAAGGCAACATGGATGCAGCTGGAGGCCATTATCCTAAGCAAATTAATGCAGAAACAGAAAACCAAATACCACATGTTCTCACTTATGAGATCTAAACAGTGGGTACTCATGGACGTAAAGATGGGAACAACAGACACTGGGAACTACTAGAGCAGGGAGGGAGGTGGGCAAGGGTTGAAAAACTATTGGGCACTATGCTTAGGACCTGGGTGATGGGATCAATCATACTCCAAACCTCAGCATCACACAATATACCCAGGAAACACACCTGCACATGTACCCACTGAATCAAAAAGTTGAAATTATTTTTAAAACTAAATAAAATCCATGTTTCTACCAAGAAAATAAATTTTGGAAGTTTATGCATCTCCCACACATTTGATTTATATTTTCATGATTGACTTAAGCTTGACCCTATGTGTCCTTTTTTCAAGAAAAATACAATTTTATTTGCAATTTGGATTCAGAATTCGTTCTGGGTTTCACAAGGATCTCTTTGGTTGTCAATGTCATGTTCAGTGCTTCTCCACAGAACTTTACCCACAAGTCCACTGAAAGATGGTATACAGAAAGCTGAGGCTGAATTGAACTTAAAGTGCCTGCATCTTCTCCACAGGCTAAGCCTTAAAATAGTGTTTGTTCTCCATCTCACTATCTACAGATTTTGAATTTAAGATCACTTTCAGATTAGGGCAATGATTCCCAACTCTGGCCAGACAATAGAATCATCTGAGGGACTTTTACAAAATGATCATAATTTGGGACTCACCTACCACTGAAACCACTGGAAGGTCAAATTCCATTGATGGCATTTGAGTGGGAACATGATATGGAAATATTATGTTTTAGGAATGTTGGTCAGGTTACTATATCCCTAATTGAGATCTTTTATATATATATATATATATATATATTTTTTTTTTATTATACTTTAAGTTCTAGGGTACATGTGCACAACGTGCAGGTTTGTTACATATGTATACATGTGCCATGTTGGTGTGCTGCACCCATTAACTCATCATTCACATTAGGTATATCTCCTAATGCTACAGTATTTTTTTTGACAGTCAGGTCTGCTGATGCTTAAACCTAGGTTGACAGAGTCCTGAATCATGGGTTCTCCCATGTACCTCATTCTTTCTTCCCATAGTTCCCTGGAGTTTACCTGACTTTCCTTTTTTGAAGTTCTCATTCCACATAGAACAGTTTGTAGAAAAGTATGTGTCCCAATACCATTCCCTGTTTCACTAATCTTGGAGAGATATTTTATTCACGTGTCACAACACTCAAAAGGCACACAATATAGAGCCAAACACTACTAGCCTGTCTACTTCTCCGTCTTTCGGCCTCAGTTTTCCTCCCTGAAGTCACCACATTTCTAGTTCTTGAGGTGTTCTTGCAGAGCTGGGTTATGCACACACAAGCAAATGTTGCATACATGGATTAACTAAAATGATATCCTTTTAAGCACTGTTCAGTAATTTGCTTTTTCCCTTTTCTCTTCTATCCCTACAACTAAGCATGTAGGCCCTTCTTCTTCATTTAAGTATTTTTTAAGGAGAATGAAAAGGGCAATGACGAGGGTCCAGAAAGAGGATCCAGAACTGTAAAAGTTCTCACAGTGATATTTCTGAGGTCCTTGTACCTAAGAACTTTCTGCTTTTTCCCTTTTTCTCTACCTGAGGGTGTTATTCAATCTTATTTTCCTAACCCCTTTCAACCTTCTGAGTCCCTGACCCTATTCAGCATTTTTCTTCTGTCCTTTCTTCATGATACTGACTCTCACTAGGAAGTGGGTCTGAATTTACAGTTAGGATGGAACAATACTTATGAATAGCAAACCATTCAGGGACTTCCTAACCTCATTTGGAAATTACACATCTCAGAGGAATTTATGGTCACCTTGAGCAACCTCTCAACACAGTAAGTTAAGCAAGGGTCTCAGTTATGATGTTAAGAGTTGGAATTCAAAGAAAGGGGTAAATAGGAAAAACAATGCAAGAGAAATGTGATGCAATTTGATAAATGGCTAGGTTCAGGGAATGGAGAGAAAGAAGTGAACTCTCTACGCCTTAGAATCAAGATTTTAAACTCAAGAGACTGAAAGAATGGTGGGATCACTATCAAACAAGACATTCTTTCAAAAGCTGCCTTTTTTTTTGGTTGAATACTGTACACATCAGATTTTGGAGGCAGACCAAGCATGGGAAAATCTGTGGAGTAGCAGTTTGTCTCCAACCCTTTTCTGTACTTTTTCTGGCCCGCCCTTCTCTCTGACTCCATGGGCCATTCTTCCACTGGATTGCCTGTCATCTAACTCTTGCTAAAGTGATGAACAGTATCAGGTGTGGGCTGATAAAGGCAAAAGTTGCACCCTGTCCCAGGGGTAGCTACAATTTAAAAGGAGACTCAGGAAGAAATAAAGAAGACCTAAGACCAAAAAAAAAAAAAAAATGCATCTACAAGAGTGGCATTAATGTGTCCTAGTTAATTTTTTAGACAAGCTGGTAGACCTCAGATCACATGGTGGTTTGTTAATCACAAGGTTAATTCTGTTCTATTGGGACCACTTAATTCCAAAGCTTCTCTTGCCTGAACACAGACTATAGCCTACTGATAGGGTTTTAGGCCTATTATTCTGTGAAGCACAAAGTTACTCTGTAGCCATCCATTCAGTTATTTTAAAATATAACAATAGAGGCTGAATAATATTCTTCTATATTTCCTGATAGTCTTTTTGGTGGAATTTTCTGTGGTCCAAATTGGCCTTCCCTTACTGGGACTATGTAACATTTAATATCTTGTTTAAAAAGAGAGAAAGCTTCATCATTACAACCAAAACTTTAATAAAGACACATGGTTCTTTTAAAAAGAAAACTGCCCACATTCCTAGTAAGTTGAACACAACTGAAACAGCTGATCTGTTATTATGCGCATGTACACTCAGACCAGAGCCAGGAACTCAATAGTACACACATACAACAGTCACAAATTTAAATCCAGTTGAGTTTACCAGAGGTCCAGCTAACTTAGATATAAACTGCTTAACCTCCTCTAGGCATCTGACCTTGAAAATATTCACACTGATAAGAAGCAGTATCACACAGTGGTGAAGAGCACAGGCACTGAAGCCAGGCTATTTGGGCTCAGATACTAGCTCTACCACTTACAGCATTCCCCCTTATCCATGGGGGTACGTTCCAAGACCCCCCAGTGGATGCTGTAAACCAGATAGTACTGAACCCTATATATACTATGTTTTATCCTATACAGCCATATCTATGATAAAGTTTATGAATTAGGCACAAAGATTAACAACTACTTGTAAAATAGAATAAAAGTTATGTGAATGTAGTCTCTCTCCCAAAATAAGTTACTGTGCTAACTCTTCTTCTTGTGGTGATGTGAGATGATAAAATGCCTACGTGATGAAATAAAATGAGGTGAACGACATAGGCATTGTGACATAGTGTGAGGCTACTACTGACCTTCTGCCAACACGTCAGAAGGCTCATCTGCTTCAGGGGATCCTGGATCATTGAGCCATGATGATCCATGGCTGGATGTCAGGAGCAGCTCATGATATTAATGGCCAGGTAGTGTATCCAGCATGAGTATGCTGGATAAAGGGATGATTGATGTGCTGTGTTGGACAAAGAGGGGTGGCACAAGATTGCATCACGCTACTCAGAACAGTGCATAACTTAAAACTCATGAATTGTTTATTTCTGGAATTTTCCATATACCTGTATTATTATTTCTGGACTGCAGGTAACTGAAACCTCAGAAAGCAAAACTGTGGTTAAGGGAGGACTACCGTACTACTTAGGTGACCTCGAGACATGTATTTAACCTGCTGTGCTTTGGATTCTGCAAAATGTGGACCACATTAATAACTACTCTGTAGAATGGCTGTGAATATAACATAATACATGGAAAGCACGTAGAATGGAGCATAGAACATCGTGCCATATAAGTGTTAGCTGTGTTCTTACTTAATAATAGAAACATTTTATATTCAGATTTTGTGGGCAATTTTGCAATTAATTTTAGTTTGTTAAAATGTGACCAATGGAAAAAAAGTATTAGCTTTTTTCTTTAATTACTTCTCCCTCTTCTACTGTAAGGTTTCCCTCTGACATCCCAGGGTCTAGTAATGGCATCCACATGTGACAATAAACTATAGCAGTTAAGCCACAAGCTAAGCGGCTGAGGTATCAAGGGCACTTTGGGGTCATCCTTAAATATCCACTACCCATGAGGGCAACACAAATCTTTTTATTTTTTAATTTTTTTGAGACAGGGTGTGACTCTGTCACCTAGACTGGAGTGCAGCGGCATGATCTTGATTTAGTGCAGCCTCATCCCCCTGTGCTCAAGTGGCCCTCTCACCTCAGAGGGGTGAACAGCTGAATAGCTCCTGAATAGCTGGGACTCCAGGCATGCACCACCACACCTGTGCTCAAGTGATTCTCCCGCCTTGGCCTCCCAAAGTGCTGGGATTACAGGCACGAGTCACTGCACCTGGCCAAACCTCTTTTTTATACCCCTGCTTTATCATGCTTTCTATGGCCAGGAGATCCAGTTTTGACTGAACTTAGCCAACAACTTCTCACTTCTGTTTCAAGCAAGCACACCTGACAATAGAGACAAAACAGTTAAAAGACATTGCATAGGAAATACATTTCGTATTCTTGTCATCTTTTTTTTTAAATAGTGTGCATGTGAAAGTCCGATTTTAAAGAGGTGACATGTGAATATTAGTTCCTTCAGTTAAAGGAGATACAAAGTCCATATGAATATATCATTTCAATTGAAGGCAGATCTGTGGTACCTCAGAGTTTGGATAAAACTAATACCACTGAGAACTTAGATAACATCTGGATACTGAATGAACAGGTCTTTTTCATCACAATGTTTTATTATTATTGCACTGTGGAGCTACATAAATATTTGTTGAATATTTATACTAGGTGTTTTCCCTTTATATGAAATGTCTGTCGTGTAAATGTTAATATTTGTTGATCTGTTGCAGAGTAATGGTAATCTTAAGCATTTAAACAGTGAGGTTGAAAATATTTATTTAAAAGTATCATCATTTAGATACTATATCCTCTGTGTTTTGACATTAACTAGGATAGCTTTTTCTAAAATACCATAGCAGAAAAAAATTCTATTCCATCTTGTTTTAAACAATCTGTATTTTTGTGGAGTTCAGCAGCATTTCAATACAGAAACAGTGAGTTTACTACTTTTAACTTAGCTTAGCTAATGAACACCAAATTAAAGTCACAGCCTTAAGACAGTTGGTACTGCTGTTGATAAAAAAAAAATTTACTTTGATAGCATTTTTAGGTATAAAAGTGGAGTATTTTAAAAGAGCTTCAGAAATCTGCAAGTTTTCTGAGAAGACAAATTATTTCCTGCTAAAAATATAGGGCTAATCAAGTATCAATGTTAGGAATCTAATCTTGTTGACAAATTACAGAAACACAAAAAATATGTCTAAAATGTAGCTCATGCTAGGAGAATATATAAATTTACATGCTATATATATATATATTTTTTTTCCTTCAATCAATTTTCTAAGAAACAGAATGAAGTCTTTTAATTTTGTATCAGTCTAGGAATAGCTCTGTTTCATATTCCATTCTGTGTCATCTCATGTTTTACTCTTTTACCATATCTCTAGAAGTGGATCTCATATTGGATAATGGGATACCTGGCACAATTTATCCATGGATCTCAAAAGACCACATCTAGAAAAACATGACTTTTACCAAAGAAAAACACAGGGTTCTTCAGGGTCACATAACATGCAACAATGGGGCTGTAAGAGCTCAGCTGGCCACAACTGAATTAAGCACAATGCTCCTTTCTCTAAGCTGTGTTTGCTGAGACATCATTTACAGGGTCTCTCTCAGTATTAAAATCACAAGATACCTTAAGACACCTTAAGTCATAAAATTAATCCACTACCTCATCTCTTGGGTGTGAAGTGAGAGGGGCGTCTAGGAAACCTGGGCCCGAAACACTTTCTCAAAATGCCAAACATCACCTGTTAATTATCATTCTGTAGGTTGAAGTCTTTCTGGTCCTTAATATCTCCAGTTAAAGATCCTATAGACAATAAGTTATTAGTGATAAGCCTTTTTGGTGATTAGCTTGTTAGCTTACTGACAGTATATAATAAACCCACTGGAGATATGAAGAGGACTGGTGAGTTCTGTTGATGAGATGTGAAGAATTAATTTCTGCTCAGAAAGCCAGAAATGGGTAAGACATTATGATGTTAGGGGCCTGTAGAGTTGCCCAGCACAGAGAGGGATGTGTGGGGTGGGATGAAATGGAGAGGGCATCCTTTTGAGTGAGGTGGGAAATTTACACTGGAAGGAGAGAATGAAAGGTATCAAAAGTAAAGTCTTGGCTAGGCATGGTAGCTCATGCTGTAATCCCAGCACTTTGGGAGGCCAAGGTGGGTGGATCACTTGAGCTCAGGAATTCAAGGCCAGCCTGGGCAACATGGCAAAATCCTGTCTCTGTTGAAAATGCAAAAATTAGCTGGGCATGGTGGTGTTCCCCTGTGGTCCCAGCTACTTGGGAGGCTGAGGCACAAGGATCCCTTGAGCCCAGGAGGTGGAGGTTACAGTGAGCCGAGATTGCACCACTGCACTCCAGCCTGGGCAACACAGTGAAACCCTATCTCAAAAAAAAAGTAGTCTCTCTTTCTCTGAATATCCATACAGATGCATGTATACACACACATGTGTGTGGGTGTGTGTGTTTCCTTCCCTCCCACCCCTGGCTGGCCCTAGCTGGTGATTCTAACCTAGCATCAGTGTGGTCTTTCACAGATTTTTAACTCTAAGATAGGGTTTTTAAATATAACTTTTGAAACAAAGCTTTCTGTGTAGAAAAGCATACTTCCTGTTAAGAGATAATCCTATGGTCTAAAGATATTTTGACATATTTAAGTGTTCTATGTGATTATATTTGCATAATTGTGATTATGCCTATAAGATTTTAAAAGAATCTGAATATATGTGTCCTCAACTCTAAAAAAAAAGTATTAAATGTTACCTTCAGGGGATTATGATTATCTTCAATGCTGTTTTTTTCTTGTGAGAAAACCTAAGAGCTGCTTCCCATGGTATACCTTCCGCTTCCTCCAAACTTGCCCTTTTGTCATGGTTCAATCATTTGCTTTGGTTTACTTTTAGCTGCTATTTAGAAGTTCTTCCTCCACCCAAAGGGAGGCGGCTTCCTTAAGTTCAAGATTTTACTTCACTCTTCTTCCTTAGTTGAACCTCCATCCTTTCCCCTTCCTCTGTATCTCACCATGATAGCTATATTGTAATCTTTACTGTAGTACAATAGATATAAGGTAAAAATCGTTGACACATGTTAAAACTGTCCTGTTCAGACCAATCTGTGAGCCCTTTAGTTTTCAGTCTTGTGGAGGTGGGGGGTGGGAGAAGGGTTGGGGGACTGTTTGTCCTGAAGGCTTTTAAGCCCCATGCTAGGTTGAGTTCTCCCTTTCGGACACTGTCTTTGGAAAAGAAGTATATTTTCCTGTCTGGGGCCAAGTCCACCAGCTTTGACATCAAAGCTGCTCCCTTAGCTTTCTAGACCAACCTGCCCACTGTCTTCGAGGCTCTGCTCAGAATCAGACATACCTCACTCTACTCACCTTGGGCATCCATCTCCCAACCATCTCTCATTAGCAGATTCCAGACTTTAAGTTTATTCTTCCCTGTCCTTGCAATCAGATTCTTACAGTAGTGAGCTGAGTGTTCCCAGCCTCTCCCTCTATCGAATTTTCTCCCTCTGGTTCCCAGGAGAATATTTCTAGACCCACATCTTTGAAAAGCCTCCTTGGTGCTGTATATCCCATCGCAGTCCTTGGAATATCTAAGTCATACCAGGGAGGGTCTTTCTTCATGACAGTCACACTGTTTATGTGCACATGAGAATATCAGAAAGTTAATCATTTCTTCCTGGGAAAAGAGAAACTTCATAAGGTTCAACCCAGTGAATGTTAGCAATGAGAGATTAAATAAATCACTTACAGTCTATTCCTCCACTGGCATACTGTTCTGGCACTGGGAGTGAATGAACTAGAGTCCTACATATTATCATGGATGAAACTCACATACATATTGTTGAAGAAAAAAGCAAGCTGCAGAAAAATATGCAGTATACCATGAATATAGTTTGAAAGCTATTAACAACAATGCTATCTTTTATTTATTTATTTTTTTTGAGATGGAGTCTCACTCTGTCGCCCAGGCTGGAGTGCAGTGGCATGAACTTGGCTCACTGCAACCTCTGCTTCCTGGGTTCAAGCAATTGTCCCGCCTCAGCCTCCTGAGTAGCTGGGATTGCAGGCATGCACCACCATCCCCAGCTAATTTTTGTATTTTTAGTAGATGGGGTTTCGCCATGTTGGCCAGGGTGGTCTTGAACTCCTGGCCTCAAGTGATCTGCCTGCCTCGGCCTCCCAAAGTGCTGGGATTACAGGTGTGAGCCAATGCGCCCGTCCAATGTTATATATTTCTTAGGGATACACACACACACACACGCACCCACACACATTTTCCTGACACCATATATGTGAAATATGCATGTAATAAAAACATAAATAAAGGTATGGAAATAACACACTAAATTCATGGTAGTAGTTACAACTGCAAGGAGACAAGAAGTAGCTTCAACTGTATTGGTTAGTGTGTATTTCCTCAGATGGGTGGAGGATATGTGGAAGAGAATATATTCGTTACATAGTTTACAAATTTTATTTATTGCATAACAAATAAAAATAAAATGCATTCCAGCTTTTGCTGTAACAAGGTAATTCAGGTATTTTATTAAGGTTAGCTAAAATGCTGATAGAATCATTTATTATTTGCCTTCCTACAATGTGAAATTATGGTAAGTTGTTGGTGGTTCCATTTTCTTAGAAAGACAGCCTCTGTCATTTTGACAGTCTGTTTCTCTTGTTTAAGCACAAGTCACAGTAGAAGACTTTACGCCTAAATAAAACCAGCTCTTTTCTGTCCTAAAATTAACTGGAATCAATGTGGATCTGGCACTAGGTTTCTAAACTGGCATAAACAAATTGGCTACAATTTCTGCTCGTATCTTCAGGTTTCAGTGTTATAAATCACCATTGGCCAATAATAGAATCATATTTTCATGAGGTATAAACCACTCCTAATAGTCTTCCTGAATTTATCAATTTTCTATTAAAATATTCAAAGAGTATTTTCTGCTTTTTCTGGCATCACAGTGGTGCCATGACCATGTGTACAGAATCCCACATAATTAAAAAATTAATGTTATCAAATGATTCATTTGTAACTTTTCTTTAAGCTACTTTTCTTTTTCTACACATAAGACTGGTACCATATGCAGTTACTACAAGCCATAATTAATAGTTGTGTGGTATTAGCATTTGTGTTTTCAATATGAGATTATCAAAGTTCTTTTGTTGTAGTTTTCTAGTACAAACCATATGCTACCAACATGTACAAAATCCTTATATTATTATTATTATTGTTTTGAGACAGTCTCTCTCTGTTGCCCAGACTGGAGTACAGTGGCACGATCTCGGCTCACTGCAGCCTCCGCCTCCTGGATTCAAGCGATTCTCCTGCCTCAGTCACCTGAGTGGCTGGGACCACAGGCGTGCACCACCATGCCGGGCTAATTTTTGTATTTTTAATAGAGACAGGGTTTCAACATGTTGGCCAGGATGGTCTCGATCTCCTGACCTCGTGATCTGCCCACCTCGACCTCCAAACTGCTGGGATTACAGGCATGAGCCACTATGCCCGACCGAGAAAATTATTAATATTTAAAAATTTTAAAATCATACATAATAGACTTTAATTTTTTTCTTTGTACTGTTCTTATTCTTACAACTCTTCTGGAAATTTTAAATTATTTCCAAATGTTTTCAGTGGTTTCCCAAGCTCCAATTCCCACATGAGTGTTACGAATGGACCTAGATAGATGACCCAGCACATGCAGTGGGTTGCATTACAGGAAAGCTTTGGGTAAATGCTGTTTTAGAGCTGGCAAGTTTATAATAAGCAAGTTTACTCTTTGCCCTGGAGGGAGACATTATCTCCTCCCTCAAGGTTGCCCACTACAAAAACAACCCTGAGAAATGACCCAGATAAACAGAGGTCAGGGCCTCACTGGAGTGCAAGAGTCATGGAGGACTGTCTCCCAACAAAGTCCCTCTCAGCAACAGTTAGATGACTAGTGGGAAGCATAGTGCAGGCTATCAGTCATAAACCAAAACATTTTCAGCATGGAGCAAATGTGGGTAGACTGTCTAGGAAAACAGTAGATAGGAAAAGATGGATGGGAGGGGAAGTATAACTCATCCAAGGTCTCATCTTTGTTTATGTAGAAGAGGTAGAGAAAGAAAGCAGATACCTACCAAATAAGGAGAATGGAACCTCCCAAGGAAGATGGGAAAGAGCTCTCTTGCTTGTATTGTCTGTTTCTGTCCCACAATAGCTGCTTCCTCCTCCCTGGGCCTTTCCTTTCATCCCTTGTCCTCTATCAGATGGCACTTTGGTCTCTGCCTCTGATTTGGACTGCTTTCCTCTCTGGTTTGGATGTTTCCCTGTCCTGGGTATTAGCTGCAGTTGTTTGTATCCCGACCCTCCTTTGCATCTTAGAACTCACTGAAGGTTTATACTTTATAATGAAATTAATAGACTTTAATTTTTTTCAAACATTCAAAAACCTTTCTCTCATTCCCAAGCTTTCAAAGATATAGAGTCACTAACATGCTCAATTTTTTTTTAAATCAAGAATTTAAACTTTTAAATCATATATGGCTTTCATCTATTCCAGAAAACATTTATTGGCCACTCTCTTTGTACTGGTACTGTGTTAATGCAAGAGATACCAAGTTTAACAAGACGTTGTGTGTAAAATCCCAAGGATTTTACAATATCTACCTAGAAAATACAAGATAATCCATAAACTAGTAGAATTATTAGGCAAGTTCAGCTAAGCACCAATATTTAGAAAAATATTATGTATCACCACTTAGAAAACATAATTAAAAACATAACTTTAATTATAACTAAAAAGATTAAAGGTATCTAATAATAATCTAAGTATAAACAGATAGTGAGCTGGACTGTTTTCTATTCAGTTACCCTAGAACTGTTAAAAGCAAGGACAAAGTCATGAAGTACACCATCTACAGGAACACTACCATAAACAAATCACCTATGGGGTCAGAATCTTCTCTCTAGGAAATGCAGAATTACTGTCATCCACCACCATTCCTTCCCTGTGTATTAAGTAGAGGATTGACAAGGACAGATGGAGTGGTCAGTAGTGGCCTTATGAGGAGTGTGGTAATCCATGGTTATATCTGAGTAGGGACGGATAGGGCAGAGGGTTCAAGTGACTAACAGAGACTGTAGATCCCTAACAGTGGATTCTCTAGCAGGCTGCTGGCTGAGCTGCAAAATCTGGAGGCTGAGCCTGATGTTGCCATCTAAGTGTGGAAAGGAAGTCCTTGGGATTGGCTTGACATGTGTCTCCTGAAAACTGCTGTCATATTGTATCTGTGCAATCCATGCATTAATAGCAATCTATGCAATTCCAATCAAAATCTCAAAAAAGGTATTTATGGTATTGGGTAAATTGGTCCTTAAATTCATTTGGAAGAATAAAGGACCATGAATAACCAAGATTATTTTTAAAAAGAATCAAAAGGAGCTTGGCTTATCAGAAACTAAGACTTAGAAATGGATAGTAATTAGCGAAATGTATTGTTGCTGTAGAGGAGGACTGTTATATCCCCCAACTCACTCACACATGGGAATGCGATATACGAGAGAGGTGGCATTGCAATTCAGTGGAGATAGAAGGGACTGTACAATAGTTCATAAAGAAAAATGGTATTAGATTCCCTATATCATACCCTAAGCAAAAATAAATTCTAGAAGGTTAAAGACTTAATGTGAAAAGCTAGTTTTTAAAGCTTTCAGAAGAAATTATATGAAAATATCTTTATGATCTCAGGGTACAAAAACATGTTTTAAACCTAACATGAAAAGTATAAACCATAAAGGAAAATAATATCAAATTAAATACTAAAAATTAAAACTTCTGCATAGTAAAACTCAAAAGGCAAGCTACAGATTGGGAGAAGATATTTATATAGTGCATATTATTATATAATATAATAAGGAAAAGGCAAATATCCTATTAAAATGGGCAAAGGATATTAATAGATAATAGGATGGGGAAACTTAAATGACCAACATACATATGGAAAAATGATAACTAAAGAGATATTGCTTCACACTTATCAGAATTGCAAAAATTATCAGACAGTATCTATTCTTGTTGGAACTATCAGATAGGGAATTTTAAATCAACAATGACTACTAGATGGGTTAATAGGTACAGCAAACCACCATGGCACATGTACACCTATGTAACAAACCTGCACGTGTTCTGCACATGTATCCCAGAACTTAAAGTACAATAAAAAGAAAACAATGACTACTATGTTACATAAGACTACATAAGTAGCCTTATGTGCCTGGCATATAATAATTATTAGTAAATATTAGTTAAATGAATGAAATTAATGAGCGAAAAAGAAAAATGACACCTGGAACCTTTCTCAAAGAAAGCAAGGTTCAAGAGTAAGGATGGAAACACTACCCATTTAACTTTTTGAAACACAGTAATTCGTTTTGTTTTGTTTTTGTAGAAACAAGGTATTGCCATCTTCCCCAGGCTGGTCTCAAACTCCTTGGTGCAAGGGACCCTCCAGCCTCAGCCTTCCAACATGCTGGGATTACAGACATGTGCCACCATGCCTGGCCACAATAATCTTTATCTATTTCTGCTTCTGTATTTTTAGCACCTCACAGTAACTAATTCTGATAATCATGATGCTGATTCATTCATTCTTTCATTATTTTAACAAACGTGTAGACCTCCTATAAACTACAGCCTATACTGAAGGTTGGGAACCCAAAAATGAACAAGATACAGCTCAAGATTTTCACAGTCTAATTGGAAACAGTAATATAAACAATTTTTTTTTTTTTAGATGGAATCTCGCTCTGTCACCCAGGCTGGAGTGCAGTGGTGCGATCTTGGCTCACTGCAACCTCCACCTCCCGGGTTCAAGTGATTCTCCTGCCTCAGCCTCCCGAGTAGCTGGGACTGCAGGCGTGGGCCACCATGCTGGGCTAATTATTGTATTTTCAGTAGAGATGGGGTTATAATACATTTTAATAAATGCTACATTAGTATCATTTTTTAAATGGAAATCACATACAGAATATTCTTTTTTAAAAGTCAGAGAAATTCATAGTCGCTTTCGGTAACAACACTGACTTCAGACATGTGCTGTGGAGTCAGACAGACCTGGATTAAAATTCAGGCCTTATCCAGCCCTTACTCCATAGAAGCTGTGAGACATGGGCCAAGTTACAACTTCTCCAAACTTCAGTTCTCCTCTGTAAAATGGAGATAATACCTTTTCCTACCTTATCCTAATGTTAAAAAGATTAAATGAGGGAAAGAATGTAAACTGCTTAGGACGGACAGTGCCTAGCACAAAAATAATAGTGGTGGTGGGTGGGGGTGATAATAGTTAACACTTCTTTTACAGTATGCAAAATTTTAACCCTTCATTATCTGAAAAAGAGACTTATCCAGAATGATTTATTTCTTAAAAGACTCTAGAGTGCTAATATTTTGTTTTAATGAACACGTATTGCACAAAGAACTGGGAGCAGAAAGATGAGAAAGAGTCTCTAACCTCTAGCAGAAGTATGATGAGTGATACCTGCTAGGATATCATTTGTAATCAACGAAGATTCTACAGTCACTAAAAAGTTAAAATAGAACTGAAGTTCAAATAAATGTTTCACACATACTTTCCCTCCCTTAAGCAAGAATGCTTCAAAGTAAAGTGCCACTGGGGAATTTTGATTTTTGATGAAGTTTTTGCAAGTCGTTCAGCTTCAAATAGCATCCTGTAAGTTCCCGAGCAGTAAATCGGGAGCCAAATGGGAACCATTTGACAGGTCTGTCACTTGCTTTTTCTTATTCCTCAAAATACTACAGGGATGCACTGTCTCCACTTATGTAAGCCTCTGTATCTATGCTTTTGAACACTTTCTTTTGTTAGTTAAAAATAAGCTGAATTGTTCACAGTTCTCTTTTTTTGTTTTGATATGTCTTTAAATGCAGCTGCATGCAACAAACGGTTTAATTGTGGTCTTAACGAACTCAGTCGAAATTTGGAAACTGTTTTTGGTTGTTGTTGTTTTGAGATGGAGTTTCACTCTTGTTGCCCAGGCTGGAGTGCAATGGTGCGACCTCGGCTCACTGCAACCTCTGCCTCCTGGGTTCAAGCGATTCTCCTGCCTCAGCCTCCCGAGTAGCTGGGATTACAGGCATGTGCCACCATACCCGGCTAATATTTTGTATTTTTAGTAGAAATGGGGTTTCTCCATGTTGGTCAGGCTGGTCTCGAACTCCTGACCTCAGGTGATCTGCCCGCCTTGGCCTCCCAAAGTGCTGGGATTACAGGCGTGAGCCACCGTGTCTGGCCTGCGTTTTTTATAACTCAGGGTAGAAAAAACATTTGGCTATTAATACCACTTTTTATAAGCATCAAAACTGGGCTTCACATTAATTTCCTTTTTCCTGATAAAGGGGCTGGCTAATCTCTTCTGATAATGATGGACTAGGTAATTTGGATCTACTATCTTTTGAGGACAATTAGAAAAGCTGCACAAACTATTAAAGGTATATGCTTGAAACTACCTGAGATATCCAAATAATAAAGAATTACCAGGCCAAGATCTGGGAGCATTTGATAGCTCAATTTTGGGGATCACGTTTCTCCTGGATAAGTTTATGATTCCTGAGAGGACTACTGAAAAAATAAGCAGTACTTCTGACACACTCAGAGTGCTAGGAGGATAGGAGCTAAAGTACGGAACTGGCCAAAGTGGGAGGTGAGGTGAACCTCCTCACTTTAGGTTGAGTCCCTAAAGGGCTGCACCCTGCAACTAAGGTTGAATCAGAAACAGACAGGCCTTCCAAGGGCTGCAAGTCAATCTTACTGAATAGGGACCCCAGATATTCGAATTATCCAACAGAGACTATAAAATAGCTATCCTTATAATGTTCAAAGACATAAAATATAAGATTAAAAATCGACAGAAAACTAGTAGCTTCTTAAAAATAGGAAATTCCAGGAATGCTAACAACGTAACAGAAATTAGGAACTTGGCCAATAGGTATAATAAGAGGTTAGACACAGATTAAGTAAATTACAAAAGAGGCCAAAAGAAAATATCCAAATGAAACACAGACAAAAAGATGGGAAACATAGAAGAAAGATTAAGAGACAAAGGAGAAAGTAGTAAAGTCTAATATGTGGGTAACTGGAATTTCAGGAGGAAAAGAAGGGCAGATAACTTTTTAAAGAGATAATGACTGAGAATGTTACAAAACTAATGAAAGATATCCAGCTGCAGATTCAAGAAGTCCTTTGGATTCCAAGAACAATAAATAAAAAGAAACTCCTGTCACCACAGATTCTATAGACATTAAAAGGACAATAAGAACATATTATGAATAACTTTATGCCAATAAACAATTTGGATGAAACAGACACAACTGAAAATCCAAATAATCTGATGACTTTTAAATAAGTCTTTTATAAAAATCCATCACATAAACAAAACTCTAAGCCTGGATGGTTTCGCTGGTGAATTTTGTCAAACATTTAAAAAAGAAAATACTCATCTTACACAACCTCTCAGGAAATAGAGGAGGGAACGCTTTTATGAGGCCAGCGTAATACCACTAGGAATATCTGAAAAAGACATTCCAAAAAGTAAACTAATATTTCTCCTAAACAGCAGAACAAAAATCTTTATAAAATATTGGCAAATCAAATCCAGTAATATATTTAAAAGATCATGATCAAGCAAGGGCTTAATCTAGAAATGCAAGGTTGATTTAATGTTTAAAAATCAATGTAATCCATCATATTAATAAAAAAGGAGAAAAAGCATATCATCAGTTCAATAGATATAGAAAAACATCTGACAAAACTCAACTCCAAATCAACATAAAAACTTTCAACAAATTTGGACAGGAAGATAACTTCTTCAAACTGATAAAGGGCATCTACAAAAACTCTACAGCTAATATCATGCTTAATGGTGAAATACAGAATGTGTTCTCATTAAAGATGGGATCAAAGCAAGGATGCCTGCTCTTATCATTCCTATTCAATATTGCACTATAAGTCCCAGCCATGGTAATAGAACAAGAAAAATAAATAAAAGGCATATACAGATCAGAAACAAAGTATATTGCCTCTATTCACACAGTATGATTGTTTACATTAAAATTTATAGGAATCTACAAAACAACTATTAGAACTAATTAGTGAGTTTAGCAAGTTTGTAGGGCACGAAGTCAATAAACAAATCAACTATACTTCTGTCTGACAGCAAACAATTGGAAAGTGAAATTTTAAAATTTAAATACTGTACTGTCAAAAACATAAAATACTTTAGGAAAAAATATAACAGAAGACATGCCAAAACTACAAAACACTGCTGAGAATTCAAGAGGGCTTAAACAGAGATAAACCATCCTTATCAACTGGAAGACTCAATACTGTTAAGCTGACAACACTCCTTCAAGTTGAGCTATAGATTCAATGCAATTCCAGTGAAAACCCCATGAATTTTTTTAAACAAATTAAGCTAATTCTAAAATTCATTTGAGAATGCAAAGGACCTAGAATCTCTAAAGCAATCTTGAACAAATTGGAGGGTTTACAGTACCTGACCATGACTTACAAAATGTACCAGTCATCAGAACTGAGGTGCTGGCAGAGGACTGACAAATCAATGGAACAGTAGTGAGCCCAGAAATAGACTCATACTCATACAGTCATTTGATTCTTAACAAAGACACTGAGGCAATCTGTGGTGGCCATGAAAATGTACCATTCATATCTCCTGCTGAGGGAAACATAGTTGACTGATGGTCCCAGCTGCCAGCCTTCTGAGTCTACTACCACATTTATGCTATGACCAAGCTTACCTTATGCTACTCACAGCCAATGAGCACAGCAGGGTCAGTAATACTGGCCCATTCCTTTAACAGGCAACTTTGGCTTGAGGATTCCCCATATGCCTGGCCCAAACTTTCTTATAATAGCGCTGCAGTCTACAACACTTTCCAACCAATCCTCCTTTTTCCCTCCTTTCCAATTGGAAGGTTTTTACATGCTTTCTCTGGTCCCCTCCCTTTTTTTCGTCATAGGCATTCCCTCCAATAATTCTCTTACGCATCTAATCCTTGTCTTGGCATATGCATCTCCAAGGGCCTACACTAATAATACAGGTGGTGGCAGAAGTAGTCTAAAAACATGTGTTAGAATATTGGACTGGCTTCTCTACTATCTGGTGGGCAAAGAGAATGTCATCCTGAGTGGTATGTGGGGCATGGGTAGTCCCTGGCACAAGGCAATGGCCAAATTGCTAAAGGTTTCATCAATGGTAACCTGGAAAAACATACTGGTGAGAATGCCCTTGCATGTGTAATGATTCAGGCATTTGAATGAAATGGGGAAAACAATGCCTACAAGGACAGTAGGGTTTGCTGGTTATTGCTAAGTTGCTATGATGCTCTGCAGAGGGATAATGAGAAAGTGAGAGCTGTTAACAGGCAGTTAAAGTCTAAGTATAAAAGCTTAGTTTGGTAGCTTACGAGACCCTTCTTTCTGGCTATGGAAGAGCAGATACAACTGAGCAGCTGACTGAAGATCTGTTCATCAGAGAGTTCTAGAGACATTTAAATGCTCAGTTGAAGCAGGTGTGCTCTGTTAAGGCCAAGAAAACTTGCATGAGGGCACATGAACAGAGTGGTCATAGTGACAGAAATAAAGGCTATATAATGAGCTCCCATGCTTACCAAGGCCAATATGGCTACTGCTGTCTCTGAATGTCCTGTTAGCTGCCCATCAGATTCTAAAATGTTGTTAGATACACAAGGAGCCAAGAATAATAATCTTGAAGAAAAACAATAAGGTGGACAGGCTTGCTTTCTGGATATTGACACCAGGGTCTCATTGTAAGCTACCAAACTAAGCTTTTATACTAAGGCTGTGACGATTAAAAACTGTGATACTGTTATAAAAATAAAGTCTATAAACAGACATGTATTTGTATCTATACATCAACATTATACAGTTGTATATCAACATAAATAATACATGCATATTTATTTGTTGCCTGTATTTATGTATTCTTGATAAACTGGCCCGGCGGAGCAGTGAGGAAAGAACAATCTTTTCAATAAATGGGCCTGTCTTGACTGGAAAAAAGAAAACCTGAAACTTAACTCCCACCTCACACCACACACAAAGTTAATTCCAGATGGACTATAGAAGTAAATGTGAAAGGTAAAACAACAAAGTCTCCAGAAGACGATATAGGAGAAACATTTAACTTTGGCATAAAAATACAATTCTTAAACAGGACACAAAGATTGGATAATATGGATTATATTAAATTAGTAATTTCAAAGAAAATTAAAATAAGAAATAAGCCACAGAGAGGGAGAAGATATGACAATAAACACATAAAAAGATGTTCAACCTTACTAGTAATCAGAAAAATGAAAATTTAAGTCACACTAAGATATTGCATACTAGAATGCCTAAAATGAAACAGACTAATACCAGAGGGTGACAAGGATGTGGAACAACAGGAATTCTCAGACTGCTGATGGGAGTATAAATTTGTACAACGTTTTTGGAAAACATTTTTGGCATTATCCACTAAAGCTGAAAACACGCTTATTCTATGATCTAGTAATTCCACCTCTAGGTATACACTTAACAGAAATCCCTGCAAAAGAACAAGAAACACATGCAAAAATATTCACAGCAGTATTATTTGTAAGAAGCCCCAAACTGTATACTAAAATATTCATCAACAGTAGAATGGGTAAATTGTGGTATGTTTATACCATGGACTACTATAAAACAATGAAAAGGAACAAAATAGTTACATGTAACAACACGGTTAAATTTCACAAAATTTTAAGAGAAGTCAGACAGTAAAAAGCATGTACCTAAAGATTCACTTTAATTAAAGTCCAAAATAGAGGCAAATTGAACTATAGTATTCAGGAACACATGCTGAGATGGCAAACGTCTAAATACAAGTGATTACCATCGATCAGGATAGTGGCTATCCTTAGGGTTGGAGTTAGGAAAGGGGTGGTGATTAGGAGGGTGCACAAGAGGTGCTTCTGGAGTGATGGCAATATTCTACTTATTGACCTGGATGGTGGTTACACTGTAATAATAGATTACTGAGTTGAAAATTTTATGTACTTTTCTGTATGCATGTTCCATAATACAAAGATTAAACCACCAAGCAAAAGGAATGAATCAATTTTTGAAATCAAGATGAAAAGCCTGGTATTTGGTTAGTAGGCCCTTCTCTTAGAGTTATTTTCTTAATACGTAGTTTACATTGAATTATCCACATTCTTTTGCTGAGACCCTATGCCAGACATTTCTGAGATGGCTGGCTAAGGTAAAAAGTTTATTGCCAAAGAGCTGTAGAAAATTAACCAAACCAAAAATCAAACCTAAAAATATGGCCTACTTTTAATATGCTCTAAAAACCACAATAGAATCGAGCATAATTATTTGTTTTTTGAGTGGAAGGAAATTTCTTTAAAGGAAAAAGGATTCCTGCCCACAGAGTAAATTAGGCAGATAACTCAGACACGAAAGGGACAGACAAAAAGTCAAATCCCTTTGCTGCTTCCTTGTTTCAAATTACATAACTTTCAAGGCAGAATTATCTTTGACAGAATCCTTAGAAGTAAGATTTTTAGATTTAAAAGATAGCGGTATAAAGGATAGCTGAGCATGTTAAAATGGGAATAAGACAGAAATTGTGTAGGTGTTAACATGAAAAAAAGGGGGAACTGCATAATATACCTAAGTAGAAAGAAAACCAAGATGACGTTGAGTCTAGGGGAGTGGAATGAAAAGTCTTAAAAAGATAGGAAGAGTCATCTGCATGATTTGACAATCCAGGAGAGCCTGTGAATGGACTTCATAAAACAAGATCAGACTTGCATTACAGCAAATTACATGTGAAGAACTTCTACATGGGAGTTTAATTGTGGGATTCAGATATTAAGGAGATTGGTCAATCTTCCTAAGAGATAGTCCTTCCACCCCACTCAAACCCCAAACTCTGTGCAAATTCAACTGTTTCTGGCAATTGTCTTCAGACTGCTGAAAAAAATCATACATGGTAAATTGGATCCACTATAAATTCATTGTCAGCAACCTTAACAATGGCTTCAATATTGTGATAATTTCCTATTTCCTTGGAAAGTTCTCCCATTTTTCACAATGACTATTGTTAAGCCATCTCTATTTTTCTTAACATTGTTTACACTCCTCTTATTCCCCAATCACCCTAAGCAGTGTTGTCATCTACTTCAAAGAAAAAATAAATCTCAATTTTTTGGCATCAGACCTTCAATTTAACTACTTATACCATCTTTTTCTCCTTCCTGCATATTGTTTCCTTCCACAAATATAAAATTAATTCCTCCCTCCATCCATGTCAGTGATCCTCTCCCTGCCTAATGTCCCAAACTTTATCATCCATTCTCCCAAACCTGTTCCTCCTCTAATGTTCCACCCAACAGTAAGTCAGCCCTGGAAGTCATCCTTGACTCCTTCCTCTCCAATTACCAAACCTCATATATTCCACATCCTAAATATCTCTTAAATCTATCTCATTATTTCTGTCCTCTGCCACCATTATAACTATCATCTGTCCACCCATTCTAACAGCCTGAGTGGTCTCTTGACCTCCAAGCTGACTTCTCTCTAATCCATTTACCACTTTGTAGCCATCAGCTATCTTTCCAAAATGCTGTACTGGTAACTCACTTCTTCAGTTTTATTGCCCATGGAATAAAATACAAACTCCTTACTATGTTTCCTAAGATCCTCTCATGATTTGCTCCTGCTTATCTTTCTAATGTATTTCCAGCTATTGCATTGCTTGTATGCTCTGCACCAAGCATTTGCTTACATTCACACGCATCTGTTTCCTTTGCCTGGGAGACTCCACACTCACTTCAACATTTATCTGTCTAGGTTGATCTCAAACCTTCAGTGTCATTTCCTTTTAGAGGCCTTTCCTGACTTCCTAGACTAGGACTGTTCTCTTTACTATGAGCTACTTGACAACATTCATTGTTCTTTGTTAATTTATCTGTATACTCAGAAAGTAGGGCTCTGTCTATTCACTGTTGTGGCCCCAATACCCAGCAGTCTCAAAACTCTGCAGGCATCAACAAATGCTGCTGAATAAATGAAAAGAAATATAATAAATATATAATAAAAAGATTAAATAAACCATTAATAATAGGAGATGTGCTCCTTTATCTGGAATGGTATAAACAGTTCCTATAGATTTTCATTAAAATTAGAAGTATAACATTTCATGGTTTGCATAGGTAAGAATGAAATGGATGCTTTAAGTAATATTGGAAGCTGTTACAATGGAAAACATACTGTGACTTAATGGCTTTTGTGTCTTTTATATTGTTTCCAGGCCAGAAAGGAAGATATGGAATTTTAATACTCCTGGAGACACTGGTGTCAGAAAAGTAGTATTGAAAAAGCTAGCTTAAAGGCAGGATAAATAAGAAATCTATCAAAAAGTCTTTGAGTATAACACATACATATACACAAGGATTACATTTATACAGATACTACAAAATATTCAAAATCATTACCACTAAACAAATATACAAAAAAGAAACTATAAATATCTTGAGAAAGATGACTTCAATACATGCTCAGTTATGTTTTTTTTTTCTAAAGGAAAAACACAGCAGCTGGCCTTACAATAATGAGAAAAAGGTATTGATGACTAGCCTTCTAAAAAAAAGTGCCTGAAATGTTCATTCAAGGCTGGTATTCATTCTTTATTCAGAGCCTGGCTGTCAGGCTTGAAAAGCAACAGAGATTACTGATGCATTCTAGGGCCAAATCATGGAGGACATAAATTTGCTCTTAGTACAGCAGTGAATAAAGGGAGGAAAAAACTTATTTGTATTCCAAGGGTCCTATGCATTCTGTTTGGCTTCAGTAAGATTATTTTAATTAATTATAAGCTATATGGCACAACTTGGAAATACCATAATTTGATATTCCATTTCATTAGTTCAACACAGCAAAGCCATCCTTTAAATCCTGATACTGCATGATTAGTATCTTGCATTGGTTTATTTGTACTTTTTTCCTAAGTAGATATTACAGAAATAATGAATTCTAAAAGGAATTTTTGAACTATTTAGGAGCTTTAAATTTATTTTAGGTTTGCTTCAGTTTGGAAAAGTGGTTTTAAAAAAAAGCTGGGGTCAAGATATATGTAGTGGAGTGAAAATGAAAAAATAAACAGCAGTGTTATGTTTGCTAAGTACAAACTTAAAGCTGTGTTTTGAAAGTAATTCATGAGAATTCCCATGAAATTAAAACACATGATCAATTTTGCTGTCTTAAGAAATGACTTCAGAAACACTAATAAGTTTCACATTTTGGTTAGAAGAATCATTCCTATACTTTTCATTTATTAAAATCACACATACAAAGTTTTGATGAAATCAGGATTAGTTTTAAATCAACTATGTTACTGAGATTAGTGGAGAAAGAAATTTTAAACAGGAGCAGTGCCTAGGAAGAAATAATTTTAAGAGGCCTAGTGGACCAAACAAAAAAGAATGTATTTCTGAACCTGTTTATGTGAAGAGATATTGTGAGCTGCGTATTTAAGACAACACCCTTGCTATTGGGCAAATCTATTTGGCAAGCTCAAATAGGAAATAACTGTGATGCAAAATGGTATGAGTATCACTTGAAAAAAGCTTATAATACAAGAATTACAGGAATTCAAAAGGAACTTGAACCCAGGAGGCGGAGCCTGCAGTGAGCCAAGATCATGCCACTGCACTCCAGCCTGGGCGAGACTCTGACCTACTGTCACTCCAGCTCAGAGTGAGACTCTATCTAAAAAAAACAAAGAAGAAATTCAAAAGGAATATGAGCTCCAGTTGTAATTAGAGAAGACTTCATGAAAATACAGATGTGAGATGGTTGTTAAGGGGCAGAGCTTTCTAAAAGTGGAAATAGAGGAAGACGTTTCATGATTTATAGAACACAACCTAAATGAACATTATTATTATCTTTCAATAAATATTTACAACATGAAAATGATTTGGAAGTCATCTCATCTGCCCAGATTGATTATAAGTCATGAAAAGCAGTGGTGATGGTTTAAAATGTCTTATAAATCTGAAGCTTATGACTATCCTTCATTAGGAAATGATACAGAAAAACTCCCTTTTCTCCATAATGATTGCATTTCATCCCAAACACCACTGCTGCTAGGTTATTTCCCTCTCCTCCTGTCTCATTCTCCTGGGAAGGAGAAGGAGGAGAAGGAGAAGGATCAGCATAACAAAGGCAACAGACTGAAAGCTTCGAGGAGGTAGAATAAACACAGAATATGTGAATTAAGGATTAAAAAGCATTCATTGGATTTGATAATATAGAGGTAAATGGGTGATGTCGACCAAAACAAGTGAAGCCAATTGTTTCCCCCGTGGTATACAATGCATTTTTTTTCCTGATCCTATGCTTGTGCATGACCCTGATGAGTAGTAAATCAATTCAACAAGAAGGTTGAATTGTTACCCAGTAACTTTCATTCTTCTTAGGGTATGAAAATTGGCCACTGAATGTTCTGTTCCAAAATTCCCTAAGCAAGTTAAGCTAAATATCTGGATTAAAAGATTTATTTTGATTTTAAAATGGACACTACATATCTAGTTTATTTAGTCTGCAGGCACTTTTTCATCTTCCAAAAATATTCTGAAAAACAAAAAAAGTCTATCATAGGTTACTGAGCATATACACTGCAGGGCTTTACTGATTAACATGTCTACTTCTATTATTAAGAAATCTTCACCAATTTCCTTTTGTAACATCCTTAGCTGCTTCAAAACCAGTACTATTATGTTTTGGTTATCTGGCCCCAAATATATATATATATATATATATTTGAGTTTTATAAAATATATATACTAGTTGCCTCCTTCTGACCATAAGAACACTTAGATAGACTTTAAACTGTGACATATTTTCTTGAGTTACATTTGACAATATACATTTTCATGAGGTTGGAAAGGAACCTCAAATGGCTCTCTAATCTCTTGTTCTTTCTAAGCTACCCAAAAGAGCAAATCAAATCTTTTATTAAAGCTATCAGAAAAATTTTTTTTATGTCCAAACTGAATTGCCACGATAGAACTTGGTTCATTATTCCTATTCTATAAAGATTACAGGTCATTAGTTATCTGCCTAAATAGCCTCCTCCAAATTATCAAGTTACTAAGTGACCTCACATATCAACTATCTATTGACACAATAATGCTGGCAGCTCAAAACTTAGGTGTAAGACAATAAGCATTTATTTTTGCTCATGAATTTTGAATCAGTGGACTGGGCTGGGCTGGACTAGTCTAGGCAAACCTTGTCCAGGCTTGCTTATCTGTCTACCATCAGCAAGCAAGTGAGTTTGGGCTTGGCTGGTCTATGATGGTCTCACGTGAGATACCTCTCCCCCATGAGGTTTCTGATCTTCAGCCAGGCTAGCTTGGGATTATTCTCATGGCAGAGACAGGTTTGAGAGAGGGAGGTAGGGAGATGGAGGGAGAGAAAGCTAAAGCTTGCAAGGTTTCTTGAGACCCAGGCTTAGAACTGGCACAATGTCACTTTTGCTACATGCTATTATTAGCCAAAGCAAGTTTCAGGGACACCCAGATTCAAAGACATGGAACAGAACTCACCTCTCGATGGAAGAACTGGAAATTGTACTGCAAAAGGAGTAGATATAGGCAAGGCTGAAGACCACAGTCACTTTTACAATCAACTTACCCAAACTTCATGGAGTCGTTTCTTCAGATGAAGTAATCTGCTATTAATGGTGCTTCCCCTCCACCCCTAAATCTAAGCTGTGCAAACATTAACTCATTTTATCATCGCAAAATAGAATTTTTCTTTTTCTTTTTTTTTTTTTTCCAGACAGGGTCTCACTCTGCCCAGGCTGGAATGCAGTGGCATGATCTCAGCTCACTGCAGCCTCAACCTCCCCAGGCTCAAGTTATCCTCCCACCCCAGCCTCCCAAGTAGCTGGGACTAAAGGCACACCCCACCACGCCCGGCTAATTTTTGTATTTTTTTTGTAGAGACGGGGTTCTCGCCATGTTGCCTGGGCTGGTCTCAAACTCCCAGGCTCAAGTGATCCACCAGCCTCAGCCTCCCAAAGTGTTAGGATTACAGGCATGAGCCACCATGCCTGGCTGCAAAACATAATTTCAAGAACACTGTTAAACTGAAATTAAGGTATGCTGAAATTAGATGACAAGTTGAGGTTTTAATTTAAAACCACAAGCAGTTGAGAAATACAAAGTTTATGAACTTAGGGGGAAAATGACATAAAAGCTACCTTACACAGTAGACAATATGAAGCTGTGCAATTAAGAGGAAATTATGTAGCCTAAGTGTTTTTCAAATTTTCATTCACTATTTAAAGCCTACCATACAGTATTTGATAAATTATGATAAATCATTTTATTCAAAGAGCAACACTGATGAACTTTTAAAGTGAACCATTTATTAAATCAGACTGTTATTCTTAACAGTTATGTAAGTTACATGTATGTTTAAGTCAGAGTATTTCACATGGAAAAGTTTTTAACTCCTATAGGCAAGCAAAATCATATCACACAATATATAAGTGGGAAGGGGATACTGCTAAACATTCAAATAAGGCAAGTATATAAAAACAATAAAACAATAATGAAAAAATTCAAGCATTCCTTTAAGAGAATTCAACACTACAAGCTAAATGTACTTTCTGAGTGTATTCGTATAATCAAGGCAGTGTTTCTTCTTTTAAAACATCAGGAAATGGAATAAGGCTCATTAGTAGATACAGCTGCCCTCAAGATTTCAATTTCAGTTGCTTTCTTTAAATTAAAATTCACAAAGTACACAATTAAGATATATCAAAAAACTGAATCTGCTACTCTAACAACAGCTGTCCATGCTTAATACTTAGTGGTTTATTTGACCAAATTAGTCTTTTCAGGGGGAAAAAAAAGATAAGCCACTGTAAAACATTTAGTTTGAAATGTATGCTAATATTTTCCTTAGAAATCAAAAGTTATGGAGGAAAACGGTCATTTATTATAAGGAAAAGAAAGCAAAACACTAGAATGACCAAACATTTTCAAGGAACAAGCACCACAAAGGACATCTGCATTCAGTTTTGTAATATTTATCAATGCATTTTTCTTACTCCAACCAATCTACTTCATCAAATTCTGAATCATCTTCCGAATCACTATATTCAACAGCAATACGGCGAGACAGGATGGTGGCAACATCGTTTTCAATGCGTTCATGCTTAGCTTCCTGTTCACGCTGCTCTTCTACTTTGCGTAGCTGAATACCTGATACAGTGAATCCAAACCATTCATTTAAATCAAAATACGAGATACTAGATATTATTAATATTTCTGGAATAAAATCAAATACACATGAGAAATACTTATAGGAAAATAAAAAGATCAGAAAAGAATGTGAAGAAATCATACTGAGAGAGGCATTAAATCTTTATGTTATCTGTGTTATTAGTTGGTAAAACTTACCAGATATCCCAGTAGGTATCTACAGTTTATTTATCCATCATGGTCTACTATACCTCCCTGCTCACCACCCCCTAAAAAATTAATGAGGTGGTACATTTCTTCTATCACCTCAATGGTCAAATAAATTAAACATTGTTGAATATATTTTCTGTGGCTTCATTATCCATTGTATTTGAGGGAAAGGCACTATTATTCATTCTATATGCTCAGTGCCTGGCCTATAGTCATTGCTTAGGAAATAATGACAATAAATGAATGAATATGAGAAGTCTTTCCTTTGTTACTAAGGGAGGAAACTCACTCCTCTAAAGGCATCTGGTAGAGCAAGTGTCATGGATACCCAAAATGAACAGCCTTAACATTGAAGAAAATACCATTTTTAAAGGAGTTAATATACACATTAAGCATAATATAAAGGGTTTTAATTAAATGTTCTATAACATTTAAGTCTGATATATTAAATTTCTCATTCACTCAATAAAAATTTTAAGTATACCTACAAAGCATGAAAATAAAATGGTCAAATGTGATATATTTTCTGGAAAATAATTTTAAATATAAGTTGGATATAGCTTTACTTTCTAAAGGCCATTTGTACACAAACATGATCACCTAAAATTTTATAGATAAGGAACACATTTTTGTCTTAAATATTTAGAAAGTTTCCAATGCTACTATAGCAATGCTTTTCATGGAGCTGAGAAAATTACCTTTTCGTATTGCTTCCAGTAGCACACTCCTGGCATCGCTGATTACAGGTAGGGTTGATGGATGGCGCTTTGGCTCCGAAGCAGGTATAACTTGTGATGGAGGAGATGGAGGCATTAATGGAACATGGGGACCTGGGGCAGTAGATGGAGTTGGATGTAGCCCAGAGGGAGGATGAGCAAGAGCTGTAACTGTGACAGGTGATGATGGTCGAATGCCAGGTGGAGGCAGAGGAGGCGGTGGTGGGGGTGGAGGCAGCCCCTGAACTTCACCTTGTGGGAGTGGATGAACTGGTACAGTCTCACATACTGGGGCAGCTCTAGCTACTGGTGGAGAGGGCTGTACTAGAGGAGGTGCAATTGGAGGAGGAGCTGGGTGAAGAACTCCAGGGGCAATCTGAAGAGGAGCTGGAGGTGGTGGTACTGCTGGAGCTTGCAAAGCAGTGGCTGGAGGTGGAGGTGGGGGAGGTACTGGAGGGGGAGGAGTTGAAGTCATTGAAGCTCTTAATGAGGAAGTTGACAAGGCAGATGGAAGAGGTGGTGGAGGAGGTGGGGGAGTGGGGCTCACAAACACAGGTGTTCTGCCTGTAGCTGGTGACTGAGGGCGATTTTCTATCAAACCTGTAGCAGAACTGAAATGACAAAGAGATTCTAGCAAGTTATTAAAAGAGAAAAGCCTAAAGAGAAAATCTAACCACACAAACTATAAACAACTATCAGTAATTATATCAAAATAGATCCATTAACATGCTCCTATAGAAATTTAACATCTTCAACAGTATTTAGAAAAAAAAAAGAACTAAAAGCACATCAATAAAAAAATTAATGAGTGGTGCTTTGGTTTGTAATAGTCTAAATAGTCTCATTCTCTCATGCAACTTTGGCATCCACTCAGATATTTTATGCTTACTTTAATAAATAAAATGCTCAATTCTATACTGACAGGAGTCTCTGTAATGACTCAACATTGATCATAATGCAATTTTGTAGCAATACATGTGGCCAATACAATGCTATATTTATACTGAAACTATTAAGTCTCATCATATAATATTTCAGTTAAATCAATGACAGCTAATTACAAACCACAAAAAGAAATTTACAGCTCTCTCTTTTCCTGAGGATGGAACACCAAATGAGTCAGTGATAGAAAATTGGATTTTTAACTGAAAATTGTAAAGCTGATCTCTGTATCTCTATTAGAAAATTTCCCTAATATTTCTCTATTAGAAATTTATCATTTGGATAATAACTGACAAGATTAAACTTCAAAATAGCTTTACTGAAAGATTATTATAAGCAACTGCCAATCCTCTCTGAAATTCTTTAAGTATTTTCCTTAATACCAAATTAGTATTAATAATCACATCTTTGGTTCCCATTTCTTAGACTGTTACCCACATTCCAAAAAATCCTTAATTTTTCTTAATACACTGCACATGATATGCTTGATAACAACACTATAATAAAATGAAACAGGCTTTAATCTTTAAATTCTTATTAGCTAAATTTTCCTAGGAGAGTGTGTCAGCTCTAACCAGAAGATTACAAATAATGTCCCACAGACCAAATCTGACCTGCTCCCTGTTTTTATAAATAGAGTTTATTTCAACACAGACACATTCATTTGTTTATGTATAGTCTATGGTGGCTTTCATGCAACAATGGCAGAATTGAGTACTTGTGACAAAAACTGTAAGGCCCGAAAGCCAAAAATACTTACTATATCGTCCTTGAAAGAAAAAGCTTACTGACTCCTAAGATAAAACATCATATGCTTGTTCCAACATACCTGATACAGGTGGGTATCGGTTTTGCATCTCCTGCTCCATGCATTGGTGGAGGCGGAGGTGGTTCATGTGGTCTGACTAATACCCTTTCCTCAGCTCTAGTCAGAAGCTCACTCATCTGACTAAATGGCAAGGCAGAAAGTGAGTAAGATCCATCCATATGATCCACGTATGTCTGAGGTCTAAAAGAAATATATAGTATCAGTGAATTATTCTTGAATTATTGGGAGGAAAGGGTTCTACATGAGATATTAAATATTTAAAGTTTATCCTTTCAATGCCAATATTTTAACTATTTTTAAGAAACTTTCAGAAATGTATTATATTAATCCTGCTTTTAAAACAAAGAATGCTGCTCACAATATAACCCTTACTTGTTGATTTAGAGATCTACTATGATGACCATCAGTTATTTTATTATTTTATAACAGAATACTAATTCAACTCACAGGATGAAAAGCATTACGTACATAATTTAATAAACAAGAAAATAATTAACTTTTAGCAAATTGTGTGGAAAGCTATCTGCCTCTATTTAGTTCTTTACAAGAAGATGCCAATGACAGAAAGGTAGAATAGGAAAATGAGTTTTCTACTACTAGTATATCTCGGTGTGCTCTTAAACTTAAATGACTTCTAAAAGTCTTGCACCAGAGAGAAAGGCCTCCCAGATACTAGCAGCACAGAGGTGGCTAGCTATATTGTTTCTGTCCTTCTGCTGTTTTCAAAGGTGCAAGGGTACTCAGAAAATAGCTGAGTAACATAGCAACATGTGACTTAGATGTAAGCAAAATTTTAGATAACTCGAACATGTTAAGATTTATAAATATTTGCTAGTACATTTTTGGGACAAAGTTGGATTTAACAGATGTGCACACAGCAAGTCAGAAATTATTGTATTTAGTGAGTCAGATAAGTACCTTAATTACTCAACTGTAGTAGAAATAAATGTCTAAAGTTTATTAATTTTTTAATGTCAATTCTTTCAGTAATACAGATAAATAGTATCTCTCAGATGTATATTTCTCCTAAAATAGGTCAAGATGTTGCACACTTATGGCCCAATCATTTATATGTATATTACTTAAAAGAAAACCTTAAGCTCTTTTCCATTAAAAAATCATATGACTAGGCTGGGCACAGTGGCTCACACATGCAATCCCAGCACTTTGGGAGGCTGAGACAGGCAGATCACTTGAGGTCATGAATTCAAGATCGGCCCGGCCAACATGGTGAGACCCCATCTCTACTAAAAATACAAAAATTAGCTGGGCGTGGTGACGTGTGCCTGTAATCCCAGCTACTTGGGAGGCTGAGGTGGGAGAATCGCTTGAACCCAGGAGGCAGAGGTTGCAGTGAGCTGAGAGCACACCACTGCACTCCACCCTGGGCGATAGAGCAAGATTCTGTCTCAAAACAAACAAACAAACAAACAAACAAACAAACAAACAAACAAACGTATGACTATACCCAAATAAATGTCTTCGTAGACAGACGCCAGTTTAATGTGTTTGCTGGTAGTATGTTATTTAGTTAGGGCCCCTGGCCACTAAGAAAGGAAAAAATCTTTTCTACAAAAGGGATCAATACTTTTGTTTGAAAGTCCTAATATATCTGAGGTGGGCAATGTGGCAAAGAAAGGAAGTCAGGGGAAAGTAAAAGGAACAAAACAGAACCCCTTCTTCACTCCTATTTTATATGCAATAAATCAACAGTATTTCAAAAAAAACCCCAGACCCTAAACTTTTATTACAAAATTCTAGCAGACTGTGCCTGAAATATCGAGAGGCTATTGAGACATCACACTAAAGCTAAAACCCTAAAGATCAGCCACTCCAACCACTTCTTTCTAAGATGACAAAACTAAGGTCCAGGTATGAAAGTGACCTGCTCAAGGCCTGACTTTAGTAGGCTCACAGTGGTCAGGATTTTGAAATAATCTCTATATTTATAACAGGGTCTGCCTGTTCAACAGTTTAGGACTCAAGACTTAGAAGTACAGATACTACAAATAAAGCCAATGTTTTATCATTAAAAAAAAAAAACAAAAGTAAAGAAACCTTGTTTCAAAATGAGAGGCTGGGCCATTAGCAACTTCAATATGCTTATGTAAGAGATTAGCATCATCTTCAGCCAGCTCTGGACCTTGGGCCAGCTTCTGCCATTCTCGCCGCCTGTCATGAGGTGCTCTTGGCACTTTTTCTGGTTCATGAGGACGATCTAGATTTTTCTGCTATAACAGATGTATTGAAACAAAGTCAAATGCTTAAGCGCTAATTTTTAAAAAAGAGGTTATAACAATCAAATTAAACTCTAACATCAACACTGAAAAAGACAATGTCATCATAATATAGTAAAAGTAACACAGAAATGGTTTACTTGTACATTCAGTTAAATCTTAGCCAGTCTGCTGTAATCCCAGTTTCCTGCCATGTTTTGTTTAACCCCTAATTTGAACTGATGCACCAGACACAAAACAGTATGCCTAAAGAATACAATTTGAGGTCAGAAAGTCTTTCAGATGAAAAAAGACTCATGAACCCTTGCTCCACAGGCATTAGTTTGAAATTTCTACGATGAATGGCATTGTCTGCCTCTAATCAAAACGTAACAATTTACTAAGGTTATGTTATCTGGGAAGTAACTGATTAGCTAGCCAACACATTAGAAAAAAATCCAATTATCTAATTAACCGATAATAACTATATCACTCAACAGAAAACATTGTCTTTAAACAATAAAACAAAAAGTGATTCAAAACTGGGGGAGAAAGTACAGAAAGGGCTAGAGTAAGTGTTAACAAATTCAAACGCCCAAAGCGGCCAAGCGGATAACATACATGAATGAAGCCAGTCGGGTGTAAGATGGGGCATGAGGTGAGCTAGACAGATATGTCCATCTCAGGCACTCTAGTTCCAAAATTTAAAAACTTCTGTGTTTGGCAAACAAAACACTCCCTACAGGCATAATCTGGCTTGCCAGTCACCAGTTTGCAAATGTTAGCTAGAACACTGGGTTACCATCTAGCAAAGAAGACAATACAATGGCATTATACAGGGATTAGGGAAAGCAGAGATAGCTACAGGAGAACCAGAGAGATGATAAAGACAGAATTTGCCTCCTTCATAATTCAACCTAAATCTAACTTTGCTTCATCCTTCTGTGTTTTCAGTTATCATTAACATGAAATATAAAGCAGATACAAGTGAATTTTATTAGAAAGTGGAAAATGACAATAACAGAAATTTCATGTGAATATAATAACCTCTCCAAAACATTTAGGAGAGAAATGTTTAGGATGTGCTCTGTAGCAACAAAATACTAGCTTAATCTACGTTACCAATATCTGTACAAGATTCCATTGCTCCTTACCAAAATGTTCCTCTCTTCCTTGGTACACCTAACTCCTATCTGTTCTTCAAGATTCATTATAAGCTTTGTGGGAAGGGTTTACCCTGCCTGCTAGCTAAAGCAGATGCTATTTTGTGTTATCTAAACCCTTTATGCATACCTCTGCTATGGCACTTATTATGCCATACTCTAATAATCTAACTGCTCATCTGCTCCCCATCAGACTGTGTTCTTTCTGTGGAGTTATAAAGACTTCAGTATTTAACTATATGGACCCAATAAAATAAAACTGTCAAAATATAAGATTAATGAAGTTCAATATATGCAACAAAACACAAATATACAAAAATTAACCTCAATTTTTTAATCTCTTGTAATACCTTCTGCTTCCTCTTTTCCTTCCTCTTATCCTCTGTATCTTGCAACATTTTTTCTTTCCATAGATCAAAGAAATATGAAGGATTGGTATAAAACTTCAGACCTTCTTTACCATCATCTCTGAAATATAAAATATCAATTAAAACACACATTAGTAAGACTTAGGCAATCAGAATAGAAATAATTTCACTAAAATGTTTATCCTCTTACATTAATAAAATACAGCATGTTAAAATAGTGCCAAAATAAAACTGAATATTGCACCAATAGAAAATTTCTCACAAATATGAGGAAACAAAGAAAAGTGGTAAAGCAGATGCTTTTCCAAGTTAGTACTAACAATTTAAAGTATAGCTGGGCAATTTTCATCCCTAATTTCTGCTGAATCCCAAATTTTCTAAAAAGTCCTTTGGGCAATTCCAATAATTACAAATAGCTCTGCCAAAGATAAAAGCCTGAAAAGACAGTAACATCATCTAGAAGACAGAAATTTTGCAGTTTCTGCCAATACTATGATTTATTTATTATCTTACTAAATCCAAAAGATATCACGTAATAGTCATTCTAACAGTCACATTTATATCTAATTATCTGCACACTGACTTACAATTTCAAATAACTCTGTGAATACTATTTTATTCAGGTTGTGTTGTACATCTTAAATTACCCATTTAACAAACCATGTGAAAGAACTTCAAAGAAAGGCTAAATAATTCCAGATTTTATTCTAAGTGGTAAAAAGCATTTTAAAAAGGTACTACCTATTCATTATGTAAGAAGTTAATGTATACAAATCAAATCAAGAGTAGACGAAACAGGCCGGGCGCAGTGGCTCACGCCTGTAATCCCAGCACTTTGAGAGGCCAAGGCGGGTGGATCACGAGGTCAGATCGAGACCATCCTGGCTAACACAGTGAAACCCCATCTCTACTAAAAATATAAAAATTTAGCCGGGCTTGGTGGCAGGCGCCTGTAGTCCCAGCTACTCGGTAGGCTGAGGCAGGAAAATGACATGAACCTGGGAGGCAGAGCTTGCAGTAAGCCTGGGTGACAAAGTGAGACTCCGCCTCAAAAAAAAAAAAAAAAGAGTAGACAAAACAAGCAAAAATTATAATGTTTATTTTGTTAGTAGGACAGAATTTTGAGCTTTTTCCATTTGATTAAAAATTAAATTAAAAGGACAATAATAACTCCTTATCTCTTTACATTAATAAGTTTACCAGTGGCTTTTCTTAACTTGTAAAAACAACTCTTTTAAATAGGTCTTGTCTTTTGTATGCCACAATCTTAAGAATTCATCCAGTGAATAAAAGCAAAGGTTTTCCAAAGGTGGTGGACAGAGAGGGTTCTCTGTGTTGGCTAGAACCCCAACGAAATAAAGAATGTTTGGGGATTTAGCATTTCAATCTGAAGTCTGAGATAAATAATAGGGCTACTATTTATTAACCTACCTACCTATAAGGAGTGAGTATATTGAGAGGTGGAGGCTGTTCACAAACATCGTACGTCTCCTGTAGTGGAATAGGCAAAGTCTTGCGATCGAAAAGCTGCTGGTCTTGAATTGTAGAACTTCGGAAAGCTTTCCTCATTGTTATATCTTGCAAAGACACTAAAACAAAAATCAAGAATTCATTTTATTTTATTTTACTAAGATGATTTAACATAAGGGCAAATTCACATACTTTATTTGTCTAAAAGTCAGCATGGCTCAAGAGGTTGTGACCTTAGTGGCTTATGAATCAGAAACCATATTTTAAATGTTCTATCATTATATTTACCCATATCATTCTGTGCCTAATTTTCCCATATCATTCTGTGCCTAATTTTCCCAATCAGATAGGTTTTAATTAACCTTTGATTTTGAAGGCTCAGAGGGCCCTAATGACACCTGAAACATATCTACATTTCAACCAAATATACCTTTTTCTTTCTTCTACCTGCCATCATGGGCCCCCACCAACTTAGGTTCTCTTCTCCTATAATCTTCTTTTCCATCTCCCTTTATTCCTTTTGTTAGCGTACACCAGTAACTCTGAAAGGAATTACTTATTAGTGGCATTGTGGGCTAAACACGCTGTTAACCTCTATGCTACATATACTATAAATATTGTATGTGTACTCTCAAGTTAAAACAAACTTTACTGTAAAGTAAATACTTTTAAGTATTAGGTGATCTATATTATTCTCTTTTTCACTTATCTTTTATCTGTACTATAAGGATTTCTACCTAACTATAAGCTCTTGAAGACTCAGACTATCTTGTACATTAGTATTCCCAGTCACTAGCACAGCCCCATCACATACATGATTTAAAAACAACTTCATTTATTTTGAACTGTGCAGCATGTTAAAATAAAAAATATACAAAAATGCTGCATTCTTAATTCTTACAGTGATATCCCGATATTAAAAAATAAGGTAATTTCTTGATATTTAATATGGCCTTAAGTATACAGACAAATGCCCTGTAACATAGCAAGGTCAGTATAACAATCCTAACAATTCTTTTTTTTTTTTTTTTTGAGACAGAGTCTCGCTGTGTCACCCAGGCTGGAGTGCAGTGGCACGATCTCGGCTCACTGCAACCTCTTCCTCCCGGGTTCAAGCAATTCTCCTGCCTCAGCTTCCCAAGTAGCTGGGACTACAGGCACCTGCCACCATGGCCGACTAATTTTTTTTTTTTTTAAATTTTTAGTAGAGATGAGGTTTCACTATGTTGGCCAGGCTGGTCTTGAACTCCTGACCTCATGATCTGCCCACCTCAGCCTCCCAAAGTGATGGGATTACAGGTGTGAGCCACCACGTCCAGCCAACAATTCTTAAGTTATCCTTCTCCTTAAAATAATATTCCTGTCATCCCCTCAAGTAAATTCACTCAACATGAACATGGGACCAATGGCACAGAAGGTACAATAGGCTGGGTCTGCAATGGTGGCACCATAATTGCATTTCTAGCAATTCCACTGCTGCATGACCTGTAACACACTTATAAATACTAAAATAAAATTCAGAGAAGCAAAAAGTTTTTCCCCACTATCACTAAAAAGTGGCACTGGAGATACAGTATTTAATGAGTACATACTATATGTGCTAGATGGTTTCACTAAATTTCATTTCATTTAATCTTTACAATTCAGTAAGACAGGAATTATTACTCCATTGTGAAATATAAGAAAGCTAAGGCTAGGAAATAGTATATAACTGACCTGAGGTTAAACAGTTAATAAACAGCAGAGCCAGAACAGAAAAGTCAGATCTGTCTACCTTTGAGGCTAATCTTTTTGCCACAATACCACACGCTGTTCTCAGGCTCCTGCCAGAAGTGGATTGTGTTTTCTGCAGTCAAAGTGGATCAATTCTTGCCACTCTCCTGCCCCACTTATTAATCAATAAGTATGTAATTAAGATGAAACCTAGTGTTTAATCTCGCCAAACTTCCTTGGTAAAGGATGTAAGAAACATGTAAACTAATAAGCATGATGTACTTTTCTATCTTCAACTCCTCTCATTTATCGTTTGTCTTATTATTAACAGACTATTGTGGTGAAGCTCCTTCCACTTGCCAACAATAACATCTGATATTAATAAAATAGAATTATAAAGCAATAAATTAGCATAATGCTTATAAACATAATTGACTTAAATATAATTGTACAAGTCTTTGTTTAAAATTCATTTAAAAAATATTTTCAAAATTGATAGTTTTTAGTTACTACAAAACGGTTAAAAAAACTGATACCACACTGTGCTATTTAGTACTGTACACATGATGTTTTTTTTTTTAATTCCCACTGAATTAAAAAACCTAGGTTAAATAACTGAAAACTCCTTCAATACAACCTCTCCAAAACAATTTCAAATTAAGTAGTTCAGCTTTTAGATTCTGAATTCTTCCCCCACTGCTCCACAAAATTTTAAAGGAAACTAGGTATAATTCTGACAGTATAGCTGTTGACATATTAAAATTTGTTTTTTAACACAAACATCTTAATTTATTTACTGTTATCTGTATTTTCACTTTCAAGTTTAATGGTGGCTCTAAGACATTTGTTAAAATGTAACAATATTTTGAAACTAAATGTTGATTTTTATTTCTGTTACATATGAGAACTGCCTGTGTATTTCTCTATTATTTGATGGCATAAATTTATATTTAAGTGATAAACAGTTGAGTTATCTGAAAAACAAATTTTGGCTATAAATTATGTATTTGAAAGCATGACCATAAAATATTTTTTCACCACTAACAATGATTTTATTTCAAGAATTCCATGAGGTGTAATTAATGTATTGATACATGCACATGTTTCAAAGGATACCACCAAGAAAGACAACCTAAAGAATGGGAGAAAATATTTGCAAATCATATATTTGATAAAGGATTTAGATCCAGAATATACACAGAATTCCAACAAGTCAAAAATAAAAACACGAATAATACAAATTATAAATGGGCTAAGGAACTAAATAGACATTTCTCCAAAGGAGATATTCAAATGGCCTGTAAGCACATGAAAACATACTCAACATCATTAGCCATCAGGGAGATATAAATACATGTTATATGAATGAACCTTGAAAACATTATGCTAAAAGAAGCCAGTCACAAAAGACCACATACTGTACTATTCATTCATATGAAATATCCATACAGACAGATCCATACAGACAAATCCATACAGGCAAATCCATACAGACAGAAAGATCAGTGATTGCTAGGGGTTGAGCTGAAGGGGAAACAGAGTGACTGCTAATGAGTACAGGGCTTCTTTCTGGAGTGATACAAATACTCTAAAATTGATTGTGGTGACGGTTGCATAACTTGAATATACTAAAAAACACTGAATTGTACACTTCAACTTTAAATGGGTGAACTGCAAGGTATACGTAGGTTGTGAAATATATCTTAATAAAGCTATTTTTTAAGTATTATTTCCTTTTCTTCTTGTATCCAGAGCTCTGAGTTTACATTTTACAAGTGGTACAAATCTAGTATGCCAAGTATTTGCCTCTCCTTATTTACACATTGGATTATTTCAAAAGTAGCTGGTTCCATCACTAAGACATCTATCATTACATTATATTTTTGTTCTTTCCACTGACATCCTTTAGTATTTTTATTGTTAAAGTTTAGATCTATTATATAATTTGCATTTATACTAAAAATTAGATCTATTATATAATTTGTGTTTATACTATTTAATGCAACAAAAATATTTTGAAGAGAGTGTAAGAAATTCCATTAAACAATTCTCTGTGGTAGGTAAGTGCAAATTATGTTCTTAGTATTGCATTTCTTTTTGTGAAACAAACAAAAAGATGCATTTGGGAAACATTGGCATTCAATGTATTCTATCAAGGCATAAAACATGATTTTACCACTGAAGTTTCTACAATTATTTTAGCCTATCTGATTATTCCTGATTTAATATCTTGGTATAGAATGTTTACACCCTACATACTGGCAATTTGTTTTTGAAATGTTCATTTAAAGTAGGAAGTTGCATTCAGTTAAATAACTAACAAGACTTTAGCAATATGCACATACAAAAGCATATTAAAAGCAGTTACATGGCCAGGTGTAGTGGCTCATGCCTATAATCCCAACACTTTGGGAGGCCAAGGTGGGCAGATCACAAGGTCAGGAGTTCGAGACCAGCCGGACCAACATGGTGAAACCCCATCTCTACCAAAAATAAAAAAATTAGCCAGGCGTGGTGGCAGACACCTGTAATCCCAGCTACTCAGGAGGCTGAGGCAGGAGAATTGCTTGAACCTGGGAGGTGGAGGTTGCAGTGAGCCGAGATTGCGCCACTGCGCTCCAGCCTAGTGACAGAGTGTCTGTCTCAAAAAAAAAAAAAAAAAAAAAACCAGTTACATTCTTGTAGAATCAACCTAAAGATTTCAGGTAATTTTCTAATAATTTTTATTTCTAAGACAAAAGTATACAAATAAATTATAAGGGAGAAATGAAAAGAGAAAGATAATGAAGAGAATGGAGGAAAATGTCTGGTTAAAATGACTTCTTTATGCAAAAAAATTAGGAGCTGTTTAGTGTACAAAAAGAAGAGATTTAAAACAGAGTAGAAAAGAAAAGCCAGGAGAATCATACTGATGGCATTTTTAGATAATTCACTGATTTATTACAATATGTACACCAAAGGACATGGGTATGATCTGTAATAAATTCATGATTAATACTGTTAAGTATATCATTCATCTCATCTAACTTAAAATATATACGTAGAAGAAAATACAATATTAATAAGCTTACATTCTTCTTCCTTTGGATCAAGCTGTGTAACACTAACAGATAAACGGTCCACACGTTCTTGCAATGAATTGACTCTGAAGGAAAAACTATGTGCTTCATTGAATAATTCTCCAAATATATCTTCAGCATATTTACCTAAGCAAAAATGACACATATATCATAAAATTTAACATCCAGAGCACTGAGTTTTTATCTTTGCAAGCAGTAGAAATCTAGCATGATATTTGCCTCAGATACTTTGTGATCAGAGATAAATAATGAACAATGTAATATTACAACTGGTGACCTGTTGAATTTGGAATTTATTTGGAATTACAGTTGACCCTTGAACAAAATCGTTTAACTGTAATAGTCCACTTACATGTGGATTTTTTTCAATAAATACATTGAAAATTTTGGAGATTTGAGACAATTTGAAAAAACTTGCAGATGAACCACATAGCCTAAAAATACTAAAAATTTTAAAGTATATTTTAAAGATATGAATGCATAAAATCTATGTAAATACTAGACTATTTTATCATTTACTACCACAAAATATACAGAAATCTATTATAAAAAGTTAAAATTTATCAAAATTTACACACAAAACAAAAACATACATAGTGCCATTCACAGTCAAGAGAAATATAAAGAAATGGAAAGATGTATTAGGTTGGTGCAAATGTAATTGCAGTTTTTGCCAACCTAATAGTACTAAATCATAACAATAAATTTAAGTGTAATACTGTATTACTGTAACAATTTTATAGCCACCCTCTGTTGATATTGCAGTTAGCTCTAGTGTTGTTACTATCCACTTAAAATGCTGTTTGAGCAGTTCTCTCCACTAAATTGCATATAAGAGTAGGAAGTAATCTTTCATGGTTCTTGTGTATTTTCCATCATGTTTTATGCAATACTGTAAACCTTGAATACATTGTGAGACTCATTCAAAGTGCCACCAGTGATGCTGGAAGTACTCTCAAGTACAAGAAAGTCATAACACTACAAGATAAAGTTGAATTGCTTGATATGAACCACAGATTGAGGTCTACAGCTGTGGTTGCTTAGCATTTCAAGATAAATGAATCAAACTTAAGGGCAATTATAAAAAAAGAAAAGGAAAATCATGAAGCCATTGCTGCAGATACACCAGCAGACACAAAAACCTTGTACTTTTTGCGAATACCTTTTAATCTTGTATCAAAATGCAATTTTTGTGGGTGCATGGCTGTTACAAGAAAGCATACATACAGACTCTAACATGATTTGAGAAAAAGTGAAGTCCATATATGACAACTTAAAGCAAAAGGAAGGCAAAGGATCTAAACCTGGAAAATTTAATGGCAGTAAAGGATGGTTTGATACTTTCAGGAAGAGGTTTGGCCTCAAAAATGTCACAAGAGAAGCTGCAGCTTTTGTCAGCAAAGAGGCAGCAGATGAGTTCCCAGATGCCATTAAGAAAATAATTAGTTTCCATGTATGCTGCTTGAAAAAAAAAATAATAATTGGCCAGGCATGACAGTCTGTAATCCTAGCACTTTGAAAGGCTGAGGTAGGCAGACTGCTTGAGCTCAGGAGTTCGAGACCAGCCTGAACAACATGGTGAAACCCCGTCTCAACCAAAAATACAGAAATTAGCTGGGCATGATGGTATGTGCCTGTAGTCCCAGCTACTTGGGGAGGTGAGGCAGGAGGATCACTTGAGCCTAGGAGGTCGAGGCTATTGTGAGTCGTGACCATGCCACTGTACTCCAGCCCAGCCTGGGTGACAAAGTGAGACCTTCTCTCTCTCTCTCAAAGAAAAAAAAAAAAAAACAGAAAAAAGAAAAAAATTGAGTAGAAACAATATCTGCCTGAACAGAGTTTTAATGCAGATGAGAGTGTCCTATTCCAGAAAAAAAAAAAACTGCTACAGAGGACATTTATTAGTAAGAAAAAGTGAACACCAGGATTTAAGGCAGGAAGGGACACGCTAACTCTATTGTTTTGTGCAAATGCAGTCGGGTTTATCATCAGAACTGCCCTTATCTATAAAGCTGCTAACCTCAAACCTTGAAGGAAAAAGAAGGCCAAAAGAAGAAGGCAAGACAACAAGAAGGCATGGACAATGAGAATCCTTTTTCTGGATTGGTCCCATTGACGCTTTGTCCCTGAAGTCAGGAAGTACCTTGCCAGTAAGGGAATGTCTTTTAAAATTCTTGTGATAACTGTACAACATCTCTGGCCACTCAGAACCCCATTAGTTTCACACTGAAGGTGTCAAAGTGGTCCACTTGCCCGCAAACATGACAGCTCTAATTCAGGCTCTAGATCAGGGGTTCATAAGGACATTTAAGACTCATTACACATGGTATTCTATGGAAGACTGTCAACACTATGGAAGAGAATCCCAACAGAGAACATCATGAAAGTTTGGAGGGATTATACCATCAAAGATGCCATAGTTATTACTGAAAAAGCCAAGAAAACCATCAAGCTCAAGACAACAAATTCATAAAATTTGAGAAAACGGTGTCCAGATGTTTTGCATGACCTCACAGGGTTTGTAACAGTGCCAGTCAAGGAAATAATGAAATAGACAGTGGATACAGAAAAAAGGGTGGCGATGAAGCGTGGCAAGGTATGGATCTTGGAGAAATTCAAGACCCAATTAGACAGCACACCAGAGGAATTAACAGAAGATGACTTGATGGAGAAGAGTGCCTCCAAACCAGTACCAGACAATGAGAAAGAAGACATAGAAGAGGGGGTCACTTCCAAGACAGCTGAATAGGAACAGCTCCGGTCTGCAGCTCCCAGCGAAACTGATGCAGAAGACGGGTGATTTCTGCATTTCCAACTGAGGTACCTGGTTCATCTCATTGGGACTGGTTGGACAGCGGGTGCAGCCCACAGAGGGCAAGCTGAAGCAGGGCGAGGCGTTGCCTCACCCAGGAAGTACAAGGGGTCAGGGGATTTCCCTTTCCTAGCCAAGGGAAGCTGTGACAGACTCTACCTGGAGAAACAGTACACTCCTGATCAAATACTATATGCTTTTCCCACAGTCTTAGCAACCGGCAGACCAGGAGATACCCTCCCATGCCTGGCTCGGCGGGTCCCACGCCCACAGAGCATTGCTCACTGCTAGTGCGGCAGTCTGAGATCAACCTGTGACGCTGCAGCTTGACGGGGGAGGGGCGTCCACCATTGCTGAGGCTTGAGTAGCTCAAAGTAAACAAAGAGGCCGGTAAGCTTGAACTGCTCAGTAAGGTCTATTCCCTCTATAAATTCCACCTCTTGGGGAAGGACGTAGTAGAACAAAAAGCAGCAGACAGCTTCTGCAGACTTACACATCCTTGTCTGACAGCTCTGAAGAGAGCAGTGGTTCTCTCAGCACAGCGTCTGAACTCCGAGAACGGACAGACTGCCTCCTCAAGTGGGTCCCTGACCCCCGTGTAGCCTGACTGGGGAACACCTCCCAGTAGGGGCCAACAGACACCTCAAACAGGTGGGTGCCCCTCTGGGATGAAGCTTCCAGAGGAAGGATCAGGCAGCAATATTTGCTGTTCTGCAGCCTCTGGTGGTGATACCCAGGCAAACAGGGTCTGGAGTGGACCTCAAGCAAACTCCAACAGACCTGTAGCTGAGGGGTCTGAATGTTAGAAGGAAAACTAACAAACAGAAGGGACATCCACACCAAAACCCCCTCTGTAGGTCACCAACATCCAAGACCAAAGGTAGATAAAACCACAAAGATGGGGAGAAACCAGAGCAGAAAAGCTGAAAATTCGGAAAAAAAAAAACAAAGCGCCTCTTCTCGTCCAAAGGATTGCAGCTCCTTGCCAGCAAGGGAAAAAAACTGGATGGAAAATGAGTTTGATGAGTTGATAGAAGTAGGCTTCACAAGGTTGGTAACAACAAACTTCTCTGAGCTAAAGGAGCATGTTCTAACCAATTGCAAGGAAGCTAAAAACCTTGAAAAAAGCTTAGATAAATGGCTAACTAGAATAAAATGTAGAGAAGACCTTAAATGACCTGATGGAGCTGAAAACCATGGCACAAAAACTTTGTGACGCATGCACAAGCTTCAATAGCTGATTTGATCAAGTGGAAGAAAGAATATCAGTGATTGAAGATCAAATTAATGAAATAAAACGAGAAGAAAAGATCAGATAAAAAAAGAGTGAAAAGAAACAAACAAAGCCTCCAAGAAATATGGGACTATGTGAAAAGGCCAAATATATGTTTGACTGGTGTACCAGAAAGTGATGGGGAAAATGGAACCAAGTTAGAAAACATTTGTCAGGATATTATCTAGGAGAACTTCCCTAACCTAGCAAGGAAGGCCAGCATTCAAATTCAGGGAATACAGATAACACCACAAAGATATTCCTCAAGAAGAGCAACCCCAAGACACATAATTGTCAGATTCACCAAGGTTGAAATGAAGGAAAAAATGTTAAGGGCAGCCAGAGAGAAAGGTCGAGTTACCCACAAAGGGAAGCCCATCAGACTAACAGGTGATCTCTCGGCAGAAACCCTACAAGCCAGAAGAGAGTGGGGGCCAACATTCAACATTCTTAAAGAAAAGAATTTTCAACCCAGAATCTCATATCCAGCCAAACTAAGCTTCATAAGCCAAGGAGAAATAAAATCCTTTACAGACAAGCAAATGCTGAGAGATTTTGTCACCACCAGGCCTGCCTTACAAGAGCTCCTGAAGGAAGCACTAAACATGGAAAGCAACAACCGGTACCAGCCACTGCAAAACATGCCAAATGGTAAAGAACATCGATGCTAGGAAGAAACTGCATCAATTAACAGGCGAAATAACCAGCTAACATGATAATGACAGGATCAAAATAAAACATAACAATATTAACCTTAAATGTAAATGGGCTAAATGCTCCAATTAAAAGACACAGACTGGCAAATTGGATAAAGAGTCAAGACCCATCAGTGTGCTGTATTCAGGAAACCCATCTCACATGCTCCATGCAAAGATGCACATAGGCTCCAAATAAAGGGAAAGAGGAAGATCTACCAAGCAAACGGAAAGCAAAAAAAAAAAAAAAAAAAAGCAGGGTTTGCAATCCTAGTCTCTGATAAAACGGACTTTAAACCAACAAAGATCAAAAGAGACAAAGACAGCCACTACATAATGGTAAAGGGATCAATTCAACAAGAAGAGCTAACTATCCTAAATATATATGCACCCAATACAGGAACACCCAGATTCATAAAGCAAGTCCTTAGAGACCTACAAAGAAACTTAGACTTCCGCACAATAATAATGGGAGACTTTAACACCCCACTGTCAATATTAGACACATCAAAGAGACAGAAGGTTAACAAAGATATCCAGGACTTGAACTCAGCTCTGGACCAAGCAGACCTAATAGACATCTACAGAACTCCACACCCCAAATCAATAGAATATACATTCTTCTCAGCATCACATCACACTTATTTTAAAACTGACCACATAATTGGTAGTAAAACACTCCTCAGCAAATGTAAAAGAACAGAAATCACAACGAACTGTCCCTCAGATCACAGTGCAATTGAATTAGAACTCAGGATTAAGAAACTCACTCAAAACCACACAACTACATGGAAACTGAACAACCTGCTCCTGAATGACTAATGGGTAAATAACAAAATGAAGGCAGAAATAAAGATGTTCTTTGAAACCAATGAGAACAAAGACACAAAGTACCAGAATCTCTGGGACACATTTAAAGCAGTGTGTAGAGGGAAATTTATAGCACTAAATACTCACAAGAGAAAGCAGGAAAGATCTAAAATTGACACCCTAACATCACAATTAAAAGAACTAGAGAAGCAAGAGCAAACATATTCAAAAGCTAGCAGAAGGCAAGAAATAACTAAGATTAGAGCAGAACTGAAGGAGAGACACAAAAAACCCTTCAAAAAAACAATGAAACCAGGAGCTGTTTTTTTGAAAAGATCAACAAAATAGACCGCTAGCAAGACTAATAAACAAGAAAAGAGAGAAGAATCAAATAGACACAATAAAAAATGATAAAGGGGATATCACTGCCAATCCCCCAGAAATACAAACTACCATCAGAGAATACTATAAACACCTCTACACAAATAAACTAGAAAATCTAGCAGAAATGGATAAATTCCTGGACACATACACCCTCCCAAGACTAAACCAGGAAGAAGGTGAATCTCTGAATAGACCAATAACAGGTTCTGAAATTGAGGCAATATTTAATAGCCTACCAACCAAAAAAAGCCCAGGACCAGACAGATGCACAGCCAAAGTCTACCAGAGGTACAAAGAAGAGCTGGTACCATTCCTTCTAAAACTATTTCAATCAATAGAAAAAGAGGGAAACCTCCCTAACTCATTTTATGAGGCTAGCATCATCCTGATACCAAAGCCTGGTAGAGACACAACAAAAAAAGAGAATTTTAGGCCAATATCTCTGATGAACACCAATGCAAAAATCCTCAATAAAATACTGGCAAACCAAATCCAGCAGCACATCAAAAAGCTTATCCACCATGATCAAGTCAGCTTCATCCCTGGGATGCAAGGCTGGTTCAACATATGCAAATCAATAAACGTAATCCATCACATGAACAGAACAAACGACAAAAACCACATGATTTTCTCAATAGCTGCAGAAAAGGACTTCAACAAAATTCAACAGCCATTCATGCTAAAAACTCTCAATAAACTAGGTATTGATGGAATGTATCTCAGAATAATAAGAGCTATTTATAACAAACCCATAGCCAAAATCATACTGAATAGGCAAAAACTGGAAGCATTCCCTTTGAAAATCAGCACAAGACAATGATGCCGTCTCTCACCACTCCTATTCAACACAGTGTTGGAAGGCTAGAGCAATCAGGCAAGAAGAGAAAGAAATAAAGGGTATTCAATTAGGAAAAGGGGAAGTCAAATTGTCTCTGTTTGCAGATGACATGATTGTATATTTAGAAAACCCCATCGTCTCAGCTCAAAATCTCCTTAAGCTGATACGCAACTTCAGCGCAGTCTCAGGATACAAAATCAATGTGCAAAAATCACAAGCATTCTTATACACCAATAACAGACAAACAGAGAGCCAAATCATGAGTGAACTCCCATTCACAATTACTACAAAGAGAATAAAATACCTAGGAATCCAGCTTACAAGGGATGTGAAGGACCTCTTCAAGGAGAACTACAAACCACTGCTCAACGAAATAAAAGAGGACACAAACAAATGGAAGAACATTCCATGTTCATGGATAGGAAGAATCAATACCGTGAAAATGGCCATACTACCCAAGGTAATTTATAGATTCAATGCTATCCCCATCAAGCTACCAATGACTTTCTTCACAGAATTGGAAAAAACTACTTTAAAGTTCATATGGAACAAAAAAAGAGCCTGCATAGCCAAGACAATCCTGAGCCAAAAGAACAAAGCTGGAGGCATCACGCTACATGACTTCAAACTATACTACAAGGCTACAGTAACCAAAACAGCATGGTACTGGTACCAAAACAGAGATATAGACCAATGGAACAGAACAGAGCCCTCAGAAATAACGCCACACATCTACAACCATCTGATCTTTGACAAACCTGACAAAAACAAGACATGGGGAAAGGATTCCCTATTTAATAAATGGTGCTAGGAAAACTGGCTAGCCATATGAAGAAAGCTGAAACTAGATCCCTTCTTTACACCGTATACAAAAATTAACTCAAGATGGATTAAAGATTTAAATGTAAGACCTAACACCATAAAAACCCTAGAAGAAAACCTAGGCAATACCATTCAGGACATAGGCATGGGCAAACACTTCATGACTAAAACACCAAAAGCAATGGCAAGAAAGCCAAAATAGACACATGGGATCTAAATAAACTAAAGAGCCTCTGCACAGCAAAAGCAACTACCATCAGAGTGAACAGGCAACCTACAGAATGGGAGAAAATCCTTGCAATCTACCCATCTGACAAAGGCTTAATATCCAGAATCTACAAAGAACTTGAACAAATTTATAAGAAAAAAAACAACCCGATCAAAAAGTGGACAAAGGATATGAACAGGCACTTCCCAAAAGAAGACATTTACACAGCCAACAGACATGAAAAAATGCTCATCATCCCTGGTCATCAGAGAAATGCAAATCAAAACCACAAGGAGATACCATCTCATGCCAGTTAGAATGGTGATCATTAAAAAGTCAGGAAACAACAGATGCTGGAGAGGATGTGGAGAAATAGGAACACTTTTACACTGTTGGTGAGAGTGTAAGTCAGTTCAACCATTGTGGAAGACAGTGTGGCAATTCCTCAAGGATCTAGAACTAGAAATACCATTTGATCCAGCGATCCCATTACTGGGTACATACCCAAAGGATTATAAATCATGCTACTATAAAGACAAATGCACATGTATGTTTATTGTGGCACTATTTACAATAGTAAAGACTTGGAACCAACCCAAATGTCCATCAATGATAGACTGGATTAAGAAAATGTGGTACATATACACCATGGAATACTATGTAGCCATAAAAAAGGATGAGTTCATGTCCTTTGCAGGGACATGTATAAAGCTGGAAACCATCATTCTAAAAAAACTATCACAAGGTCGGAAAACCAAACACCAGATGTTCTCACTCCTAGGTGGGAATTGAACAACATGAACACATGGACACATGGTGGGGAACATCACACACCCGGGTCTGTCGGAGGGTGGGGGGCTGGGGGAGGGATAGCATTAGGAAAAAATACCTAATGTAAATGACGAGTTGATGGGTGCAGCAAACCACCACGGCACATGTATACCTATGTAACAAACCTGCACACTGTGCACATGTACCATAGAACTTAAAGTATAATAATAAATAAAAAAGAAAGTAAAGAAGCAGATCTCCGATTTTAAAAAATGGAATCCAAAAAAAAAAAAAAAAAGAAGACATAGAAGAAGTGGTGTCAGAAAACAAATTGACATTAGAGAATCTGGCAAAAGCGTTCCAATTATTCAAGACTACTTTTGATTTATTTTACAACGTGAACCCTTCTATGATACAGTACCGAAACTAAAGCAAATAAAAGGAGGATTGGTACCATATAAAAACATTTTTAGAGAAATGAAGAAGCAAAAAAGTCAGAAATCAAGATGTGTTTTTGTAAAGTTACACCAGTGTGCCCACCTCTACTACTTCTACCTCCTCCACCTCTCTGCCTCTGCTACTCCTGAGACAGCAAGACAAACTCCTCCTTTTCCTTCTCCTCTTTGGCCTGCTCAATGTGAAGATAACGAGGATGAAGACTTTTATGATGATCCACTTCCACTTAATGAACAGTAAGTATATTTTTTCTTATGGTTTTCTTAATAACATATTCTTTTCTCTAGCTTACCTTATTGTAGGAATACAGTATACTACTACACATACAACATAAAATATACATGTTAAATTAAGCAACAGTTTATGTTCTCGGTAAGGCTTCTGGTCAATAGTAGGCTATAGGCAGTTAAGTTTTGGGGGAGTCAAAAGTTATATGCAAATTTCTGGCTTCACTGAGGATCTGTGCCCCTTACCCCTACACTGTTCAAGGGCCAACTGTATTTTAAACTTTAAACCCTATCTAAAGTCACTCAGCCATGACAAAGTGGGGAAAAAAAAAAGAGATACCCTGGGAAGCCTGCTTTTAAACCTTGTTCTACTACTTTCTGTTAAATGATTTGTGTCTAAAACAGAAATTACTTGCTTTATCTATATCTGTCCACCTGATGAGGGTTAGAGAAGATTATGATGTAAAGGTATATGCAAATAATATGCCTGTCAATCTGAAAGCATTTATATGTAGACTGTAGCATTTATATATAATCAGCATTTATATTAGCTAGAAATAAATTTTAGGCCAAGTGGCAGAACCCAAGATTCATCAAAGACCTAGAAGATTATCTGTCCCAGGGATGCCCAAGATATAGATTCAGAAATTTAGGAATCTTTTACACTCTCTTGTTACAATTTCTGGAAAAAAAAATCATAAATCTAAAATCACTGTATTCCTCTAGTTGTGTAAGTTCTTATTACTGAAAAGAGTAAGCCAAAATAACTGGAAGAAGATCCCTGCCATTACTGAACTTTGAGCAGAGGGAGAACCAGACATTTAAGCAAATATTTAAAGCAATTTAATAAATAAGTCCAAATATTTGTTCTATTCACTGTGAGACCTTGGTATCAATTTCCTTATCTGTAAAATAGGAATAAAAACATCTGTCTCTAAAAGAAGCAAGAAAAGAGCCTTGAAGTGCACCTGATACAGAGGAGCTCAATAACAGGCAGCTCTTAATATAAGGTAAGAGCAACACAGCAGAGATAGAAGCACCTCACTTTCAGGTGTCAAAAGTTATTTGGTGATCAAGATACTTCCAGAGACAGTTTCTCTGGCAGATAAGGGAAGCATCCCAAATGGAAGAAAAAGCAGGTATAAAGTTACTCATTTATTCAACAATTGGTAGGGATACAAATGCTAGGTGTAGATATAGAGATGGAAAAGACTAATCTTGGCAATAAGAACTGACTATATTCCATAAGAGAAAAGCCAGGGGAAGAGATCCCTTAGGTATTCAGAATCCCAATGGTTGTTAATGAAAGGAGTTAGCTAGCTTGCTTTAGGCAGACAGTAAGGGAAGGGTCCCCAGAGAACCTCTGACCCACCCCACAAGGGCTTACACCAGATGCTTTGTGCAGATAAGGGAACTTGCACAGGGGGCTTGCTTAAACATGCCCACAGCGGACTAAGGGCCTGCATGTGCACTAGGGAAATGTGGTGAAGCCACCAGTAATCTGTGCCTCATACAAATAGGGAACCCAGCCCCATCAGCTTCTCTCTCTCTCTCTCTCTCTCTCTCTATATATATATATACGCCCTTGTATTCAACTGTGACAGGGCAACCTGGAACCTGCTTTCAGGACCCCTCTCTTTGCTGAGAGCTTTCCTTTCACTTAATAAATTCTACTCCATTCACTCTTAGAGTATCTGTGTGCCTAATTCTTCCTCATCGTGAGACAAGAACATGGACCTAGCTCAGCTAAGGAGTAAAAAACCTTGCATCATTAAGAAAGCAATAAAATGAGAAAGAGGAAATTGATATAAAGTGAATTATAGGTTTGTGGTAATTACCTAATACAAAACAGAATTATGTTCTACTAGGAAAAATCTCACAAAAAACAGATGTACTGGCTGGGTATGGTGGCTCACACCTGTAATCCCAGCACTTTGGGAGGCCGAGGTGGGTGGATCACTTGAGGCCAGAAGTTCAAGGCCAGCCTGGCCAACATGGCAAAACCCCATTTCTACTAAAAATAATACAAAAATTAGCCAGGCATGATGGCACTCGCCTGTAATCCCAGCGGCTTGGGTGGCTGAGGTACAAGAATTGCTTGAACCTGGGAGGTGGAGGTTGTAGTGAGCCAAGATCGCACCACTGCACTCCAGCCTGGGTGACAGAGCAAGACTCTGTTTCAAAAAAATAAAAAAAGGAAGTACATTTTTGTGAGGAAAAGGTCAGGAAGATATCCAGCCCTAAGCCATGTGGATCCCTGCAGTTTACTTTCATTGCTATATTCTCAAGCACTTTCAGTACTAATAATAGCACCAAAGTGAAAATCTCCATTATCTAGAAACATTTTGGATAGCCAAGTTTTCGAAGTAATTCAGAGATTATTATCTAATACATCAATTGTTATTTTAACTATTTTCGATGGAAACTTGTGAAATGTATTCTAAGCTTCCCTCTTCTTAAATGGAATATAAAATTAAACATAATTTAATTTTTTCTTAGGGACTCATGGGCATGAATTATGAAAATCAAATATTATCCTAGGCCAGAAAACAGCCCTGAAATGTATAAGGATATTTGCTTTACATTAAATGGCTTCTTTCCAGTTTTTATGTTGCATCTTCCCTTACATCACTTTGTCCTTTCCTGTGAACTACCTCCTTTTGGTTGGGTTCAGTGATGCCTCCTTCTAGTATCTCCTCCCATGCTTCCTCCTTTTATCCTCTGAAGCATAACTGTTTGGAAACCACATCATCAAATCTGTTTGAACTATCAAGATAAAAGTAAACAGGTTTTGAGAGAGGGATCAATTGGTTATTTTATGTGCATGGTCTTTAGTGCATGAGTTTATTTATTCTGGCTATCTAGAGGCCTTTTAATTTTAATTCCAGGTTCTCAACTATGTCAAGTGGGAAAGCTGCCAGAGAAGTTAATTTCAGGGCAGTAAACTATTGTCACACCTTGCTAGAATATTTTATGGGTTTTCTCTTTGTTTTTGAATCTCTACAAACTGCTTAAACAATGCCTTCCAGGTCTCTGATTCTAAATGTGAAGCACCCAACACCTAATTTAGTTATATTGTTACAAGGTATTTATAATTTTCAGAGTTTCGCTACAGCATAACCATGTGCCTGCTGATAGATGTTGCCTGTATGGACTATATAGACTTAAAAATCCCTTAAATTTTCATCTTTAAGTTTTGTAACAAATGGGTTAGTACTGCAAATTATCACCCTTAATCACAATATTAGTTCTAAATTCTATATTGGGTATATACCTAAAATAAGATGCCTGTACTGGATCCACAATTCATTTTAAGAAATATGTTATACAAAATTACTAATGCCATTTCTATGTTCTTAACATGTATTTTAATATTAGCATGCTTATATACTTATGTATGTACATAACATATATAAAACAAATTTTATATGACATCATGTTATACTTGATTCAATCCGTGCTAGGTCACAAAAAATCTGCAAAATATCTTTAAACAATATAGTTAATCATATTTAATCTGGGAACTCTAACACTTTTTTTATTAGCCTCAAGTAAACAATACAATATTTTAGTGATTCACTAACCTGAAAAAAATGACCACTGAATGGAACAAGGAATATACTTAAAATTCAAATAAAATAGCCTTTTATTTATTCTTACTATTTCACAGGCAATGCAAAAATTTAGTACTCTCACAGAGAATATTCAAATTTAACTTTTTATGTTGCTCTCGCTACAGGTATGCCTAAACTTTCTTACGGGAAACAAATTAGATTAACAACCTCTTGTGCTAAGTACTCAATTATAAAAGAAAGGACAAAAGTTAAAAGGAAAAGAAAAGAAAAGCCAAGCCTGCTTATCAGGAGAATTTATATGGCTGATGAGATAAATCTAGGACCACTTGGTGGATATTATCTCTGCCAAGAACACCTTGTTTCACCTTTAAAATGAAATATCAATGTCTTATGAAAAAGCTAATCCTTCAATGCAAAAGACAGACCAGATTTTTTAAATTTTCTGATTAAACTTAGAATAGAAAATAATTTGTTTAATTCCTTAACCAAGTTGCTCTATTCTGTAAATCTGCAATGAGAACATATTGCCTGTCTCCTTCTCCCTAATCTGCCTCTTTCACTGGCCTTTATTCTCTGGCCAACCTGCCAGAGGCCAAGTTCATTTGCTGTTTTCACACAATGCTGCATATCAGATTCCTGACTTATATTCTAATGTCTCTTAGACATCCCACTTGACTAGCCTACCCCTCTGACTAATAATGACCCCATACCTCTCACCTTAGATCTTTGCTAATATAAAAATATTTCCCTAAACTAATTAAATATATATATAAAGAGAGGGACACTAGTGTTTGAAAACACAAATAGTTGAGGCCTCTAAACAGAGTAAATAGTGATAATAACCAAGGAAAAGTACAACTCTGGTCCTTTCGCAGATTATATATTTTTAAAACAATCTCAATAATTTTCATTCATCATGTGTTTCTGTTCCTAGAGATTCTGTCCGTATTTTCCTTTCCCAGAAGAAACATCATGCAGAAGAGGTTCTTGTAAAACTCAATAATTATACTCATGTGACTATATTTTTCAGGATAATTTTGTACTCTTCTCACCAAATCATACTCCCAAATTAATCAGAAGCACAACTTCTTAATACGCTAAAGCATAACATTCTGGTTTGTAAGTATATTTTTAATTGATATATACTTACTTAGGCTACTTAGTTGTCTAATTATATTTGCCAAGGAAATATTGGTTACACATTCCAGTTCATTCTTAATGCCTCTAGGCAGTGCTGTGTGGCACAAGTGCCTAGGATCGATGTTTCTTTTCACTAGCGGCATCTTGAGATTAACCTTTGTGCCAGTTCACCTGTAGGAAATCAAAAATAAATTAACAATATTAAATTTCAGCCAACGCAGAATGAGACTTTATTTTTCATTGAAGAATAAAGCACTGTTGACCCTTGAACAACATGGATTTGAACTGCCTGGGTCCACTTACTGGTGGATTTTCTTCCCTCTCTGCCTCCCTGAGACAGCAGGACAAACCCCTCCTCTTCCTCCTCAGCCTACTCAAGGTGAAAATGACAAGGATGAAGACTTTATGATGATTCACTTCCACTTAATAGTTAATTATCTTATGATTTTTTAATAACATTTTATTTTCTCTTGTTTATTTTATTGTAAGAATGCAGCATATAATACATATAACATACAAAATATGTTAAACAACACTTTATGTTCTCGGTAAGGCTTCTGGTCAACAGTAGTCTGTAAGTAGTTAAGTTTTTGGAAAGTCAGAAGTTACACACAGATTTTCAGCAATGCAGAGGGTTGGTGCCCCTAATCTCTGGGTTGTTCAAGGGCCAACTGTATTTGCTTGTATGAAGACAATAAAAATGAAATTACCCAACTAAAATAATCAAAATTGATTTAACTTCCAATTACTAGAATATCAACATTATACAAAACGTTTTTTAAAAACTTGCTTTCAATGTCAGCTGTTGCATGGTGAATTCACAATTATCACCATTATTCTCCTAAAAACACTGTTTTTATTTACTATAATAGGGATTTTGTTCTAGAGAGTGTGAGATGTCCTCTCTAAGGAAATGCATAAAAGGATTAAGGAAGCTGTAAGAGTAAATCAAATTTACATTATCACACAAAATGTATCAGGTGTTCAAAAGCTCAGATCAAATACTCCAAGTAGCCCTGCACCTGAAATCTCATTGGAATCTACCAAATCTTTATTTAACTGATCAAAAAGTTCAACCATCTTTGAATTATAGGCTGCTCTCACTTTGCATGCTTCGCATATGCACAAATTTGAGTGACTCGAGTTAGTAACAACACTGCCCAACACAATGATTCAAATTTCACTTACTACAGCATATTAACTGTGAGTAATTGCACAAATACAAACTTCATTTCTAGTACTCTAGTCCAGGACTCCCCAACCCCCCAGCTGCAGACCAGTAACGGTCAGTGGCCTGTAAGTAACCAGGCTGTACAGCAGGAGGTGAGCGGTAGGTGAGCAAGCATTACTGCCTGAGTTCCACCACCTGTCAGATCAGTGGCAGCATTAGATTCTCATAGGAGCACGAGGCCTATTGTGAACTGCACACGTGAGGGGTCTAGGTTGCATGCTCCTTATGATAATCTAATTAATGCCTGATGATCTGAGGTGGTACAGTTTCATCCCGAAACCATCCCCCACTCCACACACCCCCACCCCCTGCCCGTGGAAAGACTGTCTTCCACGAAACTAGTCCCTTGTGCCAAAAACAAGGAGACTGCTGCTCTAGTCTACAAATCACTGTTAAGAAGAGCTGTACATCATGATCAGTGACCAATCACCACTTCTTTCAAAGTCAGTTGATGATTGGTTACACCCTCATCTGTTAGTCAATTCACCTACAAGCAGCAAAGCATGCATCTGTTGCCTTCTTGCCTCCCAGTGCTAAGTCTACATGAAATTTTACTAAATAGGTAGATGAAAGCAGGAATTGGCCAACAAAGACAGAAGTGCAGCAAAAAACAAACAAAAAAACAAAAACAAAAAAAATGGTAACACTGGAAATGAAATTCAAATCCCACATAAGTGGGGTAACAGATGAAGTAGCTGACTGTGGAAATGTTGCCACTGCCACTGTTTGAGAGCTTCTAGATATGCAGCCTGAGGAACTTAGCGAAGGCAAACCTACAGACATAAATGAGGAATGTGGTTGTGACAAAAAGAAGGAATATGTTCCAAAGGAAGTGACACTAGCAAAAAAACCTTCACATTTAAGAAACTCTTGGAGCTACTTCGTGACAGTGGAAGCACAAAAGATAAAATGTTGGAAGCTAATCCTAATTTAAAAGAAAGGAGTGTGACAATTTGCCAAGGCACAGAAAAGATGCTCACTTTGCTAGCTCTGCTATTGTAAGTTACACAATGAGAACTGCTCAAACTGCCTTTGATAAGTTTTTTTTACAAAGAAATAAAACACTAATTCTAATTGATTCCAATATCTTCAATGACATTGTGCTAAGTAAATACTTTTAAATTTCCCTATACATTTTAACCTACAATAGAAGAGGTTTTACTGTCTTGACAAAAATTTTTAAAGAGCGTACGTTAAAACACTGTAATTTTCCCCATTTTTAAATTAAGATCATTTTTCATGGTTTCAACTTATACTGTCATTTTTTACAGTCCTGCACTACTGCAAAGTGGGAAATGACTGACTGTACTATCAGTGAACAACGGTTACTAAAGGAAACAATTTATTAATTACTGAGCTTTAATGACTAACAAATGAGAAGTTTGGGATAAACCTAATTGCAGTTAAGTGTTACTTATCAACATGCTTTTAAAAACTTTTGCATAAATTTGTTTCCTCTGACCTATTTGTTTAGCATTTTCTCCACATTTTTAATCCATTCTAAAACTGTGCAACATGAAATGTAGAGAAAAAAAGCATACAAAATTGTACACCTCAAAAATTTAACCAAACTCTCATGTAACCCCATTAAGAAATAAAATATTGCCTGTACCAATTGCCAGAACCCTTCCACTTTGGTCCTCTTCCCATTCTTGCTTACCTCCCCAAGATAGGTAACCTTTATTCTTTTTATAATAAGCATTTCCTGGTTTTTCTTTTTATTTTCACAACTTACATAGGCAACTTTAAACACTATAGTTTTGATAGCTTTTTGAAGTTTATATAGACTAATATGATACATATTATTTTATGCCTTGCCTTTTTCATTCCACATTGTAACATTCATCCATACTGCTCTGTGCAGGTTGTTCATTTTCATTGCTGTATAATAGTCCACTATATGACAACACTACAGTTTATTTACCCATTCTAATGTTAATGAATTGTTTCCAGTTTGAAGCTATTATGAATAGGACTATACTGATCATTCATGCACATGTGTCTTAGTGTACACATTTCTATTGTGAATATACTTCAGGACAAGAACAGCCAAGTTAAGGATACACACAACTTCATCTTTAGGAAATGATGCCAAACTGTTCCAGAGACTGTACCAACACTTTACTTTTGGCAGTTAAGAGGCTGCTGCTCCACATCCCCATAACACTTGACACTGTCAGTTTTTAAATTCTAGCTGTTCTTGAGGGTATGTTGTGGCTACTTGTTATAGTTTTGTGTTTCCCAATTATTGAATTTAAGCACCTTTTCATGTTTCTTGATCTTTTGAATTTTTCTCTTGGGAAGTGCCTGTTCAATCCTCTTGTCCATTTTTGGCCATTTGTTGTGTTAGGGCTGATGTGTAGAAACACTAGATATGAGCCATTTGAAGGTTATAGGTGATGGGAATCTCTTCTTTCACTTGCTATTCCACTTTCTTAGTGATGTCTTTTAATGAACGGAAGTTTTTACGCTCCATGTGGTAAGGATATTCTCAATCTTTTCAAGTTTAGAACAAAAGCATAGTTTCTAAAATCTTTTTCTACACCAAGATCATAAATATGACCTTTCACTTTATCTCTTAGCTTTGTTTTTTCTTATAATCTGTAACTGATGTGGAATTAATTTTGTGAATGGTGTGATGTAGCAATTAGGTTTCTTATATATTATTTCAGCACCACTCATTGAAAAGCCTAGTATTTCTCCATTGCTCTATGGTGGCACTTTTGTGATAAATCAAGTTTCTATGTATTTTTAAATCAGATTTTGAGCTATATACTATTCCATTGCTCTTTTTGACTAACCTAGAGCTAATGACAAACTGACTTAATTAATCAGGCTTTATAGTAAGTTCGCTCTGTTGCTCAGGCTGGAGTGCAGTAGTGTAATCTTGGTTCACTGCAACCTTTGCCTCTTGGGTTCAAGCGATTCTCCTGCCTCAGCCTCCGGAGCAGCTGGGACTACAGGTGCCACAACACCTGGCTAATTTTGTGTATTTTTAGGAGATGGGGTCCTGCCATGTTGTCCAGGCTGGTCTCAAACTCCTCAGCTCAGACAATTGACCCACCTCAGCCTCCCAAAGTGCTAGAATTACAGGCTTGAGCCACTGTGACTGGCTTATAGTTAAGTCTTGATACACAATAGGGCAAGCTCTCCAATCTCGTTCTCCAAAAATGTTCTGTTTATTCTTGACCCTGTGTATTTCCATGTAAATTTTTAGAATAAGATTATCAAGTCACACATAACACATACACCCACCTCTACCTATTGGGAATTAGACTGGAACTGTTATTAAACCTATCATATTGGGAAGTACTGATATTTATACATTTCTTTCTATCCACGAACATAATACTTTGCTCCAACTACTTCAGGATTTTTAAAAGTCTCTTAATGTTTTATAGTTTTCTAAAGAGAAGTCTTATACATCATTATTTATTTGTATGTAGATGTTTTTATAATACTGGAACCACAATATATATTGTTGTATATATAGAAAATAAATTGATTTTTTAATATTGACCCTATATCCCGAGACCTTCCTAATCTCTAACCTATCTGCAATTATTTTGGATTTTTAAATGTACACAATCATATGTGAATAGTGACGATTTCCTCCATTCTAATCCATTTTATATATTTTATTTCTTTTTCTTGCCTTACCACACTAGCTATAATCTTTAATACAATGTGAAATACGTATTTCATATACATAAGGATGATGGCAAACATCCTTGTCTTTTTAACTCAAGCGGAAAAGGCTTCAACATTTCACAAGGCATCTGTAATACGGTTTTTTTGTGGTTATTTTGTTTTATAGACACCTTTTAATAGATTAAGGAAGTTCCTTTATTATTATTTTATTTTAATAAGTTTCTGGGGGAACACGTGGTATTTGGGTGCATGTATAAGTTCTTTAGTGGTGATTTCTGAGATTTTGGTGTACCCATCACCCAAGCAGGGAACACTGTACCCAATGTGTAGTCTTTTATCCCTCACCGTCCTCTCACCCTTTCTCCCAAGTCCCCAAAGTCCATTGTATCATTCCTATGCCTTTGCATCCTCATAGCTTAGCTCCCACTTATGAGTGAGAACATACAATGTTTGGTTTTTCATTCTGGAGTTACTTCACTTACAGTAATAGTCTCCAATTCCATTCAGCTTGCTATGAATGTCATTATTTTCATTCTTTTTTATGGCTGTGTAGTATTCCATGGTGTGTTTGTGTATATATATATATATATATATATATATACACACACATATACACCATGGTGTTTGTGTGTGTATTCCATGGTGTATACACACACACACACACACACACACCATGGAATACTACACAGCCATAAAAAAGAATGAAAATAATGACATTCATAGCAAGCTGGATGGAATTGGAGACTATGACTGTAAGTAAAGTAACTCCAGAATGAAAAACCAAACATCCTGTGTTCTCACTCACTTTTCTTTATCCACTTGTCGACTGATAAGCATTTGGGCTGGTTCCATATTTTTGCAATTACAAATTTGTGCTGCTATATACATACTACATACATCCATATTTTTGCAATTACAAATTGTGCTGCTACATACATGCTATATACATCCATATTTTTGCAATTACAAATTGTGCTGCTATAAACATGCAAGTGCAAGTATCTTTTTTGTAAAATGACTTCTTTGTACAATGACTTTTTTACAGTATCTTTTTTATATAATGCCTTCTTTTCTTCTGGGTAGGTATCCCATAGTGGGACCGCTGGATCAAATGGTAGATCTACTTTTAGTTCTTTAAGGAATCTCCACACTGTTCTCCATAGTGTTTGTACTAGTTTACATTCCCACTAGCAGTGTGAAAGTGCTTTTTCAACACATCCATAACAGCAGCTATTGTTTTTTGATTTTTTTTATTATTGCCATTCTTGCAGGAGCAAGGTGGTATTGTGGTTTTGATTTGCATTTCCCTGATTATTAGTGATGGTGACCATTTTCTCATGTTTTTTGGCCACTTGTATATCTTCTTTGGAAAATTGTTTATTCATGTCCTTAGACTACTTTCTGATGGGATTTTTTTTTCTGATATTTGAGTTCATTGTAGATTCTGAATATTAATCCATTGTCAGATGTACAGAGTGTGAAGATTTTCTCCTATTCTGTGGGTTGTCTGTTTACTTTGCTGCTGTGTAGAAGCTTTTTAGTTTAATTAAGTCTTATATATTTATCTTTTTTTTTGTTGCATTTGTTTTTGGGTTCTTGGTCAGGAACTGTTTGCCTAAGCCAATGTCTAGAAGGGTTTTTCCGATGTTATCTTCTAGAATTTTGTCTTGTTTTTATTTTTTTGAGACAGAATCTCGCTCTGTTGCCCAGGGTGGAGAGCAGTGGCATGATCTAAGCTCACTGCAACCTCCACCACGCCCAGCTAATTTTGTATTTTTAGTAGAGATGGGGTTTCACCATGTTGGTCAGGCTGGGTCTCGAACTCCTGACTTCAGGTGATCCACCCACCTCAGCCTCCCAAAGTGCTGGGATTACAGGTGTATGCCACCATGCTTGGCCTTGGGTTGATCTTTTTATAAGGTGAGAGATGAGGATCCAGTTTCATTCTTCTACATGTGGCTTGCCGATTATCGCAGCACCATTTGTTGAACAGAGTGTCCTTTCCCCACTTTATGTTTTCATTTGTTTTGTTGAACATCAATTGGCTGTAAGTATCTGGCTTTATTTCTGGGTTCTCTATTCTGTTCCATTGTTCTATGTGCCCTTTTTTTTTTTTTTTTTGGAGATGGAGTTTCGCTCTTGTTGCCCAGACTGGAGTGCAGTGGCACGATCTCAGCTCACTGCAACCTCTGCCTCCTGGGTTCAAGCGATTCTCCTGCCTCAGCCTCCCGAGTAGCTACGATTACAGGTGCCCACCACCACGCCTGGCTAATTTTTTTTATTTTTAGTAGAGACAGGGTTTCACTATGTTGTTCAGGCTGGTCTCAAACTCCTGACCTCAGGTGATCTGCCTGCCTCGGCCTCCCAAAGTGCAGGGATTACAGGTGTGAGCCACCGCACCCGGCCTATGTGCCTATTTTTATACCAGTACCATGTTGTTTTGGTTAGTATGGCCTTATAGTATAGTTTGAAGTCAGGTAATGTGATGTCTCCAGATTTGTTCTTTTTGCTTAGTCTTGCTTTAGCTATGTAGGCCCTTTTTTGGTTCCATATGAATTTTGGGAGTTTTTTTTCTAGTTCTGTGAAGAATGACAGTGGTATTTTGGTGGAAATTGCATTTTGTAGATTGCTTTTGGCAGTATGGTCATTTTCACAATACTGATTCTACCCACCCATGAGCACGTGTTGTGTTTCCATTTTGTTTGTGTTTTCTATAATTTCTTTCAGCAGTTTTGTAGTTTTCCTTGTAGAGGTCTTCCACCTCCTTGGTTAAGTATATTTCTAAGTATTTTATTTTATTTGTTGCAGCTATTATAAAAGGGTTTGAGTTCTGGATTTGATTCTCAGCTTGGTCACTATTGGTGTATAGCAGTGCTACTGATTTGTGTATATTAATTTTGTATCCTGAAACTTTACTGAATTCATTTATCAGTTCTAGCTTTTTGGATGAGTCTTCAGGGTTTTCTAGGTATATGATCATTTTATTGGTGAACAGCGACAGTATGACTTCCTCTTTACTGATCTGGATGCCCTTTCTTTTTCGTTGGATTGCTCTGGCTAGGACTAACAAAGTTCCTATTACTAGCTGCCCAAGATTTTAAAAAAATCATGCTATCAGATGTTTTTCCTACATTTATTATCATGTTACTCTTACTCTGTTAGTGTGGTGAATTATATTGACTGTGGGGTTTTTTTGTTGGTAAACAACCCTGCACCCTTGGAATTAACCTAATTGTATGAGATGTATGTGGTAGGGAGAATAATGGTCTCCTAAAGCTACCCATGATCTTATTCTCCTGAATCTATGAATATGTTACATTATATGGCAAAGGGCTTAGAATTAAGGTAGTCAATGGAGTTAAGATTTCTAATCAGCTGACTTCAAAATAGGAAGATTATCTTTTTTTTTTTTTTTTTTTTTTTTTTTTTTTTTTTTTTTTTACCAATTACTGGATTTAGTTTGGGTTTGTCATTACTTTTTGGCCTTTTGGCTAAGATCAAGTGTAGTTTTGGTTTGTTAATATAATTAGTTTTTTGCATTTACATCCATGAGAGAAAACAGTCCATTATCTTTTTTTTTTTTTTTTTTTTTTTTTTGAGATGGAGTCTCGCTCTGTCGCCCAGGCTAGAGTGCAGTGGCGCAATCTCAACTCACTGCAAGCTCCGCCTCCCGGGTTCATGCCATTCTTCTGCCTCAGCCTCCCGAGTAGCTGGGACTACAGGCACCTGCCACCATGCCCAGCTAATTTTTTTGTATTTTTAGTAGAGACGGGGCTTCACTGTGTTAGCCAGGATGGTCTCGATCTCCTGACCTCGTGATCTGCCCGCCTCAGCCTCCCAAAGTGCTGGGACTACAGGCATGAGCCACTGCGCCCAGCCAAAATGGTCCGTTATCTTAATGTAATGTCCTTGAAAAGTTTTTTGTTTTTGTATTAATTTCTAGAATAAGGACATTGTGGTCAGAAAATATACTTTGTATCACTTCATCCTTTTAAAATGTATTTACACTTTATTGTCCAAAATAGTCAATTTTTGTAAACATTCCAGGGATACTGAAAAAGAATATACATTTTGTTATTGGTGGTTGCAGTGGTCTACGTATGTCCATTAGTTACATCTGCTAATGTACCTACATCTTCTACAGCTTTACTGAGTTTTGTCTACTGGTCTATCAGAGAGACATGTTAAGACTGTCCACTAAAACTATACAGTTGTTAAATTCTCCATATGATTTATATATTTCAAGACTATGTTATTAGGTATATTTACCATTATTAAGTTTCCTCTATCTCTAATAATATGGTTTTTGCTTAAAAGTCTATTTTTTGTAGCCGTACCAGCTCTTTTGGTTGTGTTTGCATGATAGAGCTTTTCCTTTCAACCTTCTTCTATCTTTGTTTTAAACATGTCTCTTCACAGAATACAGTTAGCTGCTGCCTTTTGCTTTATTTTTCTTTAACTTAGTTTGTTAACATCTTGACTACTTTATTGGTATAATGCTAACGTTCTTTCTGCCCAAGATATTCTACTTGCCCTACTCCTACTTGTTCTTCAAATTTTAGCTCCAATGATAACATTCCCTGATCCCCCAGTCTCAATGAGATGTGGTCCTCCTGTTAAAATTTTCTCACAGCAACTTCTAATTTTTCCTTATGACACTTGTCTCAGTTTGTAATTATGTATCTTCATGATTGATTTCTGTCTCCTTTATTAGTCATAAAGCAGGTTTCATGTGTTTTACAGTATCCTTGGTGCCTGGCACATAAGAAATGTTAAATATGTATCTGCTGAATAACTCAAAATTTCTTAATTCCAGTTCATATCTCTCTCCTAAAGCTGCAGATATGCATATGCAACTGACTTCTAGAAATTTTTACTTGGAAGTTCCATAAAACCTATTAAATTCAAAACATTCAAAACTGAATTCCTTATATTTTCCCCTTCAAATCTAGGCATCATCTTCAATTCTGCCATACCACTGCAATCTCTTCTCTATATCCAATAGAGGATCAAGCCTTATTAATTCTAAATTAACATCTCTCATATTCTGATAATCCTTTTCTATTCTAACTGCTACTACTTTAATTCAAACCACAGTCCTCTCTCACTTGGTTAGACTTATGAAAACAGGTAATTCAAAATCTAAGCTGTTGGACTCTATTTTGCGCCTTAAAGGAATGTGATTATGGGACCTCAGTCACGTGACAGGCAGCTGTAACTTATGCAGCTGTAACCTTTGTTTCTGATTATATACTGGCCTCCTTCCTTACCTACACTGTTTTATAAAATGTTGCAGATGATGAAAGGACCCCAGGGAAGACCTCTTCCTTCCTCACTGCTGATTTTCATTATGGATTAACTTCCCTCTGACCTTTCTCACACAAAGACTTTGTGGCTATCACACTGATAAGATGGAATGTTAAGCATACTCTTTAAAATCAGAAAGGAAATTTAAAAACAGCTGTAAAGGAAAGAAAAGCCAGGTGGAAAAGAAAATAAACTGTAACTAATTACTGTAACTCATAAACCAGACTTCTATTAAAAAGAAGTTGCAATCCTATCAAATTTCTGTTTTCCTCCTATGTAAGTATCACAGGGTCCTTAGGGTGTGTCACTTTTCCAGCTGGAAACCTCTGTGGCCAGTGGCACCTGTGCCAGAGTTTTGCTCAGGGCCACTGGGCTTGTTCCGCTCACTCAGCCTGGCAGGCTGTGCAGCTCATACTACCAGCCTGGATCCCACACCTGCCAAGGGTGAGCCAGGCACGGAGTGGCAAGGGGTGTGTAAGCAAGCACAGGGTCTGGCCACTGTGCATAGCCAAGCATGCTGGCTGCTGTGGGGCAGGGAGCTCCAGGTGCTGGCACAGGTGTTAGCTCCCTGAGAGGCTGCGGCTGGACTAGGTATACCACAAGTGGCTTCCACCACAGGAACCAGGGAACACTGTGGTGCCCAGAAGCTTGGAGACACCAGGAACTGCAGAGCCCCAAAGAGAGTGTCACAGCAATGGCTTAGGAAGCTCCTAGGTCTGGGATCTCCAAAGGCCACAGCTGTTTTCACCTTCTCTCTTCTCTTCTTCTCATTGCCTGCAACGTGGCAAGTGAGGATCATGTTTCAGCTGTGTTATAGCTCTTCCAGTCCTGCCATTCAGCAGGTCCCGAGTTCTTGTCCCACGTCTGGGAAGAATGAAGCATGTGAAGAGGAGCATCACTGAGCGACAGAACAGCTCTCAGGACACCGGAAGCGGGTAGTCCCTTTTCACAGGCAGATCATCCCAATGAGTGTCCAGCTCTCAGCAGAGAAGAGACCAGGAGTGGGTAGCTCTTCTCCATAGGGAGGTTGTCCCAATGAATTGAGGAGACCCAAAGTGGGTAGCTCCTTCCTGCAGCTAGTAGTCCCAATGTCTGTGTGAATATGGCTGAGTCTGAAGTTTTTATGGGCTCAGAAGGGAGGAAGAGCATGCTGATTGGTCCATAGGCGGCCATGGGTGGGCTTGGAAAAGACACCATAAGTTCTCACTGTGGTCCACAGAACTGAGAGCCCAGCCCCCAGGCTACAGGCCTTCCCTGGCTTAAAGATGGGGTTTCACTTGGGACCCACCCTTTTCCACTCAGGAGCCTGTCTGCCTCCTGTCACCATCAACATGCTGTCCATGGCACCCAGGCTGTTCATGCTGAGAGATGCCTTCAGGCCTGAGCCGAGCTTCCCTCAGCCTCACTTCCATTTTCCTCCCATGCTCATAGGCACCCAAAGTCTGGAGGGGGTCAAGGTGGCAGGGGTTGGTGTGTCAGTACTGCCTTGAGCGCACACACACCTGGCCAGCTTGTGACACCACCCGGGCTTAGCCACAACTTTGCTCTGCCCTGGAACAGGTGCCGGGATGGGGGAGAGACCAGGGAGTGGGAGCAGGCACTTCCAAGCCTGTGGGGGCAAAGAGATTTCCCAGGCCCCCAAGAGCACGGGGATGGCCAGGACCACAGCCCGTGGCTGGGTGGCTGCAGTTGTGCCCAGTAGCACAGGGCTCCCACCCCACCAACTTGGTAGAGCGCAGGGCTCCCACCTGTTCCCAGCCCTGACCGCTCCTCCCCCGTTGCAGCCAGCATCTTTGCAGCAGCTGCTACATACGGGCTGCTGCTGCCATCATAAGCAAAACCTTAACTTTTAACTTCAGAGCACTGACCCCATTTCTCTGGAGTCTGCATCTCCTGAATGGCTATTCCCAGCTTTTTGCTTGAATAAACTCTTTAAACTGGATTCTGATTCTTTCAATTATCTTAGGTTGACAGACTAGACTTTCTTCCTCCAGTCTTATATTTTCTCCTTGTCATTCCATCTACACCACCACTCCCACCAATTCAATCCATCCCACACCACTGCTTTAAGAATAGAGCAGATCCCCTCCAATCCATGGAGGATACATTCCAAGACCTCCAGTGGGTGCCTGAAACCACAAATAGTACTGAGCCTATATATACTATGTTTTTTCCTATTCATACCTGTAACATTTAACTTATAAATTAGACACAGTAAGAGGATAACCCAATAACTAATAATAGAACAATTGTAATAATATACTATAACAAAAGTTGCATGAATATGGCCTCTTGCTCTCTCAAAACATCTAATTGTACTTGTAATATTATGAAATATTTATTTGGTTGGCTTTCCACCCAATTTTCTGGGATACAACTTCTAAATTCCTTAGAATATCTAAAGCATTGCTTTTTTGTAGGATTGGGGCTGGTCACCTGAAAGACAAATGCATGATTAGAGGGTTGGAACTTTCAGCCCCATCCCCCTAACATCCAGGGAGGTGAGACAGGCTGAATGTTAAGTTGACACCAATAGCCAAAGGTTTATTCAATCATGTCTATGTAATGAAGCCTCCCTAAACACTCATAAGGATGGGTCTGGAGAGCTTCCAGAGAGGTAAACACATGGAGGTTCCTGGAAAGTGGTATGTCCTGGAAAGGCATGAATGCTCTATGCCCCTTCCCCTATAACTTGCCCCATGCCTTCTTATCTATGTTCCTTGTAATACCCTTTAATAATAAATTGGTAAGTATAAGTGCTTCCCTGAGTTCTGTGAGCCACTCCAGCAAATTAATCAAACCAAAGGGGGAGTCATAGGAACCCAACTTGAAGTGGGTAGGAACAGAAGCTCCAGAGGCCTGAACTTGCAACTGGTATCTCAAGAGGTGGCAGTCTTGTGGGACTGAACCCTCAATCTATGGGATCTGACACTATCTCCAGGTAGATAGTGTCAGAATTGAATTGAAGAACACCCAGCCAGTGTCTGCTGAAGAACTAATTGCTTGCTTGGTGTGCGGGGAAAAACCCCACACAACTGATCACACAAGTATTCTGTGTTGATTGTTGCTGTGGTGTGAGAGCAGAGGAAAAACACATTGAGTGTGTTTCTTCAACTCACAGTACTGAACTCCCCCTTCTTGTGATGGTGTGAAATGATAAAATGCCTACAGGATCAGATGAAATGAGGTGAATGACATAGCTACTGTGACATAGTGTTAAGCTATGTCAGAAGGAGCCATGACAATGTCAATGGTTGAAAGTCAGGAGCTGAGGATGTCAATGACCAATGAGAAGGAAGCATATACAGTGTGGATATGCTAGACAAAAGGATGAATCACATTCCAGGCAGGATGGCACAAGATTTCATCATGCTACTCAGAATCACATGCAATTTAAAACTTATGAATTTTTTTTCCTGGAATTTTCCATTTAATATTTTTGGGCCATGGTTGACCACTGGTAACTAAAACCACAGAAAGCAAAACCATGAATGAAAGGGGGACTATTGTATTATAAAAATTTTGAATCTGGAAATGTCCTTCTGCAAAATCAAACCCTTCCTTGGTTCCTTGTTGTCAGGGTAAAGTCCAAACATAATATACAAGGTTCTTCAGGATTTAGCCCCACCTCCTCACTTCTACCCTCATTTCTCACTACACTCCTACATTATACTCTAATTATTCTAAATATATCTTACTGTTTTATAGTCCTGCCTTTCCTCATGCTGCTCTCTGCCTGGGATGTATTTCACTTTTTTATCCTCAGAGAGAATATATAATTGTTCAAGACTAGACTCAGGCAGCAACTCTTTTCTGAAGACTAACTGAATCCCCCAGGCAGATGTAACCATCTACTCTTTGATGCCCTCAACTTGGATCCACAAATGCATCTACCGAATTACTACCAATTATACTTTACTATACTGTGCTTGTTTACACATCCATGCCTGAATGTCAGCTTTTAGAAGGCAAAAATCTTGCCTTACTCGCCTTAGTCAACTTGTATCTCCAAGATCTAGAACACAGATGTTCAACAGCTAATCAATACATAAATGGAAGAAATAACAAAATCATGAGCTTTAAGGAAGCCAAAAAAGAAAAAATAGGTTGCTGCGGGAAGACAGACACACATACACTTATCTTTTTTTTTTCTTTGAGTCGGAGTCTCGCTCTGTCACCCAGGCTGGAGTACAATGGCATGATCTCGGCTCACTGCAACCTCCGCATCCCAGGTTCAAGCGATTCTCCTGCCTCAGACTCCTGAGTAGCTGGGATTACAGGTGCGCACCGCCACGCTCAGCTAATTTTTGTATTTTTAGTAGAGACAGGGTTTCACCGTGTCAGGCTGGTCTCGAACTCCCAACCTTGTGATCCACCCGCCTCACACATACACTTTCTAAAGCAACTACTTAATCATGATTCTAAGGAACTGCTTTTTTGTATATGCATGGAAAAGAAATACATTTGAGAAAAATATCTTAGAAATGTATTACGGAATCATAGGCTTGCTTGTTTCACTCTCCCAAGAAAAAGCATGGATGGATCATATCTTACTCATTTCTTCATCTTTATGGGCTAGCTCAGAGTTCGAGGGTATAAAATCACACACATTTTGATGAAAGGAATGTACAGCATACAAACTAGTTTTGAAATATTATCCAAATCGCAAAAGAAAAATGGCTTTCATTGTGATTAAAATAGTGCCTTTAGGTACAATGCAGAAGCTTTTTAGAGAGAAGACCTTTCCTCATCCTTTCTTTTTACTTCAGTTTCAACACCAGATCCATTTTCTTATTTCTCTACCTTATTCCTTGGTGATTTCTAATGTCATTTATCTAACTCAACTATCAAAATCTCAGTGGCAGAAAGTAAAATAAAGCCTAATAACTTTATCTCCTAAATCCTGAGAAAACTGCCTGATTCCCATTTTAGAGCAATCCCAACACCATCTTTTTCATGGGATCCTTTGTCAGGCTAGAAAAGAATTTTTAAAAAATCAAAAAACAAAAGAAACCCTAAATGCTAAAAGGTATAATTTAATCATCAAGCAAATATAAAATCAAATTCATCTCAGTATTTTTAATACTGCAAATGATACACTGTTTAAGAATTTAAACATTGCATAGAATGAACCAATTACATATAATTTAACATCTTTTAATCCATCAGTGCCTAACTTGCTTAATAAGGGGGAACTCTTTTATTAAAAAGGGCTAAATTATACGGTGCTATAACATAAAATAACCAATTTTTGAATTTCCCGACTATTATATAACACCTGTGGTTCCAAAAGTAATTTGGTTTCCCAATGATGTAAAAAAAAAAAAAAAAAACTAAAGCAATTCCCAAGTTTCTTCGTTTATTTTCCTGTGTTCTTATCAATTAAACTATCAATTGCTGAAGCAAACATCAATAGATTGTTGAGAGTACGTAAACTAAAGAATATATCCCCTAAAAAGATTTTAAAATAATTTTTAAGAATAACTTAGCTAAAATCTTAATAATGTTTTTAATTAAAAAAAAAACCTTTTCATGGGTATACTTTTAAATCCTGATATAGATTTTAACATTAAAAATAAAATGAGCTACAATACTGTTTATAAGATCTCACAATATCTTATATTGAAAGCCCTCTTTTAAGAAGGCAAGGAAAATGAAACTACTGAAATCTAACCATAGCAAAATGTTTGACAGAATTCTAAATTAAGTTTATTTTGATGACTACTGCTAATATTGATAATATATTCTCTGTTAAAGAATGCCTTCTCTTGATTCAAAATGAGGCATATATATGTATGAGTATAAGCAATATATAAAGTATTAAAAATAACCCAAGATCAGATGTCATAATTATTTTATGAATTGAGAAATCAGAAAAGTACACTATCTAAATTCTGATTTCAGAACTCAAAAAAATGGCCTGTAAAGTTTATTTAAAACGTTTAAAGGACTCCTTGTAGTTAACAATTCAGAGGAAAATAACTCTGAAAATAAAATAGCTGCTTATTTTAAGATGTCACAAAAATAATTACATTAACAGTTAATAATTGCTTTATGGGTTATATAAAGAACATAAGAATTAAAAGTATTTTATTACCTAATCAATGACAAGTGATTAATTCTTTACATTCATGGTCAATGAAATAATTTATGATCATTTAAAGGTGTTTCAGTATTTTTAAAATGACATTAATGTTAACTAAAAAATTATATGTCATAGAAATATAATTTTCATTGTTGGACATTTGGGTTGGTTCCAAGTCTTTGCTATTGTGAATAGTGCTGCAATAAACATACATGTGCATGTGTCTTTATAGCAGCATGATTTATAGTCCTTTGGGTATATACCCAGTAATGGGATGGCTGGGTCAAATGGTATTTCTAGTTCTAGATCCCTGAAGAATCACCACACTGACTTCCACAATGGTTGAACTAGTTTACAGTCCCACCAACAGTGTAAAAGTGTTCCTATTTCTCCACATCCTCTCCAGCACCTGTTGTTTCCTGACTTTTTAATGATTGCCATTCTAACTGGTGTGAGATGGTATCTCATTGTGGTTTTGATTTGCATTTCTCTAATGACAAGTGATGATGAGCTTTTTTTCATATATTTGTTGATGGCATAAATGTCTTCTTTTGAGAAGTGTCTGTTCATATCCTTCGCCCACTTGTTGATGGGGTTGTTTTTTTCTTGTAAATTTGTTGGAGTTCATTGTAGATTCTGGATATTAGCCCTTTGTCAGATGAGTAGGTTGCAAAAATTTTCTCCCATTCTGTAGTTTGCCTGTTCACTCTGATGGTGGTTTCTTTTGCTGTGCAGAAGCTCTTTAGTTTCATTAGATCCCATTTGTCAATTTTGGCTTTTGTTGCCATTGCTTTTGGTGTTTTAGACATGAAGTCCTTGCCCATGCCTATGTCCTGAATGGATATGCCTAGGTTTTCTTCTAGGGTTTTTATGGTTTTAGGTCTAACATGTAAGTCTTTAATCCATCTTGAATTAATTTTTGTATAAGGTGTAAGGAAGGGATCCAGTTTCAGCTTTCTACATATGTCTAGCCAGTTTTCCCAGCACCATTTATTAAATAGGGAATCCTTTCCCCATTTCTTCATCAGGTTTGTCAAAGATCAGATAGTTGTAGATCTGCGGCATTATTTCTGAGGGCTCTGTTCTGTTCCATTGGTCTATCTCTCTGTTTTGGTACCAGTACCATGCTGTTTTGGTTACTGTAGCCTTGTAGTATAGTTTGAAGTCAAGGTAGCGTGACGCCTCCAGCTTTGTTCTTTTGGCTTAGGATTGACTTGGCAATGCGGGCTCTTTTTTGGTTCCATATGAACTTTAAAGTAGTTTTTTCCAATTCTGTGAAGAAAGTCATTGGTAGCTTGATGGGGATGGCATTGAATCTATAAATTACCTTGGGCAGTATGGCCATTTTCACGATATTGTTTCTTCCTACCCATGAGCATGGAATGTTCTTCCATTTGTTTGTGTCCTCTTTTATTTCATTGAGCAGTGGTTTGTAGTTCTCCTTGAAGAGGTCCTTCACATCCCTTGCAAGTTGGATTCCTAGGTATTTTATTCTCTTTGAAGCAATTGTGAATGGGAGTTCACTCATGATTTGGCTCTCTGTCTGTTATTGGTGTATAAGAATGCTTGTGATTTTTGCACATTGATTTTGTATCCTGAGAATTTGCTGAAGTTGCTTATGAGCTTAAGGAGATTTTGGGCTGAGACAATGGGGTTTTCTAGATATACAATCATGTCATCTGCAAACAGGGACAATTTGACTTCCTCTTTTCCTAATTGAATGCCCTTTAGTCCCTTCTCCTGCCTGATTGCCCTGGCCAGAACTTCCAACGCTATGTTGAATAGGAGTAGTGAGAGAGGGCATCCCTGTCTTGTGCCAGTTTTCAAAGGGAATGCTTCCAGTTTTTGTCCATTCAGTATGATATTGGCTGTGGGTTTGTCATAGGTAGCTCTTATGATTTTGAGATACATCCCATCAATACCTAATTTATTGAGAGTTTTTAGCATGAAGGGTTGTTGAATTTTGTCAAAGGCCTTTTCTGCATCTATTGAGATAATCATGTGGTTTTTGTCTTTGGTTCTGTTTATATGCTGGATTAAGAAAATGTGGCACATATATACCATGGAATATTATGCAGTCATAAAAAATGATGAGTTCATGTCCTTTGCAGGGACATGGATGAAGCTGGAAACCATCATTCTCAGCAAACTATCACAAGGACAAAAAAACCAAACACTGCATGTTCTCACTCACAGGTGGGAATTGAACAATGAGAACACATGGACACAGGAAGGGGAACATCACACACCGGGGACTGTTGTGGGGTGGGGGGAGGGGGGAGGGATGGCATTAGGAGATATACCTAATGCTAAATGACGAGTTAATGGGTACAGCACACCAACATGGCACATGTATACATATGTAACAAACCTGCACGTTGTGCACATGTACCCTAAAACTTAAAGTATAATAACAAAAAATATAATTTTCATTTTTCACAATACAGTATTAAATACTTATTCAAACTAAAGGATTACATTATGTGACCTAAAGGAACAGGTTAAAATAAGTATTCTAATAAAAATAATTTCAATATTTCAAATATGTTAAGAATTTTGGGTAGGGCAAATACTTATTAAGAAATGTCCTCCCTTCTTAAGAATAGAAGCCACTTAATTTTGCACAATTGGCAAGTTAAATAATTTGAGTATAAGAATGTTTAAATAGAGCTTTGCTCTTCATAGAAATAATTTTCTTAATAAACTCCCATGCCAATGACAAAATACTTTATAATTTTGACAGATATTATTAAATATAAAAATTTAAAATAAGAATGCATGAAGAACTGCACATTAAAAATATATCTAATTTTTTATTTAAAAATATATATATCTAATTTTAAAACCATATTTCAATTATACAAAACCACAGGTCTTTAAACAGTGATTTAATATAAAATATATTTGAAAGGTTATTGTTTAGAAGTGTATCAGAAACAGAATTTTATAATTTACCTTTCCCTAAATCTATAATGCACATTATCTCAAACTGTTTCATTATTGTAAACTAAAAAACTGAAGTTAAAAATAACTTCACTTACCAGTGAAATAGAAGCTTGTGTTTCTTGTGTAAAACAACCTCAGGAATATATAGAAATCATAAATTTCCTCTTTGTTGTGAGGAGCAAACTTTAAAACTACTCACTACTCATGAATCTCTAAAGGAGATTCATAGGAAAATGACAAAACCAATTTAGGTACTCACAGGACTAAAGAACTAGTCATCATGCTGAACATCTCCAGTTATTTGCTCTGAGGTACTCTGGCTCTTGGTTTAAAAAAAACTGCCCTAAGAACAGTGCTATCTTTACCAAAAATAAATATATACATAATTATGTCACCTGAGGCCAGGCGTGGTGGCTCACACCTGTAATCCCAGCACTTTGGGAGGCCGAGGAGGGTGGATCACGAGGTCAGGAGATCGAGACCATCCTGGCTAACACGGTGAAACCCCATCTCTACTAAAAATACAAAAATTAGCCGGGCATGGTGGCGGGCGCCTGTAGTCCCAGCTACTAGGGAGGCTGAGGCAGGAGAATGGCGTGAACCCGGGAGGCGGAGCTTGCAGTGAGCCGAGATCATGCCACTGCACTCCAGCCTGGGCAACAGTGCGAGACTCCGTCTCAAAAAAAAAAAAAAAAATTATGTCACCTGAAGTCACAATAGCAAAGCATTAAATTTTGATAGGCTACTAAAGTCGAAAATAACACATTGCTAAGCAAACTAAAGCAAAAAGGAAATGAAGAAATAAGCTACATACTCAGCAATTCATAACACTGACATTTCTGACAGAGTCAAGAAAACTGTATGCTAATGAAATAATCAATAGTATTATACACCTATAGAGTGGAAAGAAGACTGTATATAGTCATCTTAGTAATAAAATCCACTAAATAGTAGTATTTTCTTATGTGATTCCATGTTACTCTCAAAGAAAATATGCACTTCCTTTAAATTAATATAACCACTACTGAAACTTACTTGACAAATCATTATACAAGCATAATACTGCACCAAGGTTATTACTGTATTATTTTTCTTTTGAGACAAGGTCTTATTCTGTCACCCAAACTGGAATGCAGTGGCGTGATCACAACTCACTGCAGCTTCAACCTCCCTGGCTAAAGCAGTCCTCCCACTCTCAGTTTCCCAAGTAGCTGGGACTACAGGGTGTGCCAGCACCCTGGCTAATTTTTAAATTTTTTGAAGAGATGAGATTTTGCCATGTTGCCCGGGCTGGCCTCAAACTCCTGGGCTCAAGTAATCCTCCTGCCTTAACCTTTCAATGTGCTAGGATTATAGACATGAGCCACTGCACCCAACCACCAAGTTTATTTTTAGTGGTTTAAAAGATGTTAAAATTGAAGTTTGAGGCATCTAAACCACAAATGCAGAACTAAGCTACTTGAAAAACAAGATTGTGTTCTTCATATTGCAAGTATTTCTAAAAACATATACCTATCAAATACATTGTACTTTATATGAAAAACAGCAGTACTGACACACTGCCATCCATTCATTCATTCATCTAACCAACCATTTACTGAACATCAGTGAAGCAAGTACTGTGTGCCAAGTGCTAAAGATAAAGGGGTGAGCAAAAGCAAACAATCCCCCGTGTATTTCCTAGAATCTAGTATCTAATTACACTTATAAGTATAATGGAGTAAAAGTAGGGGACACTATAAAGGGGACCTGTCTCCTTAAGGAAGTAATATTTAAATTAAGAACAAAAGGATTATTAGCTAAGCTAGCTAAGCTGGGGAAACTGAAGCTTGTGCGTGTGTTTTCATTCTTAGAATGAAAGGTGGACAGGGAATAATAATGAGAGCAAGCCATCATGGGTCAAGTGCAATCAGAGACTCTAGGGTTAGTAGGGGGTCAGATTAGGTAGGACCTTGAAGGTCATATTGACGATTTTCTATGTTGTCCTAATGGAAAACCCTTGAAGGGTTTTAAGCAAAGGAGTGCCAAGATCAGGAATGACCATTCATTCTAATTGCTCTATGGAGACTTGGGCAGTGGGGAATGGCAGAATAAATGCAGGTGGACCAGACAGAAGATGAATAAAGTAGTCCAGAGACAGAGATGGTAGTCACTTGGACTATGTGATAGTGATACAGAAGCATGTCAACTCAAGATATATTCTGGAGGTAGAAGGAAACAGGCTGATGATTGATTAGATCACCAGAAGGGGTGAAGCCCAAGTTCTTGGCTTAAGAAACTTTCTATAGTCAACCAAAAACTGAAAATTATTTCTAAAGCAGATCAATTATATCAATATATGACTCCCTATCCACAAAGTCTATGGGATTAGGAAAAGATTTATGACTAACTCTAGTAATATGTACAACCAAGTAACTGGGCTCATGGAGAGAGTAATTTAATGGTATTTGGGACAGGGGTAGTGGGAGAATGATGAGTTTTAAAGCCAAAATTAATTGAGAAAGCAAGAGAACATTTAGTGGCTTTCCTTTTTTTTCCCCTTTCATTTTTTTCCTTACATTTCATTATTCTGTATGGCATATGCCCACTTTACCTATTTCAGCCTGAAGGATAAATCTTAGATTTACTTAATTGCTTTGTTCCCCTACATCGTTGCCATTCTCTATGCCCTGCAACTTCAGTCCACTTGACTTCTAGAATAGAGAGCCAGGGTAAACACAATATTCCTGGCATTTCACCTTCCAATGCCCCACAATTCATATGAAATGTCATCTTCTTTCTGTAGGAGACAGCATGGAAGAGGAAGACTCTGTCTAAAAAAAAAAAAAAAAGGAAAGAAAGAAAAAAACAAAAAGAATCTTAACCTGGAAGAGAAATTAAAACACCAACTAATTCATATCCGATTTTTGCAGATTAGCAAACTTACCTGAAAAAGGTAAGAAACTTCTCTAAGTTCACAAAATCAGTGGCAGAGATGAGACTAGATTTTGTCTTCAGATTTTGCATCTATTGCTTGCTCTACTGTATTTTTGTCAGTATACATATTTTAATTTTTTATTTCAAGTTTCTGGGGTACATGGATAAGTGATTTGGTAGTGATTTCTGGGATTATGGTACACCCATCACCTGAGCAGTGTACACTGTACCCAGTATGTAGTCTTTTATCCCTCAGCCCCCTCCCACCCTCTTAATCTGTTACTGTTTATTATTACTATTATTATTTTGTAGAGATGGGGTCTCCCTAACTTGCCTGCCCAGGCTGGTGTCGAACTCCTGAGCTCAAGCAATCCTCCTGCCTCAGCCTCCTATTACAGATGTGAGCCACTATACCCGGCCTTGTTACTGTATTTAAGTCTATTTTGTATTCTCGACAAATTGGCCTCCCAAATTTCACAATACCGTAAGAGATTTTCAATGGTATTTTGAAGCTCCAAATAATGTTCCTCAATTCCCAGATGACTACTTCCTTCAATAAATATTTACAGATTACATATTATGGTTAAAATATAGAAAGTGAAAGGAATAGAAAAGAAGTAAAATAGCTTCACCACCCAGCAGCTTACAAAATAATCAGGAAGCAAAAATATGTAACAGAAAATGTAAAACAATAAAAATGAACATATAGCTAAGGTCTAAAGTAGACTAAGGTAAATTATTATGCATGTAGAGAGAATGAAATCAAAACAAGCTAAAGAGGTTAAAGGAAGACAGTAATTTAGACCTGTTCTGTCCAATAAATTAACCAGCTAGCCACAAGTTGCTAAATTAAAACGAAGTAAATAATTTAAAAATCAGTTCCTCAGTCACACTAGCCACATTTCAAGTGCTCAATAGCCATACTGGACAGGGTAGTTACAGAACACTACCTTCACTGCAGAAAGTTGTACTGGACAGCACTGATGTCCATCACAAGTAAAACAGCAAGTTGAGAATAAGAGAGGAAAAATAAGGACACTTGCTTGAAAGGAAAACAGAAGCAGGAATAAAAGATTTTTTAAAAAAGCAATCAAATTGAAGATTTTGAACTTTGGTGGTCAACAAGGAACAAATAAGTTCCTTAAAAGGAGTAAAAGGGCTGGGCATGGTGGCTCATGCCTGTAATCACAGCACTTTGGGAGGCTGAGGCGGGCAGATCACCTTACATCAGGAGTTCGAGACCAGCGTGGCTAACATGGTAAAACCCTGTTTCTACTAAAAATACAAAAAATTAGCCAGGCTTGGTGGCACGAGCCTGTAATCCCAGCTACTTGGGAGGCTGAGGCAGGAGAATCACTTGAACCCAGGAGGCGAAGGTTGCAGTGAACCGAGATCATGCCATTGCATTCCAGCATGGGCATCAAGAGTGAAACTCTGTCTCAAAATAAAAGAGTAAAAGAGGACAAACATTTGATCTTAAAAAGATTTTAATGTGTATTATGGAGTAAATGTGGAATGACTAGAGAGAGTAAACCACTGGGTCATAGGGTATATATACACATACATACATACAGCTTTAGTAAATATTGTCAAATAGTTTTCAAAGGGCTTGAACTAATTTATACCCCCATCAGCAACTTACGAGAGTTCCAGCTGTTTGACATTCTTGGTAACACTTGGTATTACACACTAGCAATTTGAGGATCCAAGCAAAACTAACCACATTTCATTCTAAAGTTTCATCTAGTCTACTAAAATTTTTAATTTCCAAAACCTTTGGCCACAAATAACTATAATAAAATATTAAATGTATTACTCTTGATTGAATGCTTTCTAGGAAATAAACAAGGTGGAGATAAAAGCATCCTACATGTTATAAAAACAATTATTTCCTACATTCTGTAATATAAGAATTCTATAAACTCAAGAATTCCAAGATTGGTCTAAACAATAGGATCAACAAAATGCACACTTACATTCATTCATCTCTTGCACAAGTTTAATAAAGTAATAGTAATTTTTAAATACTACTTTATATTTGTAGACATACATGAAATCACAATATTAATCACAATTTTGAGTGAACTTAAAAAACTTACAAAATCACCTCTATTATGTTTACTTCTTAGCTACATCCTCAACTTTCTACTGTTTTTTAACATCATAGATGAAAGAAAATTTAAAAATATAGAAAAAGTGGTAAGTATATTATTATCTTAGTTCTATTTCCCCACTGGACATGGAAATGCTATGCCAAATCAAATCAGTGAGAAAAATCAACTTACATCTTATTTGGGTGACACAACCATCCCATTATATGCACATATTATTATATATTTTTGTCCTCTTTTTAGAAAAAAAATATAAACTTTATTGAGGTATACGTGAAGCACAACATACAGCATGTGGCAGGCAGAATTCTAAGATGGCCACATGATATCCAGTCCCTAGCACTATCCCTATGATTATATTACATGTTAAGAGAGGTTTTAAAGATATAATTATGGTCAATTATCAGCTGACCTTAAAATTGGGAGATTATATGGGTGGGCTTAACCTAATCACATGAGCCCTTTGAAAGTAGAGCTTTCTCCAGCTGACAACGGAGAAAGGAGGCAAAGATTTGAAGCATGAGGGAGATGTGGCAGCTACTGCTGGCTTAAAGATGGAGGGAACCTGAAAGCAGTTCTAGGAGCTAGAAACCTTTTTCTGACATCCAGGGAGAAGACAGGAACCTGGAAACCAGGAACAATAATATTAAATCCAACAAAAACTTACTCTGGCTAACTACTCTCCTTAAGTTGGGATTCTGTTATTATTTCATATATGTCTGTATTATCAAAATTCTTCTAAACTTTGATTTTGTCTTCACAGTCCAAGAGAAACAATTCACAATACAATGAAGAATTATATCCATCAGGAAAAATAGAATCTGCCTCTGTACTTGTTAGATATTAAAAGAGAAGCTTAAGATTGTACAACTACCAGGAACTTGAATGAGCTTGCAAGGTGATTGTTCCCCAGAGCCAACAGAAAAGAAATGTAGCCGTCAGTGCCATGATTTTGGACTTCTGAGTCCCTATGCAGAGAATCCAGCCAAGCCTACTCATACTTCTGACCTATAGGACTATAAGATAATTACTAGAGATGTTTTAGCCTGCTAAATGTGTGGTAATTCGTTAAGCAGTGATAGAAAACTAATGCATTGCACATACTGGTGTAAAATTTGATTAGGTTTAAAACAGTTTTAACATGGCTTAATACTGTGAAATCATCACAATCATCCCCCAAATTTTCTCCTTTGTAATCCCTTCCTCCCCTCATGTTTCCAAGGACCACTGACCTTTCTGTCACCATAGATTAATTTGCTTGTTGAATTCTATATATGGATTCACAGAGTAGTAACTATTGTCTGCCTTCTTTTGTTCAGCCTAATGATTGAGATGATTGAGATTCATCCATGTTGTTGCACTTGTTTATGGAAATTTGGGTAATATTCCGGTTTTGATTATTGTAAATAAAGTAACTTATGAACATTTTATACAAGTCTCTATGTGGATATGTTTTTGTTTTTCTTGGGTAAATACTTAGCAGTGGAATGGTTGGGTTATACGTTTAGCTTTGTAAAAAACTACAAAATTGCTTTCCAAAGCAGTTTAACCATTTTACATTTCCACCAACAGAGTTCTAGGTGAAGATAGGGAGCCAGGAAATAATAATGGCAAAATAGTTTAACCAAATCTACTGTTCTGGTTTCTGTTCCAGTTTGACCTTATGGCAGATAAAAATAACTAGCTGTACAATGTAATGATAAACTGACATTTTGAGTCCAAAAAGAAAGTTTAAGACTGATTTAATAAGAGCCCTAATATTTAAAAGAAGCCATAGATTAAATCAATGTTGATTTCTCACTGTATCCTCACCCAAACTTGGCATTGTCAACCTTTTTAATTTTAGTCAATCTACTGCATGTACAGTGGTATCTCATAATTTTAATTTGCATTTTTCTATCCTGCTTAAAGCTAACACAAGACTGGACATGGTGGCTCACATCTGTAATCCCACTTTGGGAGGCTGAGGTGGGAGGATCGCTTGAGCTCAGAAGTTCGAGACCAGCTTGGACAACATAGTAAAACCTGGTTTCTACAATGTGCTGCTACATTCCAGCCTGGGTGACACAAGATCCTGCCTCAAAAAAGAAAAAAAAAAAAAGCCAACAATAGGAAAACTTGGATTTGTGTGTGTCTGGTAATTTGAGGTTTATGCTATACGCCTGGATTTAAAAATACTCAATTAGAATGAATAGAATATTATAAAACATTTGATAAGAGGGACTGTGCTTGTATTTAAATGTGACAATAACATACCTAAGTTTGTTTTAAGTAGGGAGAAGAAGAGTTGAGGATACATTTGGAGTGAAAAATTAGAGGGATTTCTTTGAGTTCCAAAAGTAAATTTCAGGAGAAGTTGTGAACTCTCCTTTTCTATATCTGAAAACATGTTAGAGGAAGTGAGGTTCTACAAATTATTTGAATGATGGCAAGGAAGACGGACTCACAGGCAGAGACTTAAGTCTCTTTTCTCTAAGTTTACTTTTTTCCAACATAATTCTCAATGTTTTTATTTTGTGGTCTATATACCTAATATAATACAATATCATATGGATTACAACGATGTGAATGAACACTCCTAAAGAACATTCTAAAGTACCTAACAATATCATATGGAAACACAGGACTTAAAAACAGCTTTTAATATCAAAATGGAAGAGGATGAAGCAAGTAATTTATTGATTTCCTTTAGAAAAGAATTCTAAAGGTAATACCTAAAATATATTAATACAGGCATGGTTTGAGCCAGGACAGTAATTGCGTATTATAAAAAAGTACCTTAAGAGAAAGATATAAATAGAAAGTTCCACAAAATTTCACTTGATTGAATTTCCATACAGAAGCAATGGGCATAAAAATTGTTGTTCCCTAGACTTCACAATTTATCCATTATTAAAAACATTTTAATAAACATGATTATGAAGATTATACACTTTTCTGTTGATTAATAAAATTAACTATCCTAACTATACACCTGAATATAATTACCTTTGATTGATATTTTACTTTATATAGGAACAAACAAACACACCACAAATTTGGAAATATTGCAACGGAGTCATTAGAAGATTTTAAATATTTTTCAGCCATGGTTTATAACTTTATTGTACTAAAAAAAATCAGGGAATTTGGATAAAAATTGAAATGCAAAGACTAAAAGGATCCAAAGCCTGGATCTTACGTAAAGTTGTCCTTGGTGAAAGTCAGGCACATGTAAAAACTTCTGCTAAGCACATCCTAACGCCAAATAAGATATAAAAGGACATAATATGCTAAAAATATAAATGGGACAGCTAGTATTAATGAAACAGATACTTCTGAAAGAGATACCTTCACAGTGGAAGACTTCCAGCTAAGGCATTCAAAAGTAATGAACCAGGTGCTCCTAATACCCTGAAATAATCAGACTCTTTACAGATTTTCAGCTTTGTCTATAGAGTAAATCAATATAGATTTACTTAATCTATAGTTCTCCCTAAGTATCAGGGCTCTTACTAATTCAGTAACTCTTAAGCATTATTTTTGGCCTCGATATACCAATATACCATCACAATGTACACCTAAGTATGCTTTTTATCGGCTATAAGCACAAACTGGAACAGAAACTAAAAAGGTAGATTTGGTTAAACTATTTTGCCATTATCATTTCCTGGCTTGGAATGAGATTAAGAGAGTTCTTTGAAAGCAAATCTAGGATCAATAGCTTAAAGTGATGAGAAGACATTTAATTTGAACAGAAAAAAAATCTTTTTATACCAGACATTTCCAATAAGGAAATTATTTGCCTCTAGAAGAGATTACAGGTTGGACTACATTATTTCTAAAGTGCCTTCTTGTTTACAATCTTATATAAAAGGAGAATCTTAGGGAATGAGGAACCCTCACATGAGCTTCTTTGACCCCAAGATAAAATAAGTGAGTAATTCACTCAGGTGACTTGTCTGAGTCAATGTTAACTCCATAAGCATAGCAATTTTTTTTAAAAAAAGATATGATTCATGTTGGAGTTAAGAATGAAGATTAGAACCAGCTACTATTCTATTTAGAATGGATGTCTACTTTCTTCCCTATCTAGCTCAATCCAATTAATCCTTCAATGTCCTGAATGAATCCTTCCTTTGCCATGAAAACCTTCTTGATAAACCCAGTTCATGGTGAGTTAGTCCTTCCTCTGAATTCAGAGTTCTATTTTTCTATGCTAGTAATTATTATTATTAACCAAATAGCCATTTACTGCATTGTGATCTTTCTTGAATTGTTTCTTACACTATTTCAGTTTTCCACGCTTACATCTTGTCTATTCAGTCATACCATAAGCTCCCTGAAGACAGGGATCATATCTTACATTTCTCCATATGTCCCATAGCAACTAACAGCATTTTGCGTTTTGACTATTCAGAATTAGTTGAATAAGAACAGAAAATTACAGATTACTTTAAAAACTGGGGAAGGCAAATTCGGTAGACGCAAGCACAGGAAAAGAAAAAAGAGCAAATAAGTAAAAATAATACACAGGTTAGTAGCTAGAGTCAACCCTGCATTTGGAAAAAACACAAAAACGAAAACAAAAAACAGTCTGTTGAGTTAAAGACAGTAAGGTTCTAGACTAAGCTCCATGCATACTTAAGGTGAGAACCATTGATATAGGGGATAACCGTGTGACACTGCCAGAATCTGAGAAAAGGAACATTATCACTGAAGTGAAGTGACATTACAATATTTTTTCCACACCTTTACTTTTATCTTTTGGCACCTGATAGGGGTCTTCAAATAGCAACTCCAACTGACACCAGATGGTACCTGTTGGAGCCTAATGCCGGGCTACGGCCAGCAAACCAAATAAATATCACTATTCATGAGACACAGTTAGAAGTTAAGCATCCCTTATCTGAAATGCTTGGGACCAGAAGTGTTTCCAGTTTCAAAAATATCTGAATACTGCATACATGTAATGAGATCTCTTGGGGATAGGACCCAAGTTTAAACATGAAATTCATTTATGTTTCATATATACCTTATACACATGGCTTGAAGGTAACTTTATGTAACACTTTAAATAATTCTGTGCATTAAAGTGGTTTTAAGTACCTACATGTGAAATTTTCCACTTGTGGTATCATGTTGGTGCTCAAAATGTTTCGGATTTTGGAACATTTCAGATTTTGGATTAGGGATGCTCAACCTATACCTTGGGAAGCATCTATTTCTTTAACATAGCTCTAAAAGAACAATGGCTTCAGCAATTTTTCAACTCCTATTTAGTATTAAAATAACCTTTTACATTCAAAAACACCATCTTGAAAGTTTTATCTAGTTAGAATAAGTCTAATTTAAAAACAGAATATACACTTCCATCATACACAAAATTATATTTAAAATGTTAGTTATACTTGTTACATCACAGTAAAAAACAGTATAGTAAGAAAAACAGCTGATTTAAAATCAAGTGTCTAATGAAAACTATGAGCAAGGAAGAATAATATGTTAGCTAACTGCTGGATGGACTAAAAATAATGGGAAAACGAGATATAGGACTCTTTTAAGAGCACTTGTAATTTACCACTGAAGAATTGATGAGGATTCGGGTTTTAGACTGTTGGTAGTTGGAAACAAGAGAAGAAAAATCATTAGATACGGAATAAGAAAGGTTTTGAGCCTAGGAGAGTGTGCTACCTTTAACAGAAATGAGAAGCTGGTTCCAAATCTATTGTAAAACCACCAACGTTTTCTAATCCTGTCCCTACACACTTAATTTTTAAATGCAGAAGATGCTTTCAAGACCAGTCCACTTTTATTAGTATATAACTTTTGAAGCAGAAATGAGAAGTAGCTTTAAATTGACACCTGCTATCAGGAGTTGCTATTGAGATACATTACTTCTTAATTTTACCTTGAAGATTTTAACGATTTTGCAGCCATAGCTTCCACTGCAACTTTACTCCAACAGCTATCATCAGCAGTTGTTTTAACATGCTGATTTCTCCAACACTGTTTAAAATTGAGAACAAAAATAATATCCAACATTTATTATTCCTTGTTTCTAATACTCAAAGAACCTACCTTTTTCTTTGAATAATTAGAACAATGAAACATGAGGCCTGAGGAATAATTTAAGCTTAGCCAATTACTTTTAATTATAATAGGAAATGAGAGGATCAATATAGTAAAATCCTCATTAATCATATTCTACCAATTATGAATTTGAAATTATCTCGATGAAATAAATGCAATTCTTGCTTACCCAGAAGTCTGAAACATTTTTTCATTAAAAAAAACTTTACCTATTGCTACTAAAGCCGTATCTGACTGGAAAATCTTTAGCTGTTAAAACTCAGGCTCAATAAATCACAAAGTCCTTTCAAGATGTCTTCCTCTAACTTCTAAGTTCAGAAGATAAAAAAGCGGTATTCTAAATTCATTAATTCAACAAATATTTTAAGTACCTTTTTACTTATGTTATAGTCTTTTACTCACGATGTACTGTTTAACTGTACTAAATAGTGTATTACATTTTCTACCAACTAACCTCATTTTACTCATTATCACCATCTTATTTAGAAGAAAACATATGTTCTTAGGAGGGAGGAACTAACTAGTCTAAAGTTTCATTTAACTAGCAATGAAACTCATCCCAAAATCCTACCAAATGTTGGATAAATTTGGCTATCCCTCTTTCTTCCACATACTGATCCCCCGAATAAGCTTATTATACTCACATGAGCCTCTTAGATAGCAGTGGACCATTCTTCAGTTAAGAGTACCTTATTTTACCAGATTAAACTTTACTTGTCCAGATATTTTTACATGGTCAAGATATGTGAGACCTCATTTATCGCACTGTATTATGTTTTCCCTGAAGAAAACTGATAGTATATGTTGCTTTCTATAGCTTTTTTAAAAAACTAAATAGGAATCACCCATTCCTTGCCATTCAGCAAAAAACTGGGGAGAAATTATACCTTTTACAATGAATTATTACAATGATGTTTACATTCCAGATTTCTCACTTACTATGATGAACCATGTTACTTTGCACTTTATGAACAAGCTACATGAAAGGAAGAACCAAGGCCCAGCCTTAACCTGACCTCTATGAAAGGACCACAATTTCAGCAAGAACCTAATCCCTATAGAAAGTATTCAAATAATATGATTACCCACATATGCAAATAAAGAAAAGAGGTCTAACACAAAACAAAATGGAGGACTTTGTTATCACCAAATGAGTTTAAATAAATCTAAAGTTTATTATTAAGCAATTTTGAAAGCGTACGAGTCGTAAAATTCAGAATTCTATCTGTATCACTGATGTATGTGAAGTACAAACTGGGCACTTCAGTGAATATATTTTAAGAAAATACATTCAATGTACTTTTCAAAGAGTAAAAATAATACAAACATATCAAGTATTAATACTTAAGAATAAAAAACTTTGTTTTTGGGGACAGGTCCTAGAATATAGACAAATTCTGCTTCTCCTCTCCTACTGTTTGGTAGACTCTTCTGAGAGTCGACTCTGACCTAATCACAACTTAACTTTTTCATTATTCAGCATTCTCAAAACAAGCAAGATATAAATTAAGATTTGTCATGCAGACAACGTATTTCTTGCTTCAAAAGGCATAAAGGAAAAGACAGAAGCAGACTTATTCTATAAGGTTAACATTACCCTAATGCAAAACTAGATAAAGGCAAAAAAAAAAAAATCCAAAAAACTAAAGGCCAATATCTCTCATTAACAAAAATGCAAAAATCCTCAACAAAATATTAACAAATCATTCCAACAATGTGTAAAAATAATTACATACCAGGACCAAGTGAGATTCATCCTAGATATGCAAGGCTGGTTCTACATACAAAAATCAATTAACATTATTTATCATATCAACAGGCTAAAGAAGAAAAGCCTGCATGATCTTATCAAAAGATACTGGAAAAGCATTTGACAAAAACCAAGGCCCATTCATTACTAAAACTCTCCCCAAACTAGGAATAAAAGGTAACTTCCTCAACTTGAAAAGAAGATTTACAAAAAACCTACAGCTAACATCATACTTAATGGCAAGAAACTACAACCTTTCCTGCTAAAGTCAAGAACAAGGAAAGGATGTTCCCTCTTACAATATCACACCAAAAGTCTTAGTTAATACAAGAGAAGAAAATAAAAGTATGCTGATTGGGAAGGAGAAATAAAACTGTCTTTGTTCAAAGATGACATAATTGTCTACATAGAAAATCTGAAAGAATCAACCAAAAACTCTTGGAACTAGTAAGCAATTACAGCATGGATACAAGATTAATATATAAAAGTCAACTGCTTCCCAACATCTTAACAATGAATACGTCATATCCGAAATTAAAAACATAGTAACATATGTTGCAAGCCCCACAAAATGAAATAAGCATAAATCTCATAAAATTTGTACAAAATCTATATGAGAAAAACTACAAAACTCTGATGAAAGAAATAAAAAAACTAAATAAATACAGAGATACTCTATGTTTGTGGATAGTTTCTTATTTGGGGCTGCTATAATGAAGTACCACAGAATAGGCATCTTATAAATGACAGAAATTTATTTCTCACAGTTCTGGTGGCTGGAATTCTATGAAACTAAGGTGCTAGCATGGTCAGGTTCTAGTGAGAGTCCTGTTCCAGGCTGTAGACTTCTTGTTGTGTTCTCATATGGCAGAAAGCTCGAGAGAGTGCTATGGGGACTTTTTTAAAAAGGCACTCATTCATGAGGACTCCACTCTCATGATCTAATCATCTCCCCAAAGTCCTATCTCCTAATACTATTACATTGTTAGGATGTCATCATATGAATTTGGGGGTGGGGGATGGGGACATATATTCAGTCCAGAACAGATAAGAAAACTCAATATTGTCAAGATACCAGATCTTCCCAACTTGATCTGTAGATTCAACACAATCCTAATCAAAATTCCAGCAAGTTATTTTGTGACTATCAACAAACTGATTCTAAAGTTTATTATAGAGAGTCAAAAGACCCAGCAGAGCCAACACATTATTGAAGGACTGACACTATGCAACTTCAAGACTTACTATAAAGTTACGGTAATCAAGACAGTGTAGTTTTGGAGAAATAGAAAAATAGTTCAATGAAACTGAATAAAGAGCCCAGAAACAGACCCGTGCAAATAGTCACTGATCTTTGACAAAGAAGCAAAGACAATACAAATGAGAAAAGATAGTCTTTTCAACAAATGATGCTGGAATTGGACGTCCACATGCAAAAAACTGAATCTAGACACAGACCTTACACGCTTCACAAAAATGAACTCAGAATTGATTATAAATCTAAACATAAAATCCAAAACTATAAAACTCCTAGAAGGTACCATAGCAGAAAATCAAGATGACTTTGGGTTTGAAGATGACATTTTAAATACAACACCAAAGGCACAATCCATGAAAAATAATTGGTAAGTTGGATTTCATTAAAATTAAAAAATTCTGCTCTGTTAAGACAATGTTGAGAGAATGAGAAAACAAGCTACAGACTGGGAGAAAATATTTGCAAAAGACTAATAAAAGACTGTTATTCAGAATATACAAAAAACTCTTGAAATTCAACAAGAAAATGAACAACTTGATTAAAAATTGGGAAAAAGTTCTCACCTCAACAAATACTTCACCAAAAGAGATACACTGACTGCATGATTGCAAATAAGCATATGAAAAGATGCTCAACATCATGCATCATGTGTCAGTAGGGAATTGCAAATTAAAACGAGATATTGCTACATGCCTATTAGAATGGCCAAAATCTAAAACACTGGCAATACCAAATGATGGAGAGAATGCAGAGCAAGAAGAACTCTCATTCGCTGCTATTGAGAATGCATAATTGGAAGACAGTTTGGCAGTTTCTTATAAAATGAAACAAACTCTTACCATACAATCCAGCAAAAACATTCTTTGATATTTACCCAAAGAGGTGAAAACTTACACCCATACAAAAATCTCAACATCGATGTTTTAGCAGTTTTATTCATAACTGCTGAAACTTGGAACCAACCAGTATGTCCTCGAGTAGGTAAGTAAAATAAAGTGTGGTACACCCAAATAATGGAATATTCAGCGCTCAAAAGAAATGAAATATCAAGCCATGAAAATACATGGGAGGAACCTTAAATGCATATTACCAAGTCAAAGAAGCGAATTTGAAATGGCAACATACTCTATGATTCCAACTACATAGCATGATAGAAAAGGCAAAACTATAAAGGGTGAAAAGATTAGTGGTTTCCAGGGGTTAGAAAGGAGAGAGGATAAATTGGCAGAGTACAGATTTTTGGGCACTGAAACTATTCTGTATCATACTAAAATGGCAGACATGTGAAATTACACATTTCTCGTATCAAAACCCATCAAATGTACAACACCAAGAGTGACCCTGGTATAAAATATTAACTTTGAGTGATTTATCAACGTAAGTTCATCAGTTGTAACAAATGTACTATTCTGGTACAGAATGTTAATAGGCTATACATATGTGGGGTCAGAGAATATATGGGAACTCTCTGTACTTTCTGCTCAATTTTGCTATGAACCTAAAGCTGATCTAAAAAATAAAAGTATCTTAAAAAAGAAGTTGGAAGATGTGAATGTACTTAATGCCACTGAACTATATACACTTTCAAATGATTAAAATTGTAAATTTTAACTCGTGTGTATCTTACCACAATTAAAATTTTAAATGTCATAAAAGAGTTCTAGCAACATTAGGAACTAAGAAGGGATTCTATTCAGATGTCTGTTGCCTTCTATCTTTTCTCACTCTACCTACCTGACCTTTTGCCTCTCCTTTGAATTCATCTATTTTATAAACATGATCATTTAAGAATGTATTCCCTTTAAAGCAATACTTTTTCTTTTTTTATAATATATTGTTACATAAAGCAAAACTTTTTCTAACTACTTCTTTCTGACATGGATCTTCTGTACCAGTGAAAGTGTGGTCCTTAAACCAGCATCAGCAGCATCAACATCACCTAGGAACTTGTAAGAACTGCATATTTTGGTATTACCCCTGAACTTCTGAATCAGAATCTGCTTTTTAACAAGATGCATGATAAAGTCTGAGTACAATGTTCTAGAAACCTTAGTTCTCGTGCACCCTTCTAGCTCCCTTTATGTTCCTGGCAAGATGCATGAATTCCAGGAATAAAGGAAGCAAAGCACAAAAGTCAAATAGATAGGTACAGTTTTTGTAAAAGGACAAGGGGTAAAAATGCAGTAGTGCAAAGTTATATTTTAAAGATGTCAAGGATATAGATGGGAAAACAGAATCATTCATGAAAAAATCAGTGATACACCAAGCCAAAATACGATAAGCCATTTATTCTCTATTATTTAGGGAATAAAGGAAATGGAAAAGCAGATGAATGCTTATGAAAAAGAAACAGTGTCTTGGATCAGGAAACCAGGGAGAAAAAAGACTAAGAAGAGAGTTTACCAATTGAAAAAAAAAAATGCCCTACAATAATTCTCCTAATCTGAGTCCTCATTTTGACCAAAATATTTCTGAACTCTTTTACCCTGAAAAGATTTTAAATGTTTTAAAAATATCAGTGGTATTCCCCAAATTACATTTTCACACCAAAGTATAGTCTTTACCAAGACTATCCTGAAGACAATGAGAACAGTTAGCTTACTCATTTTATAGAGAGCAAGGCTCAAAAAATGACCAGGGACACCAGAAAGTCAACATGAAATGAAAGGTCTTTCAGTTTTAGTGTTACATTCATTAAAATAATAAACTAATATTGGTATTTTATACCCTAGCAATGGATGAGAATTTTTTATTTACTGTGTCCTCAAGCAAAAATATTGCTAGTTGTATTTAATCTGTAAAATTTAAAAGTAGAGTAGATAAAATAGCAGTTAAAGGTAGACAAAATAGCAGTTAGGAGTACAGAGTCTGACCACAGATCAGATGGGTTTGAATCTTGGCTCTGCCATTTACAAACTGTGCAAAGAATCTTAACTTCTCCGTCCCTCTGTGGCTAGTCCTGCCTTCTTTGGCTGGCTGTTTATGAGGATCAAATAAGATACAATGATTAGCATAAAGCCTGGCATATAACACACAAAACTCAAAAATGTTTATTTTTTGTGTGTGAAAAAAATTTTAAAGTATTTCTTAAAGCAGAATCTTCCAAGGATAAAGGGCTATGCTATCTTAATATAACTGGAGTTGCAGTCATGAGTTTCAGTCAGTGATGGACCACATATATGATGGTAGTCACATAAGGTTCTAAGGGAACTAAAAAAAATTCCTATCACCTAGTAACACTGTAGCCATCACGCAGTGTTAGCCATCATACACAATGTAGACATCATACATAATGCAAAGCATTACTCACATATTTGTGGTGATACTGGAAAAAAAAACCCTACTGTGCCGCCAGTTACATAAAAGTATAGTTACAAATACTTGATAATAATAAACTACTATATTACTGGTTTATGTATCTACTATCCTATACTTTTTATCATTATTTTACACTGTACTCCTTCTACTTATTTTTTTTTGCAAAGTTAGAAAGAGCCTCGGGCAGCTCTTTCAGGAGGTATTCCAGAAGGCATTGTTATCATAGGAGATGACAGCTCCATGCTTATTACTGCCTCTGGAGACCTTCCAGTGGGACAAGATGTGGAGGTAGAAGACAGTGATATCAATTATTCTGACCCTGCGTAGGCCTAGGATAAGGTGTGTGTTTCTCAGTCTCCTTTGCTAGTGCATCCTTTTCTTTAACTTCTGTACCTCTAATTCTTTGAGGACTCCAGGACTTAGTCCTTGTACCTTTTCTCTTATTTTTATCTAAACTCACTTCATTAGTAATGTCATTCATATTATGTTTTCTTAAGATGAGATACATCTATAACTTACATGTTTCACTATAACCCTCAAATAAGGTCAACTATAGATAATTCTACTAATATTCGGTGAGGCAGCTACAAATAAAAAACAAATTCAAATAGAAACAACATAATTAAAAATAAGTGACTTAATTTTCAATAAATCATCACCATCTTTCTGTAGTTTAAGTTCAATATGATTAATATAGTCACTTAAAATTCAAAATAATAAAGCTAAATTGATGATAACCAAAACAAATATTTGTTTATTCTAGTCACTGATTACATTGGAAACATTTACATACCACACTGAGTATTTAATGAAAAACGTAAATCATGATTTTGTCTACGGTCCTAGTTCCCTAGCCTTAAAATTTAACAGTAGCATCTTATGTTAATATAGACTTTTTCCAAAAGCCCTTTTATAACAATTATCTCTTATACCTCAAAGAATATTTAATTAGAATAGTAAAATAAATACTATTTTCACCACACTTTCTGGTTCTAACATGACCTCTCACATAACAGTTAATAACGAGTGAATTTAATTAAAATTGTTGAGGAACTCATAAATCCATCCCTACTATATGAAATACATATTGAAATTCATGTTTAACTGATAGGAAGTCATTAATGTCATCTTTCTGTACTTAGTATAGCATTACCAAAAAATTTACATTTTATTTTTAATGCTAATGAATGAAATTAAGTTCTGTATGTACAAATCCTCTGAAACACATGCTCTATTTCATTTCCTTCTGTGATAGTGAAAATGGTGATTTTTATGATGTTAACAATACTGTATATGAGGCATGCAGTTGTGCACTGCCTCTATCACAATGAAAAAGACTTGCTTTTGCAAGCAAGAAGAATACATTTTAAAATACAGGAATCAGCAGCAATACATAACCACCTTCATCCCTCCAAGATTCCCACTTCAAATGATGTGGCTTTACTACTTGCCAAGCCTAGAGCAACTGTTAGAAGTATATAGACAAGAGCAAGGCTTTTAAAACTGGACCCCATCTCTCTCGAGTACTCCACTGCCAGTACTTCCAGTCCTGAGGAGTAGCACCTTTCCTTCTACTACTAAGCACATCAAGTGTCTGTGCACAGACTTTTTTAATAGTTCTGCCTATGAGATCTCCATCTCCGAAGTGTCTCTTTCTGATATGAATATTCTACCCTATCCATTCATTGCCTCATTATTATAAAACAACTTTGTCCTTACCAAGTTCCTGCAACCCTGTCATTCTCCTCTACTTTCAAAACCATCAACACACTTTTGCTTTGCTTCCCTTCCTACTCACTAGCATCTCACATTCCTCTTCAGAGATCTGGCCAGACCACAAGGCCTTATCCCCTGTCCCAACAGAACAGTCATATTAAGAATGCAACACATTATATCCTTTGATCACAACTTCAGCATCCTCTTCTGTCTCTCCTTTTTCTTTCCACTAAATGTTAGGCATCAACAGTTTTGTTATACCTAGTTCTACACTTTCTCCTCTTCATAAATCCATCACTGCTAGATCTTTAACCATCAATTCTAAATTACTTACACAAACTTAAACAATCAACCCTAACAGTCCTGACAATATATACTCCTGTGCTATCAGTCTGCCAGACAGCTCCACAGGGACATCTCACTAACTCAAATTCAAAATATCCAAAATCAAATTCATTATCCATCATTCCCCACTCTCCCCAAAAAGGAAACTTATTCTTTGGGCTTCTCTATTTCTAGTAACAGCACCAAATCACTTAGGATTTGAGATCATCTTTAAATTAAAGCAAAGTACTGGATTCTCCATTAACCAGTTCAGTCAACTTTCAAATGTATGCAAATTGCTGGTAAAACAGTTGCATCTCATCAAAAGGACACAATACAGCCATTTTCATTCAACTCCTTTGATGGTACACAAATCTGATACACTGCACATGACTTGAACTCTGAAATCAGTCCCCAACACTCACCTCCAGTATTGCGACCTAACAAGTAAATCAAAATAATCCCATTTTTTCATTACATCTAGAGGAAGCTTAAGTCAGGGGTAAGCCCAAGGCAGTTAAATTTTAGTGACTATTGTAAAAAAATTCTGTAGTGGTCTATACTTAAAACTTAGTTTCCACCACAAATAATGAGAATCATACTTCTTCACAGGGTTGTTGTGAGGATTAAATCAAATACGTAAGATATTTAGTACAATGCCTAGCATATACAGGTGCTCAAAATGTTTCCAAAATTAAGAAACCAAACAGCAAATCCATGAAGCTCAGAGATCATCAAGCACGATAAATACCAGAAAATCTACACCTAGGTATGTGATGTTCAAACTGCAGAAAACCAAAGACAAAGAAAAATTTTGAAACACAGAGAGAAACCACTTTACCTATAGAGGGACAAGGATAAAAATTAGATTGGACTTCTCCTCGGTAATCATACAAAAAGAGAGGCAAACTAGGACAACCACTTACAAAACATTTTAAAGAGAAAGAAGTATAATTGATATGCTAAGAGAGGAGAGAAAAGGAAACCATACAAAGTGCTCAATTAAAGTCAGAGCAGAAAAAGAGAGGACATTTTTTGGGGGTGGAGGGGGTGAAACAGAGGTTCCTTCCATCACTCAGACCGGAGTATAGTGGCGCAATCTTGGCTCACTGCAAACTCCGCCTCCCAGGCTCAAGTGATCCTACTACCTCAGCCTCCCAAGTAGCTGGGACTACAGGTGCATGTGACCACACCTGGCTAATTTCTGTATTTTTTTGTAGAGACAAGGTTTCACTGTGTTGCCCAGGCTGGTGTCAAACTTCTGGGCTCAAGTGATTGGCCTGACTCAGCCTCCTAAAGTGTTGGGATTACAGGTGTGAGCCACCAGTCCAGCCAACTTTTTCTTTTTAATGAAACAAAGAACAAGTGCAATGAATAAAAAAAGTTGCAAATACAGTAGATTTTAATACAATTATATCAATAATCACTTTAAATGTGAATGGTCTAAATATGCCAATTAAAAGATAAGAGACAGAGTAGATTAAAAAAAAAAGACCTAACTATATATTGTATACAAGAAACCCACTTTAAATGTAGAAATAGATTAAAAGTAAAGAAATGGAGAAAGATATACCATGCTAACATGAGTCAAAACAAATCTGAAGTAGCTGTATCAATTTGAGACAAAGTAGGTTTCTGAGCGGGGGAAATTAACAGGGATAGAGATAGGCATTGCATTACGATAAAGGGGCAAATTCTCCAAGACCTAACGATTCTTAATGTATATGCACCTAACAGAGCATCAAAATGTGAAGCAAAAACTGATAAAACTACAAGGGGAAACATGAACTCATGATCAGAGCTGGAGATATCAACATCCTTCTATCGGTAATTAACTGACAGGCAAAAAATCAGTAACAATACAGTTGAACTAAATACCATCAATCAACTGGATCTAACTGATATTTATACAGTACTTCAACCAACAACAGCAGAATACATGTTATTCTCAAGCTCACATAAGTCATTCACTGAGACAGACTATATTCTGGGCCATAAAACACACCTGAAAAAATTTAAAAGAACAGAACTAATACAGCATATGCTCTCAGACCACAATGCAATTAAACCAGAAAGCAATCTCAGAAAGATAGATGGGAAAATCTCAAAACATTTGGAGATTAAACATCACACTTCTAAATAACACATGGTTCAAAGTCTCAAGAGAAATTTCTTAATACTTTGTATTAAGTGAAAATGAAAATTCAATTTATCAAAATGTGTGGGATACATCAAAAGCAGTGCTTGGAGGGAAATTTATGGCACCAAGTATATATACAGATGGTCTGCAGTTTATGACGGGGTTGTATCCCAATAAACCTATTTTAAGTTGAAAATATCATGAAGTCTGTATTAGAAAAGTAGAAGGATCTATAAAACCATAAAAACCCTAGAAGAAAACCTAGGCAATACCATTCAGGACACGGGCATGGGCAAGGACTTCATGACTAATACACCAAAAGCAATGGCAACAAAAGCCAAAATAAGACAAATGGGACCTAATTAAACTAAAGAGCTTCTGCACAGCAAAAGAAACTACCATCAGAGCGAACAGGCAACCTACAGAATGGGAGAAAATTTTTGCAATCTACCCTTCTGACAAAGGGCTAATATTCAGAATCTACAAAGAACTCAAACAAATTTACAAGAAAAAAACAAACAACTCCATCAAAAAGTGGCCAAAGGATATGAACAGACACTTCTCAAAAGAAGACGTCTATGCAGCCAACAGACACATGAAAAAATGCTCATCACCACTGGTCACTAAAGAAATGCAAATCAAAACCACAATGAGATATCATCTCACGCCAGTTAGAATGGCAATCATTAAAAAGTCAGGAAACAACAGATGCTGGAGAGAATGTGGAGAAATAGGAACGCTTTTACACTGTTGGTGGGAGTGTAAATTAGTTCAACCATTGTGGAAGACAGTGTGGCGATTCCTCAAGGATCTAGAACTAGAATTACCATTTGACTCAGCAATCCCATTACTGGGTATATACCCAAAGGATTACAAATCATGCTACTATAAAGACAAATGCACACGTATGTTTATTGCGACACCATTCACAATAGCAAAGACTTGGAACCAACCCAAATGTCCATCAATGACAGACTGGATTAAGAAAATGTGGCACATATACACCATGGAATAATTAAGGCAGAAATCTATGAAATTGAAAACAGGAAATCAAGAGAAAAAAACAATGAAACTAAATGAAGATTCCTTGAAAATAACAAAATTGATAAATTTGTAGTTGTGTATTATGATGTACCACACAGGGCTTTTATTTTGGTTTAAAAAAAAATCAGTGCCACTATTCAAAATAGCAAAGATATGGAATCAACCTAAGTGTCCATCAATGGATAATTAAAGAAAATTTAAATGCAAACAATGAAATACTACTCAGCCATTAAAAAGAATGAAATCATCTCTTTTGCAGCAACATGGATGGAACCAGAGGCCATTATCCTAAGTGAACTAACTCAGAAACAGAAAGTCAAATACCATATTTTCTCATTTATAAGTGGGAGCTAAATAATTTGTATACATGGACATAAAGAGTGGAATAATAGATAATGGAGACTCGGAAGAGTGGAAGGATAGATGGTGGGTGAGGGGTGAGAAATTACTTAATGGGTACAATGTACACTATACTAAAAAGCCAGGCTTTGCCACTATGCAATATATCCATGTAACTAAACTGTACGTGTACCCTCTAAATCTATAAAAATAATTTTAAGAAGTGAGTGCTAGTCTTCATCCTCGACTAAAATATAAAATGCTTCACTGTTCCTCCCTTTTCGTTTAACCCTTCCACAATTCTCTGGCATAACCTCTAGCACATGCATGTTATAAAAATTTAGCAAATTTAACAAATTTAGCAAGATGTCCCTATTAAAACAACTAGAAAACAAACTTACTTTTGTAGCATAAGGTGAAAACATAACACACTTGATTTTTTTGGTAAAGGAATCAAACAAGTTATTCCATGCCCTGACACATAAGCTTTTCTTCTTTTCAAATAAGTTAGTCAATGTAACTTTATTGGAGTAGACCTGGCTAGGTTAGGAATAAAGAATGGCTACATGCTGGACTAACTACTATCAAGCACACCAAATTAAAAAAACAAAAAAACAAAAAAACTTTGCTGTCATCATCATCCAACAGATGTCATCACACCCAAAACCCACCTACTTAGAATTCCTTTAGGACTTTTAGTTTAAGAAATGGTACCTTTGCAGCATAAGGGAGTAGGAAAAAAATGGGACTTTGAAATCACACATATCTGTGCTCAAATTCCACCTCCATTTCTATTAGCCATGTGACCTTGAGCAAATTACTTGATCTATGAGAGGACTCAGTTTGCTGGTTGACAAGTACCACAAATACAATTCTAACAGTTTACGCAAAAAGGAGGGCTTACGACAAAGGTAACTAGGATGTCTCTGGAACCCAATCTCAGGACCATGGACAAAGGAACTCAAATACAGTCAGGACTCTGTGCATCTGCTTCTTTGCACTCTTTGTTCTAGAAGCCCTGGCTTATCTAGCCCACAGGGCAAGAAACAAGGCCATTAACAGTTCCAGAGTTTTGTATCTCACAGCTTCAGCAACTGAAGAGAAAACAAATTATTCAACCTCTGGGCATGGAGGACCCAGGAAAAGTTCTGAGTGACTTGGCTTAGTAAAAAAGTGTCTAAAACCAGGCCAATAAACCACAGAAATGAACAGAATTGTGATTGGTATCTCTGGCCCCTTCCAAGCCAAAGTGATCTTTACAAAAGACAGATCTGATCCAGTAATTAACCCGATTAAAACTCTTCATGGCCTTCCCCAATAGACTTAAAATCCTTAACCTCGTTAAACCAAGCCTCACGTAGGCCTTCTGCATAGTCTGGCTTCTGTTTACCTCTGCAACCTCATATCAAGTCACAATCCCTCTTACACTAAGCTTTAACTGTTTCACCTGTTCTTTGAATTCTCTTCCTTTTTCCACCTAGCTTCCACTAATCTTGCCTCTAAGAAGCCTCCCCTGACTCCCAGTGTAAATCCAGTTCCCTCTTCTTTTCCTTTATAGCATTCACCAAAATTTCTAAGTAAAATGTATTTGTTCAACACCTGTTTTTTACTATACTGTTAACTCCAAGAGAATAGAGACCTATCCTTTTTAGCACCTACTTGGCCCTCAATAATTATGTGCTGATTATGAACTATGAATCACTGGTTTAACAAGGGGGACCCACTAAATGAACCAATTACAAATGAGGGGACAGTAGCAGGCAGGCAGAATTGTTATTATCAAGTTATTAAAATGACTGCTCCAACAGAAACTTATCAGTAAAAGGGGAGATAAAGCAGTTCTGAGACAATCTGGGCTTCCGCTAGGCAGAACAAACAACTTGTTCAATTCAGTTAACCTTTTTCTTCAATTAAATCCTTATAGGGCTATGATAGCAATTAAACAAGATAAATAATAAATGTGACAGCATCTATACAGAATCTTGTACATGTAGCAAGCAAGCAATGTCACTTCTTTTCCTTTTGGACCATGTTACACATTATTTTTGAATATCACTGATCTCCAAATAATTATTAAATACTCCAATGCATATGACAAAAATAGCTGTTTCATGACCTCTTCCCTCACAGCACCCTGATCTTTCCACATGGAACAGAATGACTTCTCTTTTATTCTGTAGTAATTGCATACACTCAAAATCCATTTAGCTTAAACCAAAAACAGGCACTGGGAACACAAAAATGAAGCAAAGCAAAATAAAACAACCAAACGCTTACAACAAAACTGTCCTCAAGGAGTTCACAGATTCACTTTCTCAATCTGCCTTCAGCTCCATCACATCCATACCAAAGCTCCATAGCACCCCAGGTAAGGCTGCTACAAATACAAGATGCCCCGTATTTTATGGGGCAATAATCCATCTTTATATCTTCATACTCCCACTTCATGACCTCATTCCAAAATTTTTTCCTTAAAAAAATTCTATGGAGACTGACTGGATATGATCTTTCTTCAAAGTATGAATAAAATCTACCCTGACTTTACCAATAGCTCAAAATAAGGAAACAAAGGAAACAATCCAAAAGAAAAATCCTGTTTCTTGACAGTGCTGGGAGTTTATTTTTAAAAATTAAAACAAACAAAAAATCCATCACAAAAATAACACCTTTAAGAGACTAAAAAATCTTGCTTCTGAGAACAGGCACGTGTGAAAGGATCAAGACTACTTTCTTTTTCAGAGGTAGGTCCAGAAAGAAGAAATGTCCTCATAAGAGGGACGTAAGCGGTAACTTTAGGGAAAATGAACTCTCAGGAAAAAAAGGGGGTTACACCAAGCTTCGAAGTATCTTAGAATTTTATTTGTAGCTAAAACAGATCTCCGAAGTCATCTACTTCTACCTTTTCATTTTATAATCAAACATCTTGAGAAGTAAAGTCATGCAGAAGACTGCATTTCCTTCTAATTTTTGTCATGCCCTAACTTCTTGTCCCAGATAATGTAAGCCTATGCCACTCACTGAACTGAGAAACAGCCTCCTCTTCTAGTCCACTGGGTGAAAGAGAACAAGTTCCTAATAATGTTGTCATGTCTAACACAAGAGTTACAGATCCTAGCATTTCAAGGTAGATCTGAAACTTATTTTTCCCATAGAAAGACTGTCATACAAATTATTATAGGTATTTTAATATACTTATGCTAATTATTAACATAATTTTATAATTTCTTTAGTATTAACATAATCCTATAATTCAGGTATTTTATTATTTAAATAGGCTTTAGTGGGCTGTCTGTGACTCTAACCACTAAGTATACCGTTTCTGAGAAAATAAGACTCAAGTTCCAAACCATTTTACAAGTTGTAAAATGTAATCAATTGTGTAGTAAGTTAGAACTACCGATTCACAAAGACTCAAAATTATAAGCTGAATGTGATAAACTTAAAACACAAGATTCTTAATTTTATAAAAAGTTCTACTTCAGGGGTCATTTATTTTTAACAACTAGGTACTCAAGCATTCAGCATAGGATTTAATTTACATATATCTTTTTATTACTATTTCACTAGAAAACGTAAGTCACAAAGAATCAAACACACTTCTATCTAGTGTAGGAAAAACAAAAAATATGTTAACATACATCTTCATAAAGTGAGCTATAAGAAGAAAATTGTTAATATTTCATAAATCAAAGACTGCTAACATATACATTATTAAGTATCTAGTGCCAGTTCAAAAGTGTACAGGTAATGGAATTATATCTGAGCAGGTAAATGAAGTTCAAAGAACCTCGAAATTCATTTTTCTCTTTTCTCCTGAGATAAAGTTATACATTTCATTAATTATAATGTTTGATAAATCTTTAAAAATGTTTCACTAAATATATTAATTCAATGGATATTCTTTACCCATTCATTTTATTTGTTCAACAAAGAAAATTGAGCCCCTGCTATTTGTTAAACACTATACTAACAACTTTGGATTTATGACAATAAGCTGCAGGTCAGTTTCTCTCCTCCAAGAACTAAGAAAAACCACGACTTTACTGCATTTACCCAAGTGACGGTGACAGCTAAATTTTAATTCATTTAAGAAAACATTATAAAACAAATTCTCAAAAACGAAACCATACAATAGTAACTTTAAACACACTTTAATAGTCTTATCTATATGAAGTTTTCTCACAAAGTAACCAAAAGCACTGTTTTGGTAAAAGTGCTAATAACATAATCTTTTGATAGTAGTCCAATAAGGAAATCACAAGGTACTATGTACTGTGATAATGAAAATCAAACACTTGGAAAAGATATCTTAAGTTATTCCTAAAATAAAGCAAAATGTATAATTAAATATAGTCTTATACAATATTAAAACCGTCTCTGAATATATGAATATTTACAAACATGAGTAATAAAGTAACTCTATAGCATACGTTATAAATGATCACAACTATGTATTTTGGATTGTAACACCTGCAAATTTGTAACAAAAAAGGCCTTAATATTTTTCGAATATATTATTCTTCACTAACTTAATTCAATATTCTACTTATTATCAAGTCATAATTTTTGTTTACTATTAACTATTTTATCTATATGTTTAACTATATGTTGGTATTAACTGTAATAACCTTTATGTCTGCAATTATTTAAAACCCTTGATAGATGAGAAACATTTTTCAGTTCAGAGGCATACCTCTCCAAAGCAAAAATCAATGTTAATCAGCCATTCTAATATGCCATGGAAAATCCTGACATTTTTTCATTGTATTTTTCACAGAAATTTTTTTATCATTCATCAGCTAAAAGATTTAAATTTTCTTTAAAAGGACTACAAAAACACACCTTTCCTGAATTTATGCACACTACCTACTAAATATTATCTCCATTTACATATAAGGAAACCAAGGCACAAAGGTGTCCATTTTGTAAATTGCAAGGTCATTTCCTAACCAAGCAACTAATCCTACACCATCAACTTATATTATATGTACGCCACTTCCAAGTGCCATAAAACAATTACTATACCTTAAAACTGCCTCTGCAATGCTTATGTGATTCTCTTTTATCAAAAGGGTAAATGCAACAAGCTTAAACAAGGAAAGATGGAAAAGGAAAATTATAAAAATAAAACACTTACTTTTTATAGTGAATCATTTATTTTTAAATAATGAGATGTAAACAGTTTTTAACATAAAAATCAAGTAACCAACAGTTGTTTCTTGTATTTGCAAAAAAAAAAAAAAATTTCATCCTTCAGGTAGATCACGCAAAACTGAAGCCTACTCATACTTGTAGATTCAAGTTAAAAAAAAAACACTGGATTCTAAAACAAGTAATTAAATACATGATATTGCAAAGAAAAAAGTGAATAAAAATAAAATCAGATAAATTAGGGAATGACTGATATGATGGTTAAAATCCTCATCTTAAATATTAAATCCTTCCATTCAATGGAAGGCAACGATTAGTAATGACATATTCTGCTACCGAAAAACAAATACAAAACTTTTCTTATTCAAAACTTCCGAAATTTTATATCAAATACTTCATTCAAATATTCAATATAAACAAAAATGTTTCCTAACAGAAACTTAGAGCATAAAGGATAAACTGTTCCTGAGAGTTCAAATTGAGACTGCATTTCTAATTATGATATAATGCTATGAACAATCAGAAAAATGAATGTTACCTACCATGCAAATTTAAATTTAAGAACATTAGACGGATTGAATAACCAATAAGTCAATTACATCAATTAGTGAACAGAAAAAAGACCTTAGCTAATCGTGAATCTAACACCAAAGAAAAAATTTAAGTCGAATCCACCGCACATCTTATTACATAGAAAAGGAAATGATTAGAGTAAGTCGTATTTAAGTACCTAGTCTAGCTGGGGATCAATTAATTAATCGGTTATAGGGCAGGTCGTGAATGTTGAGATCGGATGTGCTTTCTTTCATCGTTATTCCAGTTCATCATCCGCAAGTGCAAGAGAAGGTGTCAGAGTACCGAAGCTAGGGGGCATGCTGTAGCAAGGGGAAAAGAAAAATGGGAAAGGTGCAATGGATGCTGCATAGTTGAATAATTATCTGGGTGGCACAATGGGCGAGTCCTGCCGACATGAGCGCTGAGTGAGCGGCTCCGTAACTCTGCCCAAGGCAGCCCCCATGAACAGGCACCAGAAGCGACAGCACCGCTTCGCCTCCCCTTCCAACGAAAAGGATGCCCGCACTCGCTTTACCGTTATGTTTTTAGACACCGACTCGCGGAGCAAACACGCAAACGCACGAGCTCGCTTTACCGAGCCTCGCGCACGTAGGGCGAGCAGGGGATTCTCTGTCGCCCGGGGCTACCGCCTCCCCCGGAAAGAGGCACGGGGCGGACCGCGGGCGCGGGTGGGCAGGGAAGCCCGGGCGGTGGCACCTCAGGTGAGACCCGCAGTCTCTCCAGCGAGAGCAGCCCCGGGGCGGTCCCTGCAGCCAAGCCCCAGGCGCGCCCGCCGCCGTCTCCCTCGGCACCCAGCCCCGCTGGCGGGTGGGCGGTGGGCGCTCGGAAAACCCGCGGATGGGGGTGGGGGCCGGGGCGGGGAAGGCGCGCCCATCCATCCCCGTCACCTTTGCGGGCCACACACCACTCGGTCTGCTCCGGCCAGTAAGGAAGAGTTCCTCTCCCAACACCCCCTCCCCGAAAAAAGCAATTCCTCAGGGACTCGCGCTCACCGTGAAATCTTGGGGGCTCACGCCTTACCCCTTCTTCATGCTTCGGCAGCGGTCGCCGGACTCCACCTAGGGCCCCCAGGAGGGTCGGGCTCTGGGGCGGAACCCGCTCAGGGCAGCGGCCCAGGCGCCAGGCCACAGGGAACGCCGCCTGGGGCGCCAACCGGCCGCCGGACCCACCGTGTGCTCGACGCGCGAGTGAACAACACCGCGAGCTGCCGTTCCCCCCGCCCCCTCCCCGCGCGAGACGCTCCACAACCGGGCGCAGGGACCCGCGCCAGAAGCAGGGGGGACTGCGAGACTCTTTCCGCCTATGGTCCCATCCTTGCCCCCCGCCCCAGGAGCTATTCCTGGCCAGTCAGAGGTCTCAAAACTTCAGATTCTCACTTTCCTCTTCAGCCTCCAGTGCCCAGGTGCAGCCGAGGTGGGAAACCCAGCCTCCGCCCACTCCCTCATTAGTGGGGCCGAAGCTCGCTCTTCCCCCCTTTCCTGAGGTTCTGTGGTATTGCCCAATCCTCAGTTTGGGGGAGGGGGACGAAGAGAACACTGCTTGGCTAGGGAATGAGGGAAGATGATAGCCAATTGAATGGAACATCCATTCGGGGGCGGGGTCAAAGAGGGACACGCCCCCGTTCCGCCCCCTCGTTCCAAACTACACTTCCCATTGTGCCCTCTCGCGCTTCCTGCCGCGCTGCACGCTGGGAGTGCAGGACCGCGAGGCCTCAAGGTATTTTGGAACTCGTATTCTTTAGTCAACTAGGTCCTAAAAGTTATAAACTATTATAATTCTCCCTTTTTCCCTAGATAAACTTTTTTAAGCTCTCAGCTCGACAGTAGTTATTCTAATAATAATTAGCTTATTGTTTCAAAATGTAAGACATTATTTCTTAGCAAAGAAAGTTAATGATGTGTTCCATTGCAATCTGTCAGGACCTGGGAGCCTCTTCTTCCGCCCTGGCAGGGTCTCCGCAGAAGATTTGTTGCCGTCATGTCGGCTGCGATTGCAGCTCTGGCCGCTTCCTATGGTTCGGGTTCAGGGTCCGAATCGGACTCGGACAGTGAGAGCAGTCGGTGTCCGCTGCCAGCCGCCGACTCCCTCATGCACTTGACTAAATCGCCTTCATCAAAGCCGTCTCTAGCAGTGGCAGTGGACTCGGCTCCGGAGGTGGCAGTTAAGGTAAGCACTTTTGCTACTAATGCAGTGTGGGAATTGTTGGCTTCAGCTCCAGAACTGCCAGCCGCTTGTTAGGTACCGGGTTACCTCTTTCTCAGTGCTCAGAGATAAGTTGCTAACGTTTGAATTTCTTCTCCTTCCCACATGCATCCTCGGGAGAGGCAGAATTGGAAGTTCGGAATAGCCCTCCGATGCTCTCTGCCCTTGCCTCCCGCCATCAGAAAGCAAGTGGAAGGAGGGGATGAAATTTGAATTTGTGGATTAGGGACATAGCCTGGAAAGTGCAGGTGTAATCTCGGAACATAAGTGAAATTAGATCAGGACTTCCCAAACTAGAGTATTGTGTGAGCAGTGGCCTCGATTTGTCTTATTTTTGAAGAACTAGGTTCTAATCCTGACACCACCACTTATGTGAACTTGGACAAGTTATGCAGCCTCCTCTCTTTCCTCACCTGTACAGTGGAGATCATTTTCAAAACATCTGTCTACATGAAAAGATGAGTGTGAAAATTGAGTGAAATTACACAAATAAAGCATATAGCACAGAGCCAACTAGTGAGAGTGCAGTAAATGTTTTATGATTGTGTGTGTTAATACAGTGAGAAAAAGGCCTTGGATTTGAGAAACAGCTGCATGATCTCAATGGAGGAAGCTGATTAATAAGGCAAGAGTTTCCAGGCAGAGGTGACAGGCAAGCCTGAGAACGCAAAGAGCCTAGTGGGTTTGAAGAACTGAGGAAAAGCTGATGTGTCTAGAGCCTGATGAGAGCATCTACCAATTGGTAGTGTAGGCCCAGTAGAGCCCGAGGTAGGTGATCAGCTCAAGATGTGAAGAGGGGAGGCGGTGTCCAAAAATTCCTTTGTATCATGTCCCCAAGTCTAGTTTAATGACTTAAGAAGTGTTTTACAGGTTTTTAACAAGCTGTATGTGAATTTTACTTTTTAAAAATGGACATCTGTCATGAAAGAATGCTTAGAATCCTCCTAACTTCCTATCAAAACAAAACTTTCCAAACTTAAGCCCCTCCAGTAACCTCCTGAGTCTTCTCCTTTCACAGCTCAGCTTTTTGGAGCTCTCTTTTTGTCTTCGTCTCATTTTCTCCTCAACCCAATGCAGTCTGGCCCTATCCTCTTGGGAAACTACTGTCTGTGAGTGATGTCCCAGGTCTTCCAGTTGTCAAGTTCAGCCATCTGACTTAAATGTCTGCATCAAATGACACTGTTCATTAGTTCCTCTTTCTTGAAACTTTCTCTCCGTTTCACTTCCATGGGGCTCTACTCAGCATTCTGTTCCAATTATTTTACTCTCCCTTTTCAATACTGGTGTTTCCCAGGACTCTGCTCTTAGTCCTCTTTGCATTCCACATATTCTCCCATACCTTCAACCTCAGGCTGTGCTGCTTCTAGCTCAAGGTGAACACCGTGAAATGGTTAGCACAGGCTCTGGAATTAAGACTGTAATTCAAATCCTGCTTCCAGCACTTACCCACCTGGGGACCTTGGATAAGTTACTTAAATGCTCTGTACCTAATTTTTGCTGATCTGTAAAGTAGGAATAACAGTAGTACCTATCTAACAGAATTATAATAATTGTCATAAAAGATGTAAAGCCCTTTTAACAGTGCCACACACAATGAACACTAATTAAATGCTTGCTATCCTTTTATTTCCAGTTCTATCCTCCTTGCTAGCTTACGAACTTGAGAGGTATATAAAAATCTCCCACTGTAATTGTACATTTGTCTTTTGCAGGTTGGCGCTCAGCCACCTCCAATTCAGTGTGTCGGAAAATTATTTTCTTTCCCTCAAAATCCACTTCTGTTTTTCCTATTTTGATCTGTCATCCCACAATCCACCCACTAGTTCAAGCTGAGAACAAAGGAGGTATCCTTTTCTCTTCCTTCTTCCTCAGCCCCTGAAGCTAGTCATTCAATTGATTCTAACATTGCTGTTTCATTAATTTCTCTCATATCAACTCCTTCCTTGCTATTTTCACTGGTGCAGGCTTCATATCTTCCTTATTTCTCCCAGGAGTTATTCTTTTCTTTCTCTTTCAGCCTCTTTGGGTAGTGGGTTCTGTCCACTTTAACTCAATGATATTCATCAAATCTCTCTCTTCTGCTGCCACTGTTTAGTTCAGATTCTCATCATTTCTCTTCAGACAGTTGTAGCCTTCTAACTGATCTTTCTACTTCTTCCTTGTCTCCCAGTTTTATACCCCATTCTTTTCTCCACAGTGCACTTAGAATGATCTTTGTAAATTCCACTTACATCGTATCACTTCCCTGCCCAAAGACACCATGTTGTCCAATGGGTGATTTCTAAGTTTTTTTGGTAGCATGTGAGTCCTGCTATTCTCCCATGCTGAACTCTTTACAAAGCCCCGAAAGCCGAATTTTCTTTCTTCCTCTGAAGATTTTGCCCACGCTAGTCTTTCTGCCTGGAAATCCCTTGCCTAGTGCCTCCTTCCCCCACTCCAAACACTGTGGTCCTTCAGTCTCAGTGTATATGTTTCCTCCTATTTTACCTTAGCCCCTTTATCATATCTTAACTATAGCACTTAGCACATTGCTGTGACTTGTTCATCTTTTTCTTTCCTCTGGACTGTGAGACCCTGGGGTCCAGAGACTCTTGTATCCATTCGTTTGTGTCTCCAGTGCCTAGTACACAAGATTAGGGAAGTATATTTGGTAAGAGAATGGAATGAAAAAGAAAGTCTTGTAAAAGTATGCACATTAAGAATCAGAATTTTAGAGCTGGACATGCAGTGGCAGGGATGGGGGTGTTTGTCTAGAGCTCACTTAGTGCAATCACGAATAAATAAGGGAACCCAGGAGGAAAGGTTGCGTAAGGTACCAGAAGTCCATTAGAGGTAGAGCTGGGGCTAGTCCACCCAGTGGTCTGGGTTCTATGAGAGAGTAGAGGGCATTGCTCATTGTTGGTTTATGAACCAACACTTGTTTATATGAAGGGAAAACAAACTTACACATAGTAAATATAATGATTGCAAATGATTGGAAAATTGGAAAATGACCAAGGGAGATGTGAAGCATGCAAATATATTCATCTGTAGTTGACTAATTGTATTATGATTAATAGCAAGCATTTTGGCAGAGAATACATTTTTGCAGCGTTTTTAATCTATGTTTTTTCTGAGCTGTTTCCTGCAGTTGAGTATCTTTTAATATGTTATTGGTGATTTAATTTTTTTTTCTTTGGAAGCAACTATTGGGTTGTCATTTCCTTTTGATTTTTAGAAGACCTTTACATATTCTGGATACTATCCTTTGTCAATTGTGTGTGTTGCAAATTTTTTTTCTTTTGTGACTTGTCTTCTCACTTTTCCCTGTTGTTTACAAACAATTATTTATGTAGTCTGTGCTTGTCAAATTATTCCTTTATGTATCGGGTTCCTGTTGCTTGTTTGAGAAATCCTTAACTCATAGTCATGAAAATATTCTCTTGTATTATCTCTTGAAAGCTTTTCACATTTAAGTCATTAATCCATATGAAATTAACTTTTGTCTATAGTGCGAACATTCTTAATAATATGGCTTGATAGGTGATAGGGCAGTTCCCTTGCCCTTTTTTGTTGTTTAAGAATGTTTTGGCTGGCTCTTCTTGGCCCTGTAATTCTATATACAGTTTAGAATTAAGTTGGAAAGTTCTGCTAATACCCAGTTGGGATTTTGTTTGGAAGTACATTGAGTCATAGGTCAACTTGGAGATAATGTTATGTCCGTTCATTTGTTTAGGCCTTTTTTTAGTTTTGTTTTGTTTTTTTTCTTCCAAAGTTTGTAATTGTCTCCGTATCAAAATCTTGTACAGTTTTATTGGAGGTATTTCTCGGTGGATCTTATTTTTAGGCTGTTAATAAACAGTATTGTATTTTTCATTTATTTAACTTTCTAACTTAACTACTATGTAAGTACTTTCTACTACTTACATAGCCATATCAGCTGCAAATATGACAGTATTTTTTCTTTCTTTTAATCATTATTTCTTTTATTTATTGTTCTTGCCTTGCCATGCTTACTACCGCCTCCAGGAAGATCTAAAATAAAAATAAAAAGGATGTACCAGGCAAATTTTAACCAAGAAAAAGCTAGCACTGTTTGTGTTAACATCAATAAAAATAGACTTTAAAGCAGAAAGCATTACTGGAGACAAAAGAGTCACTTCATCATGATAGAAGGTTCAGTTCACAAAGAGATATAAAACAATATAAGCTCAAAATATTTCAGCAAAAATTGACAGAACTAAAAAGAGAAATGGACAAATATACAATTACAGTGAGAGATTTTTATATCTCTCAATAATTGATAGAACAAGTAAAAAATATCAGTAATGATACAGAATATGTGAACAACAAAATAAGTAAACTGCATCTAAAGGTCTTAGGGAATATGGCACTTAGCAACACAGAATGTTGTTTTCAGGCACTGGAAACATTTTGAAACATTGAAACGTAATGAAACATTTTTTAAGTGACCGTGTGCTAGACCAGGGATTGGCAAACTTCAGTAAAGGGCCAGACAGTAAATATTTCAGGCTGTGCTGGCCCCATGTAGTTTCTGTCACTTCTTTCTTTCTCTCTTTCACCCTTTCTTTTTCTTCATCTTTTTTTCTTAACCCTTTAAAAATACAAATACCATCCTTAGCTTGTTGGTACAAAAAAGCAGACCGTGGCCTGGATTTGGCCCATACACTGTAGTTAGCCACCCCTGAACTGGAACATAAAATTAGTCTCAACAGATTTAAAATCTTGTTACCGTATTCTCTGGCCACAGTGCACCTACGCTAGAAACTAACCACAAAAAGATAGCTATAAAATTTCCGTATTTGAAAATTGTGAAATTGCAGTTCTAAGCAACTATACATCAGAACATGTGAGGTGCAGCCATGGCAATTTTTTTAAAAGTATAGTCATAAACACATATCACAGAAAAAAAGAAAGGCAGAAAGTTAGTATGCTAGGCATCCATTCTTTTGGATTTTTAAAATCATTACATTATCTCCCTGTGCTTGTTTTAAGTCATGCAGTCAGTTTCTATTCTTTAAGTGGTTACCCCTAGAAAGCACAGCACATTCGATCAGTACTTTCACCTTCTACTGAGCAATGCGAGAACCTTAGAACCCTTGAATTTTATTCACATCCCCTGTACTCCTACTTTAGCTGTTGTTGTCTGGTATAATACATGCACTTACATATACACACACATCCTCCACAAGATGATGGTGAATGATGATGATTCTTACATCTCATATGCAAGATACCACTTTCTGCCTGTAGCACATTCTTTACAATGTCCTTTAGTGAGGATTGACTGGTGGCAAATGCTTTCAGTTTTAGTTTGTCTTTTAAAAAGTTTTGGCTGGGCGAGGTGGGTAGATCGCCTGAGCCCAGGAGTTCCAGACCAGCCTGGGCAACATGGAGAGACCCTGTCTCTAGAAAAAATACAAAAATTAGCTGGGTGTGTTGGCGTGTGCTTCCCAGCTACTTGGGAGGCTAAGGTAGGGGGATCGCTGGAGCCAAAGAGGCAGAGGTTGCAGTGAGCCAGAATCACGCCACTGCGCTCCAGCCTGGGAGACAGAGTGAGACCCTGTCTCATAAATAAATAAATACATAAATAAAATGCTTTCATTTAACTGTATTTCTCGAAGGATATTTTCACTGGGTCGTTTCCTTAGCTGGCAGTTTTCTCGCAGCACTTTTAAGATATTCTACTGTCTTCTGATTTTCATTGTTACTGATAAATCAGCTGTTGGTGTAGCTGTTTCCCTTTGAAAGTGATTTTCTTTTTTCTTTTGACACCTTTTAAGACCCGCACCCCATTTTTTTGAGATATGGTTTCATTCTTTAGTTTTATTATAGGATACACATGTGTAGATTTCTTTTTATTTTTTCTGTTCAGAATTTGTTGGATTTCTTTAATTGTGGATCAATTGGTTTGGAATGTGGACCTCTGGACATTTCTTAGCAGTTGTCAGTTCTTATCACTTCACATATTATTTTAGTCCCATTCTCTCTTCTCTTCTGGAACGCCAATTACACATATTTGTGTTCTCCAGTATATGTATGACAATGAGTATTTTCTGGATAACATTTTTTTTTTTCTTTGAGACGGAGTCTCGCTGTCTCCCAGGCTGGAGTTGAGTGGCGCAATCTCCGCTCACTGCAAGCTCCGCCTCCTGGGCTTACACCATTTTCCTGCCTCAGCCTCCCTAGTAGCTGGGACTACAGGCACCCGCCACCACGCCTGGCTAATTTTTTGTATTTTTAGTAGAGACGGGGTTTCACCATGTTAGCCAATAAAAATTTTTGAATGCAACATTGTAAGGTTTTGCACTTTAGAAATCATGCAGTGGACCCTATTGGATTGCAAGAGTTGGTTATTAAGTGACTTTAAGGTTACAAAAACAAAAGCAGATCTGGCTTTCTCTCATTTCAACCAGTGACTATGTTACTTCCCCCGAATGTATTCTTTGCCTTAGCATAGCCAACTAAAGTAAAATAAAAATTCTGCCTCTAATTTTGAGGCATATTTTTCAGTTTTTTCATGTGTGGTATTTCTTGTATTTGTGAGCTATTCAAATGGACGACCTTTTCCCTCTGCAATCTGTTAAGGGCCAAACTCAGAGGATATCTTTATCTGAAGTTCTGTTCTTTTATATCATTCACCTAAATTCTTCTATTAGGAAGTTTAGTCATTTCTGTTTTCTGGGAGGAAAAAAAACTATGCCATAAATTGATAAGTAACTTATAATAATAATATTTGTGATCCGCTTTACAGTTTACATGGTGTTTTTATGTCTCTTTTCTTATTTGGGCACAGGAAGAAATGTGGAAAAGACTGAAAAGTGAATATTACCCAGTTTTATTCTCAAATTACTTTGAATCAACAAAAAGATAAACTATTTAAACTTATTTGACCCACAGGGTGCCCTTCACTTACTGCATTTTAATTTTTGTGGATAATTGAAACTGAATAGAAATAATTTGTTATTCTGTGGTAATTCCAATTGCATACCTAATTGGTATTGAATGCCTCATGGGTATTAAAACAAGGTTGTGGTATTGTCCAAGTTTTCTAATTAAATTTCTGTAAAATAACAGCCCTTCGTTTTCTTGAGAGTTGTTCAATTTGTTCTATAATTTTAGCAGGAGTCAGAGACTGGGATTTACTTATATTTTTTATTGGCTGCCAGTGTTGCTTATATAAACAGTAATTTCTTAAATTGTACTTTGCATTTAAAAATTGATGTGTCATGATACTCTTCAAAATAATTTCAATTTGGAATATTTTAAATACCCTTAATTGGAAAGATCTCATATCCCATATTATAAAGTGGTTCTAGCAACTATACACTATAAAATCCTTTGGGAAGATATGAATGTGGCTAAGCCTCATGTTATTTTAAGCAGTTTGTCACTATGGGTTGAATATTAAGCGGGAAAAGCATTTAATTTAGCTTTTATGCAGTTTAAGCAATTTGTATGTAACCTGTTAACTTTATAGTACTGAGTTTGCTATTGGGCCATGTGCAAGATAGTATCTTTCATCAGTAAAGATTCTAGTGTTCATTCTAGGGTGATATAGATAATATATGTCATCTTTTCAGTGGCCTAGCATTTGAAACCCCTTTCTTAAGGGTCTTAATTTGAAGAACATCCCTGTTCATCACCCATCTTCAGAAGCTGAAAACCCAGATTATTCTAATTCAGCTCCCTTTCAGCTGAGGCTCAGGACTGTTGGGTGGGTGTATCTGTTGGGCTCAGCCAAACAGATGCACCAACCTAAGCTTTCTAATCTGAAATTTATCCACAAAGAAGCCAGGAAGGAGGACTTAAACTGGCAATGATGGTCAATGTTTTCTAGTTTCTCAGGCCAGCAGTTTCAATAGCAGCATCCAGTGGTAGCCATAGCAGTTTAGTAGTGGTGTTCAGTCATGGTAAACAATTATCCTCACTGGATGGGTTCTGTGATGATTAATTTTGAATTGTGATTTCATCTATTAAGTGTATACTGACCCTTTATTTCTGCCTACTTGTCAAAGCTGATTCTCCACACTTCCTGGTAATTCTAAGAGAAACTCATAAGGATTTTATAATGCTGAATCAGCCTGCTGCTTGCAACTAAGAACCCTGACTGATACACCTAGTTACTCTGCCAGTGATTTTTTAATTTGTCACTAGTTAGGTCTCTTTAACATTGTTCATTGTGGTTACTTTGAGCTCTTCCCCTTCCCATTTATTCTATTAGTAGCTTGGGTTAAGTGACTTAATCCTGCTAACACTTAACCTCACAGATTATATGAAATAGTGTGTCTGCTCTGGTGCTAGCATATTAGTATTGTTAAATTCTTTTTTTTCATATTATTTAGCCTCTTCTAGGGAGCTGTAAACTTATTTATATATTATATAGTCTATTGTCTGTCTCCTCTACTAGAATATAAACTCCACAAGGGCAGGTATCTTTGTCTATTTCTGTGGGCCCAGGACAGTGCCTGGCACATAGTAGGCACACAATCAAAATCTGTTGAATGAATATATGAGTCTGGAGCTCCATGCTTGCTTTATAAATTTGCCTGTACCCTGACTACACCAAGAAAATAAAAGGATCAATTATGATTCCTAACATCTCCAAACATCTGTCATCTATCACCCATTCTTACCTTTGTCATCTCTATTTCATCCCAAAGAGAGCGCTCCTCTTTTCAGAGGCTAATCTTCCAACTGTGTCCTGAATTTTATTCCCTCCTACCTCTTCTAGGGCAACTGTACCTTTATCTGGTCCTTTTTGTCATGTGTCTCTCCCTGCCATCACCTGCCTTCTAGCCTACGATTGACCACATCTTTGACTTAGTCTCTTCTTAAGGAAGAAGAAAAACTTGACCCTGAAAATCCTTCAACCTGACACCCCATCTGTTCTGTTTTTTACCACCAAATATTTTCAGTACAGATTTATATGGTGGTGTTTTTCTAGATCCTCATTTACACCTCTGCCTCTTGCAGCTGGCTTTCCATAGTCCTTATTAACAAAGTCACTCTCACAAAGGTTTTTTGTGACATAATTGCCAAATCCAATGATTGTTGGTCAGCCTTATCCTACTTAATTTCTCTACAGATTTGGCTTTTCTGTCTTCAATTTAATTTAACAAATATTTATTGAATATGTGCTGAATGCCCTGCGTTCTACTGGGCAGTGAGGATATATGATGTACATAAAAGCCATGTGCAACAAATAATATATCACAAGTACTATCAAATAGAGTACAGCATTTTTTTAGGACCACAAACAAAAACCCAACAGTTTTCCTGAGGCAGGAGGAGGGAAGGTATCAGGAAAAATAAGAAGGCGACATAAAATAATAAAGGCATTGCCTAAGGTACAAGGCGGTAACATTGCCTACAGCACAGAAAGCATCAAAGTGCTTGCTATTTTTAAAAATCAGCAATTAGTCTAATATGACAAAAGTGAGGGTGTATTAAAGCAGATAAGGAAGTATTACAATAGGCCAGGCAAGATATAATAAAGCCCTAACTAGGCCATTGTAGCTGGGATGCAAAGAGAGGAGGGTAGAAGTGAGATTACTGGAGAAGTATTCAGAGGTAGAATCAGCAAGACTATGCCTGATTTTTTAGTGAAGATGGAGTCATGGGGGAATGGTAAGTTCTATTTTGGACACAGCATAGTGTTTGATGCTGTGGGACATTCATATAATGAAATTTAGTAGGCAGTTGGATATGTGGATCCAACTACCACGTTGGTGGTCACATAGTTGAGAACACCTGGGGTGGCCTGGTTGTAGTAGGACACCTGCAGGGTGGGAAGCCAAGCTCAGGGGGACCGAGCTAGGGGAGGGTCCTGGGAAGGGGTGGGAGCCCAGTGGGCACGAGGCTGGTGGTGAGTCAGCCTTGCTGGCCTTCTGGGAGGGCAGAATATTCAACCCAACTCCCCAGGGTCTTAGATTACACAGTTGCCCGGCATGACCTCCTCCAGCTGATCTCCCCCAACCCTTCCTCGGGCGCTGACAACCCTGGCTTCCCATACCACACACCACATTGTCATCGTTAGGTGTGATTAAGGCTGCAGATAAAAATGGGGGGTGGTAATTGAAGTCATGAAAAGGATAAGATAGGGTAAAGATATGGGCAGGTTAGAGAGGAGAGAAGCTCAAGGAACCTGATAGGCTCTGAATCTTTAAGAAGTAGAGAAACTAAGTTGCCTGTTTTGATACAGGGGCCGTGGTAAAGTCTTTCTAGAGTGGTCAAATTTTGGAACAGTGAATGTGGGCTTATGGTATTATTTTTCTTGTCGGTTTTTTAGTCTTTGGTCATCAGTTGGTCTAACTCTACCAGATCTTCACTTGTCTGTGGCATTGCTGCTTCTCCAACATCAATATCAGCTTCATGAAATCCCACCTATTTTGCAGAATGTCTGATGTTACTTTGCATTATCTTTGCATTGTGTTAGGGGATATATCCTGCTGTGAACAAGAGGCCAGCAGATTAAAGATGGTGATATGATAGGGATAGTTCAAGGGTTTGGTTATACATTTGTGTGTGCAAAATCCGCCTTGTGTAGTTTACATTTTAGTGGAGAGAGAGAGAGATAATATATATATCCACTGAGGATAAATGTAATGGAGGAAAATAAAGCAAGATAAGGGGGAAGCAGAAAAACTGAGCAGAGACTTAAAAAGAGAGATAACAATCATGTGGATATCCACAGGAAAAACATTTCATTCCAAAAGGAAATAACGGTAAGTATAGAGACCCCGAGGCAGGATTGTTCCTTGGCCTATTCTAGGAATAGCAAATGAGTCAGTGAGGCTGGGGTAAAGTGAGCACAGGCATAGTGCTAGATGAAGACAGAAGTTGGTAGGGGCAGGGGGCTGATCATGGAGGGGAAATTCTCAACCAGTTAGACTCAACTCCGTCATTTTATGACAGCAATGTTATAATACTGACTTTATTGAAATACAATTTGTAGATGATATATAATTTCTTTACAATTTTTAAAATAGAACATGAGTGCACTATTTTACTTACCTTTACTTACTTAAGTAAGGAAAGGTACTTACAATCAAATATGTTTTTAATAGTGAATGTTCAGACAGAGCAATACAGGAAAACAAAAATGCCCTGTAAAACTACTCTAGGGAACCTGCCTACTTCCTGAGAACCAGTGGTTGTCAGGCCTTTGTTAGGCTTTTACTCTGACTGGGGAGGTTACTGGGGGGTTTAGAGCATAGAAGTAGCATAACCTGACTAATATTTTGAAAGAATCATACTATCTCCTGTGGGAAGTGAGGCTGTAGGTGGTCAGGGACAGAAAACAGGGAGACCAGGTAAGAAGCTACTCCAAAAACCCAGATACAAGATGTTAAGTTGAACCACTGCAATAGAGGATGTCAGAAGTGGTTGAATTCTGGATTTATGTAGAAGGTAGAAGACTTGATGATGGATTGGATACAAACTATAAAATAAAGAGGAATCAAGGAAAACTCCAGATTTTTGCCTGAGCAACTGTAAGGGTGGAACTGTGATTAACTAAGAGAAGGCTGGAAGGATTCATTGTGGGAGGGGAGGCCACGAGTTCCCTTTTGGATATATTAAGTTTGAGATGTCTGTTAGATATCCTGGGAGAAGAGATGTCAAGTTGAAGGTTGGATATACAAGTCTCTAGAAATCAGGGGAGGTCCAGGCTAAAGATACCAATTTGAGAATTATCGTATTTGTAAGTGGTGGAGTTATACAAAAGTTATACTACCAGTGATTCTTCAGTGGAGATGAGATGTTTATTTTCAGTAATCTGGGGAATGAATTTAAGATGTTTGAAATATTAACTGAGATTAAAAGACTTTAGATTTAGAAGATTCAGGCCCTGTCACTTCCTTTTGTTTCCTCTCCAGTACCCAACCAAGTGCAATTTGGTTGCATATCTAATACAGTTTGCTGAGTAAAAAAAGAAATACCTCTCTTGAATTTGGCAGTAGAGGTTCGGGTCTTTTGAGTTAATAACAAAGAAGAGTTGGAATCTCTTAAACTAATTTAAGGCTTTGAGTAATGTTAACTTATTTAGTTTTAAATTTAAAAATTTTAAATTGTTAATAAAGTCAGTATTTCAAAAAGAAAATTTTTTATGTATTTTAACCTCTAACTGTATACATTAATTTTATTAGAATTATTAATCATATGATAAGTTATAACCATAAAATAGATGTTAAAGATGGCTAGTGTGACTTTAATGTGGCTTCTAAAATAAAATAGTCATTTATCAGATCATTAATATTTATTTGGTATTCTTTTTAGGAAGATTTGGAGACTGGAGTTCACCTTGACCCTGCCGTCAAAGAAGTTCAGTATAATCCTACCTATGAGACCATGTTTGCTCCTGAGGTAAGAAAACATATTTAAGGTTCTGACTTTTGCTAAAGAATTTAAATCATAGTAGATAATTAGGTACAGCAGTGAATTTTTAAAAGTTTTATCACATAAGCATACTATTTAAGTTTTTAGAAAATACATGCTTCTTTTTTTTTTTTTTTTTTTTTTGAGACAGAGTCTCGCTCTGTCGCCCAGGCTGGAGTGCAGTGGCGCAATCTGGGCTCACTGCAAGCTCCGCCTCCTGGGTTCACACCATTCTCCTGCCTCAGCCTCCCGAGTAGCTGGGACTACAGGCGCCCACCACCACGCCTGGCTAATTTTTTTGTATTTTTAGTAGAGACGGGGTTTCACTGTGTTAGCCAGGATGGTCTCGTTCTCCTGACCTCATGATCTGCCCTCCTGGGCCTCCCAAAGTGCTGGGATTACAGGCATGAGCCACTGCGCCCAGCCGAAAATACATCCTTCTATTCTCCAAAAGTTTAGGTAGTGTGCTTTTGTGAAAATACTTTTAAAAATCCACTAGCTGCTTATCTGTCTACATACAGATGTCTGACAACATGGAACTATGTCTTTTGAAAAAGGAAATCTGATTCTTAAATATGAACTTAGTTGACATCTTCCTCTCAGTCTTCATGAGGGAGTATTATAATTAACCATAAAGGAAAATATTGGGGCTTACCAGCATCAATATGTAGTATATTACAAAACATCTAATTACAGATGCCCCTGAAGTGTCATACTGATGCACTGCCAGAAAGTAGTCACAGTGTTTGATGCCTGCTCTGAATAAAACAAAGTACTGGATTTTTTTTTCCGTCTCCTGATGAAAAAAACCAGAAACCGCAAATATTGTTCATTTAAGAAAGTCTTTGAATATTATCCATTTAGGGAAGTTTACAGAAAAGATTAAATTTCTAGATATTTTGCCTTTTAAAATGGAAAAGAATGCTTGATTGATGAAATAGAGATGCCAGAAAATGGTAATTATAAAACCAAGAAATACAGCTTCGGTTGATATCAGAATCTTTAAGAAGCACTTTCAAGATGGAGGTGAGGAGCTATATCTTATGGTATCTTGGGGGAAAATGATGTAACATTTTTCATTTTGTAGCATAAATTAGCCCTTTTGTGACATGTTAGAGTCAGAGCTGTTTCATATAGTACTTTTCCTGCCTAGGTTTCTGTATTCACTTAAAAGATGACCATTGAAGTGTGTAGCACAGCCAGAGATGTCAGTGCTTGTGTTTAGACAGAGCTGCAGCGATTCACTGGGTCTGCACTTAGCAAAAATCTTCCCATGCTCTGACACGACGGCACATTTTAATTTTTATTCCATTGTGTCTTAAATCCTTCTAGCATATCAGACTACTGGTGGTCTCATATCCATTGGCACCATTTTAGCCACCCCACTGAAGAGAGGTTGTGTATTATATGTAAATATATGTTTCATGATTTTTTAAATGAAAAGTACTTTAATAAAATGGAGCCATTGAATTAGGAAAATAAGAAAATTTGGAAGCATTCTGATATGTAACATTCTCATGTCATTTTATTTTCTCTGAAGCCTGCTTTTTTCATGAGTTCTTAAATTTCATGCATAACTAATACATTGCTGTGTAATTAGTTTCCAAACTTTCAAGAAAAATTTAAAAGACCAGTTAAAATTTTTTTGTCATTCTCTTTGTGGGATTTCAGTCCTTTAATGTTCTTTTTCCTCGGGTTGGAGAACCTCACATTAAATGTATAAATTAGTTTATGTGAGGAGCACTACAGTACTTCTTTACAAGGTAAGAAAGGACTGATAGGACTTAAAAGGGAAGCAAAATTATAATTGTTCCTGGTTGCCAAATGAATCCTCTGTAACTTAACAAATTTTGAACTTTTGTCTTCTATGACTAGGATGTGTATCACTTGGCAAAGTCTGGAAAAGTATCACTAGGAACTTCACCAGTTTAAATTTTAAGTTCCTGTATTTTGAGTATCCATTGTTAGAAACAAGATATAATCCCTCTCCTCAAGCTAGTGTTTACCAGAGAGTATGTGCTGTTTGTTGGTTTGGTCAAATGTGTTTTTTTAAAAAGATAGAGACCAGACTATTTCTTATTATGCCTCTAAAGTACTACTCAAGCTTAAGGAAAAATTGCATCTGGTTGTAAATACTTTTAAAAATTCCCTGAAAGAAGTAATGTTTGAATTGGGCAATTCAATCCAGGTCAAGAACATGAGATTTGGAGTTAAGCGGAATACTTATTAGCTCTGTGTAACCTTGGACGTTCTTAGTTTTTTCGTAGGTAAAATGAAGATAATTTTTATCTTATTGAATTATAAAGATAAATCAGATAATGTATGATATAGTTAAAAAATCCTTCCGGCACAGAGTAGGCATTTAACAAATGGTCCCATCATTGTTATTTTTATTAATTATTGGCATTGGTGGCTAGGTAGGCTTTTATGAGGAGAGACTTCAAGAAGAGAACAAATAGCATGAGCCGAATCATAAAAGATCTAAAGAACAGGAATGCCCGAGTCCTTACCAGAAGAAAGAATTGAGAGATAAGACTAGGATGGTACTTTGTATAACATTGCGCAAGGCTTTGGGGGCCAAGGTGAAGAGTTTTATCTTGATTTAATCAATGATAAATAGATTTGTGAGGGTCTTAAATAGGGGAGTAGCATAATCAAAGCTGAATTTTTAAGAAGGTTTGTTTGGTATGAGTTTGCATTATGGAAAAGAACAGGGATATAGATTAGTGAAATAAAGCCACCATTTATTACTGTATGCCAGGTACCATACTGAAGGATTTACATACCTCATCTCCTTCAGTCCTCACTAAAACCCTATGAAGTAAGTACCTGTGTCCTTATTTTATAGCAAGGAAACCAAGTCTTAAGTTATACTGCCAGCAAGTGGCAAATTTAGAGATTTGAGTCCAGATCACTCTTAATTATCTCCCTATAATTGGAAGACCAGTTTGAAGGCCACTATGGAGTTTGCAGGGTAACCCCTATGCCTTTGACTTTGCTAGTTCTGAACATTTACTCAATTGCTTATTTTATTTTATAAAATGTTGTTTCTCTCTTCTGACCAAGGACTTTTCCCAAATTGTCTAGCTGGTTATACAGATAATTTTTCTCACATAATGGATAGAACTCGAAGACATAGTAGCCATTGTTTTAGTCTAGTAATTTCTTCATTTCACTCAATTCTTTTTAAATCTGCTTAGACAAAAATGTATTAATTACCTTCTATAAACTCATAAAATCCGTAAGTCTCAGGAAGAATTCCAGACTCTTTAAAATAGTAGTACTTCAGAATAGAAAAAATATAAAAGTTAAGAGAAAAAAAAAAACACCAGTTACTGTTAAAAATCTGGCTATAAAGGCTGCTATAAATATTAATGTTATGATGCACTTTAGAAATCATATAGCTCAAATCTTCTATTTGTAGATGAGGAAACTGAGACCGAAGATCATAGAACCAGCACTAATGAAATTTTCTCATACTAATATTTTTATGCCTTACTAGATATGACATAATATCCACTAATAAAATTGAATTGTGGGGATCTTCTCTTAATTTGCAGGAAATAATTAACAGACTCTTCTCACCTTAAAATTTGTTTATAAATCTTTTAAACAATAATGACTGCAGTAAATATGAATGAAAAATGTACCAACAATCTAGTATACTATTATATGTTCAGTAATTTGGGTTATTTTTCTTTATGTGAACTTAGAACTATGATTTTATTTAGCCCATTTTTAGTAGTATAAATTGTCTTAATTCCTGCAATGTTATAATATGCTGCTAAAATGCTGACTCACCAATACTCTACCGACTGAAGATTTTTGAGATCCACATCCTTATAGTATCAGATCTCTGAGAGTTATCAACCAGCATCTTCACAAATTAAGAGTGCTTTTCTCCCAACCCTGTAAGTAAACCACTACTTCATTCAGTTGACAGATGTTTAAGAATACTTTTCCCTTGGGAACATCATACATACTTTGGGTGTAGTGATCTGAATTAGTATTTACATACTTTTTAATAAATTAATTTTTTAATTAACAAAAATTGTATATATTTACAATGTACAATGTGTTTTTTTAATATGTATACATTGTAGAATGGCTAAATCAAGCTAATTAACATATGCATTACTTCATGTACTGATCATTTTTTGTGGTGAGAACACTTAAAATCTACTTTTAGTGGTTTTCAAGAATACATTGTTATTAACTGTAGTCACCATGTTGTACAATAGATCTTTTGAACTTATTCCTCCTAACTGAAATTGTACATCCTTTGACCAACATCACCCAAAACCCCTCCATCCCATTCCATCCCCACCCACCCACCCACCCAGCTCCTGCTAACCATTCACTCTCTGCTTCTATGAGGTCAACTTTTTGAATCCCACATGTGGGATCATGTGATACTTGTCCCAGCACCTGGCTTATTCCACTTAACATAATGCCCTCCAGGTTAATCTATGCTGTCAGAAATGACAAGATTTCCTTCTTTTTCAAGGCAGAATAGTAGGCCGTTGTGCAGACATACCACATTTTCTTTATGCATTCAAACATTGACAGCCATTTAGGTTGATTCATGGGAATACAGATATCTCTGACATGCTGATGTCATTTCCTTTGGACACATACCCACTTGTAAAATTGCTGGGGTTATATGGTAGTTCTATTTTTAATTTTTTGAGGAGCCTCCATACCATTTTCCATAGTGGCTGCACTAATTTCCATTCCCACCAACAGTGTACAAGTATTCTCTTTTCTCCAGAACATCCTTGCCAACACTTGTTACCCTTTATCGTTTTTATAATAGCTACTCTGACAGGTTAGAGATGATATTGTGATTTTAATTTGCATTTCTCTGGTGATTAGTAATGTTGAGTACTTTCTCAAATACCTGTTGACTTTTTTTTTTTTTTTTTGAGAGGAGTCTCGCTCTGTCACCCAGGCTAAAGTGCAGTGGTGTGATCTCAGCTCACTACAACCTCCGTCTCCTGAGTTCAAGCGATTGTCCCACCTCAGACTCCTGAGTAGGTGTCTACAGGCACACACCACCATGCCTAGCTAATTTTTTGTATTTTTCATAGAGATAGGGTTTCACAGTGTTGGCTAGGCTGGTCTTGAACCCCTGACCTCAAGTGATCCACCTGCCTTGACCTCCCAAAGTGCTGGGATTACAGGCGTGAGCCACTGCACCTGGCCCCTGTTGGCTATTTATATGTCTTTTGAGGAATGCTGAGAAATTCAAGTCCTTTGCCAATTTTTAATTGAGTTATTTATTTTCTTGCTATTGAGTTGAGTTCCTTGTGTATTTTGGATATTAACCCCTTACCAGATGTATGGTTTGCAAACATTTTCTCACTTAAATGTGTATGTTTTATGTAAGGAGATTGCAATTATAATTTACTATATTGTTCTTCATTATTGTTTGAGCTAAAAATTGTTAAATACGCATATGAACTTGAACATATTATACATTCATATTTATGTTATGTATTTACTTATATCTTGTTATAAATCACGTGAACACAAATTTACTCTTAAACTCAGTTAACTACCAAAACTTGAAGTGTTTGGAAATCAAATTTGTGTGTTTTCCATATGTTCTGTTGTATTTTTTTAATGGTTGTTCCAGAACTAAGCGAGTTGCATATTCACAGGGACCAAGAACAGCTGAGAGACCTATCTTGAGTAATTGGGAAGAGCTGAGTCCTGCTAAGTAGTGTTCGCTGCCTTCCTCTGTTAATATTCAATGTCTTTAAGGTCAGCTCCAATAGCTACCAGTAGATGAATCCTCCTCCCACTGATTCCTTGTATCACTGGAAGATTTTTTTGTTGCCTCAGCTTAAATCTGTATGAGACATAGGCATATGTAAATTTTTAGATTGCTTTATGTGTAGTAGGCATATGTGAAGTTTTAGATTGCTTTCGGTATAGTACCTTATATTATACATAGCCTTAATATATGGATCTGTCTTTGTATAGAAATCACAGTTCTTTTACACTGATAATTTTTCTTTAAAAAGTGGAGCTAGTGGCGGGGCACGGTGGCTCATGCCTGTAGAGATCCCAGCACTTTGGGATGCAGAGGCGGGCGGATACGAGGTCAGGAGATCGAGACCATCCTGGCTAACACAGTGAAACCCCGTCTCTACAAAAAATACAAAAAATTAGCCGGGTGTGGTGGTGGGCACCGGTAGTCCCAGCTACTCGGGAGGCTGAGGCAGGAGAATGGTGTGAACCCGGGAGGCGGAGCTTGCAGTGAGCTGAGATTGCACCACTGCACTCCAGCCTGGGCGACAGAGGGAGACTCTGTCTCAAAAAAAAAAGAAAAAGTGGAGCTAGTTTGGTATGTATGGCCTGTAGAAAAATTGTTCTTTCTTTTTTAGTAAAATCTGAATTAAATAAGAATATGGAAATTGTAGTCTCCTTTTTTTAAATGGAAAGTTACTTAAAGCACAATGATTGGTCATCTGTTATTTGTGATGTGAGTAACAGTTAAGAACAATGGGGATTTTTATCACTTTAGATTCCCCACCATGCCCCCTCCACCCCACCTCTGACCAGAAATAGCAGATGCTGCTCTGTGGATGATAGCTTCTGTGGATGATAGCTGACCGTAGCGGGTAGAGAATCTAGGAAACTTTTAAATCATTTTGTTATCTGTAATTTTATGGCTGTTCCTGTTTTTGTAATAAATTTCATGACTGAATGAAGTTGACTGCTACTTCTAGCATTCAGCAATCTAGATTTTTTTCCCCGACATTTTTCACCCATCAGGAGGCACAGGAAGGACTAATATGGGCTGCAAAGTCTTGCACTATCCATTACAATTAAGAATATATACTAATAAAAGCTTTGCATATAAATCAGATATTTTAAAATTGAATCATTTTAAACATATAAATGGAAGCTGTCAATATATAGGAATGTTGTAGCAATTTATTTTCTTCTAAAGCAGAAAAAAATGTAAGGCACAGCTAACATTTAAATTCAGATTTTCATACATAGTATAATGTTGATATCTAGAGAATGCAATGTACTGGTTAAGAGAAGATGAGTAATTTTATTTGTGGCTCTGGAAATGTATCGTAGAAGAGATGGTTTCTAATGGTAATGACCTACAATGTTCTAATGTCAAAATAATTCATCATGACGGTGGGTCTTACAGAGTTCAGATGAAAATATCCTATTATTTTCGCCCTTTCCAAAATGGGAAGCTCATTTGATTCTTTATTTAAAAACAAACAAAAAAAGAGTTGGATTTTCCCAGTACCTTTTATAATAGCATTAAATTAATAGCACTTGACATAATATATTCTGGTAATTTTTTACTCAATTTTTAAAAGTTAGAGGCTCTGATGGTGCATTTAAGGAACTTTATGATGTAATAGAATGCTTGACTGCTGTTTATTCTAGCCCTGGTTCTGCCAATTAATAAAACTTTTGATCCTAGGGCAGGTAAAATACATTGCCTTTGGGGGTTTTTTCTTCATTTGCAGCATGAGAAGGAGAATACTTGTTTAACTTGTCAGGATTAAATAGCATTTGGAAAAACATTCTGGAAACTCAAAAGTATTATAAGCAAATAATAATTTGGCACTATTCGGTGTAAGAAAAATAATGTGACTCTTCATAGTGTGACTTCTCAGAGTGGAGATATTTTATTGACATTTGCAATATCTTTTCCTAGGGACTTTTTCAAGCACTTTATTTTTGTTGTCTGTTTTTCTATCCTCCACCCCCAGTGGAATTCTGATTAATCTTTCCTTCATTAGTACTTTCTGTATGCCAGGCACTGTGGTAAATATTGAGTATTCTGAGTCTCCCACTTTGAGGAACTAGTGGAAAAGGAACATGTAGTTTTTTAAAAAATTATATCACAGTACCACTGTTGATATAAAAGTCACCCCAAATCCCCGAAATCATGGTTTGGGGAAACTATAGTAACTCTCAATTATCTAGAGCATCACTGTGAAGTAGAACTTCTGCAATAATGTGAATGTAGTAGCTGACAACCACATGGGGCTACTGAGCTCTTGAAATAAATAGCTACATATAGATTTGAGTGAGAGGGGTTCCTCTCCTTCTGTCCCAGGGGCTGACAAATGGTGCTAATCAGCCATTGCCCAGCTGCACTGAACCGTATCAGGCTAATGTGTTCCCAGATAGGTTAATAGGCCCTTGTTTTGTACAGTTATTCCAGTAATTCTAACTTCCATATACTCAGAACTTTTGTGTCTTTCTTATTTTATTTTATTTTTTTTCTTGTAACATTGCAGTTTGGACCAGAAAATCCCTTTAGGACACAGCAAATGGCTGCCCCTAGAAATATGCTTTCCGGATATGCTGAACCAGCTCATATCAATGATTTCATGTTTGAGCAGCAAAGGAGAACTTTTGCAACATATGGTAAGGTGATAAGACTTAAGCAGTTTCAATTTTGGCTTTATTAGAAGTGTGATCTGTGTGTGTTAGTCTGTTTTATCTTCTGGCTTTTAAAATTCACTGGATTCCTTCAGAAAGGATAGTATGCCTTCCTATACATATCCTTAAATATTTATATAAATGGGAAGGTGAACTCATATTTTTAGCTGTCATTATAAATCCACTGTGATTTCTGAGTACTGGAAATATTCTGTGATCTTAACCAGAATGCTCTTTGTTGTCGTACTAGGTAATGGACATTTGTTATTTTATATCCATTACATGTAGGTTGCTGTTAAAGTTGGCAAATGAAAAGATAGTGTTAAGAGGTTACTTTTTTATCTTATTATAGGCTATTTAACTTTACTCTGTTTCTCAAATCTTATCTTGGAAATGCTTTCTCTTGATCACTGAAGGGTATCAGGAAAGAGAATAGTGAAAAATTCATTATGTAAAATAATTACATCCTACCAGTGGTGGGATTTTAAAAATTTAATGTGCGTGGAAACTGCTTGTATAGAGGATTATCATGTATTAGATCATATTTCACCATGGTAAGATTGTAATAGACTTAGAATGTACCAAATATCACAGCCAAGGCTATATACCACTTAAATCACCCAAAACAGTTCTATGACACTTCCAGTCCAATAAAATGGTTACAAATATGTTATACCCATTGCTTGTATAAGGGGTCCCATGTAAATCTAAAGTAATGTGCAGCACATAAAAATAAACTGTTACATCATGATTTTGTTATATTCTAACCTATAATAAGAGACTTTTAAAGACTTATTGTCTTCGACTTTAGAAGGACTTTAAGCAATAATTTAGTTCTCTTGTTTCCTTTAAAACAAAACAAAAAAAAGTCCAAGTAAGTTTATACCGATACCTACTTTTCTTCTTAAATTACCTTATAACAAGAATAAGGATTTAAAACTCTTCAGCTGGCTTTAGACCTGGTTTCAGAAATGGGTTGTATTTGTTTGTTTGTTTGTTTGTTTGTTTTAAGTATCTGGTGATTTTTGCCTCTCCCACTAGGAAGTGGTGAGGTAGGACACAGGTTGAACTATTGAGTTAAAGACAAAAAATGAATTTGGGGCTATAGTATATTAGGCAGCCTAAAATAAAGGCAGCCTATAGTATATTAGGCAGCCTAAAATAAAATAAAGTGGGAGATTTTTGCCTCTCCCACTAGGAAGTGGAGAGCTAGGGCACAGGTTGAACTATTGAGTTAAAGACAAAAAATGAATTTGGGGCTATAGTATATTAGGCAGCCTAAAATAAAGGGAATGGCCAGTTACAAAACTAAGAAAATTTTGGTTTGTCTCCTTTATGATAGATCTTAGATAAGGTCGATCTTATTTATTAAGTTCAAGTGAACTTAGTAAGATTTAGGTTTAAACTGAGGTTTAAAGAGACAGTTTATTAAGTTCAAGTAAACTTAATAAGTGAACTTAGTAAATAAGATCAGTCTTGTCTAAGCTTTAACAACTGTCTCTTTAAACCTTACTTTTAACACTGTCTGTTTTTTCTTTGACCCCAGGTACTGAGCAAGTATATGACTTCTATTAGTTTGTCCTATAATTTTCTTATAGAAAGTTTTTATCTGACATCTGATAGTAATTCCTATACCAGATTCCTATCAACTTTTGTTGTTGTTGTTCTTGTTTTTTAATCTTTCCACATGAAATGTAAGGCTGTGAGACCTTTCTGTTACCTTCCCTCATTTGCAAAGTGCTAGGGAGCAAACCTCTTATACCTTGTAGTGGTGTTATCTAACAGACATACAGGAGGTGACACATGAATTCAGTTTTACCTCAATCTCATAACCCTGGGCTATCACTGCTGGAATATAATACAAATATTTATTTTAATTTTCTTCCCATTTTTAAATGTTGTAAGATTGTTATAATCTCAGTGAATTATTTCTGGAAGATTTATATTCTACAATGCAGTTAGTTTATCATAGAGCCCACCTGTAGAGTCCTTATCACTGAAAATAGTCTCATTTACTGTGTCATCCCATTTACTTACTCTACAGTTTTGCTTTTAGCTTGCATTTATGGTATTTCTCCTGACTTCTCAGCCCCTCAGTGGTTGTGTGAATTTTGTCCTGTTTTCTGCCTGCTCCCCTGCCAGTCTTACTTGGGGCTTCTCAATGAAGTTTCTTCCTTTTGTTTGACTTTCATCTAGAATTTTCTCTACACCCACCTATAGAAGTGGAAAATAGAATTTTAAATAAATACTTTTAGTCTCACAATAGTCATTATTAACATGAGTTTTAACTTCAATATTTGAAATCCTTTATTAACATTTTTATTTTATTTTTTTTGAGACAGTCTCGCTCTCTTGCCCAGGCTGGAGTGCAGTGGCGCGATCTCAGCTCACTGCAAGCTCCGCCTCCTGGGTTCAACGCCATTCTCCTGCCTCAGCCTCCCTAGTAGCTGGGACTACAGGCACCCGCCACCACGCCTGGCTAATTTTTGTATTTTTAGTAGAGACGGGGTTTCACCATGTTAGCCAGGATGGTCTCGATCTCCTGACCTTGTGATCCACCCGCCTCAGCCTCCCAAAGTGCTGGGATTACAGGCATGAGCCACCGTGCCCGCCCTTATTAACATTTTTAAATGATTTTTTAAAAATAATCTACTGAACAAAGATATAATCTTTAAAAGAATTACTTGTATCATTTAGATTTCAGTTTGATTCCAGTTTTCACTATTAAAAATGTGATGTATGTTATGCTACAAAGTGCATTTTAAAACATGGTAGTGAATATTTTTGCACATAAAACTTTACATGTTCTTATATTATTTTATACTATTTTCTTAAATGAGTTCCCAAACGTAGGTAAAAGAATATGTGTTTTAAAAGCTTTTGGTATATATTATCAAATTGCTTTCCAAAAGAATTCTCTCAACCTACTCTACCACCACAGTGTATAAAAGTCCTATTTCTCTTTTTTTTTGAGACAGGATCTCGCTCTGTCACCCAGGCCGTGCAGTCGTGGGATCTCTGCTCACTGCAACCTCTACCTCTGGGGTTCAGGCAATTCTCATGCCTCAGCCTCCTGAGTAGCTGGAATTACAGGCGTGAACGACCACACCTAGCTAATTTTTTTTTTTTTTGTATTTTTCGTAGAGATGGGGTTTTACCATATTGGCCAGACTTGTCTCAAAACTCCTGGCCTCAAGTAATCTGCCTTCCTTGGCCTCCCAAAGTGCTGGGATTACAGGCCTGAGCCACGATGCCCGGCCCTATTTCTCTTCATCAAAGATCTATATGATTGTTTTTCCTTTGTTTACTTGATAATCAAAGTATTATATTTCTTTATTGCAACTTGATTTTTCCGGACTACTAGTGAGGTCGAAGGTTTTTTCATATATTTATGACCATTCTTTTGCAAATTGTTTATAGTCTCTTTTCATTTGCCTAATGGAATTAGTTTTAATAATTATTATTAGTTTAATAATCTTAAGGGTATAATAATAAAATCAATATTATGGCCATTTCAAATAAGACTGCCGAAGGGAAGAAAGTAGACATTAATTCCATTAAAAAGATAAAAGGGAAAACAAGCTTCAGGAAGATAGATAAGAATATTTAAGAAATGTAGAAATATTCACTTATTTGAGACACAAGATAGTGAGAAAACAAATTGGACTGAAATTTAGTAGTGTTAGAGTTAGATCTTGTTCTATCACTGGCTGATTTGTAGTAAGACATAAGGCCAAATATTTAACTCTTATTTGTAAAAGGAAAATAATACTGTTTCCTAATCACCTGGGGTGGAAGGCAGTAGTGGGGATGGTGGTATGGCAGTAAAGATTTTTACCACAGAGGATGTGGAGCAAGAGGAAAGCATAACTTATTTTTCTGAGTAACAAGACAGTGGCCAGATGAGTTGGGGAATGGTGCTTACACAGAGACAAGGACCAGGGATACCTCTTCCCTCTCTGTCTACTCCTTCACCCTTCCGGACGCGTCATGAAATGCCATTTATGTAGACGTTAAGTCTCCTTTCAAAGTAGAAATTTACATTCTAGCTAGATACGTTTTTTATTATTGAAATGGAAACTTTTAACTTGGTATGAGCTTATAAAAGTCTCATTTTTTGGAAAAAGTTATGTGCAGAACACTTCTGTACATCAAAGAGATTAAAGACAAAATAACTCATGGGATTTGAACCTGTGATTTCAGAGATTCTACTCCAAAGGCTGATTTTCTGCCACCAAGCTCTCTCCTCTGGTTAAGAACATATTTTAATGCTGAAAAAAACTATATGCAAATCAGCTAATAGCCAGGTGGTTGGTTCTGTTATAGCATATCATGAGGGTGAGTTCAGCACTTACATCCTTAGCTTGTTTGAAAAGCATGCTTCATGATGAATCTTTTTCTGTTCCCCAAAAGAAGTTCCCTATATTCTGGGTTTTTTTTTTTTTTTTTTTTTTTTTGTGAGATGGAGTCTCGCTCTGTCGCCCAGGCTGGAGTGCAGTGGCGCGATCTCAGCTCACTGCAAGCTACACCTCCCCGGTTCACACCATTCTCCTGCCTCAGCCTCTCGAGTAGCTGGGACTACTTTGGATGAAAAATGAAAATAATAAGTCTATCCTCTAGGATGTGCCCTTTAGAAAAAATGGGCTTAGTACTTTTTTATGTATTCTATTATCGTACACATGAGTTGTAGGCCATAAACTGATCAGTGATTTAGCACTCTTGTGAATATACCAGACTAATGTTACCAAACATTTACTGTGCTAGCACACCCATTTGAGAAAAAAACTGATTTGAGCTAACTTAGGTAGACTTTCTTTCCTTAAATTCCCATGGACCACTGAAGACCACATTTATATGTAGCTACATACTTTATAATTAGTTTAAAAAGCGCATTCGTATGCTGGTAGATATCCTTCCTTCTCTTAAGGAAATATAAAGAATGATTGATGAAATAGAAATATATTAAGATTGGGAAGGAAGACTGTCCTTACTGCAAATGGTATTTTCAAAATAATAGCTAGATTTTATGTAATCTTCTTACCCTTTTTTATTTAATAATTTACATAATTTGATAAACTTAGCCCTGCAATATCTATTACCAAGAAGAAAAGGAAAATGGTTTCTAGATTTCCAAGTGCATCATGTACATGTATTTTCAAGCTCTTAGAATATTTAAAACTAAAGTTTGATGTGTTGGCCAGAGAGGCTCTTAGTAATGTAATGTCAGTATGCAAAATTCATCCTATAAGAAACATATTATGCTGGAGTCTAGCCTGAGCTTTGGGTTCTAAATAGAAAAATATAGCTTTGGGTTCTAAATAGAAATATAGCTCAGGGGCTGGGAGTGGTGGCTCACACCTGTAATGCCAGCACTTTGGGAGGCCAAGGCGGTGGATCATTTAAGGTCAGGAGTTCAAGATCAGCTTGGCCAACATGGTGAAACCCCATCTCTCCAAAAAAATACAAAAGTTAGCTAGGGGTAATGACGCATGCCTGTAATCCCAGCTACTCTGGAGGCTGAGGCAGGAGAATTGCTTGAGCCTGGAAGGCGGAGGTTGCAGTGAGCCGAGATTACACCACTGCACTCCAGCCTGGGTGACAGGGTAAGACCCTATCTCAAAAAAAAAAAAAAAAAAAAGGAAGCAATATAGCTCAGGGCAGAATTAGAGATCATTTTTGACATCTGGGAAAGAAAATGTGAAATGTGTATATTTGTATTATAATAATAAAATGAATTTAAACAGCAAAATGGAGTTAATAATTTTCACTTTTTTGCTTTCAGGTTATGCATTAGACCCTTCATTAGATAATCATCAAGTGTCTGCTAAATATATAGGTTCTGTAGAAGAAGCTGAAAAAAATCAAGGTAATTTATTTGAAACATTTGATATCATATATACCTACATATCTATAATTAGTGTCTTGCAGAGTGACTTTAATTAGACAGTAAAAAATAGTATTTAGCGCTTTTTTTTTTAAAGTTGAAACAATGGAGCGATACAGTTTAGAGCAATATAGTTCAGAAATGTTACAGTTTAGAGCTTGCTTTTGCCGCTTACTAGTTGTGTAATCTTGTAGGGAAAATAATGATACATATCTCTTTGAGTTACTTTGAGTACTTGGCACCATGCCAACCCTGTAGAAATCACTCAATAAATTACAACTAATGTATAGATAATTTTGGCAATTGATTTCTCAACATTAATGTCAAGCTTCATTTTAACAGAGTAGAAATACTTTATTTGGTAAGTCTGTGAAGATTGTCTTTGAAGAGTTGCTTTGAAGGCTGAGTTTGAATATGTGTTGTATGTATGCTTGTATTCATATTCATTTTGTACTTACGATAAGACAAAACATCATACGCTGAACGCTAACTTGTCACAAGCCTCATCAGTCCATTAGAATATTATCCATAAAATGCAATTTAAAAAGTAATTTGCTGGTTGGTTGCATGGGACATTTGTGCTTAGTAGCTATAGATCCTATGTGATCTGGCTGGTCTCTGTATATGAGCTAGATTATTGTTAAAATAGAATTTTAACAGGCTTTTGCTATAAAACATAGCCTGAATTAATATAGGTAGACATTTCTTCTTTAAGCTAGACCTCTGCAAGTCCCATCTAAAGGTAGCTAGATTCTTAGTTAACTTGTGACTATGATTCCACAAACCTTTCTTTTTCCAAGTTAATGACTATACACAGTATGCCACCTCCTACTAATCAAATCAAAATCTCAACCAGAAACACCCTCCTTCTCCTTTTCTTTTACTGTTAACGTTAATGATATTAGAGGTCAAGATGAGACTGAAATCACTTGGAAGGAATACCATTTCTGGTGAAACCTTGTTTGATTTACATTTTTGCATTACAAGTGAAGTGAAGATAAGTTATTAAGTACTTACAGTAATTTAGTTTAATTTAGTTTTAAAATGATAAATTACAGTTTATTCTTGCTTCCAAATGTCACTTTATTATTACTTAGCAATAATGAGTTTCTGAGTTTTTTCCAGAAAGTCGTACAAATCCACTGACACAGCTTTTTGATTCAATAAAAGGCTTGTGCGCCATTGTAGGAGTACATATTTGGGTCTCTTCTTTAAGTATACAGTATTAGAATTTGCAGAATATTGAATTAGTTTTAAGTGTCTTTGCCCAGAAGGTTGAATCCCTTTTTCTGTAGCATGAGTCAGCGTATGTGGTAGATTCATGTAGATTGTTTTTTAATAACTCTGGGGTCACTTGAACAATCATCTTTCTTTAACCATATGAAATAAAATTAAACATATGTTCATATTTCTTTAGAAAATGTACATCTTTGTAATCTCTCAGTTTTTTTTTTTTTAATTTTTTTTTGTTAACGTAGGTTTAACTGTATTTGAAACTGGTCAGAAGAAAACAGAAAAGAGGAAAAAGTTTAAAGAAAATGATGCATCCAATATTGATGGTTTTTTGGGACCATGGGCAAAATATGTGGATGAAAAAGATGTAGCCAAACCTTCAGAAGTAAGCTTTGATGTTTTTAATTGTCAATTCAGGTATACGCTGTATCTCTATGAAGGATATCTACATTAATAAACTTGAGATTTCTTTAGAGAACCAAATGACTCATCAAAATTTTTCTGCCTTTAGTTGATTGAAAATATACAATAAAATTTATTTGTTTTTCTTTGGGATATTTTTATTTACCTTTTCTGCTGATTTGTTTTCTCTCGTGCTTTTTTATTAAAATACAATATTGAACAATTTTCATAAAGATTTCCTTGATATTGCTATTAAGCTGCCATGGTAGCTACTCTTCTGATACTAGACATTCAGATAGTAACTACAAAATCAGCCTTCTGTGACACTAGAATTGATTATAAATTTTATTGATTTATGAATTTATTTAAAATTTTCAACAAATTTTATCTCTATATATATCTTAAAAACTACTATAAAGTTTGTAAAGTAAATGCTCTGCCGTTCCCTTCCTCACCTCCTAATCTCACTGTCTCCATGAGCCAGAGAGTGTTCTAGGTCCCAGGCATACAGCAGTGGACAAGATCAAGAAAATCATGACCTCATGAAGCTTATATTCTAGCTGTTACTTACATCCAGTAAATCTATGTTTATAATAATAGAAATAAACAGGTGATATCTAAGATGAATAAACTTATTCTACTATTTTCTATTTATTTTAGATTTTATCTGTTGACTTGTTATTATAGATAGAGATTTACTACTACCCCATCTTCTGTCCCCAGCTCCTCCCAAAAAAATTGTGTCACAAATGTATAGCTATCACTTATATCCTTAGGAGTATGTAAAAACAATTAACTGAAAAAAACATTATGTGCTAAAATTCAGTTTCCATTCTGAAACTAGATTTTCTGATTGCCTTGTCTTTTTACTTGTATAACTAGTATAACATGTTAAAATTTATTTCTAGGTGTCACAGAAGGATGAGTTTTGAAAACTGATTTTATATAGTTGAAAAGTATTATCTAGTATCCATTATGTATTTAGTACCATTTCATAATTTGTGGAAGAGGTAATCAGTCTCTGCTTATAGAATACTTGAGCTTGGCCGGGCCTGTAAGCCCAGCACTTTGGGAGGCCGAGGCGGGCGCATTGCCAGAGCTCAGGAGTTCGAGACCAGCCTGGGCAACACAGTAAAACCCTGTCTCTACTAAAACAGAAAAAATTAGCCAGGCGTGGTAGTGTGCACCGAGTAGTCCCAGCTACTCGGGAGGCTGAGGCAGGAGAATTGCTTGAACTAGGAAGAGGGAGGTTGCAGTGAGCAGAGATTCGCGCCACTGCACTCCAGCCTGGGCGACAGAGCGAGACTCATCTCAGAAAAAAAAAAAAAAAAAAAGTGTTGAGCTTGTTATCCTGGGAACATACTCGGACCAGATATGTAGAAGTCATTATAAAGAATTTATAACCAACTTTAGGTATAATGAGGTTCTAGAACATTCATTTTAAATTTCACTCCTTAATTTTCTTAGGAAGAGCAAAAAGAATTGGATGAAATCACAGCAAAGAGGCAGAAAAAAGGAAAACAGGAAGAAGAGAAACCTGGGGAGGAGAAGACAATCTTACATGGTAACATATTTTTTGTACATCTTCATTTTTATGAAAAACCTTCATATTTACTCTGTTCGCTGTTCATACGATATCAATTACCCTTACTATCAGCTGTAATAAAATCATTATGTTAAGTATAATTGTGTTGGACAATTTGTATCCCAAGGAAATTACAGCAGACTTCTGTATACTGATAAAGGAGAAAAAATAGCATGATTAATGATAGCCACAGATAATTTTTTTCCAAGTGTGAATGAATTTTATTAAATGGTAGATAAAAAAGAAACTTGAATAGTCCACAATCTATTCTTTCGTAAGATAAAGTTGACTCTTTTGGTGTATTAATAGTGCCCCAGTCATTTTAACTGTTTTTAATGAAGCCAAATACTCAGGTATCCTCACAGTTCATAATCGTTATTCAGCTATATTCAGAATAAACTTGGATTTTCATGTGAAAAGATGGAGCTTAAGGCTCTCATACTTATTTTGACTTGTAGAAGGAAATGTATATTCACCAAAATAAATCGTAAGTATTCTAGAATGTACCTGTTAATAATTAGTTATATTTAGGAAAATACATAGTGATTATCTAAAACTGTAAAATAGCTTACCGTTTACAGTGTTGCTTATTCTAATGTTATATTACATCAGATATTTAGGTTTGATGAAGCCATATTTGGTTCTTCAAGCTTCAGTTTTATCTCCAAGGAGTCTATTTAGTACTATGGTACTTAAAACTATAATAACAATAATATAATAATAACATTTATTGAGTACTTACTCTGTGCCAGGCATGCTGCTAATTGCTGTATATACACTATGTCATTTAATTCTCACAGGTGACTTTATTGTAAAATTTGTGATGAAAGTGGGAAAAGATAAATGAAAAGGAACTGGAAGGGCATAAGAGAGGAAAGCAGGGGAAAAGGATAGTTGATATATTTTGTTTTGTTTTAACTTCCTTCTTAACCTGTTTTATTTCTGCTTCTTTACCAGTGACTAACAAGGCCCAAGTATTATCTTCCCTTGCTATAATTATGCCACAGTGAAGTCTTTATAGATTACTAAGATGTGTAAGTGATGAAAAGAAGTATAGATCTTATCTAAAGGTCTATAATCTCTGGGTATTTAGGAATTTCGAAATACTACCTCTAGTTGTAAATGATAGCAGTTATTTTAAGCACTTAAATCTTAGCTGACTCATGATCTTGACATCATTGGAGTGTTATTACCTAAACCTTAATATGGAATGATATACCTGTGAATAAAATGTTATTTTAAGAATGTTAGGTTTCATGACTATGGGTTGTATTTGTTTACTGATTTTCTTTGCCTTTTTGTTTCAGTTAAAGAAATGTATGACTATCAAGGCAGGTCCTATCTTCACATACCTCAGGATGTTGGTGTTAATCTACGGTCAACTATGCCACCTGAGAAGTGTTATCTTCCCAAAAAACAAATTCATGTGTGGTCTGGACACACAAAGGTAAGCAAGTTGGTTGTTTCTGTTTGCTGTAATGTTATAATAATGAAGCCAACGTAGTTTTAGCTGTTGATGTGGAACATTTAGTATTTCTGGTAAAGGTACAGGGAAGTCAAATTGAATGTAAGCCTGAGTTATGCTTTGGAGATGCCCACACATCCATCACAAGTGACTAATCAGTCTTCAAGGCCATCTGAATTGGCCATGACATAGCATTCATGATTTAGTGTCCTGTATCCTTGTAGCCAGGCCTTTCCCCACAAGCTCCTGCTACAGTCTTCTTCCTTTTGGGCACCAAATCAGTGAGTAATGGGCTGGTACTAGCACCAAGTCTCCTGCTTAGCTTCAGTAATTTTGCTTTAGCTCTGTGGTTATCACACTTCAGAGATGAGATGCGCCCTGGTTTATAAACTATGGTAATTTTTAAACTAATGCAGAGATAAGGGTCATGAAAAATTTGATGTTGATATTCTTTGTCATCTGTACTATTCCAACTTGTAATTTCCAACTCTTTGCAAAGAGCAAAGGACTAAGTAAAAAAAGGAAGAGAAGTGGGGGCATTAGCAATTTGATTGACTCAGGATTCCATTGGGTGAGGAACTCAATATTAAAGGTTAAAAAAAAAAATCTTCAAAAGCTTAGTGTCAATAAGGCCTGCTCTTGGAATGCTAATGAAAGTTATTCTGGGGTGAGATTTTTGGAATGAAGAAAAATAGCAAATTAGGCTGCTTAATATATACTGTCTTTTCTTGATGCTTCATTTGAGCTGATCTTTTGAATGCTTCTGGTTGATAACTGTAATACCTTTTTATAGGGCGTCAGTGCAGTCAGATTGTTTCCTCTCTCTGGCCATTTATTGCTGTCTTGTTCCATGGACTGTAAAATTAAGGTGAGTTTTCAGTAACAGAGTAGGAGTGCTGCAAAGCTAGTTCTTTGTTTAAATCTGTTTGATTAATTATAAATAAATTTGGGTTTGTTAGGCAATTAGAAGCTAATTATTTTCTCTTAGATCCTGTAAATGCAGCAATTTATGAACTACTTCCAAACATAAAATCAACTATGGCTCTGTGGTCCAATTGGCTAGGCCCCTTTTTTTGTTGTTGTTTTTGTTTTTTGTTTTTTTGTTTTTTTTTTTGAGATGGAGTCTTGCTGTGTTGCCCAGGCTGGAGTGCAGTGGCATGACCTCAGCTCACTGCAAGCTCCGCCTCCCGGATTCATGCCATTCTCCTGCCTCAGCCTCCCCAGTAGCTAGGACTACAGGCACCCATGGTGGCTAGGCCCCTTTTTAAGCTTAGACAACTGATGAGAATGTAATCCAATCATTTTGGCTTTGGATATATAAATATTTAATCACTAATCATTATAGAGATTTTGTATATGTAATAGTTTATTTGTTTCTCCAAACCTTATGAAATAGAGAGGACATAGGTTAGAAATCCCATTTTTAGAAAGTAGAAAATGTAATTCATCCTTTTTCTTCTAAATACTAGTAGACACCAAGTAACTGGACTGCTCCCAGCCCCTTCTTTTCACCTTTTCTAGTCTTGGGAAGCTCCATCTTTAGCTTCTGTTCAGTCATAGAATGTGTGGTAGAAAAAACTCCGTTGCCAATGCATCTCAACCTGAATATGCAGGATGTCTTGAAAAAAAATTTGAATCTGAAAGGATAGTTCTTACCAGTTTTGTGTCTTCTCTTTGTCCGGACCATTATGATGGTTCAATAAATACCAACCCTATAGTGCTCTTGGGGCTTGAAAAGTTGAGTCATTAAAATTTTATCATTTGTAAATAATTCATGGATATTAACAATAAAAAAGGCCACTTTTTTTTATAAGAGCAACCATTTAGGCATTTGTCTCTAATAGCTTAAAATGACAGGCCAACATTTTGGAGTAAAAACCCCCATTTTACTTAACTTTTACTTTTACTTTTACTTTGTACAAACCATGTTAATTGAGATGTTGGTCTTTTCTTTGACCAACCAAAAAAGCATAGAATTCAATTAGTTCACTTCTATAAACATTCTATTATGTGCAGGGGACTGAAAGTAAAAGCTTATAAAGGCACTGTCCTTCCCCTTAGGATGATCATTTTATTATGATATAAATGATTATTATAGAGGCAAGCACAAGATATGCTGGTTTCAAAGAGGAAGCATACCTTAGTAAGTTGGTTATCTAAGTAAAGGATGAGGAAACAGGAGTAGAGTATGCTTGAAAAGAGTGAAGAGAATGGATCAGCATGGTGTGTGCTGAAAATAACAGTTTTGTGCTTGCTGGAGCATAACATCTAAGAGACAAGGAATGATTGCAGTCATGAGCAAGAAACCAGGTCTCAGAGGTCCTTTCCTAGTATGCTACAGTAACTGAGACTGTGTCCTATTGGCACCAGTGGCAAGGAAATGCTTTCTATTTTAGAGTACTAGCAACATTGTTGAGAATTGGATTCAAGGCAGTCAAGAATAAAGCTAGCCTTGAAGCTATTGTATTAATCCACCTTAGATATGCTGAGAATTATGAGCCTTTTATTTTAGTCTAGATCATCATTTTCTTACAGCTTCTGTAATACTTGTTATTCAGAAAAGTAAACAGAAAAGGCTTTCAGTATCAAAATGTTATATACATGGCAGTTTTAATAACAATTCCTTTAAACGTCATTTGTAGTGCTACAAAAGTAGAAACTTCATCCTAGAAAATGTATGAAATAGAAAAGAACAATATGAAAATGAAAACTCACCTGAATTAACTCCATCTATAGTTAAGTCTCTTTTTTGATGTAAATATCTTTAAAACTCTTTAGTTTTGAGTGTGTGTGACTCTGTGTGTGTGTGTTCCAAATAATATAACACAAACTGGCAGCACCAAGCTATATTTAATGATATTCAGTGTTTAATATTTAATGATTGAAGCTGTGCATTTACACACACAGATGTGCACACACATAACCAGCATAGGGCTGTTGTTATTAATTGAAAGACCTTTATTAAATGTAATATTTCCATGTGTTGTTTTTTTTCTCCCCCAGCTATGGGAGGTTTATGGAGAACGGCGCTGTCTGAGAACATTTATTGGTAATGCTTCTTTTCTCTCCAACATAAATCTGGGAAGAATTTTTAAAGTAAGATAACATCATTGACAATAACTTTACTACACCGATAGGAAGTAAACTCTTCATAGATTTCAGCTGAATCTGGAAGGAGGAGTCAGTGTCCCCAGTTAGACAAAGAAAGAGAACTAGGAAGCAAGAGCAGCGGATGCAAAACAAAAATGGTGTGAGACAGCGTGCTGCTGAGGGGATCCACGTACATTTCAGGATTGTCAGAGTATGGGGGATGGTGAGAGACAAAAGCGGAGAAAAGTAGCAAGAGAGGGACCAGAGTATGGAAGACCTCCTGTGCCATTAATAAAGAGTTTAGCCTCTGTTGTGAGGGCGTTGGGGAACCATTAAAGAGCTCTTGCCGGAAAGCAACATGATTTGAAGTTTACAAAGATCAAATGGCAATATGCAGGATGATTTGGTAGGGCAAGCCTGGAGGAAGGGAAATTAATTACACAGTTATTTCATAGGTCTGGTTTAGAGATGATGAGCGCCTGAACCAAAGCAGCAGAGAGAGAAAAGAAAGGAACTACGTATTAGAGTTAAAGTCAGTGAGATTTAGTAACGGCATGTGAATGATCACAGTGAGACAGGAATCTAGGGTGACTCCCATGAGGCTGGATGAACGATGGTGCCATTCACCAAGAAGGAACATAAGATGATGGTAAGGTTTTAGATACACCAAATTTGAGCTGCCTTTGGGATATTGAGGTGAAAATGTCCAGTAAGCAATTAGATAGCCAGAGATCGAGCTTTGAAGAGAGACTGGGAATTGACAGCTAAAGCATAAAAAAAGGATGAGATTGAGAGAACTCCTTGAAGAAAGAAAGAAGGCCAAAGGGAGGACAGCTTTGTGACAAACCAGACTTTTTGGTAGAGAAAGGTTTATTGTCTTTGTCAGATTTCATGTGAAGGCTAGTTACTCATTCCAAATTTAACTGTACCACGTTGAAACGGTGTGACTCGTAGTGGCTCTGTTTTTAGATTAAAGTGGGAGTCTGTTCAGCAGTGCTTTATGATTTTAAGGCCTCCCTGCACAAATTAATACTGCCTAAGATGTCACCGCAGCCTAAAGGAAGACTTGTGGAAGGCTCTCAGCTGTGTACAGGGGAACAAAATGTCTCCATCAGATAGAGTGGATTTGGTCCGCATCTGTCTCCCCTCTACTGGCAGACCATTTTTCTGTGGAAAACTGAAATTTTCCTCTTGAGGGAGATGATAGGAGCTCTGACTGGGACTCCAGCTGTAGAAAAGGATGCCTAATTACCATGGCACATACCTCCTGATGGGAGTTCACTGGAGGTGATGGTTTAGAGCTGCTGCATGTGGTTAACAATTTGTGCCATGCTCATTTTGCACAATTGTACGTGTCTTGGTCATGGTGGGGTGGCAAAAATAGGAACATTTTTGCTTTTGTTTAGCCACATTTTATTTTTCCCTGTAACTTTTAAAAGAGTTGAGTGATCTGGCAATATTCATTTTTAAGTAAAGTATAATAATCAGCACCTTAAAATTAGTGTATTATCAAAATATCATCTTAAAGCAAAAGAAGCTAGCCTGGGCAACATGGCAAAACCCTGTCTCTACAGAAAATACAGAAATTAGCCAGGCGTGGTGGTGTGCACCTGTAATCCCAGCTACTCAAAAAGCTGAGGTGGGTGGATCGCTTGAGCCAGGAAGGTTGAGTTTACAGTGAGCTGAGATCCAGCCACTGCACTTCAGGCTGGGCAACAGAGCAAGACCCTATCTCAAAATAAAAATAAAAAACCATGCAAGCTAATATAGTTTTCAGAAAGTCTCCTACATTCTGAATCAGTTTCTGTGAAATTTGGTAATGTGATCACAGAAATATACAGTTATTGAACAAGGGCTACAGTTTCCTGAACTTTAGGTTTGGGGCACTTTGTTTTCACTTGCAGCCTGGTGGACAATCTGAGAGTGAACCTCCAAAATTCCAGCAGCCATTTCTTTCACTGGCAATAATTGGTCTTTTACATTTCCATAAATTCTTGGCTAGCTAGTCATCACTTGTATGTACTGCATATTAAGTAATTGCTATGGCAGACTTAAAAGAAAAGTTAAACCTTTTCCTCTTGGTTCTTAACCAAGATGTTATGCATCAGAATCACCTGAGGAGCTTCTTCAAGGGGAAAAAAACGCCCACATTCTGAAGCCCACACATAACATATTCTAAGTCAGTAAATCAGGCGGTGGCATTCCAGTGATCTTGACTCACAGCTGAGAACCACTGCTTAGTGCTGTTTCTCTTTATGGTGTTAATGTTTTAAGAGAAGAAGATATATGATACTTCACCTCATTGCTGTTTCTGTTGACTCCACCTTTAGGTCACAGTAAGGCTGTTAGGGATATCTGCTTCAATACTGCAGGAACACAGTTCCTCAGTGCAGCCTATGACAGGTATCTTAAGCTCTGGGACACTGAGACAGGTAAGAGTTCACTTATGCTAATACACATTCATCTTACAAGTTATTTATATTTGAAATGGTGTGAGTAGTCTTTTGTGGCAAAATGGCACCTTCTCTAACTGCTGATTCTCATACCATTCACTGTCAGCAAATATCACAAAATACATTTGTAAGTCGAAACTGAGCATAAGTAGCTCTTTCACTGTGAAACTTGTTTCCACCAGATAGATTTTATAAAGCAAACGTACTGACAAATAAGCAAAGTGGAAATCTTGTATAGGCCATCTAATTGATTTTTTTGTTCCCCTACATCACCTAGCACTGTGCATTGCACATAACAGAAGTGCAATAAATGTCTAATGAACAAAATTAAATGTATTTGCGCAAATTGATTAAAATGTAGGTCTAAACTTTCACAGGCCAGTTGGTTTTATATATTCACAGCCATACTAATTGCTGTTTATTAATTGATTCACATTAATATGTCGTGGCTAGTATAATTTTATGTAATTATAAAAATTATCTTACTATCTTATTGTCTTACTATCATTACCCTTACTGCATCTGAAGGATAATGATAATAGTTAATGTTTATTAAACATCATTTAACAGGCATAATTGCTAAGCACTGATATTCAGTATCTCCTTCAATCTTAATTTATCCCTATTAGGTAAGTACTGTTATTATATTATAGATAAGGAAACTGAGGCTTAAAGAGCTAACTTTTTCAGGGTCACACAGCTAATAAGTAGCAGACTTGGGTTCAAACGAAGCTCTCTCTGATGCCAGAGCCCATATTCTTCAGCACTTTAGCAGTGGTTCTCAATTCTGGCCACACATTGTAATCATCTGAAGAGCTTTAATATTACTGATGCCTGAGTCCTACCTTCAAAGGTATTTATGTAATTGGTATGGCTATAGACTAGATGATTGTACTGTGTAGCCAAGGCTGAGAGACTACTATTTTGCAGGTTCTTTTAAAAATCAAGATAAAATACACATACAGTAAAGTGTATGAAGTGCCTAAATATTCAGTGATTTTTTTTTTTTTTTTTTTGGTAAACATATCTATGCAGTTGTCTACCACAAAGATCAAGATATAGAACATTTGCAGCACTCAGTAAAGGTTTCTTATGCCCTTTTCCAGTCTGTGCCCACTGCCAGTAACCATAGTAACCACTTTTGTCATCATTTTCCTCTTCATTTTTCCTCTTCTTAAACTTCTTATAAACGAAATCATACCATTTTTTCTCTTTTGTTTCTAGCTCCAGCATAATATCTGAGATTCCCTCATGGCTTGTACCAGTAGTTTGTTCTTTTTTATTGCTTGCACTATTCCATTATATGAATGAAGTTATAATTTATTTATTCTACAATTGGTAGTACCGATTTACTTTTGAAAAAATTATTTTTAATCATTAAAAATCTGTGAAAAAGAACAAATGTAGTTTACAGTAAAGAGCAAGCAGGCAGCCCTTCCTCAAAATGTATTAAGCAGGTGACCTCTAGATCTTAATCTCACAGTCATCTTTAAGTGGTCAAATTTATTTTACCTATTTAATTTGAGTCTTTGGTTTTAGGACAGTGTATATCAAGATTTACAAACCGAAAAGTACCTTATTGTGTCAAATTCAATCCTGATGAAGATAAGCAAAATCTCTTTGTGGCTGGGATGTCTGATAAGAAGATTGTGCAAGTAAGTCTTTCACAGTATTTTGTTAAGACTCCTAAGCTTTATGTTGTATAAGGGGATGGAATAAGTTAATAAGCTAATATTACGCATTTAATGTTTGCTACTTTTAGGGACGGCTAATGCACCATTCTTAGCAGAAAAATTTACATTTATAAAAATATCGTGTTGAAGATCTTCTCCTTCTCCACTTTCCAGAATTATGGTCTTTCATAAATCCACTCTACTTCTGTCTTTACCTTTTTTCTTGCCTGATATACAGTGGGACATTCGAAGTGGAGAAATTGTGCAGGAATATGATCGGCATTTGGGAGCTGTCAACACCATTGTTTTTGTGGATGAGAATAGGAGATTTGTGAGCACATCTGATGATAAAAGCCTAAGAGTTTGGGAATGGTGAGTTTCCATCAGTAGAAAATCTGATTTACATAAAGCAAGCAGTTAAAAATTATATAGACAAAGATGAAGCCTGATAATATGCAACCATTTGAATATTTTTTGCAACTGTGATCCTGGCTTGCCAATCAAACTGTTTTAACTATTTAAGTACTGACAATATGCAGATTAAATCCAAACATGCTACCATTTATAGTCTTTGGATAGTCTTTCCAAAGGATGTGTATATTGAGTTGTTTTTCTTATACGGATGACAGATTTGTATTTTGCTGTCTTACATTCTTTATTAGGTACCTTATTCATCTCTGTAAAATAACTGACAAGCAGTAGGGGGACTGAGCATAAGATCATGGCCCTAGAACCACCCAAAGAAAATAGTGGTGTATATCTTAATTTTTTAAATGTCTACTTTTTATGATTTTTCAGTACTGAAAATGCCCCATGTATTAGTCTGTTTTCACACTACTGATAAAGACATACCCAAGACTGGGCAATTTACAAAAGAAAGGTTTAATGAACTTAAGTTCCACATGGCTAGGGAGGCCCCACAATCATTGATGAAGGAGAAAGGCACTTTTTTTTTTTTTTTTTTTTTGAGACGGATTCTTGCTCTGCCACCCAGGCTGCAGTGGCGCAATCTCAGCTCACTGCAAGCTCCGCCTCCCGGGTTCACGCCATTGTCCTGCCTCAGCCTCCCAAGTAGCTGGGACTACAGGCGCCTGCCACCATGCCCAGCTAATTTTTTGTATTTTTAGTAGAGATGGGGTTTCACTGTGTTAGCCAGGATGGTCTCGATTTCCTGACCTTATGATCCGCCCACCTTGGCCTCCCAAAGTGCTGGGATTACAGGCGTGAGCCACTGCGCCCAGCCAGAAAGGCACTTCTTACATGGCGGCAGCAAGAGAGAGAATGAGAGCCAAGTGAAAGGGGTTTCACTTTATAAAACCATCAGATCTCATGTGACTTACTACCACGCAAGAACAGTATGGTAGAAATTGTCCCCGTGATTCAGTTATCTCCCACAGGGTCCCTCCCACAATACATGGGAATTATGGGAGTACAATTCAAGATAAGATTTGGGATGGGACACAGAACCAAACCATATCACCCCATATCATGACTCTGGTACAAATGTTTTACTTATGGAATATAGTCATATTATATTGGTTAATTGTACTTTACTAGGGAAAAATATTTTTCTAAAGTTAAGCAATATACTAGTTTCATTACATATCATAGTGTGTTCTATAATTTAGTTGCAAAAAAAATGCTTACTAACCTTTTTGTTAAAACGAATGATTGGATGGAAGCCGCCATGTTTTTACAGTCAGTTATGAAGCACAGCTCAACCATGAGTCCTCCTAGCAAAGACTAAAAAGTGTGTCTTTCCATCCCCAGAAGCTTTTCTGCTTTAACAAGTGGAAAGCCTTGAATCACAGCCAGTGGTTTCCTCTTTATACTTAAGTCCCTTTGGGGACCTCAGCAGGTCCCTAACCATTGTCAGGACAATCTGGGTGACTGAGCATTTAATGTAATTTAATTGTAGTTTCTCCCACACTCACCACCACCACCACCACTATACCCCTTCAGATTATCCCCAATTAGTAGAGAGTAGTCTTAATATATAGCCCATGTTAGAGGGTACCTTACAGCTAAGATCTTTCTTAATTCAGAAATATTTTTTTACAGAGAATCTAATATGGACCCCAAGTTTTATATGAGCCACCTTAGATCACTTGCACAAACTCTGGATGCATATACATGTTCTGTTTTGTTTTATATACTTTAACAGGTTGATCATACTCAAACTTTCTGATGTTTCTACCTTCAGATATTTTCAATTTTAAATATAGAGTGGTATAAAAGAAGTTGGTAAATATTTAAATAATTGAACAATTACAGGGCTTAAGGACATGTGTATGTGGGTATTCTGAAGTAAAACATTGGTCAGGAAAGAATTTTTATTAAACTAACAGATAATGTTAGCATGTTTCTTTTTTTTTTTTTTTTTCATTTCCTCTCAGATCTTAGGAAATACTCCTAAAAAGTCATGATACTGTTTTGTTACAAATGATGACATTCTTTAGATTTTACTGTAACTTGGCTGGGTGCAGTGGCTCATGCCTGTAATTCGAGCACTTTGAGAGGCTGAGTTGGGTAGATCACTTGAACCCAGGAGTTTGAGACCAGCCTGGGCAACATTGTAAAACCCCATCTCTACAAGAAATACAAAAATTAGCTAGTGTGGTGGCACAGGCCTGTAGTCCCAGCTACTCGGGAGGCTGAGGCAGGAGGATTGCTTGTGTCTGGGAGGTCAAGGCTGCCGTGGTCTATGCTTGTGCCACTGCACTCTAGCTTGGGTGACAGAGCAAGACCCCATCTTAATAAAAGAATTAAAAATTAAAAGCCAGGCACAGTGGCTCACGCCTGTAATCCCAGCACTTTGGGAGGCCGAGGCAGGCGGATCGCGAAGTCAGGAGTTCAAGGCCAGCCTGGCCAACATGGTAAAACCCTGTCTGTACTAAAAATACAAAAACTAGCTGGGCGTGGTGGCGGGCGCCTGTAATCCCAGCTACTTGGGAGGCTGAGGCAGGAGAATTGCTTGAACCTGGGAGGTGGAGGTTGCAGTGAGCCGAGATCATGCTATTGCACTCCAGCCTGGGTGACAGAGTGAGACTTCATCTCAAAAACAAAAAAAAACAACAACAACAACAACAAAAAAACAGTTTTCAGCTTAACCCTTACTATGAGAACCTTCCTGACCAGCCCACAGATGAGGTTAGGTGCCTCCTCTCCATCATCCCACACTGTCATTGGCTTTCCACAGCTTTTAGCATACTTCAAGTACTTGTTTATTTGTTCTCTTTCCTGACAAGTTCTTAACCATGAGAGAAAGAACAGTGTGAGTCATGCTTACTGTCTGTTCCCAGCACAGTGCCTGGCACACAATAGTGCTGAATCTGTAAAGAAGTCATTATTGGTGTAATTATCAATGATGTTACACTGATTGAGCTCTTTCTATATGCCAGTCACTATCCTAAGCATTTCACGTGAACTATCTGATTTAGTGTGCAAAGCAATCTTATAAGATAGGTACATTTGTTATTCCCATTTTATGTATAAGGAAATAAGATAGTTTAAGTAATTTGCCCAAGGTTATACAGGACACGAAAGGGCCAGAGTTCACACTCTGATCAAACTGATTCCAAAGCTTGTTTTTGTTTTTTGTTTTTAAGAGACAGGATCTCACTCTGTTGCCTAGACTAGAATGTAGTGGTGCAGTCATTGCTCACTGCAACCTTGAACTCCTGGGCTCAAGCGATCCTCCTGCCTTAGACTCCTGAGTGACTAGGACTACAGGTGCGTGCCACCACGCCTGGCTAATTTTTAAATTTTTTGTAAGAATAGGGTCTCACTCTGTTTGCTGGGCTGGTCACAAACTCCTGGCCTCACAAAGCTTGAATTCTTGATCATATGAATGGATAGTTAGATGAATGAGGGGACTGGTAAGGAGAGAAGGTATTAATTAATAACTTGTATTTGATTTGATTAGTGAGAAAGTAATAAATGTGAGGGTCTGTCCTGCTACAAAGATAAATAGGAAGCAAAACCAACTCAGGATCCCCGGAACTGTGCTTTACTGCATAAATCATCCCAAAGAGCAATTACTAGTGATACTGGCCACTTGCTTAGGAGAGGAAGGGAGGCCCTGACCTCCTCAAAGTGACAGCTGACCTCCTCTATGGGAAAATTAGCAACACTGGGGCCTTCAGACAAGTGGTGTTTGCCAAACTTTTATACTTTGTACCTGCTTAGAGTACCATAATGATAAAAGAAAACAAAGGAAACGGCTTTCTTAAATAATACTATACAAACTAACTCTTATGTTCTAAAGGAGAATAAAAGCTATATTAGATATTCAGCAACTTGTAGGGTTTTTGTTTTGTTTTGTTTTGTTTTGTTTGAGACAGAGTCTCGCTCTGTCACCCAGGCTGGAGTGCAGTGGCACAATCTTGGCTCACTGCAACCTCCACCTCCTGGGTTCAAGCGATTCTCCTGCCTTAGCCTCCCGAGTAGCTGGGACTACAGTAATGCGCCACCATGCTCAGCTAATTTTTGTATTTTTAGTAGAAACGGGGTTTCACCATGTTGGCCAGGATGGTCGCGATCTCTTGACCTTGTGATCTACCCGCCTCAGCCTCCCAAAGTGCTGGGATTACACTGCACCCGGCCAACTTGTGGTATTTTAATCGACCAAATGCATGAAATGTCATAGGCATGTTTTTTCCAGAAGGCATTTATTTTGGTAAAATATTTTTTAAATAAAATTTTATAGAAGTTGACACTACTGTTTATCATTTAGCTTTAAAAATTCAGACTTTTATTAGGTTTTTTTCGTGAATTCATTTTTAAACTGGAGATTATTTGCAAGATGTGAGTTACTAGCTTATTATACTGAATTACAGTATCCAATTAGTGCTGTGTTTGTTTGTTTATTTATTTATTTATTTTTGTGATGGAGTCTTGCTCTGTCACCCAGGCTAGAGTGTCAAGTACAATGGCATGATCTCGGCTCATTGCAGCCTCCACCTCCTGGCTTCAAGCAATTCTCCTGCCTCAGCCTCCCAAGTAGCTGGGATTACAGGCATGTGCCACCACACCCGGCTAATTTTTGTATTTTTAGTAGAGATGGGGTTTTGCTATGTTGGCCAGGCTGGTCTCGAACTCCTGACCTCAGGTGATCCACCCACCTTGGCCTCCCAAAGTGCTGGGATTACAGATGTGACCCACTACGCCCAGCCATGTTGTGTTTATTAAATATAACTATGCCTAGCAGGCATTTTTGCTAGAAATAATGAAGTCCACCGGGTAGTTCAAATTCTTCTTCCACAGCTCCTGGTATGAAGATTCCTTGAAATAAGGTATCCATTTGAATATTTTTGTTTACTTTTGTTAACACATTGATCAATATGAACCTGGACTATGCTTAATTTAGAAAATTCTCATGTTTTAATTCATGTTGTAAAATTATTAACCACTAACAATACGAGGAGGGAAGAAACAAGCCTTTTTTCATTTGCAGCTCTTTTTAATACTTTTGGGTCATTATAAATGTCAGTTCTCATTGGTACCATAGAGGTATAAAGGGTTGGAGATCTGACAAATGATGTTATTTCCCAGGTTATACCTGAAAATGTTTTCCTCTGACCATGACCCTGATAGAAGTTTTTTCTAGTCATTTCCTCCTTCTGCTGGATGGATGGATAAATAGAGAAAATCCTTATATTAAGGCAAATTACTATTATTTTCCAGTTAATCAAAGTATTGGAACTTGAAACAGGGTTTGAAATTGAAATTGCTGCTGTATAATCTGTGTTATTCATCAGATTACAAAAAAAAATATTTCTGGTCTCATGAAAAGCAACAAGACCAAAACTCCTTTCAGAAAAGAATTTTTAGCATGGAGAATATTAAAAATGAAAAGGCACTTAGAACTTTTGATGGTTCTAAATTTAGGTGGCTACTTTTTAATTTTTTTTTCATTCTTTCATCACTCACATGAGTTTTTTTTTTTTTTTTTATGTTTTTTCTCCTTCACCAAACACATTTGAAATGCTTTACATGTAAACTGAAGATAGTCCAGGTACCAAGCATTTATTTATCATCATTTATCATCATTTCTGGATGGGCTAGATCAGCTCACAGATCCCTACAGCTTTGCCTGCCATCCACCTGCATTGCTGCAGGCTGTTTAACACTCTCACCTCCTCAAGTTAAGGTAGGCTAGCCAGTAAATAACACTTCCCCATAGGCTTACCTCAGACATCTTGCTTCACCCTACCATGGTACATTTTTTATTTAATTTTTGTTTTTATTTCAACAGCTTTTGGAGTAAAAGTGGGTTTTGGTTACATGGATGAATTATATAGTGGTGAATTCTGAGATTTTAGTGTATCCATCACCATGGTACATTATTAAAGAACTTTCTTTCAGTAACAAATTTTTTAACATAAAGGCCAAAGTTTAAATGAAATAGAAAACAAAATCACCGCCACTGCTATAATGATCATGGAAAGTGATTTATGAAGTACAGAATTTACCATAAGCAGTACAGTGTCATCTTGTGATTTTTCTTCTTCCAGAAAGTTTCATGAAAGATTTATTAAATATATAATATCAAGAGTTTGCTTTTATTTGCATATTATTCCTTTGTTCCAGAGATAATTCTGAAGGTACTTTTTAAAAGTTGCTTATTCTGATATGCTATTTAAAATTTTTAGGGATATCCCTGTGGATTTCAAGTACATAGCAGAACCCAGTATGCACTCAATGCCTGCAGTGACTTTGTCTCCAAATGGTGAGTTAGTATGTAGATTGTATTTTTAAATGAGCTTCTAAGATACAGTGTGATTTCTTTATTCAAAAGAACTTTGGCCCCTTCCTTCTTGGGGAAGTTTGTCACCGTGCCATTACTTGTATAAGGTAATCTTTACAATATTAGAAAGAATTACTGGTTTTCATATGCAAGTCACCTCACCTACTTTTCTGTGTCTCTTTTTAAATAAAAATAAAAGAAACAATGATTTACAGCTAACATTGATTGAACATCAGATTTTTATTTAACAGTTTTCTTTTCTTTTTTCTTTTCCCCTCCTCTCCCCTCCTCTCCTCTCCCCTCCCCTCTTTTCTTTTCTTTTCTTCTTTTCGAGACAGGGTCTCCCTTTGTTGCCCAGGCTAGTCTCAAACTCCTGGGCTCAAGTGATCTTCCCTCCTCAGCCTCCCAAGGTGCTGGGATTACAGGCCTAAGCCACTATGCCCGGACAGAGTTTTCTTTTCTAATTCTCCTTCCAAACAGAATCACGTTCAGTAAATCATTTAATAATGATTTGGCCAAGGCAGAAGAATCACTTGAACCCAAGAGTTCGAGACTAGCCTGGGCAACATAGAGAGACCTCATCTCTACAAAATAAAATTTTAAAAATCAGCTGGCATGGTGGTGCACATTTGTAGCCCTAGCTACTTGGTCAGGCTGAGATGGGCAGTTTGGTTGAGCCAGGAGATTGACTATGATCATGTGACTGTACTGCAGCCTGGGCAACAGAGCAAGACCCTTCTCTCTAAAAAAAAAAATAGTAATAGTGATTTATTGTAAACTCTTTCAGGGGATAGGAAGTTTTGGTCTGATTCTCCATAATGAGAGAACACTTTAGCAATTCACTATAAAAGATTTTCTCAGGCAAAAATTAAGAAGATAAATCTATTTAATATTATTTAATCCATTGTCTTTTAAGTACAAGATAATTTGTGCTACAGATATACTGACAATATACTGATGTAATTATAGCTTTACATGAGAGTCTTAAAGTGGGAGTTCTGATGTTTGGGGGACCTTGTCATTGAAACCACTGTCAATTCACATAATTAACTCCAAGTGTAGGGCAAGGAAGAATTTGCTGTTCCATCAGGGCCTCTGACACAAGCAAATGGTAATAGTTGTCAAATGCTCTATCATTTTTATGAGAAAAGCAACCTAACTGAACCTTTTTTTGATCATTGCTAGATTATATACTTCGTCACTGTGCATCTATATTTCATGTAGCGTATTTTTAAACCACCTATTACAGATTTTGTGCCCATCTTGAACAAGGCCATTTACCCACTCAGGCATTATTTAAGTCTGTTTCCTTAGTAAGTAATGTTTACATGTACAGTTGGCCCTTTGTATCCATGAGCACCATATCCTGGGATTCAACCAGCACGAATCCAGAATATTCAACAAAATAAACAATAAAAAATAACAATACAACAATTAAAAACAACACAGCATAACAACTAGGTACAAAGCATTTACGTTGCATTAGGCATTATAAGTAATCAAGAGGTGATTTAATGTATACAGGAGATATGTAGGTTATATGCAAATACTATGCCATTTTATATAAGGGACTTGAGCATCTGTGGATTTTGGTATTGGGTAGGGGTGCAGATCCTGGAACCAATTCCCAACAGATACCAAGGGATGACTATATATAGGATGCAAGTATAGTCATGCATTCCTAACAACAAGGGTACTTCTGAGAAATGCAGTGTTAGGTGATTTTGTCATTTTGTGAACATCACACAGAGTACTTACACAAACCTAGATGGTATAGTCTACTTACCCTAGGCTGTATGGTATAGCCTGTTGCTTCTAGGCTTTACCCCTGTATGGCATGTTGCTGTTCTGAATAATGTAGTCAGTGGTAAGCATTTGTGTATCTAAACATAGAAAAGGTACAGTAAATTCTCAACATAGAAAAGGTACAGTAAAAATTTGGCACTATAATCTTATGGGACCACTGTCATACGTGTGGTCCATCATTGACCAAAACATTGTTAAGTGGTGCATGACTATAGACGCTGCAGTTTAGGCTCTAGGGGCTTTGATGAATCCTAAGTAGAGAAAAGCATTGTAGCCTTTTAAAAAGTTACTATAATTTTTAAAATTATATCTTTTTTTGTATAGTTTTATTTAATAACCCTAGGCTTTCACCCCTTAATCTTTCTTTATTCTGTAATTACCACAGATAAGTCTCTTTCTCCTATTTCCCATAGTTCTGTTGTCTATACTTACTATAAATTAATTTCATTTCATAACTTTTAGCTTATTTCTTTAACATTAAGCTTGGAATTTCTATATTTCCTTATTTTTTAAAAAACTTTTATATGAGAGTACTCAATGATATAGGATCGTATATGCAAAAGCCATTAGTTTATATATTAATACCTCTTGCCAGTGACATATTTATAACATTTTACAGGTGGTATAGTAAATTTATTTTTTAGTATTATAAAGTATTTGGGAGCAAAACTTATATTAATCACAGTGAACATATTTAAAATAAAAAGTTTTAAAAATTGTTTTAGTCTTCCTCTAAAATACCTCATTTATTGAATTTACAGGAAAATGGCTAGCATGCCAATCAATGGACAACCAAATCTTAATTTTTGGAGCACAGAACAGATTTAGATTAAATAAGAAAAAAATTTTTAAGGGCCATATGGTAGCAGGCTATGCTTGTCAGGTGGACTTTTCACCAGACATGAGGTAAGTTTAAATCTTCTAATCCATTCTTGTATTCAAATATGATGATATAAACTGTTGTTGTACAAATAACACTTGACACATCACTCTCACATAATATGTTTTTATGAGAACTCGATAATCTGTCAAAATTGTCAAAATGCTGGATATAAAGGCAAGAACAAATTAGGAAAATTACATTTTGCTTTTTTTAGGTTCTTGCTTCAGTATATTCCCTTCTATTACTTAGGCTTATGCCCTTTAGCCACCTAATAAATCCCTGTCTATATAACCAATGCCTTATTTTCTCTGCTTTTCTAAGCAAGACTAGAAGTGCTATAATCACTGTATTGCTATGATTGAATGAACACCAGAAGAATTAATTGTGTATTACAGTGTTGCAGTTACAGCTTCACTACAGCTTGTCTGTGCTGAAACCTCAAATCCAGCTTTTGAATATTTCTAGGTCACACTGGATTTGTGAAGCCTACAGCATGGTTCTTAGTTAAAATGTATAGGCAGAAGTAATTTAGAAATCCCAGTAACTTTGTTTGTTTAGCCTAGTAATTGGGCCTACCTCTGATTCAGTCTTAGATGTATTCAAAAGATATTAAAGCCAAAAAGTAATTATGAAAGTGTTAGAGCCTACTGTGATAGAATAGATCTAAAGGTGTTCCCTAGCTATATGTGGAATTGGTTCTCCAGTCTCTGTTTCTGACTATCTAGAGACTGATTGTGTAACCTCATTCACTGTGGCTCCTGGGACTCCCAGTCTTCCCAGTTAAAAATAATTTTCAACTCTTAGATTGGTTGGGAGGTTTTTTTAATAGAATTTCAAATTATAGACTGCTTCATGTTCTACCATCTTATTCTGAGTATTGTATATTTGCATTGGATTTTTTTTTTAATGTTAACGTGAAAAGATAACGTCCCTATTCCTCATTCGCCTTACCAATTTAAGGTATTTTAATAATTTGAATTTATCTTTCTTCCCATTATAGTTATGTGATTTCAGGAGATGGAAATGGAAAATTAAACATTTGGGACTGGAAGACCACAAAACTCTACAGTCGATTTAAAGCTCATGATAAAGTGTGTATAGGTGCAGTGTGGCATCCTCATGAAACTTCTAAGGTCATAACATGTGGTTGGGATGGTCTCATTAAATTGTGGGATTAATGAGATTAATCCTTAAACTAGCTGGGATCATTTTTGATCCATTGTCATATTTATATTTAATTATTAAATGTATCTGATGATAACTTGATTTACAAATAATGTTGATGACATTGACCCTTTGTTTAAAAAAAGAAACTGTAAATTTGACATAATTTCATTTGCAACTTCATTTTGTTTTTTATAAATGTTATTTATACAGAAAGTGGCTATTGACTTTCTATTTGACAAGTAGTTATAATTGGCAAGCAGTTTGAGTTTATACTCATGACATACTGAAAGCATCTCTTTGGGGTCAAGAAAGAATCCCTAGTGGATTTGGGATTCTAGAGGAGGTGTTATAATTAATTATTCAGAAAAATGCATGTATTTGCCTCTTCAACCAAAAGGGCAGTAAAGAATAGGGATAATATATTTTAATGTAAATTTGGAAGAAGGATAAAATCACCCACAGTTACTCTCCCTATTATTTTCACTGGGTCAAGTTTTAATCTTTTGGCTTCATGAGTTCCACTCCCTTTGATGATATATGTTGTATATTTTTAGTTGTAAAGCAGTAATCTTTAACTGTAGCATTCCTCTAATTATAAACAGTGAAAAATCAAAATCAGTCCAGAGTTCTTTTGTTGACTTAATTCCTGATCAGTATAGACAGGACTATATATATTTAATCAGAGAATTACATTATATCTGAAGATGGAACTCAGGAGAATGCACCAAGACTTTGAATTGTATTTACATTCACTGTCAGTAAAGACCTGGCTACGCTTTGAGAAATCAGGATCTCCTAGGTCATTGCTTCGCAGCTGTAATTACTGAAATCCTCCTCATAGGAGATAAAGTACGAGGGGTAGAGTCCAAGATGTCAACTTGTAATTTCTTTGAAGTCATATGTTTTATCTTTAAAATTATTCTTATTTTACCTGTGAATATATACAACAGGACTTTTTAAGATTAAAAAATTTTTAAACCTCTATGTCTGAAAAAAAAAAATGACACTCCTGGAAGATGGCTAGGGTTCCCCAGTTTGAGAAGCAGTGGCCATGGTGAAAAATAGTGTTTGAAAACATCAGATTATAAAATCAAGATAGGCCGGACGCGGTGGCACATGCCTATAATCCCAGCACTTTGGGAGGCTGAGGCAGGTGAATCACCTGAGGTCAGGAGTTCAAGACCAGCCTGGCCAACATAGTGAAACCCCGTCTCTACTAAAAACACAAAAATTAGCCAGGCATGGTGGCTGGCGCCTGTAATTCCAGCTACTCAGAAGGCTGAGGCAGGGAGAATTGCTTGAACCCAGGAGTGGAGGTTGCAGTGAGCTGAGATCATGCCACTGCACTCCAGCCTGGGCGACAGAGCGAGACTCCACCTCAAAAAATAAAATAAAATCAAGATAACCTCTTGAATGTAATAGCTCATAGCACTTTAATTTGGCAAGCCATTTTTCCTGTTTTATTATAAATCTATATTAGATGTTTGAATATGGTTTGAAATATTTCACTACCGTGCTGAAAAAGGTTGGTTGATAGCAGCTTGGAGTGCTAACTGGAAGATCAAAATCATGTCTCTTGCTGATAACCTAAGAGCATTAAGCTCTGAGTCCAGTGAGGTCATAGCAGTGTATGCTCCTTGCCCTTATGGAGTGTCTGTTTTTAGAAATTTAGATTTTAAAAGGCGTGGGACATACGACCAGGCCCTATAGCCACATAAATATAAATTTCATAGAAAAAGAATAAAAGCGGAGATATATTTTTTGACACAGAGGCACCCAAAGAAATACAAACATTGCCTAGCTGCTGCCATTTCTGTAACTGCCCAGAAGGGTGACAGATTTCTGAAGGGGAAAGGATTCAGATATGACCTTTTCTTTAGTCCCAACCACTAGTTTTAACAAATGTGAATTATTGAAATGTGAAGGGACAAAAAGAATCATACATTTAAACTGTCTTGTTCAGCATACCAATATTGTATGTTACAAATCATCATTTCTAAATCTGGATTGATTCTGTTGTGTTTTTGACTGTTTCTAAAGTAAGTGTGTATAAAAGTTGTCTCCTTTTTAAAAAGATCATATTTTTAAATAAAGCATTTTTTGTAGAAAGTGCTATCAAAACGTTCATCTTGTTCATCTTTAGTCTCCTTTTGAGTCTTAAGTGTATTGAGACACTAGATTAAGCCATTTGCAGTTTTAAATGGGTCATATGGAGATAAATAATGCTTTAGAGGTGGATGTGGTTTATTCAGGTATATCAATGGGTTTATAATTATATAATAAAATACATGGCAGTACCCTCAGAGCATATTAACACATTCCATATTCATTTAGTGGTGGCACTAAGTCGTGATTACACAACATTTTAGAGTACATAAATGAGTGGGGTTATATTTCAGCATAAAAAGTCTCAAGATCACATTGTTACTGGACTTAGGTGGTTACCATCTGGCTCCTTTTCCTTATTGCAGCCTTTTTGTCATATCCAGGACAGATTTCCTTCCTAAAAGTTACGATAAAAGTGATGCTTTAGTGAAAGATTTACTAGAATGAATATTTAAATATTGAGTCACAAGCTGGAAATATTTTGTCCTAAACAAGGAACAAATTTTAAGATTGAAAAATGGGAGTAGTGTTACACAGCCACATTTCTAAGTAGTTCTTGAGGCTACATTGTGGGGCTGCCTGGTATCCTTGGTATATTTATAAAATACCTGTAAGAAAACATTGACTTTGAAATACCAAACCCTTAGATGGTAACCATAAATATCACAACACTGGGAACAATTATAGAGACTTTTCTTGGAGAACATTGTTTCTCAGGGTATGGACTGAGAACCTCTGCATCTGAATTACCTAGGGGTTGCGTTGCTTACTGAGATGTAGAATTCAGAAGAAAGTAGGAATTATTTGGGGGAGCCATTGTGAATTCAGGTATGGGAAGGGATATAAAGTGGCATCCAGGCACCCAGTATCCTTCAGCAGTATTAAATGTGGGTCTCAAAGTGAGACCTGGGGAAACTGATTCCATGTATCATCACAGATGCATATTTTTCACATTTTGACATTTTTGAATAGGGCTCTAGTTAAAATAAATGAATGTCCTAGTTTAATGGGCAGCATTTAATTCTTTCTTAGTATATCATAAAATAATTGATGAAATACAGTAAAAACAAGGCAAGTACGAAGGGCCTGAGAAGAAGAGAAGATCCAGTGGGAGGAAAGTGTCTATTGCAGCACTGGGCTCAAAATTCAGGTTATGAAATGTTTCTTTGATCACTGAGTAAAATGAACGAACTAACTGAAGATTCAAATTAAAAATATATATTTATATATATATGTAGACACACAAATATCTAATCACTAGAAAGCTTTTTTTTTTTTTTTTTTTTTTTTTTTTTTTTTTGAGACAGTTTCACTCTTGTTGCCCAGGCTGGAGTGCAATGGTGCGATCTCAGATCACCACAACCTCTGCCTCCCGAGTTCAAGCAATTCTCCTGCCTCAGCCTCCCAAGTAGCTAGGATTACAGGCATGCGCCACCACAGCCCAGCTAGTTTTGTATTTTTAGTAGAGATGGGGTTTCTCCATGTTGGTCAGGCTGGTCTCGAACTCCTGACCTCAGGTGATCTGCCCGCCTCAGCCTCCCAAAGTGCTGGGATTACAGGCGTGAGCCACCGTGCCCGGCCAGCTTTTTTTTAATGTAGAATTTTTGTTCCCAACTCAGACCTTCAAATCAAAGTCAGCACTTTTAGCAAGATCCCCAAATGAGAAGCACTGAGGGAGTCCCAAATTTATCTTGGGCATTTGGGAAACTAGACTATGTGGGACATGTAAAGTCAAAGAGAAATTTAGCTGGTCAAAAATATGCACTGTACACATGTGTATGTGCATGTATATGTGTGTATAATGTATGCACATAGTATATGTGTACATGTTCCATATTCATAGTCACTTTAATAATTGTGGAAACAACTTTCTAAACCTAATTGCAATTTTATCTGGAACTTAAAAGAAGTCACAGACTTGCAGCCAGCACCCTTAGAGTGACTATTTTTAGTGACAGTAAGTGAAAGTGAAACTCTTGATTCTACAGCTTCTTATATCTGCAATAGCTGTCATCAAATGAGTTTCTTTCATTCCCCACTCTCCAGCCTCCAGCGTTTTAGATCTGGGGGAGCAACTCAGATCTCCATTTTTTATTTGTTTTAATACACTTCTGTCCAATAGATATATGTCAGTCATATATGTGATTTTAAATTTTCTAATAGCCAGGTTTAAAAGGGACTTAATAATATATTTTAACATATCCAAAATTTTATCTGAAGATGTACTCAATTATTTTAAAAATTAATATTTTACTTTTTTCATATGGAGTCTGAAATCTGGTATATATTTTACACTTACAGCACATCTCAATTCAGACACTACATTTTCATCAAAGTATTTTATCTTTCATACGAAGTAGATTTACATGCCCAAATTGTTTCAAACGTACTTAAAAGTTTTCCAACTACTAAATCAAGTGCAGTCACGTGTTGCTTAACAATGGGGATAGGTTCTAAGAAATGTGTCATTAGGCGATGTCATTGTTGTCCGAACATCATAGAGTTAACGTACGTACCAAACCTAGGTGGTATAGCCTACTCCATTGCATAGTTCCATTATAATCTCAGGGGACCACCATCATATGGTGGTCTGTCACTGAGCGAAAGGTTATTATGTGGTATGTGACTGTATAATATTTTAATTTAAATTAATTAAAAGTAAATGTAATTTAAAATTTAGTTTCTCAGTTAACCACAATTTTAAGTGCTCAGTAGCAACATGCCTCTAGAGGCTACCATATTGCACAGTACAGTTATAGTACCACATTTTACATAAGAGTGGCTCAGATATTCAGTATACTGCCTCATCTTCTGAAAAACATTGTAGGGTTCAATCTGATCGTAAAATATCTCATATAAAAAATACAAATGCTCATATTTTTCTTGCTACATTTTGGGTAATTTCCTCAGGCCTGTCTTCCGGTTTTTTGTTGTTTTTTTTTTTTGAGACAGATTCTCGCTCTGTCGCCCGGGCTGGAGTGCAGTGGCTCGATCTCGACTTACTGCAAGCTCCGCCTCCTGGGTTCACGCCATTCTCCTGCCTCAGCCTCCCGAGTAGCTGGGACTACAGGCGCCCACCACCGCGCCCGGCTAATTTTTTGTATTTTTAGTAGAGACGGGGTTTCACTGTGTTAGCCAGGATGATCTCGATCTGCTGACCTCGTGATCCGCCCGCCTTGGCCTCCCAAAGTGCTGGGCTTACAGGCGTGAGCCACCGCGCCCACCTCCAGTTCATTTTAAGTCTCTTTAGTTGTGTCCAGGGTGCCGTTGTTCCATTAAACTTCTTATTTCCATGGCTGTTTTTCTTTTCTGGAAGGTGTATTTGTACTTTTTTATATTTACCTGTTCTTTTTCACAGTGTCGTATTTTCTTATGGCTCATATATAGTCCTTTATGCCTTTAATCATGATAAATCATGTATATTATACTTTCTTTAAGATTTTTATTCTGTTATGTCAAGTTCTTGGGCTGAAAACCACGTGGTTTATTGTGTCTGCTAACTCTACCTCATGGGGGACTGTTTATTTCCTTGTCCGTTCTAATATTTTATTATGGGTTTTGTTTTTCTAAGGAAATCCTTTGTAGCCTGGATTGGTGAAAAGTCCTTTTAGAGTGGTTTTGCATCTGCTTCTGCCATATACCCCTGAGGTATCACCCCTAGAGCCTGTTTGTTTTAATTTCCAACTTTTATTTTAAGTTCAAGGGTACATGTGCTGGATGTTCAGGTTTGTTACATGGGTAAACGTGTGCCACGGTGGTTTGCTGCAAAGAGCATCCTGTTACCCAGGTATTAAGCCCAGCATCCATTATTCTTCCTGATCCTCTCCCTCCTCCCATCCCCCACCCTCCAACAGGCCCCAGTGTGTGTTGTTCCCCTATGTGTCCATATATTCTCATCATTTAGCTCCCACTTAGAAGTGAGAACATACAGTGTTTGGTTTTCTGTTCCTGTGTTAGTTTGCTGAGGATAATGGCCTCCAACTCCATCCATGTCCCTGCAAAGGACATGATCTCATTCCTTTTTATGGCTGCATAGTATTTCATGGTGTATATGTACCACATTTTCTTTATCCAGTTTATCATTGATGGGCATTTAGCTTGATTCCATGTCTTTGCTGTTGTGAATAGTGCTGCAGTGAACACACATGTGCATGTGTCTTTATAATAGAATGATTTATATTTCTTTGGGTATATACCCAGTAATGGGATTGCAAAGTTGAATGGTATTTCTGCCTCTAGGTCTTTGAGGAATTGCCACACTGTCTTCCACAGTGGTTGAACTAATTTACACTCTCACCAACAGTGTAAAAGTGTTGCTTTTTCTCCACAGCCGTGCCAGCATCTGTTGTTTTTTGACTTATTAATAATAGCCATTCTGACTGGTGTGAGATGGTATCTCATTGTGGTTTTGATTTCCATTTCTCTAATGATCAGTGATGTTGAGCTTTTTTTCATGTTTGTTGGCCACATGTATATCTTCTTTTGAGAAGTGTCTGTTCATGTCCTTTGCCCACTTTTTAATGTTTTTTTTCTTGTAAATTTGCTTAAGTTCCTTATAGATGCTGGATATTAGACCTTTGTCAGATGCATAGATTGCAAAAATTTCTCCCTTTCTGTAGATTGTCTGTTCACTCTGATGATAGTTTCTTTTGCTGCGCAGAGCTCTTTAGTTTAATTGGATCCCATTTGTTAATTTTTGCTTTTATTGCAATTGCTTTTGGGATCTTCATCATGAAATCTTTGCCCGTGCCTATGTCCTGAATGATATTTCCTAGGTTTTCTTATAGGGTTTTTATAGTTTTAGGTAGAACGGGTTTTTATCTTAATTTCTCAGCTTATGGTTTTCCTCATCATGTGATTAGGATAAATTCAACTATTCAACTCCTTGCACAGGCCTGAGGTTTCAATTTCTCTTGAAAACTTTTCTTTGTACTCAGAGCTATAAGCAGAGATAAGCGTCCTTGTGCTGGTGGATGTAGAATTTTTAGGTCCATTTTTCACTGAGGTTGTAGCCCTCTCCCTCTTTGCTGTAGGTGTCCTTAGTCCCAATCCTTTCTCCCCAGTACCAGGTCTTATCTTGTGCTTTAGGCCTCTATCCATTACTATCTCTATCCATTACTCTATCCTTGGAGTTAGTGTAACTAAACTCCAAGGGCTACTACAGTGTAGATTCCTGTCTACCTGTCTGGCTCTAGGCTCCCTCCCTCTGGGCTTTTGTATCTGGAAAATGTTTTCTTCTTCGACATTCAGTCATACACACACACACACACACACACATACTTATATACCATATACACACATGTATGTACTCGCATATATACAAACACATATATACACATACATGTATATATATGGAAGGATCTCTAGGGATCTATGTATGATTGTATTTTGTATCTTTAGATGTCACCATGTTATTGGAAAAATCTAAAAACAGGAATGTAATGTAGTGCAGTCTAAAAAACGTACATTCTGATTTTTAGAACCATGTGAGTTTAAGTGTGTGATACTAAAAGGTACTTTCCTAAGGGTACTTCATCTTGATGACCAGAGAACCATCATAATGGATTCACCTTTCATCTGGGCTTTTTCTGCATAAGCACATCATTTGGATTCTTTTGAATTTATCAGAAGACTTCCCTTTATAGCACTTGTCTTAATCCATTCAGGCTGCTGTAACAAGATACCTTAGACTAGGTAATTTATAAGCAACAGAAATGTATTGCTCACAGTTCTGGTGGCTGAGAAGTCCAAGATCAAGGTGCCAGCAGATTCAATGTCTGATGAGGGCTAGCTCTCTTCTTCAAAGATGGTGCCTTTTCACTGTGTCCTCACATTGTAAAAGGGGGAAAAACTTTCCTCAGGCCTTTCATAAATGCACTAATCCCATTCACAAGGGCTCTGCCCTCATGACCTAGTTACTTTCTAAAGGCTCCACCTCATAATACCAACATGTTGGGAATATTTCAACATATGAATTTTGGAGGGTCACAAAATATTCAGACCATAGCAGCATACAAATTAAGAAATTATCTTACCATTGTCTAAGCCTCATCTAATCACAGTAGTCAAAATAATGAAATTTTCAAGCTAGAAGAAACTTTAGAAATTAAATATTCTAACCTAAGGAAATACTTCAAGAAAGGTGAAGACTTGCTTGATATAACACAGCTAGTTAGCAGCAGTATCAAGAGTCTCTTATTTCTTCCTACTGTCCTGCCTCTATATAATGTCACTTAATTGTATATTTTTAAAACTGTTGGATTTGTGTTATAACCTTTGTGGCTTCTAGGCTTGCTGTCTCTGAGCTAGGTAATTTAAAAGAAACAGCTATTTACATAGTGTTTATTTCATCCTTAGTAAAACAAAACCTGTAACTGAGGACATTCTCATGGCTCCTTCCATTAGAGTTGTGCTCCCATCACTTTCTCTTTGCCCAAAAGGAAATCTCTGGCTCATATTTCAGTCTCTACAGTACCTCTTCTCACCTTGATTTTACTCTTTCAACTATTGTTTTTATTATGCACTTTCTACTCCATGTCCTATAAAAACTATGGTTTGAATCATTTTTGTAAAAATACTAACCCCTATCTTTGGTAGAAATAGTCTCACATCATCCTTCCTTCCTTCTCTCATTAACTGAAAAATGTCTCCATGATACTATGAATTCTGGTTCCATATACTGACTCTGAAAAAGACTGCGGGGAGTTGCTACAAAGAAAGGACAATGAGAAAGATTGAGGTTTAATATCCCAGGACTCAGATATCTTCTAATAATAATTGAACCTTCAATTATTATTGTATTCATTCAATTCAACTATTTTATGGTTCTCGGTTCTCCAAGGCCAAGAAGATTTCCAGGTTGGCATCCTTTAATCAGGAATAGGGACTACCACATGCAGTGCAATGAACAGCCATGTCGAGAAAAGAACAAATTGTGTCCAAATTTAAATAACAAAATGACATACAGTGGTCCATCTAAATTCCAAAGGTATTTTTAATGCCAGAAAAAACTTCAATAACAAATGATGAAATAATTTTTTAGAAAAATTATATGGAAATAGCTTTTTAAATTTATATTCAACAAAAATTTATTGAGCCCTTTTTACTTAGCCACTGGGGCTGTAGACATGGCCCTTATCCTCATGGAGCATACAGTCTGCTGGGAAAACCAGACATTATACAAGCAGAGAAAGTACAGACACTGTTAAGACAGGAAGAATAGAGGACATTGTGGGGACACATAGCTGGGAGCCTTAAATAAGAGGGGTCCCTGAGAAAATGATGTTTGATCTGACATCAAACCTTGAGAAATAATATTTTCTTGTACTGATAATTTTTATTGACACATAGTTGCAGTTTCTCATGTTATAGAACACACTTGGACCTTTATTTATTATATAGATCCACCCAGGAGTGATATTCAAAATATCCAATGACAAGTAAGGCAGAAGATAGGCCAGTTAGAATAGAAGCAAGCCACAGTGCTGTGTCAGGATCCTGGAAGCTGCCTTTTGTGCTGTGCATTAGCCTTTAATTGCCCAGTCATGGGGAAAGGCCTGGGCATCCTGTGAGAGGGTCTCCAGTGCAGAGGGACCACTGGGGAACCACTGTATCTCTACTGGTACTTTTCAAAAAAGCATAAATATGTCCAGTGTATTCCAAGGGACATACTCTTTAGTTGACAAATAAATTGTATATATTTATGGCACGCAACATGATATTTTGTTATATGTATACATTGTGGAATACTAAATCAACTAATTAACACATCCATTACCTCAAATACTTACTTTTTGTGGTGAGAGTATTTAAAATCTACTCTCTGAGCAATTTTCCAGTATATGATACATTGCTATTAACTATAATCACCATGTTGCACATAGCTCTTCTCTACTGGTACGTACTGATTAGATATCAGTCCTATGCACACTTGGTTTCTCTATTGAAATTCTCTAGTCTAGTCTTGAATAGTTTAGTCAAATTTGATCTTCCAAATTTAAATCCCTTATTATTTCAGATAGCCATATTGTACAAAACTAATCACTAAGAAAAAGTTAAAATAGTCTGAGAAAATAAGTTGCTGGTTTTAAGAAAGCGTTAAATTTTAATGTGTTGGAAACCATTTTTCCACATGGTTCTTTTTTTTTTTTTTGAGATGGAGTCCTATGGTGCCCAGGCTTATCTCAAACTCCTGGACTCCAGTGATCCTCCCATGTAGCTGGAAGTACAGACACATGGCACTGCACCCAGCCTCCATATAGTTATAAAGTGTGACAGCATTAAGAATGCTTGATTTATATTTCTTAAGAAATATAATCAAGTCATTTAAAGAATTTCAATAATCTCTAAATGTAAGCAGTTCTAAGAATATATTGAATCTTTGGGTTATGATTTTATCTCATAAGTTCAGGCACCTCTTTCAATGTAAGAAAAAGTAAGACATTTTAGCATAAGGTTAAATGTATTATTGAATCCACAAAGTATCAGCAATTGGCTAGTACAAAATGAATTATGTTACTGCTTAAGAATCAAACATAAATTTATCTCCACCAGAAAAGAACAATTACACTAATTGAGCTTGGAGGTACTGTTGTATTGTTAAGTAGAATGGTCTATTTAAATGAGGTCTTTTGTTTTGTTTTTGTTTTTTTTTTTTTTGAGACGGAGTCTCGCTCTGTCACCCAGGCTAGAGTGCAGTGGCGGGATCTTGGCTCACTGCAAGCTCCGCCTCCCAGATTGACGCCATTTTCCTGCCTTAGCCTCCCAAGTGGCGGGGACTACAGGCGCCCGCCACCATGCCCGGCTAATTTTTTTGTATTTTTAGTAGAGACAGGGTTTCACCGTGTTACCCAGGATGGTCTTGATCTCCTGACCTCATGATCCGCCCGCCTCGGCGTCCCAAAGTGCTGGGATTACAGGCGTGAGCCACCATGCCCGGCCAATGAAGTCATCATTTTTACACTAGCAAAATATGGTAAGCCTGGCTTCCTGGGACTAATCTAAGCTTTGCAAAATCTAAACATTTAATGCTTAAAAAATGCAATTTTTATACTTACTAAAAGATCTTATAACTAAGGCAGAAATGCTTACATGAATAACTGATTTGGACTAAACACTGTAAACCCGTGAGTTTGTTTATGCCCTATCCTGAGGTAAATTTGGACCTTCAGTCAATTCTAGTAGAAATTTGTTCACTTCTCCCTGGTTCTTCATTTGAACATGTCAAATAGTTACAAATATTTATATGATAACCTTTTATATTATAGCTGCATCAAATACAAGCACTGTAAGAAAAGAAGGGGAAAATTGTTTTTCTTTAACAAATTATGATACAGAGTTTATGCTAAAAGGCAACTTGTGAATCTCTTTCATCCTCATATGCCTTACACCTACAAAAGAGCATTGTTACTCATTTGATAAAAGCATTATCAAATGTGTATTTTCAGAATCATTTATGAACACTGCTCTAGTAAAAATGTAAGATATGCATGTCACAGATATTCACATCTTAGCTCATTTATCTGCAAGTCAAAGACTAGTTTTAAGCAAAGGAGAATTACTTTGCTTAAGCAACTCCAAGTGACTAGTGACTGCCATTTCTAAAACCCAGGAGGAAAGTGACAAGTACTGGGACAAGCCAGAAGAAGAGTCATTTCCAGGCCTGCAAGAGCTTTTCTGGCAACCTAAATATATTGACAGAGAAGTTGTTGGGTCTCCATATTTCTTCAGTAAGCTTCCATTTGGCAGGCATACTTTAATCAAGTAGATGATTTAAGTCCAGCAAACCTGCATGCTACAAAATAATTCTGACTCAAACTTGCAGGCCTTTTCTATTTGTAGTTTCCCCCTACTCCCGTTTTACTAATAGGGAGGCAAAAATGAGTCCTTTGGACAAAGCATCTTATGTTTGGTACAGGCTTTGGAAGCTGCATTGTGGATGGGACCAAACACCAGCTTTTTGGGATCTGACAGACCAAAATGTAAATGACTGTTCCTCCATCTACAACTTGAGTAATCTGAATAAGCCATTTAACCTCTCAGAGTTTCTTTTTCTTTTTTCTTTTTTTTTTTTTTGAGATGGAGTCTCTGTCTGTCGCCCAGACTGGAGTTCAGTGGCGCAATCTTGGCTTACTGCAACCTCCACCTCCCAGATTCAAGCAATTCTCCTGCCTCAGCCACCCGAGTAGCTGGGACTGCAGGCACATGCCACCACGCCCACTAATTTTTTGTATTTTTAGTAGAGACAGGGTTTCAATGTGTTAGCCAGGATGGTCTCGATCTCCCGACCTCGTGATCTGCCCGCCTCGGCCTCCCAAAGTGCTGGGATTACAGGCGTGAGCCACTGCGCCCGGCCTCTCTCAGAATTTCTTTACTCATGATATTGGAAAAAAATAAACTTCCTTGTTGGGAGAATTAGGAATAAGCTATGCACATGGTCCGGCAGACAGTTAGCTCTCAGTAAAGAGTAACTCTTGGTTTTGTTTGTTTGTTATGTGTTGTTTGTGTTGCTCTTGTGGTGGTTGTGGTGGTGATGATTATGGTTTTGCCCGTTCCTCATAAGAGGATCTTGTGTTTGCCTGTTCACAAGTAAACAGTGCTACAGTAGCCTGATCCTATTCTCATGGCCTGCACCAGTAGTTCTCCACAGTGGGTGATCTTGCCCCCTCAGGGACATATCCTACAATGCACAGAACAGCCCTCCCCCAGTAAAGAATTATCCAGCCCAAATGGCAATAGTGCTGAGGTTAAGAAATTTATTATGTTTATTTATGATAAACATAATAAACTCTAGAGGCAGGAAAACCTTAACAACCATCAGTATATTCATCACAAATTTGAAACTATCCATGAAGAGAATGAAGGACCATTTTAGAAATAAGCATAAAATAAGTATGGATAACTATTAAACAGGCTGCCTGGTCAATCAGCGTGGCTGGATGTGTTCATGATATATTCTTTTTTAACAGTACATTCATTCATGCTTCAGGTACATATAGCATGATGAAGTCAATGCTCAACACCACCAACCTGAAATAGTTAACTTGCCGTAGACAAAGGGGCTTTCAGTAATGCCCTAAATCTCCAATTCCACGAATTAAAAATCTTAATATGGGTGTGCTACATATCTAAAAGCTGATCAGACTGGACATTTAAGATGAATACACTTTCTACACTTTAATGTATAAAAATGTTTATATATTTCAGTATATAAAAATTTTATGAAAATAAATCTGTTATATAATCCAAACAGAACTGGGCTAAAGTTAGCTTTGCTTTGGAGATGACACCATATAAACTAACAGTATAAAGCAATTTAGAGTGTGTGTGGACCCTTCTGCACATTGGAAATACCTCTGTACATTGAAATGACTAAACTGCCTTTTCAGATCACACTTACTCAAGCCAGTCCTCTCAGCTCAACAACTTTTATTAGTGGACTATGAGTTTTAAAATAAAAAGCTCATGTGTATATATTTTTTAATTATCACAACTAACTCAGAAAGTCCTGTTCTCTTTTCAACTCAAGCTAGTGAGGTCATCCAAGTCTAAGACAATTTGATTTCTCACTTGAGGAATGGCATTTTCAAACCACTTCAAGAAACAAAGAGCTAACCTGGGGAATGTCTGAGGGTAGAAGGAAGTACAAATTGGGAAAAGGGGTAAAGTCTAGTAATAATCGGCATTCTACTCTCTCCCCCCAGTTTTTGAGCAATGTACATACAGTTTTATACTCAGGATATAAAAATGCCAAAAAATATATTTAATTGACAATAAAGTAATAATGTGGTTTTTATGCTATTTATTTGAAATAGAATTTTAGAAAATTATGCACATGTTTAATCATGTAAATAGTAATGAGAGAGAGCATTTGAACCGCTGAGAACCTAAACTTTCCACTTAACTTTTAATGTAGAAAGGATAGGTGCTATTGAAAAACTGTCTAACTATCCTACGAAAGTGAGACGATGGTCCTCAGGCCACAGTCGTGTAAGTGATGCCAACTGGGAGTAAAGAAAAATGCACTTAACATTATTAGAGATAATGTATTTTTTAAAAAAAGATTTGACAGCATAGGCAAGTCTGTGGGTGGTAAATCATGTTTGAAGGCAGAAGAGGCAACAGCAAAGATACCCAGATTCTGCTCTGTGCTTAGTTTAATAGGAAGTGAAGGGGAATTAAGGCTGAGTATAAAAAGCATCTTGAGTTGAAGCTCTTTTTTTTTTTCTGTGAACAAATAAACTTTATTCAGGTATAAAAAGCAAGTGCTTTTTCAAATACGTAAAATCTAAAAAGTGTAATACCCAAAGTATTCGTCCATTCTCACACTGCTATGAAGATATACCTGAGACTGAGTAATTTATAGAGGAAAGAGATTTAATTGACTCACAGTTTAGCATGGCTGGGGAGGCCTCAGGAAACTTACAGTCGTGGTGGAAGGGGAAGCAAACACATCCTTCTTCACATGGCAGCAGGAAGGAGAAAAATGAGAGCCAAGTGAAGGGGGACACCTCTTATAAAACCATCAGATCTCATGAGGACTTACTCAGTATGATGAGAATAGCATGGAGGAAACCAACCCCATGATTCAATTACCTCTCACCAGGTCCCTCCCACAACACGTGGGGATTATGGGAACTACAATTCAAGATGAGATTTGGTTGGGGATGTAGCCAAACCATATTACTCATGGACTTATAATGAAGTAATCATTAAAGGCCTTACTTCAGTGAGGAGAGCACAGACCGAAGGAGCCAGATGGAAACCAGAATATGTGAGTCAAGAAAATGGTGAAACATGCAGTAGGAAAATCTATCTTATCTATCTATCTATCTATCTATCTATCTATCTATCTATCTATCATCTATTTATCTACCTACCTACCTACAATGGTTAATTTTATGTGTCAACTTAACTGGACTAAAGGGTGTCCAGATCTTTAGTTAAACATTATTCTAGGTGTATCTGTGAGGATATTTCTAGATGAGATTAATATTTAAATCAGTAGACTAAATAAATCAGATTCTTCACCTCAGTGTAAGTGGACCTCATTCAACCAGTTGAAGGCCTGAATAGAACCTAAGGCAGTAAGGAAGAATTAATTCTCTGTCTGGCTGTCTTCAAGCTGGGACATGGGTCTTGGTGAGGTCAAGACCTTCAGACTTGGTCTCGAACTGGAACTTACACCTTCGTGTTAAAGCTCTTGATAGTCTAGTCTCTTTAACTCAGTGACAGAATTTGGTGCATCCGAGTTCCCAGAAATCAGAAGTATTGCTGCTTAGAAAGCCACAGCATGGCCTCAGCAAAGGCTGAGAAGGAATGACTGAAATCTACAAGGTTGTAAAGAATATCATTAACAAGGTAAATAAGAAAAACCTTGAAAAAGGAGGGTCAAATTCAAATTTAAAACCCTATTTTAAACAGTAGGGGAAGAACTTAAAAATCTCACCAACCTAGTAAAAATAGGAAATTTATATAATTTCATTTCAATGTTGGTGAATTCATAGATTATAGATACATAGAGAATTTTAGGGAAAACTGTGATGAGTTGGGGATAATCTTCCAAGTTAAGGTGAAGGAAGAGTCTGGGCAAATAGGGGTGACTGTGTTTATCCCTTTAACAAGTATTGACTGTGCCCCATCACATGCCAAGCACTAGGCTGCATGCCCTGCAATAACACACTCCCTGCCTCAAGCAGGGCACAGGCTAGCAGGAGACTGGATGAGTAAACTCATGATTAGAATTATGGACATGCTCCATTCTGCAAATATTTTCTTGTGCTCTTGATGACATCCTGCATCCTATTTCCATCTTGTATTCACCCAACTCAGAGTATAACAGCTACTTGCATTGAAAATGTCTTTCTTCAAGAATAGCTGAGGTTTAGATAAGTCTTTGTAACTGTGAAAAAGCCTGAAATCCTTTTGTTCTAACTCTTTGAGAAGGCTGTACCAGAACCGCACAACGCTGCTGTCACTGCCACTGACCTCAAACCCAGGCCAGTGGAGATGGATCTCAAAGATGAGCTGTCCAATCTGCTCAAGAACATCTTCCAGAATAAGATTTTCCAAAACTTTCCATTCTGCACTTTCCAGATCTGCCTTGAGAACGTCAATCTGTAACAAAGCAATGAAATGAGATTAGCAGATTTAGTAAAACTATCTTGATGTCAGGAGTTTCACATTATAGCTACCTCTGAAGGAAACAGAATTTTTAAAATTTTAGAGCTGAGGGTGGTTTTCAAGTGGCCATTTGCATTTATGACATGAATTTCTAACCCCATTCCATACTAAATGTTTTGGTTTTTTGTTCTTGTTTTTAAGAGATGGGGGTCTCGATATGTTGCCTAGGCTGGTATAAAACTCCTGGTTCAAGCAATCCTCCTGCCTCCGCCTCCTGAGTAGCTGGGACTACAGGCGTGAGCCTGTTATGTTAATATATGTTAATATACAAATGATGAAATACCAGGCAAAAATCACAACAGACCCTCTTGCTTTCTGCCCAGTGGGAATGGATATCTGAGAAGGAGAAGGTAGAGTGAGTGTATCACAGACCTCTGTGTACCCCACAAACTATGCCACCCCAGGAAACTCAGCCAAGTCCTGACAGAAGGTGTCTATAGAAAAGAAGTGACAAAGGGCTACTGCCTGCAGGGACTATCTTGCAGGCCTCATCCCCCCAGCCCCAACTTCATCGAGACTGGACATTAAGGAAAAGTTATTGAGTATCTGAATATTGGACTATAAAAAAATATTATTATTCTATGATTTCTTTACAATGTACATACCAGTATAGCATTCTTAAAAAAAAAAAAAAAGCAGTAACACCATCCTCTGCTTATTTAATGAACACAAGTTCACATTCAAGTGAGACAGAATAAAGGAAGAAGAGGATTGGAATATCAATATTTTGCAATTAATCAAGTTATGAGAATCAGCTCCTTTTCGCTGCCTGTGCAAAAAATCCGTTAGAACACCAGAACCCTAAACACAATGAAAGCTCATTTTTACCAAGTAGTTATATGTGCCTGACACCATGCTAAGGGCTTCCCCTTGCAATATCCATTTAATCCTCTGTAAGGGTGATTCTGTGAGTATCCCTAATTAAAGTTCAGGAAACCAGACTCAGTGAGGAACCCATTCCCAGTCACATGGCTAGAGAGGCAGTGATGAACTCTGAACAGAGTCTGTCTACAGAGCCTGTGTTCTTAACCCCTACATAACATTGCCTCTTCCAATACACCCAAGAGGAAAAATGGGTAACTCAGAGTCTCAAAGAGGTTTGGAGTCTGGAAAATAAGGTGCTATCTGGAGAGCGAATATGGGTCAGTGAGTAAAGTATTATTATCAATATTGCCACTTTACATTTGCAGAGCACTTTTCAAGGGGGATAATTCTACCACATGGAGGAAAGCTGACAGCATTCAGACATAAACTGGAATAACGAGACTGGAGGAAATCATTGCAAAAGAGCAAAGGCTGTAGCCCCAAGAGGGGACAGCAGAACCTTAAGCAGCCCTTCAGGAAGCTGCTGACTGAAGTCATGAATATCCTGCCCCATGAAAGTGAAAATACCTTTGCTTGTTTAGAAAAACAGATAAACAACAAGACGTATGCTACCCATTCTTTCCTTTCTCATTGCATGTCTGTTTGATAAGTTTCTCATATGAGGCTCAAACGTGAGGCTCCTTGTGCCACATCCAAACTATTGTGACGTAGTTTGGATGTTTGTCTCCTCCAAATATCATTTTGAAATATGATACTCAATGTTGGAAGTGGGGTCTGGTGAGAGGTGTTTGGGTCATACGGGTGGATCCCTCCTGAATGGTTTGGTGCTGTCCTCGAGATAGTGAGTGAGCTCTAGCTCTGAGTTCACGTAAGATCTGGCTGTTTAGAAAGAGTGTGGCACCTCTACCCCCCTCTCTCTTGTTCCCTCTCTTGCCATCTGATAGGCTGGCACCTCTTCGCCTTCCACCATGTTTGTAAGCTCCCTGAGGCCTCACCAGGAGCAGATACCGGCACCATGCTTCCTGTACAGCCTGCAGAACCATAAGCCAAGTAAGCCTCTTTGCTTTATAAATTACTCAGCCTTAGATATTTCTTTATAGCAACACAAGAACAGCCTAACACACATTCCTTGGGTGATTTCAGAGTTGAATGCAAGAGAAGGTACACAGAATTTACATATAACAGCTACAAGAAAATGGGCTCTGTCCTGATGCCTGAGACTCTGTAGGACATGGTTTCACATTCTTGCCTTGGATTGTACCTCCTGGTCCACCAAGGAAAAAGTGATGGTAATACCCGAAGAATACTGAGTGCCTTAGGAAAGCCTGGGTGTCTGTAAACCAGTTTGTCCGTTCAATAGTTCCAAACTCAAAGAGAAAAAGTTAAAACAAAACAAAACCTTTCTTCATGAGAGGAACTGAGCAAAGACAGGTTGCATGTGAATACACACCAGGCTAAAATAATTCTTGTGAATCAGACACAGTGAAATTTAGCCAGGTGCAGTGGCTCATGCCTGTAATCCCAGCAGGTGGATCACTTGAGCCCAGGAGTTCAAGACAACCTTGGACAACATAGTGAGACCTCATCTCTACAAAAAAATATAAAAATAAAAATAAAAAAATAAAAATAAAACATTATTAATAAAGAAATTAATTCACTCATTTTTCCATCTCTCCTGCCCTGGCATGTCCATGGGTTTGTTTAATCTTGGCAAATTTTAAACAGAATACTCCTGGATTAAGGGGAATTAAGCTGCCAAAGGAAATATTTAATCAAAACTTTATAAAATTTTCTAATTGGTACAGAAAGTATCCAAAACCCAAAACCAGCATTTGTTCTATCAATTCACATAGCCAAGAATGTCTTAGGTTCCTTACAGATTCATGTTCACCATGGTTTTCTGTGAGTTTGCTTATGTTGAATGTGAGGAATACATCGAAGTATTAAAAAGACAGAGTAAAGTTCATCACCTTTAAATTAACCTAAAAACTCTATTAGTGATGTATAAGGAATATATTTTGTATATTTATTTCAAACGTCTTAAAAATAAACTATCAATCAGAAGTTATGAGCAAATCAAAGGGAACCAAATTATTAGGCTAAATCGTAGTAAACATAGGCTTTCTTTGAAAATCCAATTTTCATTTATAAAATGCTAATCTATTCTAAAGAGCAAAAAGTATTTTCAAACACAACAACACTCCCACCCTCTTTTGATTCCAGTGACTGAAAATCCCCCACTTCAATCAGAATTGTATAAGTTGATCTAAATCATGCAGCCCAGGGTGGTGCCCCCTGGGGAGCACAGAAGCTCTTCTCTGCCTTCTGACCTGAGAGTGCAGGCAGCCAAAAGGCTGTGAATAAAACATGCTCTGCTCTTCCAGTGTGCTTTTTCTGTTTCTCACATTTTAAAACGTCCCATTACTGCAATGATTTTGCAAATGTGATTTCCATTATTACTCCATAATGCATCCAATATTATTGTTATTATAAAGCACTAAACATTGCTGAATAGGATATGCCACTTTTAAGATTCTAATATCAGCTTTCAACAATTATGCCACTAAAAATCATACAAATTATTAGATGGGAATAATCAAGTGCCGATCCTAATACAGTTAGGATAAATCAGGTTTGTGGAGAAAAACAACTTAAGGTTAACTCCCAGAAAACTCTGGAATAAGCGAAGACATTCTTGGGTAGAAAGGTCTCAAAGAAAGAAGGTGAAACAACTTAATTGGTATGATTTCCAGTGTATTAAAGGGGTCCTCCTATCAAAAATTATCTCCTTTTCCTTGTACCTGAAATATCCAATCAATTGACTTTCACAAACCTTTTGAAGAAATGAGAATTTTCATTTTTAACTGGATTAAGACCTGATGCCATCTGGCAGCTTCCTCATCATAGGCACAAGTTTATCCCTGTGATCATCCACCCAGAACTGCAGAGATTCGAGGAAAGGGGAGGAAGAGGCATGGGTGCTTGTATCCATTTCCAAGGGCTGCCGTAACAAAAGACCATGGATTGGGAGGTTTAAATAACAGAAGTGTGTTGTTTCACAGTTGTGAAGACTAGAATTCCAAGATCAAGTGTCCCTCTGAGAGCCATGAGAGATAATGTGTCCTGTGCTGCTTGCCTGGCTTCCCGTGGCTTGCTAGCAATCTTCAGCATTCCTTGGCTCCTGCATCACCTGATCTCTGCCTTCATCTTCACATGGTGTTCTCTCTGCGTGTCCAAATTTCCTCTTTTTATAAGGACATCAGTCAGATTGGAATAGGGACCACCTTCCTCCAGTATGACCTCATTCTAACGAATTACATCTAGAACCACACTATTTCCAAATAAGGTCACATTCTGAGGTATGAAGGTTTAGAATTTCAACATATTAATTTGGGGGAGACACAATTCAACCCATAACAGTGTTCGGGGTAGCTTTTGCAATAGGGCTTTTGCAATGTGTTTAGGAGCCAATTCCCAGGGCCAATAGTTAGGAAAAGCGCCCTACTCCAGAGATCCAAGGGCCAGCAACCATCTTAGACAATTACGGTTATCACTCTGACTAATGGATAAGTCCTTACATCAGCCAACACTGACTGCTCTGACCTTGCCAAGTGCCAAACCCAAGGCAGGTCAACAAGTTTCCAAAGCCAGTTGAAACCACCATTGTGAAACCCCTCTACTTCATGCCTTGGTTCCTTCTCAGCCACATGATCAGGCCCAGTAAGGGGCACTTTGTCTTTGGCCCTCTCCCATTCCCTATATGGGAACTCATTCAGACTACTCAATATCCTCACATCTACAGTTTCTAATCTGAGCCTTTTCCCCTTTAAGAGGGCTCTCAAGCAAAACACGTAGATTCTACGACATGCCTGCTGGCCTGCAGAGGGCAAAAATGCAACACCTTTTAAGTAAAGCCTAGCTCTGGGAGTCACAAACGTCACTTCCACTGCATTCCATTGGTCAAGCAAATTGCAAGTCTAGCGCGCATTCAAGGGGAGGTGAAATAGACTCCAGCCCTTGAGAGGAGGAGTGGCATACACAGAAAGGGGAAGAGAAGTTATTCATGGCTAAATTTGCAAACAATTGACCCTAGTAATTAAAAGCAATATTACTTTATCTAAATCCATAAATCAACTACAGTAGTACAGTGGACCGGAACTTTTACTGGACACAAATAATACTCCAGAAAAAATGAATAATAAAGCCTTTATTCATCAGAATGTTTTTAAAGATGGAATATTAATAAAACATGGCATCTGTTATTAGATTTGGTTTTACTTGACAGTTGACATAGAACCTGGGATATTCAATGGATTAAGATGACTAATAAAGAAAATAATAAGTAGGACAAGTAAAGTAAATATTTGTAAGTCTTAGTTAGATATTGTATTAGTCTGCTAGGTCTGTGTCTTAGTGTGTTTGCACCACCATAACAAAATACATTAGACTAAGTAATTTATAAAGAATAAAAATGTATATCATACAGTTCTGAAGGCTGGGAAGTCCAAGTTCAAGGTTGGCAGGTTTGGTGACTGGTGAGAACCTGTTCTTCAGAGATAGCATCACCTAAGTATCCTCACATGGCAGAAAGGATGGAAGGGGAGTAAACGGGCAAACTCCTTCCATCAAGCCCTTTTATAAGGGCACCTAATCCCATTCATGCGGGTAGAGCCCTCCTGACTCAAACACATCCTAAAGGCCACACCCCTTAATACTGCTTCATTGGGCCAGGTGCAGTAGCTCACGCCTGTAATCCCTGCACTTTGGGAGGCCAAGGCAGGTGGATCACTTGAGGCCAGGATTTCGAGACCAGCCTAGCCAACATGGCGAAATCCCGTCTCTACTGAAAATACAAAAATTAGCCGGGTGAGGTGGTACACTCCTGTAATCCCAGCTACTCAGGAGGCTGAGCCAGAAGAATTGCTTGGACCTGGGGGGCAGAGGTTGCAGTGAGCTGAGATGGCGCCATGATACTCCAGCCTGGGAGATAGAGCAAAACTCTTCCTTAAAAAACAAAACAAAAAAAACCTGCTGCATTGGGATTCAGTTTCAACATGAATTTTGGAGGAGACAAAAACATTTAAACCAAAGCAGATCGGGTGGTTTAAACAACAAATTTATTTTCTCCACCTTTGGAGGCTAGAAACCCAAGATCAACGTGTCAGCAGGTTTGGTTTCTCCTAAGTCCTCCCGACTTGGCTTGCAGATGGCTGCCTTGTCCCTGTGGCCTTTCTGCATGCATTCCTGGTGTCTCCACTTTTTCTTACAAGGACACTAGTCCCGTTGGATTAGGGTCCCACCCTTATGACCTCATTTAACCTTAATCACCTCCTTAAAGGCCCTATCTCTAAATACAGTCACACTGGGAGTTAGGGCTTCAATCTACGAATTTCTTCAACCCATAACAAATCTAAAACAGGTATTTTTGCTATACTCTATTTAGAGGCAACCATCATCTCCATAAGCATTTTTACAATACATCCTTTTACTATTATGGCAGCCTGTAGTGTCTCCTCTATAGTTAATGGCTAACTCTGGTTTTAGCTAGTAAAAGTGTGAGCCATCAAATTAATTGGAGGTGAGTCACAGAGACTGTAGTAGGTATTATTTTCCAAAGATGTAACACCATTATCTCCCATCTAACATGATTTTCTGCATGTGGCCTTGACACCCCCACCACTGAGACATGGGATCAACCTATGTGGTCACACAGGGCCCCAAGCCTAGAAAGGCTTCATGCTTGATTTAACACTCTGCTGTCACTGTCTTAAAATTCTTCACTAGTTTTGAACAAGAGACCCCTCATTTTTATTTTGCACTAGGCCCCACAAATTATGTAGCCCATCCTCCAGAATTGTGATGAGCTGTGAATGACTGATTGACTAACACAGTCTGGTAGAAGTGATTCTAAGTGGCGTTCAAGCCTAGGCCGTAAAGGGTGATGCAGCTTCTACCTTGCTCAAGAGTATATTCATTCCTGAAAACTTTGGCCATCAGGAAAGGTGTCTGACTGCCCCGAGGCTCTACTGCTATGAGAAAATCCAAACTAGCCTTTGCAGAGAGACCAATAAAGAGGTCTTGAGTCAATAGGAATAGAGAGAGAGAGATGTCTGGCCAACCCCAGCTGCTGCAAGCCTTCAACTGGCTTCAACTGCATGAGAGACCCTGAGCCAGAAGCACCCAGCAAAGACCTTCCCAAAACTCTGCCCCACATAAACTACAAGAGAGCATCAAAGGATCAATTGTTGGGTTAAAAAGCTAAGCTTGGGGGCTAATTCATTATGCAGCAATAGATAACTAGAACAGAGACTAAGTGCTATTCATGAAAATCTTTTTTTAAAAAGGTAAAAGTTACTTATATTGTGTCAAGTACTATATATTCTAAAGCTGTGAGTTCTAGAAATTAATATGCATTTAACCAAAAAATATTTTCTTATAAAAGCAATACATGGTCATTATTTAAAAATTAAAATCATAGATAAACAAAAAAAGAAGCAAAATACCTATAATCCAGAATTTTAAAACAGTTTACTTCTGAACTCCCAAACATTTTTCTTTGCTGTAAACACACACATACACATGCACACACAAACACACAAGGCAAATTCTAACACATGAGCATAACTGAAACACACATTTTCTACAAAATTGAAATTATCTATGTTTTCAAATCTGCTTTTTAACATAACAGACTATGAATATATTTCCAGGTCAATAAATTTTCCTCTAAAATTTTCTCTCAAACAGAGTCCCTCAGAGCTTTCAGAATCTGAAGGAGGTGACTGCAGGTCCCCAGGAGGGGTGAGGAAGATGGCAAGTGGGTGAAGGTCCAGACCTCAACTCAAGAGCAGCTCCCCTTTGATCTCCTTGACATATTTGGAATCCCTCACAAATTTGCATTTGGGAAAAGAGCTCTCCTGCTTAAAAAAAATATGAAAGCCTCTATCAGTAACTTATTCTTAACAGCTTTTGTAATGATTTAATTTATTTAATCAGTCCTCCTTCTGGTGGCCATATAGATATTTTCCCAAATGGATGATGTTACAAACTGATGTTATCAACAAACTGGGCAACTAAGTTTGTGTGTGTGTTCTGTCATTTTGTAAAACAGAATTCTGAAAAGAAGTGTTGTAAATGAGTTCATATTTTAAGAATTGTTATTTATTTGGCCACATCATCTAGTTATTTATGAATATTTTTTAAAATTGAATTATCAACCAGGCATGGTTCATGCCTATAATCCCAGCACTTTGGGAGGCTGAGGCAGGTGGATCATTTGAGGCCAGGAGTTCAAGACCAGCCTGGGCAACATGGCAAAATGATGTCTCTACTAAAAATACAAAAATTATCCGGGCATGGTGGCATGCACCTGCAATCCCAGCTACTTGGGAGGCTGAGACAGGAAAATCACTTGAACCCAGAAGGCAGAGGCTGCAGTGAGCCGAGATCATGCCACTGCACCCCAGCCTGGGTAGCAGAGCAAGACTATCTCAAAAGAAATAAAATAAATACGTAAAAATAAATAAATAAATAATTGAATTATCATCAATTCCCTACCACCCCAACAAATCAACATTCATTCTCCATATTCATTACAGTTTGGGTCAATATTCAATCACAATTTTAAAATAATTACATCAATACAACTTCTTGCTTTTTAGTCTACTGGTGAAAAGTTGTTATTTAATGATAAAATATATCTAGGCTTTTATATATCGAGTTTACTTAAAGGAAGACATATCTGTACCTGCAAAACTAGAAGCTAAATGCATTAGAAAGAGGGTCTTGTTGTTGTAGAAAAATAGAATAAATTAATCTATTGTGAATGTGAACAAGAAGAGTAAAAGTCTTTTTGAGAGCCTTAGACTTTAAACACCCTAAATCAGTTTCAACTATCACTGTCAACTGGCAGAAATGTAACGGTACAAGATTTCTGCTATCACTAGGGAAGAAAGAGATGAGGTTTGCCCTACAGATTATGAGAAATATGAAGGGTCACTCTAAGCTAATGTAGGACCAATTCTGAACTAATAATAAAATAAAATAATTTATGTAGTAATTAGCTCACAAAAATGACTTCTGCAGGGAACAACACTCTACAAATGAATTAAAAAGGAAATGAGGAAAACATTTACAAGCAAAGGCTCTTTTTTTCTGGCCAGATATGGAGCTTGATGAAATAATCCAACCTGAGACTGCTGAGCAAGAATCTCCTGAGCCGGGTGAGGTGATAGAATACACAGCCTAGAAACCCAAGTCAGGGACAGATGATGGGTGAGCTGGTGACCAGCCAAGATGTCAGAAGTCAGCAGGGTGATTCCTATGCAACAGCAAAGAACTAAGCAGGAACCAAGCAGCACAAACGTAGGCAGGACTGAGGCGGTGGCAAGGGACTTGACCGAGGGCAGAGTCAGGCAGAAGGGCAATGGCAGAACCACGGACAGCTCCCGGCAGCTGCTTTTCTGTCTTCATTTCTACCCTACTTCCCTGGGCAGCTGAAAACAAATCTTTGATCTTAAGATCAGAACTCAATGCCTTAAAGTTACATTACCTGGTTAATTTATTTGCAAGTGTTCCAAAGTATTTTTGGAAGGAGATGGGACATAAAACTCAGACATCTATAAATGATTCCTAAATGAATAGATGTATAAACAAATAACCCAAGTAAACATCCAAATAAAATCTTCAGGAAGACATGTTCTTGGGGTTCAGTAGGAGAATCTTTGCCCTTAGATGGTGGGACTGGGTCAACCTCAGAGCATGCTGGAGCCAGTAATGTGACTTAGGCAGGGAAAGAAAGAAAAAAAAAACAGCCCCAATGCAAAAAGCAAGCACTAATTTAGAGGGACACAAAACAAACACATTTGGTATTTAGTTTTTGCTTATGTTTTAAGCATATACTAAAATATAAGTGAGAAGAAACTAGGGATAAAAATAATGAAAGAATCAGCAGTGAGTGGGGTCAAGTGTTAGAAGCCAGAAATGAGAGGGGGTGAGAAAACATTAAGAAGTCTCGGGATGTGTGTGCACACACATGTGCATACACACACACACAACACACACACATGACTGAGGAATGCAGCTTTGAAAAAATATATACAGGAAATTATTTTTACCACTGAGCCTAGCTTCACCTCAGACTTTAGTATCACCTCTAATTAATCAATCTCCAAGTCTCAACTTTCCCTCCCTGGTCATATAAGATATGAGTCCCAGTGCTGCAGTTAACCCCAGCACGACTCATGCTAGACCTGTCAGAGTCAACTTGATGTCCTCCATTTCTGAACCCCATGCAGAGTTCTAGCAAAGTAGGTAGCATGGTCACTCTTGTGTTGATCTTTTGATTTCCTTACCTGGGCTGTAAGTTCCTTTAGGGCAGGAATCTAACTCCTTGTTGGGTATCAAGTTCCTATCAGAGGTCCTGGCTCACAGCAGGTACGATATCCTATCAGATAACGAGTCCCACCTATTCTGCCTCCATAACACCCTCCCCCTGGCCTTCCATCCTCCACCTCTGTGATCACCTTGCTTCAGACCTCACTGATGGAAAGAGAGGAGACAAGAGAGGTCAAGGGTTGGGAGTTAGGAATAACAGCAGTTATCAATTCCATTCTCCCACAGGGCACACATGTTGTGTTCGGGTCTTGATTTTCAACTCTTTATGCACATGACACTTAGCCAAATGTAATTCTTTGTCATTCCTCAAAATGCCACTAAAACCTTTCTGCCCATTTCTCTATTCACGTCACTTCTTTTTTGTGTGCCCATTTCTCTATTCATGTCACTTCCTTCTTGTGGAACACCAGGAATTTCTGCTGGTCATCTCCCCCTCTGAGAGCATACAGGGCACCACAACTGCCCTTCAAGTACAGGCTGCACTGCATCAAGAAATTTGCATTGTTGGATTTTTCTAAAACGCTTATCACCATGATCTAAAGCAGGGGCAATAATCTGAGAAAAGATGACTTAACATAAATTCTGACAGGACTTGGAAATAGATACAAATTGGTTTTATCTTATGGAATATTTCATTAGCATTAAACTACAAGGCTCCCATCTCAAATATGTTTTCTAGTTAAATGAGATCAACACTGAAATAAGGAAATGGATAATATCAATATTTAATTCTCCAAATGGCATTCAGTTTTTTATTTTGTTGTGGGTGTGTACAAGGAAGTGAACTGTTCCTAAACTGGAGTGTTTAGGAAAGCCACTGAGCTGCTCTCCTGTACAGTAGAAGCTTACCACATGTGGCCATTTTAATTTTAATTAATTCAGTAAAATTAAATCAAATTAAAATTAGTTTCTCTGCCACATTTCAAGTGCTCAATAGCCATATATGGCTAGTGGCTACCATACTGGATGGTGCAGCCACAGGACATCTACATTACCACACAAAGTTCTACTGGACTGTGCCACTCAGAGGATCACACACAGCAGCATCACCGAGATGGCTCGTAAAAACACAGTTTCTCACTCAGTAGATCTGAAGTGGAGCCTAAGTACTTGTGTTTCTACTAAGAGCCCAGCTGCCGATGATGCTGCTGGTACAACGACCACAATTTGTGAATCACTAGCCTTGGCTGATAACACCAGGTGAGCTTTTCATGGTGTATGCGCACAGCACTCAGCCTCAGCCCATGATCAGATGCAGAAAATATCCACATGCTGGTAATCTTTGGCCTTGGAAGGTATAAGATAGTTTTCTAACCAGCTGCTTTCTTAATTATGATATAACGAGGTTGGAATATCCTAAACACATGCCAAGGTTTCAGCGAGGCTTATAGTCTCTGGAACTGTGTGCAAAAATGTATGTCTGTGCACATAAGCACTTTTCTAAGAACAGTGTGGTGGCTGGGGCCTTGACTCTCAGGCAGGTTGTTTAGACCCTCAGTGATTCAGAGTAAAACAATAGGACCCATATCATCCATATCATTGGGCTGTGTTGAGGCTAAACAAGAAATGCACCATGCACAGAACCTAACACAGAGTAAGAGTGCCATCAGTGTTAGCTGTTGTTATTTTCACTCATTCTCCATAATCCAAAAAATATTAAGATGGTCTGATTTAAGTTACTATCAAAATGTGCCTTCTGTGAATAACAGCAGCTATATTTTGGGAGGTGTCTCAGAGGCAAAATTAAAATTTGGTACAAGAAATATACAGAAGTATCTCAAACATGATAGCCAAAAGCCATCTATATAAGTACATTAGCAGATGAAATTGAAAACAGTTTCTTCAACTGCATTTACATCTGACAAGAGGCAAAAGAGGTATATATTCCTTATGCCTTATACTGGACCATATGCCTGATAATTATTTATTTTTGAATACCTAGCCTCTATCACACTATAGGCACTTGGCAGGTGCTCAAAAATATTTGGTAGATGGATGGCTGGGTGGGTGGATGAATGGATGTATGGACAAACAGACCAGATGGAGAGGTAGATAGGTGGATGGGTGGATAGGTGGATGGTTAAATGGACCTCACAGGTTCTGGGTTATGGAAGATTAGAGCCAGTAGGGACTTTGTGAAAATCTGATCCAACTCCTTATTTAACACATAAAACCAAATAATATACTCAAGATCACAAAGTAATTAATTAGTGATAGGGATTCCACATCCCAAACATCATTCCTCTGCTCTGAGTCTTAGATGCATTTACACACACACACACACACACACACACACACACAACAAAACAAAACAAAAGAAAACAAAACAAAACACAGCTTTGAGGCAAGTCTGCAACTCTAAGTCTTCATTCTCCTTGGAAGTTAAGGGCTAGCTAGGTAAACTTAAAGACAGCCACAATATTTTAGAAAGAATCACAGTCCCTCTTTTCCCCCAATATCTTTTGAAAGTTAATATCCCTTGATAGGAAAAGCTCCAGTCTACAGCTCCCAGAGTGAGCGATGCAGATGATGAATGATTTCTGCATTTCCAACTGAGCTACCGGGTTCATCTCACTGGGGACTGTCAGACAGTGGGTGCAGGACAGTGGGTGCAGCATACCAAGTGTGAGCCAAAGCAGGGTGAGGCATCACCTCACCCGGGAAGCACAAGGGGTCAGGGAATTCCCTTTCCTAGCCAAGGAAAAGGGTGACAGACGGCACCTGGAAAATCAGGTCACTCCCACCCTAACACTGAGCTTTTCTGACAGTCTTAGCAAACGGCACACCAGGAGATTATATCCCACGCCTGGCTCAGAGGGTCCTACACCCATGGAGCCTTGCTCATTGCTTGCACAGCAGTCTGAGATCAAACTGCAAGGCAGTGGTGAGGCTGGGGGAGGGGCGCCTGCCATTGCCGAAGCTTGAGTAGGTAAACAAAGCGGCCAGGAAGCTTGAACTGGGTGGAGCCCACCACAGCTGAAGGAGGCCTGCCTGCCTCTGTGGACTCCACCTCTGGGGGCAGGGCATAGCCAAACAAAAGGCAGCAGAAACCTCTGCAGACTTAAATGTCTCTGTCTGACAGCTTTGAAGACAGTAGTGGTTTTCCTAGCATGCAGCTTGAGATCTGAGAACAGACAGACTGCCTCCTCAAGTGGGTCCCTGAACCCCAAGTAGCCTAACTGGGAGGCATCCCCCAGTAGGGGCAGACTGACACCTCACACGGCTGGGTACTCCTCTGAGACAAAACTTCCAGAGGAAGATCAGGCAGCAACATTGGCTGTTCACCAATAATCACTGTTCGGCAGCCTCCACTGCTGATACCCAGGCAAACAGGGTCTGGAGTAGACCTCTGGCAAACTGCAACAGACCTGCAGCTGAGGGTCCTGACTGTTAGAAGGAAAACTAACAAACAGAAAGGACATCCACACCAAAACCCCATCTGTACGTCACCATCATCAAAGACCAAAGGTAGATAAAACCACAAAGATGGGGAAAAAACAGAGCAGAAAAACTGAAAATTCTAAAAGTCAGAATGCCTCTCCTCCTCCAAAGGAACGCAGCTCCTCACCAGCAATGGAACAAAGCTGGACGGAGAATGACTTTGACGAGCTGAGAGAAGAAGGCTTCAGACAATCAAACTTCTCCGAACTAAAGGAGGAAGTTCGAACCCACGGCAAAGAAGATAAAAGCTTTGAAAAAAGATTAGACGAATGGCTAACTAGAATAACCAATGCAGAGAAGTCCTTAAAGGACCTGATGGAGCTGAAAACCATGGCACGAGAACTACGTGATGAATGCACAAGCTTTATTAGCTGATTCGATCAACTGGAAGAAAGGTTATCAGTGATGGAAGATGAAATGAATGAAATGAAGCGAGAAGAGAAGTTTAGAGAAAAAAGAATAAACAGAAACAAACAAAGCCTCCAAGAAATATGGGACTGTGTGAAAAGATCAAATCTATGTCTGATTGGTGTACCTGAAAGTGACGGGGAGAATGCAACCAAGTTGGAAAACACTCTGCAGGATATTATCCAGGAGAACTTCCCCAACCAAGTAAGGCAGGCCAACATTCAAATTCAGGAAATACAGAGAACGCCACAAAGAAACTCCTCGAGAAGAGCAACTCCAAGACACATAATCGTCAGATTCACCAAAGTTGAAATGAAGGAAAAAATGTTAAGGCTAGCCAGAGAGAAAGATTGGATTACCCATAAAAGGGAAGCCCATCAGACTAACAGGTGATCTCTCGGCAGAAACTCTACAAGCCAGAAAAGAGTGGGGGCCAATATTCAACATTCTTAAAGAAAATAATTTTCAACCCAGAATTTCATATCCAGCCAAACTAAGCTTCATAAGTGAAGGAGAAATAAAATACTTTACAGACAAGCAAATGCTGAGAGATTTTGTCACCACCAGGCCTGCCCTACAAGAGCTCCTGAAGGAAGCACTAAACATGGAAAGGAACAACCAGTACCAGCCACTGCAAAAACATGCCAAATTGTAAAGACCATCAAGGCTAGGAAGAAACTGCATCAACTAATGAGCAAAATAACCAGCTAACATCATAATGACAGGATCAAATTCACACATAACAATATTAACCTTAAATGTAAATGGACTAAACGCTCCAATTAAAAGACACAGACTTGGCAAATTGGATAAAGAGTCAAGACCCATCAGTGTGCTGTATTCAGGAAACCCATCTCTCGTGCAGAGACACATATAGGCTCAAAATAAAGGGATGGAGGAAGATCCACCAAGCAAATGGAAAACAAAAAAAGCAGGGTTGCAATCCTAGTCTCTGATAAAACAGACTTTAAACCAGCAAAGATCAAAAGAGACAAAGAAGGCCATTACATAATAGCAAAGGTATCAATTCAACAGAAGAGCTGACTATCATAAATATATATGCACCCAATACAGGAGCAGCCAGATTCATAAAGCAAGTCCTTAGAGACCTAGAAAGACACTTAGACTCCCACACAATAATAATGGGAGACTTTAACACCCCACTGTCAACATTAGACAGATGAATGAGACAGAAAGTTAACAAGGATATCCAGGAATTGAACTCAGCTCTGTGCCAAGTGGACCTAATAGACATCTACAGAACTCTCCACCCCAAATCAACAATATATACATTCTTCTCAGCACCACACCACACTTATTCCAAAACTGACCACATAGTTGGAAGTAAAGCACTCCTCAGCAAATGTAAAAGAACAGAAATTATAACAAAGTGTATCTCAGATCACAGTGCAATCAAACTAGAACTCAAGATTAAGAAACTCACTCAAAACCGCTCAACTACATGGAAACTCAACAACCTGCTCCTGAATGACTACTGGGTACATAACAAAATGAAGGCGGAAATAAAGATGTTCTTTGAAACCAACGAGAACAAAGACACAACGTACCGGAATCTCTGGGACACATTTAAAGCAGTGTGTAGAGGGAAATTTATAGCACTAAATGCCCACAAGAGAAAGCAGGAAAGATCTAAAATTGACACCCTAACGTCACAATTAAAAGAACTAGAGAAGCAAGAGCAACCACATTCAAAAGCTAGCAGAAGGCAAGAAATAACTAAGATCAGAGCAGAACTGAAGGAGATAGAGATACAAAAAACCCTTCAAAAAATCAATGAATCCAGGAGCTGGTTTTTTGAAAAGATCAACAGAATTGATAGACTGCTAGCAAGATTAATAAAAAAGAAAAGAGAGAAGAATCAAATAGACACAATAATAATTGATAAAGGGGATATCACCACCGATCCCACAGAAATACAAACTACCATCAGAGAATACTATAAACACCTCTACACAAATAAACTTGAAAATCTAGAAGAAATGGATAAATTCCTCGACACATACACCATCCCAAGACTAAACCAAGAAGAAATTGAATCACTGAATAGACCAATAACAGGCTCTGAAATTGAGACAATAATTAATAGCTTACCAACCAAAAAAAAGTCCAGGACCAGATGGATTCACAGCTGAATTCTACCAGAGGTACAAGGTGGAGCTATTACCATTCCTTCTGAAACTATTCCAATCAACAGAAAAAGAGGGAATCCTCCCTAACTCATTTTATGAGGCCAGCATCATCCTGATACCAAAGCCTGGCAGAGACACAACAAAAAAAAGAGAATTTTAGACCAATATCCTTGATGAACATCAATGCAAAAATCCTCAATAAAATACTGACAAACCGAATCCAGCAGTGTATCAAAAAGCTTATCCACCATGATCAAGTGGGCTTCATCCCTGGGATGCAAGGCTGGTTCAACATACACAAATCAATAAACGTAATCCAGCATGTAAACAGAACCAACGACAAAAACCACATGATTATCTCAATAGATGCAGAAAAGGCCTTTGACAAAATTCAACAGCCCTTCATGCTAAAAACTCTCCATAAATTAGGTATTGATGGGACATATCTCAAAATAATCAGAGCTATTAATGACAAACCCACAGCCAATATCATACTGAATGTGCAAAAACTGGATGTGTTCCCTTTGAAAACTGGCACAAGACAAGGATGCCCTCTCTCACCACTCCTATTCAACATAGTGTTGGAAGTTCTGGCCAGGGCAATCAGGCAGGAGAAGGAAATAAAGGGTATTCAATTAGGAAAAGGGGAAGTCAAATTGTCCCTGTTTGCAGATGACATGATTGTATATCTAGAAAACCCCATCGTCTCAACCCAAAATCTCCTTAAGCTGATAAGCAACTTCAGCAAAGTCTCAGGATACAAAATCAATGTGCAAAAATCACAAGCATTCTTATACACCAATAACAGACAAACAGAGAGCCAAATCATGACTGAACTCCCATTCACAATTGCTTCAAAGAGAAAAAAATACCTAGGAATCCAACTTACAAAGGATGCGAAGGACTTCTTCAAGGAGAACTACAAGCCACTGCTCAAAGAAATAAAAGAGGATACAAACAAATGGAAGAACATTTCATGCTCATGGGTAGGAATAATCAATATCGTGAAAATGCCATACTGCCCAAAGTAATTTATAGATTCAATGCCATCCCCATTGAGCTACCAATGACTTTCTTCACAGAATTGGAAAAAACTACTTTAAAGTTCATGTGGAACCAAAAAAGAGCCCGCATTGCCAAGTCAATCCTAAGCCAAAAGAACAAAGCTGGAGGCGTCACGCTACCTGACTTCAAACTATACTACAAGGCTACAGTAACCAAAACAGCATGGTACTGGTACCAAAACAGAGATATAGACCAATGGAACAGAACAGAGCCCTCAGAAATAATGCCACATATCTACAACTATCTGATCTTTGACAGATCTGACAAAAAGAAGAAATGGGGAAAGGATTCCCTATTTAATAAATGGTGCTGGGAAAACTGGCTAGCCATATGTAGAAAGTTGAAACTGGATCCCTTCCTTAGACCTTATACAAAAATTAATTCAAGGTGGATTAAAGACTTAAAGGTTAGACCTAAAACCATAAAAACCCTAGAAGAAAACCTAGGCAATACCATTCAGGACATAGGCATGGGCAAGGACTTCATGTCTAAAACACCAAAAGCAATGGCAACAAAAGCCAAAATTGACAAATGGGATCTAATTAAACTAAAGAGCTTCTGCAAAGCAAAAGAAACTTCCATCAGAGTGAACAGGCAACCTACAGAATGGGAGAAAATTTTTGCAATCTACTCATCTGACAAAGGGCTAACATCCAGAATCTACAAAGAACTGAAATAAATTTACAAGAAAAAAACAAACAACCCATCAACAAGTGGGGAAAGGATATGAACAGACACTTCTCAAAAGAAGACATTTATGCAGCCAAAAGACACATGAAAAAATGCTCATCATCACTGGCCATCAGAGAAATGCAAATCAAAACCACAATGAGATACCATCTCACACCAGTTAGAATGGCGATCATTAAAAAGTCAGGAAACAACAGGTGCTGGAGAGGATGTGGAGAAATAGGAACACTTTTACACTGTTGGTGGGACTGCAAACTAGCTCAACCATTGTGGAAGTCAGTGTGGCAATTCCTCAGGGATCTAGAACTAGAAATACCATTTGACCCAGCCATCCCATTACTGGGTATATACCCAGAGGATTATAAATCATGCTGCTATAAAGACACATGCACACGTATGTTTATTGTGGCACTATTCACAATAGCAAAGACTTGGAACCAACCCAAATGTCCATCAATGATAGACTGGATTAAGAAAATGTAGCACATATACACCATGGAATACTATGCAGCCATAAAAAATGATGAGTTCATGTCCTTTGTAGGGACATGGATGAAGCTGGAAGCCATCATTCTCAGCAAACTATTGCAAGGACAAAAAACCAAACACCGCATGTTCTCACTCATAGGTGGGAATTGAACAATGAGAACACATGGACACAGGAAGGGGAACATCACACACTGGGGCCTGTTGTGGGGTAGGGGGAGTGGGGAGGGATAGCATTAGGAGATATACCTAATGTAAATGACAAGTTAATGGTTGCAGCACACCAATATGGCACATGTATACACATGTAACAAACCTGCATGTTGTGCATATGTACCCTAAAACTTAAAGTATAATAAAAAAGGAAAGAAAGAAAGAAAGAAAGTTAATATCCCTCTATGCCAAGAATCTCTCTGCACCAGGAGTGCCCAGAAAAGCACAACTGGTGTTTTCTAAATTAACTTCTGATCAATACCAGTTTGCACATTAATACAAATTCAGATCCTATGAAATGTACTGAGGAAAGCATTTTATAAAATAAAGAAAATAGCAATACATACTGTGGTTTAAAGGCAAATATAGCATGGCAGGACTGTTGCTTGCCCACGTATCCATTCTTCCTTCTTCAACAACAAAACCCTGACTTCTAGCTGACCTCAATGCTGCTCAGACAAATGACTATATTTTCTAGTTTCTTTATGACTGTGTGGTCATGTAACTAAAATCTGAGCAATAAGATATAAGTAAAAGTGTCATGTGGGATTTCTAGAAAGTTTCCTTAAAGGAAAAGGCTATACTTAGTGCTTCCTCCATCATTTCAACTGGAGTGAGGATGTAATGGCTGGAGCTCCAGCAGTAATATTGAACCATAAGAAGAAGGATTATATGCCAGGGGAGGAGGTAGGGAGAGCTGGATGGAACTTGGGTTCTTGATGACTCTGGAGTCTCCTTACAAGATTTGTACTACCTCCCTCCAGAGTTCTTTTATGTAAGAGAAGGAAGAAAATTTTTCTTTTTTATTCCTCCTCCTCTTCCTCTTCCTCCTCCTCCTCCTCCTTCTTCCTCTTCCTCCTCCTCCTCCTCCTTCCTCCTCCTCCTCCTTCTTCTTCTTCTTCTTCTTCACAGGTTCTTGCTCTGCCACCCAGGCTGGAGTGTGGTGGTACAGTCACAGCTCACTGCAATCTCAAGCTCCTGAGCTCAAGTAATCCTCCTACCTCAGCCTCCTGAGTAGCTGGGACTATAGGTGCATACCACCACACCAGGCTCTTTTTAAAACAATTTTTTTGTAGAGATGGGGTCTTATTATATTACCCAAGCTGGTCTTGAACTCCTGGCATCAAGTGATCCTCCCACCTCAAACTCCCAAAATGCTGCAATTACAGGTATGAGGCACTGTGTCTGGCAGGAAAAAAAAAATGCTTCTATTTTTAAACTACTGTTACTTTTTTTCACATGCAACTCAACCTAATCTGAAATACATCCAACATATTCTAGTATTCTCGGCTACTTATTGAGTGATATCCACATTAGAAACATTATTGGGATTTCAAAGCTTTTGTAAAGAAGTGGTTAGTGGATGTGCGATAGACCAATAATCTGTATCTTTTGAAGGTTAAAGTTCCCACCTAAATGTCTACTGTTCTTATTTAGCACTGCCAAACTGGTAAGCAACTTTCTAATTCTGGGATCTCTATTCTTTGGCTAGATTCCCTACATCCTTCCCTCTTGCCTCCTCCTCCTTTCCTCCAGGATCATGGCAGTTCTCCTGCGACAGTTCTCATGACCACCACACTGTCCTATCCCTCCTCTCTTACTCTAGAAATCTACAATGCTTAGCAAAACTGGGATGCAAAATCATACTTGGTCACTTCCTTTGGGCTGAAAAATCTCAGTTTGAGGCAGCGTGTTCACAAAGTTAGGTGTCCTCTTCATCTATTCATTTGAAATTCTGGAATATACTTAAGCAGCCAGATACTGACATTATTTTGACCAGCCAAAGGACTTTAATGAAAGCATAGATTATTTTTCTTGAAGAAGCAGAGCAAAATGTAATCAGGACCTCAAGTAGAACAAGAAAACAAAAACATCCTTAGTCTCATAATGCTCTCATAGTAACGTTCACTTTTAACAATTTTAAGTTGAATGTGTCAAGTCTTTAACCTGAAAAAAAAGCTGTAAGTTATAATTGGGGCAGATCCAGATTTTGTGGGGCCTCAAGCTTCACTTGAGGGACCTGCTTTTTTTTTTTTAAAAAATACAAAATTATAACATCTAATACAGAATTAAGTGAAGATCTTGGAAGGGGCCTATGGCTCATGCAAGTGACAGGCCCTAAAGCTTGAGTTTCACTAAATTTATGGTAAGTCCCCTCTGCTTATCATCAACACATATATACAAGGCCCAGCCCAAGAGAAAAGGAAGGATTAAGTGAAAGCAAACTATAAACAGATGTATGGCTAAAGGCCATGAACTAAGAAAGAAAAACCTGCAAGAAAAACTTCAAGCAGTACAAGTTTTGAACTTCCTGTTAAATTTATGTAGCGATTAGAATGAGAGAGGAAAAACTTTCTACACAGAAAGACCAGTACCTATTACTTATATATATCACTCATACGATAACCAAACAAATATACCAGATATTAGATATAGATTAGATCAAAAAACTTCATCTTAGTAAACATGCTTAGACAATTTACTTGCAGAAATAATCGTTCATCAGCTCTCACTGGATATTGTTGAAAAGTTCCTAACATTTGTTTTGGATGCACCATTCCACAGAACATGATGTTTATCTGTTTATCTTGTATCTACTGATGATGACACAACTAATAGCTAACTTTAAGCACTTGCTCTGTGTTCAGCTGTATTAGGCCATTTTTGCATTGCTATAAAGAAATACTGGAGGCTAGGTACTTTATAAAGAAAAGAGGTTTATTTTGGCTCACAGTTCTGCAGGCTGTACAAGCATGCCACTGGCATCTGCTTCTGTGAGGGCCGCAGGAAACTTACAATTATGGTGGAAGGTAAAATGGGAACAGCCATGTCAAATGGCAAGAGAGGGAGCAAGAGAGGGCAAGGGGGTAGATCTCAGACTATTTTAAACAACCAGATCTTGTGTGAACTCAGTGAGAACTCACTCACTATTTCGAGGACAGCACCAAGCCATTCATGAGGCATCCACCCCCATGATCCAAACGCCTCACACCAGGTCCTACCTGCAACACTGAGGATGACATTTCAACATTAGATTTGGAGGGGACAAACATCCAAATCATGTAACCAGCTAGTCAGCAGGCTAAACACTACATGGAATGCCTCAATCAATCTTCAAACAAGCAAATGAAATAAGCACTTTTGTTATCCTCATGTTACAGATGGGAAAACTGAGGCCCAAAAAGGTCATACAGTTTGTGAGAGTTGAAGCCAAGACCAATAGCAAACAGTGTCCATACAAACCTGAGATTCAGAGACATTAAACAATCCACCAAGATCACACATATCTATTAAGTGGTGGAATCAGGATTCTAACTGGGTCTGACTTCAAAACAGGGGTTCTTGCAGCATGTTCTTAACACCCCCATAATATTGAAGGATCCAAGCACAAAATACAACATTGGTGAGGGTTCATAACTTAACAGTTCCTTTGATAAAAATGATAGAAGAAAAGCAAATGTGGAGTAGTTATTAATCTGAGTCTTTGTTGAACTTCTAGCATGTGCATGGCCTGCTTGCTGCCATTCCTGGGGGTAAGCGGCAGAAATCCAGCCTGGCTGCAAACCAGACACACACATTTCAGCAGTTGTAGCTCACTACATCATCAGAACTAGTGCCTCCTCTCCCACCTCCTTGTTCCATGGACTTTTTTTTAGAGTAATGACATTGCCATTCCTATTAACTTCATAGGTTCTGTATGACCAAATGGCACAATTTGGGGCTGGGACATTTTCTTTGCCATTTCATGTTTTATAAAACTCCATACAAATTAATATAATCACATAATAAGAGAGCCATCATTTTCAACTGTAGAACCTGGAATAACTGCCACAAAGCCCCTCCCCGTTCTGCTACACAGGGGTTCCTCCCTCTAACTCATCCCCTTCCACACCAAAAATGGATTATGCTATTCTCTTTCATTCTTAGATTCAGGATTAGGTCTAATTGTAAGAGGCCAGGTCTACAGCCCACATCATATCACATGTTAAATTGTCAAAAAGAAAAAATTATTTGAGACCCAATATACCAAGAAACAAACATATGACATCCCAACCCCACCCCAAGCCTCTCCATTCCTTAGGAAGGGACAGTAATTTGGGAAGCTGTTGCTGTTTAAAATACAGTAATTGTTAAAAATCAGAAAAGTAACAAAGATATAAAGAAGAAAAACATTGTCCAAAATCCCAGTCCCAAGAGGAAATGTCTATCAACTTTTGGTTATATTTCTTGCAGTATTCTATCTACTTTAGAAAATATTAATAGTTGGGATCAAATAGTACATATAATTCTGAAATCTGTTTCTGGTGAGTTCTTTCCTGTTGTTGTTGTTTTCCCTTTAAAAGGGCATCATTTTTTAATACTCATGAACAGCTCTCTTATATTTCAGGAAAAGATCATTTCAACATTTTGACTTCAGCATTCCACTGATGACTGCAAACAGCCTAAGCTCCTCTTAGGCATAATTCAGTAGGCTGTCCCGAGACTTTTTGATCCCACAGTAGTAAAAATGCACCCACACAATTTAACCTACATAGAGCTATGATAAAAAATGAGAGCTGATCTTCCTGAAAAAATATTGTGGTCATTGTATTTTTATGCTAATATGAATTTAGGAAGAAGTTTTTTTGTTTGTTTATTTGTTTTGTTCTGTTTTTCATGTTTCACAACATCCACTGATTCACACTTGGCAATTTTTGAATTGCGGAAGCAGAAAGATTGCAAATTCAAAGGGAAGGAAGGGATGGAGGACTGGAGGAATGAGTAATCTAAATATTCATATGATGTTAAAAGCCTCATTTGTTTGACAAGAAGGAGGTAGAAGAAGAGCATATAAAGGAAAAGAACAAGGAAGAGGAGTGGTCTAGAGGACTCCTGATTGAGATTTCTCCTCTCTGACCGCCCTAAATTCTTTCTTTTTCCTCAGTCCCACAACAGAGAAAAGAGTAGGATGGCTGTCTAATAGTTAAAGTAAAAAGACACTTTTATTTCTTTGTTGATATGAATCGACATGCTGGGGATTTTGGCAAACGATGATCCTTTGAAAATCATCCAAAAATATATACTTCTAACTGAATCGAAGAGATCAATACATATAATGGATTTTTTTGAGTGCATATGTTGGCTCAGAACACAGAGAGTAGAGATAATCATTAAAGTTTTATGGGTTGTCAACCAGGGACTGTGTCATCTTACTTGACTTCAGTGGTGGCTCGTTTTAAAATTTTTAGATTGAGGTTTCCAGGATCCTCTATCCTCTTACTCATCCTCCTTCCTTAAAGGAATTGCTGATGCCTGGGAGGTTTCAGCCATGAGGCAATGCAGTTTTACTGGAGCTGGTTGTGGGGGGAGGGGTGGGGGTTCCAATGGCATTTTTTTCAACGGAAACAAAGGGTAGAATGCAGCTTCCCCAGTGTGCGTACACCATTTATGGGGCTAAGCAGACAGTCAGTTGCTAACCTGTCGCCATGAACACCTTCCCAAAATAAAATGTATGCACTACATTTTGAGGAGTGGGTGGTTTCAGGCAGACATTTTTCAGGCGCCAAAGAGAGCTCTGAATTTAGTTACATAGAATGAGAATTGTTACCTCACAGCCTAAATAACGGCTTCCTTCAGGCATATAATAATATTTGAACTTCCTGTAAAGCCAAATCTCTTACAAGATGTTATATTAGCAAGTTTAAGTTACTCTAGGTTTTTACAATTACTAAGGATCCTCATACCACTGTTTTCCATAAATGTCTTAAAAGAGACAAATGAGTTCTAATTGTCTTGTCTTACATTACATGAGGAGAGGAAGAACAGCACCATCTTGATTCTTTTTTTTTTTTTTTTTTTTTTTTGAGGTGGAGTCGTGCTCTGTTGCCCAGGCTGGAGTGCAGTGGCATGATCTTGACTCACTACAACCTCTACCTCCTGGGTTCAAGTGATTCTCCTGCCTCAGCCTCCCGAGTAGCTTGGACTATATGCATGCGCCACTACGCCCGGCTAATTATTTTCTATTTTTCTATTTTTTTTTTTTTGTATTTTTAGTAGAGATGGGGTTTTGCCACATTGGCCAGGCTGGTCTCGAACTCCTGACCTCAGATGATCCACCGAACTTGGCCTCCCAAAGTGCTGGGATTGCAGGCGTGAGCCACCGCGTCCAGCCATCTTGGTTCTTTTGAAGTGCAGTTGCCGAATTTGGTTACTTTACTTTGAAGGACTGTAAGTGGATGTTTATCTAATAAGTTCATGCAGAAGACAGCTTTCTAGTATCTTCAATTAAGAGCATACATGTTCTTTGTCTTTTTATTTTCTTTTTTGAGATAGGGTCTCGCTCTGTCGCCCAGGCTGGAGTACAGTGGCGTAATCTTGGCTCACTGCAACCCCCACCTCCCCGGCACAAGCAACCCTCCCATCTCAGCCTTCTGAGTAGCTGGGACTATAGGCACAGGCACATGCCACCACACCTGGCTAATTAAGAGCATACATTTTCAATTTTTTGTTTCCAAAAAATTCAGTGTGATGAACAAGGTTATATTAATGGTGAGCTTCTTGATCTGTGCGCTGAAAAATTTCACCCACACATACATTTGAACTTAAAACAGTTCACAGGGAAGGATCAACAAAAGCGAGTCCATAGTCCATGTAAAAAATCTATATAATCTACATTTTTTTCTAAAAAAGTCAATTTTCAGTTATCTATGGGGTGATTTCCAAACCCACATTTAAATGCAATTATAAATGCACAGTTCATAGCTAAATATAAAGTATTTATTCAGTGTTATCTGCAATTTAGATTAATAGGATTCCTGGGGAAATAATAAATCGCTGATAGCGCAAAAACAGATTTCATTGTCTGTGGAGAATGAGACATATGTCCATTTTCTTTCTAGACAAAAACCCAGTTCAAATTTTGTTTATACCAAGCCCTATAGGAATTTTTAAATACTTTAGGAATGAGTATTTCCTTTAAAAATAAATCATTCAACAGAGCTTTATTATTATTATTTTATTTCAATAGTTTTTGGGGGTCCAGGTGGTTTTTGGTTACACGGATAAGTTCTTTAGTGGTGATTTCTGAAGTTTTGGTGTACCCAGTATGTAGTCTTTTCTCCCTCACCCTCCTCCCACCCATTCCCCTGTCCACAAGTCCCCAAAGTCCATTATAACATTTTTATGCTTTTGCATCCTCATAGCTTAGCCCACTTACAAGTGAGAACATGAGATAGTTGGTTTTCCATTCCTGAGTTACTTCACTTAGAATAATGGCCTCCAGCTCCATCCAAGTTGTTGCAAAGGCCATTATTTCATTCCGTTTTATGGCTGAGTAGTATTCCATGGTGTATACATACCACCTTTTCTTTATCCACTAGTTGGTCGATGGGCATTTAGGATGGTTCCCTATTTTTGCAATCGTGAATTGTGCTGCTATAAATGTGTGTGCATGTGTCTTTTTCATATAATAACTTCTTTTCCTCTGGGTAGATACCCAGTAGTGGGATTGCTGGATTGAATGGTATTTCTACTTCTAGTTCTTTAAGGAATCTCCATTCTGTTTCCCATAGTGGTTGAACTAATGTACATTTCCACTAGCAGTGTAAAGTGTTCCCATTTTACCACATTCACGCCAACATCTATTATTTTTCAATTTTTAAATTATGGCCATTCTTGCAGGAGTAAGGTGGTATCTCATTGTGGTTTTGGTTTGCATTTCCCTGATAATTAGTGTTGTTGAGTATTTTTTCATATTTGTTGGCCGTTTGTATATCTTCTTTTGAGAATTGTCTATTCATGTCCTTTACCACCCACTGTTGGATGGGATTTTTTTTTCCTTGCTGATTTGAGTTCCTTGTAGATTCTGGATGTTAGTCCTTTGTTGGATGCATAGTTCATGAATATTTTCTCCCACTCTGTGGGTTGTCTGTTTACTTTGCTGATTATTTCTTTTGCTGTGCAGAAGGGTTTTAGTTTAATTAGGTCCCAATTATTTATTTTTGTTTCTGTTGCATCTGCTTGGGGGTTCTTAGTCATGAATTCTTTGCCTAAGCCAATGTCTAGAAGAGTTTTTCCTATATTATCCTCTAGAATTTTTATGGTTTCAGGTCTGAGATTTAAGTCTTTGATCTGTCTTGAGTTGATTTTTGTATAAGGTGAGAGATGAGGATCCAGTTTCATTCTTCCACATGTGGCTTGCCAGTTTACCCAGCACCATTTATTGAATAGAGTGTCCTTTCCCTACTTTATGCTTTTGTTTGCTTTATTGAAGATCAGTTGGCTGTAAGTATTTGGCTTTATTTCTAGGTTTTCAAATGGAGATTTTAAGTGTTTTCTGCTAAAGCACAAAATTTTCTTGCAATGAGATTTGATTTTTCTCCTTTAAAAAGTGGGCAAAGAACATGAGCACAGCAAAAGAAATAATCAGCAGAGTAAACAGACAGCCCACAGAGTGGGAGAAAATATTCCCAAACTATGCATCTGACAAAGGACTGAAATCCAGAATCTACAAGGAACTCAAACAAATCATCAAGAAAAAAAACCAAATAATCCCATCAAAAAGTGGCCTAAGGACACGAATAGACAATTCTCAAAAGAAGATATACAAATGGCCAACAAACATATGCAAAAGTGCTCAACAGCACTAATTATCAGAGAAATGCAAATCAAAACCACAATAAGATACCACCTTACCCCTGCAAGAATGGCAATAATTTAAAAATTAAAAAGTAATAGATGTTGGCATGGATGTGGTGAAAAGGGAACACTTGTACAGTACTGGTGAAAATGTAAACTAGTACAACCACTATGGAAAACAATATGGAGATTCCTTAAAAAACTAGAAGTACAACTACCATTTGATTCACCAATCCCACTACTGGGTATCTACCCAAAAGAATAGAAGTTATTATATGAAAAAGACAGATGCACACATACATTTATAGCAGCACAATTCGCAACTGTAAAATTATGGAACCATCCTAAATGCCCATGGACCAACGAGTGGATAAAGAAAATGTATTCTATACACCATGGAATACTATTCAACCATAAAAAGGAACAAAATAATGGCATTCACAGCAACCTGGATGGAGTTGGAGCCTTTTGTTTTGTTTTTGAGATGGAGTCTTGCTCTGTTGCCCAGGCTGGAGTGCAGTGGCATGATCTCGGCTCACTACAACCTCTGCCTTCCGGGTTCAAGCGATTCTCCTCCCTCAGCCTCCCAAATAGCTGGGATTACAGGTGCCCGCCACTATGCCCAGCTAATTTTTGTATTTTTAGTAGAGACAGGGTTTCACCATGTTGGCCAGGCTGGTCTTGAACTCCTGAGCTCAGGTGATCCGCTTGCCTCGGCCTCCCAAAGTGCTGGGATTACAGGCGTGAGCCACCATTATTCTAAATGAAGTAACTCAGGAATGGAAAACCAAACATCAGATGTTCTCACTTATAAGTGGGACTAAGCTATGAGGATGCAAAGGCATAAGAATAATACAATGAACTTTGGGGACTCAGGAGAAAGGGTAGGAGGGTATAAGGGATAAAAGACTATATTGGGTACAGTGCACACTGCTCAGGAGATGGGTGCACCAAAATCTCAGAAGTCACCACAAAAGAACTTATCCATGTAACCAAAAATCACCCACTCCCCAAAAACTATTGACATAAAAAAAATTTTTTTTAAGTTAAAAATAATTGGTTGTAAAAATACATCTAAGGCAGAAACGTATAAAGCAAAAAGTAAAGGTCCCTCATGCCCACCCACATTTTACATTTTGGTAGCTTTTTTTTTTTTTTCTCCTTTTCGTTCTTTCTTTCTTTTTTTTTTTTTTTTTTTTTTTTTTGAGACAGCCTCACTGTCATCCAGGCCGGAGTGCAGTGGCGCCATCTTGGCTCACTACAACCTCCACCTCTCAGGCTCAACCATTCCTCCCACCTTAGCCTCCCGAGGATCTAAGACTACAGGCGCACATCACCACACCCAACTAATTTTTGTATTTTTTGTAGAGACGGGGCTTTACCATGTTGCCCAGGCTGGTCTCAAACTCCTGGGCTCAAGTGATCCTCCCACCTCAGCCTCCCAAAGTGCCAGGATTACAGGTGTGAGCCACCATGCCTGTCTGCTTGCCTGATATTTTTAATGACCTATGTCTACTCTCTCAAGAGATCTTAGCTTGGAATTGTCCACCTTCCACAATGTTTCCAGAATTATCTATCTAATTTTGAACCTAGTTATTTCAGTCCCCTGCTGGCTCCCTGCAACTGCATATGAATCTGAATGCCTTTACAGCCACTCCAGCTCTTCAAAACCTGAGCCCAACCCCCCTTTCTTGCCTCATGTCCTTGCTCCCTCTACAAATTACCCTCTGTGCCAGCCATGCTGAGTTTTTTACCTTTCTCAGAATTTCTCATTCTTTCTCTTGCCTCTATGCCCTTGCATTTACCATTTCCCCTTCCTTCTTCTACCTTTGGTAAATTCCTATTCAACTTCCAAGAACCATCTGAAATATCACTTCCTCTATGCCCCCTCCTTAACTCCCCAAGCCAAATAAGCTACCTCTCTTCTGCTTCCCTTGTGGTGGCACCAAGCACTTTATTATATAATCTTCGAACAAATGTTTGTCTCCTCCTAGAGACCATGATGTCTTTTTGGGCAAGGACCTTCAGCATGCATTCCCTGTCCTTGGTTGAGTTCCTGACTGACAGGAGGCCTTCAAAAAGTGTTTACAGAATACCTAAATAATTCTCAGTATTATCCAGTAAATGCAAACAACAACAAAAAAATTCAATCTCTCTTCTTTACCTATGGCATAGAGTATGAACTAGATAGTAGTTAATATATAACAAGCATTAATTAACAATGTATGGTTCACCTGCATGAGGAAATCATACCATGAACCTCTGCAGACAGACATGTCTATATCCTCAGCCAAAATGGCAAAGAAGGCAAATGATCCCCAAGTGTCTCTCCTTTCCTCTGCATTTCTCTCCCACCTCCTGTGCCTTCCCAGCCACAGCATTCATTGTCAGATGCCCTCTGGCCACAGCTGTTATTGTAGAATGCACACACCAAGCCATACACCAACATTTCTCCCTTTCCACCTCAGCCAGCTTCCATTCTTTTAGCCAAGCATCATGAACAACTATGTGAGAAACCAATAAGATTACATGATTTCCTGGGTGTGGTGGTTCATGCCTATAATCCCAGCACTTTAAGAGGCCAAGGCCCAAGGATTGCATAAGGCCAGGAGTTTGAGACCAGCCTGGGCAATATAGTGAGACCTTCATCTCTACCAAAAAAAATTAAAAATAAATAAATAAAAAATTAGCCAGGTGTGATGGTATGTACCTATAGTCCCAGCTACTCAGGAGGCTGAGGCAGGAAGATCCCTTGAGCCTAGGAGTTTGAGGTTGCAGTGAGCTGTGATCACGCCACTGCACTCCAGCCTAAGGGAAAGAGTGAGGTTGTGTCTTAAAAACAAACAAACAAAAAACATTACATGACTTGTACTCTGTCAAGAATAAACTCAGTCTCCCAGAGAGGAATATCTTTTTCAAAGATTAGCTCAATAGCTCAAATGAATCTAGCTGGTAGAATACGCTAAAGAGATATTTTCATTGGAAGGCCTTTCAGAAGTCCCTTGGACTTTCTAGGCCACAAGATACCACCAGCTCCAACATGTTGAAGAGGTGGGGGTCAGCAGCAGGACCTCCCCCCATTTCTGAAAGGTTGCCGACACCTGGCCCTTCTGCAGGGATTTCCCAGTGCACCTTCCTTAGGGAATGAGTGTTCCTAAAATTGCAATCACTCAGTATTCACTGCCAGCCTAGTGGGGGAAAAACAAACAAAAGAAAAACAAAAAACAAACAAAAAAACACCATTATAATACAAATAGAATTAGGGCAAAAAGAACAAGGGAAAAAGGGCCAAGAGAAAGGTGGCAGATAAGAAGAATGACAATCCTGGGGGAACCACATAGAAGCTGCCACACCCAAATAGATGGCACTTGGCACTCACACAAGAAGCCTACTGAAAGAATCAGAAACGCACCCATTCCAACATTTTTTCTATTTAAAATGTTTTCCACCTAAAGCTGAGTGTCCTATAGTACATTAGCTTTTTTAAAAAATCACAAAAGATTGCGTGGGTCAGAAAAGCCCAGAGCACTTTTCTTCGTGAAATTACAAAAGCCTGACAAATGGCTGCAAATGTCCCTGCTCTTCCCTCGCTTCTCATGAGATTCGTTGCTATCCCCAATTTGATCTTATTTCCAGGGCAGCCTTTCCTCTTATAGCCATACATGCTGAGATCAAAGGAGGGAAATGCTGTTACATACAGGACTAACGTTACAGGGAAAAGAATTGGAAAGAGCTCAGACTTCATTATATACAAGAATAATTTCAAGGAATAAAAACCATTTCCAGAGGAAGCTGAAACCAAAAATAGTAGCAACTCTAAACTTCATTTTAGGAGCCCGAAGAATGTTATACCCCTCCATGAGGTTGCCTAGGGAACAGGACTCATTTATCCTTTGCTGTCCAATAATTTCTTGGAAATTGCTACCCCATACTAAATCTATGATTGTTAAATTCACTCTAAATGGAAAAGGTCCTCAAGAAAGTGCTGTTTAAGTTATAGTAAAGAAATCTTTGTCAGGAAAACGTTATAGAAATCTAAACTTCCTTTAATATGTCTGGCTGTCCCAACAAACCTTCTTCTACTTGGATAGAAGATTTTTTTAATCCATAATCTCTTATTCTCCATTTCGATTTCTCAATGTAGAGTTTTCTTACAAATAAACGAATTTGTTTAGATTACAAACACTTATCTTAGCATGTCAAAAACTATAAATAGGAATATTCTATTCTGAACTAAACCATGCAAAACTATTCCAGCTTACCCCCAAACATTCAAGAAAAAATATCCTTGATAACAGAATGTGTAAGAAGCAAAAAGAAGGGTGTTTGGCATTCTTCACATGATAAATTTTCTTCAAATTTTGCCTGTTATAAGCCCATCCATGAGAGAGAAAAGTTTGTGTTATTGTCAGGGAGAGGCATATTGAAAGTGCCACCGATGATGATATTAGTGTGTTTGTTTTTTAGCATTGTTTGTAACAACACTATTGACCAAATTCCTATCCTTCCTATGCTCTGTAATTCTTTCAGGCCAAGGTAATTATTTCACAGGCATGCCGAGTCTTTCATTTCTGGTTCCCGTGTGTGAACTGTGAAAAGGGCATTCTGAACGCTACCTCTCCTGCAGGTGAAATATTCCTTCTGTTTATGTTCCTTGCTAATGCCTCAGGCTTCTCTACACATGATCACTTTTTACATGAAAGCTAGAAGAGGCTAAATTTTATCTCTGCACTTTCCTCTTTGGAACAGCTTGCATTAAAATCTAGATTAGGGGATGCGACTGAAAGCGATGGCTATAGTGGTGATAATCGGTAATTTGGTAAGTTTAATTTTTCTGTGAAATTTTAGAGCCTGGCTGTACTAGGCCTGAGACCAGAGACTTTTGTCCTCAAATACATATTCTTTAGTAGAACATGTCTGAAATAATAGCCATTAGCTGAAGAGAAAACTCACAATTAACCAGAATTTCACCCATAATAGAAAAACTCTTACTTATCACAAAGCACTGTCTTGGACACTGCTTAAAAATATGCTAAAATAATTTTTTCTCCAGATCAATTATAAGGGAGTTGCATTATAAGAGAACAGATTCATATAGGAAATCTTACTTTAAAAATAAAAACAGGCTGTTCATGGTGGCTCATGCCTGAAACACTAACACTTTGGGAGGCCGAAGTGGGAAGATCACTTGAGCCCAGGAGTTCATGACCAGCCTGGAGAACACAGTGAGACGTCATCTCTACAAAAAATAGAAAAATGAGCCAGTCATCGTGGCATGCACCTGTAGTACCAGCTACTTGGGAGGCTGAGGTGGGAGGATCGCTTCAGCCCAGGAGGTGAAGGCTGCAGTGAGCTGTAATTGTGCCTTTGCACTCAGCCTGGGAAACAGTGATGTTCCACAAAGAGTATGGTGGTCTGTAACAAGGGTTATGACCATAGCATACTCAGCCAGCTGAACAAGTTTCACTACTATCATTTCATTCTAGAAAGATGCTCACTAACAGCATGAAAACTAGTTCATCTCAATGCATCCAGTATTTATTTACTGTGCATTTCACATGGGCTAGGCATTATGCTGTGAGCTGCTGTGGAAAAAGGCAAATATGACAAAATTGCTATCTCAAAAATTTCAAAGTGTATGGTATAAATAGATACATGGTGTATTATACAGACAGATAAATAGTGTATCAAAGAGATACCCTAAGTACCCAGGTAATTATGATGCAAGGAACTAGCTAACTTCGATAAAAGACACAAAAACAAAGCTTTATGGGAATTCAAATGAGTAAGCAATTACATCCATTGGAAGAATCCCAGTAGAGTAAAATGGTACAAACTCTCTTGAGGGTAATTTAGCAAAGCATATAAAAAGCCTTAAGACTGTACCGTTTATGGTACTAAAAAACTGGAGATAATCTATATATCCAACAATTGGGAAGTGGTTAAATAATGTACAATACGTTTACTCATTAGAATACAAGTAGGCATTACAAATTACATTGTAGATAAGTATTTCATAAGATTTTATGGAAAAACTATAAAATATTAGTGCATATGGTAAGAAAAATGTTCAAACTCTTCAAAAGGACAATGAAGTGTCTTTCTCCCACCCCAGAATCCCTAGTAACTTTACCCAAATTGCCTTGACCCAAAGACACCCCTTAACCCCAAAACCCAAAGTACTTGTGTTAGTCCATTCTCATATTGCTCTAAAGAAATACCTGAAACTGCACTGTGTATAAAAAAAGAGGTTTAATTGGCTCCCAGTTTCACAGGCTATCCAGGAAGCATGATGCTGGCATCTGCTTGGCTTCTGGTAAGGCGTCAGGAAACTTACAATCGTGGCAGAAGGCAAAGGAGAAGCAGGCATGTCACATGGCCAGAGCAGGCACAAGAGACAGGGAGTAGGTGCTGCACAGTTTTAAGTGACCAGATCTCATGAGAACTCACTATTGCGAGGACAGTACCAAGAGTGATGGTGCTAAATATTACATGAGAAACCCGCCCACATGAGCCAATTACCTTCTACCAGGCCCTACCTCCAACATTTGGGATTACAATTTGACATGCAATTTGGGTGGACACACATATCCAAACTATATCAGCACTTTTACCCAAAACCATTTCTCAAAGACCTGTGCCTCAGAGTACATAAACAGGCATGTGCTGTATGAACCCACTGTTTGGCCCTTTGCTTTGGGCCCTTAACAAATTATCTTGGATATTTTTCCATATCAGCAAAATATAGATATATACCATGTATTTCAATAGTCACCAGGTATTTAATTGCATGGGTTTTATTATACTTCACGTATTCAGTTCCCTATTAAAGAGCAAATATGTTGTTTCCAGAATTTTGCTATTACAAACAATGTTGCAATATATGTAGATGAAATGTTTAATACTATGTAAAAATGTTCAAAATATTTTAAGTTAAAAAAACTCAGACTATAAAATAGTATATATGGCCATCCCACCTTAATTTTGTTAAAATATATATACCACTGGGAGAAAAGTGTGGAAGCAGAGATTTCTTTTTTTTTTTTTTTCTTTTTTTTTGAGGCAGGGTCTTGCTCTGTCACCCAGGCTAGAATGCATGCAGTGATGCTATTGTGATTTACTACAGCATTGGCCTCTTGGGTTCAAGTGATCCTCTTGCCTCCCAAGTAGCTAGGACTGCAGGCCTGTGCCACCACACCCAACTAATGTTTCAATTTTTTTGTTGAAACAAAGTTTCACTATGTTGCCCAGGCTGGTCTCAAACTCCTGAGCTCAAGTGATCTGCCCACCTCAGCCTTTCTAAGTGCTGGGATTACAGGAATGAGCCACCATGCCTGGCCTGAGATTATCTATATTAATAGTAGTTATCTTAGCAACAGAATTACAGGTGACTTTAATTTTCATCCTTTTTCCTTTGGAGTTCTCTATTATATAAATTTTCTACAGTGAACATATGCCACTTATGTGATTAAAAATATTAAATGGTTTAGAGAAAGGTTTTGTGGAAGAGACAGCATTTGGGATAGGACTTGAAAGATGGGTGACTTTTTCACTTGTTCAGATACAGAGAGAATATTAAAGATAATAGGATTTATGATTAAAGCTAAATAAGATGAGAAAGTTTAGGCAAGTTGGAAGTAAAACCATCTAGTTAGGTTAGAGCATAGGATAGCCATAGGAAAGTAGTGGAAAATAAAGAGGTTGGGAAATTGAATTGAGACCTTGCACATCAAATGGGGTGATTACATTGAACACATTGAGTGGCTCACACCTGTAATCTCAGCACTTTGGGGGGCCGAGGCGGGTGGATCATGAGATCAGAAGTTCGAGACCAGCCCAGCCAATATGGTGAAACCCCGTCTCTACTAAAAATACAAAAATTAGCCGGGTGTGGTGGCTCACACCTGTAATCCCAGCCACTAAGGAGGCTGAGGTTGAACCCAGGAGGCAGAGGTTGAACCCAGGAGGCAGAGGTTGCAGTGAGCCTAGATCGCACCACTGCACTCCAGCCTGAGCGATGGAGTGAGACTCTGTCTCAAAAAAAAAAAAAAAAAAGGAGCGGGGGGAGTAACAACAACAAAGACAGAGGTGTGCAGCAACACCACTTTCATGTAGTCAGAGAATTTGGTTATCCAGTATATTCCTGAGCACTTAGTTCAGCCAACACTTGGTGCTATACTTGACATGTCCCCAAAAGCAGTCAAAATGACATAAGGGAAGGTATCAGAAAGAGGGAGTTCAACCTCAAGGGAAATACAATGACATAAGGCAAATGTAGTGAAAAGTATCGAACTGTCACTAAATAAAATATTTTCAAAGATGTGAATACTCACCACCTACATTGTTTCACAATAATATCCTCAATAAGCCTGTGTGACTTTAAATACTTACACCCAGGAGATGCACAGGGGAAAGATCACTAAATAACAAGATGCCTACCAATGCCATGAGGCAGGTGGACTGTTTGAAACACACACCAGTTACATCCATGGCTGTCAATGGAGAAAGATGGCACTAAAGGGATGTCTGGATATCAGAGTCACACTGCTGCTGTTTTAAATACTTTCCGAATCCAATCCAGAAAATTGGCGCTCTTTAACATTTTCTGCAGTAAATGGTTAAACTAATAGAAGTTCCCCCATCACTAAGAAAGTGAAAGGCAATAAAATATACCAAATCATCCATACCGTGATACTTCATCCCCAGTAATTGTATATTGGCCTTAAACAATTCAAAAAAATCCAACCCAATAACTACTTAATAAATAGTGCCCATGTGGGGAGTAACTGGCCAGCCACTGTACTAGTTTTTTTATAGTCCTTTTTGTCTTTAATCCCCTCAACAGTCTTTCATGAAAGGTATCATCACCCCCATTTCATGGAAAAAATGGAATGTGGCTCAAAGAACTTAATTTACCTTGCTATTCACACAACAAACAGGTTGTAAAGTTGGTATTCAGGTCTTGGGTTGAGAGCCAGCAACTCCCACTGGGCACCACGGCCCAATGCCTGCTACCTGACCCAAAGCCAGCATCTTGAAAATGTCATTAACATTGCTCTCCTGTGCCAATACCAAGACCAGAGTAATTATAAGAAACCCTCAGGACTCATTTCAGACCAACAACTGATCCCTCTAGCTGATCAGAATAATAACACCACAGCAAACCTCAAAACCAATACAAATTTCTAAAGAAAGAGCTGTGATATTTTTTTGTGGCCAGCCTCTTTCTTTGCCTGAATTGCTAGCAAAATGAAAAATTGGACAGAATAATAATTATGTCTTTCATTAGTTTGGGGATCTGATAAACAGATTCTTTTTTATAACATCAGGAACAAGAAGTTTAAGTCTTCAAATATAATGTCTATATATTTTAAATATCTGGAATTCTCTTGAAAAATCTCAAGAATGAAATTTCCATTTAAACTAGCTATATAACATAAAATGCTACTGATTTAAGCCAAATGAGAAACTGAGCAAGAGACCTTTTTGCTGTCTTTAAAGAACAAAATTATTTAGAAAATAGAAGCAATGCTCTAAGAATAGAAAGAACATTTTTCTCCCTGAATACCCCACCTCTTCCTAACAAGACTACACTTTTATATCCACTACACTTTTATCTTACATACACAACGCTTTCATCTTACATCCACAGGCAGGTTCCCTTTTTCTCCCCAAAGAAAAGGCAGGGACATATCTGGTAAAAACTATCCCAACATCTCTGAATATTACATCATATGCAGAATAAGAAAAAAAATTACTAGAAAAATTTTTTCCATAATCCTGCCAGAAAACAACAGAGGCAACCAAGAAGAAGCTAACAAATCCTCTCACTGCTCCCCAGAGCCATTCTATAGAAAGGAGGGCAGCTGAATAGCAGGAATGGAACAAGGGAGAGAGGTCTAATGACCAAGGGTCTGGATGGCTCATTCGCCCACCCACTCAACACTTACCAGGCCTCCACTGTGGACTAGGCATCAGAAATATGGGAACCGATGACAGCTGAGACCAGCTTTCTCTATTAAACATTTCCATAGCACACCGTATTTTTTCTTTATAGCACTTATCATACTTCTGTCTTTTCAGCTACATCTTAAAAGACTTGTTTATGGGAGTGTAAAATTATGTACCTGCTATGGAAAACAGTTATGGTGGTTCCTCAAAAAATTAAAAATAGAATCACCATGTGATCCACAATTCCACTTCTGGGAACATACTCAAAATAACTGAAAGCATGGCCTTGAAGAGACATTTGTACACCCTCAGTCACAGTAGCACTACTCATAATAGTCAAGGGGTCAAGCAACTCCCATGTTTATTGACAGATGAATGGATAAGCAAAATGCAATCTATACATATGGCAAAAAGCACAATTACTTTTGTACTAACCTAATACAATGGAACATTATTTAGCCTTAAAAAGGAAGGGAGTTCTGGCACATGCTACAACCCCAATGAACCTTGAAAACATTATGCAAAGTGAAATAAACTACACACAAAACAACAAAATAATGTGTGATTCCACTTACACGAGGTACCTAGATTAGGCAAATTCATAGAGACAGGAAGTAGATTAGAGGTTACCAGGTAGGAGTGGGGCAAAGGGAGTTATTGTTTAATGGGTACAGGATTTCTGTTTTGCAAAATGAAAAAGTTCTGGAGACTGAATGCACAACAATGTGAATGTACTTAACACTACTGAACTGTACACTTAAAAATGGTTACTTTGATAAATTTTATGGTAAGTGTATTTTTACCTCAATTAAAATTTTTAAAAATTAAAAAGAGACTTCTTTATCCTTCCACATTTATTATTTAAGCACAGGACGTTGCACATAGAAGATGCTTAATAAATATTTATTGGATGGATGAATAGATGAACAGACAGACAGATGGAGAGAAAGATGGATGGGGATGTGAACAGAAATGAAATATACATATAAGCTGATAATTACTAGATCATGGGAACATAGAGAAACGATCCCTGTGAATATGAAGTGAAGGTTTCTTATTATGGTTGAATTTGACATAATATTTATCATGTAGAATTACTTTGTTTTACTGTTTTACCCACCAACCCCACAAAAAAATTTTAGTATAAATCTGGTACTGTCTAGTTAATAATTTTTATTTTTTTAGTCTTATTTCTCTTCCGCTACTTATACTACAGTATAATCTGTCTTCTGAGCTACATGACATTAAAACAAAAAAAATCCATTTTCTGTCACTTTTGCTCTTTCCAGCACCTCTCTTAATCCAAAAGGGTAATGTGAAAGAAAGCTTACACTTAACACTGCAGAAGACAGATAGAAGCAAGCATGAGTTGGTGGCCCGCAGGTTATTAATCAGCTGGCCTCTGGGGCATAGTGTTATGAAGCTGCATCATGTAATAAACAGCAGGCAAAAAGAATAATCTCCATTTTCTGACTCTGAAGTGCAGGCATGTGCTATAAAACTAAATTGACATCTGTTAGCAGGCTTGTCACATGGGTGGTTTTTTCCTGCAGAATCTGGAATAAATTAAATCTTAAAATAAAACTGGGAACAGAGAGGCTGCTTTACATAATTCCTTCTAATAGTGTGCTGTGAACCCATCATGGTGATTTTAAAGAGAAGTTCTTGTAAGAAATGTTTCATTATCATTTCAACTGCAAAACTGTTGAATGCCACTCCATGCTAGGAAATTTGTGTTTTTTAAAAGGTCCTTATGTTTTTAACTAAAAACGGGGAAATGAAACCTTCCTTTCCTGATATTTTCACTGGCTGGAAAATAAATCAGGTTTTTCCTCTGAATGAAACTATGACCGCCTTTTCCCAAGCACCTGGAGCCTGTTTCATGGGTGTGTCTGTTATGCTTGGGTACATATGAAACTGGCACTGCTGAGCTCCCAGGCAGAAATGGCCAGCATGGGTGTGACCTGGAAGGATTTGCTCAGGAATACACATTCCCTCAGATAATTCACTAATATGATAGCAGGTTCTCATGCTCTTCCTGTCAAAAGGCATTAGCTGCTTTTTTTAACACTCATAAAGGAATTGCAGAGTGGCATGACCTTGCAAATCTGAGCTGTGCTCACTGAAAGTAACATTCCTCTACAGACCCATCATCTCCTTTAGGAAAGGAAGTCACACAAAGGGAAACGCAGGTAACTACATGGGCTTACAGCCCTCTGCTCCCTCAAGAGGCACTTGGTTCTCATTCCCCAAACTTCTTGAAAATGGCAAGATTCTCAGACCAGTACGCCCACTCCTTGTACACAGCAACAAAGAAAAATGCCAGCTCCCTGGGGGCTGATTCCTTCCATATGTGAAATCTTCCTCTCTTGTAATAATACCGGGCCCTTTGAAAAATCTCAAAGAAGCCATAGTCAGTCATCATTCTCCATAAAATCACAAATCTGGTGTCATGAAAATTCCTTGCTCCTTTCTCTCACTAACACGTGCTCGTTTGCTTCCACAACATTCTCCAGTGGCAAGGGTTCATATCATGCACCTTACAATAGGAGAAACTGAGGAATGGGGAACTCATCGACTTGGTGGGGAGAGAGAGGGGATGCTGCAGAAACTGACAGCCAGGCTCCTGACCCCCTTCTTGTTTCAAGGGCTTTATGCACAAAAGAGGGTGCGGGATTTGCAAAGGGAAGGCTGAGCCATTTAAGTCCTTTCTACACACAGAGTTTCCTCAAAGGGATGATCTTCACATCACCTGGGTTAGAGATGGGTGGGGTTGGTTAAAAATGCAGGCTTCTGGGCTCCATCTCAGAACAACTAAATCACAATCTCTGGGGTTGGTCCTGCCTGGGTGACATTTTAATCAAGCTCCCTTTGTGGTGGAATTCTTTGCTTATGGTGTGTTGTTGATACTGTTTTGGTTTGTTGTCCAGCGTCTCCCATTCTAATATGAGAGTCTAAGCCGCACACAGTCATACAGCTGGGAGTGGTCTCCAGATTCCAGAACACCATGTACATACAACCTTGCCATTCATGGCTTCTGCCCAGGGAAAATGGAAGGTAGAACACCTCAAAGAAAACATCACCACAGCTGTGATAGTTAATACTGAATGTCAACTCAATATCGAATTGATCCTGGGTGTGTCTGTGAGGGTGCTGCCAAAGGAGATTAACATTTGAGTCAGTGGGCTGGGAAAGGCAGACCCACCCTTAATCCGAGTGGGCACAATCAGCTGCCAGCAAAGCTAGAATGTAAGCAGGAAGAAAAACGTGAAAAGGAGAGACTGGCCTAGCCGGATGCTTCATGCCCTTGAACGTCAGACTCCAAGTTCTTCAGTTTTGGAACTCGGACTGGCTCTCCTTGCTCCTCAGCCTGCAGATGGCCTATAGTGGGACCTTGTGATCTTGTGAGTTAATACTTAATAAGCTTCCCTTTATATATATGTATCTATTCCATTGGCTCTGTCCCTCTGGAGAACTCTAATACAACAGCTAAATCCAGATGTAGTTAATTCTGTCATCAGACGGGCTTTCTACTCTATTGCAGCTCCATGTTAGTTAAACACTGAATGGTTTGAAAAATATTCAGAAGAGCCAAGACATTTTGCTACACCTCAAATCTCACCTTTATGGATGAATTTTGGCAAAAACAAAAACAAAAAACATTTCCTAAATGTTGAGTTCGGAAGTTCTTGACTCATTTTCCCAAGATGGCTTGTCCTTAGGGTCCACTGCAGATTGACGGAGACCGACAGATGTCTCTGCATTTCAAATTGCAATTCAGCACCGTGAATGACTCATTACTGCTAAATTGCCACTGGCTTACTTCACAGAAACACAGCACCTTCCTGATTAAATCACAATTCTGCACGATGAAATTGCCTTCAAATACACAGAAAGATAGACACCTCTCTTTGAAAAAGGAATTTAAACAAATTTAGATAGAAATTGCCCTGGGACCTGAAAGAATCACCTGGACTTCCACCTTTACCACAGCATATCTGGTTTTCGGTAAGGTTTCCTGCCCAAGCATTCTGAAACATCAGGAGCTAAGGTCTCTGGACGTTCAAGGCTGCTGCTGGTTAACTCTAGGGTAGACTGTGCCCAAAGATAAGGTATTCAAATTTTCATGCCTTGTACGTTTTGTTTAGCAAGGTGCTGGAGAAAAAGGCCAACATGTATCCTGTATAGTTCCAGAGTGCCTGCTAGGTACTTGGAATGGGAATCCGTAAAATAAGGGGTCTCTGCCTGTGAGGCACACAGCTCACCTAGGAACACAGAACTCAGAAGCAAGGCTCCAGCTTGAGGATAAATCATTATCTAAGACTCAGGCATGCCTGGACCTTGACCTGGTGTGGCAGACCAGCAGGGAACACTTTTATAAAGGAGCTTCCCTCCTGAGAAAAAATGTGTTTCAGTACAACAGCTAGTACAGAAATCAGATATGATAGGCTGCATGGGAATAAAAACAATGAAACTATGACAGTGTCTGTCCTTCACACCAGGGTCTCAGGCTGAAGGCAGAAGACATCAACAGGGCACAGAGTAGCCCAGTGCTTGTGCTCTGCAGGGACTGCGTTCAAGTCTCAGCGCTGCCCATGACTATGAAGCCATAGTCATGGGCAATGTGTTTCTCCTCTGGTCCTGTTTCTCCAAGTGTGGTACACGCCTTGTTACTCAAAGTACAGCTTCCCAGCCAGCACTATCAGCATCATCTTGGAGCTTACTAGAAATACAGAACCTCAGGTCTTACCCCAGACCTCCGGAATCACTAGTTGCATGTTAATTACATTCCCAAGGTGGTTCACGTATACATTGCATTTGAGAAATAATGGTGTTGAATATGATTTGGAGGCAACATTTCAAAATCTTTCATTTGTTAGGTATTTTAAAAATGTACTAACAAACAAACCTACGACAACTGGCTCACAAGTCTATGGACATTATTTGTTCAGATAATTCTAAGTAAGAAAGGTGACTCTATTTAAAGTTGATTTAAAGAAAAAGATGAAGGTGAGATGCACCCCTTTCCCCCATGCCAAACACAAAGCAAAAATAGGGAGAACTATTTGAGAGGGAGAGAGAGAGAAAAAGAAACAAAAAGGACACAGCAGAGCTCAAAACCAAGATGAACATCTCCATGAATGAACACAGGGCGGTGAGCAGGATGGCAGGCCGGAAATGGTGGGCTTCCATCTTAAAGTAGGTGGCAGTGGTGCTGGGTGTGCATCTCCTACAGGACATAGGAACTCAAGGTGCTCCCCTGAGAGAGCAGCCAGAGCCCATTCATTGTTTAAAGCCAGGGGCGGGAGTGGAACTCCTTGGCTGCAGAAAGGAGACTGAAATAAACTAACAACCACTGGCTGGAGCTATAGCATAAAACTAGCTGCTGGCCTAAGAAGATGGGAGGAGAGTGACACACTCTAGCAAATAGCAAATGAGCTGGACCTCTGATGGTTCAGTGTCTGAATAGTCCACATACTACTGGGAAGAGTAAGAGCCAAATGCTTATAGAAGACCAGGTCCTGAAGGTTACTGCAAAGTCACTAGGCAGAGAAGGGCAAGCCAAAAAGAAAGAGAAAAGCAAAACCAAACCAAAAACCTTCTACTGAAAATACATCAGTAAACCAAAATTCCAAAATACACACTGAAGTCAAAGGCTAAGAGAAAGAGTCAACCAATGCAATAATTAGAATGTTACTTCATTCCAAGACTAATTTTATTGAAAAATCTGACAAAAGTTTAAAATAAGTATGTTTAGGATGCTCAGCTCAATCAAGAAGAATATCAGCTTTCACAAACATGCAAGCAGTGGCAACAGACTTTTAAATAAAAGCATGCAAAACTAGAAAAGAACAGATGGATAGGAAAAATACCAATTAGAAACCTTGGAAGTGAAAAATATAGTCTTTTTTTTGTAAAAATACCAATAAATGGTATAAACTCTAGCCTGGATATAGTTAAAAAGAAAATTAAAGAATTGGAAGCTAGTAGTGAGGAATTTACCCTAACATAGGTCAGAGTGAATGAAAAAGCAATGAAGAGACAAGAAGGATAGACTTAGAGGCTCCAAAATACATCTAAAAAGAACTCCAAAAGTAGAGAATTAAAAAATGGATAAGAAAACATGGAAAATATTTTAACTGTTTGAATATTAACAAGGTACAAAATTCAAAAGATACAGAGTACAGAGTTTCTTCCTCAGCCATCTAGTTCTTCTCCCTGGAGCTTCCCAGCATCACTAGTTTCTTGCATATAATTTCAAAAACAATTATATGAGTGGTAGAATGGTGGAAATCTACACACACTCTTCTGCAATTTGCTTTTATTGAAATATAATTTATATACAAGGAAATTCATACAGTTTAAGGATATTGGTCAATTACTGTTTTTTCTGACAGGGTTTTGCTTTGTTGCCCAGGCTGGAGTGCAGTGGCTCAATTGATCCTCCTGCCTCAGCCTCCTGAGTAGCTGGGACTACAGGTGTGTGTCACCACACCTGGCTAATTTTTATATTTTTTGTAGAGATGGGGTTTTGCCATGTTGTCCAGGCTGGTCTCAAATTCCTGGCCTCAAGAGATCCACCCCCCTCAGCCTCCCAAAGTGCTGGGATTACAGGTGTGAGCCACCATGCCCAGCCAATTGACGACTTTTGATGAATGTATATACCCATGTAACCACCATAACGTACTCAAAATATAGAATGTTTCCATCACCCCGAAAAGTTCCTTTGTGATCTTTTCAGTAAATCTCCAACTCTGCTCCCTCACCACCTGCCCTAGGCAACCACTGATCTGATTTCTATCACCATAGAATACTTTTGTCTATTCTAGAACTTTATTTAGAGAATCACATAACAGGTGGTTTTTTGAATCTGGCTTCCTTCATTCAGCATAAAGTCTGTGAGACTCATTTGTGTAGTATGTGTCACAAAGCTATTCCTTTTTATTGCTCAGTGGTATTTCATCCTATATGGATGTGTGGTAGGTATATGGTATATTTAAGAGATATATTCATACCATAACTTCTCTACCCATTCACATATTTACAGACATTTGAGTTGTTTCCAGTTGAGGTTATCATGAATATAGCTTCTATACACTTTCAGTTACAAGCCTTTGTGCAGACATATGTTTTCAGTTATCTTGGGTAAATATCTAGGAATGGGTTTACTGGATCAATTGGTAAATATATGTTTAACTTAAGAAATTGTCAACCTCTTTTCCTAAGAGGTTGCATTCCCACTACAAATGTTTGAGCTTTCTGGTTACTCCATATCCTCACCATCACTTAGTAACATCAATCTTTTAAATTTTAGCCATTTTGGTAGTTATGAAGTGATATCTCATTGTGGCTTTAATTTTCATTACCCTAATAACTAATCATATTCAGCATCTTTTCATATGTGTTTTTGCCATCTGTGTATCTTGTTTGGTGGGGTGCCAGTTTAACTCTTTTGTTTGTTAATTGAATTGTTTGTCTCCTCATTTGTGGTTGTGAGAGTTCTCTATGTATTCTGGATACAAGTCCTTTTCTGATATATTTGTGATGAATATTTTCTCCTAGTTTTTATGTTCTTCACAATGTCTTTTGATGAGCAGAGAGTTTTGATCTTTATAAAGTCCAATTTATCTTTTTAAAATTTTTTTATGGTTTATGCTAAGAAATATACTGTCTAAAAAATGTTTGCATATGTCAAGGTTGTAAAGATTTTCTCCTGTGTTCTCTTCTAGAAGTTGTATAATTTTAGCTTTTATGTTTAGGTCTATGTTCCACTTCAAAACAATTTTCATGATGATGTGAGATTCAAGTCAGGTTTTACTTTTTTCCCATACAGATAACCAGTTGTTCCAGCACCATTTGTTGAAAAGACTATAATTTTTCCCATTGAATTATGTTGATGCCTTTATAAAAATCAATTAATTATATACGTGTTTCTCTTTTTTTTCTTCATTGCAGATTTTTTTTAAAAAACTTCTATTTTCCTTTTAGGAGTACATGTGCAGGTTTGTTATATAGATAAACCTGTACCATGAGGGTTTGTTGTACAGATTATTTCGTCACCCAGGTATTAAGCCTAGAACCCATTAGTTATTTTTCTGATCCTCTCCCTCCTCCCACCCTCCACCCTCTGATAGGCCCCACTGTCTGTTGTTCCCCTCTATGGGTCCATGTGTTCTCAGCATTTAGCTCCCACTTAAAAGTGACAACATGCAGTATTTGGTTTTCTGTTCCTGTGTTAGTTTGCTAAGGATAATGTATATATGTGTTTCCATCTCCAAATTCTCTTGTTGTTCCATTGATGTCTATCTTTATGTCAGTACCAGACTATCTTGATTGCTATCCCTTACATTGTCTTGAAATCAAGTAGCGTAAGCCTCTAACTTTCTTCTTTGTTTTCAAAACTGTTTAGCAATTGCTTTGCATTGTAAATTCTCTTTCTTAAAAATGTATCTCAGAAATTGTTCCACATCAGTACGTAAAAATTTGTTTGTCGTTTTTTTAAGTGGTTTTGTAAGTTGTCCATGAAAAGATATACAATTCTCCATTTAACTACTTCCACAATGGTGGCTATGCAGATTGTTTTCTACCCTTTGCTATTACAAACAATGCTGCAAATACAATAACTTTATTCATATATCTGTTCACACATGTGGGATATGACTGGGGCAAACTCACAGAAGTAGAATTGCTGGATTTGCATTTGCAATGTGATAGATATTGCCAAACTGCCCTACAGAAAGGCTGTAGCAATTTATATTCCTGCGACTTTTTATCTTTGATAATCTGATGAAAACATTGTATCTAACTATAGTTTTATTTGTCTTTATCTTAATATGTCCAAGTTTTAATATTTTTTCATATAAGCCATCTGAATCTCCTTTTCTGTGAACTGTTTTTCATCAACTATTTCTTCATCCAATTTTCTATCAAGTTGTGGATCTTTTTCTTAATGATTTGTTGAAGCCCTTCTATACCGGTGAAATTAACTCTCTGCTTATAAAATGAATTGTCAGTATTTTCGCAGTTTGTTATTTGTCTTTTAATTTTGTTTTTGGTAGTTTTACCATGTGGAAATTTTGTATGTAATCAAGTTAATTATTCTTTTCTTTTGTGACTTCCTAACTCCAGAATTTTTTTTTAAATCCCCATAGTTTTCTTTCTAATATTTTTATGGTCTTTAACAAAACTTTATTGGTTTAAATTTTTTGGTAAAAGGCATCAAATAAAGCTGAAAAAACATTTTTAAAATAAATATCCATAATTTTACTGACACATCCATCTTTTCTCTATGATTTGAGATAGTGCCTTTATCATATATCAACTCTGGAGGTATGTGGATTTATTTCTGGAGTTTTAAAATCTGTCCATTAATCTGTTTATCTGTTCATGCAATAGTACCATTTTTATTATTATAGTTGTATAAGAAGATTTATTATCCCATAGGGTTAGTAAACCACCTTTATTACTCCTTTATCAGAATTTGATTGGTTATTTCTGCTTGTTAATTCAATATGAACTCTAGAATCAGCTTCTTTAGTTCTGAAAAAAAAATCCTATTGGCAATTTTATTTGGAACATGTTAAATCAGTAGATTAACATAAGAAAGGGTTAATCATTATGATGGTGAGCATTTACATCGAAGCATGTACTATGCCTTTGAATTCGTTCAAGTTTTCCTTTAAGTCTTTGAGTGGCTAAGTTTTCTTCTTGTAGACCTTGCACATGTCTCATTAAGTTTATCTTTAGCTTTATTTTTGTTGCTTTTGTAAATAAACTTTGCTTCCTTTTTATATTCTAACTGGTTTTTATTCACAAAAGTGTAGTTAAAATTTTTTTGTATACTGTACTCAGACAACTCATTAAATTTACTTATTGTTTGATAGTTTTTCATTAGATTATCTTGAGTTTTCCAGTATACCATCATATTGTCTTCAATTAATATGTCCTTCAATAATAATAATATCTGCAAATAATAAAATTTTTACCTCTTTCTTAATTTATACTCCTAAATTTTTTTCTTATTGTATTAGCTGTTATCTTAAGAACTATATTAAATAACAATGGTGATTACACACTGTATGATTCCGTTTATAAACATTCTTAAAAATGACAAAATTATAGAAATAGAAAACAGATTAGTGGTTACCAGGGGTTAGGGAAGGAGGTAAGGGGAAGAAGGTAGGTGTTTTTATAAAAGGGAAACATGATCCTTAAAGTGCCAGAAATGTTCTGTATCTGGAATCTCTGTATCATTTCTTACAAGTGCATGTGAATCTATCTCAAAATGTGCAGTTTTTTTTTAAAGAGCTCTAATCTTTTTTTTTTAATGGTGATGATATAAATCCTTATTTTTCCCCGACTTTAATAAGGATATTTCCACTGTTTCCACATTAATTATGATGTCAGCTCTTGGACTGAGATACACTAAAGTAAGAAGCAATTAATTCAACTATATCAGCAAAAACAATACATACAAATGGATTAAACTCACATATACAGATAGATTTATTTTGGAAGTACTCATCCATTGCTTTCTGTTGCATTTTTTATTTTTTTATGTTGCAGAGATAAGTGTATGGTGAGAGAGAGTGAGAGAGAGAAAGCAAATGTGGCAAAATATTAACAAATGGTGAATTCCAGTGAAAAATATGTGACGGTTCATTATATTCCAGCAACATTGGCATTTGAAATTTTTTGAAAATAAAAATATGTAAAACTCCAGATAATAATAATGTGGGCACCCAGGTTGAATGGGTAGTTAACTTTTTATGATCCTTATCATGTTTAGAAGGAATATAGAAATACTGGATAATTTTATATATTAAAATTTTATAGTTAATTATATACTTTTTAAATCTAAAGGTAACCATGAAGAATAGAAATATAAGCTTTAGCAAAAAGAGGGGGGAAAACTGCAGAAAACCAAAGGCCAAATTTAAGAGAGTAGAAATTAGTCCCAATATGTCAGTAATCCCAATAAATATAAATATAAAAGCATTAAACACACCTATTTAAAGACATTATCAGGTTGGGTTTAAAAATACAATCCAGGCATATATTGAATACACTGCTCTTATAAGCTATACATAAACTAAAACTATATCAAAATAATGGAAATAAAAGAATCTAGAATGTTATTTCACATAAATACTTATCAAAGGAGAGCTAGCATGGCAGAACTAACATCAGATAAAACAAAATTTAAGGCAAAAAATATTTCTAAGAATAAAAACTGACACACCATATACACATGGTCAAATTTTCTTCCTGAAAGAGTGTATTATTTTCCATTTCCAGCAGCAAAGTGTATTATTCCCAACAAGCATTACAATACAGGACAGTATCAATATCTTGTTTATATTTACCAATTTGATAAGTAAAGAGAAAAACAAAAAGCGAGTCTTTAATTGCTTTTCTTTTTTTCTTTCTTTCTTTTCTTTTTTTTTTTTTTTTTTTTTTTTTTGAGAGAGGGGTCTGGCTCTGTCACCCAAGCTGGAGTACAGTGGAGCAATCATGGCTCACTGCAGCCTCCACCTCCTGGACTCAGTCAATCCTCCCATGTCAGCCTCCCCAGTAGCTGGGACTACAGGCACATGCCACCATGCCCAGCTAATTTTTTAAATCTTTTGTAGAGATGGGATGTGCTATGTTGCCCCAGCTGTATAATTTAATTTCAAAGCCCATATTCTCTCAAATGTAATCATAGTGACCACACAACAAAACTGATGCTCTGGAATCAATGGCGAGCTCCCAGCCAAGGGAGGCAGAAACTGGTAGTCCTGTGAGGGTTCAAGTGGACACTGAGCCTTGGCCTGGGTGGTGACAAGGGCAGGTGAAGGAAGACACAGTTCCCTGAGCTGACAGGCAGGGAGGCCAGCTCCCCCAGGGCATCTGACCAGAGGGCCCCAGCCCCAAGGTCTACATCTGTTCTGTGTGGCATGAATCTCAATTAATTCTCAGCAGTTTATTTAATTTCTATACAGCACAGTATTTACTTTCTATACAATCACCCACAAGGCTGTTCAGCGCCTGGAGGCAGCAAACTATAGTTCTCTACAACCAAGTCTGAAGATCCAATTGCCTTTCAGTTTCACACAAAGCTCTCATTAAAAACTCTTGAGTGGAACTAGGTGGTTAGCAACTTCCAGAGAAATGTCTGATATATTTTCCCCAGGAAAGAAAAGAAAGAAAGGAAGGAAGGAAGGAAGGAAGGAAGGAAGGAAGGAAGGAAGGTTGGTTCTCTATAAAATGTACTAAAATTGTTAATAAAAACCCTTTGAGTTTACTGAAAACAATTGAGTGACTAATTCACACCAGGCATTCTGCTGGAGACTTTCACACTATGTTCTCAGACCTACTTCTCAAAAAAACCCCACAATTTAGAAAGTATCATTGTCCTCATTTAACTGACAATCAAATTGAGTGCCAGAGAGGTTAAATGACTCGCCCAACGCCAAAAGCCAATAAGAGGACCATGCTTCAAACCTAGATTAATGAGCTTACATAGAGAAACCCTCAGGCAGCTCTGTTATTCAGAGTTATCAGCAGCATGGTTAAGACCAAAAATAATAGCTATAATTCCTCATTAACTAGCTCAGATCATTGAGGATACTCTGAATGTAACAAAGTCTAAAGTAAGAAAGACTTTAGAAAAAAACTATACATTATGATTAATATGAGCAGAAACTTCAGATTCAATATTTCTAGTTGCATTCTGAAAAAACTGTATGCTTAGTTAACAATAACCACTTCTGCAAAGAGTAGACAGTTAATCATTTCACATAATGCTGGATCCAAGTGATATTATTCCCTGACAGACTGGGCTTCTAATCCACATGGTTTTGCTGATGCAGCTGCTCTAGCCTGATGCTTTAGAACAGGCTTTTGATTTATAGTTTGAAGTTAAAATTACCAAAGAGTTTTAAAAGCAGTACAAAAGCCATTTGAATCTTTCTGTCACTATCTCAGAATACTGCTTTCATTTTTGCCCATATTTTTTCTTGAGTGGCTGGAATCTACGTATGGATATACAGAATAGGAAAACTAACAGCGGAATAGGGAAATTACTACAAAACTATATGAGATATTTTAAAGTTCTGAAATAAAACAGCTAAAACCGCTTTGGTTTCTACACTCACTTTCAGAATAAATGAGTGAAGGTGTGAAGGCAGAAACGCTGACATTTGTTAGCGTGTTTTTTACTATTTGCTTCCCCTGCCACAGCCACATCCTATTTACCACTGTCTGTACCTACAGAAAAATGAAAACAGATCGTGCTTGCTACACGACACAAACAAGGTTTCCATTTATCTAGCCCCGCATAGCTCCTAGAAGCATTTTCCTAAGGAAAGCAATCACTCGCTGACGGGTTTAGTTTTGTTGTTTTTGTTTTAAAGCATTCACCAAAAAAAAATCTCTATGGAAGAATATCAATATCTTTTAAATTCTTCAACAAGGAATTAAAACAAAAAAGGAGCAAATGCATTCCTGGCAATTCTGTGCCAGATCACTTTCATTGTAAATATTTTTTTAAAAAATAAGTAACCTTAGAAACATAAGCATTTCTCCTTTCTAGGCATCATTGTAAATATTTCTGCTATCTCAGGAGCAGCATTGCAAAAGGTCTCATGCTTTATCCTTAGCATAAAAGTTGGCCCACTGCAGCTCCCATGGAGCTAAACAAACACAATTCAGGTACATACCTTGTTATCTAAAATTAGGTAAATTATATCCGCAGATCACTTTTTCAAAGTCTTATTTTATCCTCACCTTTACCAAATCTTTTGCTACAGTATTATTGGGGAAAAAAATAAGCAAAATGGCATTGAGTTTCTCTTTTTCTCCTACTCAGTCTTTTCTTTGAAGAGTGGTGCTGGAGAGGGCTAGGATGTAAAGAGCATAAAGGAGGAACAGCAAGACTCCTAACTGAACACAAAGAATAAGTAGTTAACTCTTTGAATAATCTAAAGTTGACATATTAGAGAATTAGGCCTGTAATTCTCAGCTGTAAAAAACAGATCTACAAAGGTAACGAGCAGCAAAAAAGAAAAAAACAAAGCCCTAAATAAAGTTCTGAAAAATGCTTCTGCTTCTTCCCACACATATGAAAAACATTAACAGCATGTAAAAAGGAGTTATCTTCTGAGATTTTACCCAAAAATCCTATATGTGTCTCACTAAGGCTCCTGACTATTAAATGCCGCCAGTTACCCTTGGTGGCAAAGCAAAATACAAATTAATAGTTAATTGCGTGTTAAAAGAACAGCAAATTCTTTGAAGTTGTTCTTGAAGAAGCATGGGCTATCTAAAGGTTGTTTAAAGGATGAAGAGGAGGAGGAGGAGGAAGAAGAAGAGGGGGAGGAGGGACAAGGAAGAGGAAGATGAAGAAAGGAGGCAGAGAAAAGGGAGGAAGAGGGGAGGAGGAGGAGGAGGAACAGCAATGCAGGGAAAAGTTTCTTACTGAAAATCAAGAAGCCAACTCAAGTTTAAAATTGAGTCTCATGCACACTGTTTCTCAAATAGAAACACCCATTCTGACCTATTCTAAATCACATGGCATCTCTGGCTGGGAACACAGGCCAAAATAGCCAAACCCAAGAAAGGCTGAAGATCAAACACAAGCCAACTGCACTCAGGAGAAATTCTCTAGTATCTGCCTACAGAATACAGTTAGCTCGGGTATACTACACTAAAAATTGCTTTCAAAGAACACAGTTCAAAGATTGTTTCTTTTTTGCTGTCCATTCATAATAAAATGTTTGCAGAGATTTGACATCCTTTGATATAATTATATAATTTGTAATGTACATAATGTCCATTCAATTTTATAAAGTAAATCTTAATCAAAGCTATATATATTTTCTGTGTAGAGCCTAGAGGTTCAAAATAGTGAGAAACATGTCACAACAGTGAGAAACATGATACACAAGCAATATCTTAGTAAACATAACCCCGATTTTTTTTTTGTATTTGAGGTCAACATAAGTAGTTTGCTCTTTCTGGAAAGTGTAAGTCAGTTGCCAAATGAAAATGGTATTCTTCAGCCTGTGCCAGAAGTAAGTTTCTTAGTCTTCTTGTCTAGTCTTGGACAAGACCATTAACATTACTCAACAGCAACTAAAATCTTCACATCAATTTAAATATCTCTATCCTTGCCAACACTTTATGTCTAGAGTTGACTCTATAAATAATGTTGGGTGATTAGTAAGATTAAAATTGGACCTTCAGCTATCCAATGTCAATGTTGCTATTCTTGGTTTGCATTTTAAAAAGCTGATGGGTTTGTTTACTTTATTCAAGTATAAAATCAAATGAAAAACCTCACCTTGTGATGTCCAAATTCATTCAAAATGCTTCCCAGTTTTCTGGTGTTGCTACGTGGTTTTTGGGCAGCAACAGCTGGATGGGGATCCCGCCAGTCAATGGACAAGCGGTGATACCAAAGGTGCTGACTCTCCAGAATGTGAGCTGACTTGACACTAGGATCAAAACGATGCACTTCACATCCATTGTTGGCCATGCTAACCTCAAAATGGGTATCATCACTTCCTAGCCTATAAAGAAAGAGGACGGAAATCAACAACAAAAAATGCAATGAAGCAAAGTGTTGGACTAACAAGATGACAGTTCCAAGGCCAAGGTTCTTAGTTATATCAAGCCTTCTCCTGTTTTAACCCATGGCTAATGTACACATTCAATAAACTTTCTTTCACAAAAAAGCATTATTGCTCAAAGCTTCTGGATAAAAGATAAATTATCTGCTAGACAAAGACCAGAGAATCACATACTCAAACATGTAGGCGCATCATCAAATTGTTTTTTTTAAGTGATGTAAATCACAGTAGCAATGAAACAAAGAAGACTATCCAGTAGTCTTAGATTTTCTTAGAATATGTCCACAAATATAAGCCCCAGGATTAGTTCTCTTGAGGAGAGATGTGTTCTACTAATGAGGTAATTTGTCTCCATTCTAATAGCCACAGTGTTGTGTATGCAATTTGACTTAAAGACAACAGCTGTTTTCTTAGAAATGTAATATATTTTTAAATAGTGCAAATAAGAAAAACGGCAAATGTATGTGATTCTACTGCATCCGAAACTCAAGAAGCAGAGGGTTTCCTCACCTAAATTCACATCAAAAGGGGAAGAAATTATGAATTAATTGTACTTAAGTACTCAATAGGTAGCACATCATATGGAAAATAATAAACTTACAAATATTGAATTGACTCAGAAATATTCCCTATTTAATGGTGCAAGGATCGTCACTTTGATTAAAGCACCAGTTTTAATGAAAAGCATGAAATTAACTGAGAATGATTTTTTTAATGGTGATTATGGCTTCTCTGCCCCAATACTGTACTCATATGTGATTTAGGATACCAAAATCCCACAGAGTAGCTACACTACTTGGCCAAACCTAAACCCAGTGCAGAAATACTTCATTCTCATAGATTCTACAATTATTTTGTAAGTGGATTTTTTTCAATAAATACAGTGAGCCCTCCACAGCTGTGGGTTCCATGTCCACAAATTCAATCAACATGGATCAGAAATACAGCATTGATGGGATGCAGGAGCCTACGGATATGAAGGGCCAATGTTTTGTATCTGTAAGTTCCACAGCCAGACTTGATAGTTCATGGATTTTGGTATCCGTTGGTGGGGAGAGGGTGGCCTAGAACCAACCGCCAACCCCATACGGAGGGATGACTGACCATTGCATAATCTGGAAATACACAAGTTCAGTGGATAATAATTAATTACCTTATTTTAATTAACTAAAATAAGCCTTCAGTTCAGAGATCATCCACCGAGACACGCTTTTTTTTTTTTTTTTAGATGGAGTCTGGCTCCATCACCCAGGCTGGAGTGCAGTGGCGTGATCTCAGCTCACTGCAACCTCTGCCGCCGGGGTTCCAGCAATTCTCTTGCCTCAGCCTCCCAAGTAGCTGGGATTACAGGTGTGCCCCACCATGCCTGGCTAACTTTTGTATCTTTAGTAGAGACGGGGTTTCACCATGTTGCCCAGGCTGGTCTCGAACTCCTGACCTCAGGTGATCCACCCTCGTCGGCCTCCCAAAGTACTGGGATTACAGGCATGAGCCATGGCACCCCACCTAGACATTCTTAATACAGGCAGCCCTCTGTATCCACAGATCTGATCCACAAATTCAACCAACAGCAGATTGAAAATATTCGAAAAAACAAAAATAAAAAAATAATACAACATTAAAAATAGCAAAAATAAAAATCAATACAGTATAATCACTATTACATGGCATTTACATCGTATTAGGTATTATAAGTAATCTAGAAATGATTTAAATTATGCAGGAGGATGTGCATTGGTTATATACAAATACTACACCATTTTATATCCAGGACTTGAGCATCCTAAATTTTGGTCTTTGCAGTGGTCCTGCAACCAACCTCCACAGGTGCTGAGGGGTGATTATAGTCTTATTTGCCTCTTCCTCACCCTTCACCCAACTACACTGCTCTTTTTCCGACTGCATCCCATGGTAAGTCAGCCCTCTGATGTCCCTCAGCCATAGCTTTTTCAACCCTTTTTGCCTGGAGAAAATTCAGCACTCCTCTCACAAGCACTTCCATTTCTTCCACCTAACAGATCCTGTTCCCTATTTTCTACCACCTATTGAATCCACACAGCTCAGACCACTGAAGTCTCTACCCCAGTTTTCCATGATCTAATCTGGTGTGGCAGATTGACTTGTCGACTCTGCTCCTTCAACCCTGCACCATCCACACTACTCCATGCTCATCATGAGAAAGAGTCCTTCCCTGCCCCTTGACTTTTTGGCTTGGCCATGTGCCTTGCTTTATGGAAGGAAGTGGGAGTGTGCCAGTCCAGATCCTAGGCCTTCAGTGCTTCTGTTCTCTCTCTTACACTGTCATCATGATAAAAACGTGCCCTCGAGAATTTGCACTCCAGCCAGTCCACCAGCCCTCTGTAAAATACAGAACCTCCCTCAGCCATCTCAGCCTGAAGTAAAGAAAGCCTCGCAGCTAAGCCCATCCTGGATCAACTGAAGCCCAGCTGACCTGCAGACATACAAGCAACAGTAAAGACATACAAGCAACAGTAAATAACGGTGATTGTTAAGCTACTGAGTTTTAGAGTGATTACACAACCAATAGCTAACTGATATACCTGGCATTAAATATAAATTCAAGAGTTGCAGTTGAAACTACAAAGCATCTCTTTAGTAGATAGATTTGTTTTTATATAGATCAGAATATTGTAGAACTCACCTATCCAAAAGGAATTTTCACTTAATTAAATTTGTCAAAACTTAGATGAACAAAGCAGTGTTATTGTAGGTCACCAGCAGAAAAGGGCAATTTTATATTTTCATTAAGAGAACGTTATGGCTGGGTGCGGTGGCTCACACCTGTAATCCCAGCACTTTAGGAGGCCGAGGTGGGCGGATCACGAGGTCAGGAGATCGAGATTACCCCGGCTAACACAGTGAAACCCCATCTCTACTAAAAAAATACAAAAAAATTAGCCAGGCATGGTGGTGGGCGCCTGTAGTCCTAGCTACTCGGGAAGCTCAGGCAGGAGAATGGCATGAACCCAGGAGACAGAGCTTGCAGTGAGCCGAGATCGTGCCACTGCACTCCAGCCTGGGTGACAGAGTGAGACTCCATCAAAAAAAAAAAGAGAACGTTATGTCAAAAAAAGTACTCATTACATATAATTTGTATATAAATCTAGAGTGAAATATGTGAATAATTTCTTCCTCTGAATTGTCAGAATGTTGTTTTCAAGAAACAATATTGAGGTATATATACACATATATATACACATATGTATATATACACATATATACATATATACATATGTGTGTATATATACATATATACATGTGTGTGTATATTTACATATGTGTATATATACATATGTGTGTATATTTACATACGTGTATATATACATGTGTGTATGTATATACACACATATATACCTTAAAAAAGGTAATTAAATTAGCCACATACAATTCTGTAACTGTTTGTTAAGACACTTTATTATATATTCATATGTTTTCTATTTAAACTAGTTGCTTATAATTAAACAAATACACATAGAAATACTCAAGTTGTAAGAAGTATGTAAATTGAAAAGAGTTTCTGGCAAGATATGGCTGAATAGAAACAGCTCTGGTCTACAGCTCCCAGCGAGACCAATGCAGAAGGTGGGCAATTTCTGCATGTCCAACTGAGGTACCCAGCTCATCTCATTGGGACTGGTTAGACAGTGGGTGCATCCCACAGAGGGCGAGCAGAAGTAGGGTGGGGCGTCGCTTCACCCAGAAAGCACAGGGGGTCGGGGAACTCCCTCCCCTAGTCAAGGGAAGCCATGAGGGACCCTGCCATGAGGGATGGTGCATTCCAGCCCGGATGCTACGCTTTTCCCATGGTCTTCATAACCCACAGACCAGGAGATTCCCTCGGGTGCCTACGCCACCAGAGCCCTGGGTTTCAAGCACAAAACTGGGCAGCCGTTTGGGCAGACACTGAGCTAGCTGCAGGAGTTTTTTTTTTCATACCCCAGTGGTGCCTGGAATGCCAGCAAGAGAGAACCATTCACTCCCCTGGAAAAGGGGCTGAAGCCAGGGAGACAAGTGGTCTTGCTCAGCAGATCCCACCCCCAAGGAGCCCAGCAAGCTGAGATCCACTGGCTTGAAATTCTCGCTGCTAGCACAGCAGTCTGAAGTTGACCTGGGACGCTCGAGCTTGGTGTGGGGAGGGGCGTCTGCCATTACTGAGGCTTAAGTAGGCGGTTTTCCCCTCACAGTGTAAACAAAGCCTCTGGGAAGTTTGGACTGGGCAGAGCCCACCACGGCGCCTCAAAGCTGCTGTAGCCAGACTGCCTCTCTAGATTCCTCCTCTCTGGGCAGGGCATCTCTGAAAGAAATGCAGCAACCCCACTCGGGGGCTTATAGACAAAACTTCCATCTCCCTGGGTCAGAGCACCTGGGGGAAGGGGCGGCTGCGGGTGCAGCTTCAGCAGACTTAAACATTCCTGCCTGCTGGCTCTGAAGACAGCAGTGGATCTCCCAGCACAACACTCGAGCTCTGCTAAGGTACAGACTGCCTCTGCAAGTGGGTACCTGACCCCCATGCCTCCTGAAGGGGAGACACCTCCCAGCAGGGGTCGACAGACACCTCATACAGGAGAGCTCCAGCTGGCATCTGGCAGGTGCCCCTCTGGGACAAATCTTCTAGAGGAAGGAGCAGGCAGCAATCTTTGCTGTTCTGCAACCTTTTCTGGTGATACCCAGGCAAGCAGGGTCTGGAGTAGACCCCCAGCAAACTCCAGCAGACCTGCAGAAGAGGGGCCTGACTGTTAGAAAAAAACTAACAAACAGAAAGCAATAGAATTAACATCAACAAAAAGGAAGACCGGGCAAAAACTCCATCTGAAGGCCACCAACAGCAAAGACCAAAGGTAGATAAATCCATGAAGATGAGGAAAAACCAGCGCAAAAAGGCTGAAAATTCCAAAAACCAGAATACCTCTTCTCCTCCAAAGGATCACAACTCCTCGCCAGAAAGGAAACAAAACTGGATGGAGAATGAATTTGACAAATTGACAGAAGTAGGCTTCAGAAGGTGAGTAATAACAAACTCCTGTGAGCTAAAGGAGCATGTTCTAACCCAATGCAAGGAAGCTAAGAACCTTGATAAAAGGTTAGAAGAATTGCTAACTAAAATAACTAGTTTAGAGAAGAACATGGATAACCTGATGGAACTGAAAAACACAGCACGAGAACTTCATGAACCATACACAAATATCAATAGCTGAATCAATCAAGTGGAAAAAAAGGATATCAGAGATTGAAGATTGACTTAATGAAATAAAGTGTGAAGACAAGATTAGAGAAAAAAGAATGAAAAGGAACAAACAAAGCCTCCAAGAAATATGGGACTATGTGAAAAGACCAAATCTATAATTGATTGGTGTGTCTGAAAGTGACGGGGAGAATGGAACACACTTCAGGATATTATCCAGGAGAACTTCCCCAACATAGCAAGACAGGCTAACATCCAAATTCAGAAAATACAGAGAACACCACAAAGATACTCTTTGAGAAGAGCAACGCCAAGACACATAATCATCAGATTCACCAAAGTTGAAACAAAAGAAAAAAATGTTAAAGGCAGCCAGAGAGAAAGGTCAGGTTACCCACAAAGGGAAGCCCATCAGACTAACAGCAGATCTCTCTCTGCAGAAACCCTACAAGCTAGAAGAGAGTGGGGGCCAATACTCAACATTTTTAAAGAAAATAATTTTAACCCAGAATTTCATGTCCAGCCAAACTAAGCTTCATAAGTGAAGGAGAATAAAATCCTTTACAGGCAAGGAAATACTGAGGTATTTTGTCTCTACCAGGCCTGCCTTACAAGAGCTCCTAAAGGAAGCATTAATTAAAATTAACTCAAGATGGGTTAAAGATTTAAATGTAAGACCTAAAACCATAAAAACCCTAGAAGAAAACCTAGGTAATACCATTCAGGACATAGGCATGGGCAAAGACTTCATGACTGAAACACCAAAAGCAATGGCAACAAAAGCCAAAATTGACAAATAGGATCGAATTAAATTAAAGAGCTTCTGCACAGCAAAAGAAAGTATCATCAGAGTGAACAGGCAACCTACAGAACGGGGAAAAAAAATTTGCAATCTATCCATCTGACAAAGGGCTAATATCCAGAATCTACATGGAACTTAAACAAATTTACAAGAAAAAAACAAACAATTCCATCAAATATTGGGCAAAGGATATGAACAGACGCTTTTCAAAAGAAGACATTTATGTGGCCAACAAACATGAAAAAAATCTCATCATCACTGGTCATCAGAGAAATGCAAATCAAAACCACAATGAGATGCCATCTCATGCCAGTTAGAATGGTGATCATTTAAAAGTCAGGAAACAACAGATGCTGGAGAGGATGTGGTGAAATAGGAACGCTTTTGCACTGTTGGTGGGAGTGTAAATTAGTTCAACCATTGTGGAAGACAGTGTAGCAATTCCTCAAGGATCTAGAACTAGAAATACCATTTGACCCAGCAATCCCATTACTGGGTAGATACCCAAAGGATTATAAATCATTCTACTATAAAGGCACATGCACACATATGTTTATTGCAGCACTATTCACAATAGCAAAGACTTGGAACCAACCCAAATGCCCACAATGTTAGACTGGATAAAGAAAATGTGGCACATATCCAATATGGAATACTATGCAGTCATAAAAAAGGTTGAGTTCATTTTCTTTGCAGGGACATGGATGAAGCTGGAAACCATCATCCTCAGCAAACCGAACACCACATGTTCTCACTCATAAGTGGGAGCTGAACAACGAGAACATATGGGCACAGGGAGGGAAACATCACACACCGGGGCCTGTTGGGGGGTGGGGGGCAAGGGGAGGGATAGCATTAGGAGAAATACCTAATGTAGATGACGGGTTGATGGGTGCAGCAAACCACCATGGCACATGTATACCTGTGTAACAAACCTGCATGTTCTGCACATGTGTCCCAGAACTTAAAGTATAATAAAATAAATAAATAAATAAATATTATTTAAATAAAATAAAACTAAAAAAAAGAAAACAGTTTTTTACCACTAGAAATTTTAGCCATTAATTTCCAGAGATGATCATGTTTAGCAGTTTTTTATATATCTTTCCAGAAATTTTCTACATATATACAAGTGTTTCTCTATTATAAATACCATAAGCACACACATACACATATAAGTTAGTCATTAAATAGTGGGAAACTTTTATATAATGCATTAGATAACATAAAACGATTTGTAATTTTTTGGATTAATTTATGTTATACTTTTACTATAATCTTAATATATAAACATGTACCACATTGGAATGTAATAAACCATATTCATTTAATTGATATATAAAATTCTTACTTTCATTTATTTGCAATGGTACTTCTTCAAGCATAGTTGAAATTGGTCAAGTTTGTGGTCACGTAAAAAGCAAGAGGAGGAGTAAATGTAATATGCACAGGTGTTACAAAACATGGCCCAAAGCGGTAAACCAGGAGTCAAATCCAATCCAGGTAGATCCAGAGCACGTGCTCTCTATATGCCACCTCGTTGCTGATGAGCACAGGACACAGGATCATGGAAGGAATATTTGTGATCTCAGGTCTAGGGAACTGTCAGTTACCAGACAATAACGCTCCATGAAGAAAAGGGCTATGTCAATCTTGCTCATTTCTAAGTCCCCAGTGCTGAATAGATGAGTGATGACAGACAGACCTACAAAATGCTGCCCTAAGTGAAATAAAACTATGAGGCAGGGTCTGGAATTCTCAGAACACACAGTACAATATTCAGTATCCAAATGTTGCCTGTGGTAAGCTATATTTTACTGACTTATTCATGTTCATAAACAAATATTTATAGAGCATTTTACATGTGCAAGGCACTACACTGGACACCAGGGACAAATGGATAAATTAAACATGGTCCTTGATCTGAAGAGGTTCACAAAGTAGTAATGAAGATTTTTGAACAAATAATTATAATAAAAAGACAACCATTATTTATAGCAAAAATGTATTTAGTCTATAAGGAAATCATGTTCTGCTGTTATTTAACTAGAAGGAGAATACATTATAGAAAATTTTGCTTGAAAGAAATATTTTATTTAATGTTTATTTAATGAGGCAAGAAGTATAGATCATATGGCTTCCATCTCAAGGTCTTAGACAACTAGTCCATTTTTTGCCAATCTGTCTGTATCTTGGCCACAAGGAAAGGTAAAAGGGGAAGTGATAGTCTCATCCTGTCTTCTTGGGGAAGTTGCACACATCACTTCCATTCGTAGCTCACTGCTTAAAGCTATTCATATGGCCATTTACAGCTACATGGAAGGCTAGGAAATACAGCCATCAGAAAGGTGGCCATGCTCCCTGCTAATCTCAGGAGTTCTGTTACCAAAAAAAGAAAGGGAGAATAAATATTGAGGGACAATGAGTAGTTCCTGCTACAATCCATTTCTGAAATAATTAAGCAGTTAACATGTATATTCAAAGCTATATACCTTTGAATTAAGACAGCAACCTCTCCCTCTCTATGAGGAAGAAACAAAATTATGTAATTCATCCTGACAATATTGTTCTGCATATATTAATGCTGGGGTTAGAAGTAACTACAAACTTTTCAACATAGAAGGACCATTAAATCTGAGAGCTGTTGAAGAAATAGGAAGGGGGAGATTTATAGGGCTAAATTTTCAAAGGTAATAGAATAATAGTGGAGCCATCTTGATCCTCTTTCTCTGATGTCTTAGAGAAAAACAACCAGGATCCCTGCAGGCAGTTGTGTGGACTGTGCACTGAACAACTCTGGGAGATGTCATTCCCATCATAATCACCATAAAAATGATTTTCTAGCAGTAAAAGTTCTTGAGGGAGGGGTGCCCTTTCCCAAATTGTATAAAGGTATTCTTTGGACAAGCTGCAAGTGGTACTGCAGTCCCATGCCCTTTAACACTGCTGAAGGGCAGAAGGGGTGGGTTGTGGCACTGTTTCAGGCCCTTGATTATTCTTTTAAAAATATTCTTGAAAGTATTAAAGTGAGTGGGCTTTGATGTTCTCCCGGAACAAAAAACTCACAACGTAAGCACATGAAAAGATGCTCAAGATTATTAGTCAGTAGGAAAATGCAAATCAAAACCACAGTGAGATACCACTTCACATCCACTAAGATGGCTGTAATCAGAATGATCAATAATAATAAGTGTAGGCAAGCATATGGAGAAATTGGAAACCTCATAGATTACTGGTGGGAATGCAAAATGGTATATAGCCAAGAGAAATGAAAACATATGTCCACATAAAAACTTGTACAGGAATGTTCATAGCAATATTATCCATAAACACCAAAAAGTGGGAACAACCCAAATGTCTATCAACCAATGAATGAATAAATAAAATGTGATATAACCATACCAAAATTCATACAATGGAATATTATTCAGCCATAAAAGGGATGAAGTACTGATACATGCTGCAATGTGGCTGAACCTTGAAAATATTATGCTAAGTGAAACAAGCCAGTCACAAAACGCCACATATTATATGCTTTTATTTATGTGAAATGTCCAGAATGGGTGAATCTACACAAACAGAAAATAGAATAGTGATTGCCTAAGGATGGCGGACTGGAGATGGAGGGAAGAGGGTTGGAGGGAAATTGAGAGTGACTGCTACTGGGTACAGAGGCTTCTTTTTTGGGGTAATGAAAATGTTTTAAAATTGACTATAGTGACTAAAAGAGCCATAGAACTGTATATTTTAAATGGATGAATTGTATGGCATGTGAAATATATCTTAACAAGCATTTTTTTAAAAGGTAACAAAACAAATAAAATGAACTCAGAGCAAAGACAGGGAAAGTTTTTAACCCTCCCATTGAAGGCAGAGGGTTAGAAGAGGTAAGACAATTAGTGTTTTCCCTAGGAGTTTCAGTCCTCCATTCTTCATCCTAGCAGGAACCACAGAATCTGGCCAAATAACTACCTAGATCTTCAAGCTGCCAACTATTAGAGGGGGAGAAATAGGCTTCCTAAAGCATAAATGACACACTAGTGGGTAAAAACACTTATAATTGTTATTTTTTACTAAATAAACTTACACGCAATGCCACATTTCATCTAAAACATATCCTCAACAGGGACGATGTATTAGTTTGTTTTCATGCTGCTGATAAAGACATACCCAAGACTGGGCAATTTATAAAAGAAAGAGGTTTAATTGTATCACAGTTGCACGTGTCTGGGGAGGCCTCAGAATCATGGCAGAAGGTAAGGAGGAGCAAGTCATGTCTTACATGGACGGCAGCAGGCAAAAAAAGGTTGTGCAGGGAAACTCCTGTATTTAAAACCATCAGATCTCTTATTCACTGTCATAAGAACAGCATGTGAAAGACCTGCACCCATGATTCAATTATCTCAAACCAGGTCCCTCCCACAACATGTGGGAATTATAGGAACTACAAGATGAGATTTGTGTGGGGACATAGCCAAACCTTATCAGACGATATCACTCCCAAAGGGGTAAAATGTATTCTTAGGAGCAAAAAAAAAAAAAAAACAAAACAAAAAAACCCTTTCCTCTTTTTATGTATGAAGCACAGATATGCACGTATTACATAAATAGATGTACAGTATATCTATGGTTTTAAATTTTCATGAAAAGGGTAATTTGGGGAAAAATGCCCAAAAAGGAAGCTTGAGGTCCATGGTTTTCACATACACTAGACAAACACTCTTCCTGCTCTGTTAAACTATTATAAGATGAAAATATTTGGCTCTTTCATTCTTCTGGAAATGCTCATGGTAACCAAAGTTCCCAGATTTTCTGTATAAAATATGGGCTCTTGCTATCTAACCATGTTATCACTTATGAAATCATCTACTATCTTAGACTGAGAATTTATGTCTTGAAACAAAAGGCACAACCTACTACAAAACTAAAAAAGAGACAAAAAATATGTACCTATGTATTAGCCCTTTTCAAATCTTTCCTCTCATGCCCATGCCTACCCCTAAAATACAATCTTTGGCATAAAAAGGAGAAAAGGTGATTTTCCCCTTTCACTTTATCTACGACTCTCATCCCCACCCTCCCCTCCACTGCTCCACCATCACCCTTCCCCACTCCAGACATGAGAAGACTTGCAGGCCAGGCCCTGTCTGAAGTTATTATGTAGATGATATTGTCATCTGAACCCACAGCCTCTCCTTTTTTCTCTTCTCTATCCCTTTCTCCATAATATGTATCTTTTCAGTGCCTTCCCCTATCTTAATTGGTCTAGTCTACCTCATTTCAAAACTGAAAAGGATCTAATTTTCATTTTCAACTGAACATGACACAGAGTGCACACTCACAGACAAATGCCTTTTCCATTTACTGTGGAATAAAAAGCTTTGACTCCTAGTAAATAAACTTCAGCCATCAAAGAGAAGATGGAGGTGATATCTGCTTCAGTTCTTAGGGGTGGAGGAAAGGAGATGAGACAGATTAGAAGGTGGGGCCATCAGCCTCTGTCTTCTGACTCCCTGTGTCCTTGGAACCCTTCTTTCCCTCCTGCCAGGAATTTACTCCCAGCTGCAGCTGCATCCATTGTCTTCGGTTTGCCTGGGAATTACTGGGTATAGCAGTGGCATGGTCTTGTTGCTGCTATGGCCCTGGGACAAGGAACACACACTGCCTGTATGGAGGGCCGCGGAATTCACTTACTACCTGCCCTCCCCACCTAGCTCAAAACTGTTCTGACACTCCCTGGTGCTGGGAACCCGGGGCCACCTTCCCTGTTCTCACTCCTAATTTCAGGACCACCAATTCTGGTCTGGGTCTCACTCTTCCCTCAGTATCAGTTGAGGTGTTGTCAGCCAGCTATCTACTTGTGCCCCAGGCAAGCAATTCACCTGAACAGGGGCATACTTGTCTGGGTCCTGGAGCCTTAGTAAGTGCAATCAACATAATTACCCACAACCCAAAGCCTCTTTTTCTAGGCATCAGAAATATCTTCTTTAGTGTCAGTTTTCAATTAAATGCTTTCATGTTTTTAGTCAAATATTGGCCCTTGTAATCTATTCATTGCTTTTCCCAGTGGAATTCAGATGCTCTTTACAAAGTTGATTTTCTTTTCTTTTCTTTTCTTTTTTTTTTTTTTTTTTTTTTTTTTTTTGAGACGGAGTCTTGCTCTGTCACCCAGGCTGGAGTGCAGTGGCACAATCTCGGCTCACTGCAACCTCTGCCTCCTGGGTTCAAGTGATTCTCCAGCCTCAGCCTCCTGAGTAGCTGGAACAAGAGGCGTGCACCACCATGCCCGGCTAATTTTTGTATTTGTAGTAGAAACAGGGTTTCACCATGTTGGCCAGGCTTGTCTCGAACTCCTGACCTCAAGTGATCTGCCTGCCTCAGCCTCAAAAAGTGCTGGGCTTGAGCATGTGGGCTTGAGCAGTGGGCATGAGCCACTGCGCCCGGCCCCAAAGTTAATTTTCAATGGTAAACATTTAAATGAAAATAAGAAACTTCTTTTGAGAGATGTCTATTCCTGTCCTTTGACCACTTTTTCATGGAATTTTTGTTTGTTTGTTTTGCAATTGAGTGGTTTGAGTTCCTTGTATATTCTGGATATTAGTCACTTGATGGATAAATAATTTGCAAATATTTTCTCCCATTCAACAGGTTGTCTCTTCACTCTGTTGATTGTTTCTTTTGCTGTGCAGAAGCTTTTTGGTTTAATACAGTCCCATTTGTCTATTTTTCTTTTGAATAAATATATGAAAAACTGCTCAGCCTCACTAATCATCAGGAAAATGTATATCAAAACCAAAATGAGATCTTATCTTATCCCAGTTAGAATGGCTATTATTAAAAAGACAAAAAATAACAGATACTGGCAAGGATTTAGAGAAAAGGGAACTTTTACACACTGGTTTTGGGGATGTAAACTAGTATAGCCATTATGGAAAACAGTATGGAGATTTCTCAAAAGACTAAAAATAGGACTACCATACAATTCAGCAATCCTACTTCTGGGTATATATCCAAAGGAAGGGAAAGCGGTATATCAAAGGGATGCCTGCACCCCCATGTTTATTGCAGCACTATTCACAATAACTAAGACACGGAGTCAAGCTAAGTGTCCATTAGTGATAAATAAAGAAAATGTGGCATATATACACAATGGAATACTATTTGGCCATAAAAAAAGAATAAAATCCTGTCATTTGCAGCAACATGTTTGGAACTGGAGGACAGTATGTTAAAGGAAACAAATCAGACACAGAAACACAAATATTGCATCTTCTCACTCATATGCTGGAGCTAAAAAGTTGATCTCATGGAGGTAGAGAGAGTAGAATGATGGTTATCAGACACTGGGAAGGGTGTTTGAGGGGAAGTGAAGAGAGGTTGTTTAACAGGTACAAACATACAGTTAGATAAAAGTGTTACCGGTGCAGGGGTGTCCAGGTTCTTGGCATCTTTAACAAAGAATTGGACAAAATGCACAAACAAAGGAAGGAAAGAATGAAGCAACAAAAGCAGAGATTTTTTGAAAATGAAAGTACACTCCATAGTGTGGGAACAGGCCAGAGCACAGGGGTTCAAGAGCTCTGTTACAGAATTTTTGAGCGGTTAAATTCCCTCTAGAGATTTACATTGGTTACTTGGTGCACACCCTATGTAAATGAAGAGGATGAAGTAAAGTTACAAAGTCATTTACTGGGCATATGCCCTATGGAGAGGACATCCCCTGTCATAGCTGAAGTGTGAATTGGCCTTATGTTCCCTGCCTCCAGAGCCTATTTTCCTCCCTCAAAGGGAATAAGTTCTAATATTCGAACGCAGAGTAGGGTGACTACCTACAGTCGACAACCATAAATTTTATATTTCAAAATAGCTAGAAGAGAGGACTGGAAATGCTCCCAAAACATAGACATGATCAATGCTGGAGGTGACGGATACTCTAAATGCCCTGACTTGATTACTATGCATGCTACGCATGTAACAAAATATCACATGTACCCCATTAATTTGTACAAATATTATGTGTCAATAAAAATATTTTAAAATAGGAAACTACCTTTTTATATGTAATAATCTGAACTCTTACTGCAGAGCTATCTTATCCAACAGCTCTGAAGTATAAGGAAAGCAAAAAGGAATTTAGAAACTTTCCCCCCAAACAGCTTTTTAAGTTTGATTTTACTCAGTTATATCCTTTAAATGAAATTATCCCAGGGCGTAAAATATTAAGTAAAATATAGAGGCAATTTGGAGCAAGAAAATAGGACCAACTTGCACGTGGTGCTATGCAATTTTTTATGACCCACTTTCAGACATTTTTAATGTGACATGAAATAAATTCTGCTCTCACAACTTCCCATCCTCCCTCCAATCTTGAAGCATAGCTGGTGGGCTTCCAGAAAGAGAGCTCTGTTCTAATCAATTGGCTGAGCATCTCATCTTCTAATCCACGGCCTCCACACTTTCATCACAGCATAACCAGCTTCCCTCCCTAGTCTCTCCTCTCAAGTGATCTTCTACATGGCAAGTATGTATTGTGTGCCTAGTATGTGCCAAGCTCCACCAATATACACCATTGCTCTTCATTTAACCCATATGAGAATGTTTCCTATCTTTAAACTCTTATTTTGTTTTTTTAAAGAATAAAATCCACAATGACCGGTAATTCTTGTTTGTTATAGTTTGACAGTGATGATGATCCTCTCTACACTGGAATCTTTGGGTAGGTCTCCACATCACCCAGATGTCTGCCCCTAACCCTGACCACCTAGGATTCTGGCTGGTGGTTGTCATACCTGGGCCTGAATGTAGACTCTAGAGGTACTGAAACCTACAGGTGAGGAGGAAGCATGTGACATGGAAACAATCAATGTCACATTAGGGTCCCCAGCGCTGTTTGTAAAAAGACTTCAGTGGTCTAGCCTGAGAATCTACATTGCCCTTACAAAGAGTCTATGGAACAGGATGTTCCAAACAAAAATAATTTCCTCCTGTCTTCTTTTTTTTAAGCCATATATCATTCGTAAGTTCAGAACTGTTTTTATATAAATACTGGTATATTTGGTGAAATAGTCCCATTACTTTGTAGCCATCCTTTCACAAAAAAGCTCACTTAATTCATTTGTACATCTAGGTCATTTTCAACCTGAATAACTCGATATCAATTTTTCTCAAACAGTTTTGACAAAATGACATAGTTTTTTATGAGTTCCCTTTTATCCTTTTTAAAAATGCAACTAGATATAGATTTATCATTGGTATAAAACATACAAATCTAACAATAGCCATTATTTGTTTTGGGTTATACATCATAACTGTACATAAAATTTCTAACATATGGCTGGGTGCAGTGGCTCACACCTGTAATCCCAGCGCTTTGGGAGGCCGAGGCAGGTGGATTGCTTGAGCTCAGGAGTTCAAGACCAACCTGGGCAACATGGCAAAACCCTGTCTCTACCAAAAATACAAAAAATTAGCCGGGTGTGGTGGGTGCATGCCTGTGGTCCCAGCTACTTGGGAGGCTGTGGTGGGAAGATCACTGGAGCCTGAGAGGCAGGGGTTGCAGTGAGCCGTGATCATGCCACTGCACTCCAGCCTGGGCGACAGAGTGAGATCCCCTTTCAAGAAAAAAAAAACTAAGTTTTTTTTTTTTTTTTTTTTTGCTGCACGCAGTAATATTCTTCTCTCTTTATACTAAGGATGCTCTTAGTCTAGCTGGAAATCACTGGTTTCACCAAGAGGATTATCCACATGATGAGAACGGGGGCTTCCAACTTGCTATCAGCAGAATGGGAGGGAAAGTGCCTCTGACCAAGGAGACCTCGGTGATCCATACATGCCTCCAGTTACACAACAGACAGATCAGTCTGAAATGATGACAGGAGGCAAAGCATGGCACCTGTTACAAACTGCAACCATTTCTAACTTTGTATTGCTGAAAAGGTCTGAGCTGCCTGAAGCAGTGTTTGTGTTTTCTTCTGCTGTAAAAAAATGTACTCACCCTAAGGAGTAGAGGCGGCACTGCTTGTTGCGGATTTGATGAGCTAAATTGAACCTGTCATCAAGACACACTGACCAGGGCTTGCGTGTAGGACTAGAGTCAGTAGCCAGGCTGTCTGTATTCATGTGATTGCATGCAATCTGTAAAGATTGGAAATCAATGTGAATAATTTGAAATGTTGGATGATAAATAGCAGGTAGGGACTTATTGCTTCCCCATCCCTGAAAACCGTAATAGGAAAGTTATAATCTCCTCCACTGCTAACAACTCCCCTCCCCAGGGAACCACAAGACTGCTATAAAGTGTTTGGAGGAATTTCAATTACTAGATAATAAGTAATCTCATGGAGACTATATGGAGGTTTGGAGAGAAGTTAAGAGCTGCTGTAGCCATGTGCACAGGGTGTGCAGGAGAGAACAAATCAGGAGCAAAAGGTGGGAGGAGCGGCTGTGTCAGGAAGCCTTTGTAGAGGGGTGCTAGTCCTGGAGGATGAACCGAGAGGCTTGGACCAAGAAGGGCAGTCCAGACACAGAGAACAGTGCTCACCATGCATAGACGTCTTCGTTACTCACAGAGTCCCTACTATAAGATGTGAGGCACAATGATAGGCATAGATCTCAGAAGCATACTCCCAAGATTAGCTATCCCTTATTTCAGGCAGATAAGGTGGGGCCACTAAGGTCCAGAAAGATGGCAGGTGTTATCCAAGGTAAACAGCTGATCATGGGTCAAGTGAAATTAATAGGCAGTCCCTGCTGATAAGGCAGTGTTCCTTGTGATACACTGCTCTAATGCGCTTCCTACTGGGGGAGAAGGGCAACAGCCCCAGGCAGGAGGCTCTTCCTGAGCTAACAGAAGCACTTTTCTTAACTCATCCATCAAAATTAGATAAGAAAACCGAAGGAATATATGAGTAAGTCAAGCAAAAGCAAGTCTCTAATTTCAACTGCACACAAAGCAAATATACTTCATAAGGGATTCTGACTTGTGTTTGAGGCTAGTACACTTCGCACAGCTGAGGCTGTTGAAACCAAAGAAAATAAGGAAAATAAGTTCTGTGGCCAAGATATTTACCTTACTGAGCAACAGTATTTTCCCCCAATCCCTTAAAACTCTCATAGTCATCATGATGCTCCATGAATGCAGCAGCTTTTGCTGTCACAGCATAGACCACAGACCGCTCCAGATGCAAAGAACGTTTTGAGATTCATTGCTTTCATCCATTGGAAAACATTAACAGCAAGTAATTTTCTTCCTAAGAAGATATTCTAGGGCCGGGCATGGTGGCTTATGCCTACAATCCCAACACTTTGGGAGGCCGAGGCAGGAGGATCACTTGAGCCCAGGAGCTCGAGACCAGTCGGGGCAACATGGCAAAACTTCATCTCTACAAAAAATATAAACATTAGCTGGGCATGGTGGCATGTGCCTGTAGTCCCAGCTATTCAGGGGGGTTGATTAATTGAGCCTGGAAGGTTGAGGCTGCAGTGAGCCATGATTGTGCCTCTACACTCCAGCCTGGGCAACAGAGCAAGACCAGACCCTGTCTCAAAAAAATAAAAGAAAGAAAGAAAAGAAAAAAAAAAGATATTCTAGGCTTGCCTAATCCTTTAACTGATTTTCCAAAATTTTAATCTAAGAAGAGCATATTACGTGGAGCCTATTCAACTAACACAGCATCTGCATTACTCTTGCTATCCCCTCCGGCTGGCCTGGCAAAATCATCCTGCACTATTTATCAGTGAATGTAAGTCTTCTGCTAGGATTTGGACATCTCAGAGGAAAGCTGAAAAAGTGAAAGCCCTATATATCTTTTCCTGGAATCCACTATTTTTCTACTTCTCTATCTCCAACAACTGTTTAAAGGACAAAATAATCAGAGAAAATGGAATTGAATCTTTTCTGAAGCAACAGCTACAGAATACATTTATTAACTGGGTGCGTCAACATGTTAATTTGATAATTCATCTCCTACTATTCTCCCACAGATAAATGGAAATTATGTCTCTGCCTGCCCACCTCCTATTCTCCACCCACTCACCTAAGGGAAGAGAAGTTGCTAATCTAGTTAGTCAGAACTCAGTGCGTTCATTGGACCCTGTTCTGCTAGTGGACAGATTACTGTGTCTTAAACATGGGCACCTTCCTGAGCTCCACCTCCAGTGGGAAACTAGTTAGTCCAGGGCAGCTGTGTGTGCCCCCAAAGCATGCCTGGACCTTATAAGCCTGAGCCATCTGCTTGGGGGAAGTCTCCTGGGATATTTTTATTAAAGTGGTATGATGATCCCCATTTGCTATTGTTCTTTGTGTACATATCTCCCTAAACACCTCCATAATGACAGATGAAGATGTGATGTTTGCAGGACCTTGCTCATCATTCCCTCCTAATGCCATCCAAACCTAGCTCTAACCTTTCCCACAGTGTTTCTCAACATGCGGTCCGCTTACATCAGAATCACCTGGGAGGTACTTAAAATGCAGATTCCTGGGCCTCCCTCCAGATCTACAAACTCAGAATCCTTGAGGCTGATACCTGAGAACATGCATTTTAATAAGCTCCCCCAGGTGATTTTTATGCAGATGGCCTTTTGAGTTTACTGGAGGCCTTTTGTAAAGCCCCAGTGAAAGGTTCCAGCCTAGTCACATCTCTGCCTCAGAAAATTAAAAGAGGCTATACTTGGGCCAGAGCTTTAAACTGAAAACATCAGCCCCTCTGACTCCCAACCCTAACAACGGGTTGAAGGGGTTAGCACTGACAGTTAGCCAGAGGCCTCCAAAAGTCAGGTAGGCATTGAAGATCCGGAGTGAGGGCTTTCAGGTCCAGCAGTTCCTCCTTTGCTAAAGTCAGGAACTAGGGTTCTATTTTATTAAAGATGACACTTTGTCTACTTTAAGCATTTCTTCTTATTCTACAGATTTCATCTTGGACAGATATATCTCTATTGAAGAGACATTCTTTTTCATTCACTCCCCCGATAAGGTCCCCTCTTCCTTTCTTAGCTCAGAAATAAAACACAAGGGCCGGGCGTGGTGGCTCACGCCTGTAATCCCAACACTTTGGGAGGCCGAGGCAGGCAGATCACACAAGGTCAGGAGTTTGAGACCAGCCTGGCCAGCATGGTGAAACCCCGTCTTTACTAAAAAAAAAATACAAAAGTTAGCCGGACATACTGGCACGTGCCTGTAATCCCAGCTACTAGGGAGGCTGAGGCAGAATTGCTTGAAACCGGGAGGCGGAGGTTGCAGTGAGCTGAGATTGCGCCACTGCACTTCAGCCTGGGCAACAGAGCAAGACTCTACTTCAAAAAAAGAAAGAAAGAAAGAAAGAAAGAAAGAAAGAAAGAAAGAAAGAAAGAAAGAAAGAAAGAAAGAAAAGAAAAGAAATAAAACACAAAAATTATTCAATTTTAACCATTTATTAAACACCTCATTGATAGACATTAGCTTTTGTAAACAACTGAAAGTCCTCCATAAACTTCTGCTCCTAAAAATTAATTATTGATTTTTCAAACTTTCTAGTTAAGATTTATGGCCAGGGCTTCAATAAACTCTCTTGTAAGCAAAATAAGTGAGGGCAGTAACTTCTAGCTAAGTTCCAACTCAACTAATTATGTTCTCTGTCTCTCTTTAATTCCCCTTGTAATTTTAGCCAAATAAAGCAAATTAGGCCTAGACAAAGGAAAAAATATTTTGTGAATTTTTTTTAAATTATTTAACTTAAAGGGATCTAATTTATTTTCATTTCGTTTTGTATCCCAAAAGCTTGAATGGTATTTCTGCCAACCCATAAGTAGAATCTGGCAAAGGGAGCCCTTAAAATTTTGGAACTTAAGAATCACTTCGATGATCTGCGTGTTTACGGAATGATCAACTCTATGCTCTATGTTTATACAGTACCACTATTTTTGAAAGACTCGAGGACAGAATTGTATGCTTATTGTTTTTATCCGTGTGTGTGTGTGTGTGTGTGTGTGTGTGTGTAGCAGTAAATATAACAGATACTATTGTTGTAAAGTTATCCAGAGCATGGGTTCTTATTCTTAGGTTATTCTTACAAATTGATAGATGGGTAGATAACTAGGTAGAGAGGTAGAGATGGATGGATAGATGGATAGATAGATAGATAGATAGATAGATAGATAGATAGATAGATGACAGACAGAAAAACAGGCTTTAAAACATATTTTATTTTTTCTTTTTAAAAACAGCCACTGTTGCTTAGATTAATTTTATACTGCAAGGCATGTTTCCTGGAGGCATATGGTTTGGGGGTTGCCATGAAAAGCTGAATCTGGAGACTTCCCTTAGAACAGAGCACTGTATTTATGATTTAACTATTTCTTGTTAGCAGCAGACAGTGTACCACGGACTACAGAACTCTGTCGTGTATCATGGTCTTTCACATTGAAAAAAAAAATAGTACCGAATTAAGCTGAGCTTGATGTTCCGCACACTCTACCCAAACACCATATCCTCTGGAATTTCATTTAAAAATGCATGGCCCCAACCATGCCTCCAGGACCACAATGCACAAGTTTAGGGGTGCCACGCCCATTGCTGTCTCATGCCATGCTGTCCTATGCCCTATGCCTCTGCTCCTCCGGCCTAGGAAGCTTTCCCCATCCATCTGTCTCCCCCCTGTTAGAGAACACCCAACTCTCTTGCACCCTACCTATTTACCAGTGTGGAGGGGTGTTTTATTGAGGCTTAACATCCCAAGGCCTGGCACAGTGCCAGCCATAAAGCAGGTGTTCAACAAATACCCTCTGGATTGAGGAATGAATACATCAATGATGCACATACCAAACGCTGGCCTTGCTGTACAAGCTTGAGCACAGATTTGAGGGAAGTATATTTCTTAATGTTAAAAAGCAGCATAAGAGGATGGGGGTGGATTTTGCATTAGTACCTTCAGAGCTTTTATTTTTTTTCCTCGCCCACTATGACTCACTTCTGCTAACTGAAATTTTTAGGTAACAGTGACTCTAATATTCTGCCAGTTTTGTAGGCTTTCATTGTCAAGATGAGTTCTAAATGAGGCATAAGCCACAAAAGCAACCATAAAGCTTTGCATTACATACAGAGGGGGAGGGAGCATTGGTTAGTAAAAGATTCTGATTAAGAACCATTTAGTGTCATCTCTGGTGACTCCCATCTGCTGGCCTTCTAATAACCCGGAAGTACATCAAAGCACAGAACCTTATCTGGCTAAAATGGCCCCGCATTAGAAACCATTGTGAGGTCCGGAATTTTACGTCATTCTTTCTGGAGGACAAAAATCCTTCTAGTGAGCTTCAACAACAAATTCTCTATTATCGCTCATCAAGCTGAATAATAATTATACATCCAGTTATCCACCTTCACAAAGAGTTGGTTAGATCCTTAAGGGCAGAGACTATATCCTCAGGGCCCAGAACAGTTCCTGGCACCTTGTAGGCACTCAAAAATACTTGGTTAATAACCATTCTATACTGCTCTGTGCACAGTACAAGCTCACAGAACTGGGAGGGACCTTAGAAATAATTTTGATACAATCTCTTCCATTTCAGGATCAGAACAAGGAGAGCCAGAGAAGCAAAGTGAAGTACCCAGGTTTACAAGATCAGACTACGGAGGATGCTTTAAAAAAAAAAATTTGGCCAGGCACAGTGGCTCACACCTGTAATCCCAGCACTTTGGGAGGCTGAGGTGGGTGGATCTCCTGAGGTCAGGAGTTCAATACCAGCCTGGCCAACATGGCAAAACCCTATCTCTACTAAAAATACAAAAATTAGTCGGGCATGGTGACAGGCTCCTGTGATCCCAGCTACTCGGGAGGCTGAGGCAGGAGAACCACTTGAACCCGGGAGGCAGAGGTTGTAGTGAGCTGAGATTGTGCCACTGAACTCCAGCCTGGGTAACAGAGGGAGACTCTGTCTCTGAAAAAAGAAAAGAAAAGAAAAATTTTCTCCTCTCAGCCCATAGTTTCTGGGAAAGATCCAAAAGAGATCTAAAAATGACCATTTCATGCCTCAATAGCTTCTTCTAAGCAAACACGCCTTTTATAAGTTATGGAACATTAACATGAAATACATATAGAAAGGAATTTGGTAGCTTGTGTTACATAAATTTGTTTTGGCGAGTGAAGCCCATAGTTCTCAAATCCGATTCATAAAATTAAAACCTCTTATTTTCTTCTGGAGCCTTTAAGGGCTTTTGAAAATCACAGTTAAAAGGTCCAGATTCTTATCGTTCATGTAAAATCAAACTACAAAACTAAAATTTTAGTATTTTAAATAAGTCTGCCTAAGTCCATCAAATTAATTTGCAGCAGCAAAATAAGATAAAATCATGAGAAGCACAGGGACTAATTCAACAGCCCATCACTTGTTGATTAATTCAACAAGCTTTTACGTCCATGTTTGGGTGACAAATACTAAAATTCCTATGATTGTCTCACTGCATTATATGATAAATGAGACTTTCTTTTACCCCTAAACTAACTAACCTCCTAAAGATCTGGAAATATATTCTCTCCTACAGAGGAAAAGCGCTTTGCTGCCAGAGAGGCTGGGGAGGAGAACAGGGATGTCAAGAGTGGGCTTGAGGGAGATTCTAAAAATCCAGGATCCCCCGTGCAGCACCAGCTCCACTGTGCAGCTTCCTGAGTGGGCCTCTGTGCAGCTCACAGGCAGTCTGAGCTGCTAATTTGCTAGCACCTCTCAGTTCAGGGCTAAATTTCCCTTGGGCCTTGATTTCCTTTTCTGTCTCTCTTTCCCCCTGGGATCAGGCAACTTGAGAATGGAACCTCCTGCTTAACATGTCAAGAGCCATAGACTGTCTTAATGGACAGTCTCTTTGCCTGCTCGGGGCGCTGGCTCAGCCTGGAGCTGGGCAGGAGCTGCCACAATGTGTTAAGTCACTAATAAAGGCCTGTGCTCAGTAATGATTTAAAGTGCTCTGAGATAGAGAGCCTTTGGATTCATTAACTCCTCAGCACACTGCCTGCAAAGCCTCCTCTGCTCTCTTGCCTAGCACATCCCTGGCTGCCAAGCATCTGTGACAGAAGAGTGGAAAGGCAAGTTCCTCCAAATACAAAATGGTGCTTGAACCTCTAGATGATGGTTTTGTTTTGGGACATACTCGACTGCCTACTCACGGGGACCAATCTGTCATTTCAAATGGTTTTCCAAAGCAATTTTCTAAAGTGGATCTTTAAAACACTTTGGGATGAATCATTTAAACATTTCAGGTTGGTGACACTCTTGGAGGAAGGAACATGCCCTAGCAAATGGAAGGCATCTTATCTGCCTCCAAGTGAGTGGACGAGTTTAAGCAACAATGCCTCTGAACACACTTCCCCATCAAGTCCTCATCAGGAGTCGCTGAGAACCTCCCCCACCTCCTTCTTTCAAAAGAGGCAATCAGGATCTTTCACATTCTTCTCTAACTCGTTTGAGCCTGAAACACAACCTGGGTGGTGCTGATATATCTCAGGAACCTCCAGGCTTCTTCATCCAGGGACTGAGCAGAGCCTGCCCAAGGCTGGAGATCTATATGCCACCGGGGACCCTGCAAGAGACAGAAAACATAGGTTGTGTGTAAGGAAGGAGGAACTGGGTGGGAGGAGAAGGACACAGTATCAGAGAGGAAGCAAGGCTGCTTTGGCTGTCAGCAAAACACACACATATGCACACAGGCAGCAGGAGGCTCTTTGCGAGCTGCTGTCATTAAGGCCACATCAGTCGCAGGGAGACAAATGAGGCCTGAGACAGCACAACTCCCAGGTTGGGGAATTTGCAGGAGAATGCAAAGGCCCCAGGACTGTCTGACTCTGCATGTATGATCAAAGGCAAACTCCACTTGACCCCATTGGGCTCTCCCTTAACTGCAGCTTATTTTATATGAGGCTGTGCTCCTCCGGGAAAAGAAACTCCCTTATCGACGACAGTCTCCCAAAGCTTAGAGCTTCAAGAATATGTGCCTCTCTAAACAAAGCACCATAATGCTGGGGGCTTGTCTTTGTTCTGGGCATTTGTTTATCTTCCTCAGTGCAGGGAGATGGGACCATGGCCCTTGGCTGCTGGGACCCTGCACAGGCAGAGCGAGGACCCCAGAACTGTCATCACCAGGGCTGGGGAGGGTGGCTTTCTAGCACTGTGAGGCAGCCACCACCTGTTAGCAGAGGTTACCAGGTGCTCCCACGAACAGTGGTTAAGGATGACCCGCTCAGCCCCCTTTTGCAGCAAGGATGGGTGGACGAAGGGTTGAGGGAATGCAACGGTCTGGAGGAAACAAAAATGGGAGCCCCTCCAGTAAAAAGGGGGCACTAGTCAGGAAATCCTTATTAGAGCTCAAAACTCCCACCTATAGTTGTTAGCACCATTGCTGCAATTCCCAGGGGTGGGGAGGGCTCGTGCAGGGTAGGGAAGGGCTGGGGGAAGGGAGAGCTCCAGCAGCTGGCAGGGTCAATATCTAGTGCCAGGAAAGGCTTTGGGCGTCATAGCATAGGTTTCCTGCAGTGTAGTGAGAATGGGCCCCTAAACCCCTTTTTATATGGTGAGGAAGTAGGCAGGGGAGGGTTCTGGGGGCAAGATAAAGGGATCATTCACATATACACAGTGTTCTCCAGTCAGGTACTGTGGTGGGAACTCTCAGCACCCAAAAAAGAAACATCTAGACAGGCCAGCCGTGAGATGCTTTAGTACAAATGTGGTTTGTTGCCCCTAGATGGGGTGGCCTAGGTGACTCGGGGTTACATAGAAAACAGGCAAGTAGTGGGGAACAAGGTTAGTCTATGTGAAGCCAGACCGTCTGGGTTTGGGGAAGAGGAATCCATTCTCACTTGGGCGTCTGAGATCAATACCAGCGCTTTGGAAGTGATCAAGGGTTATTCAGTTTCGGCATTATTAGACACACACCATTGCAGAATCCCTGTAGAGCCCACAGTCTCACATCCCCACAGCCTGTACTGCCCTTGTGGGGGCTGAGCCCCACGCAGTCCCTCTAGATTGAAGGAGGCCTCCCTGGTTTCCCGCAGGCTGCCTCTTTTTTCAGGAACCCATAGGGCAGGGCCAGCTGTATGGGCATGCAACCTGTGCAGTCTTAGGAGGCCATGCTCAGTTTAATGCTCTGCTGATGCTGTCTCGAAATTCTTAGTAATTTTATTATTTTTTTATTACTGCTCCTTGCAGAGCAGGGCTAACTCACAGGCAGTGTGCCTAGAGTCAGTCAAAATTCTTAATAATTTTTGAACAAGAGGCCCTGCATTTCATTTTATACTGGGCCCACGAATCATGTAGCCAGTCTTCCCTGAGGGACACCTTCTGGAAGAACAGCCTTTTCTTGTAGCTCTTCTTGTTCTGTGCAGGCTGAGCAGGCAGAGACTCTAGTAAGAGAGCTGGAGAACATTAAGTCATACATCTTTCCAGTTAATGCCTCCCACACCCTCATTTCTTTATTCCTTCTCTGAATTCAATGTTGATTACCATTTGGTCAAACAATATTTATTGAGCCTTAGCCACTCTGTGCCAGGCACTGGTAAATACAGATATGACTAAAACCCAGGCTCTCCCAAGAGGCACTCATGGTCAGGTGGGGGAGACAGATATGTACAAAATAACTTCGATAGTAAAATGCTAAAATATTCAGGAGAGTTGTTCTCTTTAGGAAATTATTCGATTCTGAAATCATAAATTATCAACACATTTAAACACAAATGCCTCCAGTCCTGCTTGGTCACATTGACAGAGTGAGTGCTTCCCAGGTTGCTGCAGCAGCCAGCACAGCAATATGATGTCCCAGGAGCACTCAGCTAGGCCCGGGGTTTAAAACCTCCCACTTCACTGTCATGGACCACTCACAAGGGCCCCGAGCATCTGGCCCAGGAGTCCCTGGATGAAAATGATGAAGTTCACATGTTATGGTTTTCCTCAAAATCAGGAGTTGGCAAATCTTTTCTATAATGGGTCAAATAGCCAATGTTTTAGACTTTGCAGGCCACACAGTTTCTGTTGCAACTCTTTGCCTCCTGTTGTAGCTCAAAAGCAGCCATAGACAGTAAGTAAACAAATGGTTATGGCTGTCTTCCAATAAAGCTCCATTTACACAAACAGGCAGCAGGCTGGATTGGGCCTGCAAGCTGTAGTTTGCTGACTCCTGCTCCAGCTGATTCTAATTCAGAGGTAGGCTGGCCTAGAAGAGGGGGTTTACTGAAATAATGCAAGGGAGACAGACTATGATGTTGTTGGGGCTCAGAATATGATTCCCCAAAGTCTTGTGCTTTGGCATGGTATGAACTTTAAAGTGTTGTAGGACTTTCTCCTTAGTTCAGGTAAAATGGGGTCTTTGTCAGATGACCATGAGAGATTGGGCTCACAGACACTTTGAAGGGTGAGAAAAATGGAATTTACTGGGCAAAAAGGAAAAAAGGGAAACAGGGACTCTCAGCAAAGCAAAAGTTCTGCTAGCTGGCTTCCTGCCTCACAGATTGAATCCCAGTTTCCACCCCAGAAGAGGAGAGGCCAGGCTCCTCCCCACTGCAAATGGTGCAAAGTTCCCAGGGGCTCTGGCCCGTTGTGCATTCCTCCCAGGGCACAGGCTGGTCAGAGTTTCTCTGGGGTCCCCTTTATACTTGACTGTCTCAAAAAGACACTGGATGGGCCTCAAAGGCGAGTTCTCTCTGACCTTCTGTGGCCCTCCTGTCTCTCACTCCTCTTTCTTCCCCAAAGTGAGTTCTAGAAACCAGAATTCCTCTTCCGCAAGGCAGGTGAGAGAAACTGGAGACCCTCTTCCCAAAGCAAGCCATAAAATCTACAAAGGTCACTCTCTCCCTTCTCCCCAAATACCTTTGTTCCAGAGGGATCTTGCCCCATACCCAGGAGGAAGAAACACTACACAGAGAGACCAAGAGGAAGCTGAACAGACAGGCCTTGCTGGGGTTCCCCGCTCAGTCTATTACCATTAGATCAGACCCTTTTGTCCAATCACACTTCCACGTAGCTGTCCATCTTCATGGAACCTAAGCATTAAAATAGATCATTTTCCCTGCATCTCTAGGTCTTCATTTCTGAAGGCTTCCATGTCATGTAAAACTTTGATTAAATAAATTTGTTATGCTTTTCTCTTGTTCACCTGTCTTTTGTTAACAGTGTTGGCCGTATGCTTATGATGAGTGAGGAAAGGTGTTACACCTAGATTATAACCAATGTTGTTATCTGGGTGACTTGGGCAATCAGTCAGGGTCCCAGCAGGATCCAGTGGGCTCATTCAAACTGGCTAATTTGAGAGAATTTAACAAAAAGACTATTTACAAAGGTGTGGGCAGGGCTTAAGGAAACCAATAAAGAATAAATAATGCAATACCTGTGTCTGGTAACACCGGAGAGCCCTTACAAGCCTAAAGGGAACTATATGGAGAAGTCTGTAGTACAGGAATATAGCCAATCCTATTACATACTCCACCCTGTCTGCCCCACCCACCAATCTCCTGCCTCCTGTTGGCCAAACTCAAAGGGAAAGTGGGAAGACTGAGGCTGTGCTTGGTCCCTGCAGGTCAGCCTCCCGGGGTGGAGCAGGGTGGAGGTTGGGCCAGCAGGGGCAAATGGAAGGCTTCTTGTTCCAGCATTCTTTGGAAAGAGGCGGTGAGACTTGACCAAGGAGTCATTCATTCATTCAGTGGGCATTTGTGCCACATGCCAGGCTCTGTGTCACAATTTAATATAGGCCACAGCTGTGTAAACCAATAAATGCCATAAAGGTTATAGGGGCTCTGACAGAGATCTCTACAGGGTACACTGGGGGCACAAAAAGGTACAGCGCCTGAGTATTACTCCAAAATAAATGCCTGAAAATACAAAGGCAGAGCATGGGAAGCAGTCTCCACTACTAGAAGCCCAAAAGCACATCAAAGGTCTTTCCAGCATTATTAAAGAGACATCTTAAACACAGTAGCAGCATTTAACCTGAGCTAACATACAAAAGTAACTTCACAGATCAATAATTTAGAATCCATATGGTAAATCAATATGGTGAAACTATAGAATGATCTTAAGGGTCCGCAAACAGTATTCTTCTTGCAACCTAATATTTTTCATTTCCAACTGAGTGTTGACCACAAAGAAGCTAAGCACAGCAGCTGGAACAGTGAATAATGTTAAGTTGAGGAGTCTCAGATGGGGATATAATAGAAACACCGCAAATAGATGCCCTCAGAAGTGCTCTGGCTTAATGCTTTGGTTGAGCTGTTTAAAAAACATTTCACATAAAGCAATGTTCTTATTGGAATCAGTCTGACAGCAGTTTGTGATTATTTCCCCATGGAAACCACTAGCTTTTATCATCTCTTTCAATTATCATTTGTCTTAATTCTCTAGTGTATACATCAACATTTGTCCTTCCCAAATTCCCACAAAGAGAATTCTCTGAGCACCTTAAAACGTCAATGGCAGGTTAAATAGAAAAGGACAAAAATCATCTTTCCCTTTTTAAAAGCTCTTTTTAATCATTGTGATTTTACTCCAAACAATTCCCTAAATGCCAGCGTACATTAAATGCCTATCATCCACGTGTTTCAAATATCAAATGGCCATAACAACGCCACCCCTATTGCTCCCAGGAGGTGGGAACGTGGATTCCTAATCCTGCCTGCCACCTGTACTTCCTCTTCAGACAGGTAAAGCAGCAGCTTAAGCAGAGGTGGCTGGAAATAACATCATTTTGGATTGGTCTGTTTGTCTGTCCCCAGGAGGCCTGAGCTGAAATGTCAAATGAGGTATTACAATGAGTTGCCACAGAGAAGCAGCTTTGTTCCTGAGCTCCTGCAGGAGTGGGGACCCCCTCTATTTCTAAACCACCAGGGCATTCATACAAAGGGGCCTGCCCCACCTCAGACAAGCATTTCTCAGGGCAGGCGTGGTCCTGATTTCCAAGGTAAGGAAGCAGCCTCCTTTCAGTTTTGCAAAGGCCTTATCTGGCACCTTGTCCAGAAAATGTGCATTGAAAAGTGAGCAGGCTTCTTCTAATGAGAGGCAAATGTTTTCATTACTAGAGAAAAATTCCAAAAATTCAGATTAAGGACAGCAGAAGATTCCATACGCAACTAGTTCATGTTATTTAGTGGCTATTTTGCAGATATCTGAGATTCTACTTCCCGAAGGGTAAAAAGTGATCACTGAGTCATTCAGTGCATGGAGGTAATGGATTTGACTCAAAAAGACTGCAACAAGCACAGCCATGAGGCTTTGGGATATTTTTGTCATTTGTGATCTCAGCATAAAGTTTTGTTTCTTGAAAAAAAGAAAGTGATTCTCTCAAGCCATGAAGCTGAATTCCAAGATTTTACTCCTAAAAGATAATGCCAAAAAAAGGGAATATTTTAAAATACTCCTTTGCCTACCAGCTTACACTCGTGTACATAATAGAAATATATTAATTCAAGACCATGTAGCATTTAAAAACTTTACAGGAAAAAAAGCAGGCCCACTCATGACCTAGAAAAGAGAGCTATCGATTCTGTGTTATGCAAAAGCTTTCTTTGTTGTAAAATTTGGAATAACAGCTTCCTCCTTCACAGACCATATCCTCACACCCATGAATGACCTTAGGCAGCCCATGAAGAAATTACCAAAAAATGGTGCCACCATCAGCTTGACAAGCATGTTTCTACATTTTTTGTATAAAGTAAACCAAAAGGATGCTTCTAATGCCCCATTCCTCTGTGTTTCAAGGCTACAGTCCTTTGGAGGATGAAATTATATGATGACTAATGTAAATGATCAGTTTCTTTATCACGATAGATAACTGATAGAGTGTTTGGGATATTTTTTATAAAGTCTCAATACTCCCAAATGCATGTTCCCACCCCAGTGAGCTCCTGAAGAGTTTTAAAACCAGCAGTTTTCTGCTGGGAAAGATGGCTAACCATCAATTCTGTGCATCACAGTTGGGTGCGTGGAAATGAACAAGGAACTAGGTTGTGAGTCCTCGACTCCAACTCAGCAATAAAGTGAGTGTGTGTTGATGTGTTGACGATGGAGAAGCCTAAGCTTTCTGGGAGAAACAAATCCAAAACAAGTAAAATAGATTTATTTAGCAATTTTGCTGCAATTTTGTGCTAATTAAGAGCATCTGTTAGTGGGCAGGAAACAATGACTGAAGGAAACTGTTTATTCCTTTTTAGAGGGGTTGGGGGTGGGAGTAGTTGGGGGAGGAGAGGCACAAAATGGTATCTGAACAGAACATGACTCTAGCCCTGGCTGAGGCTGTGAGCACTGCCGTTACGTTTCTGTAACGCCCTCAGTGTGTGCCCAGCGCTTCTGAAGACTGCGAGGGGAGTGCGGGGTGCAGTTTCACGTGCCTTCCCCTCAGCCTTCTCCTGTAATTGGCCTGTTTCTCAGACCCGGCCCTGCTTCAGAAAGAGCAAGAATCAGTTATACATTGTGCAGTGATGTTTAAAATTCAGGTAACCCATGCAAAAATTTCATTTAAAAACAAAGGATCTCAGTTTCCGTTCTGGGTAAGCACACTCCCACCCCGCGCCTCCCACGGAATGCAGCAGTAAAACCTGGACAGAATGCACAGAGCGGTTATTTGAGGAATCTGAAAAGTAAACAGTAGCAGGCAGATTGGAGAAGAAGACCAGAATTCAAAGTACCTCGAAACTAGAAGCCAGGTCACCATTGCTTTTCCTTCTGGTGTCCTGCCCGCCCCTACTCTAGGCTGCCTGGCACCGGTGGTGGGCACTGGCGCAGCCAGGAAGCACCAGGAGCAGCCCCGCAGTTCAGGCTCCAGGAGGCGGGGCGTCTCCCGATGCTCAGGGATAGTAGAGGAAATCCTCACTTTTCCTCCTTTTTTTTCCTTTCTCCGTTCTTGCAAGTAATCCCACTAAGATGGTAGAAGCCACAGTGGGGGCCTGAAGGCACCTAGAACTCTGCGAAAATGGAAGTTTCCTCTCCTCTCTGAGGCAGTGGACCCCAGAGAGTGGGGTGAATCCTCATTGACTATTTCTGTCTCTCTCTTCCCGCAGCTTGGCCTTGGACTCAGGCACAGTCACAGGAAGTGTGAAGCAGAGCGTAGGCAAAGCAGGGGTAAAAGCTCAAACTTTCTGGTCATAGATTCAAAAACCGTAGGGAACTGGATAATACTGGGGAAACTGGGGAGAAGGAGTAGCTGGGGAAGGCAGCCCCATTAACGGGTTTGTAAAGCACCTGGGCTCACTCTAGAACTGTGCATGTGTGGATCTGATCCTGCCTGGCACAGCAAAGACTGAGAACTGAGCTAATAGATGGACCTCTGGAGCTAACAGACAGACCTCTGCCCAAGCCCCAGACTGGCCACTAGGTGGGATACACATGGGACAGAGGTGAAACCCCTACCAAGCCTTTGAAAACAGAGCTGACATGGAAATTACAACCCACAGGAGGCTGGTGGGAACTTGAGGCCTGGACCCAACCAGGATAACTGCCTGTTAAAACAAATATATCGACATTATCCACAGTATTTAAACAAAACTCGGCCTTATAATATTCAAATTTTCAGGATACAGTCCCAAATTACTAAGCATATGAAGAATCAGGAAAATCCCAACTTATGTGGGAAAAAGATAATCAGCAGATGCCAATGTAGGCCTGATACAGATGTTGAAATTTTTGGCAAAGACTTAAGTGCAACATTTACAAAATAATCCATGAAGTAAAGGTGGACATGCTTGAAACCAAGGGCAAGATAGAAAGTCTCAGCAAAGAAATAGGAAGCATAGGGAGCCAAATGGAAATTCCAGAACAGAAAATACAATAACTGAAATAAAATCTCAGGGGATGAATTCAATAGCAGAAAGAATTTGACACAAGAAAGAGCCAGTGAACTTGAAGACAGATCAATAGAAAGTATCCAATGTGAAAAACAGAGAGAAAAATTATTGTGGGCAGGGGGGAAAGAGCCTTGGGGACCTGTGCAGCAATACCAAGCGGTCTAGCATTCATGTCACTGATATTCCAGAGGAGGGGAAGAAAGAATGCAGTGCAGGAAAAAAAAAAATTAAAGAAATAATGAGGCCAGGCACGATGGCACACACCTGCAGTCCCAGCCCTTTGGGAGGCTGAGGCGGGCGGATCACTTCAGCTCAGGAGTTCAAGGCCAGCCTGGGCAACATGGCGAGACCCTGTCTCTACAAAAATACAAAAATTAGCTAGGCATGGTAGTAAATCCCAGCTGTAATCCCAGCTACTCTGGTGGCTGAGGTGAGAGGATTGCTTGAGACTGGGAGGTCAAGGCTGCAGTGAGTCATGCTGTGCCACTGCACTCCAGCCTGTCTGACAAAGTGAGACCCTGCCTCAAAAAAAAAAGGAAGAAAGAATGACTGAAAGACCCCCCCCCAATATGATGGAAAATAAAGCCTAAAGATTCAAGAAGCTTTGCAAACCCCTCAGAGGAAAACTCGAAGAATTCCACACCCTTATGTGTCATAAGCAAAGTGCTGGATATTAAAGACAACAACAATAAAAAACTGAGCCTCTGCTAATCTTGTGACAGATCCAGTAGTGGGCCAGGGTCAAAACAACAAGGTGAGAACGGGCAGAGCCAGCCCGTCCCATAGGAGCTTCTTCCCCTGAGGCCCCCTCCCTGTCAAGACCCAGCTCTCTCTCTGCAAGCCCATCTGCTAAATGTCTCTGGCAGCAGACAGCAGGCATGCTGAAATTCAAATCCAGAGCGCCAATCTGCTGCCTCTGCAGCATGACACAGAGGGTAGGCTGGGAGGCAGGGGAGCCAGAAATCAAATCAGCTCTGACAAGAAAAAATGCATTATAATTCAAGCAGGCCCTGATAACTTTTAGGAAGGAATAAAAAATATAAGACAAGAAGGAATAAACACTCAACTCTGGATTTATCCTCTAAGTTATTTTGATAAGTTGGAAAGAGTGGCTAAACAAATTTGAGTTGGAGTTTGTTCTTAAATTGACATCTTTAAATTCACCACATTTTCTGTGTAGGTCAAAATGGTTCAAATGTGAGCAAGACTGAAACACACCAGGGGATGGCTAAGAGAATAAAACGTAATATATTTTAGATTTTTATCATGGGCAGTAAAAACAGAAGCCATATACCTAGAGTGGATCCAGTGAAAGCCGAGATTTTCACTTGTTTTCATGAGGTGGAAACTATACAGTGTCTGCATACGTAGTAAAGTTTCAGATGTCAAATTATGGGTTTCATTGAGGTAGCACATCAACCTGGAAAGGAGGGACGAGTTTCAGTTTTCTTATGAAAGTAAGTTTATATAAGAATGTTTCGGCCGGGCACGGTGGTTCAGGCCTGTAATCCTAGAGTTTTGGGAGGCTGAGGTGGGAGGATCACCTAAGGCTAGGAGTTCAAGACCAGCCTGGGCAACAAAGCAAGACCCTCATCTCTATGAAAAGTTACAAAATTAGCCAAGTGTGGTGGTACACTCCTGTAGTCCCAGCTGCTTGGGAGGCTGAGGTAGGAGGATCGCTTGAGCCCAGGAATTCAAGGTTACAGTGAGCCATGGTTGCACCACTGCACTCTATCCTGGGCAACAGAAGGACAACATTTATCGAAAAAAAAAAAAAGCAAGTGTGCCTAGGAAAGCAAAGGGAATTTAGAAAAACACTAACCATATTTGTAAGGATTATCTCTCTCTCTCTCTGCCTCTTCTTGTCTCTGTCTGTCTCTCTCATACACCCTGCCTCCACATGTATACACACCCTATTCAAAATACGTAAGGTTACCTGGACTTTCTGAAACTCAGAATCCTAAAAGTTTAACATCATCTGAATCAACACCAATCTGCTATGTTCATCGACTTACTTCAGTCAGTTACCCTTCCCCCAAACATTTACCAGCCCTGAGACATCAGTGTATTCAGGAGGAAGGTCTGCTGCACCCCTATAAACCCATTTCAAAGATGCTTGGGATCCTGAGTTGCTATTAAAACCAAAGGGAAATGGGGGTTGGCAGAGGGTGGGGAGGACATAAAAGCCACCAGTTTGCTCCAGTTAATGCTTCTTGCCTTGAAATTTTGTCTGTCGATATTTGTAAACCGTGTTTTTATTTGAGATTTGTATTTTATTGGCATATTTTTCACTTGATTTTTATTTTATTATATTATTATTTATTTATGTATTTTTTGAGGGGAGTCTTGCTCAGGCTAGAGTGCAGTGACATGATCTCGCTCACTACAACCTCTGCCTCCCAGATTCAAGTGATTCTCCTGCCTCAGCTTCCCGAGTAGCTGGGATTACAGGTGGGTGCTAATTTCTGTATTTTTAGTAGAGATGGAGTTTCACCATGTTGGCCAGGCTGGTCTCAAGCTCCTGACCTCAAATGATCTGCCCAACTCGGCCTCCCAAAGTTCTGGGATTACAGGCGTAAGCCACCACGCCCGGCCTTGATTTTTAACCTATGTTACTTTGAATACTTCTTTTGTATACAGCACTTAGTTGATTTAATTTTATAAACTTTTCCCTTCAATAGTTATATTTCTTGATAACTGACACACTTAAGTGCATTTACATTACTTTATTTATACTTTTATTTTGAGGCTTTTCTTTTTATTTTTCCCATCCACTCTCTACATGTTGTCATTCTCAGATTTTCTGTATTTCATCATTTTTAATAAGAGTAATTTAGAAGTTATATATTCTATTTTCATTTTAGAGTACTGTTCTCTATAAGTAAATAAGCCAGACAGAAAAAAAGTGGGGAGAGGAATGGAGACGAGAACAGGAAAAGGGGGGCCTGAGAGAAAACAGAGGAAAGGGGGGTCTTCCCGCAACATCTGCACAGCAATCTCCATCTTCCCCACAAGAGAACCTGCAACCCAGGGGGTCCACAGGGCTCCCCGAGGTCTCTTTGGTGGCTCTCAGCCCACATCAGTCTCAACTTCATTCAAACCAGGGAATGTGTTTCCTTTCCAGGCTTTAAACCAGAAGTCATTTTTATCACAGAAAAGAATTAAAATGCCTCACCTAGTCAGCAAGTGCAGGAGAACAGGGATCGTGGCAGAAATAATGCATCCCAGAGGCCACAGAGAGCAGCCAAAACACAGAGCAGCAGCATCCCACAGCCACCCCAAAGGCTGACAAGGGGACAGAGGCCACACGTGGCACAGGACATTGATGGGAAGCAAAGCCTTTCTTGGAAACCAGTTGTAGACACTGGATGGTGCTTGAATCCTCTCCTCTGAGACAGGACAAAAGCAAGCAGGACATAAAGTGCTCTGCCATGAGTAGACAGGCCCAGGGGTTGGGGGATGGGGGAGAGCAAAGCCACACACCATTTATCACATGGTTAAAGAGTAGCAGCGGTTTCCTCATGAGGCTATCACATCCCACTGAATATGTCATTGGTTGCACATAACCGTGCATGTATACATATATGTATTTCTCAGTTCTCAGCATTCATTCATCCATTAACTCTTTTGTCATTTTCATATTGTTCATGTTTCATACTGACCTATCCTACTCTCTTGCCATTTGACAGTGATACAGTATTTGGTAGTCTCAGTAAATCCTACCTGACAATTACAGATAACGCTCTGGTTCCAGGACATTCCTTGCATGATTCTATATTTATAGAACATTTTTCTGTCTGAATGCACTATAAGTTATAGTGGCTGACAAGTTAGGAGAAGCCACATAAAAGCTTCTTTTGAATCTCTGGGAAGCTGCCACCAGGGCAGAACAAGGCAGGCAGAGTCGACTGGAGTCCTCTGGAACCAAAAGTATTTCAACCTCAACCCTAAATGGAAGGAAAAATCCACAGTCTTTATTACAAAGTGGCCTTTTTCAGGGACATGAAGAATTGCTGAAGGAAGCAGACCTTTTTGGAAGTCAATCCATTCTGATTGGGTTTGCTGCTGTGGAACTCTCTGGACTCAGGATTCTTTGGTGAATGGGAGCAAGAATCTCCAAGGTTAGAAGCGAAGCTGCCAAAGTGGCAACTGACCTCGGCCCAGGCCCCTCTCCCCATTTCAGATTGGAAATAACGAGAGTACAAGTGACAAACTGTACAACATAGCAGATCTAAGCGGATGAAATCTCGAATATATTTCTTAATTGTATGAGAAATGACTAATATTCCTTTCATTAAAGAAAAACAACCTTCCATCCATAAGTAAAAACTTAAAATGAAAAAAGCAGTTACAGAATACAAAAGACACAAACAATTTCAAGCTTTAAATTTTACTTGCTTTGTACTTGTAGGGAATCATTGTTTTTTTTTTATGAAAAAAATGTTTAAGACTAGGGTTTCACTATATTGCCCAGGCTAGACTTGAACTCCTGGACTCAAGTAATCCTCCTGCCTCAGCCTCCCAAGTAGCTGGGCCTACACTGCACCTATTGTACTGGTAGGGGGTCTTTGCATTAAAAGAGACCTTAATAATAATCAAGACTAGCTGCTTCATATTATAATTGAAGAAAACGAAGTTCAGAGAGGTGAAATGACATGGCAAAGTCACCCAGGTAGGAGGTGACAGTGATGGATTCTGGCCCAGGCCTCTAGGCTGCTGGTCCCATACTTGCTCCACTACCCCATGCTGCCTCCAACCCAGGTCTGAGTTTTATCTTCCCCAAAGCTAGTTGATAATATAGACATGGCATGCCCAGTAGTACTTCAGAAAGGATTCCCAGGTAAAAACCAAAATGGCTGTCTTGCACTGATAAACTCAGTGCAACAGGTAAGAAATCCATGAAATTCTTTCTCCAGAAGATACAGAACACACTAAAAAGTTCACTAGTGGTTCTGAAAATGTCATGGAGGATAAATCCTTAGTAAGTTAGAAAGGAGGATTAGAATGCGTCATGGGAAAGGATTTGGGCCTTTCTGATGAGTGGCAGTGGTATATGTAAGTAGAGACAGGGGCCAGCCCAAGTCCCTGAATGACAGCAACAAGCTGAGGCCTTGCTTGTCATCCCTACCAACCCACACTGGCCATGTAGCATAGCAAGAAATAAAAGTTCTTCATTTTAATCCACTGAAATTTGAAATCAAACACCCACATGAATGTTTGTTACTGCATCATAACCTAGCCTATCCTGATTCATGCAAGCACCTACTAAAAGGCACTCGATAAAAGATGGTTATCAGCTGGGCGCGGTGGCTCACGCCTGTAATCCCAGCACTTTGGGAGGCCGAGGTGGGCGGATCACGAGGTCAGGAGATAGAGACCATCCTGGCTAACACGGTGAAAACCCGTCTCTACTAAAAATACAAAAAATTAGGCAGGCATGGTGGTGGGCACCTGTAGCCCCAGCTACTTGGGAGGCTGAGGCAGGAGAATGGGTGAACCCAGGAGGCGGGGCTTGCAGTGAGCTGAGATCGCGCCACTGCACTCCAGCCTGGGCGACACAGCAAGACTCCGCCTCAAAAAAAAAAAAAAAAAAAAAAAGATGGTTATCATTTGCTGGCGAGGTTGCAGAGAAAAGGGAACACTTATACACTGTCGGTGGGAGTGAAAATTAGTTCAACCGTTAGGGAAGGCAGTGTGGTGATGCCTCAAAGAGCTAAAAGTAGAACTAATATTCAACCCAGCAATCGCATTATTGGGTATGTACCCAGAGGAATATAAATCATTCTACCATAAAGACACATGCACGTGAATGTTCACCACATCACTATTCACAATAGCAAAGACATGGAATCAACCTAAATACCCATGAGTGACAGGCTGGATAAAGAAAATGTGGTACATATACACCATGAAATACTATGCAGCCATAAAACAGAACAAGATCATATCTTTTGCAGGAACATAGATGGAGCTGGAGGCCATTATCCTTATCAAACTAATGCAGGAACAGAAAACCAAATACTGCATGTTCTCACTTAGAAGTGGGAGCTAAATGATGAGAACTCATAGGCACAAAGGAGGGAAGAGCAGATACTGGGGTCTACTTGAGGGTCGAGGGTTGGAGAAGGGAGAAGAATGGAAAAATAACTATTGGGTACTAGGCTCAATACTTGGGTGATGAAATAATCTGTACAACAAACCCTCATTATATGAGTTTACCTATGTAACAAACCTTCACATGTACCCTAGAACCTAAAATAAAAGTTAGAAAAAAAGAGTGCACAGAATAATAAAAAAGAGGTGGTTATCATTATGAATGTACCCCTACAGCACTTTCCCAGTGCCACACCATCAGAGATTGAATGGTAGGCTAGAACAGACCATTGGTCTTATGCAGATTCTTGGATAGGGAAAGAAAAGTATAACCAAGGACAAGTCAGTGTCAAGATCAGATTCAGGGAAGTTAGGAAGTGCCCAGATAGACCATAAGGAAATTCCAGTTACAAAACAAATCTTGTTGCATCATGACCCTAACATACTTTTCCTCCTGCCCAGAATTCTCCCGCTTATTCACTAGTCAGTTCAGATTCCACTTATTCTTCAGACTCTAGTTTTAGTTCCACATATTCCCTCAAATTTCTTAATCCTTCAAGCCTCTACTATGTGCAAAATAGACCATGCAAAGCAGGTGCTTCAGCAATTATTACTTTTACTTCCCATTTTATACTTAATCAAACATTTGGTAAAATCTGTTTCAAGTGTGTCAATCTTGTTTCTCTAACCAGACTACAAGCCCTGTGAAGATGCCATGTGTTTTACTGCTTTTACAGTCCCCCACAGAAATGATTCCAAGGGACATTTTTACACTGATTTAAATGCCAGGGAGGAAAGAACATGATATAATCCTCAGGGCTGAGGACAATTTGTTTTAATGACTTTGGAAGAAAGAAGGGAAATTCACTAACTGGACTTTATAGTAATACCTTAATCTAGCTAAATATACATACTCTTTCTTTCGGTGGAAATAAATTATTATAAACCCTACATGTTGGCTGGGTGTGGTGGCTCACACCTGTAATCCCAGCACTTTGGGAGGCTGAGGTGGGTGGATCACCTGAGGTCGGGAGTTTGAGACCAACCTGGCCAACATGGGCAAAACCCTATCTCTACTAAAAATACAAAAATTAGCTGGGCGTGATGGTGCATGCCTGTAATACCAGCTACTCAGGAAGCTGAGGCCGGAGAATCACTTGAGTCTGGGAGGTGGAGGTTGCAGTGAGCTGAGATCATGCCACTGCCCTCCAGCCTGGGCAACAGAGCAAGATTCTGTCTCAAAAAACAAAGCCAAAGCAAAACAACAGTAACAAAATCCCCTACGTGTCTTTGATTCAGCTTTGTTCAAATTAAAATTAAAACCAGAGATGGCAAGTAGTTTAGCAGGAACCCTGAGAAAAACTACAAGGAAGCATTTTTGAGAATTTAAAACACTTCATTAAAAATTAGCATTTGTTTTAATAGATTAAAAAGTTAAGTATTTACATAGCAGTTATCATAAACTTTAAGCTAAATCTGTATAAGTTCTCTACTTGAAATCATTAAGGTTAGGTTTTGTCCAAATCATTTAACAGCACTGAGCTAATTAGTCTATAATATTGAAAGTTAGCTTTCATAATTCCAAAGACTGTTTGTATGTAACCTTGCAACTATCGATATTTGTTACTGCAAATTTTATTGGTTAAATGCAGAAAAAGTAGTTGGTAAAGGTGAAGATGAAAACAGTGTTTGTCATGGGAGGTTGATCCCACAGAGATGACCTCCCAGAGATAACCTCCTGGTCATAACTGTTCTGGTCTACTTCTAATCATTCATCCTGGATAGTGATGTTGTGCAGATTCTCTTAAAGTTAAGTAAGTGCATTCCTCCTTATAGGAATTTATTTTACAAGTAAAATAAAGTAGCTTCAGTGTACCTTAAAACATGGTGCCACAACTTTTCTTTTCTTCAACATATATTGCAGTACAAGCACTCTTAATCTGTCTCTACAAAACCAATTCAGAATTTTCCCTATCTGTGTACTCCTGCAGCTAACAGCTTGGTTCATTCTCCCCCTAGGAGTCATTTGGCTTGCTCCCAAACCAGTTTCTATCAGTTGTACAAGTTATTGAAATGACATAATTTAATTGAAAATTAGGTAAACCAATGAAATGTGTGCATAGAAAGAAAATGAGTTCTTTTTCCTATGAAAAAACAAGTCAATAAAAGCTATGTGCCATTTCTAAATACTGTGCATTAGGTATGGGTGAGGTAACTGCAAAAAAGAATAACAAAATCACTAAAATCTGGAGGTGTTCTGCACTTAGACTATTTTACAAGTGTCAGATTCTTGCTCCACTTTAAAGAAACCAAAACTGGGAAGGGTGGGTGATATAGTATAGATGGCTTTGGGCAAGAAAGATCAGAACTCCAGCCAGGGGCAATACACACAACAAAAGATTGGCAAACAAATGTACACGTATATGTTTTCAGTTAAAATAGATGGTCTATGTATATGTTTTTGTGATTCACTGTTTCAATCATATTTTATTGTATATAACTGACCAATTACTACAGATTGGTGACTTTGGATATGGGGCTTCTACTCAACTTGTCAATTAAACAATTGTAGAGATGACACAAGTGTATAGCTAGAGACAGTGCCATGTTATTAATTAACTTAGAAGATGTCAGAGTAATGTTGGTGCCTAGCTGGAGGAATACGAACATAAACCAGGATGTGGACAAGGTTGAAGAGATGACCCATAACTTCCTTTATATTTATTTTCTCAAGAAGCTATGAATTTTCCCACCTTTAAAGACTGTTTTAGCATTCATCATTTTAACAGCATAGAACAAGCACTTATTTACAAATGAAACAACACAAAAATCAATAGGAGGGAGGAACCACTGGCTACTATCCTGAAAAGAAAACACAGCTCTTCTTCAAGGTCTAACTTAAGGAGTCCAGGGCGCTCACACATCTGGCACAAGGAGGATGGAGCTAGGCCAGGCCTGGGTTGCTGAGGGGCAGGGGCATGGGGGTGGAGAGGAGGGGTCCTGACTCTAGGGGCTGTTGTCCAGGACAGTAGGTCCACCTCCTGAGGGTTCAGCCCAGCCAGCAGTGAAGTGATTCCGGGAGAGAGAAGCCCATCACACTGGGGCAGCTCTCAGTTAAAGATGAACACCAGTTACTGAACTCTCTACCCCAAGTTTAGAAATCAACCATCACAACCATCCCTGGCCATGTCTTAACCTGGCACTCATGCCTCCCTGCCAGAGTGGTCCATCACAGGAGCCCTGGGCTAGGGGAGACCTAGGTATCTGTAATCTGAAAACTCCTATGGCCGATTCTGACCCACTCTTCATGAGCGACCTTCATGAGGATCATGAATATGCTGAAATCAACTGCAAATGAATGTGCATGTGTGCAAATGTTCAGTATTCTGGAGCACTTGTCCACAGCTTCCATCAAATTGTTTTCATCAAAATTTTGTAACTCAAAAGCATGGAGAACCACTGTTCTGAACTCCGTTCAAGTCTTCACCGTCCTGGTTATCTCCACAGTACGGAGGAAATCTGAGATGAGGCTGAACACAGCATTCCCCCGTACACAGCCTTCCTGCTGTACGTTCTCTATTTTTTTTTCCAGACTCCAATCTGTTCCTCTTTCTTCACTTCTATTTTTACACTGAAAAGTTTGGATTTCAAAATAACTATAACCTAAGAATTCCTCAGATAAAAGACACAGAAAAGTAAATTTCCAATTTCCCTTACCCTACTTCTCACATTCCTGTATGGTTTTATTATTAAAACTTTTTTTTTTTCAAAAAAATGAAGGGCACTTTATGTCTGTTTTTCCTATTAAGTTAATGGCTTGAACAAATATACACATATTTATTTTAATTGTCAGCATCATGGCTTACCTATGTTTTTAAAATAACAAATTATACATATAGATGGCACTCTTTTCTCCTGTGTCTTGTCTCAACACATGACCATAACAAGAAAGGATACAATGTTGTATGTGTTAAACAGGCTCCAATCTGTGCTGGTAGTTTGGTTTTACAAATAAGAACATTCCCTGTCCAGGAATAAGGCCCAGGCATTTGGATTTTCCAAAACAACTCTCTGTAACCAGGATATCCAAATAAATTCAAGCATTTCAATTTCAAAACTGATGTAGCTATCTGCTCCTGACTGAGGTTCCTCTAAGTGCACATTAGTTAAATAAGCCATTTTCTGCTATTTCTGAGCAAAATGAATATTCACTATTCAAAAGGACATGCCCTATCCTAATTATATAACCAGTTCAAATTTTTTTTAAGAAATGTAAGATATACTTGAAATTCTAACCTGACAAAATTGCTGAAATTAAGCTTTAAGATATATTCGTTCATTTGGAAAATGTCTAAGAAGCCTTAATATCAAACCTAAAATGTATAGTAATTAACATATTTTTCTGAGATCCAGATTTCAGCATAGAGGCAGTCTCAGTATAAAGCAGAAAGAACATGGAATCTGACCTCATCTGACCTGGATTATAATCGCAATTTATCTCAATCCAGTAATTTAACCAGATTTCTTCTTGGTAGAATGGACATAACGTCCATCTCACTCACAAGGCTATGATGAGAATCACTTGGGATAACAACAGAGCAAGCCTTTGTAGGCTGGGAAGAGCTATTTAAAAGCAAGATACTGTAGCTGCTGTTCCCTTTTTAACGCAAAAGCCCTCCAAAATGCATAGGATGCTTCTGGCACACAAGTCATTAGAATGAGGTGACAACAGTCATCTGAGTGAGAATGAAGGTGAGAAAGAAGGGCCAAGGTAGCTGAAATCCTTAGCAGAACAAGCGCTCCCTTGTATAAGAGGTGCAATGGGCTGACAGCTTCCTGGCCACATCTTTTGACAACCCCCTGGTGGTCAGTGTCAGTGCTTTGTGCAAAAAGCTAATGCACTAGGAGGTCAGCAAGCTCACAGTGATGGCAGCTTGAGGCTCTCTCTGCTCTGGCAAACAGCAAGCTCCTATGTTTCTAATGCAGGGCTGTGTGTATCTGATTCTGCAATGCGTCTGCCATGCCTGGGGAGCTGTTGGGAGAGGGAGCACCATGAAGTTCACCAGCAGCCAGAAGAAGATTCCTGAGAGGCCAAGCCAAGTGCTACCTAGAGAGGCCAGCATGTGGGCTCCACATTTCTGCTGAAGACGCCTGTGCCCACAAGTGAGTACCATCAGGCTGAGGTCCCAGGGTACGCTCACAGTTCATTTCTCTTTATCTGAACAGAGAATATCATGTACTTTCACACCTGTCATGCATTCCATGGGCTTCTGCGCATTTTTGAAAAACGGAGATATGATTCACATGCCACAAAATTTACTATTTTAAATTTACCATTTCACTGTGGCTTTTAGTATATATACAGCTTGTGCAACTGACACCATTATCTAATTCCAGAATACTTTCATCACCCCAAAAAGAAACTCCGTTCCTAGTAGCAGTTGCTTCCCATTCCCCTCTACCCCCAGCCTCTGGCAACCACTAATCTACTTTCTGTCTCTCTAGATTTGCCTATTCTGGACATTTCATTAAAAAATGAGTAATGCAATATGTGGCCTTTTGTGATTGCTTTTACTTAGCATTAGGTTTCAAGGTCCATCCATGTTGTAGCATGTATCAGTGCTTCATCCCTTTTTATAGTTGAGTAAGTTTCCCCTGTATGGGTATACCACATCTTGTGTACCCATTCGTCAGCTGATAGACATTTGGATGGTTTCCAACTTTTGGCTACTATGGATAATGACCCTATGAATAATCATGGACAAGTTTCGTGTAAACATGTTTTCAGTTATCTTAGGTATATACCTGGAATGCAATTGCTGGGTCATTTCTGAGCACTTTTGAACCCTAAAGTTTATGTCATCACCCTCCGTGTACCCATTTCCATGGCAGATAGAAATAAATATAGTTCATCAGGAACCCCAAAAGCCAAAGGAGAAAATGAAGACAGGAAGAAAGGGAAAAAGGGGTTCTGCATGAAGCAATATATTGCTGCTCTCAAAGTACCACTAATAATATATTTCCCCTGTACCATAACACAGCAGTAGCCATAGCTAGGATGAGGGGACCAGCACTGGGCCTAAGTTGGCACAATCCTCTTAATAATAAGAACAATGAACATATAATGAGTGCTTCCTATGGACAAGGCACTGTGCTGAGCACATTTTATGAACTGTCTAGTAGTAGAGAGGAAAGGAGAAACAGGATTATTGAAAACAAACACTCACTGCAGCCAATTCTGCCTTCTGCCAGAGTGGCATAATTCATGCCTAGGACAGGCCTGGAAGGAAAGGGGAAAACAGAGGAAGCTAAATTGCCTGAGGAAGAAAATGACATTTATTTGCTAGAGTCAGGTAGGGAGTAGGGGTGTTGAAGGCCTGAAAATGGAAAAGGGATTGATGTGTAGATAAGAGAATGCAGGAACAATGGAGCAGGGGCCTAAGAAGAAAATACAGCCTGTAAGAAACCCCAATGGCCAAGAAAACTTTAATCAGTTTTAGTTGATTTCTGTTTTGAACCATGTTGATATTTTCCTCCTTTTCCCTGAGACCTTCAGTAAGGCCTGTGTTGGTGTCACTCTGGAAGATTAGAGAAGCGGGCAGTGCAGAGCGAAGAGGAGACAGCAGTGGCCAGAGGTGAAACACTGAGGTAGCAGCAGAAATTCAAAGAAAGATGACCAGGAAAGGTAAGCCCCATTATTATCAGAATATTGGAGGGAAGAAAAGGTACTGAACTTTTAGTACATGGCTCAAGCCATTTTAAGTATTAGGGGAAAGGGTGACCCCAGAAGCTGGAAGAGATGAGGTCACCTGACTTTCATACTGTAATCTGCCCAACAATGCAACGGTTATGTTATAAAGGTGGGTAACAGGGAGTAGGAGGCAAATCCAAGATTTACCACTTCAATGTTCACTGCATGACAATGGACTCATGACCTTCGAGACTTTGCGGTGCCATTCCCATAAATGGTCAGAAAGTCCCAAAACATTCTCAGTGCCCTATGGAAGTCAAGGACTGTTCTCATGCTGCAAATGAAAAAAACTCTAGCACGAGAGTCTCCTGGACATGACTGGGTCCACTGAAGTTTTTTCTCACCCACCCTCCTGCAACAGTCACAGCTAAGGGGCCCTGAGGCCACTTCTGTAGCAGGGGTTGACAAAAATTTTCTGAAAAAAGCCACACAGTAAATACTTTAAACTTTGTGAGCCAAGAAGCAAAATCAAGAATATTATTAATAAATAGGTAGTTATATAAAAAGATAAATTTCTACAACTTTTATTGATGAAATAAAAAAATAATAATTGTGCACAAATTTTAGTAATACAGATCTGTTAATGAGAAGAATGAAATTTATTGATAGCAAATCCATTGGGGTATATACCCGGAATGTATATACCCCAAGTTAGTGTTTCCCAAGCAATGGGGAAAGGATTCTCTATTCAATAAATGTTGTGGCATAACTGGCTAGCCATATACAGAAGACTGAAACTAGGCCCCTTCCTTGTACCATACACAAAAATCAACTAAAGATGGATTAAAGCCTTAAATGTCAATCCTATAACTATAAAACTCTGGAAGACAGCCTAGGCAATACTATCCTGGACACAGGAACGAGCAAAGACTTCATGACAAAAACGCCAAAAGCAAACGCAACGAAAGCAAAAATTGACAAATGGGATCTACTTAAACTTAAGAGCTTCTGCATAGCAAAAGAAACTATCAACAGAGTTAGCAAACAACCTGTAGAGGATGGGAGAAAATGCCTGCAAACTGTGCATCTGACATAGGTCTAATATCCAGCATCTATGAGGAACTTACATTTATAAGAAAAAAACAGCCCCATTAAAAAGTGGGCAAAGGTCATGAACAGACATTTCTCTAAAGAAGATTTACATGCAGCCAGCAAGCATATGAAAAAAAAATCTCAATATTACGGATCAGTAGAGAAATGTAAATCAAAACCACAATGAGATACCATCTCACACCAGTAAGAAGGCTATTATTAAAAAGTCAAAAAGTAACATGCTGGCAAGGTTATGGAGAAAAAGGAACATTTATACACGGTTGGTGGGAGTGTAAATGAGTTCAACCATTGTGAAAAGCAGTGTGGCGATTCCTCAAAGAGCTAAAAGCAGAACTACCATTCAACGCAGCAAAACCATTATTGGGTTTGTACCCAGAGGAATATAAATCATTCTACCATAAAGACACATGCACATGAATGTTCATTGCAGCCCTATTCACAATAGCAAAGACATGGAATCAACCTAAATGCCCATCAGTGATAGACTGGATAAAGTAAATGTGGTACATATACACCATGGACTGTTGGGCAGCCATAAAAAAGAATGAGATCATGTCTTTTGCAGGAACATGAAGGGAGCTGGAGGCCATTACTGTTAGTAAACTAATACAGGAACAGAAAACCAAATACCGTATATTCTCACTTGTAAATGGGAGCTAATGATGAAAACTCATAGACACAAAGAAGAGAACAATAGACACTGACTGGGACCTACTTGAGGGTGGAGGATGAGGGGAGGGAGAGGAGCAGAAAAAATAACTATTCAGTACCAGGCTTAGTGCCTGGTTGTCAAAATAATCTGTACAACAAGCCCCCATGACACAAGTTTACCTGTATAACAAACCTGCACATGTACCCCAGAACCTGAAACAAAAGTTATAAACAAAACAAAAAACAAAGTTAGTTTTTCCTAACATCAAACCGATTACAAATGTTCATCTGTAGAAACCATTCTTAGCTTATGGGCCATACATAAGCTACATGTGGTTCTCAACTTCTGTTCTGCAGCCACTGTTACCTGAAGCAAAGTGAATGCTGGGTTATCTGTGTAAAGAGTCTGTAATGCAATACCCTGATTCGGAAATTAGACACCTCAAATGGACTTTCAAGTAGCGCTTGAAAGATCCAGCTGTTCCTCAAACCCATTGGTCTATACCCAGTGATAGAAACAACCATTCTTTCAGCCAGTATTTCCTGAGAACCTACTATGTGCCAGAACTATCATAGTCACTGGGGATATCATGGTGAGTAAGACAGATGAGCTCCCTGCCTTCATAGGGAATGACTGCAAACAAAAGTTAAAGCAAGAAAAAATTGTCAGAGAGCGGTAATGCTATGGAGAAAACAAGAGACTATATTGGAGGAGTAGGGATAGGGAGCTACTTCAGGTGATACAGTGTAATAAGCAGTTCCTTTGTCCCTATATTATTCTCTCTCTCTTTTTTTTTTTTTGAGATGGAGTCTCACTCTGTCACCCAGCAGGCTGGAGTGCAATGGCATGATTTTGGCTCACTGCAACCTCCACCTCCCCGGTTCAAGTGATTCTCCTGCCTCAGCCTCCCAAGTAGCTGGGATTACAGGCATGTGCCATCACGCCCAGCTAATTTTTGTATATTTAGTAGAGACAGAGTTTCACTATGTTGGTCAGGCTGGTCTCGAACTCCTGATCTCAAGTCATCCACCCACCTCAGCCTCCCAAAGTGCTGGGATTACAGGCGTGAGTCAGCGCACATGGCCATCAATCCTTTTTTTCAATCAGACATTTGTATTTTTTCCAGTATGATGGAGGTGAAATAGAAATCTCACTGTGTTTTGATTTTCTTCCCCTTATTAATCATCGTTATATGTAAATACATTTTTTTTTGACTTTTCAGGTTTCCTCTTCTATTAATCCCTGACTGATTTCTTGTTTATTTTTCTGTTCAGTTTTCTTTTTCACTTTGATGGCGTTCTTTTAAAATTTTGGACATTGATCCTTTATTGGTGCTATACATTGTAGATATCCTTGCCCAGACTATGACTTGTCTTTTAACTTTGTAGTGCCTCTTGTTTACAAGATTTTAATTTTTATCTGGTAAAGAATCCACTGTATATGAGAATTGGTTGTTAGCTCCCTTCTCAGCAGGCAAATATAGAAAAAAGCCTGGATTTTAAGTTTAAACCTTCACTTCATGCCTTATAGCTGTGTCTTGCCCAAATTTATTAAAGTGTTGAGCCCTGACTTCCCTGTCTGCAAAATGAGAACAATTCCTACCTCACGGTTTTGTTTTGAGAATTAAATGAAAAAATATATGCAACTCTCCTAGTACAGTAGGCCCCTCCTACCCCACTCTTAAATTATAAGCTGCTTGAAGGAATTATATTCCGCATAAAACCATGTGCAACACTGATACTTAGACTTTATTGTGTTGACTGAGTTTATCTTTAAAATGCATATAAAGTACCAAGTATAATGATATGCACTTAATTGACTAAAATGTGGAAGACAAGACTGGAAAAACAATTTAGCAATTAGCTCCTTAACCCACAATTGCTCCAACTGGCCTCCCTTGAACTAAAGAGGTAACAGAGGAGTGGTAGTAAGTGACCCAGTTAATAGGAAATTTGTAAACATTCTTTCGAGGGAAAATGGTATTTAAAAAGCCTGGAATCCCATTTATACTGTCAATCCTACTATGGACCAAAATCATTGAACAGCATGTTGTAAAAGATATTTGTAATTAGCTTTGAGAGGAAAAAAAATCACAAACTAATGTGAACAATAAGCCTCAACCAATTTCATAATAAATGAGTTATATGGGGAATACATTTATAATACAAACACTAACAAAAATATACTAGTTATGGCTAGCTTTTATTTCAGATTAAAAAGAAAAATTCCAACTCCTCTGATCCCTGAGCATATTATATATGCATTACGTTTCAAGAATAATAAAATAAATATTTAAAATTGCAGTGAACATTGGGCTTTACCCACCACAAGCACACACATCTATACATTTTTGGTACTCACAGGCCAGTGCCCCAGCTGGAAACACAAGGCTGAACACAGATCATATTCATTGACTGAACTCTTTCCATGTGAACACCTGCAAGGTGCTTTCACCTTCCTGCTCTCGTTTCATCTTCACGACAACCCTGTGAGTTAAGTATTAGTAACTTTTTTTCAAAGGAAGAAACTCAAGTTCAGAGAGGATATGCCACTTGTCCATATCCACTAAGCAAGGGAGCAGAATTTAAACTGCTGACTGCAAGTATGAAAATATGAGCCCATCTTATAGATGAAGCTGCACCATACTGAAGTATTTTCATGAAATTTGTAAAACCATGTAAACAGGACTCCTAGATCCCACGTATTACTTTCACTGACTTCTCCCATACGCTACTCCCGAAACTGCTGAAGGAAGAGGCCCCCTTCTATGGCCTAATTACTCTGAGCTCAATGAGCATGTATTTTGCTAATCAGGATTTTTAAGTGATTGTGCTCTAGTCAAAGTACATGAAAAATAAACTAAAATGACTTGCTGTTGCATTGTGCACAATAGCAAATGCTATAAAACACGAATATTGCCTCTGATTTGGGGACGGATTCTGAAAACATGTTTGGAGGTCGTTCAACCAGCTCCAACTAAAAATGAGTAAGTGATGGCCGTGAAGATGGATTGACTTGGAGTCTGATTCATCTCATCAGAGGCCTTTGGCCCACTTACACTCATGGCTTTATTTATTCAAATAATTTGCTTTATTCCACCCCCCTAGAGAAAAAGACCAGCAGACCATCATCCCACCCCTGCTCTGTGCAAAGAATCTAACATAAACAATGTCAACAAGAATCATTGCATTTAACAAACTCCAGGATGCACCACGGCACTGTTTGTAAGATGTAAATGGAGTCTTGTTTTAGTTCACTGTTCTGCTAAATTCAGGTGTCTGCTTCATTTTAGATCTCGGTCCCCTGAAAAGAGGCTCCCGTGAGCGAACGTGAAACATGACCTAGACGATGTCCATTTAGACACGGATGATTGAAGGGTTACTATACTGTGGTGACCGCTGGCATTGCTTGCTACCCATCTCCAACTCTCTGACTATGGCACACAGCAGGATGGTCCCTCTAGCATTGGGTGGGACTGAGCAACTGGCTCTGACCATTGGATTGTGAGCAGAGGCAATGTGTGTTGCTTCCAGGCTAGAGCTTTTAATAATGCCATGCAAAGATCCTCCAGAGCATTCACCCCTCTGCCAAGGTGACCAGCAATGTTCCAGATGGCAGTCACACTGCTAGCATGGGGTCCAGAGAGATGCAGTGACAGCACAGAGCAGCACCCTACACCTGCAACAGATATCTGGCACAAGCAAGAAATAAACCTCTGCTAGCATGAGTCCGGAGCATTGTTTGTGACCACAGCATAAACTGGCCCCTCCCACCTAATGCCTCAGGCGCATGGTGCCATGAAAAAGGGCTTGGTGTTGATTAAATTGAGTTGATCTAGTAATAAGTTAGCAGATTGGTGTGATTTAGTATCTGAAGTAAAATGTTATTATCTTGTCAGGGAAAGGTCCTTCAGCCCTTAGTTCACTTGGGCCCCAATCACCATGTTCCAAAATCTGTATTAAATAGACCTAAGCAAAATTGAAAAGGAAAAGTTACAGTTGTAACCTTCCAAACTGCCAGCTCTAATTTATTGGTCTGCCAAGGTTCTTAGTTGTAAACAATAGAAACTACCCTGGCTAGTTAAGCAGAAAAGGATTGATTAAAGATTTATTAGCTTACAGAATCTCAAGGGCAGGAATACCACCTCCAGACATGCCAGTGTAGATGACATAGCTTCACTGCTGGGCATGGACACCACCCTGAGCTCTGGATGCCTCTGATAGAACCTCGGCCACTGAGCTACTCTGTGGCCCTTGTGCCACCTGCTTTGCATCTGTAGGGTATAATCCAAACTCTCATGCAGGTGTGTCTAAATGGTGAAGCCTAGGTCACATGAATGCACTTTGGGTGCAAAGACAAGTGGCAATTATTTTTTGTTTTGTTTCTTAGAAAGGCAGAGAATTCCTCACACACGGGAAAGATATTCAAAGGTGTGACCAAAAAGAATAGTAAATACTCACTATATCTGTGGTAGTGCCTAATATGGATAACTAAGGTCTTCAGTGCTCATTTTAGTCATAATCAACTTCCAGAGCCTTCCTGGTCCCTGCAGCTCTTCTTTTTCTCTCCAGGAGGGTTTCAATCAATCCTTGTTTGTATTAGTTTCAGTTGGGTCTGCCACTTGCAACCCAGAGAGTCCTAACTGATACAGAAATAATCATGCATTAAAGTATTCCAGGCTAGCCAGTTGCAAGGGGGGCTGTGAATATTCAGATGCCCTGAAGAAATTTTCAGATTTTTTTTTCCTGCAAGGTAACTATGCATGACAGAAAAAAAAAAATCAAAGAATATGAGACTCTAAGTTTGGTTTGAGAACCCTAATTGGGATCATGGGCTAAATACTGATACTTACGTTCTCTACTAAAAGTCCTCGAAATGGGGGCCGGGTGCGGTGACTCACATCCGTAATCCCAAAACTTTGGGAGGCCAAGGTGGGAGGATTACTTGAGCCCAGCAGTTCAAGGCCAGCCTGAGCAACATAGTGAGACCCTGTCTCAATAAAATAAAATAAAATAAAATAAAATAAAATAAAATAAAAAATTAGGCCAGGCTCAGTGGCTCATGCCTGTAATCCCAGCACTTTGAGACGCTGAGGCAGGCAGATCACTAGGTCAGGAGTTTGAGACCAGCCTGGCCAACAGAGTGAAACCCCATCTCTACTAAAAATACAAAAAATTAGCTGGGCGTGGTGGCAGGCGCCTGTAATCCCAGCTACTTGGGAGGCTGAGGCAGGAGAATCACTTGAACCCAGGAGGTGGAGGTTGCAGTGAGCCGAGATCGCGCCACTGCACTCCAGCCCGGGTGACAGTGCTGTAGTACCAGTTACTTGGGAGGCCTGAGTTGGGAGGTCGAGGCTGCAGCGAGCCATGATCGCACCACTGCACTCCAGCCTGGGCAACAGGGTAAGACCCTGTCTCTAAAAAAATAAACAAATAAGTAAAAAATTAATCAATGTCTTCACAAATAACTTTTTACTTTAAAAAATATTACATATACCTAGATCTTGTAGGCGTATATTCACTAAATTAAAAATGTCAGTAGTATATCCAAAGTGCCAACTTATTGCCAATGCTACTTGGAAATAAGGCTATCTATAAGACTACATGTAGATAGAGAAATAGTTAATGTTAAAGAAAGATAGAGCTAGCTAGATGGGTATAGACATATGTATATTCACACACACACACATTGATGTTAGGGTCTAGGATTAGTAAAACCAAAGCTACCCTATACTCTGTTTCTAGGTGCTCAAGTCCAAGGGTTGGTTGAAATAATAGAATAAAATATGATAAAAACAAAAACCTAAGGGCAAAACTGCATAAAAATTATACCAAATACTTAAGGCATGCCAAGGACTTAACTTCTTAGGGTAACTTAAAGTTTCTCTTTTCTCTAAGAATGGCTTCCAGGATAGGGCAGGCGCCCTTGGCCTTTGTTTAGGTCAAGTGGCCTGAGCTGGCTGATCCAGGGTGAATGTCAAAGAGACCAAGCCCTGGAATCCAGTGAGGTGACCTGTATTATAATAGCACTTGAGGGAGAAGATCAAAGAATTCAGAAAGCTGGGATTTCCGTAACAGCCCTATTCCTTCTCTCTTCCACATGGCAGTCATTAACTCTTCCTCCAATTCAGTGAGAAATCCCAAGGTTTCCCAATAAATTTAATTCTAAAAAAATTTAATTGTTAATTATTATAGGCACATACAGTTGTTTATTTTTTAATTCTTTTTTTCTTCCTTTTTTGTTTAAGTTAGGCTAGAGCCCAGTTCCTGTTCATAACCAAAAGAATGTTAGGTTAACTAAGTCTATTCCCCTACGATCTTACCCTCCCCAGTATCCAGCTACAGCCTTAGGTAACTCATCTTCCTTAACGGGAGCAATTTAAAAGGACCTTTGGCTTTTCTGAACCGAGTAGTCATGTGCCATGCCGTCACTGAGCTTAGCAACCTTAGCCTTGATTGTCACTTTTTAGGAAAATAATTGCTAATTTTAACAACCTCTGTCTTATAGTTGTAACTTCAAATGCCTTCAGAGATCAGACAGGTGAGGTAAATGGAGAGAATGGTGAGCTGGACCTCACTGGACTCACTATATGCCCCATATAAAGATATTTATGTTCAAATACTTAAAACACTGTGTGGTTCAAATAAAATTCGTGGGCCAAATTTACCTCCTGAACTGTCAACAAGCAACCCACCTTGCTATTGGTTTATATTACATATGGGTCTAGATTATAAGGCTCTTGAAATTCAATTTTCATTCAATTATTTGAACAGGATAAAAATGTTTCTTGCACAGCAAATTTTCGTATCTTTTTTTTTTTTATCAGAACATAAGACATTAATGGAGCTCATGTGAGGTATCTAGAGGACCCAAGTGGTGTTTTTAAAAGAAGCTTATCAATGCTGGCAGATTCCTGCCTCGGTGTGTGTCCCACGGTAAGTAAAACAGGCTCATGTTACTTTCTATGAACCACAGAACAAAGCACGCCAAACTCCTTAGAAGCACAAGGACTCCAAAAGTATTACAGCACAGATGGAAAAACTCAAATGCCTACCCTTGACAGTCTTTGGTTTAACTACTTGACCTGATTCTCTTCACAGACTAAAAAGGAAATCCAATTCTATTTGAGAAAACTGACAAGACATTCTTTTCCTTGGAGAAAATGGACTGGGACAAATTACACACAAAAAGCTGAAATCTCCACCACCAGTGGTTGAAAAACAATCGAGCCTCCATTAGCAGTTCCTTTGCCCACAGAATGCTCTCTGAGGAACTACGGGGTTTGGAAAAAGTGCAGGCCTCTATTCTTCATCCACGACACATCAAAGTTGTAATAAAAACCTGCTTCTCTTTGTGCGACTAAGCAACTGCTATTTCACACCCACATATTGCTGGAGCTTATTCAATTACCCTCAATGACTTTGTTTAAAATGAAAATGCTTTGCCTCCTAAGGACAGTGTGAGAGGACTGATTAATGTTGCTCCCTGAGGAACAGAAGTGTAGGTACACAGGCAAAAACCTGAGGAGCTAGAAACTACTGCTGGGCCATGTTTCACAAGCAATTCAAACTTATCTTCAAGTATTTTGTAAAGAATAAGGACTCTTAAGGCAGTTAGACATATCAGGGGGCATCCCATACCATTTTTCCTCTTTCTTCTTGATGACAATCACAGAATTAGAAAACTAAGAAGATGACAAGAAGTGAGAAAGAAAAACCAAATTTTGCCATATGGTTTTTCAGGAGAAGAGGCAACAGTTCTTTTTTTTTTTTTTTTTCCGCCTGACACATGGTTCCAAAAGATCTGTAACTAACGAACCAAGCCAGCACATTGCTGGGTTCTGGAGCTCTGTGACTCAGAAGTCACTTTTCTATCCAACATATTAAATGTCAAGTAAAATATATCCGATAAGAGAGATGAAACTTTTTCGGGAAGCTTGGCCACTGAGTGAGTGTCTCTCTTTTGCAAATGGGCCCTGTATGTTGCATCTGTCTTTTAGGTGGATTGCCAACCTATAAGAGATAAAACATCCACCCAAGAGCTGCATTAAAAAGCATAAATCATGAAGACCATATCTAGTCCTCTATAAATCCCTTCAAAAAGAACTTTATCTGTAATCATAGTAAAGGTCTGTTTCATTTAAGAAAGAAAAAAAAACCCAAACAGAAACACATGCAGATAGAAAACAGAGAGAAAATAAAAGAATCACAGTGGTATTTTTATGCATGCATAGTATGCGAAATTTGGAGATGAAGAGTCCCGACAGAATGCTTAAAGAATCTGTAATACACAAGAATATATAGGTTCCAGGGTGGGCATAATCAAAAAGGGCAGTATTTATCCATCATCTGTCATTGGCTCTCATTTTGCAAAGCTTGAAAATTAGAACCCCTGATGTCAAAAGATCTGAAAATATTTAGAGCTAGTTCTTGCATGGCTCCATGAAGAAGGGGACGAGGAAAGAAAGAATTATATGAGGACTACACTTCACTACTCTTTTTTATAGCAGATTGTTTTCTTTAAGAGGAGCATAAGCTGTGATTAAAGTGGCAGAATTTTGGTGCCTCTAACACCTGGAATGGAAGCAGAGTAACAAGAAATACTTGGCAACCCAATTATTTCATGCAGGTTTTCATCTACCCAGAAAGCTGTCCTCAAAATAGAATGGAACTTTTTCTCCTTTATCAATCTGGGAGGTGCCTGGGGCAAAGTAACCAAGAACCTAAGAATATTGTTGATCAGTATTCTCAACAAACAAAATCTAAATACACTGTGATCCAAGGAGTTTAACAAATAGCTTCCTAATTTTATTTCAATTACTTAATGGTACATTCAGCTTACATTACACTGCTGTCTTGATGTGAGGCAGAAAAGAAACAAGACTTGTCCCTAGAGAGATATGGGGTTATTGAGCTTTGTTCCCAGAAGTGGGAGGATGGATTAGATAACTGATCTTTCTATAGTTTTAAGGAATATTTTAATTCAACTGTGAAATAATGGGAGAATAAAACAAATTCAAGATCAACACTATCTAGGGATTTGGGAAGGTTAGATGTATATCCCGAAAATAATAGCTAGCGAGAAGGAAATCTAAGAAAATGTTTACCTTAGGAGACTAAAAACTTAATATTTTAGAAATAGCAAAAGGCCCATTTATTTCTTATAAATTTTTAACCAAAGACATTTACAGTTACTGAATAGGCTGAAATAGTAAGATTCTTATACTTTCACATACTGGGGTCTCAGGAGTAAACATTTACTAGGGGTCACTATGGGAAATGCAATCCTTCCCATCAAGAACAACTGTGGAGACAAAACATTCCATCCGAAATGGATTATCAGGCCTCAACTTGTACAAAGCAATGCACAAATCAGACTCTTTCTGTTGTCATTCCAAGTGGGGGAGGGGTCAGCATGAAGCAGGGTTGCTATGGGAAGGTTTCTGGGCTATGAACCTTGACCTGAGGAATGTCCAAGGGTGAAAAGGGCAGGAGTCATAAGAAAGGGGGATGGGGCCTTGCAGGTAGAGGAGTCAGCATAAGCCACCTTTGTAGGTTACAGTGAATGACGTTTGGAGACTGTCTGAGGCTAAAAACCTGGGTCCTACTGTAGAAAGCAAAGCTACCATTACTGAGAGCTAAACATGCCAGGCACAAAGCTAAACATTTCCTTTACTTTTTTCCCTAATTTAATTGTAATAAAACTGAGCCCCAGGCCACAGGCTCGGATTGCTTCTCTTTGTTAGCCACACTCACTTCCTAGATGACCACATACGATCTCTCAGTTTTAGTGCCATTTGTACTTGGATGATTCTCAAATCACCACCTTCAGCCTGGACATCTCCTCCAAGCTCTGGACTCACACGTCCGGTTGCCTATTTGACATTTTCACATGCATGCCTGAAGGATATCTTAAACTGAATTCCTGCTTTCCATCTATCCCCCAAACAAAACAAACAAGAGAGAAATAACTGCTCCTCCTCATCCACCTTCCAAACACATCCAGAAACCAACCACTTCTCACCACCTCCACACCTACCACAGCAAGCCACCCCCATCTCCAGCCTGAATCACTGTGGCAGCCTCCTAGCTCCTAGCAGGGATGAGTGTGAACCTCCCCTCCAGCGCCCCACTGAGTCTATGCATTCCAAACCTGTCCTTTGTAGGACAGGCTCCAGCCATCAGTACTGTCGTTTGAGGTACAGACAAAGAGTTAAGAGTAATTATTTGACAGATGACAGCAGAAACAACAGATGATGAGTGAATCTAAAAGGAAAACTGCAGGGAGGGGTTGAGGGTGTCAAGGATGGAACATTTGAGGACATCCAGAGGGGAATAAAAGAAGCCCCACTCTTAAGAAACATCACAGTGTTGGCCTGGCGCAGTGGCTCACGCCTGTAATTCCAGCACTTTGGGGGATTGAGGCGGGTGGGTCACTTGAGGTCAGGAGTTCGATACCAGCCTGGCCAACATGGTGAAACCCCATCTCTATTAAAAATACAAAAATTAGCCCGGCGTGGTGGTGCACACCTGTAATCCCAGCTACTCGGTAGGCTGAGCCAGAAGAATCGCTTGAACCCGGGAGGCGGAAGTGGCAGTGAGCCAAGATCAAGCCACTGTACTCCAGCCTGGGCGACACAGCAAGACTCTGGCTCAAATAAAAAAAAAAAAAAAGAAAGAAAAGAAAAGAAAGAAACATCACATTGTAACTCAAATATGTCCCCCGCCTTGAGCAGCCTTTCTTGACTCCCCAGGCAGAGCTGAAGGCCTCAATTACAGGATTGGAAATCACCGGATGCCTGTGCTAAGAGCCTCCCCCACGAGAATCTGAACTTGTTTTGTGCCTCCAGCACCAGATGCCTACCTGGTAAGCCCTTGGCAAAACTGTGCTGAATGTTTAACATGGTATCACGGACAGTGAATTAGGAACTTGGAGAGGAAGTGGCTGCTTTCTTCTGGAAGAGCTAATCAAGACTTTACACAGGAGGTGAGGTTTGCGAGATAGAAAAAGGTATTTCAGTTTATCCAGGAAGTTAGCACGATGGCCCAGCAAGGAACAGCAGTGGTGTGGAAAGACGGAGGGCGAGGCCCGAAGGAAGCGAGGAAGGGAAGCCCGGCAGGAGTGCTGGGTTGTGGTGCTGAAAAGTAGGCTAGCACTGGGCAGCCGAAGACAGCAGCGAGGCAAAGGAAGAGTTGTTCCCTCCCCTCCAGGACCGGTGATGGGAAGCGGGGTGGAGGTTGGGGTGGATGTCTAAAAGAAACGAGGAACAGCCGGGCAACGGAAAGTAGTTGCTTTGGAGAACGTGGTTGAGGCTGGAAAGCAGGAGTTGATGGGTAAAAGGATGAGGAGAGCTCATACCTGTAGTTCTTTTCATTTCCATGTACGACGCAAATTACCGAGCTCCAGAAAGGAGATGAGCCCAAAACCTTAACAATCAGAGGCTAAAAATGGACTAATCAATGAGGTGTAAGCCAAGAAGTTAATGAGGTAGGAGGCACAACACGGTCGAGAGTTATAAGACAAACCCAGGTTATTACTTGGGTCCTCGAGGATCCAATTAACTTCTCATTAAGTGGGGCTGGGTGCTCGGCTTCTCAGCTGGCGCCAGCCTCCCAGCCCCCAGCCAACGCCTGGAATGAGACTCCAGGGAAATTCGGCCAGCTGGTGGATCTTCAGCGAGATGAAGGCAGTGGCGTGGATAGGCCATTCACGGCGATACCCACCCAACTCTGTCCAGGCCTTAAGCAGAAGGCTGGGAGCAGCACAGCACATCAATGGCAGCCACAACGCCTTCCTTTCCCTTTCCCTGCCTATCACGCAAACACTCCCCTACTAAAGTGTACCCTCCGTGAGAACAGGGCTCCGTCCTTCTTCACGGGATGCGCGGAGCCTAGAAGGGCGCCCGGCCACGGCGACGCCCAAGTACTGGCTGAATAGTGAATGAACTCCGCTTGGCCGCACTTCAGTCTATCTGGGCACTGAAAGATGCGACCCGTGGAGCCGCCTAAGAGAGCACAGGGGGAAGAGAAGAAGCGGAAGCCTCCGGAGGTCCCAGCGAGGCGGCCTGCGGGACCTGAGCGCCGGGCTCCGTAGCGCGGTCGGGAGGGGGCTTCTGGTCCCAGGCCCAAGACCGACCGCTTTGCAACTGACCTTCCGGCGGGGGCGCCCGCGCGGGGCACAGCAGCCAGGCTCCGGCGTCCCGCTCCCGCCGCCCCCCGGCGGCGCCCGGCGACCGCTGCGCACGTAGGTCACCTGCCTCCTGCTGGCGCCGCGCGGCTGGCCCGGCGCGGGCGGCAGGTGCGGCCCAGGTGGCCGCCAGGCCGGGCCCGGCGGGGCGCTGCGGGTGGGGGACCCGGGCCCGGCGCGCCGCAGCTCTGCGCAGAGCCGCAGGCCGAGCAACAGCGCGGCCCCGAGTAGACACCGGCGCAGGACGCCGCAGCCCCTCCCGGGCGGCCTCTCCCGGGCCATGGCGCTACACTCGGGGTCCCGCGGGCCGCGCCTGGCCGGCAGCAGGGATGTAGCCCCACAGGCCGGAGCGGCCAACTGTGGGAACTCCCCCGCGGGCCGGGGTGCGGGCTCGGACCCGCCTCCCTCCCTCCCGACCGAGGAAGCCCCAGCGTAACCTTATCCTGCCCTGCCGAGCGCGCACCGCCGCTGGAACGGTGGTGGGCCGAACGCGGTCACAGGGGGCCCTCTCCGCCCCTCCGGAGGTGCCAGGGCCCGGCTGTGCAGGGTCCCTCAAGAGGTGCCCTCCGCCCCGGCCTCCAAAGCCTGACGGAGCTGAAAGACATAGGGCCAGAAAAAGCGCATTCCTAACGGGATCCCGGGCCATAACTTCATTTTCTGGTATTAGTGTTGTTGGAGAAACACAGGAGGAGGGTAGGTGAGCATACAAGGAACAGTCAAGCAGTTTGCACCATTAAGCACAATATAAAAATAAATAGCACTTATGCCCGGGCTTACAACTTCTCTCTCTCTCTCAAGAAAGAAAGGGATTGGGGGGCGAAGAGAATAGCACTCAATGCAGAATAATCAAATTAGAGTTATTCTATGTCTAAATTCTGCCTGAAGCCAATTCGTGCTTTCTTTCCGTGTTATGAAATGTGTGGGGGTGAAGAAGAAGAGGGAAAAAGCCAGCTAAGACATCTGACAGCGGGTTGGTGAGGAGGGGGGAGAGAGAACAGAAGTTACCATGGCATGATGTAAATCAAATTAATTTAGCTCCAAACACACACCTCCCTGCTGTCTCGCAGAAATACAGAGGGACAAATTTATCTTTCGGCAAAATGCTCCCCAGCTGGTATTTCCATCACCACCTTGACCTTAATTAATCAGACTGAACTCTCACAGCCTGAAGTCCAGTGGTGGATGTTCCATTTTCAATTGTTAGTAGAATCCTTTCCCACAACCCATTTGGGGTGGGTTTGGGTTTTAGGTTTGAGTTTGGGTTTAGATTTTTTTAAGCTGTAATCACTTTTCTTTTTTTCCTTGCTTTACTCTTGCATTTTCCATGCTTCCATGGGAGACTGCGCCTGCAGACCTATCCTCTTCCCCCGTAACAGCCTACAGCATGGACAAGAGAGAACAAATATGGGGCCCTACCCCCCTGCCCTTTTGAATGTTGGGTATTTTCCGTAGGGAGCCCTCGTCTCTAAAATCCTCTTCCCTTCCTGGCTTAAGAAAGACCCAATTTATTCCCTGCTAGTGAACAAAGCACTTGGGCTGTTTCTCTACATTTAACAAAATATCTCCACCCAGTCTAGTCCACCCCCTGGCCACACCAGATCTTCAGGCTCCTGAACGTTCCATTAGGATTGACTTTTGCTTTTTTCTTAGATGAGTCCAGGGGATATTGCAGATGGGTTCTATTTTAACAAATTTAAACAAGTACGAGTTTTTCCTTACACAAACTGAGAGCCAGCCTCACATCCTGTGACTATTTACTTGAACTGTGTTTGAACCAGGACCCTGCTGTTCAAGCACTATGAGACTTTCAACAAAGTACTGGACTTCTCTGAGTTTCCGTTTTCCCATGAATAAACAGATCTATATATATGGCAGGATTATAAATGTTGCATAAAATATTATATGTTTCATGCCCAAATAATACCTGGCTCACAGAAGGATCTCAATAGTAATTATTTTGTTATTTAGCATTGAAGAAAATCCTGGATGTTGTCATGAAAAACAAAAAGTAAGCATTGATTCCAAAGTGGGCAAAGATAAAGTATAAGGAAATTTACAAATAATTTATACAGTATTCTCTGGAATTCAGAGTACCCAATAATTTCAAGAAAATAACAATCATCAAGAAACGAACTCTGTTAAGTTGTATAAGGCTCTTTAAGACAGAGTTTGTAGGGTGCTTGATAAACCTGGATTGGTAGTGTCTGATGTAGACTTTGCTGGAAGTTTTATTTTCTATGCAGTCAACATAGTGCCGCTAACTAGAGAAGTCATATTTTGAAGATCGTGGTGCCACTAGTGCGTACCCTCTGCTCCTCTGTTGAGTTTCTCTCTGGGGGTGGGTGGGGAAGCATAAGCACTCTCCTATATTATTAAAATGGGGATATTTAATAAGACTCTGGGCTGGGGGTGGAGGTTGGAGTGGGGGTGCATACAAAACAGTGTAGTTCTTGAAGAGAATGGGCAGGATGACCTCATATTTTCCTTTATCTCATTTCTACAGTTCTCTAATAAAATGTTTTCATTATGGAAAAAAATTCAAATTACATGGAATATTTAAATAGCCTTTTATATTTTGCAGTTGTGTTTATGTCTATGTGTTTATTACTAATAAAAAAGAACTGTTTATATGTATGTAGCATCAATTTTCTGGAAGAAATCTATTTTTAACTTCCACACAGTATTTTCCTGTGTGGTGGATGATAATGAATAGTAAAATGGGTCAGTCTGTGGACTGAAGAGGCAAATCTAATGGATCACTGTTGTAGCTGACAAGCAATCTTTCATTCACGACCTTTGCTTTTCTTATAAAGTTGAACTTGTCTCAGTCCTTTCTGGATGCGTCTCAAAAATGCAGATAATCATTAACCGCTGTGTCATAGGCTGGTTAATTAAACAAGCAGGTCAGTAAACCACAATAGCGGCTTTCATCAGATCACAAATTACATCCTCCTAGAGGTTTTAGCCAGAAAAATGTGTGAAACAGAACATTTCTAATCTCCTAAACAACATGCATTTCAACATGGACACCTGCTGTAGTGCTGTGATTCTCAACCAGGGTTGGTTTTGCCTCCCAGGGGACATTTGGCAATGTCTGAAGATGTTTTTGGTTGTTACCACTGGAGGATGCTACTGGCGTCTAATGGCTACCTATTAGACTAGGGATGCGGCTAAGCCTCCTCCAATGCAAAAGATAGCCTTCCGCAACAAAGACTTGTCCAGCCCAGAATGTCAGGAGAGCCTAAGTTGAGAAAACCTGCTGTAACTATAGATGCCAATGTGGTCATTTTAAATTATAGACTGTCCAAAGAGAAAACAGAGCCGACAGTATCCTCACCTTCATCAAGTGGTTATTTATATCTCACAATGTGACATACCCAGTGTGTTAGTCCTTTTTTGTGTCACTATAAAGAAATACCTGAGGCTAAGTAATTTATAACAAAAAGAGGTTTAATTGGCTCTTGGTTCTGCATGCCGTACATGAAGCATAGTGCCAGCATCTGCTTTTGGTGAGGCCTCAGGAAGTTTACAGTCATGGCAGAAGGCAAAGGGTGAGCCAGTGCATCACATGGTGAGAATGGGAGCAAGAGAGAAAGGAAGGAGCTGCCAGCCTCTTTTAAACAATCAGATCGCCCATGAACTAATAGAGCAAGAACTCGCTTATCACAAAGGGGGGATAGTGCTAAGCCATTCGTGAGGGATCCACCCCCATGATCCAATATCTCCCGCTAGGCCCCACCTCCAACACTGGAAGTCACATTTCAACATGAGATTTGGAGGAGACAAACATCCAAACCATATCACCCAGTCTGAATTAAAGTGATCAAATTTACAAAAGAATGAAGTTAGAATGTCTGACATCAACATCCCCCAACCTCTCATCACCTTTTCTCTGTGTACATGCTCACTGTGGAAAATATACACAAGCAAAAGAAGATACCAACATTCATAACACGATTCAGATATAGCTATCCTACACATGTAGATGGTTTTCAAAAATGAAATCATATTATATATATTTCTTTATAATGTGCTTTTGTAACATAATATGTTATATAGTTTATGTATTAAATAATATGTTGTTTGGAATTTGCTTAACAACAATCTAGTGGGGAGATGGGAGAGAAGTGGGAGTATAAATGCAGCAAGAATGGCTGTGAGTTGATCATTGTTGTAGCTAGATGATGGGTTCACAGCTCTTTATTTTTGAGCATGTATGAAATTTTCCATATGGAAAATGTCCTTAAACAGTAACCTGTTAACTACAACATGTACCATATTAACCATTCTTCCATTGTTGAACAATTGGATAATTACCAGTTTTTCATTTTTATAAACAATGCTGTGATGGACTTCTTTGTAGCTAAATCTGATGGAGCAGATATGCAGTGTGAGAGAAAGAAAGAAGTCAAGAATGATTCCGAGGTTTTTTCCTGAGTAACTGGAAGAATTAAGTTGCCGTTAACTGAGAAGGGAAAGACTCAACTAAGAGCAATTAGAGGAGAAAATCCAGTAAGATTTTGGTAGTCCCGTTAAGTTTGGGAAACCTATTGGACATACAAATGGAGATGTGGCATAGGCAGTTGGATCTAAAAGACTGAAACTCAGGGGAGTGGTGAGGGCTGGAAATAGAAAACTGGATCGTCAGCATACAGGTGTGAAATATCTGAAGGCTTAGTTCTGGGGTTCACCAGTTTAAAGTCAGGAAGATGAGCATCCAACAAAGGCTACTGAGATAGATAAGCAGTAAGGTAAGAGAATGTGGTGTTCCAGAAACCAAATGAAGAGAGTATTTCTAGAAGGAACAGACTGAGAGGTCTAATAAGATGTGGGCTGGAAACTGACTCTGAGATTTGGTAACATAATGCCTTGTTTATGATGTCTTCCCCAACTAGAATGTAAGCTCCACGACGTCAGGGACTTTGTTTCCATTGATTATTGCTATAATCCTGGTGCCTAGAACAGTATCTGGCATGTAGTATATGCTCAATAAATAGTTGCTGAATTGAAGAGTGAGGAATGAATCAAGTCTGTGTTCATTCATAGTTATTTTGTCACATTAAATTCTTAAGAGTAGAATGCTACATGAAGGCAAAATCATAAGTCTTTCAGTGTGAAGTTCTATCATTAATTTTTAAGTCCACCAAAAAAGGCTGTTTTAATCCCATTTAAAGCCATCAAATATTCCTTTGTTATTGTTGGGAAACCTCAAAGGATAGCCTTAAGCCAGCGCCTAACAGAAGGATGAACTAAGCAAAGTTTATTTTTAGTTTCCTCCTATTCTCCTGTTGCTACACTTGAACCCATTCTTCAACTCCCCTCAAATGCCAATCTCAAGCCACATCCCAGATAGGATTTGTGTTCACTGGACTGTCAATTAGTTTTCTCCTCTCCACCCTAAAGGTATAGCTAAATATTAAGATACTAGCTCAGGCCGAGCAAGGTGGCTCAGGTCTGTAATCCCAGTACTTTGGGAGGCTGAGGTGAGTGGATTGCCTGAGCTCAGGAGTTCGAGACCACCCTGGGCAACATGGTGAAACCCCATCTCTACCAAAAATATCAGAAAATTAGCCAGGCATGGTGGTGTGTTCCCATAGTCCCAGCTACTCGAAAGGCTGACTAAGATAGGAGGATTGCTTGAGCCTGGGAGGTTGAGGCTGCAGTGAGTCGAGATCATGCCACTGCACTCCAGCCTGGGTGATGATGGAGTCAGACCCTGTCTCAAATAAATAAATAAATAAATAAATAAATAAATAAATAAATAAATAAGTAAGATACTAGCTCACCATGACTTAGGACCCTAACAGAAACATCTGTGTTCAAGAAAGAACCCACCACGATAAAAGCTTTCGAGACCTAGAACAAAGTTATAATAGAATGACAGACATTGGAACTGCTATTTGAGGCTGGGAGCCCTGCCTAAAATCACACCACTGCCTATTCCACAACCAAATAAAGCTGGCTCTGGGCTGGTCTTATGGAAAATGCCTGGGGAATGTCTTAATGCCCAGGCCTGGCAGAGAAAGACAGCACAAGGCTTCCCTGCCTCTTTTTAGTTCCCCCGTGTTCTCCCATTCTTACTCTAACATTTGTGGACTTGTTTTATCCTTCCTCTCCCGGGGATGTTTCTCAGGCATTGGGATGGGGGTCTTAATCACTTCTGCACCACCAGCAATGCCTTGTATGGGGCAGGCCTTAATCATGTCTCTGGAATTGTTAACAGACAACAGACATCGCACCCCAATTCTGCTGGCGTCAGACTCAAGATACCACAGTTCTTGTTGCTAATCCATCCTAACCTAAAAAGAATCATAGTCAAACCCATATTGGCTGGCTGACAAATAATAATACCTCCAACCTGGTACCTTTTTGTTTCCCTGAAGGAACTTGGAAAGAATCAGGGAATGCATCACATAAGCCTCAGGGGGACAAAGAACTAAGGTCAAAGATGTGGATGTGGGGAGAACAGTGCATGGACAGGGTGAACACTGCAGTGGTGGCTCTGAGGGAACCCTAGGCTTTGGAGCCCTTGGGCAGGAAGTTCTGATGAAAGACGCAACATACACACACAGACACACACACCCACTTTCTTGGATGTGTTCGGAAAACACATCTGAGGCATTGTTAGAGAGGTTTATTTACAAACATTAGCTCCCACAATGAGGCATTCCTGGATTCTATGACAATGAAAGGGCTTAGGTTAGGAATGATCAAAACATCTTTTCCATAGGACCACCTACACAGTGTGGACCCTCCTGCACCTTCCACTCATCTCAGCATTATGACACATGCCAGAAATAATCTCCCAGCTACAGATCACTTTGAAGTCAAAAACATTCCTGGTTAAAACTTTCCCAAAGTCAAGGGCTTTTAAAAAAACCTTTTAAGGTCAGAAACGATTACCAGGCAACTGACAGGATAAAGTGAGGCACAGCATGCTTAAAGGCAAAAATCTCAGGGCTGTGTCATTTCAACTGAGCTTGTGAATATATTAAAAATCCTGAGGTCAAAAGCCATTTTTCTTTCTCATCGCGTTACTGCTTTTGCCCTGGGGAAACGCTAAGAACTATATTATTTTCAGATCATAATACGGAGGCTCTCACACTTAAGTGTACATGAGAATCCCCCAGGGAGTTATTCAAAGGCAGGTTCAAAAGCCCCACCTCCAGAGAGTTTTAAGTCAGTGGTGACTCCCCCAAAGCTAAGCTACAGGTGGTCCATGATCAAACTTTTAGAAACCCTGGCACACTGGCTCCCACCATGGTGACGGTTGAGGGTCAGGGGGCAATATGTAGGGAGCAGTTTATTACAAGGTGTCCTTGTACCCATGGGTGCAAATGTTCTCCCTCAAACCTCTAAGCACAGTTACTAGCAGTTTTAGGCATTAACAAGGGGCCTTCATATTCACAAGAGCAGGAGCCCCCTTGGCAGCCATTCCGTTCTCCCCCAGAACCTCACGGGGAAGTGAAGGGAGTGCAAAAGGAACTTTCCTTCCTTCCTTCTTTTCCTCCCTCCCTCTCCCCCTTCTTCCTTTCTTCCTTCCTTCCCCTATTTGCTCTGGGAATTTCCCAAAGCTGTAGAGTGAAAGGAAGGAGTTGTGATTACCCATATGTAGCTTGTACAGTGAGAGCCTGTCCCTTGATTATTCTGATGAGGCAGTAGCACCCAGAAATCTTCAGTGCCCTAGCTGGGATGCAATGCCCATCAGCTCACGAGTTACCCTTACCCTCTGTGCTTTGTTCCCTCATCTTTAAAATGAGAATAATAATAACAGTAATAATAGTAACTTCCTCATAGGGTACTGAGGTATTGTCATGAGATGGTTAAATGAGCTAACACTCATTTGAAGCACTGGGCACACGGTGCTATCATATATAATTTGTTATTGTTGCCATTCACTATAAATCATAAAAGACATTTATTTTAGTTTTGCACCCATTTATGCTCCTTTTTCTCTTGCCTTCAGGTTGAATTGTTTGGGGATTGGGCTTAATGGATCTCAACTCAGCTGAAATAAGAGGAGAAATGAAGCTGGGCACCGTGGTGTGTGCCTGTGGTCCTAGCTGTTCAGGAGGCTGAGGTGGGAGGATTGCTTGAGTCCAGAAGTTGGAGGCCAGCCTGGACAACATAGCGAGACCCCTCTCTCAATTACAAAAAAAAAGAGAGCAAGAGAGAAGAGAAATGGAAACCAGAGCTGTGCTGCTGTTGCTACTAGCAAATCCCTAGTCTTTTTCCTTGGAGTCATCACATGCCAGGGAGTATCTCACTAAGGTTTCTGTTATTGCTGGGAAAGCACATTGATCCTATTTAACTAGCGGATCTTTCCCTTCCCTTTCGACCTGTGCTATTCTAAAACAGCTCCTTTCTTCCTTTCATCTCTGCTTTCTGTGGGGTTTGTGTGCCATGTAACCACACCACTTTTCTCTCCTTCACCTTTCTCTTCCTGTTTTCTGTGCTCACTTCACACTTTATTTCTCTTCAAAGTGTGCTCTTGGTACTCTTCCAGCTCTATCACCTGATTCCTTATCACTGGCCCCTTGGAATAGCTTCAGCCCTGATCATTTGTGAGTTAGCACCATCAGTATTTGATACAAATCCAATTACAGAGCACACTTCACCCCATCCTTCCCTCAAAAATGTTTCTAGTGTTAAAGACAAGAGTAGCTTCCTCCCCAGAGAACAGAAGGCCAGGGGCTACTCTGCCTCTCCCACCCCAGTGGCTCAGGTGGTTGTTCAGAGAGGGAGGCAAATGCTGTCTGCAAGAATGTTGCTGTCGCTAAGACAGAAGGAAGAAGAAATAGTTCCCTATAAGAAAGGGCGGCCAGGAGAAAAGCCCCTGTAGGATGGATGACAAAGAAGAGTGGGGAAGAGTCTGTGTCTTGCTGTTTTCCTGCCGGCGTGTGCACATTAGCTGCTTCAACCACCGACTATGAGATCACTGGCAAGGTTTTTAACAGCAGTCCTTATTTTAATGTCTTTGTGGTTTTTAAATTCTGCCTTAATGTGGGGAAAGAGTATGTAAAATTCAGGAAACAAATTCCCATTATTGCTATAACTTTGGCCCCACCAGGTATGAAAGCATGTAGCTGCCTCTGCGGTGACTGTTTACCAGTCTCAGTCCCACAGCAGATGCAGGGTGGGATGTAGATGGTGAATTATTCATTTTGCCTCCCTGCTGGTAACCAGTCTCTGGCACCGAGAGGAGCTCAGTGAACAGAAGATGCAACAGAGGATGTCAGGAAACCCACAATGCTGAACTTGGTGTATGTGGACCTGACCTTCAGGTGCCCGCATTCACTGTACCCCAGCACCTGCTGTGCTTTCCTGCCTCTGAAACTTGTCACTCCCCCTGCCTGAAAAGAACACTATGAGCCCTGCCATGGAAATGGGATGGTTCTAGATAGGTCTGGAAAAGAGCAGGCTGAGAAGTTTGAATTGCATTAAATGGGCCATGGGGAGTCACTGATGGTTTCTGAGCAGAAGACACTGGCACTGGCATGATTTGAAGTAGGGCCTCATTAAGATCTGCATGGACTCCAAGAATGCAGGTTGTGGTACTCCTCAAGCCCCCACCTTATATTATTCAAAATAAAACAGTACCAAACTGTAAAACACAAAACATCAGATATGCTGACATTGAAAAAGCTTGATTCTAGACCTTCTGAAGCCAAGAAGAACCTTTTTCCAGGCCTTTTTCTGTTTCTTACCACCAAAGACTGAAATGAGTCTCTTTCTTTACCATAGAACATTCTACCAGAAACTTACAGAATGTTATAAGTTTTGAACACAGAGATTTAACAAAATAAAGTGGCCATTGCCCAACTGTGCATTTTCTTTACACAAAATTAGATAATGATGTAACATAATTATTTTAGAATAAATCATCTCACTTTTTTTTTGCAGCCTCACGGAATGCACCAAGAATAGCCTCATAGCAATGTTATAATGTACATCTAAAGTGTCTTTCTTGAAGCACTTAAAAGCTACACTGATGAAATTTCTAGGGAATCTTGATTTCATACATTTGATACATTAGATTAGAGCCTTCCTAAGTTTGGTGGATGATAATGAAAATTGTTTGCAAGCCACATCATCATATTCCAGCACTCAATTTCAGCATAACAGGGGATGTGGTGAGCATTAAGCATTACAATATGACCAGATAAATCCTTCATGTTTCCTAATTCTGGATTAACAGCAAAATGGTGTTGACTTCACAGGGGCCCTCCAGCCCTGAGCTTTGTTAACAAATTAAATGTGAAAAGGAGGTACCTAAACTTTCATTGATAAGAAATAAAAATGAAAGCTAAATCCATAACCCGTCACAATCAAATCTCTTTAAAACATAGAAACCCTCTTTAACACAAAGGTCTTTATCTTTTTGACCGTAATGCCTTAATGAAGTACAACTATTTCTATGTAGTCTGCCTCAAATCCCACGTTAAACAAAGGAGAGAAGTTTCATTATGTTTCAGGCTTTAACAACCCAGGATAAATTGGCTGTGTTTGTCTATTATTCATCACTATTGTTAGAACTTAAGTCTTTGTTACTGACAGGGGTAAAACTTAGCTGGGCAGATCAATAGAATTAGTTCTCCCCTCAGACAATAGGAAGTATGAAGATAATGACTAGCAATGACTTAAAAAAATTTCTGCCTTTCATTAGCAGTTCATGTTCCAGGAAAGGCTTTTTGAGCTGCTGAACAAAAGATTGCTCCTAAGGTTCAACAGCTTCATGTATCAGAGAAATTTTCTGCAACTCTAAAACCTATAAATGCCTGGCCAAAAAAATATACATATATATATACACACACTATGCACATTCCACTCTCAAAACCATAAGGAAGCCTTTATAACTAAGGTGATCAACGGTAAACTCTGCATTACTATATTGAAAGCCATCAACAGCCATAAGGTCAGAATAGAAAGTAGAAAGTATACACCAAACAAAATGCTTCAGCAAGAAAAACAGCTTTGCTCTTAGAAGACAGACTTCTCTGACTGGCTTTGCACTTTGGCCCCACATGGTTTTTTTGGAAAATACTTGTCATGAAATTTTATGATCTGCTAAAAAAAAAACAAAAGTGTAAAAATATTCCTTCTTACCTACCTCACAAGGATGTTGGGAAGATTAAAATTAGATAGTTGTGAAAGTTTCTAATTCTCCTAGGAAAGCCTGCAGAAATGCTTTGTGGATAAACCCCTTTGTTGCAAGCTTAAAATAGTCATAATGAACCCATCTCAGCCTTCTCCCATTAAAAGCCCAGGATTATGCTGATCAAGCAGTCATTTCCCTCATCTCTGAATAGCTCTTTTAAATCATTCCACTCATAGCCCAAAAGTATTTAATACATGACTGACAAAAAGGAAAAAAACAAAACAAAACACATAGTTTCTACAAACCCTTCCTGGGTTATCCGACAGAGAAATCTCAGCAGCCCTGCCTTGTCTAGGATTGAAAGTATTCCCCTGTGACCCCCTCACATCTTTTCTTCTGAATACATTTTCCTTTGTCTCCTTCCAAATATAAGAACTAGCAAATGCATTGCCTACTGTTCATATACCCACCTTACATTTGTACATGTCAGTATTTTCTACTCTTTCACATAAGCCTTAATGGGTATAGGCATGGCCCACCCTCAACAAAACGTATCTTCCTATACCTGTGTGCTCAGCACACCACCACCCCTTGGAAACAAACTCTTCTGACCTGAGCAGAGACCTAATATATGTGGATTTCCCAAACATTTCCACCTTTTACTGCAACAACCCTCCTCATCTCCAACTCTACATTATCAAAGCCAACTCTCAGATGAGACCTGCAACACATTCACATTAAGTTGTAAACCCACTAGTGTCTGCTTGAAGAGCTGTGCCTTCTCAGGCATTGTTCCTTTTATGCATCTCCTTCAGACACTGACACACCATCCCTCTCCACGCTTCATGTACGACGGGTCTTCAAAAAGTTCATAAAAAGTGCCTATTATGAAAAAATTATGCATGAATTTCAAAAGTTTCTTGCACCCAAATCAACTCCTACTAACTTGTTATAACATGACTGAACAGGATCTAGTTATAAGGCACTAAGAAGGATAAGACATCAGTCTAAAAGAGCCCTGATCAGAGCAACACGAATTCTGCTAAAGCTGGAGCAAGAACAAAAATAAAATTTACAGTGAAGCTTGGGTAAAAGAATGGTGAAATCACTGATGCTTTTTGAAAAGTTGATGGGCACAATGCCCCAGAGAAATCAGCAGTTTATAAATAGATAACTCTTTTGAAGAAGGGATGAGATGATGTTGAAGATGAAACCCAGAGCGGCAGACCATCCATGTCAATTTATGAGGAAAAAATTAATCTTGTTCATGCCCTAATTGAGGAGGACAGACAATTAATAGCACAAACAATAGCCAACACCACAGACATCTCAATTGATCTGGCTTACAGAATTCTGAGTGAAAAACTAAAGTTGAGCAAACTTTCCACTTGATGGGTGTCAAAACAGTTGTGCCCAGATCAGCTGCAGAGAAAGGCAGAACTTTCAATGGAAATTTTAAACAAGTGGGATCAAGATCCTGAAGCATTTCTTAGGAGAATTGTAACAGGAGATGAAACACAGTTTTACCAGTGTGATCCTGAAGACAAAGCACAACCAAAGCAATGGCTACCAAGGGGTGGCCATGGTCCAGTCAAAGCAAAAGTGGACCAGTCAAGAGCAAAGGTTTTTTGGGATGCTCAAGGCATTTTTCTAGTGGGCCAAAGAATGATGATACCTGTTTATGATGAGAGTGTTTTGAAAAAGTTAGCCAAAGGTTTAGGAGAAAAATGCCTGGGAAAACGTCACTAGAGTGTCCTTCTCCTCCATGACCATGCTCCTGCTCATTCCTCTCATCAAACAAGGGCTATTTTGTGGAGTTTTGATGGGAAATCATTAGGCATCCTGCTTAGACTTAGGAGTACAATGCAGCTCCTTCTGACTTCCTTCTGTTTCCTAATCTTCAAAAAAATGTGTAAAAGGCATGCATTTTTTCTCAGTTAATAATGTAAAATAGACTGCCTTGACATGGGTAAATTCCCAGGGCCCCCAGTTCTCTAGGGGTGAACTAAATGGCTGGTATTGTGACTTACAAAGGTGTCTTGAACTTGATGAAATTTCTGATGCAAATCAAGTTTATATTTTCTACATTTTAATTTCGTTTTTCCATGAACTTTTTGAAGTCTCCTTGTATATTCTCTCCCACAACTTACCCCCAGTGAGAACGGAGAGGAAATTCTCTTCCTATTAAAAGTCACTACATATAACAGATAAAATTTCAGGTTAAATTTTAGGGCAGTAAAGTCAAGAAACAGAGGATATTCTGAGTACCCTGAAGTCACTGGGCTTGGGTGCTTTTTAGTCTGCCTGCAGGCTAACCTGGCCCTGATTACAGGGTTACATGGTTCCAAGGCACTGAGAACTGAATGGTGGTGATGGCTCCTCTGGCACCTGATTATTTGTACCTCCCACCCCTTCACTAAACCTTCTCCTCCCTCAATGTTTTCCATCTCAGAACACAGCAGCTTCATTCATTCAGATGCTCAGACCAAAAGCCTTGGAGTCAGCTTTACCTCCTTTTTTATTTTCACATCCAACATCTATCCATTAGCAAATCCTGTAATTCGAACCTTCAAAATACATACTGAATGCAGCCACTTCTTGTCCCCTTTGCCACTCCAGGCCAACCCATTCTCCTCTTCCTGCTGGACTGTTGCAATGGCCTCCTCACTGCTTTCTCTCTTTTCATTTTCTTGCCCCATCTTCAGTTAATTATCTACATAGCTGCCAGAATAATGAGATCATGTCATTTCTTTATCCTCAACTCTCCAACAGCCTCCCATTGTGCTTAGTACACAATCCAAAAGCCTTACCATGGCCCCAAATCCTGCAGGATCTGACCTGGGTCTACATCTCTGACCCAATCTTCTCCCACTTCCTCCTTGCTCATTGCACCCAGCCATATTGGCCTCCTTGCTGTTGCTTGTACATGCCAAACACACTCATTCTCTTAGAGCATTTGCACCTGCTGTTCCTTCTGCCTGGAATGTCCTTCCCCAGATATTCACATGGATCATAATTCCCTCACTTCACTCAGGCTTCTATTCAAGTGCCACCTGCTCAGAGAGGCCAAACCAAAGCACTCTATGTAAAATAGCAGACACTGATTCTCCCTATTAAAAATACGTTTTTTTCTTCACAGCACTTACCACTACCTCAAATTAGGGTATGTACTTATGTATGGTGTCTCCTCCAGTTGAATATAAGCTCCATGAAGACTAGACTTTTGTCTCATTCACCACTCTTTCCCCCTGTTTGAAAACATTAGTGACCACACCACTGGCACTTAATAAATATGTTTGTTTAATTAATTAGTTAATTTTGCAGACTTGGGGCACCACGAATCTAGGATCACCAACCTCCAAGCATTACTTGGTGATCAATTTCATGTGCCCCTGGTCAGATATCTTTCATATGGCTCTTCTAAAACTTCACCCCTCTCTTCAAACTCCTTCTCCATCCTGCAGTATCCCACCCATTATCGGCAAATGATTCTGCTTTCCACCTTACAGGGAATAACCAAGGTCATTAAATGAGAACTCCAGCAGAGTCTTTATACATGCCTACAAATGTGCCTACATCCACTTCCCCTTGCTAGCCTTCCTCCGCCTCAGTGGAGGAGTTCTCTCTACCATCTTCTCCCTTGCCTTCCCCAAGGGATTCTGTACATCAAGGTCCCTTGACTTTTGCCCACATTAACCCTCTGTGGCTTGGATCTTCCTTTTCTCCCATCCTAGGGCCTGTTTCCCTCAGCATCTGAGCATTTTCAAGTCTCTCCCATCTGAAATGGCTCTCCCTGTACCTTGCTTCCCATAGAAACCAACAGATGGGCCGGGCGCAGTGGCTCACACCTGTAATCCCAGCACTTTGGGAGGCCGAGGCAGGCAGATCATGAGGTCAAGAGATCGAGACCATCCTGGCTAACATGGTGAAACCCGTCTCTACTAAAAATATTTTTTTAAAAATTAGCCGGGCGTGGTGGCAGGCGCCTGTAGTCCCAGCTACTTGGGAGGCTGAGGCAGGAGAATGGCGTGAACCCGGGAGGCGGAGGTTGCAGTGAGCCGAGATTGCACCCCTGCACTCCAGCCTGGGTGACAGAGTGAGACTCCGTCTCAAAAAAAAAAGAAACCAACAGATGAGCTTCCTGAAAGAGCTATGTTTGCCGTTTTCATTTCCTCACAACATATTCACTCCTTAATCCCCTGCATTTTGGTTCTCACTTGCAACCTCCCAGAGAAACTACTGGGCAAAGTCCCCAGTATCCTCCTAAATACCAAAAACAGTAGGTCTTTTTCTCTTTTTATATTATTCTTTTTAAAAATTATACAATTAACATCCCTTTATAACACAAAATGTAATCACGGTAAATCTATGTGTAGATGAAAACAAACATCTCCCACAATTCTTCTCCAAAACAATCAAGGTTAACATCTTGAGGATATATCTCCAATTCTTCTTTGGTATACAATGAAATGTAAATATTTATACTTTGTTATTAATATTTTTTCAAAAAAGGTATTAGAGTACATCATTATTTGCAACTTGCTCTATTTAGCATATCCTGGTCACATTTTCATATTTGTACATATAGATTTACAATGTTTTGAATGATTGCATAGTACTCCATCATGTAGATGTAGCAAAATTTATTTAGGATAAATTACTAGGAGAGAAATATAGGGTCAAAGGGAACAAATATTTTTTAATTTTTAAAACAACTGAGACTATTTCCTTCTAAAAAGTAATTTATACATTCACCTATAGTTTATAAATGTCTATTTTTCCACATCCTTGGAAATCAACTTTCCCTATAATCTTTGTTGGTTTGGTAAGTGGAAAACTAAATCTCATTGTTGAGCTATAATTATTTAAATAAAAGTAACATTGGACATATTTTCACAGATGTGTCAGTCACTTGACTAGTCTTCTGTGACTTTCTTGCTCATATCATTTGTGTATTTTTCTATTGGGTTGCCCATTTTTAAATCTTACTGACTCGTAAGGACTCTCTCAGTCTTACAGATATTAGCCTGTTGGTCATTATTCATCACACAATAGTGGTTGAGAACCTACTGTGTACCAAGCACTGACTAGATATTGGAGTTACACTGGTGAGCATCACAAAGAAGCCCTTTTCCCTGCTGGAAGGAATGGAGTAGCTTCTAGAGACTGAAGAAAGTTTCCTAGCATGATGGAAGTGTCTTGTTTCACAGATTAAAGGTATGTATTTGTAGAACTATGTCCCTGCAGAATTAGAGAAATCATTTTCTTTCTAATTCTGGGTGTAGACTGTCCTACTCTCAAAATGATTGTTTATACTAGAGCAACATGTGCAGAGAACGACCCTATGGCTACATGGCTGGGGGTTTGGGTTCCAATATCCAGGAAAGGTTCAAGGGAAGAGGGCTTGAAGCTGCACAAAGAAAGGATTAGAAATGACATCCCTGCATGAGGCATGGGAAACCCGTGAAGTGTGAGCCTATCTGTGAGGAGAATCATAAAAACTCTGTCTATCTGCTGAGGAAAATTTCAAAGAAGTTTACCTCAACACAGGATTCTGGGCATCTCCTGTGATACAGAAATTCCCAAACAGAAATTAATATAAAAACTGGTTTTAGATTGGTGATTGTGTTGACAGAAGTCAATTCAAAACTTTTCTGGAAAGACAGTTCCCCAACCCAGGCTACAGGATTTCCACAGTGGAAAATATCAACTGAAGATAGTCCCACAACTCCCAAATTACAAAATACATGAAGACGTAATCCACCGTATGTATTAATTTCCATGTAAATCAAATAGGAAGATTAGCACCCTCCCCCAAAGTCTTCAGATAATAGAATAAATTTTAAACTAGAATTTTTTTGAATACTGGATTATACAATATGTATATTCAAAGTGATTAAGGAGATAAAAGAAATAATTAACACCACAGGAAAAGAATAAGATATAATGAAATAAGAAATAATTTTAATACAATTAAATACAATTTCTAAAATTAAAATACAATTACTGAAACGTAAAACTAATTAGATAGGTTAAAAAGCAGATTGGACCCAGGTGAGAACAGACTAAAAACTGGAAAATTAATCTAAAGCAATTACTCAGATGGAACACAAAGAGGTAGAGATTTTTAAAACATGAAATTAATAGGCATGCAGCCCGGAGAAGGTCTAATAGGAGATCCAGAAGGAGAGAATAGAGAGAAAGGAAGAGATGACATTTTTGAACAAATAGTGGATGAAAAGTTTCTGGAATAATAAAGGCCTAAATCCCCAGGTTGAAGAAGCAGTCTAGAAAAATGGAATCCACACCTAGACATATTATTTAAAAATAAACTGCAGAACAAACATCAAAGACAAAGATAAAATATTTTTCAAAACAATCAGAGAGGAAAAACCAATTACCTACCAAAGGACGGACAACGGTTAGACTGACAGCACACCCCTCCATAGCAACAATGGGAGCCACAGAAACAGCATAATATCTTCAAGAAGCAGAGGGAAATTACTTCAAACCCAGAATTCATACACAACTCACCCGTCATTAGAAATGGAGTCAAAATTCAGACTTTATAATTACCAAGAGAGTTTAACAGTCACGGACCCTTGAGGAAAGAAGAGTACACTTCAAGAAGGACGTTGAACTCAGGCAGAAGTTAACTGCAAGAAGTGATGAATATCTAAGCAAAGCTGTAGTTACATCTGAATAGTTACAGATTTTTTAAATTCTTTTTTTTCTTTTTTGAGACGGAGTTTCACTCTTGTTGCCCAGGCTGGAGTGCAGTAGCACGATCTCAGCTCACTGCAACCTCCGCCTCCGGGGTTCAAGCAATTCTCCTGCCTCAGCCTCCCGAGTAGCTGGGATTACAGGTGGGGTTCACCATGTCAGGCTGGTCTCAAACTCCTGACCTCAGGTAATCCACCGGCTTCAGCCTCCCAAAGTGCTGGGATTACAGGTGTGAGCCACCAAGCCCAGCCTTTAAAATTCTTAATAGCAAATATGGAGGACTTAAAAACGAGTGGAAACAAAATATAAGACAGCAATAACGTAGAAGATGGGAGAGGTGCTTGGGATTACAGTATTCTAAGATTCTTATATTGATTGGGAGGAAAATGATGAGGTTAACTTTACACCTTTTAAGTCAAGTATGCATATAAAATATTTAGGTTAACTACTAAGGAAAATAGGAAGGAAGGGAAGGAGGAAAAGAGAAAGGAGAAGGAAGGGAGGAGGGGAGAGAGGGAAGGAGTGAAGTGTAACATCTTAACTAGTGGCAGTGGAGAGGGGAAGGACTAAAAGAAAACTTGATCAACCTAGGAAGACAGGAATGGGGGAAGGAGGTAAAAAAAAAAAATCCTATGGCATCATGTCTAGGGCAACATGGGCAAACCACAGATTAAGGGAGAGGGGAGCATGAGTAATTCAGCTGGACTGGCTATTTAGACAAGCAGTCTAATTGGTGGCTCTAAGGAAAAGGAGCTCCTAGTATTTTGAGGGGGAGGTGGAATGTGGGAGGGAAGACTAGATCCTAGGTTGAGGCAAAATTTCCAATGCTTTTTTTTTTTTTTTTTTTTGCATCATGATCACCTGAGGAGCTTCTTCAAAATTCTAAATCATGAGCCATATTCCAGACCTAATAAATCAGAATTTCAGATAGTAGGACCTAGGAGGTATATTTCTAAAATCCCTTCTGGTGCTTCTCGGGCACAAGAAGCAAGTCTGCTCCTGGGGAGGAAGAGGAAAGGAGTTGGCAAGATCTAAGCAGAGGCTCAAGTTCTCAAAGAAACAAGATGGGGTTCAACACAGGATCCTACTTCTGGCACAGAAACCAGCAATATACCAGAACCCCCCAGGCAGCAGATAAGCCAGATCTGCAGAGCTTGGCCTCAGCCCTGCTGGCTGGCAAGTGCTCAGGCCTCCCAGATGCCAGCCTTGGTGTCTGATCTGGTTAGGCATTGTGTCCCCACCCAAATCTTACCTTGAATTGTAGCTCCCATAATCCCTATGTGTTGTGGGAGGGACCCGGTGGGAGATAATTGAATCATGGGGGCGAGTCTTTCCCATGCTATTCTTGTGATAGTGAATGAGTCTCATGAGATCTGATGGTTTTGTAAAGGGAGTTTCGCTGCACAAGTTATCTTCTCTTGTCTGCCACCATGTGAGATGTGCCTTTCACCTTCTGCCATGATTGTGAGGTCTCCCCAGCCACATGGAGCTGTGAGTTCATTAAGCCTCTTTCTTTTGTAAATTGCCCAGTCTCGAGTTATGTCTTTATCAGCAGCGTGAAAACAGACTAATACAGTGCCATGACTGATTCAGTGTCTTGGGCATGGTTGATGATGGGCATCCCTTGCACTGCCAGGCTTGGACATCACTGGCCAAGGGACTGAGGTGGGCATCCAGGTCAGGGGTCTTTGGGACCTGGGCTGGAGGGTTGCAACGCCATCCATCTTTTGGCCTAGTCCAGGTTTTCTGTCCTCCTCACAGGCTCAGGTGGCTGAGGTTCTAGCATGCCTATGCCCAGGCCCACGAGTATGCTCTTGGCATGGCCTAAGGCCTGGTTCTCAGCCCTAGCTGTTCATCAGGAAGCTCCCAGAGAAGTTGTCAAACATAGACATTCCTGGTTCCCACCCTGTGAGATTTTGATCTGAGAGGTCTGGAATAGAGCTTAAGCACCTGTATATGTTTAACCCCCCAGGTGATTCTAATGTATAACCAGGACTGGAAATCTAAATCTGTGGTTCTCGATCCTGGATGCACATTAAAATCACCAAGGTGGGGGTGGGAGCAGATTTTTAAAAAATACTAATACTTGCCATCTGTATCATAAAGATTCTAATTCTCTTGGTCTGGCAGTGGGCCCAGGTATGTTTTTTAGTTTGTTCAGTTGGTTGGTTTTGGGTTGGTTTTAGCTGCCCAGGTGATTCTAATGCACAGTCAGGGTTGAAGACCCCTGGTCCAGAGGATTTTGTTCAGGGAAGTTAACTCGTATTTGAGTGAGTGCCAGGAAAAGGCAAGCCCTGGGGAAGATCCGACATACTGAAGGGCTATTGGTGGGCCAGGTAGACAGCAGTGCGCTGGAGCAGTTTGGGAAGCGCCAGGCGGAGACAAGCCAACAGCCTCAACAGAAGGCTTTCTGGCCAAAGCAATTTGTTGACACTTTTTAAAATCTATTATCCTGGGGGCCAAGATGGCTAACTAGAAGCAGCAGCGCTGAGAGGCTCCCATCCAAAATAAGCCATAATAAGTGTATGAATTCTTCACCAGCAACCAAGGTATCCAGGTTCTGTCATCAAAATTGACTAGAAGGCTGGCGTGACCCACAGAGAGAAAGAAGAGCAGTGTGGTGGGGCAGCCCACCTGAGAGCCACACAGGGAAGGGGAACCCTTGGGCCCCCTCACTCACCGCCTCCCTCCTCCAGCCAAGGGAAGCAGTGAGTGAGCATTCTACCCAGCAGGGGAAACTGTGGTTTTTCCACAGAACTGTGCAACTCACGGATCGGAAGTTCTCAATGATGAACCCACGCTACCGGGCCTAGCATCCTAACCCTGGAACACGCAGATTTTTGCGGCCTCTCAGCTGGAATCTGCTTAAGCCTACCAAACTCCCTGAGGGAGGAGTGACCAGCAGGGGCTGCGGCTGCCTGCTGTCTAAGCCCTTTGAGCTCTTTGGTGGCGGGGCAGCAGCCAACACTGGGACTCACAACTGCCTAACACGCTAAGCTCCTGGGCAGGGGAATGGCGGCACCCATCTCTATACCTCCGGGCTGCACTTTTCCCCTGCTGGAGCCAGGGAGGCTGAGTGGTTTGGTCCCAAGAATTATCCGCACAGCCCAACACACCACCTGTGGCAGTCTGCGGCCAGAGTGCCTCTTCAGGTCTAACCCATCTTTCCTAATTGGGCGGGGCTACCCTGCAGGATCTCCAATAATGCCAGCCAGAGGCTTAGGGACAGAATTTGGATGTCCCTGGGCCTGAGCCCCTAGAGGGAGAAGTGGCCCCAGTCTCTGCAGACCAGCAGACTTAGCCTCTCCGGAGTCCTGGTAGTTCTGAGGAATCTGGGAAGCCCAGATGAGTGGGTTTCCCTGAAGTGAAGCCCACCTTCTCCACCAAGGGACAAAGTGCTTCATTAAATGGGTCCTGCTCCCTGTGCTGCCCAACTGGGTGAGACCCTCTAACAGGGGTTGTCAGATACCCTATACAGGAGTGATACTACTGGCATCAGGTTGGTGCCCCTCAAGGTCAGAGGTCCCAGAAGAAGGAGCAGGCACCCATCTTTGCTATTCTCCAGCCTCCTTGAGTGACATCTCCAGGCACGGGAGCGAATCAGATGAATAGGGCCTGAAGTGAACCCCCAGCAAAATGCAGCAGCCCTACAGAAGAGGGGCCTGACAATTGAAAAAAAAACAAGCCAGCAGAAAGCCACAACAACAACAACAACAAAAGGCCCCCACAAAAACCCCATCCAAGGGTCAGTAGCCTCCAAGACTGAAACTAGACAAACTCAGAACAATGAGAAAGAATCAGTGAGAAAATGCTGAAAACCCAAAAGGCCAGAGTGCCCCTTCTCCTCCAAATGATTGCAATGTCTCTCCATCAGGGGCGCAGAACTAGATGGAGGATCAGATGGACGAATTGACAGAAGCAGGCTTCAGAAGATGAGTAATAAAAAACTACGCTGAGCTAAAGGAGCATGTTCTAACCCAACGCAAAGAAGCTAAGAACCTTGATAAAAGATTAGAGGAATTGCTAACTAGAATAACCAGTTTAGAGAGGAACATAAATGACCTGATGGAGCTGAAAACCGCAGCACGAGAACTTCGTTTAGCATACACAAGTATCAACAGCTGAATTGACCAAGTAGAAGAAAAGATATCAAAGTTTGAAGACCACCTTACTGAAATAAGACATGTAGACAAGGATAGAGAAAAAAGAATGAAAAGGAATGAACAAAGCCTCCAAGAAATATGGGACTTCGTAAAAAGACTGAACTTACACTTGATTGGAGTACCAGAAAGAGATAGGGAGAATGGAAACAAGCTGGAAAACACACTTCAGGATATTATCCAGGAGAACTTCCCCAACCTAACAAGAGAGGCCAACATGCAAATTCAGGAAATACAGAGAACACCATTAAGATGCTCTATGAGAAGATCAATCCTGAGAAACATAATCATGAGATTCTCCGGGGTCAAAATGAAGGAAAAACTGTTAAGGGCAGCCAGAGAGAAAGGCCAGGTCACATACAAAGGGAAGCCCATCAGACTAACAGCAGACCTCTCAGTAGAAACTCTATGAGCCAGAAGAGATTAGGGGCCAATATTCAACATTCTTAAGGAAAATAATTTTCATCTCAGAATTTCATATCCAGCCAAACTAAGCTTCATAAGCGAAGGAGAAATAAAATTCTTTACAGACAAGCAAATGCTGAGGGATTTTGTTACCACCAGGCCTGCCCTGCAAGAGCTCCTGAAAGAAGCACTAAATATGGAAAGGAAAAACCATTACCAGCCACTGCAAAAACCACACCAAAATATAAAGACCAATGACACTACAAAGAAACTGCATCAACTAGTGTGCAAAATAACCAAATAGCATCATGATGACAGGATCAAATTCACACATAACAATACTAACCTTAAATGTAAATGGGCTAAATGCCCCAATTAAAAGACACAGACTGGCAAATTGAATAAGGAGTCAAGACCCATCAGTGTGCTGTATTCAGGACACCTATCTTACATGCAAAGACACACACATGCTCAAAATAAGGGGATGGAGGAAAATTTACCAAGCAAATGGAAAACAAAAAAAAAAAAGCAGGGGTTGCAATCCTAGCTTCTAACAAAACAGACTTTAAGCCAACAAAGATCAAAAGAGACAAAGAAGGGCACTACAAAATGGTAAAGAGAGCAATTCAACAAGAAGAGCTAACTATTCTGTATATATATGCACACATTACAGGAGCACCCAGTTTCATAAAACAAGTTCTTAGAAACCTACAAAGAGACTTAGACTCCCACACAATAATAGTGGGAGACTTTAACACCCTACCGTCAATATTAGACAGATCAACTGGACAGAAAATTAACAAGGATATTTAGGACTTGAACTCAGCTCTGGGTCAAGTGGACCTAGTAGACGTCTACAGAACTCTCTACCACAAATCAACAGAATATACATTCTTCTCAGTGCCACATGGCACTTATTCTAAAATTGACCACATAATTGGAAGTAAAACACTCCTCAGCAAATGCAAAAGAACAGAAATAATAACAAACAGTCTCTCAGACCATGGTGCAATCAAATTAGAACTCAGGATTCAGAAACTCACTCAAAACCACACAATTTCATGGAAATTGAACAACCTGCTCCTGAATGACTCCTGGGTGAATAATGAAATTAAGGAAGAAATCAAGAAGTTCTCTGAAACCAATCAGAACAAAGAGACAACGTACCAGAATCTCTGGGACACAGCTAAAGCAGTGTTAAGAGGGAAATTAATAGCACTAAATGCCCACATCAGAAAGCTAGAAAGATCTGAAATCAATACACTAACATCACAATTAAGAGAGCTAGAGAGGCAAGAACAAACTAAATGAAAACCTAGCAGAAGGCAAGAAATAACTAAGATCAGAGATTAACTGAAGGAGATAGAGACATGAAAAAACCCTTAAAAAAAAGTCAACAAATCCAGGAGCTGGTTTTTTGAAAAAACTCCGGGGACTGTTGTGGGGTGGGGGGAGCGGGGAGGGATAGCATTAGGAGATATACCTAATGCTAAATAACGAGTTAATGGGTGCAGCACACCAACATGGCACATGTATACATATGTAACAAACCTGCACATTGTGCACACGTACCCTAAAACTTAAAGTATAATAATAAATAAATAAATAAAAGAAATTCACAACCAAAAAAAAAATTAACAAAATAGATAGGCCACTAGCTAGACTAATAAAGAAGAGAGAGAGAAGAATCAAATAGACACAATAAAAAATGATAAAGGGGATATCACCACTAACCCCACAGAAATACAATCAGAGAATACTATAAACACCTCTATGCAAATAAACTAGAAAATCTAGATGAAATAGATAAATTTCTGCACGCATACACCCTACCAAGACTAAACCAGGAAGAAGTCAAATCCCTGAATAGACCAATAACAAGCTCTGAAATTGAGGCAGTAATTAATAGCCTACCAACCCAAAAAAGCCCAGGATCAGATGGATTCACAGCTGAATTTTACTAGAAATACAAAGAGGAGCTGATACCATTCATCCTGAAACTATTCCAAACAATTGAAAGGGAGGGACTCCTCCCTAACTCATTTTATGAAGCAAGCATCATCCTGATACCAAACCAGGAAAAGACACAATAAAAAAAGAAAACTTCAGGCCAATATCCCTGATGAACATCAATGCAAAAATCCTCAATAAGATATTGGCAAACCAAATCCAGTAGCACATCAAAAAACTTATCCACCCCAATCAAGTTGGCTTCATCCCTGGGACGCAAGGCTGGTTCAACATGTGCAAATCAATAAATGTAATCCATCACATAAACAGAACTAAAGACAAAACCCCTGCATCAATAGATGCAGAAAAGACCTTTGATAAGATTCAACATCACTTCATGTTAAAAACTCTCAATAAACTAGGTATTGATGGAACATATCTCAAAATAATAAGGGCTATTTATGACAAACCCACAGCCAATATCATATTGACTGGGCAAAAGCTAGAAGCATTCCTTTTGAAAACTGGTACAAGACAAGAATGTCCTCTCTCACCACTCCTATTCAATATAGTATTGGAAGTTCTGGCCAGTAAAATCAGGCAAGAGAGAGAAATAAAGGGTATTCAAATAGGAAGAGAGGAAGTCAAGTTGTCTCTGTTTGCAGATGGCATGATTTTATATATTAGAAAATCCCATCATCTCAGCCCAAAACTTCTTGAACTGATAAGCCACTTCAGCAAAGTCGCAGGATACAAAATCAATGTGCAAAAGTCACAAGCATTCCTTTACACCAACAACAGGCAAGCAAAGAGCCAAATCATGAAGGAACTCTCATTCACAATCACTGCAAAGACAATAAAATATCTAGGAATACAGCTAACAAGGGATGTGAGGACCTCTTCAAGGAGAACTACAAACCTCTGCTCAAGGAAATAAGAGAGGACACAAACGAATGGAAAAACATTCCATGCTCACGGATAGGAAGAATCAATATCGTGAAAATGGCCATACAGCCCAAAGTAATTTGTAGATTCAATGCTATTCCCACCAAACTACTACTGACATTCTTCACAGAATTTGAAAAAACTACTTTAAATTTTATATGGAATCAAAGAAGACCCCGTATAGCCAAGACAATCCTAAACAGAAAGAACAAAGCTGGAGGCATCATGCTACCTGACTTCAAACTATGCTACAAGGCTACAGTAACCAAAACAGCATGGTACTGGTACCAAAACAGACATATAGACCAAGGGAGCAGAACAGAGACCTCAGAAATAACACCACACATCACCATCTGATCTTTGACAAACCTGACAAAAACACCATCTGATCTTTGACAAACCTGACAAAAACAAGCAATGGGAAAGGATCTCCTATTCAGTAAATGGTGCTGGGAAAACTGGCTAGCCATATGGAGAAAACTGAAACTGGACCCCTTCCTTACACCCTATACAAACATTAACTCAAGATGGATTAAAGACTTAAATATGAAACCCAAAACCATAAAAACCCTAGAAGAAAACCTAGCCAATACCATTCAGGACATAGGCATGGGCAAAGACTTCATGACTAAAACTCCAAAAGCAATTGCAACAAAAGCCATAACTGACAAATGGGATCTAATTAAACTAAAGCGCTTCTGCACAGCAAAAGAAACTATCATCAGAGTGAAAAGGCAACCTACAGAATGGGAGAATATTTTTGCAATCTACCCATCTGACAAAGGTCTAATATCCAGAATTTATGAGGAACTTAAACATATTTACAAGAAAAAGCCAAACAACCCCATCAAAAAGTGGTCAAAGGATATTAACAGACACTTCTCAAAAGAAGACATTTATGTGGCCAACAAACATGAAAAAAACTCATCATCACTGGTCACTAGAGAAGTGTACATCAAAACCACAGTAAGATACCATCTCACGCCAGTTAGAATGGCAATTATTAAAAAGTCAGGGAGCAACAGATGCTGGTGAGGCTGTGGAGAAAGAGGAACGCTTTTACACTATTGGTGGGAATGTAAATTATTTCAGCCATTATGGAAGACAGTATGGTGATTCCTTAAGGATCTAGAACCAGAAATACCATTTGACCCAGCAACCCCATTATTGGGTATATACCCAAAGGAATATAAATCATTCTACTATAAAGACACATGCACATGTATGTTTATTGCAGCACTATTTACAATAGCAAAGATGTGGAACCAACCCAAATGCCCATCAATGATAGGCTGGATAAATAAAATGTGGTACATACACACCATGGAATACTACGCAGTCATAAAAAGGAAAGAGATCATGTTCTTTGCAGGGATATGGATAAAGCTAGAAACCTTCATCCTCAGCAAACTAACACAGGAACAGAAAACCAAACACTGCATATTCCACTCATAAGTGGAAGTTGAACATTGAGAACACATGGACACAGAGAGGGACCTGTTGGGGGGTGGGGGTTGAAGGGAGAGAACTTAGAGGACAGGTCAATAGGTGCAGCAAACCACCATGGCACACGTATACCTCTGTAACGAACCTGCAAGTTCTGCACATGTATCCCAATTCTTATTTTAGAAGAAATAAAGAAAAAAATCTATTATCTTGTTGCTCTTGTGGCAGGAGCCAAATCCTAGGTACAACAGGCCTGGAGGCTGCAGAAGGCATAAAAACAGGGAAGAGACATGGCTTTCAGCTGCTCCTTTACCAGAGGCACCCTTACCTTGCTTCATGGCCCCTGCTTCATGGCTTAGTAGAGTAATGCCAGGAAGATATGCAGACCTGGGTGAAGGCATACACATGCTGGCTTTGCTCCCAAGAAAGTTTTCTACAGCCTGTTCCTTCTAGCTGGTTAGATAATTCAGCTGTCTGAGAATCTAGGCCATGAATGTGTTCTCAATGGTATATTCAAGCTGTGAAATTTTAGTAGTAGATAGATTTTTACATTTTAAGGAAAATCAATCAGCAGGCCAAAACAAGAGCTTGTTGAATGGGGCTTGCTTTTTTAAAAAAATCAAATTTAAATTGGGATAATCTATCCATTGATGTTGCATTAACAGTTCACTTACCTAGTCACTCAATAAATGTTTATCAAGTACCAGGCTTGGTGCCTGAGCTGGCTATAAAGTGCTAAATCAGACATCTCCCTGACCACACAGATCTTATTGTCTAATATAAGGTGAACTATAGTCCTCAGGCCAAATATGGTACGCTGCCTGTTTTTTTAAATAAAGTTTTATTGAAACACACCATGATCATTTGTTTATGCGTTAGCTATGACCACTCTCAGACTACAATGGTAAAGTTGAGGAATTGAGTGGTTGCAACAGAGACCGTGTAGCCTGCAAAGCCTTAAATATTTACCACTGGGCTCTTTACAGAAGCAGTTTGCTGACCTTTGGTCTAGTGGATAGTTGAACTCTGCTTTTCCATCACAGTGATCCACTTGTTTTTTTATCAATTGACTTATACAGGGTTTTTGGTTGAAAGGAAAGAATCTACTTAATGGGCTCAAGGAAAAAGGAGGATTATGATAAAATATTCCCCCAATAGAATCCATGAACAAGAAACTAAATACAGATGTTACTCCTAAAATATGAGTTTTGCCACACAAATTGGCCATAACTCAGTTCTATTAATTAAAGAAAATAATCTGCATTACCGAGGTCACCATTGGTTATAACAAGATCTTGACTAGGAACTAACAATACGTTTAGAAGCTAGTACCAATTGAAAAAACAAAACAAAACAAAAACAAAAAACTGTTGCCTGAGCAATGCAAAGGCTTTGTTTGGGTAGCTTTGACCTTATTTATCTTAACAATAAATGGGTTATAACAATAAAGAAAAAAGGACTTGTAAAATATCACATTAGTGATAGGAAAAGAAGGAACAATATTTTTAAGCAAAAGTTGCTAAATGCTGGATTTGATCTGTGATGTTTAGATTTTACTCTACAGCTATCAAAAGCATTCTTATTATTGAAATTATTACAGAAAAAGCAACTACTTTGTTGGGAACCTGAAATTCTTCAGCTCCCACTTTTTTTTACTTTCTTAAAACAATAATTGTTTTAAAAGCATTTTTTTTTAATGTGGGGTTTCTGAGGAATATAGAGTTGACTGTCCAGTGAGACAGAAGATAAGAAATAGGGCTGGATCAGAACCAAGGTCATTCTCGTTGCTTCCCCAGCAGTACGTGGGCCCTGGTGCTTCCGTCTCTGCCTTTTCTCCTCTTCTCTCTTGCCTGGCTTCCACTGTGTAAACCTAAACAACCTGGATTGCCAAGCCCCAGTCTACACGTCTCCAGAGCCTACCATCACCAGGAAATCCTTAGTACAAAGTCTTAATCTGACTAGTGTAGGGGCCAAGGGAAATTTTCCTCTTCACTCTCTACAGGTTCACTGAAAATCAACTGATCAAAGGCAGATTAATAGGAGAAAAGGCATACAAATTTCTTAACATGCACAAGGGTGAATTAGAGTGAGTCCCCATGATCCAATGGGGTACAGATGGTTCTATACCCTTCTTCTTAGGGGAAAGGAAGATGGGGAAGTGTGGATGATTTTAGGGGAGTTGTAAATGATCTTTAGGGGAATTCAGTGGGTTTAAAGAACATATAATGGCCTGGGACAAAGTTGGTTGGGTCTGCTTAGCAGACAATGGTTTGTGACAGAAGTCTGTCCAGGTGTGTTGACAGACTTCAGTCTTTCTTCCTGTCATATGAGTTCAGTTCATGAAAACTCAGAGAAGGTACCAGAGGTAACTGATTTTTTTCTTTGGTGGTTTGGACTTCAGGCAGATAATGGAACTTCAGAGAACAGCTGCATCCTGTGCTTTGGGAGAGACAGGATTGGGGTAGAGAAGGTCAGACAGACCTTGAGACTTCTTCAGTTCAGCATGTCAATGTGCCATATTCTGGGGTTTCAGTTTCAGAGCCCAAACACTGGCCTAACTCAATTTATAGTTTGATACTTTTGCAGAGCCTACTAAAACCTTGACTTTTACATTGCCACCAAGACAAAAGACTACATTCCCAGCTTCCCTTGAATCTCAGTGTAACCCTGAGGCTAAATCCTATGAAGTGAAATACAAGCAAAGGTGTTATGTGAACCTTCTGGGAAGTGTCCTTGGAGGGTGGATATAATGATGTGCTGGAGCTCTGACTGCCATCTTGGATGTGAGCACAAGGGCCACACCCTTGAAATAGCATAGTATGAGCTGGAAGGAGCCTGGATCACTGATGACCATTGGAGACCTCACAACAGCCCTAAACTGCCTGTATCTAGGCTTCTTTTATGTGAGTGAAATACATGACCACCTTGTTTAAGCAAATATTTAGGGGGTTTCTGTTACCTGCAATGGGGCCTAAACCTGACAGTTTGCTCTGCTCCAATAAGCTGTGACCAGAGAGGTAGGGCCTGAGGGATACTGCCCACACAGTGAATCTTCCAGGTCTGACCAGATTTCCCAGGAAAGGAGTCCTGGGCAGAGCAAAAAGACCATGTGGAGTTTCAACCACAGTTGTTGAGTTCCATTGACAGACGACTTGGATCTGCAAGGAAGAGAAATACTGGGATACATGAAAAATTGGGTCCTGGGCTTATACCATAGAATGTGCACCAGTATAAAAAAAATATAATTCAAGGGGAACAGGCTCTGGGAGGTGGAATTGTGGGAATCATGGCTGCAGGCCAGGTTGACAGGTGCCTTGAGTAGATGGAAGTCAATTGTTCTGCTAATAATTGAAGAAGCATTGGTTATATTTATAAGAGATCTGGCTAACGCATTCCCTTTGGCTACTTAGGGCTGTGATTTATTGGCAGCAAAGTCACTTAGAATAATAAAACCCCCAGGCCTGGTGGCAAACTGCTGAGATTTTTCAAGAAGAAAGGGAGCACTTAAATATCTCAATTGGCTTTTCTTGAGTGAATGATATCCTGAGGAAGCAGGTTTCAAATGTGTCTCCATCATTCACACCCTTAAGAAGAAAAACGAGAGAAATTTAAAAAATGCTACATTTATTTCAAATATTTGACAAGTTACGAAAGTCCTGGAACAGGTTTCTAAGAACTACAACTCCCAGCGGACACATGTTCCACCATCCTTTTCTTCCTTTTTTCTAAAAGCTTTTAATTGATTGAGGAAAAACCGGTTCAAATATCAGTTGATTTGAATGCGTTATTCAATAAAAGGAAGAATATATGTCATTTTTAAAAATAGCCTTTCTTCTATACAACTGTGTCCAACTGGGCTATGGCCTTTCTGTTTAACTTTTTTTTTTCTTCCTAAGCAAATAAAATCCCAAAAGTTAAAAAAAAAATCCTAAAAGTTTGTGCATAACCTTTGCCTGCTGAAGAAGAACACGCTGGCAATGACAGGGCTCAAAGCAGCCTCGTTCCTCTGGGTCACAGACACAGCAGGCAGACACTCAGCCACAAAGGCCAGACACTTGAAAGCAGAGATTTAAGAAGGAAATCAGTGGTTCTTCATGTTCAGAAAAAAATAAAAGATGTTCTGAAACAGAAAACAAGAAAGAAAAAATAAAGCAGTCTATTCTCAGGCAGTAGCATCGATTACCCAGGAAGACCTCTACTTATATAAACATTGAAATCTTTGAAGTAAATGAAGATCAGCTGTGATGGTTAATTTTATGTGTCAAATGGACTGAGCTAAGGGTGCCCAGCTAGCTGGCAACACATTATTTCTGGGTGTATATATGAGGATATCTTTGGGAGAGAGAAGCATTTGAATCAGTAAGCTAAGTAAAGAAGATTATCTTCACCAATGTGAGTGGACATCATCCAATCTGTTGAAGGCCTGAATAGAAGAAAAAGGTGAGGAAGGACAAATTTGCTCTCTGCTTGAGCTAGGACATCTGTCTTCTCCTGTCCCTGGATTTCAGCACTGTGGCCTTCAGACTTACTCCACTGGCTCCTCTGGGTTTCAGGCATTCAGGCTTGGACTAGAACTACATCAGCTCTCCTGGGCCTCCAGCTTACAGACAGCAGATCATGGGATTTCTCAGCCTCCATAATTGTGTGAGCCAACCCTCATAAGAAATTTCTTTCTATATGTCTACATATGTCCTACTGGTTCTGTTTATCTGGAGAACCCTGACTAATATACCAGTCAAATGAGAAATGCAAAGGCTATTTCTGTAGATTTTACTATAGCAAGGGAGTCAGCCCATCACACTTACATTTGGCAGAGATTCAAAGGTAGGCAGAGGGGTGAGAAAGCTTCACAACAGAAAAAAGAGAAGACTTCGCATATGTCCTGATAGGCATGGGGACACTGTAGGCAAGTTAACTAGAAGCAAAGCATCCTATATGGTTGGTCCTAAGTTAGAAGTGGGGGCAAGCATATTTGTTTTCTCTGATTTGTTCTAAGTTAGAGGTGGGGGCAAAAATTAGGGATGCTGTCAATTATTAATCAAGTCCTGGCCATTTTGTGCGAATTGTTACAGAAGTTATTGTTTATCTTTCTGGATTATTTCTAGAGATAGCAATATGGCTTCCTGCAAGTCTGATATACTCGTGTAGCAGGCTGGCTTCCTATGTTGTTTATTGTAGATAAGGGAATTGGTTTCCTGGGCAGGTTGCTGCAGCTTGTGGGCCAGAGTTCTATTTTTATATGTGGTCTAGCCATTGTCCATTTGTACATTCAGTCTGTTGTCTTTCAGATAAAGAGAGATAGCTGTCTTGGAGCAGCTGACTGATAGCCAGCAAGGTGATTCCAGTATTTCTAGAGAGCTATTTTGGGACAGCTAATTCCTCTAGGCCACCTTGCCCAGAAGTGCCTAAGGACACACTTGCCTAAGTGAGCACATCCCTCTGAGCTCGATGCCCCAAGATGGCGAGGAAGGAAGGGAAGGATAATGGTGACGCTAGCAGTGGGGGCCTAGAAGGAGGGGAGGGAAGTAGTGCTCAGTGGTTCTCAGCCCTGGCTCTCAGAACTTTGTGGTCAGCTTTAAGTAAACACTGATGCAGCAGCTCCGCCCCACCCACCAAAGATTCTAATTTCATAAAGCAGGCCTGGGCATCAACATTGTTTAAAAACTTCCCAGGTGATTCTAAGTTGCAGCCCAGGTTGGCAGCTACTGACCAAAATGAATAATGTTTCGGAGACACTGGGAACAATATTTAGCAATTAGTGAAAATGAAATCAGGGCATGCAGCCACGACCACTTTCTCAAGAAGCCTCCAGTCTTGCACTCTTGTAGCATTGCACTTTAGAAATATAAAACGCAGAGTGAAGCTGAACTAGAGTAACAAATAGGCAAAGGTCATAGAAGGTGAGCCCACAACACACAATAAAAATGCCACAGGATCTGAACCACAGGCATAGTGAACAAAGGAGTACACTTAAAGCTGCTTCAAAATGACTGAAATTCTACCTATTCTGAACAGTGGCCTTCATTTTTATTTTTAACTATTAAAAAATTATTTCCTCCTTTAAAAAATGCTGTTTTATCATAACCTTTTATTTCTCACAGATTATGTATGATGCATATGTGTTTCCAGTCTGTCTAAACTTATACATTTCTCAAATACTTAAAACAGAATTCAGAAGAGTTGCACTTGGAGTATATAAACTCCAAAACCGCAAAAGAAGCACGCACACTCTATATACCTGGTATCCATCTTTTATTTCTAGTCATTTCTAAATTTTTGAATGTACCAATGTATCTGAATCTGATACAACACCACCCCCTGGTGGAAATCTATAGAAAAGAGCCCACACTTGATTTTACTTGAGAATGTTAATACTGCAAGGAATGATTATGACTGCATAAAACACTGGTGGGCTTCTCTCACTGTCTACCCGCAGAATGTTCTCTGCAAACAAAATCATATGCAAGTTCTGAATGAACCCAACAGTAAAGCTGTAAATGTGCTGAGAGCTTTCTCTTTCCCACACTTTCATTGGCAACCCTGTATCTCACTCAGGATGTCCAAAATATAACTTACTGTATCATTTAACAGAAGTCGCCTTCCCCAAATATTAAAATTAAATCCATTTCTCCTCAAGCCTTTTTTTTTTTTTTTTTTTGAGACGGAGTCTTGCTCTGTCACCCAGGCTGGAGTGTAATAGTGCGATCTCAGCTTACTGCAACCTCCGTCTCCTGGGTTCAAGTAGCTTCCTGAGTAGCTGGGATTACAGGCACCCACCATCATGCCCAGCTAATTTTTGTATTTTTATAGAGACGAGCTTTCACCATGTTGGCCAGGCTTGTCTTGAACTCCTGAATTCAAGTGATCCACCTACCTCAGCCTCCCAAAGTACTGGGATTGCAGGCGTGAGCCACCGTGCCCAGCCTCCTCAAGCCTCTTTACCTCAATACCAGCACTTCATTTTCCGTCCACCCAAGCTCTCTAGAGGATTCACAATACACGTGCACACATTAGAGTCTCTGAGTAGGCCTGAGTCAAAAAACAGGTTAAATTCATTTAACTCAACAATTCCAACTCATTTTATTGTGAGACACATTCCCCTCCTCCCCAGTACTTCTTAACAAACTGTGGAGTACTCTGATTATATTTCATTCAGAATGATTGTTCCACCTTAATTAGCAAATTAGTTCTTTGGCTGCACATGCTGTTCATCTTCAAAAATGCTTAGGCAAAGCCAACCATACCACAAACCAGCTCTCAATCATTTACAGTAATGGAATGTACAACCCCTAGGTGTTTGACCCCAGGCAGCTATTGAATTGATATGACATACATAGGCAGCTTCATCTCTGTCTCCTACCATCATTACCAGCTGAGGGGAGGAAAAGGTTGCTGCTAGTACTAGGAGCAAGCATGCTTTGTCTTCAATTAAACATAATAATCCAGCATTGTGTGAGCACAATGTAATTTTATTTAGAGGAATTATGTTGCTGACTTGGCTATAACCTAAGAAGATCGCAGGCAGCTCTGCAATTGACAGTGATTTAAATGTTTTCCATACATTATCTCCTCCTGTGGATTTATAAGCCAAATGATATCAAAATCTCTATAGCTTCCAACATTCATATAAATCTGCATAGGTCCTTGGACATCAGTTCTAAAGAAATTTTACTCTATAAGAAGTATTTTTAACAAAAAATAGAGCTTTATGCCCTATGCCATTAATGCTAGACTTCCTAAGTAAGCCTACATGTTGCATCATTTCTTTTGTTGTTGGTGGTTTTTTTAGAGGTGGGAACTGGTGCCTCTAAAAAATGTTACCCAGATTGCACTCAAACTTCTGGGCTCAAGCGATCCTCCTGCCTCAGCCTCTCAAGTAGCTGGGACTATAGGCATGCCACTGTGCTCAGCTTACATGTTACACCACTTCTAATGTTGAAAACAAAGAAATGTCTAATTAAACTTTCATGCAGTGGAAAAGTTATTTGAACCTGTTCTGTGCTTTGATCAACAGTCTCTCAGTCTATTTGCTGTCATTTTATGTCATCTACAGGTTTGACTTGGGAATGGGGGTCCTGAGGGCATGGACATACTCGCTCACCAGCCTGGCGGCCTCCAGAGCAGTGCCCCAGTGCACTGAGATGCCCCCACTCCCATGGCCGTAGTGGTGGACTACAGGCAGCCTCTGTCCATCTCGCGCAAGGAGCTCTGTCTGCAGTCGCACGCCTGGCCTGTAGGGCCTCAAGCCCACCTTCTCCCTGATGTTGCAGGCTCTGTGGAGGGAGGGCTCCAGAGCACAGCATCGGGAAAGAATCTCTCTGCTATTTTCTGCATCCGGGGACAGATTCCAGTCCCCTTTTTGCCTAGTTCCACCTAGGGTTACATGGGATGTACCAGGATAAATATATGTCAGCCCACTGCCATCTCGGATAAAATGCTCCACCCAGGGAGCCTGAACTTGGAGGACTTGGCCCCTTACAGGGAAAATCTTTGAGTCTCCTGCAAGCTGTCTGCTTCCAAGGCCTGAACAGTTGACCACGATGTCAAAGGACGGATGAAGTTCCCACAGGTCTTCTATTCGCCGAGTGAGTGTCCAGCCTCCACTTCCCTTTATCCTACAGAAGAGAGGCCATGAAGTGAATATTTGTTAGCGTCCTGATCAACTACTTCCAGGAAGTAAAGAAAAGGAACCCAGGAACAAAAATTAGGTGATGATCTGATGAACAAACACCTCAGGAGCTTCCAGGACCCAATCAGGCCAAATTCTAGCCATCAACTGCTTCACATCCTAGGAACTGGGGATTTCTAAAGTTGAATCTAAATGGAAACCACTTGAAAATTCAAAACAAAGGAAATTATATGCTTTGCCCTTTTAAAATTTTGTAAAATTCCTATATTATTCTAGATGCTGAATAAATGCCAAGTTGATTTGGTATTTTAAATGTCCAAGCATTTCTTATTTATACCACTTATTTAACACCTAAATTTACTACCTTAAACATTTTATCTCATATTGTTAACTCTTGCATGATCCTTTGTATTAGCCTGGTCTCCCTAACTAAAAGGTACAGGGGTCATATCCCCACCAGCTTTATGTCTACAACTATGTTAGCACGAGAAGAACACAAAATATTTGTAGCTGATGAGCTAAATGGCAGCTGTGGTTGGTAATTATTATATTTTTTGGACCAACTATATCAATAGTGAAAAGAAATGGTTTATCCAGTACCTGTAGTCTTTATTTAAATCAAGGTAAAATACACATAACATAAAATTTATCATTTTGACGATTTTTAAGTGTAAAGTTCAGTAGTATTAAGCACATTTACCTTGTTGTGCAACCGTCATCACCATCCATATGCACTATCCATCTTCAGAATTTTTTTTTTTTTTTTCTGAGATGGGGTCTCACTCTGTCACCCAGGCTGGAGTGCAGTGGCGTGATCTCAGCTCACTGCAGCCTTGACTTCCTGGGCTTAAGTGATCCTCCCACCTCAGCCTCCTGAGTAGCTGAGACCACAGGTGTGTGCCACCATGCCCGGCTAAATTTTTGGATTTTTGATAGAGACAGGGTTTTGCCATGTTGCCGAGGCTGGTCTGCAGCTCATGAGCTCAGTCGATCCACCTGCCTCTGCCTCCCATAGTGCTGGAATTATAGGCATGAGCCACCGCGCCTGGCCTCCAGAACTTTTTTAATCTCGCAAAATGGAAAGTCTACCCAATAAACAATAACCCCCAGGACCTGTAATCTTATTCACAGGTCACTTGTAGAATAGAGAAAGAGACTATCAGCAGCTCTGTTCAATAGACGCAGGCCGAATGCTTGCATGCAGGGCGCGGCTAAGAGGGACCAGAAGCGTGTGAGTGACAGTGCCCTTCCTCAAGGGCTGACAGAGGAACTGGCAGACAGAAGTGTAAATGCTTGGCAGAATGGACTAAGTTCTACAGGAGAAGTGGTGTGAAATCAGAAAGCCTGGATTTATGTCCCAGGTCTGCCTCACATTAGCTTTGAGCTCTTGGCCAACTCACCTCACTTCAAATCTCAGTTTCCTCCTCTGCATCATGGGGAGGATACCTCCCTTGCCTGTCTCACAGGATGGTTGTGAGGTTCCAATAAAATAATGGCCACAACTTCGAACAGTCGTCAATCACAATACATTTTAGAGGACCGATATCAATAAATCACAAATTCCTCAAGGGGAGAGATTGTATCTTATGCTTCTTACCATCCCTATGACCCAGCTAAGTGCCCCACACTAAGTGGACTGGAAGTAAGTGTTAGCCAATACTAAAGACAATATGAAATCCTGGTTTGGACCTGTGATGGTTAATTTATGTGTCAACTTGATTGGGCTATGGGATGCTCAGATATTTGGCCAAACATACTCTGTGTATTTCTGCAGAAAGTGTTTTTGGATGAGAAAAACATTTAAATCAGTGGGCAGAGTAAAGCTAATTGCCTTCTTTAATGGGGGTAGGCCTCATCCTATCAGTTGAAAGCCTGAATAAAACAAAAAAGTTGACTCTTTTCCAAGGAAGAAAGAATTCCTTCTGCTGGACTGCCTTCCAACTGTGACATTGGCTTTTTCCTCTTTTTGGATTTAACAAAAACATTGGCTCTTCCTGAGTCTCAAGCCTGCTGGCCTTTGGACGAGAGCTACACCATCGGCTCTCCTGGGTCTCCTGCTTGCCTGCCAACTCACCCTGCCGATCTTACACATCCTATTCATTCTTTTTGTCTGGAGAGAAATACAGGGTGGCAGAACTTTGGCATCTTCTCCCTCTGACTGCCACAATCCAAGCCGTTTCAGGGAGAAACTGGGAAGGGCTGACCTTGAAAATGGAGGCAGAATGCTTGTATCCTGCATGCCCCTAAGAGAGCAGAAGTGATCATTACAGCAGTTCTGAGCGCTATCTACTTTCAAGGCCAGATAAACAGGTTTAATGTGAAGGAAAATAATAAAAAAAGACAGAAACTTCTGCAATGGTGGTCAATGATGGCATGGGTTTGACAACTAATTTTAACTTAGCAAGGAGGGACTCTTTGAAGTGATTCTAACTTTCCACCCCACTTCCTGGTTGGAAAGTTTAACTGAAACTTGTGTTAAAATCAGCAGAAAACTGGCCTTCTGATGCTGGATTGCATTTCTAGAAAATGTCTCATGTTCATGGTGGTGCATGCCTATAATTCCAGCTACTCAGGAGGCTGAGATGGGAAGATCCCTTGAACCCAGGAGGTGGAGGTTCAAGCCGAGATCCCGCCACTGCACTCAAGCCTAGGAGACAGAGCAAGACACCATCTCAAAAAAGAAAGAAAGAGAGAAAGAGAGAGAATGCCTCACGTTGATGAGCATGGAAGAGACCGAGATTGCTACTCAATGGCATCTTAGACTCTGACCCCAATAGCTCAGCTTCCTATTCCATCAAGTACAAGCCACAGGCTGTCATCTCAGCATCTTTGCAGTTCTCTGCATCTGACTGAAGGTCAAGCTGCTGGGCAGAGCTCCATCTGCTCAGTCTCGTCACACTCCCTCCCTCTGCAGAGACCTCTGAAGTATGTCCACTGAGCAGTTTCAAGAACAGTTTGAAACCTCTGGATTAGACTCATTGATTATTCAACAAGTATTTGTTGAGGGCTTGTATTGTGCCCAGCACCCTTAGGAGGCAAGAAGAACTCAGAGGCTATGCTTGCTCTGAGATCACATGAACCTGCATTGCACTTCCTATTAAATGCAAGCTGCATTGCCAGCATCAATGCTTCAAACAACAGAACCTAAATTTGGTTGCTTTTTATTCTAAAAATCCAAGGAAGGGAGTATATTGTTTACCTGAGACAAGGAAACCAAAGAAAAGAATCTGGCAAGCATCTACACTTTGGGGCCACAGAGAACCAATAAAGCCAATGGATTACTTTTTGGTGTAATTAAAAGTAGTTAAAAGAGAGAGAATGAAGCTGGAGCTACTGTTTTGTTTGTTTGTTTGTTTGTTTTATAAGTAAAACTGTTCATAGATAAAAAGTACTAAATATAGCAAATTTTATGGGGACAGATTGTTTTTGGCTTTCTCAGTAAGAATAACCAATTTAGAAGCTTAAATTATGTTCTTAAACATGTAATAATAGATAAATGTTTTTAAAGGTAAAATAACTCTGTAAAGGTTGTTTTTCCCCTTAACATTGGCATAGAAAGAAAATTGGAGTTTTGTAGTAATACTGAGCAGCACGTTTCTGTGTGTTTATAATCTTCCAAAAAGTGAACATGAAGAAAAGAACTTTAAAAAGAGCTTAGGAGGCCTCTACCCTTTACCATTCATATGACCTCGGCCAAGTTATTCCACTTCTCTAAGCTTTAATCTTGTATCCATAATATGGGGGTAATAATACTGACTCCCTAGGCTCGTTGTGAAAATGAAATGAGACAACATCTGGAAAAAGCATAACACTGTGTCTAACACACTATAGCTGCTCAATAAAGACCTTTTATTTTTAAAAAAGTGCTTAGGGGTTTTTCATGCTACTGTAAAATACAAGACCCAGTGCATTATCTATGTGTATTCTTATCCTCCATACCTGTATATCACTTATGTTTCATTAAGGATGATATTTCAATTTTGAAAAGTTTTAACTGACCATTATTTGAATATTATTTTGATTTCGTGGGTTTTTTAAATTCTTACATTGTAGATTCCATGTGTTAATATTTGAACATTATGTTCTGTGCTCTAGATATCCTAATTAATTAAAACTCAGAATTATTTTCATAATTTGGGGGAATAAGAGAATCTGCCAGCCTTGGGATATCAGCAGATTTTTTAAAACTCACTGAAATTGTTTCCTAGGGATAAGAATGCCTAGCTTATAGGGTTTTTATGATGATTATGCAAGAATTCAATAAGTGCAAATGTCTTTTCTTTTCCATTTCAAGGGTTCCCTGCTGGTCAAGCTACTGATAAAAGTCCAACCTGTGCCTGGTGACTTCTTAAGCTATGCTAGTGGCTGGGCCTTGTCAGGCTTCCTGTGCTGGATTGCTCCCAGGCCTTGGATCCCAGAGGAAAACTCACTAAATGTGCCTGGAGACTGGTCACCTTTATGTTGTTGTAATGCAACCACATACTGATGCCCAGTCATTATTATGTATCCCATGGGCAATGCATAATATGGCACCAATACATAGGAGGAAACTGTACCCAGAAGTCAGATGTTAAATTAGGTGACCAAGTGCCTACCAGGCTGCTTTTATGACCATATGAGGTAGTTATTCTGGAAGTTTGGGGTGACATGGTTGGAGGTACAAGAAGCATGACGACTCTCCTCTTGGGGCTTCTTGCAACTGAGCAAGACCTCATCCTGGAGAGAGAGAATACCATTGTCCCAACCTCCCATGAGGAAATAGGGTTAGGGGCACTCAAGAAGCAGGGCTCATGAAATAGCCCCAGCATCCTCTGGTCATCACCCTAAAACATAAGAGTGTCCATTTCCCCAAGCTTAAGTTAGCCCTCTGCTGGACTGCATCAACCTGACCCACAAACAAGGAGGATGGTCATCCTCAGCGCCTTTCCTTCACCTCACTGGGAGTTTCAGCAAGGAGGTAAATTGAGTTGGCTGTGCCCCTGAGGAAAATAAGGGTCCACTAAGCAAATCTTAAATGCGTACACACACACACACACACACACACACACACACACACACTTGGCCTCCCAGGAGCAAAGAGTCCCTCATCCCCTCTCTGCTCTTGGAATCAGAGGCAATTCCCATACTCCACTGAAGCTGAAGCCATGGCGAGAAAGGAATCTCAGGTAGCACTAAACAGGGAGGTGGGGGCCGTGATGCGGACAGCCCGTGGCTGGCAGCGGGGACAGGGGAAAAGACAAGCTCCTGGTGAGCTCCAGGGCAGACATGGCTGGCTAATGGGGCTAATGATGGTGCCGAGGAAGCCAGTTTCTTTCGCAGGCATTGCTGTGAGTCAGGCCGAGCAGGAGAACACAAGATACAGGAGAAGAAAAAGATGGGCACTAGAGGACTCCCCCAGAGAAAGTTACAGAGATGCCTAATCAGAGGAGGGGTGAGGAAAGTACAGGGCAAGTAGCTCAGTGTGGCCAGTGCTGCGGTCAGCATGGGGCCTCCTTGGGGACACAGGATAAGGCATGGCCTCTTGGAAAGAGATCAACGTGTCCATGTTACAGGGCCCAGCACAGAAATGGGCCACCCAGTTTTCTGAATGTTGTCAAAGGCAGGACAATCCTGGTCCCTCTGGGAGGATTGATTTAGGTGGGCTGCCTGGAGGAAGACTTAATGCCTCGCTGACTCATTTCCTGGAAGGAGCCAGTAATAAAGCAGCAGAATTTAACTCCACTGGCAGAATATGATACGAAATATGACCTGCGTGGGTGATTCAAACTCTGTGGGGTTTTTGTTTGTGTTTCTTCTGTATATTATTGGGCATTATTGTTTTACTTTTTGTTTGAGAACAAGATGATCTCTTCTATCTTTTGAAAAATAATAAAGATCTAATTTGTAGTACAAAATTTTTTTGTGGAAGTTTGTATTATTTCAGAAGAATCGTGCTTAGGCTGAAGCCATCGCTGTGTGGCTTGCTGAGCAAATGCTTCTTTTTGAGTGAGAACACTGAAGGCTGAACACTCACATTGTGTGGAAGAGGCGTAGGTGGCAACAAAATAGACCCTGAGTGTGAGGAGCAAACAGAGATTGTGTGGCGTCCCATGTGGGTCGCCTGGCGGGAGGTCAGTGGGTGGCAGCCCAGAGGGAGCCCCAGGTGTCGCCCCCTCACCGGGACGCGGCCCTCCCGCCCACCCCGCCTGAAATGCTCGCCCTGAAAGGCCCGACTTGGGCTGAGAGGAGTCCCGTGCTGCAAAGCCTCCTGCGGGAGGAAAGGGGACACGTGGCCTTGTTCCTCCACCAGCCTGGTCGGACGCAGGCTTCGGGCTGCAGGGAGCTAATCTGCATGGCCAGGGGCCACCGGGCGCTGTCTGTGGAGGCCCCACACCGGGGTCAGGAGGGAGCCAGGTCTCACGGGCACAAGGGGGTGAGAAGCAGAGGCGCTGAAGTCCTCCCCCGCAGCACACCCTGTGCCTTCTGTCTGAGGCACTCACATCTCAGCCGCCTTCCTGGCGGGCACGCGTATCAAACAAACGGACTGAAGAAGGTCTCCCCAGGACTCGGGTAAAAGGGCAGCCCTCGGTCCTCTCCTCCCCGCTGCCCATAACCGACCCACAGCCGGGAGGCGGCGTATTCCCAGGCACCGCCCCCTCCGCCGGTCTCCGGCCGATGGCGTTGCGGTCCTCGCAGCCCCAAGCCCCCTGGCTGGGGGTCATTTTAAGTGGCGGGAAATGCTGACCGCAGGCCCGCAGCCCAGGACGGGGTGGCAGGGTTGACCCAGGCCTTCCTCCCGCAGTCAGGGGTCAGGTCTGAAAATACAGAGATGATGGAACTGCGGGGCCTGTCTTCTAGAAGGTGATGCTTTGGAAGCAGGAAGAAGACATTGTTCAGATAATATTTGATTCGGTGTGGAAATGACGGGGGCTGCCCGGAGCTAAAACACACTCTCTCGGAGTAGTGGGAGCTGGGAGGGTGCGCAGGAGCGGGCCGGGGCGGGGACTGGCGCCCACTCACGGTCGCGCGTGGGGACCTCCAGCCCCCGCAGAGGAGGACGCTGCCCACGAGGCAGGGCGGCACCAGGCCAACTGGGAGACTTATGAGGACTCCTCAGAGGAGGTGACTGTGTGCTGGGGGGAGGCTGGCGTCCCTGCCTCTGCTCCTTCCAACAGTGACACCTCTTCAGGTGCCCTGGGCCTTCATGCCCCCTCCCTGCCCCATCAGAACTCTCCTCATCTCCCCAGGGCCTTATCAACAATTTGCCCCTTAAAGCAAAATGAAAGCAATGAGCCCTCTCTCCCAGGAGGAGTTAAGCATTTGCATTTCACTTCTAGACTTTAGAGCCAATGCTTCAATGAAAGCTTGGGCCGGAGAAAGTTTGTGAAGAAACGCTTCACACCGCCTTCCCTGATTACCCATAAGCTCAAGGCTATCACTAGGACTCAAAACTTACTCTGGCTCATCTGAGCCGCATCTTCTTTCAGCTGGGCACCCAGAGGACCCCTGTCTGGCCCTTCTCCAGCCATGCTTTCTTCTTGAGGCAGTGTGTGGGGCTCGGGCATGTGCCCAGCCAGAGCCCTCTCCCTTCACTTCCAGCCCGTCTTCTGGGGACCCAGGATCCCCATATTCCCTGTCCTCTTCCAGGACCTGCACTGTCTTCCTCCCAGGGGCAGACTGTGCCACTGTGTGCACCCCGGAGCCCAAGGAGTGGCCAAGGACAACTGTCTTCAGGGAAGATATGGATAGAGCGAGGGTGCTTCCCGGCATGCTCCTGGGCCCCCTTGCTGCCATGTGAAGATGCAGGACTCTTAGGAATCTAGAAATTCTAAATGTCACCTTGGACTTCCAGGTGGTTGTGGTAGAGGTGTGTTCTTTAGCTACACCTCAAATCAGGATTTACACTGCAACAGAGTGAAAATTTCAGGGCACAGAGGAAAAGAGAAAAGACAATTTCTTTCTGCACTGAATTCATAAATTTAAATTGTGGCATTGCAGCAGGTTTGTGTTAAGGGAAAGATGGTGGAAAATATTCATGAAAAGAAAATGTTTTTCTTCTCCAAATTTGGGGTGTGTGGAATTTTGTTGTGCCCCAAAGTAAAAAAGTGCTTTAAAAAAAAAAGCAAATCAAGTGAACATATCAAAAAGACACAAGAGCAGTTTGAAGGGGCTCCTACTCAGCTAATCTTGGACAATTTGAACATCAAAATGATGGGGGGGATAAATTATAATTCATTGAATAAAATAGGTATCAATGAGTTCATCCTGATATAAATACATATAGGAAAAGGAAAACTTCTTTACAGTAGAAAGCAAACTATATAGATGGAGTTATAAAATGATCACTTGGAAAACATCACAGTAATAAATAGTTCAGGCAAAAATCATCAATGGATGCTAAAACTCGTAGGTGAAAGTAGTACTTTCATAGGAACTCGTTTCATGGGAATAGGATATTTACATAGTTTCAGGTATATCACAACAAAATATTTAGTAATTACAAAGAGAAAAAGTAGTAACCTCACAGTAGAGATAACTGGCATTCTAGGTGATGAAAGTTAACAGCCCCAATAAGGGGATAAACTGATATCATCTTCCTCCTGCTATGATGCAATAAGGATTCAACATTACTTCTATGCATTCTCAATCCCAACATGCAGGACCTCAATCCGATCCCAAGGAAACATCACACAAACCCCAACTGAGGGACTTTCTATTATACGAAACAACTGGTCTGTACTATTCAAGCTTGTAAATGTAATAAAAGACAAAGACAGACTGGAGACTAAAGAGACATGACAACTGAAGACAATGTGTGACTGTAATTGGATCATGGACTGGAAAAAAATTATGTGTTGTGTGTATTTATATTTACATGTGGACATTATATGGACAATTGGCAGAATATGAATAAGGTCCATAGATTATAGTGTTGTATCAATATAATGATATTGATTTTATTATACTACTGTGTTTATGTAAGAGGATACCCTTGTTCTGAGAGCAAGTATTTAAATATTTAAACATGGGTCCAGGCACGGTGGCTCATGTCTGTAATCCCAGCACTTTGGGAGGCAGAGACGGGTGGATCACCTGAGGTCAGGAGTTCGAGACCAGCCTGGCCATCATGGTGAAACCCTGTCTCTACTAAAAATACAAAAATTAGCTGGGTGTGGTGGCAGGCACCTGTAATCCCAGCTACTTGAGAGGCTGAAACAGAAGAATCACTTGAACCCGGGAGGTTGCAGTGAGCTGAGATCACGCCACTGCACTTCAGCCTGAGCCACAAGAGGAAAACTGCAACTTACTTTCAAATGGTTCTGAAAGAAAATATGTATAAGGAGTAAAAAGAAAGCGAAAATAATGAAGCAAAATGTTAGGAATCTGTATGAAGAGTTTATTAGAGTTTCTCTACCTCCCTTAGCTCTGTGTCCATTACCATCCCTAACACATACCCCTGGCCATCCCCACGCAGGAAAGCCCTTAATCAGCCCTTGACCATGTCTCTGAGGGAGAACAACACTCTTAGGTTCTCACTCATCTGCCTCTTCGTGATCTGCTGGAGACCACAGGGCTCCAGCCAGGTTTTCTAGAAAGCTTACTGATCATTAAGACAAAAATCCAAGATGAGAAAGCCACACAATGGACTTGGTGGCAATAATGAAACTTCAGCCCAAACCACTAATAATACCAAAAGAAGTTAAACTCCTTAATGACACCTCACCTTTTATCACAATATTTTGTACATGTTCTTCCATTTTGAGCTCTTTTTGAGTCATAATCTAAAAACGTTATGCATTGTATTGAAAGGAAACTCTGCCATTTTTTGCCATGCCTAATAATTTCCACTTACCTAAATTTTATTTTATTTTATTGCCTTTTTCCATGTTTTAACTTTTTTTGTTTATTTTATTTTATTTTATTCTGGATTTTATTAAGATAAGTTATATGATGCCTCAATTCCTTATCACTAGCATCAATGCTTCTAATTTTGTATTTCTAGTCATTTTTAGAAGGGGGAAAATTCAACACTACACACTATTGCCACTCAGGAAAGATGGTGATGCTGCTAAAATTTGCTTGTTGGCTGGTGGGCAACTCCATCATGTGATAGCTCAAAATATACGTCTATCAGCTGATGTAGACAAGTCCAAACTTGGCATATGAACAGTGGTTTATGGGCCGGTGAACAAGGCCAGAAAAGGCATGGGTTTTATGAAACTAGAACTTACAGAAGCAAAATGTCCCATATAAATTGCTAAGAGGTAAAAGTGAGAAGAGCACTTGAAAAGCTACAAAACTAGATCACGATGCCACTGACATGTGCCTAGCAGATCTAGGCTTCCTCCTTTCTGCTCCCATTCTAACCTGCGTAAGTCTGTACTTTATTTTACCATGTGTGTTACCGTCATTGTTAATTAATATGCAAACACATACACACACAGTCATCCACAATAGACCATGAAATTATTTTAAAAAGATATCATATTTTATCCTTCTTTTTTACCAGCTTCTAGCATAATGCTAGATATATATAAGCGTTCAACAAAAGTTGTGTAATTAATGAATTATATGAATCAATTATCCTATAACCTACATCTGGTACCAGATCACTGTTGCCCCGGCCTACTTCAAGTCACTTTCCCAACATTTACACAATAATTCACATCGTTCCTATTTACCAAAATATACACATATGGGAATTGAAAGGATCAATATTTCACAACTCTCAACATGCCTGCAAGTCCAGACTAAACTAAAGACAGATTTACTGATGTATCTCAAATGAAGATACTCTTGATGTGTTTCCTAACTGGAAGCTAAGTACTAGTTTCCTGAAAGTCCTGAAAAGTAAGCCGAAGTGCAAGTTCAAGGTATCACGGGCTGAACTTAATGAGGAAGCAGTGACATAATTTGGATAGGTCCTTAGTTTCAGAGTTCTTATTTAAGACAAAAGGAAATAATGAAACTTTTTTGCTTTACCAAAAATGAGAAAAAATTCAAAAATAATTTATAATAAGCAAAGATTCTCTCGTCCAAAGAATTAGAGTAAATCATATCATTCTGTAGCTGGAAATATATTCTCCAAACTGTTCCATTTTACAGATGAGGAAAACTAAGATACTGTTTCAATAAGAGGGTTTTACCTGGGGCAAGAAGGGTAGGGAATAAGTCAGGCATCGAAGTGCACACCAAAAATAGAAGACAAATTACTAGAAGCATGGTGTGACTTAGTCCTTGTGACATAAACACTGTCTTCAGATTGTTTTACAAAGCCCTAGCCATTTGTGAGTGGCAAGGCAACGCGAAAGAGCTCTGAGGGATGCCAGAGACTTTTCAGTATGTATTTTATGAATAGCTACGAAGTGATTTATGGCTATGACAGATAAGGAAATATCAGGGAGCATTTCAACTGACCTTTTCTCCAACCACGGGAGGTAGGCAGGGCATTCGCATTTCAGGGTTGTAAAAGCCTGACCAAACACATACTGGGGGAATTTCTTCAGCTCAGCCTCAGTCATCTTTCGAAATCCCAGAACCACGTCAGCCCAGAATGGCACTTCTTCAGTCGGAGTGCTCTGAAATATCTGCCAACTCAAACGTATTAAGTGAACATTTTTTCCTGAAATTTGTGAAATAACATATTTCTAGTAAACTTCACATGACATTCTCTAGAGCATTTATTTTATTTTATTTTTGAGACAGAGTCTCACTCCATCACCCAGGTGGGAGTGCAGTGGCACAATCATGGCTCACTGCAGCCTCAACTTCTGGGGCTCAGGCAATCCTCCCACCTCAGCCTCCCGGGTAGCTGGGACCACAGGTGCTTGCTACCACACCTGACTAATTTTTAAAATTATTTGTAGAGCCAGCATCTTACTATGTTGCCCAGGCTGGTCTCAAACTCCTGGACTCAAGTGATCCACCCACCTTGGCCTCCCAAAGTGCTGGGATTACAGGCATGAGCCACTACACCTGGCCTAGAACATTTTAAAAATTTAGTTTCTATAAACACAAAGAGAAAATGATCTATTTTACTATCCTCTTAGGTTCAGATAACTCAGTAGCTAAATAGCAGATGTTGGTGACTGGGCAAATAAAACATCTTAAAAGTAACATGCTTTTTAAAGATGGAATTTAATACTCCTTTTCTAAAAAGCTCCTGCCTAGATTTGGTTGTTAACAAGAAGGCTGTAATAGTACTACTAATAGCTGCTATGCAAATGTTTAGATTTGTAAATATTGGGTTGTTTTCATCAGTAAATGAATAAATGTTATAATGCCAGGCATGGTGGCTCACACCTATCTATGATCCCAGCACTTTAGGAGGCCGAGGGGAAGTTCGAGACCAGCCTGGGCAACAAGGTGAAACCCTATCTCTACAAAAAAATACAAAAATTAGCTGGGTGTGGAGGCACAAGCCTGTAGTCCCAGCTATTGGGGAGGCTGAAGTGGGAGGATCAACTGAGCCCAGGGAGGTCGAGGCTGCAGTGAACTGAATTGGACCATTGCGCTCCAGCCTAGACGAGTGAGACCCTGCCTCAAAAAAAAAAAAAAAAGTGATAAATCATCATTGCTCAAAAATAGCAAGGAAAATAATCTGAGTGCTAAGCATAGTTGCTAATAATTCCCCCATCGGAATATGTATCTCTAGGTAATTGATTCAGAGCAGTCCCCATGAAGGCACAAATGTCCTTTACTGCAGGGCTCTGTGCTGGCCCACTCTTGCGCTGGGCTACCTTGCCCTCTTCCATATCTTCACCATGACCTACAGGCCAGACACTTAGAAGGCTACATTTCCAGTCCTGAGCACTTAGAAGGTTATATCTCCAGTCCATTCTCTCTCTTGAGCTCCAAAAAACAGATCCGGACCCATGTTACCTACTCCCCACTAGATAAGTCCACTTAGAAGTCTCATGCATTTACACACACATGCACGCATGCATGCACACACACACATCCACTCATGCATGCACACACACACATCCACTCTTTTCCCAGTCCTACCTAACTCAGAAAATGGTACCCATCCATGCAGGTGCTAATGCCAGAAACCCAAGAATCATCCTTGATTCTCTCTCCCTACTCACCTCTCATACACCATCAACTGACAAGTCCTATCAAATCTCCTCTTAGGCATTTCTCAAGTCCATCTACTCTCTGTTTCTACGATCCACGCCCAATCTATGTCATCATCAACTCTTCCCACAAATCTATTCTCCACACTATAGAAAACATATTTTTGAAATGCAATTATCACCAGTCACTTCACTGTGTAAACTCCCTCAATGGCTTCCCATTTCTCTGGACTTCCTTCAGTCCCTCCCACACACCACAGTCGCCCTAGACTCAGGTCTAGGTGTATGCTGTTTCCTCCACCTGGAATGCTGTCTCTTTCGTCTCCCACCCTGCCTCGCCCCCACTTCACCTCTACAACATCACCAGACTAACTTACACTCTTCCTGATGGTCTCGGATGAAACACCTTGATCTGGATGGCTTCTCATCACTTCCCAGAGCAAGTTTCTTCTCCAGACATATGCTTCCATAGCACCCTAGCCTCTTCCTTTTGGTAACTCATGTCCCAGTGAATTTGGTAACTCATTTGATTTACTGCATTCCCTAGAGACCGTAAGCTACATAAGGGCAGGACTGTGTCTTCCTTAAAAATTACCTCAACACATATTTGTTAAGCATATGCCAAGTGGTATTACTAAATTGCTCACTGCTATATCCCTAATATCTAAGAAAGAACCTGATACTGAAGAATGCTGAATATGTTGTTTTGAAGGAATAAATAGATGAGTAAGGCTATATACTTACGCCAAAGATGCACAGGGGATTTTAATTCTGGACACGGCTGTTTCCAAAAATTACTTAGAGCCAAAATTTGTGAATTAGATGGACTCATGTTGGATTTGGACAAAGAGTGTGACCATAAATCAAAGAAAATGTTTTTTCTACTTGGCTCATCAACTGGCTCCAGATTTAGTTATACAGAAGAATCAATCCATAGATTTATAGGAAAGCAAAACTGCTACTTTGGGGAGGGGCTTTGGGAAATTACTGACATCAGCATCATCTTGGTGTTTGTGATGGTGAGGAAAAACAAGAAGAGAAAAAGGGTAGAAATTCACCCAATGCAAGTGTGTACACTAGACTAGCAAAAAACCCCAGTGGGCAGCCTGACATCAAAAGAGGAGATAAGACACATTTTTTCAGAAGGCCGCAGAAAGACTGTGTTATCACACAGGATAACACATGTATGTTACAAGTGTAATATGCACCAATGACATGTATGTTACATCATATGATGACACTGAGAAGTAAATTGAAAGTGATAGAATATTAAGTGATCTCAGTTTAAGAAGATATTAAAAGATGTCATGTTTTTAGTGCTCGTCTTACTAATAGAAATGTCAAATAGCATTTATTCTCAAATTTTCATTTAATTATGCATGCCTACTGAAATCATACATTAAAAATGAAATAGAAGTGTGCTAACAGTTTCAGAAATATTTTTTTTCCAAATGGCACTTCAAAAGGCAAGTTTAGTGACCTACAAAATTTCCTTCTTTGGAATATCTCATTCTCCAAGGACATCGAATAAATAAGAAGTCCCTCTCCCTTAGGTCTCTGCAGGCATCCCAACATCATACCTGTTTGCTTTCCATTGGCTGTACCATCCCCACATCACCCAAATCCAGCATTTACCTCCTGCGTGTTTTTTTAACCAAATTTGCAAATCACTGCATGGTCTCTGAGGAAACCCAAAATCAATCGTATTTGTGATGAGAAACTCTGATTGTTGTTTATTGTTAAAAAGTCTAATACCATAACTTGTCTTTCTTCAGTTCTTTGGGGTAAAGCCTATAATGCTCTTTCCGAATCCTCCTGCATCTAAGTCAGCACTCTGCTCACAACAGCTACTCAGTAAATATTTTATGTTGAACTCTAATGCCTGTTAAGATCATGCTACGCTCTAAAATAACTTCAAATTTCTTCACTTACCCTGATACCAAATGAACACCAGCATCTCCAGCTTCTGCAGAATTGGCAATTGCAAAGAGGTGATTAAAGGTTTCTCTGAACCACTGCTTCTGCGTGTGAATGGGTGTATCTGTAATCATGGAGAAAAGCAAAGTGGAACAGAAAGGAAAATGATGATAATGACAGTGCTTCAAATAAGCTCCTTCCTAGAAACTTGGAAAAAAAAATAAGGAGGCAAAAATAAAATAAGGAGGCAGGGAGGAACATTAATATCAAGTGCCACATTGTGGCAGAGGATCTGTCAGCAACAAGAGATTTGCATGTTGACACATGCTGTCCAAATCTGCTCTTATGATTAATCAATGGAGGGAAAACAGGCCAATAAGGGCAAAACCTGGCATGCGAGCTAGTTGGAAGGTGGTTTTTGGTACTAGGTATATTCCAGAGGTCCTTGGCAGGTCTATAACCAACCTGAGCAGAGCTTAGTTCATGGCTGTGGGATCCAGCTGGCCACACAGTTGAGACAATAGGACCAAGGACAGAGGGCCTCTTTCTTGGGGGCTGAAAACATAGTGGATGACATGGGCAGGTCTGTGGGGCCCAGGCCAACCGGGACAGAGAACAGACTGCACCTCGATGGGGAGTTCCAGGGGCTTGCCTCCTGGTACAAGGAAACAAGGCTTGCATGCTGGAGGCGAGCCCCCTGCAGGCCAGACTTCCCAGCAGGGGCTGCCATTACCCTCCACACCATGGAATCAGGTGCCAGCCAGAGTAGCACTCCTGAAGCCAGCAGGGGCATGCAGGGACCATACCATCCCCCAGGCACCTCTGCCAGAGCACATGGGGTTGGACCCAGACACAACTTTTGGAAGAGTGCCAGGCCTGTTGGGGAGGAAACAAGAGGCAGCGTTTGAGCCTCAAAATAATAGTGTCCAGTGTAGGCACAGAGACGGCAGGAATGACCCAAAATCACAGACAAATCCAGCTGTGGTTGAAGTATGTGGCCATCTGATTCCTGTAGAAGGATCATGACAGAGTGGCTAGGGTTAGGCCAGGGACCAGGGAACAATAAGCCTCAGGGGCTGCTATGAGGGAAGCCACAGAGGAGATGAGGGAACTGAGGCAGAGAGGATGCTAAGTTGGTTCCACTTGGAGAGGTGTCCCTGAAATTCAAGGAACAGATAGAAAGGCCTTTGGAGACATCCTGCTTCCCAGGCGAAGCCCCCAGGTCACTGAAGTCATGTCAGTAGCGGGATTTTCAGACAATTCGCTTGTTATAGAGCCAATAAATATTTCTTTAGTAGCGAATCTGTACTGCCATCTTTAAACATGTGCCCATGTGAAATTAACACTATATTCCAAAATTTCACAGTGGGGATGCTGCTTTAGAAATAAGGAATAAATAAATAATAAGCTGCAGAGAGAACTAAATTCGGCCTCAAATAGATTTTACCCAACAATCTATGCCACTGTGTGAGGTTGTATTAAAATGCAACTCCCTGTTCTCACCCCAAACCTTAAAAACAAAATAGTGGCTGAGATTCACATGCTGCAGAAGTCATCCCAAAGAACAGACAATTCCCATCCAGCAGTGGGTCTAGGAAGCCTGGTGACCTAATTCATGTTCAAGTCCTGGTAAAACAGAACTATAGCTGGAATGGTGAGAACAATAGCAAATGCTGATATAGCACTTACTATGTGCCAGGTACTGTTCTAAATGCTTTACATATATCAACTCATTTAATCCCCACAACAAACCTATGGGACAGGCATGGTCTCCATATGGTATTGACATTTATGAGCACAGGAGATAGTTATGACTGAGGCTCATCTGAATAGTGTCTAGGAAAGAAACCCAAAGAGAAGACCAAAGTCTTTATCTAGCAGCATCACAGAGAGAAAAACCCTGGTCCAGGAGAACCAGCCACCTGGCCAAAGAGACAGTTCTGGCCTCGATGGCCCTATGAGCCCTCAGATGAGCGACTGTCTTTGAGGGATGATTCCATGACTAGCTGGCAGCCTTCTGAACACTCACTCAGGCCTGGTACAGGCAAGGGAGAGCCTGGAAAATGGTCCCAAGAACTCTCGTCACAAGAAAAGCACTTAGTGTAAGCTGGTGTATTAGTCTGTTCTCACACTGCTAATAAAGACATACCCGAGACAGGGTAATTTATAAAGGAAAGAAGTTTAATTGACTCACGGTTCAGCATGACTGGGAGACCTCAGGAAACTTACAATCATGGTGGAAAGGGAAGCAAACAAGTCCTTCTTCACATGGTGGCAGGAAGAGAAGAATGAGAGCTGAGCTGAGCAAAGTGGGGAAAGCCCCTTATAAAACCATCAGATCTCCTGAGAAATCACTCACTATCATGAGAACAGCAGCATGGGGTAATTGTCTCCACGATTCAACTACCTCCCACCAGGTTCCTCCCACGACACGTAGGGATTATGGGAACTACAATTCAAGATGTGATTTGGGTGGGGATACAGCCAAACTATATCAGCTGGCATCTGGTGGATACACCAGGTGCCTGTGTTTGTTTCCTGGGAGGCAGTTCCCAGGAGCTGACCAGCCAAGCTCCTGGACCTGCAATGCCAAGGTCGCTGCTATTACCACCCTAATAAAAGATATGTCTATTCTTTCTTAGGGGTCTTTGGACTGGAAAACACAAAGCACCAGCAAAGGCAGGGATGCCGTGCTGAAAAAATGAGTGTTAAGGAAATACATGCAAACTGGATGCTAGGACCCCAGCCTCTTCCCCTGTCACCTTCTCAAATGCCAGCTGGCATCCGGGCCTTCACCTTCCCCAGGCAGGACATGGAACCCTCTTCCCTGGGAAACAGGACCCGCCCAAGAAGAAAAACTTAAACTGAATGACATCACAGATGTCCCCAAATAAATGGCCCTGCCCTCTTACTCCAGTGAGCTCACTGGCAACAAGCCCTGTGCAAACACTCAGAAATTCCCATCTGCTGTTCAGGGTCCACTCATAAACATCAGCAGACAGGTAAAGAATACCACACGGTCAAGAAAAACCTCTATCATGAAAAATGAGAAAATCAAAAAACAAAAACAAAAACCTCCCACAATTTGGAGATGACAGATACTCAGATACTATTCAGGGAGAAAGTTTTTAAAAACTGTTATTAGTATCTTCATAAAGATAAGAGAGGACATTGCAATCTTCTAACACAAATAAGATGTTATAACAAACGAAAATTCAGAGAACAAAAAAGAGTTTGGAAAACTGAGTAAGTCTCCCAGAAAGTAAAATAGAGAGAGATAAATAAGAGGGGGACAAAGCTAAAAGAATTGGAGGACCAGTCTGGGAGGTCCAGCATATTAACTTTTCCAGAAAGAGGGAAAAGGACTTCAGAAGGGAGGACGGTTTAAACTATGGGCATATATAACTTTGATAAAAAATAAAAAATGAAATTAAAGAGGAAAAATAGAGTGGAAATGAAGAAATGGGGACAGTGAGTATAAATTTCATTACCGCAGCGTGATTTTGGTTTCTATTTAATGCTATTTTCTTCCTCCCCCATTTCAAGTGGAAAATACAGAAAGGAAAGGACGCATGGACATGTTCAAAAATCAATGCATTGGTGGGGCATGCCAGCAGATTACAGGTGTGAGCCACCATGCCCCACCAGTGGGAGGATTGGGAGGCCAGGAGTTTGAGACCAGGCTGGTCAACATGGCAAAACCTTGTCTCTACTAAAAATACAAAAATTAGCCGGGCGTGGTGGCTCATGCCTGTAGTCCCAGCTACTCAGGAGGCTGAGGCATGAGAATCTCTTGAACCCCAGAGGTGAAGGTTACAGTGAGTCAGTGAGCCAGGATCGTGCCACTGCACTCCAGCCTGGGTGACAGGGCAAGACTCTGTCTTAAAAAAAAAAAAATCCATGCATCTTCAGGTCTTAATACATATTAACTAATTATGATTGACTGATTACAAACATATTGATAATTGTTCTTATACAGGCTTAGAAGTTAGGATAATTTTAGTTCCCTTACAAGTAATTTCTGACTTGATAGTCATTACTGTTATCAGTGGAAAGACAGAGCCGCCAATCATGTAGTTGTCAGTACTGTTCATCGCATGCTTCGGCTATCCATCTTCCGGGAACTATAGAATCACACTTTCTGGCCTCCTGCTGAGGGTGGAGACATGTGGCCTGCTCTGCCAATGAGCCATCATCAGAAGCGTTGAAAGTCGCTTCCTGTCCAGAGTGTTTAATCACAGAGGCGAGAACCTCAGAGGTCCCCTCCCCTCCGCCCCTGGGCACATGCGCTGATGACAATCAGGATGACAGCTGCTCCATCGGCTTAGGTCCCTGATGACAAGCTGGCCCCTTGCCGATGCTCAATCCACATGTAGTGTGAGCAAGAACAAACTTTTGCCTTTTAAGCTGCTAAGATTTGGATGTTGTTTCTGTCCTGCAGCATAACTGAGGCTGTCCTAAGAGATGAACCAACAGGATGTTAAAACCACACATTATGGCCAAGCATGGTGGCTGTAATCCTAGCACTTTGGGAGGCCAAGGGGGATGAATCGCTTGAGGTCAGGAGTTGAAGACCAGCCTGGGCAACAAGACAAGACCTTGTCTCTACAAAAATACAAAAACTAGCCAGGCATGATGGTGTGCACCTGCAGTCCCAGGTACACGAAAGGCTGAGATGGGAGGATCACTTGAACTTGGGAGGTTGAGGCTGCAGTGAGCCAAGATTGCACCACTCCACTTTAGCCTGGGTGACAGAGTGAGACCCTGTCTCAAAAAAAGAAAAAAAGAGGAAAGGAAAAAGAAAAAAACCTGCATATTACACTTACACCTATAGCCAGCCGTCTTTTGTCAATAGAATTCCACTAACATCATTCTATCTGATATCTATTGTATCTGATAGAGGAGCTGAAGTCTCTCACCTGGATAAGTGTGAGGAATAAGCATTCCGGCTGCCACATCACTGGTGGTATCTGGAGTAAACTTGTCTGAAATGATGGTAACGGAGCATCGGGGCACCAGTTTGGAGATGCACACAGCCGTGGAGAGCCCCACCACACCTGCCCCGACAACTGCAATCCGTGCTGTGTCCATGAGCCTGTGAGGAGGGAAATGGGAGCTATACCCCTTGTTTTAAGGATTTTCCCATCCAGACAAAGTTTGGTCTTGACAGTTTTTTCCTTAGGTCTTCAGCCACTCAGAATAAGACTTAGCCTATTGGTGTTTCTTGTGAGATAAAGAGGATAACCCCATAAGCTCACTTTCCATTAAATATTGGTGTATAAGCAAGAAGATCTCCATGGGCTTTTAGAGAGTAACACAAAACTGGCTTGGATTTGCCTTTAGAACACCTAGCCAGTAAGTAGGTCTGCATTTGGAGGAGTTTTCTACTCATTCTTCACCCTTCCCTTTTTTTTCCCCCTGAAATGGGGTCTTGCTCTGTTGCCCAGCCTGGAGTACAGCGACGAGATCTCGGCTCACTGTAACCTCCGCCTCCCAGGTTCAAGCAATTCTCCTGCCTTGGCCTCCTGAGTAACTGGGATTACAGGTGCCCACCACCACGCCAGGTTAATTTTTGTATTTTTAGTAGAGACAGGGTTTCAGCATGTTGGCTAGGCTGGTCTCGAACTCCTGACTTTGTGATCCGCCGGCCCCAGCCTCCCAAAGTGCTGGGATTACAGGCGTGAGCCACCATGCCCAGCTTCATCCCCCTTTCCTAAACCATTTTCCCTATGGGCACAACCTAGGGAAGCTTGACAGAAAACCACAGAGCTGTAGTCTTTGCTCCCAGAACTACCTGAGGAGCAGTGGTGAGGGGCATGACCCATGAGCAACTCAAAACTCAACTCTGTCTACAAAGTTGTTTCTAATAATAAGGACATTACAGAAAGTTTCAGCAGCTGAACTCAGTCTCCTCCGCCATCTGCCACTGTCACCAGCCCCCTGTCTGTCCTGGACAGGTTCTGTAACCTGAGGAGCAGTCTGTGGTCTCCTAGCCTCCACTCCCTCATCTGTAACACAGAACAGATGGATTACTTGCTCCTTTGGGTGGTAAATAGGAGAGACCCAGTGAGGCGGTCTCATAAAGGGGGCTCCTTGGGAGAGTCTGAATGGAAATGCAGGGGACAGACATCCCGGAGCCCGGGCCAGGTGTCCTGAGGCTGGCACCCTATGTCCCACCCCTCACCCACGGAGCCTTGCTCCACTGTCAGCATCCCCGCCTGCCTTTGCTTCCCTGTTTTTGGCTTTCCCCATCTGTTCCTGCTCTGACTCTTTCTGTATGGCTCAGGTTTAAACTCGAGAGAGAGAAAATGCAGTTGTACCAGTTGGTCATTGCATCCCCTGTTGGACAAAATTCTAGCACCAGGCCAACTTGCTGGGCTAAACCAGCCTTTGAATGTGCCCTTGGCATAGTTGCCCTTCTCTGTCCAAAGCACAGTAATCAGGGCACTGGGCCACATGGTACAAACCATGGCCACCCACACACAGAGGTTCACCTTTCCTCTGGAAGGCTGGACAGCTTCCTCAGCAAGGGCTGTTGGCAGGAAAAACGTGGGCTTGGTTGTTAGTGGCCTCTGCTTTCTCTTCCAGTTCTGAAGATTCTCGCACTATGAGACTTTAAAGCCCTCCAATGAAGTTTAGTGTGATATTCCTATTCCTCGAGCAGTCTATGCATTTCTGTGCTAATTTGATACATTAATTTGATTGCTGTACAGTGGGCTGGTCAGCTGAGAGAGAGTGGGCCTGCCAGGGCTGAGGGAAGAGAAGGGAACGGGCCCAGGCCAGAGCAGTCTGGTGGGGGCCAGCTTGAGGAGAGCTGTCCTGCAGCCACCAATGACCTTATTGACTTCGCTGTTTCACATCAGCCTCCCATGTCCAGCAACTCTCTCAAAACAGCTCTAATAAACTAAGTTGAAAGGGCAAGCAATCTGTGGCTAAGAATAACCAGCTGCCAGGGAGGAGGAGTGAGCGAGCAATGTGGTGTGTCCTGGCACAGTGGCCTGTCCATCACTGTCCCCTGACCCTATTCAGACACACCCCCAAACTCCCAGAGCATGGACGGAACGACCCCTCAGCTGAAAGCAAGAATTCAAGTACCTGTCTCTGAAAAAGCAGTCTTGGAAGCCACCAAAATCTCTGGCACCAAACCTTGTTTCCCAGTGCCTGGCTGGTCTCATGCCCTGAGAGACAGAGGGAAAGCGAAACTGATTCCCATTGGTGACTTGATTCAGGACATTCCCCCTGGTCTTCCTTTCCATTGGCCTGCATGGCTGTCTCTGTCACCCATTGCCCCGGAGAAAGGAGCAAGTGACCTCAACCTGTCATCTCCATGGCACTGTCTCTGCCAAGCCCTTCCCTTTCTGGCCCACGAGCCCTCTGTCTGGCCACCAGCCTGGGCTTTCTCCAGCTGATTTGTATGTATGGTGAATAACGGGTGAGCCTGTCCAACTTCCAACCTCGTTTGGCTGCCCACAGTTAGCCGGGTGCCTGGCTCTGCTGGGTCAGCTGGTGGGGGAAGCAGGAAGGAGGGGGTGAGGGCTGAGTAATGTTGTTGATTGATTGGAGCTGGAAACACTATTCAGGAGATAATCTAGGATAGAACCACATGATTCTTTAGCCCAGCAGTCCCCAGCCTTTTAGGCACCAGGGGCTGGTTTCGTGGAAGACAATTTTTCCACAGACTGGGGATGAGGAGATGGTTTCAGGATGATTCAAGTGTGTTACATTTATTGTGCACTTTATTTTTATTATTATTCGTTGTAATATATAATGAAATAATTATACAACTCAACATAATGTAGAATTAGTGGGAGCCCTGAGCTTGTTTTCCTGCAACTAGATGGTTTTCTCTGAAAGTAATGGGAGGCAGTGACAGATCATCAGGCATTAGATTCTCATAAAGAGCACACAAACTAGATCCCTTGTGTGCGCAGTTTACAGTAGGTTTGTGCTCCTATAAGAATCTAGTGCCTCAGCTGATCTGACAAGAGGCAGAGCTCAGGCAGTAATGCAAATGATAGGGAGTGGGTGTAAATGAAGACAAAGCTTTGCTTGCTCACCCACGGCTCACCTCCTGCTGTGAGGCCAGTTCCTAACAGGCCACGGACTGGTAGTGGTCTGTGGCCTGGGGATTTGGGATCCCTGATTTAGCCCACATATTCAAAGAAGGGATTCAATATTTGATGAGTGTCTACTGAGCTCGAGGCATGAGGCACAGTTAACAAGTTTGTTTCCAGGGAGGCAGTGTGATGTGTCAAATTAGTGACAATAATAATTTCAATAATGTATATGTAGCATTAACCATGTGCTAGACACATGTATGGCATCATATATCACAACCACCCTATGAAGTAGGTACTATTATCACTATCCCCATTTTGTATATGAGTACATTGAGGCTCCAAGACAGTAAGGAAGGGCCCAGGGTCTCTTAAATGGTAAAATCCAGTCTGGATATCTGACGTCAAGGCTCAAGCTCTTTTTTTTTTTTTTTTTTTTGAGACGGAGTCTCGCTCTGTCACCCAGGCGGGAGTGCAGTGGCTCTATCTCAGCTAACTGCAAGCTCTGCTTCCTGGTTTCATGCCATTCTCCTGCCTCAGCTTCTCGAGTAGCTGGGACTACAGGCGCCCGCCACCACACCCGGCTAATTTTTTGTATTTTTAGTTGAGACAGGGTTTCAACATGTTAGCCAGGATGGTCTCGATCTCCTGACCTCGTGATCTGCCCGCCTCGGCTTCCCAAAGTGCTGGGATTACAGGCTTGAGCCACTGTGCCCAGCCAAAGCTCAAGCTCTTAACCAAAGCACAAACTTTCGTTTCAAGAGACCTGCATTTTTACCTTGAGCAAATCACCTGACTTCTGAGTTGGATTGCCCATCTGAAAACTGAGAATGAACTAAGAATCCCTTGCAAGTTGTTGTAGGTCTCTGATAAGTTGAGATAAGTACAATTCTTTGTAAGGTGGTCTGAGGGCCGGTGAGGGGGTGGTGGGGAAAAGCAACTTTTTCTCTGGCTATGCTCAATACTGTCACAGTCACTGAATACAGAACACTTTCTGTGACCAGGTGTGTGGGGGTTGTCTCCCTACACACCAAGCATCCCATTCTGCAGATTCCCTAGCAGACACTTCAGCTGCATGTCCTCTAATTCAATTCAGTTCTGACACCAGCTACCTGGAGATAGTGTCAGATCCCACAGGTTAAGGGCTCAGTCCCACAAGACTTACCCTACTTTGGATGCCAATCACAAGCCCCAGGTTGTGGGTTTCTGACTGGTGGGCTATAAATCGGGGTCCCTACAAGCCCCTTTTCAGGTTCAATTAATAATGGTTCAATTTGCTAGAGTGGCTCCAGAACTCAAAAGAACACTTTGCTTACCTTTACCCATTTATTAATATGGATATTACAAAGGATGCAGATGAAGAGCCATGTGGAAGAGAGGGCCAGGGCTAGGCATGTGGGAATGGGCAAGGAGCTCCCGTGCCCTCTCTGGGGGCACAACCTCCAGGAACCTCCACATATTCAGCCATCTGGAAGCTCCCTAAACACTGTCTTGTGTTTTTCCTTTTTTTTTTTTTTTTAATGAAAGCTTTATTATGTAGACATGATGGTTAAAACATTGGCCACTAGTGACCAACTTAACCTTCAACCCCTTCTCCCTAGAGGTTGGGGATAGGGCTGAAAGTCCCCACTCTCTAATCATGTCTTGTCATTTCCAGATGACCAGCTCCCATCCTGAAGCTTACTACAGGGCTCCAGCCACCAGATATCTCATTAGCATACAAAAGACACTCTTATCACTCTGAAGATTCCAAGGGTTTTAGGAGCTATATGTCAGGAAATGGGAATGAAGACCAAATACATAGTTCCCAGTATCACAGGTGGTATACATATTTTATTGAGCACCTACTATAAAAATCAATCCACAAACATTTATGGAGCAGTCACTTTGTCCAAGACATACTGCAAGGGCTATAAAAGATTTAAGAACTTCTGAGATGTTTGCTCCCTCAAGAAAGGAAACAAGGCAGAATAAGACTGTCCTCTAACCAACAGCACATACTGCTGGTGCTGGGAAGGATCAGGAGAGAGAGGAGTACAGTGGACCCAAGTGGCTAGTCCAGGAGCATACATGGGAAGTGAGGAAGGCCCTAAACAATCAGTGGGATTTCGATGGACAAACAAGAGGAGGGAGAAAAATCTCTGGAGAGACAAAGCCACAGAGGCAGGAAGTTCAAAGTGAGCTGAGGAAAGAGAAGGGGGTTCATGGGGAGGTTTGTGCAAGACCAGGGTGTGAAAGTGCTGGAAATCTGGCTAGGATGCAAGACTGTGTTCAAAAAGTAATGGGAGCCACGGAAGAGATCTGAGAAGGCTCTTTCTTCCCCCCGCCCAGGTTAGGACTCCATGTTTTCCTGAAAAGCAAGAAGAGGAAGACATACTCAGAAATGAAACCCAGAAAGAAAGCTTCTCTGTAGTAGTGCAGAGTCTATACAGATAGGACTAATAAATCCTTTTTTTTTTTAAACGCAGAGCTCTAGCACTATGACTTAAGTGAAGGGTCCTTCAGAAAATGGATGGGAAAACTGATTTAGGTATCATTGAGGGTAACTTCTAAAAGGGGGCCTCAGGAACCACCTGGGGAGAATCTAGCGTTGTTTTCCAGGTTAGTGGTTGGGGTCTGAAGTGTTGACGTGATCTCCCTGAGACTGCAGGGGAGCTGGGCTTCATCATCTTCCCAACGCTTCTTCGGAGACTTTTAAACTTGGGCTGCAGAGGTCCCCAGGGCCTCACCTCTGCAGCACATTTAGGGTCTCTCTAGCCACACTCCCCCTCTTGCTGTGCTCTCCATGGGTGTTTCTGGCTTGCAGGGTGTTAGCCTTGCTGGTGTGTCTGTGGCCAGTAAATGCAGGACCTAAGCCTGCATTCATCAGAAGACTATTGAAGATATCAGGCTCAGGGGCCAGGGATTCCCATGTGTACAGCAGTTTGGGGCAGGGAAGTAGGACAGTGAAATCGTCCTCATAGGGTTAATGAGATTATAAGCCAGGCTTTATGGAGAATTCTAGTTAAACATTGACCAGGGTGGGTTGGTGTACTTTTGACCTGCTCCCCTGAAACTGCTAACTAATCAAGAATCAGGTAGCATGCTGACCACCTGCTCCCCCAACTTGTTCCTACAGATAAAATCTCTGACAGTGGATCTTTTACCCAAGAATTGCTTAAGATGTTCTTCAGATCCTCAATTTCAGCAGAATGGCTGACACCAACTGGCATGGGTGAGCCCAGAGAGAGGCCGGGAATTAAAAAAAAGTTTACTTAGAGAACAAGCAGTTGCCAGTGAAATGTTGGTGCACTGTAGACTTCAGACATAAAAACAGCAGCCATCACTGACTTCTGGCAAATTCAAGTAAAACAACAAACATCGAAACTTCCAGACATTCTGTTGAGGGAAGTTGCCAAAGACGTTGGCTGCCATAGTCAGCTTTACCATCTTCGATAAGAAAATACTCCTCTTCACCATATACAAGAATTTATTAAGTACCTGCTTTGCCTACACCATTTTGCACTTAGTATGTTTTCGTTACATATTTGATAGGAATGAGAGAAAGGGCACAGGTGGGCCCCTCAGAACAGAGCATTTAATTGAGTACATTCAGAGCATATTTTGAGTATGAGCCTCCCTAACAACACACCTTTTAACAGTGATTCAGGGGAGAGATTCAGCTTTTGTGGGGTCTGAAGTTTGTACATTTTCAAGAGCCCTTTTAAGAGGAAAAAAAATACAAAATCACAAAAGAAAAGAACGCCTGTGACCACTTTGATAACATCTGGCAGAGGAGGAATGTGATAGAAGGGAAAACCAAGTGGAAAAAGATGGTGGTCTCAGCTGATTGTAGTGACTAGATCTCACTTTTGCAAAATGTACAAAATTCTGTGAAAGCTTATGTCCAAGTGGACCCATTACTATGTTCCATCACAGGAGCCTGTCCAACTGAAGGAGCCTGAAGTTTATGCGTCATTAGCTTCAGTGAGTCTTCCCTGCAGCTATCATGGACTGGAACTAACCACTGGAGCAAAAGGGAAACTGCAGAAGTATCTCCAGGTGGCTAAACTGCAGAGTCCATGAGGGAGGACAACAGTGTGTGGTAGGGCACAGTCAGGACAGCGACACATGTGGAACACTGATAGACGGGGCCCCCATGCCCACTGGCCAAGACCAAGACTGGGCAGGACACCTAATGAGGGTGGAATCACATACAGTGAATGGAGAAATAGCCTTGTAAAATATCGGGACTGTGCAGAGTGGCGTTAAATGGTGTTGATATATTATTTCATTTAATCTTCCCATTCCCAGAGGGACATTGTATGATAATCCTGAATTTCCAAATGAGAAGATTGGGGTAAAGAGAGATTGGTTTGCTTAAGCAGGAATGCTTATAGTCAGGGCTTTTTTATTTCCAGGCTTCCATTGCCTCTCACACTTCGTAGCCTGTCAAAGTCAAGTTAGTGCATTAACCTCAGTGACATAGAACTGAGAAACAAGGTCACCTATCTGAAGTTTACCTACTTGTGTGTGGTTTGTTCTTTGTTCATTGTAATGCTATGGTAAAGTACTCCTTGAAATATTTGCAATCAGAGACAGATCGGACGTCTTATGACTAGGTTCCAACTATTATAGATCATCACCATTTTCCAAGTATAAAATCAGAAGGTTACACATATTAAGAAATGCTGAAGGAACAAAGTATGTTTGGCTTCCTGCACGATAAACATTTGTAAATTTTTACAACAAAAAGCCTAATTTTTCTTCCGGTAAAGAAAAAAAATTTTTTTTTTTTTTTTAGACAGAGTTGCCCAGGCTGGAGTGTAATGGTATGATCTCGGTTCACTACAACCTCTGCCTCCAAGGTTCGAGGAATTCTCCTGCCTCAGTCTCCTGAGTAGCTGGGCTTACAGGTGTACACCACCATGCCTGGCTAGTTTTTTTGTATTTTTAGTAGAGATGGGGTTTCACCATGTTGGCCAGGCTGGTCTCGAATTCCTGGCCTCAGGTGATCCACCTGCCTCAGCCTCCCAAAGTGCTGGAATTATGGGCATGAGCCACTGCACCCTGCCCCAATAAAGAAAATTTTTTGCTTTTGAATTAAAAATACTTTAATCAAGGTTGATGGATACAAAATCAACATATAAAATCAATCTATTTTATGCCAGCAATATACAGTCACAAAATACAACTATTAGAAACTTCTCATTTCTAATTATAATGGAAATTTACATATAAGAATATAACAAAAAACATGTACAACCTTTATGGAAAAAATTATACTTCATTAAAAGATATTAATGATGACCTAACTAAATGGAGAGAGATAACCCATGATAATGGATAGAAGAGTCAATACCAGAAAAAAGAGTGAATTTTCCCTAACTTAATCTAAAAATTCAACCCCTTCCAGTTGAAAGCATAATAGGCAGTTTCAGTAGAATCAGTGGGGGTGTGGGCTCCTAGGTTTCTGGTCAGCAGCAGAAACGTGGTTTCAGCCCAAGCAGTGGAAGCAGAAAGTGCAGGCTTGTGGGCTCCCAACCCAGCCATGGTAGCGGCTTCCTGATCCCTAGGTAACTTCTGCATTTTGTTCCACCAGTCTTTCCTACACTTTTATAACTAACTGTGCATGAAATTCCTCTCTGTTTGAATTATCTCCAGTGGTTTCTGTTTTCCTGACTAGACATTGACTGATACAGTCATACATACGTAGATGTCATGATCTGAAAATTCGTATGTTGAAGCCCTACCCACCATCAATGTGATGATATTGGAAGATGGGTCTTTTGGAGGTACTTAGAGTTAGATGAGGTCCTAAGGGTGGGGCCCTTGTATGGGATTAGTGCCCTTATGATGAGAGACACACCAAAGAGCTTGCTGTCTCTCCACATCTGTGCATACAAAGAAATGGTCCTGTGAGCACACAGTGAGATGGCAGCCACCTACAAGTCAAGAGAGAAAGCCCTGGAATAAAACCTACCTTGCTGTCACATTAATGTTGGACTTCCCAGCCTCAAGAGCTGTAAGAAATACATTTCTGTTGTTTAAGCTGACCAGATTGTGGTATTTTTTGAATAGCAGCTCAAGCTGACAAAGACAGTGGGCAATAAAAATGTAAAGAAATGCCTCAAGATTCATATGTTGAAATCTCAACCCTTAGAATGCAACCATATATGGAGATGAGATCTTCAAATGGTTATTAAGTTAAAATGAGGTCATTGGAGTGGAGCCCTAGTCCAATATGACTGATGGCCTTAAAAGAAGAAGGAAAGATACCAGCCAGGGGTGTGTATACACAAATAGATGACCATGTTAAAAGACAGCAGGAGGGCAACGAGCTGTTAGCCTGAGAAGTGTCAGAGGAAACCAACCATGCTGGCACCATGATCTGGAGCTTCCAGGCTTCAGAACTGTGAAGAAATAATTTCTCTTGTTTAAGCCACTCAGTCTGTGGTATTTTGCTATGATCACCTTAGCAAACTAACAGAATATAAAAGTAAAGTCAAGAAAGTGTTGCCAGGCGTGGTGTCTCCCACCTGTGTAATCCCAGCACTTCAAGAGGCCAAGACTGGTGGATTGCATGAGCTCAGGAGTTTGAGACTAGCCTGAGCAACATGGTGAAATCCTGTCAAAAAATACAAATCCTACAAAAAATACAAAAATTAGCTGGACATGATGGCAGGTGCCTGCAGTCCTAGCTATTCGGGAGGTTGAGGTGGGAGGATCGCTTGAGCCCAGGAGGCAGAAGTTGCAGTGAGCCCACTGCATTCCAGCCTGGGGGATAGAGCCAGACCTTGTCTCAAAAAAGGAAAGGAAAAAAGTATCAAATGTTAACTAAGAGGAAAAATTTTAATGGCAGTAGAAAAATGGGCTGAGGGAAAAGAAAAAAGAGACAAAATAAGAAATAAGAGAAAGGCTCAATAAATGTCTTCCTCCTTTTTCTCCATAAACTCCTATATATGTTATTTTCTTTTATAAAGGAAGAAAAGTTTTTGGCTTTATTTTTTCTTTGTTAATGGAAAGACCAAGTGAAGAACTAAGCAATTACCCAAGGAACTAAACTCATATAAAAAATCAATAATTCAGGTTAAATCCCTCCTTTTTTTCCCCCTTGGAAATGCTTTTCAAACTCACAACATCTATATAACTGCCTTCTTTTACTTTCCTCTGCAGATAATGCTAACGTTTCACCAATTCAAATGCAGGATATAAGACATACCTAACAGCAAAATCTCAAGAGCAACAACAAAAAAAATGAAATTATGATGAAACCACAGTAAGGAAAAACCCAAAACCTATGGGAAACTGACTGTAAATCTGAAATGCATTCTTCCACAGATAAGATGATGACATAATTTGCAGTTGAAGTGTCCAGGATATTAATGTTTTTGAAAGACTATGGTTTTAAGTAGAGTTGGGAAAAAAAGTATAGTAAAACAAAAGAGTAAAATCTTCATGTAAATTATTTTTTTAAAGGCAAGAATACTTACAAACATTTTTACAATGGCAACAAATCCAGATGGTACTTAAAGTCAGTTTCCCGGATGATCTGCCAACTGAAAAAGTTTGCAGTGGGTTAAAAAGTCACAGCCTCTGTGGGCTGTAAAGGAGACTTACAGGGAGAATTTGGTAAATTTGGGAAAAATAAGAATACCAGACTAGAAAGCTCACTCTTGGACCCTAGCAGGTGTGTGTCCCTTATCTGAACCAAACACAAGCACAACTGTCTGCACATTCAAGCCTTCTTGGCTCAAGGTTCTGGGAAGCACGGCATCATTTTTGTAGCTCTGATTTTTTATGGTTTAATTGTGAAGGCAAGCATTTTTTGAGAGGGCATTTCTGAATAAGAATTGTTTTTAGAGCTATGATTCTCATAAGAGGGGAAAAAATATCAGAAATAGAATCTGCAAGGAGCTTTGTCAAAAGAAATGCATTCTCACATGCCCCTTCTTTTGGGAAGCCGTGGAGGGGTGGCATTGGCGTGGATAGAAATAGGTGAACTCCGGGAGGCTGAGGCAGGAGAATGGTGTGAACCCGGGAGGCGGAGCTTGCAGTGAGCCGAGATCGCGCCACTGCACTCCAGCCTGAGCGACAGAGTGAGACTCCATCTCAAAAAAAAAAAAAAAGAAAAAAAGAAAAAAAAGAAATAGGTGAACTCCCTCTGGCATGCATGGTAGGGGGGTGGTGGGGAAAGGTTGAGAATCGACTACATAGAAGAACAAATGTTGAAAAATATTTTGCAGCAATAAGAAAGCAGTTTTTAAAACTGAGAATTTTCATCTTAGTTTTTATTTCTTTTATAACACATTTGCTTTAAAATTTTCTTACAAAATTTATTAAAAAGACATACAAACAACATACGGGAGATGAGAATAAGATTCCTCTAATACAAAGGCATTAGGGTAAATAGTATTTCAGGTGCTAGACAGCAGGCATGGCACATTTATTCACCAAGACCAGAATCCCTGGGGGTAATCGCTTCCGTTTTTTCCAGCCCACTATTATTAGTTGTGGGAAGTAATTTGCTTGACTTGCTTTCATCCTCTGACTCCAGTTTTGCAGCCTCCTCCCAAGTAGTTGCTAGCCGTTTCCCAAGGGTTTCTGGAAGCTTTAGTGTTAACACTCCACTCAGGAGGGCCATAGTCCCAACAAACAACTAGAAGGAATTAAAAATAATGATAAGTGACACATCAAGAAAGGAACGCACCCTTCGGAGAATAGAATTTCCTAACTGTTTTCAGAGGGTAATGGAATTGAATTTGACATAACAGTTGTCACTGTGATTACTCGGTGAGATCTTTGGTTACTTCTGCTGGACTTCGAGTTCTTTTCCTCATCAACGAGGTTTAATCTCATCACTCACTCATTCATTCCTGCATGACCCAGCATGGAGCGCCTCCTTAATTGCCAGCTACTGCCTGCATTATTACTCCTGAAGGTGCTGTCCTAGGAGCTGTGGTCAGAAAGAAAAAAGACACTTACCCCATCTTTCCAGACCCCAGAATCTTGTGGAGAAGACAAGTAACTGAGCCCTGGGTCAGGACATGCCAAGCAGGGACTGTCTTAGTCAACCCCGTCCCTGCCCCAATAATCAGTACACTATCAGAGTTCAGTAAATGATAGGGAATGAATGAATGAAAACAGGTTTTAATCAACCAGAATCTACGGAATTTGGGGGAAGCTAAACAAAGGCAGTGAAAACAAATTGCTACTTTATGGGGCAGGGAGCCATATAATTTCCTATACAGTTCAGTGTGATTTCTTTATTTTCCAGATTTTGACACATAAAAGGCAGCCTTTCAGACTAGCGCCAAGGCGTTTGCTTTTAAAAATGCAGGTCACATTAAAAATTAAAGTCTGCATATCTATTCTCTCTTTATCATCATGAAGATGCTGGGTGGTTTTTATTAACAGAGCTAAATCTCTATACAATCCGTAAAAACACAATCTGTCCTTACTTAATTTAAACTCCTTTAGCAAAATATATTTGCTGGAAAGACCCTATAAAAATAAATTAAGGTATGGCTTTTCTGATAAATCTACACACTTGGTATGTTTATAGCCTCTGAGAATGAGAATCATAAAATACATAGAGCAAGTGTGAAGTGATGCCAGATCACATCCATAACAGACGAGACCTGGGAAGGCAGTTTTTCATTTTGTTTTGCAGAGCACTGATAACCTAATTCTTAGAAATATATGAAATATATGAGTAAGCTTAACCCAGACGCAGTAGCAGAATTTCAAGTGACATTCCAAAGGAATTTTAAAGACGTTTTCTGGTCTCTCAAGACACGGCAAGTATATCCAGTGATCTAGAAACCCCAGAAGAGCCCTAAGTCAGGGTCTGAAAAACACTGAGTAAGTCTAAAAGCAAAATAGAATCAAATGGAAGGTCCAGAACAGAATGGAATTTTTCTTCTTAGCTTGGTAGTAAGACTAGTCAGGCAGGAAACAAATCATACCTCTCCACCTCCTCCTCACTCCTGCTCCCCTGACCAGCTCCCCACAATCCCCCAAACCCCAAACCAAACTTTGAAATAAGTCCCCCCTTTCCCACCCCTCCCTCCTCCTGGAGGGAGGCCAGGCGGATCCTTTCACACTCTCCAGACCCCATCGCCTCTCACCTCCTCCTCAGAGATCTCCCTCCATCCATCGTCCAACCTCCTTCTCACATATTTTTGATCTTTTCCTTTCTGCTGGCTATTTTCCCTTGGCAAAAAGAAAAGCTCTCAAAGGGCCAGGCATGGTGGCTCACGCCTATAACCCCAGCATTTCGGGAGGCTTGAGGTGGGTGGATCACCCGAGGTCAGGAGTTCGAGACCAGCCTAGCCAACATGGTGAAACTCTGTCTCTACTAAAATTACAAAATTAGCCGGGCGAGGTGGCACATGCCTGTAATCCCAGCTACTTGGGAGGCTGAGGTACGAGAATTGCTTGAACCCAGTAGGCAGAGGTTGCAGTGAGCCAAGATTGTGCCACTGAACTCCAGCCTGGGTGACAAGAGTGAAACTCCGTCTTAAAAAAACAAACAAACAAACAAAAAAAAACTTCTCAAAGACTGGGTGCAGTGGCTTACATTTGTAATCCCAAGACTTTGGGAGGCTAAGGCTGGCGGATCACGTGAGGTCAGGAGTTCGAGACCAGCCTGGGCAATATGGTGAAATTCTCTATGGAAAATATAAAAATTAGCCAGGTGTGGTGGCACATGCCTGTGGTCCCAGCTACTTGGGAGGCTGAGGTGGGAGAATTGCTTGAGCCCAGGAGGCAGAGGTTGCATTGAGCCAAGATTGCACCACTGCACTCCAACCTCAGTGACAGAGTGAGACCCAATCTCAAAAAAAAAAAAAAAGAAAAGAAAAGAAAAAAAGAAAGAAAGAAAGAAAGAAAAAGAAATGTTCTTGACCCTTTTATAATCTCCATACCCACATTGCCTGGGTACTTGCCACCTGCTACCTGTGTGGCTTTGGGCAAGTTACTTAACCTTTCTGCTCCTCAGAGTCCTTTTCTGTAAAATGGATGAAAGAATAGTATCTGTCGCAAACGACTGTTGAGAGGATGAAATTAAATATTACGCAAAAGGCACTTAGAACAGTGCCTGGCTGCAGTAAGTAGCCAATACATGTAAGCTCTCATTACTGCATGCATATATATATATATTCTTAGCTTGGTAGTAAGACTAGTTAGGCAGTCAGGTTCAAGCGATTCTCCTGCCTCAGCCTCCCGAGTAGCTGGGACTACAGGCACACACCACCACGCTTGGCTAATATTTGTATTTTTAGTAGAGACAGGGTGTCGCCATATTGGCCAGGCTGGTCCCAAACCCCTGGCCTCCCAAAGTGTGGGATTACTTATGTGAGCCACCGCGCCTGCCCTACTGCTATTATATATTGAAAAACAAGATGTTTCTTAATGTTCCATCATTACTGCTGTTGTATCTTTTAAATCACCATACCTGGCATTTCCCCACTCCAGCCCTTCTCTTCGGGACTGGTGGTGATTTGCTCTCCTGCCCTTCCCACCAGACTGGACATCTCTCAAGACAGGCTATTTCTTTCATCTGCTCCTTAGCACCTAGCAGGGTGGCTAGTTCAAAACCAACACTCAGTCAACGATTGCCAAATGAGTTAATGAGCACACAAAAAGCTAATTACATGTCCACCTTTTTTAGATTACTAGAAAATAATGGTTAATAATAAAAGCATCAGAATGAGTGATTTTTCATGTGCCTCTTTTCAAAAGAGAAAATATAAACATCTTCCAGATCAGAGTTTTCATTTCTCAAAATGAAAACACTGGCTCCCCAGGCAGTTTGACATCCATAAACAAGTTTAATGGGAAATCTGATTTTTTTTTTGACTCATTACAAACAATAGGTAATACTCCTTAGATCCAAAGGAAGCACATTCACAGACTACTTCCATAAATATACACCACACCCTGTGGCCAGAGGCTGTCTTAGAGAAGGGACGGGCCACTCAGGGCCAGGCTGGACAAGGAGCTGACTGCTCTGTGCTCACTTTTGTATAGATTGTTTGTTGGACCTTGTGTGAAAGGCAAGGGAGCATGGTATTTGGGTTCAAATCCCAGCTCTGTCACCTTTAAGGCGTGTGACCCTGGGCTAATAACTTTCTGTCCATCAGTCTCCTCATCTGTAGAATGAAGAGAACAACAGTATCTGCATTATATGAAGACTAATTTTTGTAAAGCATGTTCAAAAAGAGCTTGTTTAGGCAGGGCATGGTGGTTTATGCCTGTAATCCCAGCACTTTGGGAGGCCAAGATGGGCAGATCACCTGAGGTCAGGAGTTCGAGACCAGCTTGGCCAATATAGTGAAACCCCGTCTCTACTAAAAAATATTTTAAAAATTAGCCAGCCTTGGTGGCGCACGCCTGTAGTCCCAGCTTCTTGGGAGGCTGAGGCAGGAGAATCTTTTGAACCCGGGAGGTGGAGGTTGCAGTGAGCTGGGATCAGACCACTGCACTCCCGCCTGGTCGACAGAGCAAGACTCTGTCTCAGAAGAATAATAAAAATAAAAGGAGCTTGTTTAAATATCTGTTAAATAAAATTAGAGATCCCTTCTGAGTCCGTAGTCCTTAACTGAGCCTTACAGAAATCCATTAAAAATATATTTATTTGGTTTTATTTCTGCTAATTACCTTTTATAAATTTATCTATTTTATATTTGCACATTTCAACTTATTATTTTAATAAACACTTTTTCATTTTATCTTTTTTGAAAAAAAATAATAAGGAAAACAAGTGCTAGCACAAAGGAGATTCTTCTAGAAAAGTTCATGACCTAAAAAGGGTGGTAGACTCCCCCAAAACACCTCCCACACAGCCCACATGGTTTCTTAACCTCAGAGTTAGCCTGAGAAAGTGGCTGGGATCTAACACCCCAATGGCACATCCAAGCGCTTTACTGAGCGCCTGCTCCGGGGACGTGGGAGACACTCATGCCAAGCCAGCGATTCCCGAAGAGCCGTATGTGTACCTGCTGTGTGTACAAGGCAACTCCAGGGGATACCAAGCACTGTTTTATTACTTGTGAGATTATGTTAGTGTCTTTTAGAAAAACACATAATTAGTATAACACCCATGACTTCACTGATATTATTGTTTAGGACAAAGCTAATTTCCAAAAGTCAATCTATTTGATTTAAAATAGCAGGTGAATGACAGCATGGGTGGCACACGAGCTGAGGGAAACACTTGGCTAGGCCCAGCTGTGGGGATGCAAAATGTCCTGCTCTGCAAAGCACAACAGCCTGACTGGGGCGATGAAGACACACGCACAAATAATAAAGCCACACTGCGACAGCAACTGAAAGAGGCACCCACTAAATGCTGTACAGACATGCTTGAGAAAAGGAGAGGTGGGGTCACTAGATCTGGCTGGCCTCCTGGAAAGCGGATACCTGGAAGGCTACTTAACAGGTACATGAGAGAGGAGCGCTGTCTTTGGAGGGGACGTTTGGGCAGTGGCATAGAAGGGGAGGAGGTGGGATGAGGACAGGGAGGAGAAGGGAAGGCTTGCAGTGGGGCTGAGTCTGGAGAGGAGGGGAAGCTGCATGAGGAACAGAACAGGGGAGCTGTGCAGGGGGTCAATCGGGAAAGGCCCTGGATATCAGCTGAGTTTGGACTTTTATTCTGAAGCTGACAGGGGCACTGGGTCATGGCCATGGTGCCTTCTATGCTACACAGACAGGGTGGGGGAAGCACAAGGAGAAGACTGGGAGGCACTGGAACCAGGCATGCAGGGGTAGTTTTGAAGGAGAATGTGAGGATTTGGTGATGAAAGAACAGGATGAATAAGAAGCCGATGCCACAGTGTCATGCTTGAGGCCACTGACCTATCCTTAACCAAAAGTGGGAGACAGGTGTCACTGGCCAGTTCTACTTGGGAGACATTGAGTTTATGGTGAAACATCCAGGGAGAATGTACGTGAGGCTGGAGGAAACCCTCTCCTGCAGCCGGGAGGAGAGGTGATGCATGCAGGGAGCGGGGAGGAGGCTGGGAGGGAATCCGGCAGCCTGAGTCTAAGGGGCAATCAGAAAAGAGAAAGGAGGCACTGGAGGGGAGGGAGAGGGAGGAGCTGCAGGCTGGCAAGTCACACCTGCCCTCCACCCATCCCGCATCTTCTTCCTGAGCAGAAGAGTCCACTAAAGCCAGGTGCAGTGGTGCTCACGTGCCTTCCCAGCCTCTCAGCCCCTACCTGAGGATCTGCAAACTAAGCATCCCTGCTCTCACTCTTTGAAAGCCAGGCAAATGGCTCACACTGCTGGAGCCCCTCAGGTTCAGGTCAACTGAGAACCATGGGTTCCTAATGCTCTCCATTAGGCATCACATAATCTTTTTGGAGCAGGCAGCCCCCAGAATTCGCCTTGCCCAGCAGGTACTCAGTGGGAACACAGAGGCAAGGCCGGGCCAGGGGGTGGGGGCAGATGCCCTGAGGAGGACAGAGACCAGAGCTCTCCCTTCCCCAGGCCTGGCTTCCAGGGAAGGGTGAGGACACGCACTTTTGTGGCAGGCAGAGTTGTAATGAACAGCTCAGCAGTGGTGGAAGGCCACCAATGGCCAATCACACAGCAGCCACCACCCTACTCACCAACTGGCCAGCTGTTGGTAATGGGGTTGTTTCTACAAACCGCATTAGGAAATGATGTACTGGCTTTCAATAAATAACAATAGAGAAGTTGCTAATAGGCAATTAGAAACTGCCTCCGTGACCCCTCGGGAAGGATCTGCAAACTGAAGCACACCTGTGGTATGAAGATCCAAATGCTGCTGAGGTCCACAGAGAACGGTGCCAGGATGCTGGCCAGGCGACACACCATGCTGCCGCTTCCCACAGCCAGCGATCTGGAAACAGAGGAGAGAGGCTGAGACAAGTAAGGCACAAGTGACCCAGGGATTGAAGGACCTGCTTCCTGTAGCTCCTTTCCCACGCTCCCCAGCAAGGATAACGGCGGTCAGGCAGTGCATTACAACGTTTCAGTCAACCTCGGTGGCCCCACGAGATTATAATAGCACACTTTTACTCGACTTTTTCTATCTTTCAATATGTTTAGATACACAAATACTTACCATTGTGTTATGACTGCCTGCAGTATTCAGTGCAGTAACATGCTGTGGAGGGTCACAGCCGAGGAGGAATAAGCTGTGCCACACAGCCTGGGTGTGTAGTACGCTGGGCCATCTAGGTTTGTGTAAGTTCACTCTATGACGTTCTGACAACCACGAAATCACCAAAGGATGCATTTCTCAAAACGTGTGCCCATCATTAAGCAACACATGACCGTAAAAAAATGTAAGCTTGAAAATAATTTTACTTAAATTTTTCAAGAATCACAATACCTACATTGTGTGAAACAGTGGTGTATATAAGCATGCACATAATTCAAGACAATTCATGACAAAAAAAAGGTAGGAGTGTGGAGGTAAGCCATTCTTCATCTGCTGTGCAGGTGAGGCCCTTGTGTGTACTGATCCAGCCTAACATTAAGAATAATTAGGTTTTCTAGAGCAGGAATTTGTTTCAGGTAGGGAGTGGGAATTTGAGAGAACAAAGTATCTGTATACCTGTGTACTGTTCTATTTCAACTTTTTAGAGTCAAGGAATATCTTAATGTGCTTTTCTTTAAAAGTTACTTAGAGAAAATGTATAGAATGTTCGTAAGGAAAGACTGTCCTTTTATGTGAGTAAGTACCTCTATAAATTAACGGTGCCTCATCTTTTCCAGTCACACACATTTATAAAGAACTGATAAAAAGTATGGCATTCTTCTGAGAAAGAAATCATACATAAGTAAAGTTTTGCATGCAGTGTTAGGGTGTTTAGGGAGCTCATAGAGTTGGTTAAAGATTTCCTGTATTAAATATTTACATATTGGATTTTTTTGAGGTCATGTACCTGTGGTTGTAAACCAACAACCAAGCCAACAAAGAAAAGATCTTAAAAAATACTACAATATTCATAATTGCAATGCACATTGACATTATTTGATGGGATTGTCACCTTCTTAGCGTATAACATGCATTCACTCAGCACATGTGTGTCGAGAGTCTAATGTGCCAGGCACTGCATGGATCTGGTCCAATCTGAATTCTGAACTGGGAAAATCTGAAGCTTTTCCTGGCTGAGCAGAAATCCACCTGAGAGGCCAGAAGGGTCCCACAGGACATGACAAAGATATTCTCCCTGATTTAGAGCAGCTTCTTCCCTGGGTCAGCCACAACGGAGCCAAAGCCACAACGCAAGTTGGCCATTATGCAACTTCACTCTCTATTGCATTCAACTAGTCTCCACCATTGTCAGCCTGTAAGTGCTAGAATGTAATCTGTTATTCTGCCTGTCTGCTACTGTACATCTGCGCAGGGCTGCCACTTTCACAATATGATCTGAGAAGAGTCCACAAAGCCCTTACCCCAAAATACCTTCTTCCCCTCTGCTACTAAAGCTCTACTGCTAGCAACTTATCCCTCGCTAATGTTAAGCACTGTCTCCCATAAAAATTCTCATGTATTTCACTGGGTGACAGATAGGGCCAAAAGATGTGGATTTGAGTTCTGATGGGTCACTGACTAGCCAGGTGCCTTTGGCCACGACCCTAATCTTGTGTGAATTCCAGTTCCACAACCTGTAAAATGGACAGAAGATGTATTTATTATTAGACTGCGAGAGTGGTCTAGTAATAGCACTCTGGGTGACCTAGAGGGGAAGTATGGAGGAAGAAGAAAAACTCTACTCTCAGACAACTGGGCTAATAGACAATTACATAGGGAGTTATTCCTCTGCTATTCTATACCCCCGGTCACATATTAGTCTGATAAACTTGTTTCTTAGATATACATGTGTACCTACTCTATCTATCCATTCTTCCATCCCTCCCTCCATCCATCCATCCATCTAGATATCCATTAATCTATCTACAGTCAACACAAATGTACTTACCCATCCTGGTCCACAGGGCTGCCTGCCCTAGCATTTCAGCAGGCAGGTGTGTGGGCATGGAAAGTTCCTAGGGAAGGATTTATGCTATCTCTTGACTAATGGATTTTCTAGGTCCTACATCCCTCCTGCTTGTGGAGACAAGGAGGAGGCATCTCTGGGCTGGTGTTATATGGACTTATCTCTATAGAAAGTCACTTGCCTTTCACACTTGTAACACATGACAAATAATATACTCCTAAAAGGGATGAACCCACTAGCTAAGCAGTTGGATTTTTAAATAAGTTTCCTGTGAAAAACCTTAATATCTTGTTTGTTTATTTGTTGCCATTAAGATTGGGTCTTTAATAGGCTAAGAAATTATCCAAGCTCACTAACAAATTTTTTCCCTTAGAAAATGAAAACTTCCATTGATAAAGCAGGTGTTAGGAAAATGCCACTTGGAGGATTTAAGGGAGGACTGCAGATAGGAAACTGTTACGGAATTTCCCAGAGGGAGATCTGTGGGACAAGTGTCTCTTGGCAGCAGTGTGACCCTAATCACTATTTACACTTTAAAATACAGGATCATTTTGCAAAAAAAAGAGTCAAAAAGTCTGACGGGCCGGGCACAGTGGCTCACACCTGTAATCCTAGCGCTTTGGGAGGCCAAGGAGGGTGGATCACTTGAGGTCAGGAGTTTGAGACCAGCCTGGCCAACATGGTGAAACCCTGTCTCTACTAAAATACAAAAATTAGCCGGGCGTGGTGGTGCACACCTGCAATCCCAGCTACTCAGGAGGCTGAGGCAGGAGAATCGCTTGAACCTGGGAGGTAAGGTTGCAGTGAGCCAAGATCACACCATTTCACTCCAGCCTGGGCAAAAGAGTGAGACTCTGTCTCAAAAAAAAATAAAATAAAATCCAATGGAGAATCAGAGAAAAGATCCCTTCCCTTTATAGCTGGGGTCCCAGCTGTGTGTCTTGCACCAGGTACTTGATCTCCCTGGTCTCAGCTGTCTTATCTGGACATGAGGGCTGCAACAAGAAGTGTGGTTTACAAAGGATGTACTGTTAAAGCCTGGAAGTTCTGCTGCAGCCCCCTGGAGCAAGAAGGCAGGAGCACTGGGGGGATTCCAGGTACTCAACAGAGCTTCCACAAAGGACCTCTGTCCTCTTCACCACATAAAGAGTTTCCAAGTAAAATGTGTTTGTAAAAGCTTGGAAGTCCCTGAGGTTCCCAGATCAGTGGGAATCACATCAGACATTCCCAAAGGGTGTCGGGGGGGTGGGTGGGGTGGGCAGGGTGGCAACTCAGAGTCACCTGCAGACTTGTTAAAAATCCCGAGTCTCGGCTAGGCGTGGTGGCTCATACCTGTAATCCCAACACTTTGGGAGGCCAAGGCTGGCGGATCACGAGGTCAGGAGTTCAAGACCAGCCTGACAAACATGGTGAAACCCCGTCTCTACTAAAAATACAAAAATTAGCCGGGTGTAGTGGCATGCACGTGTAATCCCAGCTACTCTGGAGGCTGAGGCAAGAGAATTGCTTGAACCCAGGAGGCAGAGCTTGCAGTGAACCAAGATCACACCACTGCACTCCAGCCTGGGCAACAGAATGAGACTCCATCTCGAAAAAAGAAAAAAAAAATCCCCAGTGTCATTCTTGGATTGATCCAGCAGGTCTGGTGTAAGGACCCAAGACTGATATTTTTTATGAAATGCCTCAATGACTCTGATGAGCTGCCAGCTTTGAGAACCTCCAGATAAGGTAATCTCAGGGAGCCAATGATTACTGATGTTATGGGCTGAGTTGTGCCTCCCAAAGTTCAAGTGTTGAAGTCTGAATCCCTAGTACTTTATGATGTAATGGTATTTGTAGATAAGGTCTTTAAAGAGGTGATTAAGTTAAAATGAGGCTGTTAGGGTGGGGCCGTAATCCAATATGGCTGGTGTCTTATATGAAGAGGGAGGGACATCAGCGGTGCACACAGAGGTAAGACCCCTTGAGGACATAGCAAGAGGGCACCACCTGAAGACCACAGAGCGAGGCCTCAGGAGAATCCAAACCTGCCGACACCTTGTTCTTGGACTTCCAGCCTCCAGTACTGTGAGAAAATAAATTTCTATTGTTTAAGCCACCCAGCCTGTGGTATTTTGTTACAGCAGCCCACTCAGACTAACACAATTGGCATCAGAACATCGAGAGACACATCCTGAGAAATTACCTTTGAGTCAATACAGAGACTCAGTGGAAGTCTATGGTACTTGAAACTTAAAATGTTTTTGGAATAATAGAGTGTTATTTCAAAATAATTCGTCTAATATCCTCACTAATATGGTACAAAGCCTCAGACTCAAAATGAGTATCAGCATGTCATTTTCCCATCTCAGAGATCCAGGTAACTTCTATGAAAAAGAAGCATTTACATGTAAAGGCCAAATACAATGAAATGACACACAAGTGAAAGATAACAGGAAAACAACCAGAAAACAATTCATCCTTACCTTACAATGGTTGGATACAGCTCAGCTGTATAAAGATAAATGAGGCCAAATGCTGCCCCGATGGCAAATTTTCCAACCATAGCTGTCACCACACCCAAAATATAATGTTTCTGAAAAAAATTTAGCAGAATAGATCATCACAAGTGGTATTTTTAAAGGAGAATAGAAAATCTTTTAAATCATTACTTAAAACATTCTAATTCCTTCCGTATTTCTTCAGAACAATGAAGAGCCTTATTTTTCTGTTTGAATGTATTAAACTCTACTCACAGTCTGAGAAAGCTTTCCATCTTTACGAAATGTGGAGGAAAGTTTCAGTGTGTCTCTTCTCCCCATCCACTTTGGAGGGTTTGAACTGTGATGAAAGCCAGTTGGGAAGACTGTTTTGGAAGGAGACACGCCCTGATAGTGCTGGTGGCACCAAGAATTTCCCTACTCCTTCTGGGACTGATCCAGCAGAATGAATCAAGGAGCCATACAAACAAATTGTGAGCCGGGCCTAATGGCTCACACCTGTAATCCCAGCACTTTAGGGGGCTGAGGCAGGAGAATCACTTGAGGCCAAGAGTGCCATAGCAAGACCCCATTTCTACAGAAAAACAAAAAAATTAGCTGTGTGTGATGGTACATGCCTGTGGTCCCAGCTACTGGAGAAGCTAAGGCAGGAGGATCATTTGAGCCCAGGAGTTCGAGATTACGGAGAGCTATAATCACACCACTGCACTTCAGCTTGGGTGACAGAGTGAGATCTTGTCTCTATTTAATCTATTTACTTTTCTTAAAAAAAACAAACAAAACAAATTGTGCCCTTTGTGGCAGTAATCCCTGGCTTATAAATTATCTTCAGAAAATATTTGAAAGTGGTAACTATTAGTACAGACTGTTTTGTTCATTTGTTTGTTTGTTTGCAGCTGATACATTCCTCAATGGCAAAACCTTTACCTCCACCTCGGTTTTTATTCTCCCTAATGTGTTCCACTTCCAAAGGTAACTAACAAAGACACCCTATATTTCAAAATCTCCCTCCTCCCCCATCTGCCAGCTGGATGCTGAGACCCAGGGTGGCCTTGGGGCTGATGTGTTAAGGACAGCAGTGCCTCTGTCAGCCTGCATCCCTGAATGACTCCATGGACCCAAACACCCACTCACCACTCCCACTTTGGCCAACTAGGTACAAATACATGGAACTTTCTATGAGCAGGTAACAAACATCGTTTATGTTAAGTCACTGAGATTCTGGGATGCCTCTATTAAAGAGCTAATGTCACCTTAATTACAATTGTAAATTAAATTAATTAACAATTGTTAATTAAATTAGTATTTGTATTGTGTTGACATTATCACTTGGGGAAAAACTTATTGGAGGGGAGAGATTTATCGTTGTGGGTTAATGCTCTATTTCTAGAAATCTCCATCAGCCTCTTTCTCATCTTCCCTATTAGTGTAGAACTCAAAGGTTCTGGTGTTCCCCAACTCTTCACCAACTTAAAGGCAGCTGCGATCTACTCAACTACCATCACTGCAAACTACTTTTTTAAAGGTGTGGATGAAGTTCTCTCAAATTGGCAGAGACCTCCTTGTCCTGAGTAGTTTTATTGCATTCAATTAGTTGTGTATCAATCACCTGGAAATTTCATTACATAAAATATTTGGCTCACCGACCCTAATCATTAAGTAAAGTGCTACTATAAAAGGAAGAAACTTGTTAGCTTAAATTAAATTTCAAACGATATGCAAAACTTAAAATGCTTTGCTCTAAATGTTGATATACTATTGCTTAATGATTATATAATCACAGGAAAACATTAAATAAAATATTTTAAGTACTGTTATAGTGACATTTTGCAAATCAAGAATTAAAATACAGATCTGAAAACATCTTTTTTGGGAAGAGGGGAAGCACTTCTGGATGCAAGAGGTATTTTGAGGGGATGCAGTTTGCCGAAATATGGGAATGTGAAAGTCATTTCAGGAATTTCTGGGTAGTGTTTCTCACTAAGAAACTGTTTTTAAAAACAAGCTCCTTGGGGTGTTTATGCATACCAGGCATTGGAAACTACTAATCTCCTGCAATGAAAAACAGTGTACTGAAACTCTACCAGTCTTGAATATCTGACTCATATCCTTCAGATGTCTCCATGGCTGCCTCCCTCATTCAGGTTTCTGATTACATGTCACCTCCTCTGAGAGGCACACCATCCCCGACCACCCTAGACAAAAGAGTACACACGGGTGCCATATGCCCTCTCGTTACACTTACGGAAACTTGATGCACTGTGTGTTCTCAGCACCTGGCACATAAAAGATGGTGGATAAATGTTTGCTGAATGAATAAATGAGTGAATGTTCAGTATGATGATGCTGGAAGGTGTGATTGACTTTTCTCACACAAGATTATTGCGTTTACAAAATACAACACTGGTCATCTCTGGGAATTAGGATTATGAACTTTTAATTTTTTATTTTTTGAGATGAGTTCTCACTCTGTCATCTAGGCTGGAGTACAGTGGCAGTGATCAGAGCTCACTGCAGCCTTGAACTCCTGAACTCAAGCCATCCTCCTACCCTCAGCCTCTTGAGTTGCTGGGATTATAAGTGTGAGTCATTGCACCCAGGTTAGGCTTTTTTTTTTTTTTTACATTTTTCTCTTTAAATTTTCTAAAATGAACATACATTACTTATATAACAGAAAAAGAATGTTTTAAAGAAAACAGATTTTTAAATATTATATACTCTGTCCAAATCATACTCTGAATTGACCTTCATACTTAACTGTAATAAGCTAAATTCTTCCCATCAAACTGTCACAGTATAACTAACAATTCCCTAAATAAAACATAAGATAACTCACCTGGGGGATCACCATAACGACACCACAGGCCAGTGCACTGCAGAAAAGAGAGCAGGCCAGGACTGTTCTCCTCCCGACCTTGTCCATGGCGATGCACACAAAGGTGTAGGCGGGAATTTCCACTACACCTGTCATTGAGCAAGCAGCCCTCTATAAGTCTAGGCACCCGACTGCAAAAGGGGACCCCCGTCTTCTAACCCACTACCTAAAAGGCATGAGCAGCCCTCTCCTCACTTCCGGGGCCTTTAGAAACTCTCTAAGAATTGCTGCGAGGCAGCCAGCCCCGCCACTTTTAAACTCACTACAGTAAAGATGAGTGTTTCCTGTGAAATGCTCTAATGCTCATAATCCGCCTGGCACCTGCAAATGGCACAAAGCCAGAGCCCAAATTCCCACCAGCCCCAAACTGTCTCAGGAGATAAAAACTTGTTCAAAAATTTCACAGCCGAGAATTATTGAACAGAAGCACCCATCTGCAAGAGTACTAGTGAAAAATCCAAAACGGTAGATAATATAAAACCATGTGTGTTTGTCTTTGGAAACATTTTTGTATTTATGAGATTGCCCAGTTTTTTGACAATTTATGTCTTTGGCAAAAGTAAAAAACTATGTCATGAAGATCTAAACTTCTAGCCTTCCTAAGCTTCTGCATCCACACTCCACCCCACCTACCATTGGCCACTCTGTTCTAGGGATACTGCACCATCTCAAATTGTCATAGAGAATGAGTTTGAAGTCAAGACAGGCTCTTTCTATAAACTTGTTAGTTTGCTTCAAAAAAAAGAGTAAATCTTTTTTTCTTAAAACGACTTCTCTCATAATTCCTGCTGAGCTATAATAAACAAAAACAGATGTGTCTGCTGAGGAAATCAGAAAAAATAACCAGATGTGCCGTCAGAGCACTTTAATGAGATGGCACGATGTCTACGTACAAAAATTTAGAAGCAAGATGTTTTGAGGATAATATAAAATACAGGCAGCCTACACAGAAATAAGCAGGAGTTAAGACTAGATGGATAAAAAAAGGTTTCTAATATTTCTCTCACGTTTTAGTTTAAATTTGGTTTACACTAGGAGCCACATCTCAAGCTATCTAAAGTGATTTAACCTGCCATTAAAATGAAAGAAGTACAACAACATAAATTATAGTTGCATGTATTTAAAAGTTATTTTACCAACTAAAATTTATAAATTAAGGACACTTGAAGGTTGAGAGATGCCAGATAGCCAAGGCATATTAAATTTTAAAAGGGAAGCAACTTACAAAGAACAATATATAGTGAGTGATCTCATTTATGTTAAAATATAAAACATTAATATGCACAAATATATGAAAATGCGTAGAAACAGATCTGATCAGCACAGGAATTTTGACCTGCTCCATTTTCGACCAGGGCCGGTTCACCCCTCCTTAGGCAACCTGGTGGTTCCCTGCTCTCAGGAGGTCACCATACTGATACTGAACTTAGTGTGGACACCTGATCAGCATAGAGTACTGCAGCCCAGAACTCCTGGGCTCAAGTAATCCTCCCTCCTCAGCCTCCCGAGTAGCTGGGACTACAGGCACATGCCACAATGTCTGGCACAAATGCATAGGAATAGATCTGAAAGGGCACAACCCAAACATTATAGAAGTTACCCCTGGGAGGAGCTCTGGGCTGGGGATGGGTGTGAAGAAGGTGAGCAAGGAGAGAAGGCAGAAAGGGAGAGACTAAATTCTTCTGATGCATTTTTTTCAAATGGAAAATACAAGGAGTTTTTAAAAAGGTCATGGACGGCGGGGTGCTGTGGCTCATGCCTGTAATCCCAGCACTCTAGGAGGCCAAGGCGGGTGGCTCACCTGAGGTCAGGAGTTCGAGACCAGCCTGGCCAACATGGTGAAACCCCATCTCTACTAAAATACAAAAATTAGTTGGGCATGGTGGCATGTGCCTGTAATATAATTTATTCAGGAGGCTGAAACAGGAGAATCGCTTGAACCCAGGAGGCAGATATTGCAGTGAGCTGAGATCACACCACTGCACTCCAACCTGGGCAACAGAGCAAGACTCCGTTTCCAAAAAAAAAAGTTAATGGAAAGTGCATATTATGAAAAAACTATGCACGTGTTTTCAGATTTTTTCTGCACTAAAAGAAATTTGCACTAACTTCTTAGAACGTGTCTGAAGAGGAGCTAGTTTGAGGCACTAAGAAGAATAAGATATCAGTTTGAAAAGAGCTCCCACTAGAGCAACATGAATTCTGCTAAAATTGAAGCAAGAACAAACATCAAATTTATGGTGAAGCTTGGGTGGTAGAATGGTGAAATCATTGATGCTTTATGAAAAGTTTATGGGCACAAAGCCCCAAATAAATCAGCAGTTTACAAATGGATAACTTAGTTTAAGAAACGACGAGACGATATTGAAGATGAAGACCACAGTGGCAGAGCATCCACATCGAGGAAAAAAATACATCTTGTTTATGCCCTAATTGACAAAGACTGAGATTAACAGCACAAGCAATAGCCAATACCATAGATATCTCAATTAGTCTGGCTTACAGAATTCTGACTGAAAAATTAAAGTTGAGCAAACTTTCCACTCAATGGGTGCCAAAACAGTTGTGCCCAGATCAGCTGCAGAGAAGGGCAGAACTTCCCACGGAAATTTTAAACAAGTGGGATCAAGGTCCTGAAGGATTTCTTTGGAGAATTGTAACAGGAGATGAAACACGGTTTTACGAGTGTGATCCTGAAGACAAAGCCCAATCAAAGCAATGGTTACCAAGGGGGGCCATGGCCCTGTCAAAGCAAAAGTGGACCAGTCGAGAGCAAAGGTCATGGCAACGTTTGTTTGGGATGCTCAAGGCATTTTGCATGTTAGCTTTCTGGAGGGCCAAAGAATGAAAATATCTGCTTATGACGAGAGTGTTTTGAGAGAGTTAACCAAAGCTTTTGTAGAAAAATGCCTGGGAAACATCACCAGAGAGTCCTTCTCCTCCATGACAATGGGCATGCTCATTCCTCTCATCAAACAAGGGCAATTTTGCAAGAGTTTTGATGGGAAATCACTAGGCAGCCACCTTAACAGTTCTCATGGTGGCTCATTCTGACTTCTTTCTGTTTCCTAATCTTAAAAAGTCTGTACGCGGCACCCATTTTTCTTCAGTTAATAGTGTAAATAAGACTGCATTGACATGGGTACATTCTCAGGACCCTCAGTTCTTTAAGGATGGAATAAATGGCTGATGTCATACAAAAGTGTCTTGACCTTGATGGCAATCATGTTGAGAAAGTTTATGTTTTAAATTTTTGTCTTTTAATTCCATTTTTCCATGAACTGGTTGAAGTCCCCTCATATGTACATGTGTTACAACATAACGCTGAGAGATATCATAATAATATGGTTGGCAGTATTGTTCCTGGTTTTAAAGGGCCTATTAAAAACATACTCTTTTTCTCAAATTCACACAGAAACAGACACACACACACAAATGGTAGAAATCTCACTTCACTGCCAAATTTAAATATACTGTAACTACTTACCCAGGAGGAAGAGGTTTAAGTATTCATTGCCTCCTAAATTAACAGAATTCAAGGAAAAGGAGTAGAATCCCAAACTTCCCGTGAACCAGATTAGCCAAACGGTAAGTGTCCTTTTCGTAATGCTCCAGTTATAAAACAGATATGATAGGTTGTGCTTCTGAACTTCAGTGGGGCTATTACTAACACGACCTGGTAGGTCCAGTGATAAAAGTTCTGACAGTTTACAGGAGCTTGCCCTGTTCCACTTGGCCATGATGTCAACTATTTTTTGTGCTTCTTCATATCGTCCCTCTGAGAGAAGCCAAAAAGGTGTCTCTGGGAGCACCCAACAGCACAGGATAAAGGGGACAGTCACTGTGGAGAGGATCACCTGGTAAAGCCACCAGGTCCTGACCAAGTATCCTGTCAAAGCCACCAGCAGGGTTCCAACTGCAAAAAAGGAATGCAAATGGACAGATGCCCATGTCCGAGACTTCATGCCAATGAATTCCATCACATAGACAAACCCCACCACGAGATAGCCACTTGCAACCTGAAAAACAAATAATAGGGGTCTATATTCAAGGTCACATTTATAACTATTGAGGAGTCTGACCCCATTGCAAATCACATGTAGGCAAAAAAGAAAATGACAAAGACTTGCTTTCTGAAACCCCTATCAGATGTATAAAATGACATTCAATCCGATCTATCTTTTTTTCTTATAGGTCCTTTCATCTTCCCTCATCCTCCCCACCCCAAATGGCAAAACTTGAGAGATTATTTATGATATAAATGTTAGACATTGTCTTTTGTGTCATCTAAATATTTCATTATACTGTGGATGTATTTCTCCAGTCCTTGTAAATGCATACATCAAGTTATCTGTATCCAGGAGGTCCTTATTGTTAAATCCTAACTGCTAAATGGAGACAAAAAAATTTACGCTAACTAGTGGTAAGAAAAACTGATTTAATTAAAATTCTATTTTGACAGGCAAAGAAAAGTAGACAAATTAGACTTCATGAAAATTAAAACTGTGCATCAAAGAACACTATCAATGGAGGGAAAAGGCAACCTGCAGAACTGGATAAAATATTTGCAAATCAAATATCTGATAAGGGATTTTATGGAGAACTCCTAAAACCCAACAACAGCAAAAACACAGACAATCCAATTCAAAAATGGGCAAAGGCTTTGAACAGACATTTCAAACAGAAGAAATACAAATTTTTACCAATCATTGAGAAATGCAATTCAATGCTACAAAGAGATACCCCCTCATACACGTTAGGGTGGCTAATTAAAAAAAAAATAACAAGTTTTGGTGGGAATGTAGAGAAACTGGAACCCATGTGTAATGTGTGAGAGAAATGTATAATGGTACAGCCTCTAGGAAAAACAGTATGACGATTCCTCAAAAAACAATTACAGCATGATCCAGCAATTCCACCTTTGAGTATATACCCAAAGGAATTGAAAGTGGGGTCTGGAAGAGATGTTTGCACATGCCTGCTCATAGCATTATTCACAACAGCTAAAGCATGGAAGCAACCCCCCAAGTGTCCGTCCATAGATGAATAGATAAGAAAAATGTAGTCTATGCATACAATGAATAGTATGCTAAGGGAAATAAGCCAGTCACAAAAAGACAACTATCATATGATTCCGCTTTCATGAGGTACCTAGAGTGGCCAAACTCATAGAGACAGGATGTAGAATGGTGGTTGTCAGGGGCTAGGGAGACAGGGAACAGAGAGTTATTATTCAATGGACGGAGTTTCAGTTTTGCAAGATGAAAACGAGTTCTGAAGATGCACAGTGGTGATAATTGCACCACAGTATGAATGCACTTAATATCACTCAACTGTACACTTAAAAATGGTTAGGATGGTAAATTTTGTGTTATATGTACTTTACCACAAGAAGGAAAACTGGGGAAAAACTTTATTTTGGAAATATGCCTATCTTTAATAAAAATTAGATTACAATATGTGATTAGAATATAATATGTGACCATTCTTGGAATAAACAAAGAATGAGTCCATTGATAGGCTTTTTGGGAGGAGGAGGAGAAGAATTTTTTCTACAAAATTTTTTCATATTTGACTTCTACAACACAAATCGTAAAATTAACTTTTGTAAAATTATTCGAGAGCACCACTCCCCAAAGGCTTCTCTTAATCATTAGATATTTGAATCATACTCTTTCAAAGGCTCATTATGTGATTATCCTTGCAGATGTTAATTTCTTCAAAAGTTAACAGGTCTCTCTGCCAGATCCCCACTGGCCAAAGGTTGTGGGCAGGATTCAGGCAGTGTTCCCCTGTTCCCTCACTGCTTTTAAAGACTTTTTGTAAACATGTGTCCCTTGTAATAACTGCAATTTCTCCTTGCATCGGACAGTCACAAAGAGGCCAGCCTACAAGGATATTCCGGCTGTCAGAAAGGGTTGACACTAGCAGGAGGCAGGGAGGTGCTTGATGAGGACTACTGTATTCATAATCAGTTTAATATTTTTGTGACAACAGCTTTTATTTCCCTGTGCAACTTTGTAATGGCAAGACTCAGATCATCGGGACCCTACATCCAAGAATCCAGAAGTCGCTTTTGGTAAGCGCTGCTGTTACATTAACAAAGATTGTGATAACTTTCAAATACTATAAATTTCCCAGTTAAATTAAGCTGTAATATTTGTCCCTGTCAGGTTTTTCAATGCTAATTATTTCTCATGAGTCAGCTACAACTTCCTCTGTCATTGGATTCAGAAAATCCATATACAACTAACTCCAAAACACTCTGTGAATCCACTCACACCCATCCCTTCCACCGATAATACTCCTCACATCTTCTCGGAATCCACCCCCTCATAGCAGCCAGAATTCCCGGAATCCCTTTTGTGGATTGCCATTGCCTTTAGGAGATAGAGCAAAATCCTGACAATCCTACAAAGCCCCACCTAACCGCCTTGATCCCTTCAGCCTCATCAATGCGTCTCTCCTCCTCTCTATTCTCCAGACATTCCGGCTTTTCTTTCTCATCTCAGGGCCCTTTCATCCGCTTCTATCTTTGCTGGAATATTCTTCTCTCACCCATCCCTCACAATGAGAAAGCCCTTGACCCTCCAGACCCTGGTGAACGCTCCAGACCCACTGATGTTATGCCCTCACTGTCAACATTTTACTTATTTTTGAAGATGGCTGATCAACGTCTTGCCTTTCCTACTAGACTTACTGAGACAGCTGGGTCTGGTTTACTTAGCATTACACTCTGTAGACAGATCAATAAATGTGTTGAGTAAATGAATCTGCCTGCACCTCCCATCCACAGAATTCCACCACAAATCCATTCCCCATGAACATCAAAGGAAACAGTCACAGAAAATTAAGGCCACATTTCACGGATGTATTCTATGGGTGTGGCCTTGTTTCCTTGGGTATAGAAGCCAACGCGTGGTATTTTGCAAGACTGAAACAGGTATTTTCAGAAATATCCTCTTAAGTCTTCCAAAAGATGATGTTTATACTTTCTTAGTACCTGTGCCTTTGTGGAACCTTCAGTCCCACCAGAAGGTTTCTCTTGTTGAAATCTCACTCTACAGTCACAGAGTTATGACCTCAGTGGAAACGGAACTACTGGTTGCTATCTTGTATTTAAAACTCTTTACATTCCTAAATATATATATTTACTTTTTAATGAGGTACAACACCTTCTAGTCTCCTAGATTTATTTTTATGCATCTTCCTTATCCTTGGCCATCTGTATGGTTTGCTAGAAACCCTTTCTATCCATCAAAAAAGACTCCAAAACTGACACCCCATCTTGTTCTCTGAGGGGGTGCAGAGAGATTGAAGCCCTTTGCTTCTCTCCGGACCCTCAGACCATCCAACCTGCTGCTCTGCGTTTAGCAAGATCACAAGCTCCTCCTCCAGATGGAAACTTCCCTCTATTATTCTTGATGTTGCTTGATAGTTGGAAATCTATCTGGAAGCCTCACTGAGCATGGAAACAGCCTCCTTGCTCGCTAGTCCATTTCTAGTAAGTTACCATTGTAATCAGGTGCTGTACTGCGGTTGTTTATACTTAATCTCACTGAATCCTGAGAATAATAATAAACACAGATTCTTTTCTACAGTTTACAGACTGCAACCAAAGGTTCAAAGAGGATACTGATCATACAACTAACAAGCCAATATATGACAAAGGTGGTATTCAAACTCATGCCCTTTCCACTAAACTGCCGTTCCTGGTAACATAAGGACCTAATGCCTTCCTGTTTTCATTCTTCCTGTACATTATACAAGTGACTTTAACCACACACCTTAACTGTCTGTTTGCTCATGTGAACAGGCCCTGACTAGACCAATATAATTACTCAGAAAGAAAATAATGCCTCAGTAATTGTGACATGTGGACCACATGCCCGACACAGAGGCAAACACACTTCTGCCTAGCCAGCAACAATTTTTCACTTTAATGAGTTCCATTCTAAACATAAGGCATTGGTATTCTGTAGACAGACTTCTGCAGTGGAGTGGACAAAGATGAGTCCTTGATCTCGCTCACTAGATCTTAAATGAGCAAAATGATGAGAGTTAAGGTTTCCTATGAAAATACTGCAGCAGAATTAAAGAAGTAAAAAACACAACTCACCATGGCAAGAAAAAAGCGTGCAGCCATGAAGGTGTAATAATCAACTGCAAACGCTGCTGCTATTCCAAACAAAAACATGCTACTGCTTGTGGCCCACAAGACCACCCGGCGTCCTAGCCTGAAAAATAAGAGTCACACAGTGGAAGAGGAAAGGTAGAGTTGTAACAGTTTAAACATCCACTCCAATTCATAAAAGATAGGCGTTACCTATATACCTTGAATAGCTTATGTATTGATTGTTTTTCTTTTATTTATTTTGAGCAAACCATAAGTTCCATGGCTTCTTTAAAAGACCAGCTGTTCAGTGGAGAGGCCTTTACCTGAGTTGCTAATATGCACACCTGATCACTCTGAGTCATCCCCACAGGACCCCTTAACCTGGGATTGGGGGAAGAGAGGGGAGAATTTGTCTTCTCCCTTTCAGGACTTTGGCTCTCTGTGGGATCATCTTCCCTGCCAGGCTGGCTCTGTCCACCAAGGCTATGACAGCTCTTGCCAAGCCCCTCTAAAAACAGAGGTCTTGCTACCTTCTGCTTCTAGAATAATGTGCTTACTTGCCCTATCTTTTCATAATTGAAAGAGGCATCTCTTTGTTTAAAAAACAAATAATATCTGACAGATTTTAAAATTGTGATATAATTCAAATGCCATAAAATTCAACCTTTTAAAGTAGACAATTTGGTGGTTTTTAGTATATTTGCAAGGTTGTGCAACCATCATCATTCTTTAATTCCAGGATACGTTCATCACTCCCAAAAGAAACTCTGTGCCCAGAAGCTGCCACCCCCTCTTCCCTGCTCCCTCCAGTCTCTGACAACCACTCATCTACCTTCTGTCTCCATAGATTTGCCTGTTCTGGACATTTCCCATAAATGGAGTCAAACAATATGTGGCCTTTTGTGTCTGACTTCTTTCCCCTAGCATTAGGTTTTCCAGCTTCTTCTGCGTTGTAGCATGTATTAGCACTTCATTCCTTTTTTCTCTCTGAGTAGCACCATTATACGGATAAACCACATTTTATCTATTCATCAGTTGATGGCTCATTTTCCTCTTCTTGGCTATTATGAATAATGCTGCTCTGAACATTCATGAACAAGATTTTGTGTGAACTTAGGTTTTGAATTCTCTTGGGTATATACCTAGAGTGAAATTCCTGGGTCATATGGTAACTCTATGTGTAACATTTTGAGGAACTGCCAAACTGGTTTCCAAGATGGCCGCCCCATTTTTCCATTCCCACCAGCAATGTATGAGGGTTTTGATTCTCCACATTCTCCCCACTACTTGTTACTGTCTGCCTTTTTTATTATAGCCAGCCCAATGGCTGGAAGTAGTATCTGATTGTGGTTTTTATTTACAATTCCCTAATGATTAATGATGTTGAGCATCTTTTCAAGTGCGTATTGGCTATTTGCATATATTCTTTAGAGAAATCTTTATCCAAATTCTTTGCCCATTTTTGAATTAGTCTATTACTTTTTTAATATTGAGTTGTAAGAGCTCTTTATATATTCTGGATACTAGACCCTTATCAGATATATAATAAGCAAATATTTTCTTCCTATGGGTTGTCTCTGACAAATAGTTTAAGGCAAAAGAATATTGTCTGGAGAGTCCAACCAACAGGTTTGCTTGGTGCAGCAGAGGATATGCAAATAAATAAGAAACCATCATCTTCACACTTCAGCCTTCTTTGCTCCTTTGCACATTAGTAGAGATTGTTGGCCCTATATATGAATGTTCCCCAATCTAATTTTATCCCTGAATGCCACCTAAAACTATTTTTACCTATCACTGCTTGACCCTCTCTCCCACCTCAAACATCTTCTCTCTCTGTAGATGAACAGCCATCTCCTGCAGAGAACAGAGACCATCAAAGAGGAAGACCCACAACTTCCTGCTCTGTCCACTTACCAACATGACCTGCATCTGCATTCAGCCTTCTCTTCCTGCCTCTCTGAAGACACATGCCCCTTTCTCTCCAAATATCATTTTGCAATCTTTGTATCGGATTGTGCCTCTTCCCACTTCCTCTGAAACCCATCACTTCTTTTTCCTTTGTTTTTCCCTCTCCTTTGACTTCTTCCTTTCAGTTTAGTCTCCTCCAACCAAAGACAAGAACCTTCTCTTGACCCCATTGCTCCTTTAGCCCCCTTGCATTTCCTCCCTTGACAGATATATCAGAAGGGAGTATTTCCCTCCTCAACTCCTACATGTTTCCTCAGCCAATGATGACCAGGTGCAACCAACTTTTCTGAGCTCACTTTGCAGTCACCAGGGACCTGCACATTGCCTCTCCTGGTCCTTTCTGCCTGTCCTCTCTAATGCCACTGACCATGCCTACTCGTCAGACCCCTGCTGTCCTTTGGCTTATAAAACATCCCTCTCACCTGGTTCTGCTTGTACCTCCCTGATGACCCGCCTGCCTCAATGCTGGACTCCCTAAAGTCCTCTGCTGCACACTCTGCCCTTGTGATTTCATCCACTTCCCTGGCTCTGATTCCTAAGTATGGGCTATTAACTCCCCACCCACCATCTGGCCCCAGTTGCTCTTCTCTGCTTTAATGTCCTGCAGAGCTGCAATCTCTTGTTGCTGTTGTAATTGGTATTAACTTTGAATACATCTTCACTTTGTTTTTCTTAATATAGGGATAGGACTTTGTTTTTCTTAATAGGGATAGGACTAGCTCACTGGAATATATCCAAACGTGTTCCCTTCTCTTCTAAAACTGCTCTCTCCCTGGTATTTCCTGAATTGGTTAGCAAAATCTCCTTCCATTAGGCTTCTAAACCTTAATACATTCCTCCGCTCCCTCCTGCATATTCATCATCAAATTATGTGAGTTTAGAAATGCCTCCCAAATATGTCTTCATCTTTTCCTCCCTGCTTTTCCCGCTTTCACTCAAGTCTTCACCATTTCTTACATCATTCATCCCACTAGCTTCCCAGCTGGTCTTCCTAACCTCATGTCAGTACACCTTCCACACTTCCTAGAAATAAAATAATCCCCATTGTGGTTTTGTCTCTTGTCATTTCCTTTCACAATCTGCCCTTCTCTACTTCTGCCACACTGACTTTCCCACAATTCTCTGAACATGCCAGGTTGTTTCATGACACAAAGCTATTCCTTTCCCTTGGGGGCCTTCTCCATCTGACAACTTCCATTGATCATTCCTTGGGGTCTCATAGCAAAAATTCAGAAACAGTGTGATGCAGTAGTTGGGGATGCTGGCCTGGGCTCAAATCCCAGCTCCATCCCTTATTTTCCATGTGAACTTTCTATGCTTCCTTTTCCCTACTGGTTAAAAAAAGGGGGGGGGGGCACAATAGTGTCTATCTCACAGACCTCTTTAAATAATTAAATGAGATGATATATAAGACATTTAGAATAGTACCTAGTGTATAATAAATTGTCCATAAATGCGAGTTTTTATTATTTTAAAAGCATTTACCGGCTGGGCATGGCGGCTCATGCCTGTAATCCCAGCACTTTGGGATGCCAAGGCAGGCAGATCACTGGAGGTCAGGAGTTCAAGACCAGCCTGGCCAACATGGTGAAACCCCTACTCTGCTGAAAATACAAAAATTAGCCAGGCATGGCAGCACATGCCTGTAGTCCCAGCTACTCGGGAGGCTGAGGCAGGAGAATCACTTGAACCTGGGAGGCAGAAGTTGCAGTGATCCAAGATTGCACCACTGCACTTCAGCCTGGGCAACAGAGCTAGACTCCTTCTCAAAAAAAAAAAAAAGCATTTACTACATTTCATTGAAATTGTCAGTTCAAAAGTCTATATTCTCCACTGTTAACTCCTTAAGGGTGGGATCAGATCTTATTTCTTTGCTTTTTTAATTATAATATTTTATACATATATAACCATGCATAAAATATGTACAGTTTCAAGAATAATAAAAAATCAAATGCCTAGAAATTACAACCCAAGGCAAGAAAGAGATGATTGCCAGCCTCCTGATAGCTTCTTGCACCTCTCTTTGTGACTACAAATCCCTTGCCCTTTCTAGGAGGAAATATTTTTCTAATTTTGGTGATAATCTCATGTTTTTTGTTTCATTTTACTACTTTTATAAGCAATGCTAAACAATACAGGTTACTGCTTATAAACAGTATAGGTAAGTTTTGCTATTATGATTTTAAATTTTCCATAACAGGACAATACCACATGTATTATTTTATGACTTGCTTCCTTTATCAAACATTATGTATAGGAGATTCATCTACGTTGTTTCATGTAGCTGCGGCTCATTCATTTTCATGCCCACATATCCTACTGTAAGAATATATTATAAGACATGTGTCCATGAGATGATTGAAGGACATCTGGGTTGTTTAGAGTGCAGGGCTGTTAGGAACAATGCTGTGAGGGCACTTTTATGCATGTACCTCTGTGGACCTGTGCAAGATCATGCTCAGGGTATATGCCCCAGAGCATGTGGCTGTGCACATCACCAACTCGATATGATACCAAATCAGTCTTCAAGGTTAACCCAATTTGGATTCTCAGTTTGCATTCACACCAGCAGGATGAGAGATCCTATTACCCCATATCCTCACCAACACTTAGTATTACAAGACTTCTGACTTTTGACAACTGGTCAAAAGTAAATGGTGTGATTATATGTCACTGTCAATTCATCTTTTCATTAGCCATTTGGATTTTCTTTTCTATGAAGTGACTTCAAATCTTTTTCCCATTTTTCTATTGGGTTGTCTTTTTCCCATTGATGTAAGTAAAAATCCTTTGACTATTCTGGACACTAATAATTTAGTTATATGTAAAGCAAATATTTTCTCTCTCTTGTGTGCACACATTCATGTCTTTCCTCTTTTAATGGTGTCTTTTGGTGGACATAAATTCCTGTAATGAAGTCAAATTTATCCATTTTTTCTTTCATGATCAATGTTTTTTGTGTTTTAGAAAAATCACCCTTTCTTCCATTAGGTCCTGAAAATATTCTCCTAAATTATCTTCCTAAAATCGTATAGTTTTGCTTTTCACATATGCACGTTTAGTCCTTCTGGAACTGCTGTTGTACTGTAAAATGTTAGAAAATGAATCCAGTTGTATTTCCTTCTATATAGCTAGACATCTGTCCCAGCACCACTTAATGATTGATCCTTTTCCTGCTAATATAAAATGCCTTATGTGTCTATACTTATGTTTATGAATGCACCAGTCTATTCCAGGAACCTCTAAGGGAGCCTCAATCTGTTTGTCTAGTGATATATCTATTTACTTTAATGATTTGATTCTTAAAGTTTATAATTGTCTCCACAGAGGGCCTTCTTCACTTTTTGTTATATTTAACCATTTATATTTCATATTTTTAGGTTTCTGCAATGATATTTTTAAAATTTATATATTTGTTACTGGTATATAGAAATATAATTTTAAATGCTCATTAATTCTAATAACTCATATGTAGGACTTTTTTCATACAAAATTGTAATAACTACAAATAATGACTTTTTATTTCTCCTTTCCAATCATTATTCTTTCCTTGCTTCCTTTCCTTCTCCCTCTTTCTCTCTCTTTTTCCTTACAGCACTGGCTAGACTATCCAGTACAATGCTAAGTAGAAGACATGTTTCATACATCCTCGTCTGTTCCTAATCTCAGAGGAAAAGCTTTTAACATTTCACAGTTAAGAGCTGGGTGCAGTGGTGCATGCCTGTAATCCCACCTACTTGGGAGGGCTGAGGCAGGAGAATTGCTTGAGCCCAGGAGTTTGAGAACAGCCTGGGCAACATAGCAAAACCCTGTCTCTAAGCAAAAAAAGAAAGAAAGAAAAAAGAAATTAATATTTTAAACTTCACAAGTAAGATATTCATGGTAAACCTTATTGTAGAAACCTTTTATCACGTTAAAGGCATTCTTCTATTTTTAGTTTTTATGATGAATGGATTTTGAAATTCATCAAATGCTTTTCCTATATGTATTGAGTTGATTGTATGAATTTTGTCCTCTAATACATTAACTAGAAACTAATAACTAGAAACTAATAACATTAGTTTCTAATGTTAAGTAGATTTCAGACCTTTTCTCTTTTCAGCCTCCATAAATTTTAATCTCTCATATTTCCCACCTCTCTGTCTCTCTGAGCTTTAATATTGATGACTTTTTCTGAGTTATTATCCATTTCATGAATTTTTTGTAGCTGTGTGTGACAGGTTGTTAAAACTATGCAGGTGATTTGTTATTCATTTATTTCACTTTGTATTTCTAGATGTCCTGGGTATTCTTCAATTTTATGTCAGTTTTAATGCAATGTCCAGTTTTTATCAATATTTTTAAGCTTGTCTTCTATTTCTTTAAAAATAGTAAGTGTGATTATTTTATTATTTGTGCCTGATAATTCTAGTATTTGAAGTCTTTGTGCAGAAGTCTGCTTCTGCTGCCAATTGTTTCTGTTGATTCTCACTCATGGTCCCTTTTAATTATGTCTTTTGGTTTTCACTGAGCTACTTATTCACATTGAAAAATAATTTATGAGAATCCTCTCAGGCCCAAGATGAGGGTATACAAAGAATATTAAATTTTATTTTACTCTAAGTTAATATGTTAATCTGTACTGTTTAAGGGATGCTGGCAAAAACACAAGATGTTTGGGTCAGAGACAAAGAACTTCATTACTTACTTCGTTAGCAAGCAGTAGGGCAGCAGCATCTTTGTCTCAGGTCCTCTAATCCCCAAGTCCCACAATGAGTCCAGATGACACTTCACAGATAGTGGGTTGAATTAGAGAGGAGGAGCACTGGATGTGGAGAATCCACTGGTTTTGTAGCAAGCAGTTAGGAAGCCTACTCTTTGTGGCAGAGAGGGGACATTATCTCATCATATTAGTTAGTTTTATGTTGCTATAAAAGAACACCTAAGACTGGATAATTTATAAAGAAAAGAGGTTTATTTAGCTCATAGTTCTGCAGGCTGGGAAGATCAAGGGTACTGGCTTCTTGCAAGGGCTTTCATGCTACATTACAACATGGCAGAGAAGGTCAAAGGTGAAGCAGACACATGTAAAGAGAGAGAAACCTGAGGGGTGTCCTCACTTTAAAACAATCCACTCTTGCAGGAACTAATCAATTCCTGCGAGAATTAATCCAGTCTTGTGACAGCCAGAACTCATTCACTCACTGCCATGAGAACAGCACCAATCATTCATGAGGGATTTGCCCCCATAGCCCAAACACCTCCCACTAGGCCTCACCTCCCAACACCGCCACACTGGGGATCAAATTTCAACATGAGCCTTGGTGAGAACAGACAAATCATATCTAAGCCATAGCACTCATCTTTTAAGGTACTGGCTGCATAGACAACTCTGAGAAATGGCCCACATAAAAAAGTGGTCAGGGACTTGCCATCTTGGCACATCCAGCAAGAAGTATAGAAGACTACAAGAGGTGCAAGGAGGCTGTCTCTTTCGACAAATTCCGCTGAGAGAATACAGACACTGGGAGTCAGGGACCATGTCAAACCAATTTTTTAGCTTAAGGTTTTTCTGGAGCTCCCAAGTAATTTTAATTCAAGCTACCCATCCAAATGAATACCAGTTAATGGTATGCAACTTCTCAAGGACTTTAAAAAATATACATCATGGCTGCTCTGCCTATGGAGTGACCCTTCTTTATTCCTTTACTTTCTTAATAAACTTTCTTTCACTAATCTGTATATTATATATAATATTTATATATAATATATATTTATATAATATGTACATATAATATATATTATATGTACATATAATATATAAATACATATTATATGTATTTATATATTATATGTACATATTATATATACTTATATATAATATGTACATACTATATATATTTATATATGTACATATTATATATATTTATATATTATATGTACATATAATATATTTTTATATATATTATATGTACATATAATATATATATTTTTATTTATGTATATGTATATGTATTATGTATATGTATATTTATATATGTATGTAAATATAATATATAAATATAATATATATTTATATATTATATGTACATATAATATATAATTATATATTATATGTACATATAATATATAATTATATATTATATGTACATATAATATATTTATATATATTATATATTATATATATTATATGTATATAATATATATATTATATGTACATATAATATATATATTATATACATATAATATATATATTATATACATATAATATATATATTATATACATATAATATATATATTATATACATATAATATATATTATATGTATATAATATATATATTATATACATATAATATATTTATATTATATGTACATATAATTAGTGAAATATATATATAATTTCACTAATATATTTTTTATTTATATATTTTATATATATATGTACACACACATCTCTGCATCTATCAAAGTGACTGTAAGTGTTCAATATATGTCTATATAACTATACCAAGTTCAGACAAAGGAACTAAATTTATTTTCAGTTAACATATTTTGTACTCTGACTGTGTTATAAGCATTATTTATATCCCGTTTTTGTCATACAGCAAATGTATTTTAGTACATTTCATACAAGTAGTTGCAAATATTTTGAGTTTCAAGAGTCAAGCAGTGAACACATTTCAACAGAAAAGCCCCAAGTGATAATTTGTATAACAGCTTGCTGAATGAAAACACTAATACCTAGCACCTTTGACATACTATGAGAGGTATGGCCCTGCCCATAACAAAGCCCTATAATTTTTCTTTTGACATGTTTATCAGCCCCATTAAACTGGTATACCTCAAGGGCAGGGATTTCTGATCTAAGCTATTGTCTTTAGGTCCTCAGTGCCCACCATATGCCTGTAAAATCCACAACTATGGAGACCAAATAAGTTCATCTCTGTGCTTTGGTATGGTCCATGTTCATACAGAGATAAACTTTGCTTTATTTTAAGAATTACATATTCATTTTAATGTAAATTTTTAAAAATATATGGCCAGGTTATGCTTTGAATGATAGTATTCCATCCAAAATTCATGTTGAAACTTAATCTCCAGTGCAACAGTATTAAGAGGGATGGCCTTGGGAGGTGATAAAGTCATGACAGCAGAGCCCTTAGCACCCTTAGAAAAGGGCTCAAGGTTGAAGGGAGCACTCTCCTGCCCTTCCATCCCTTCTTCCATGTGAGGACACTGCATTTATCCCATCCAAAGGATGCAGCAATAAGGCACCATCTTGAAAGCAAACAACAGCCTTCCCAGTCAGCAATCCTGCTGGCACCTTATCTTGGGCTTCCCAGCCGCCAGAACTATGGGAAATAAATTTCTATTGCTTGTTAATTACCCAGTCTGTGGTATTTTGTTACAGCAGCACAAAAAGACTAAAAGGGGCTGTTATATCAAGCCCATAATTTTACAGATATACTGCTTAGGATCAGGCTACTCCTATTAAAAAGCAAGTCTATTTAAAGAGAAGAAAATATTCAAAGTAATAAACCGTATCTATTGAGTGATTATATGTCCAGGGTACTTTTTTTCTGTATTAATTTTGCAATAATCCTTTGAAGTAAGTGATCTTATTTTTTATCACCAGCCTATAGACAAAGATTCTGAAACACAGGTAAGTTAGGCAATTTGCCTGGGGTCCACAGTCAATAAGTGGTAGAACCAGGATTTGGATCCAGGTATACTGTCTTCAGAGCCTATCCTTATCATTATACATCCCTAAATAATGGATCAGCAAAGAGGTAGGTATTTAGATAGGAAGTATAAAAATGACAAGTTTTAAACATAATTCCTTGTGTCCCAAGAAAACCAGATAGGAAAATAAACCCTACACTGATACAACAATCCTAAATATTTGATTTTACCTGTCAGAAAAGTAGCCAAAAGTCACCGATCCCAGTAGGACTCCAAACATAAATAGGGGCTGGATCAGCATTGCAAGCCATTTTCGGTCACAGACCAGGTTCCACTGGGTCACCGCAGTGCTTTTCCATGTGTTCTGGTCATATATGTAGCCATCCACACAAGGAAACTCTTTCTTACTGCCAGTGTATTCATAGCCCAAACTCGATGTGTTCTCCCTCTTGTTCCTGCTACACCTTGAGAGCTCCCAGATCTCACCATTCTGCAACTGCACCGTAACATAATCTTTCTGGCCTGAAGACAACAGGGCCCCGGTGTCCTCCAAACTCCAATTAGAGTGATTGTGGAAAACGACCTGACTCACATTGCCTGGGGGCCTGCAGACATGATGAGGGGTGACTCCCATGAACACAGAAGCCAAGTAGTGAATACCACAAGAGATGTTCTGGAAGGCACATATGAAATAGAGGACTCTCTGGAATCTGCAAGAGAAGAAAAGCTAATTATTATATCTGGTCTATAGGCTGAAAAAGAACATAAGCAAATTTGAAGGGTCTCCATCATGTTTATCTTAACATATACACAAACGGATAAATATAGAAATAATTATAGACATATTTATATCTATGGGTTAGTATATATACATATATTACTTAGCTCCATCTACTGAGAAGGCCTAGAAGCAATGACATCCCAAGAGCAGCAAGCACACCCATTGCCCAGATCTTAGTTTCTAAATACCATTCTCCAATGAGAGGAGCCAGAAAAAGTGGCTGATTCTAAAGCCAGGACAAGAAGAATACAAAATAAGCCTGGAATATCTTACAATACCATAAAGTAAGGAAATACTCAAAAAACAAAAGGATAAGGGCATATGAAAGGGGCCCAAGTAGCAACCTGAAAAAGTTCCCAGTGGCCAGCTGTGGGCGGCAAGCCACCCAGGTGCCGAGGCAAGAGACTGAGCACGAGCTGTTCCATATAATAAAATATATAAAATAACAAGAGTTATACTAGATATATATAGATCATAGACATGATTATATATAAGTATCACCAATCATTAGTTTGTAGTAATTACTCTTTATTTCAATATTATAATAATCCTAGCTCTACAACCGTAACCTAAGAAAAACCAGGCCATACAGAGACAGGAGCTGAAGGGACATGGTGAGAAGTGACCAGAAGACAAGAGTGTGAACCTTCTGTTATGCCCGGACAGGGCCACCAGAGGGCTCCTTGGTCTAGAGGTAATGCCAGTGTCTGGAAAGATGCCCGTTACCAAGCAGACCATGGTCTAGCAGTAGCATCAGTGCCAAAGAAAAGCACCTGCTACTTAGCAGACCGAGAAAGGGAGTCTCCCTTTCCCCAGGGGAGTTTAGAGAAGACTCTACTCCACCACCTCTTGTGGAGGGCCTGACATCAGTCAGGCCTGCCCGCAGTTATCCGGTGGCCTAACCATCTCCCTGTGATGCCGTGCTTCAGTGGTCACGCTCCTGGTCTGCTTTCATGTTCCATCCTATACACCTGGCTCTGCCTTCTAGATAGCAGTAGCAGAATTAGTGAAAATATTAAAAGTCTCTGATATGCAAAAATAATGGCATAAGCTGTCTCCTCTCTCTCTCTCTCTCCCCGCCTCGGCTGCCAAACAGGGAAGGGCCCCCTGTCCACTGGACACGTGACCCACGTGACCTTACTTATCATTGGAGATGGCTCACACTCCTTACCCTGCCCCCTTGTCTTGTATCCAATAAATAACAGTGCAGCCTGACATTCAGGACCACTACCAGTCTCTGTGTCATGGTGGTAGTGGTCCCCCAGGCCCAGCTGTCTTTTCTTTTGTCTCTTTGTCTTGTGTCTTTATTTCTACAATCTCTCGTCTCCGCACATGGGGAGAAAAACCCACAGACCCTGTAGGGCTGGCCCCTACAGCCAGGTGGAAGCTGAAACAATTTGAGCAACAAAATAAATGGCATAGTATATCCCAAAGCATAAAATAAATATACATGAATCCATACTGTGTGGTTAATTTTATGTGTTAACTTGACTGGGTTAAGGGAAGCCCAGATAGGTGGCAAAACATTATTTCTGGGTGTGTCTGTGAGAGTGTCTCTGGAGGAGATTAGCATATGAATCAGTAGACTAAGTAGAGATCACCCTCACCAATTGAGGTGGGCATCATCCAATCACTTGAGGGCTTGAATAAAACAAAAAGGTGAAGGAAGAGCAAATTTGTTCTCTGCATGAGCTGGGACATCCATATTCTCTGGTTCTCAAATATCAGAGCTCCTGGTTCTTGGGTTTTTGGAATTAGATGAAGACTTACACCAGGCCTTCAGTCTGGGACTGAATTACACCACTAGCTTTCCTAGTTCTCCAGCTTGCAGATAGTAGGTCATGAGACTTCTCAGCCTTTATAACCATGTAAGCCAATTCCTATAATAAGTCTCATATATATATGTGTGTGTGTGTGTGTGTGTGTGTGTGTGTGTGTGTATCCTATTTGTTCTCTTTCTCTGGAGAAGCCTGACAAATACAATACACCATACTCATATAAATAAATTAATGAAAAAATAAAAGAGGGAGAAGAGACCAATCTTTCTTACATTAGAATTCAATTACTATCTGTAGACATTCCCTCTCTCCAGGAAGTAGAGTTTAATTCCCGCAATTTACTCCTAAAGGGTGGGCTAGGCTTAGTGACTTGCTTCTAAAGAACAAAGCAGGAAAAGAGGAAAAATAGTAACTTTACAGTGGGGAAACCTAGAAACTTGCAAACACTAAAGTCACCAAGTGATGAAGATTAACATCCCCAATGACATCATGTGGATATGCTGTATCCCTCCTATGATCTGATGAGAAGGGCACTTCAACTCTGTTGTTGTCTTTCCAAAAACCATAACCTTAGTTTAATAATTTAAAAAAAGACCCCAGATTGGGGGTCATCTACAGGTTACCTGGCCAATATACCTAAAGACTGCCAAGGTCACCAAAAATAAAGAAAGACTGAGAGACTGCTATAGACAATTAAATGCAGTGTGGTGCTCTGGGACTGGATCCCGGAACAGGAAGAGGACACTTGGAAAAACTGGTGAAATTCAAATGAAGTATATAGTTAGTTAATAGTAACATATTAATATCAGTTTGTTAGTTCTGACAAATATGGTAATGTAAGACGTTAACAATAGGGGAAACTAGGTGAGGGTCATATCGGGACTCTGTACTATCTGTGTAACTTTTCCATAAATCTAAAATTATCAAAAAATAAAAAGTTTATTTAAAAATTTAAAAAAATACAGTCTCCAAATTTATAGACTCAAACCAACAGTGACATATTTTCTGAAATAAAAAATTGCCTCATAAGGACAATTATGCCCACAGGACAGCAGGATAGAACAGATAAATTTGGATTACCCCACAAAATTCCAACCCCTGAAATTAAGAGGCATAGCAGACCTTTCAACAGGTGACTTAATTATTTATATTGAAAACAGAATCAGTTAAGGCAATCACCAACATTCCTATAAAACCATTAAAATAGGAGGTAGGTGATAGGTCCTGTCCGATCAAACTGAGGTCAAATTGCACCATTGACACATGTGATCTCCATCGCCCTTCTTCCTTTGCAGACCTGCCCACCCCGCTGCATCCTGATGCTCCCTCTCACTGGAAGATGCTTCTGACCATCCCTCAGCTCAGCAGTTCTCACACTTTTTGGTCTCAAGAGCCTCTATATTTTTACAAATTTTGAGGATTCCAAAAGGCCTTTCTTTATGTGGATCATATTTATCACCTTTTATGTATTAGAAATTAAAATGGAGAAAGAGAGGAGGAAAGAGAGCCAAGGTCTGCCAGGGAGCCCACAGGAAGAAGCTGGGGCAGAGAAAAGGAAAACAGCAAGAATCTGGCACAGACTGGCCCCTGGGGAGCCCAGAGTCTTACAGAAAGGGTGGATAGGGGTGCATCCCTTCTCACTTCATCCCCGTAACAAACTGCTGACTACCAAATTGTGGGACAGCCCCTCTGCCTTCGTGACCCTGGGCAATGCTGTCAGTGGTGATTTGGGAACTTCCTGAGAATAGAGTGCCAGGTGACCAACTCATGCAGGAGTGCTGGCACTCCCCTCAGGCCTGAACTGAGATGGTGGACACCATACTGGTTGTGAACCTGTTCTGAGCCACTGCCCTGCCCAAGCAACCTCAGCCTTTGTGATGTTGTATCACCAGATCCCCCAGAAACATACCCCACAACCACTCTGACTTTGGCAACCATGGGGGACCAGCAGGACCCTGGGGAGCTGCAGGAACCCCAGAAATCTAGCCCTCAGTGCAGGTTGCTTCTAGAGGGAGCACAGCCCACCAAAGTGCTCCTTGGGACAAAGGAAATGCAGGCACAGGACCAGTCTCTGAAAGGGGCGGTAGTAGTAACTGGGAAGGGACATGGAGAGGGGACTATTTCCTACTCAACCCATTCACTGTTGCAGATGCAGCAGAGGCTTTCCCTGCTGGAAGCTGGCATTAGTGCAATTGAAGAAAGGCTTTCTAGCACTTTTCACAGTGGCTGCATCCCCACTGAAAGTGAGGTGGTACTACCTGGGCTTTCAGAAAAGGCAGGGCCCATCTACCGCTCCCTACACAAAGTAGCAATGCCCCTGCAAGGACAGACAAGCCACAGAGCTGACTGTTCTGGACTGGAGAAAGAGGCTCTGACCCGAGGCCATTTTGGTGGTAGCCACAATCGAAGCCTTCTCACAGACCTCAGGAGTGGCCAGGAGCCAAAGGACAGTGTTTATAAGAACTGAGGGTTATGAGTGCTGCGAAAGGGGCATGATAGGTAGTGGATCATGTTCTTGTCTGCCCAGGATGAGGAGCTGGTGCAGCCCCCTGCTGCCCCCTACCCCTGAGACCTCAGCACCCCCATCAAGGAAGGGGCTTCCACTCACCTTCGGATGACCTGAGGGTGAGCTAGCTCTTCTTACCCTCAAGTGTCACTTACTGGACTAGAGACTGAACTGCATCATCAAACAAAAAACCTGCTGTCAGAAGAGCACAGTGCTAGTGTATGAGATAAGCTTCCTGAGACCTCCACACTCCTAGCCCTACAGAAGATAGTGTGTCAGCTCATACACCCTACACATCACTGCAACAAGCAGCATCTGGGAAAGCCACCACACAAATGATATCCATAACCAAGGAACCCATAGAGACCCTTGGCCCCCTGAAAGCACCCAGAAACAAAGCCAAACAATCCTACACAATATATACTACAGCCACACCCTCAAGCGAAAAAAGAATACAAACTTTAAAAGTCTCATTCAAATGTTGGCAAATTCAAAAATAGGAGGCAACAGCTCTGTATTTGTCCATTTTCACGCTGCTGATAAAGACATACCGAGACTGGGCAATTTACAAAAGAAAGAGGTTTATTGGACTTACAGTTCCACAAGGCTGGGGAGGCCTCACAATCATGGCAGAAGGCAAGGAGGAGTAAGTCACATCTTATATGGATGGCAACAGGCAAAGAGAGCGCTTGTGCAGAGAAATTCCCATTTTTAAAACCATCAGATCTTGTGAGACCCATTTACTGTCACAAGAACAGCACGGGAAATACCTGCCTCCATGTTTCAATCATCTCTCACCACATCCCTCCCACAACACATGGGAATTATGGGAGTTAAAAGATGAGATTTGGGTGGGACACAGAACCAAACTATATCAAGCTCCTTCAGATGAGAAGGAGTCAGCATAAAAGCTCCGGCTATACAAAAAGACAAAGTGTTTTGACACCTCCAAAGGATCATACTAGCTCTCTAGCAATGGATCCTAACTAAAATGAAAATTCTGAAATGACAGATAAAGAATTCAAAATATGGATTGTAAGAAAGCTCACTGAGATGCAAAAGAAAGTTGAAAATCGACCCCCAAAAACTTAGGACATGAAAGACAAAATAGATATATTAAACTTTAACTATAGTAAAAGACTAGACCAAGCAGAAAAGATAATTTCAGAGCTTGAAGACCAATCTTTCTATTTAAACAAGTCAAACAAAAATAAAGAAAAAAGAATTTTTTAATGAATAAAGTCTTTGAGAAATATGCAATTATGTAAGGGGACCAAATGTATGACTTATATGTAATCCTGAGAGAGAAGAAGAAAAAGTAAGCAATTATATTTAAGAGAATAATTCAGGAAAATTTCCCTGATCTTGCTATAGAGGTAGACATTCAGATGCAAGAAATTCAGAGAATATCTGGGAGATACTATAAAAGATGAATGTCACCAAAGCATATAGTCATCATACTATCCAAGTTTAATGCTAAAGAAAAAAATCTTAAAAGCATCTGGAGAGAAGTGTCAGATCGCCTATAAAAGAAATCCTGTCAGACTAATGAGACTTCTCAGTAGAAATCTTACAAGCCAGAACAGATTGGGGGCCTATTTATAGCCTTCTTAAAGGAAAAAAAAAAAAAGCCTCCCAAGAATTTTATATCTTGCCAAATAAGCCTCATAAAAGAAGGAGAAATAAAGTCTTTCCCAGACAAGCAAACACTAAGGGAATTAATCACCACTTGACCAGTTCTATAAGAACTGCTTAAAGAAGTTATAACCATGGAAATGAAAGGACAATACTTGCCACCGTAAAATCACACATAAGTAGAAAGTTCACAGATCCCATAAAGCAATTACACAATTGAGACTACAAAGCAACTAGCTAACAAAACTCTGACAGGAACAAAACTTCTCATATCATTATTAACCCTAAATGTAAACAACCTCAATGCTCCACTTAGAGGATATAGATGAGCAAAATGGATTTTTTTAAAAAAGACCCAACCATCTGCTACCTACAAGAGACCACTTAATATGTAAAGATACCCATAGTCTAAAGTAAAGGGGGGTAAAAAGATATGTCATGCAAATGGAAAACAAAAAGGAGCAGGAGTTGTTCTTCTTATATCAGATAAAACAGTCTCTAAAGTAACAACAGTAAAAAAAAAAAAAAAAAAAAAAAAGACAAAGAATAGCATTATCCAATGATACAGGGTCTAATTCAACAAAAAGATTTAACTATCCTAAATACATATGCACCCAGCATCAGAGCACCCAGATTTATAACACAAATACTACTAGACTTACAAAAAGAGATAGACAGTCATATAAAAAAGTGAGGGACTTTCAATACCATACTGACAGCAATAAGCTGTCAATGATGACAGATCATTGAGCTTGATCTGTCGATTTGATTATATAAACTTGACCAAATGGACTAAGAGACACCTACAGAACATTCCACCCAACAACCACAGAATATACATTTTTCTCATCTGTGCATAAAACATTCTCTAAAATTCACCATATGCTTGCCCATAAAGCAAGTCTCAATAAATGCAAAAAAAAAAGTCAAAATCATATTAGGATCTTCCCAGACCACAGTGGAATAAAATTAGAAATCAATACCAAGAGGAACTCTCAAAACAACAGAAGTACATGGAAACTAAACAACTTGCTCCTGAATGACTTTTGGGTAAACCATAAAATCAAGGCAGAAATCAAAAAAATGTTTTGAAATGAATGAAAACAGACACAACATACCAAAACCTCTGGGATACAGCAAAAGCAGTGCTAAGAGGAAAGTTTATAGCATTAATTGCTTAAATCAAAAAGACAGATCTCAAATTAACAACCATTTATGCCACACCTCAAGGAACTAGAAAATCAAGAACAAACCAAACACAAAGCTAGCAGAAGAAAAGAATAATAACAAAGATCAGAGCAGATTTGATCTCAATTAAATTGAAACCAAAAAAATCATACAAAGGGTCAACAAAACACAAAGTTGGTTCTTTGAAAAGGTAAACAAAATTGTTAGACGGCTAGCTAGATTAACAAAGAAAAAGAGAAGATTCAGATAAGCACAATCAGAAATGATAAAAGTAACATTACAACTGATAACACAGAAACACAAAGGATCATCAGAGACTACTATGAACATCTCTAAGTGCACACACTAGAAAACCCAGAGTACATGAATAAATTTCTGGAAGCATACAACCCCTCAAGAGAAATAGAAATTCTGAACAGACCAATAACGAGTAATGAAATTGAATCAGTAACAAAAAAATGTAACAATTATGACAAAAAAAGAGCCCAGGACCAGACGGATTCACAGTTGAATTTTATCAGACGTACAAAGAGCTGGAACCAATCTTACTGAAATCATTCCAGAAAATTAAGGAAGAGGAATTCCTCCATAAATAATTCTATGAAACCAGTATCATAGTGATACCAAAATCTGATAAGAACACATCAAAAAAGAAAACTACAGGCCAATATCTCTGATGAACATAGATACAAAAATCCTCAACAAAATACTAGCAAACTGAATCCAACAGCACATCAAAAAGATAATCCATCACAATCAGATGAGTTTTATTTTAGGGATGCCAAGATGGTTCAACATATGCAAGTCAATTAATGTCATTCACCATGTAAACAAAATTAAAAACAAAATACATAAGGTCAACTCAATAGATGCTGAAAAAGCATTTGATAAAATCCAACATCCCTTCATGATAAAAATACAAAACTCAACAAACTAGGCATCAAAGTAACATACCTCAAAATAATAAGAGCCATATATAACAAACCCGTAGCCAACATCATACTGAATGGGGAAAAATAAAATGCATTCCTCTTAAGAACTAGAACAAGACAAGGATTTCACTCTTACAGCTCCTAAATAGCACAGTACTAGAAGTCCTAAACATAGCAATTAGGTAAAAGAAAGAAACAAAAGGTATCCAAACTGAAAAAAACAGTGAAATTATCTCTGTTCCCTGATAACATGATCTTATACCTAGAAAAATCCTAAAGATTCCTCCAAAAGACTCCTAGACTTGATAAACAACTTCAGTAAAGTTTCAAGAAACAAAACTAACGTACAAAAATCAGTTGCATTTCTATACAACACTCAAGCTGCAAACTAAATCAAAAAGTCAATCCCATTTATTATAGCCACACAAACACACAAAATACCTAGGAATACACTTAACCAAAGAAGTAAAAGACCTCTACAAGGAGAACTACAAAACACTAATGAAAGAAATCAGAAGTGACACAAAAAATGGAAAAACATCTCATGCTCATGGATTAGAAGAATCAATACCATTTAAGTGACCATAGTGCCCAAGGCAATCTACAAATTCAATGCAATTCCTATAGAATCAGCATTATTTTTCACAGAATTAGAAAAAACTATTCTGAAATTCACATGGAACCACAGAAGAGCCCAAATAGCCAAAGCAATCCTAAGCAAAAAGAGCAAGGCCAGAGGCATCACATTACCTGACTTCAAACTATACTACAAGGCTATAGTAACCAAACCAGCATGAAACTGGTACACAAATAGACACACAGGCCAATGGAACAAAATAGAGAATCCAGAAATAGAGCCACACACTGACAACCAACTGATCGTCAACAAAATCAACAAAAATAAACAATGGGAAAAGGACTCTCTATTCAATAAATGGTGCTGGGAAAAACTGGCTAGCTATATGCAGAAGAATGAAACTGGATCCCTATCTCTCACCATATACAAAAATTAACTAAGGATGAATTAAAGGCCTAAATGTAAGACCTGACACTCTAAAAGTCCTAGAAGAAAACTTAAGAAAAACTCTTCTGGACATTAGCCTAGGCAAAGAATTTATGACCAAGTCCTCAAGGGTGAACGCAACAAAACCAAAAATAGACAAATGGGAATTAATTCAACTAAAAAGCTTCTGCACAGCAAAAGAAACAATCGATAGAGTACATAACCTACAAAATGGGAAAAATATTTGCAAACCAAACTATGCAGCCAACAAAGAGCTAATATCCAGAATCCATAAAGAACTCAAACAAATTAATACAAAAAAAAAACCATTAAAAAGTAGGCAAAGGACATCAACAGACATTTTCCAAAAGAAGACATACAAGCAGCCAACAAACAGGAAAAAATGCTCAATATTACTAATCATCAGAGAAATGCAAATTAAAACCACAATGAGATACCATCTCATACCATTCAGAATAGCTATTATTAAAAAGTCAAAAATAACAGATATTAGTGAGGCTGTGGAGAAAAGGGAACATTTATACACTGTTAGCAGGAATATGAATTAGTACAACCCCTATGGAAAACATTATCAAGATTTCTCAAAGAACTAAAAATAGAACTACCATTTGATCCAGCAATCCCACTACTGGGTATTTCCCCAAAGGAAAAGAAATCATTATATCAAAAAGACACCTGCATTTGTCTGTTTATCACAGCACTATTCACGATTGCAAAGCCAAGGAATCAACCTAAGAATCCATCAATGGTTAACTGGATAAAGAAAATGTGATATATAGATATAGATATAGATATAGATATCTGCATTCAATCTGATGAGTTATTACACATCATCTAGCCTCTGGAAAACTCTACTGTACTTTCATGAGAGAATGAGAGTTTTTAAAAAGACAGCTAATATCTTAGTATTGCTAGAAAAAAGTTTTGCCCTTGCAGACTTCAAAGACCTACAAGAATTCTCACGTTTTGAGACCTGCTGGTCTAGCCTGTTGCTCTCATACTCCTCTCTCTCCGCGTTTTTTTTCCTTCCAACCTAAATGCCGATTTTCAGTCTCTTTATCCTTCACTGCCAGCTTCTCTCAGTCCTGTCTTTTTACTTGCTTCCGCCTTTCCCATTCTCACTCATTTATGCATTTTCTAGTCCCCATTTTTCCTTCTCTTCCTTCTCTTCTATGAACACAATATGCAGCTGAAGTACCATTCTGTTATTTATGTTGATTTTTTTAAAGAACACCAGGTGAATGTTTTCTATTTCTCTACCAAACCAACAACAGAAGTCCTATAAAAGGTTGAGTTAAAGTCTCATCAGAGCAGAAACTGTGGTTCAGCCACTTTAGTATCTCCTGTAGCACCCAGCACAGTGTGTAGTGCAGTGGCTATAGAATGCTGGAGAATACCTTGGGCTGAAAATGAACAGTGCTGAAATTGACTCATACTCAGTACCCTGCTAAAGAGAGATGTTCAATAGGCCAGTGTATCCAAAAATTTAGCCTGGGTCCCCCATCAGTTAAATTTTAAAAAGTGTATGTGTGCACAGATGTGCATGTAGACATATAAAGTGAACATATATACACACACATATTCATATAATGCTAAATTAACATATTATGTATATTGAAATATAAACTTCCATTTGTACATATTGACTTCTGTGCACACATTCATATATAAAATGGGTGTTTTTTGGTGGCAGTCCAAGGGATCATCTCTACCGCCCACTGGTGAACACACCCCACTTTGGAGACTATCGCAACCTAGTGACCTCTCCAAGTCCTCACAGATAACTGCCAGGCTGGCATGTAGCCACCATTCCTCACTTCTCATAGAACCTCATGTAGATAAATAATAGGTTAAATGGAATGAATTTCAAGTCTTGTGGCTATCAGGACACCACAGGCTGGTCATGTTGGCCACAGTTTCAAAACTGAACTCTATCTATGGCACTGGCCCTTGTAGCTAGCTAGTCCACGAAAGAAAACTACAAAGCAAAATGCAGGCAGGAAGTAAGTAGTGTTCTTCTAGCTCCAGGATGAGAAAGAACACACTAATTCCTATTTTAGGGTCTCTTTGGGATGGGCAGCCAACAGAAGAGCTTGGAGCCCCAGTGCTTGATGGGCTAATGGGAGCTAGCTCTGTTTTTTCCAAAAACATTAATATGTCCCTGCCAGTAGTAAAATGATCAGAAATCAGGCCAGGCATGCTGGCTCATGCCTGTAATCCCAACACTTTGGGAGGCCAAGGCAGGTGGATTACCTGAGGTTGGGAGTTCAAGACAAGCCTGGCCAACATGGTGAAACCCTGTTTCTACTAAAAATGCCAAAAACTAGCCAGGCATAGTGGCACGTGCCTGTAGTCTCAGCTACTCAGGAGGCTGAGACAGGAGAATTGCTTGAATCTGGGAGGCGGAGGTTTCAGTGAGCCAAGATCACACCACTGCACTCTAGCCTGGGTAAGCGAGTGAGGCTCTGTCTCAAAAAAAAAAAAAAAAAAAAAGGAGAAGAAGAAGAAGAAAAAGAAAAAGAAAAAAACAAATCAGCCTCAGTCCATCCTAGACAGAGGGGTTGGGCAGGAACAGTAGGCTGAGAAGACAGGCCGGTGTTGCTCTTGCTCAAAAGACCCCACAGGCTAACATCTTGGCTTGAAGATGAGTGGTGCTGACCCTCACACCTGCAGGTCAGAATCCCTCGTCCCCAGCCCCTGCACTGGCTGCCGTGTCACCACAGAGCCTTGGGGTTGCTATATTGCCTGTGGCCTCATGGGGGTGAGCACCTAGCATGGCTGGTGGGTCACCTGCCCTTGGGAAGCAGGCTTGTCCATTCAGAAGGTGTTTCTTCCTTCCCTGGCATTTTCTCAAGAAGCATCTTCCAGTCAATAAGAACGGCTCTCTTAAGAGACTCCTTGACCCTACAGTGCCATCCAGTCTGCTTCTATTGCACAGATTGTAGATGGGCTTCATCTTACACAGCAGAAGTCAATTCTCCCCTCTTTACTCTCCTCTATTCACTCCTGCCTGTACTGTACATGGCAGCTTATTCAGCATTGTCTTGGTCACTGTGCATAATACTAACATCTTAGGCCGGGCGCAGTGGCTCATGCCTATAATCCCAGCACTTTGGGATGCTGAGGCGGATCACTTGAGGTCAGGAGTTCAAGACCAGCCTTGAACTCCTGGTGAAACCCCATCTCTACTATAAATACAAAAATTAGCCAGGCAGTGGCGGGCAACTGTAGTCCCAGCTACTCAGGAGGCTGAGGCACGAGAATAGCTGGAACCTGGAAGCATACGTTGCAGTGAGCCAAGATCGTGCCACTGCACTCTAGCCTGGGCAACACAGAGAGACCCTGTCTCAAAAATAAATAAATACTAACACCTTACATTGGATCATACTTTAAAGCATGTTCACACTCATTATCTCATTTAATCATCCCAACATACATCAGAGTTTGTGAGCCAGCTGACAAACTAAAAAAAATCTTTGCTTAGTGAATCGCCGATGTAAATAAAGTGGGAAATTAATCTTGTTTAAGAAAACAGTTCATATGTACTAATTTTTTGTAAAATCAAGCACCTAGGTGTCTCTGCTTTGCTAAAAGACATTACACTAATGGGTGTTATTGTATGCTCTTGTTAATAATAAAACTTGACTTCCCTAAAAGTAACCAGTAGTCAACATCACAAAGATATCAACTCTCCCAAAGTTAATTTATAAATTTTATTTTCAGCAGTGTCTGTAACTGCAAAACATAGAAAACTGAAATGTCCATTGACAGGAGACTGGTTAAAGAAATTATGGTGAAAGTATAATAAAAGTGTAGATACTCCTAGGAGATCCCAGAGGGAAAGGGTAGCATGTAGTTTTTAACTAAAGGAGTATTCCTAGTCTGAGAATCACCCCATCCAGATCATTACAGTGTGGCTTGTGGTGGGCCAGCATCTACCCGCTAGACACCATGGCAATAAGGGGCATGAAAATCAGGTCCTCTTGAAACTAAATTTTGTTGAGAGCCTAAGGAGCACCCTATAATAACAATCCCATATGAATATGACTGGAAATAGAACATAAATCATGTATGTATGGTGCACATATTTATAATTATTTGACTCCCATCCCTGAAATTTCAACTCAGCAAACGACAACACAGCCCCTGCAAACAGCAGGCATGTTTAACTTGCCTAAAGTTTACCTGAGGCATTTGGGTTTGTTCCCTAACTAGTCTCTACCTGGAACAGCTCCACCACTGAAAAGCTCAGGTTCTGAGCATGACCTCCCACCCTCTTACTTCCCCCATCCTTCCCACTGACCCCATTTCCAGCACCATTCAGACGTCCAGTCTTCAGATCCTACCAGCTTCTTCAGTTTGTTTCTACCTTCCTGGCCTCAGTTTTTTTCTTCCTCAGCCAGTGACCCCCACAGTCATCACCACATCACCAGAACTATTCTCTCTCTCTCTTCCCCTCTCCTTCTCTCTTTGTGTCTTTTTCTCTTGTGCACACACACACACACACACACACATACACCAACACAGCACCCACCCTGGCAGGCCTCTGAAGCTAGGATTTGTCTTTTCTGTCCCCCTCTTAGCAATCGTGATTCAGGAGGTCTAAGGTGGGGTCAAGGCCCCTACAAGCTTAAGAAGCTTCTTAGGAGATGCTGATACGGATGAAAACATTGCCCCAGGATATCTAGTTTTCTGGTTAAACTATGTACTGGTACAAGGTTTGACATTCAAAATACTGGACAATTGTTGTGGAGCAACTGAAAAACCAATAAACAGCTTGTGAGGGTGACATTTGTTATAACCATTTTGCAAAACTCTCTGGCAGGGGACCACATGCACCGCCTGTGACAGCATCTCCTAGGTATCTACCCAGCGAAATGCATACACAGGTAGAGCCACATGCCACAAAACGACGTTTCGGTCAATGATGAACCACATATACAACAGTGGTCCCATAAGATTATAATATTAATACCATATTTTTACCACACCCTTTCCATGTTTAGGTACACAAATACTTCCCATTGTGTTACAATTGCCTACAGTATTCAGTACAATAACATGCTGTGCAGGTTTGTAGCCTAGGAGCAGTGGGCTATACCATAGAGCCTAAATGTGTAGCAGGCTGTACCATCTAGGCTTGTGTAAATAAAATCTGTGATGTTTGCAGAACAACAAAATCACCTAACGATGAACTTCTCAGAAGTATCTCTGTCGTTAAGCAAAATATAACCCTACCCTAAAAGACAAATGCAAGAAAGGCAACTCATAAAAGCCCAACCTGGACACAGTCTAAACGTCTGTTGACAGTAAATGAATGAACTGTGAAATATTTGTGCCATTAAATACTATGTAGCTGTGAAAATCGACTAACCTCTGTGACACACAATATGGGTGGATCTCACAAACACAGTGTGGAACAAAAGAAGCCAAAGGGCAAGTACCTTTTACCCCACTTATGTAACATTTAGTATCGTTGATGTAAGGACAGTAGTGAGCTTGGGGGACAGGGACGGAGTAGGGCTTGGGAGAAGGCATAAGAGGAGATGATTTGGGTGGGGGTAACACAGGTGTGTTCACTGTATGACAACTCATCAGGCTGTAGATTATGGTGGACACTTTTCTGCATATATGTAATATATCAATTTAAAAGTTTTCTATCTACAGCGCCCAGCGAGAGGGAAAAGTATTCAGCAACACCCCTGCTGAGGCACAGCTGGAACAGGTGCCAGGCATGCCTAATCTGTCCACAAGATACTGGGCCAGCTGGACTGCAGCCCTGGGTGGCCACCTGATCCCTATTGACAAGGGGGCATTTTCCCTGAGCAACAGATTATCTACCCAACTTCCACTTGACGTCTCCACCTGGAATTCCTACAAGGAACTCAAGGTAAACCAATCTCAAACTGAGCTCGATATCTAGGCCTGCCCCGCCTGGAGGGTAACTTTCTGAGTTTAGGCTACCATCACCCACACAAACTAGAAATCCAGGGCATGGGACATGGGGTGGGCTAGGAGGGGCATGTGGTCCCATTCACTTCTCCTTCATGCCTTAGGGCCAAGAGCTCCCATCAACTCCACCTGCTAAAACTGTCTGGTTCTCCCTGCCCACACTCCCACTCTCCAGACCCTCTTTCTCTCACACCTGGGCTCTTATCTAGGTCTTCACTGGCCCCCTTGCCCCACTCGCTGCCCCTCCAATCCACCCTCTGCACTGCAAAGTAATCTTCTGATACCCAAACTTTGCAAAAACACTCGTGGAGATGACTGTAAGCTTACCTCTTGCCTCTCTCACTCTCATATTTTATACCCCCAAAATAATAAACCACTAAGTGGCCCCCAATCAAGCCATGCTAGTTCACATAAACACGCTTTCCATGTGCTAGAAAGGTCCTAAGCACTCCTTCAATTCAAATTTCCCTTTCCCTTTTGCAAGAATAACCTCTTGAAAAAAAACCAAGCCCCATTTCCTTAGGCGTCTAGCATTCTAACACATCACTCTCTCTTTTACAAAGATTCTTGGCCCTCAGAGGTGTCATGCATGTACCCAACCTAGGGGTCCACCAGGACAACAGGCTTATAGATATGACACAGTAATGGAAAAATAATCACACAAACACAATCGGCAGAAAACCCAGAGGCGAGGAAAAGCAAGGGCGGCCAGAAGCCCCAGGGAATGGACCCATGCAATCTGAGTGACGGATGAAGAAAACTGCTTTCAGTCCTAGATTATACCATTCCATATAAAAGCATAACTGGTGGAGCCCATCATGGCTAAGAGCATGGACTCTGGAGCCAGACTGCCAAGGTTTGATCTTGGCCCTGTTACTTACCACCAGGGACCATGAGCAAGATCCTTAGCCTTTCTGTGCCTCAGTTTCCTCATCTAAACTATGGGCTTTGTGGGAATGAAATGAGTTAACACATGGAAAGCACTGTATGACACACCGTAGCTGTATATAAATGATAGATGTTATGATGTTCACACACTGAAGTCAAAAAAGAGCCAGAAAAACTCTATATACTGAAACAAAACAAAACAAAACCCTACCTCTATCCATCGATGAAGGTCTGCCACAGGCTCCACATTCCAACTCTAAACTTTTAAACCGTCTCTCCTCTTAACCCAGGACAACTAACTCAGGGATCCAGGTTCAGATCCTCCCAACACAGGTGCCTAAATTTCAGTCTTCTCAATTTCTTTTCATGTGGAGCTTAAGCTGTGAAGTTTATGGAAACGATATGGTTTCAGGAGAAATCCTGGAATGGTATTTCAGTTCTTCTCAGGTATCCTGTTTTCCCTTTTTTTTTTTTTTGAGACGGAATCTCGTTCTGTCGCCCGGGCTGGAGTGCAGTGGCGCAATCTCGGCTCACTGCAAGCTCTGCCTCCTGGGTTCACGCCATTCTCCTGCCTCCGCCTCCCAAGTAGCTGGGACCACAGGCCCCCGCCACCATGCCAGGCTCATTTTTTTGTATTTTTAGTGGAGACGTGGTTTCACTGCATTAGCCAGGGTGGTCTCGATCTCCTGAACTCGTGATCTGCCCGCCTCGGCCTCCCAAAGTGCTGGGATTACAGGCGTGAGCCACCGCACCCAGCTTTTTTTTTGTTTTTTGTTTTTTGTTTTGAGACGAAGTCTCGCTCTGTCGCCCAGGCTGGAGTGCAGTGGCGTGATCTTGGCTCACTGCAACCTCCACCCCCTAGGTTCAAGCGATTCTCCTGCTTCAGCCTCCCGAGTAGCTGGGATTACAGGCGCCCGCCACTGTGCATGGCTAATTTTTGTATTTATAGTAGAGACGGGGTTTCACCATCTTGGCCAGGCTGGTCTCGAGCTCCCGACCTCGTGATCTGCTTGCCTCAGCCTCCCAAAGTGCTGGGATTACAGGCATGAACCACCGCACCTGGCCTGTTTTCCCCTTTTAAAGGTGACTAGAATAGTGCTTCCTTATTCTAGAAATGACCAATGAGAAATGAGAGGTAATCAGGGTTCTCTACTTTAGGGGTCCCCAAGCCCCGGGCCATAGACCAGACTGGTCCATGGCCTGTTAGAAACTGGACCACACAGCAGGAGGTGAGCAGCGGCCAGCGAGCATTACCTCCTAAGCTCCACCTCCTGTCAGATCAGCGGCGGCATTAGATTCTCATAGGAACGTGAACCCCATTGTGAACTGCGCATGCGAGGGATCTAGGTTGAGTGCTCCTTATGAGAATCTAATGCCTGATGATCTGAGGTGAAACAGTTTCATCCTGAAACCATCCTCCCGACCCCACCACAGGTCTGTGGAAAAAATGTCTTCCACGAAACCAGTCCCTGGTGCTAAAAAGGTTAGGGACCAGGTCTGTGGAAAAAATGTCTTCCACAAAACCAGTCCCTGGTGCTAAAAAGGTTGGGGACCACTGCTCTACTTAACACTTTCACTAGGATCCCTTAAAGAGAGGACTAAATAATCATCACAATAACTTTCCTTTCTGTTTATAAAGAATAGAGACCAATTAGAACAAATACCTGAGAAAAATGTGGTACTGTGTTGCAGTCACACAGTCTTCATCTTCTGCTATATAAGCAGTGGTTTGTTACCCTTTTCCCTCCTGTAAGCTGCTTTCACGAGTCAACCCTGACCACCAATATGGGAACTCAGGTAATGATAATAGCCATGACTTATTGAGAACTTACTGAATAATAAGACTTTTGCATACATTATGGTGGCCAGCTAAGAGCTGTCTCCTCAAACCCATTTGCCCCCTCTTCACCGTAGTGAGCTGTCATCATGGGTGAGCAGCTGCTCCAGGCACAGACAGGGAGCCCCATGCAGTGGATGACAGAGCTGTCCCACTTGCCAGGGTCCTTGAATGGCCTCGTGGCACAGATCCTGCTGTGGGCAGTTACTGGAGAGGTATAAACTTCCATCTGAGGAATCTGTTTGATAGGGCACTTTAGTCAAACACCAACTAATATAATTACCTCAGCTAATCCCTAAAAAACGCAGGGGAACTAAGATGTTAGTACCATCTACCTCATTGAGTTACTGTAAAGATGAGAAACTGCATGCAGAGTCCTCATATACACATTTTCACTACTCCTATTTGAAAACATTTGTACTATTATTAGCCCCATTTTACAGATAAGAAAGTGGTAAACAAAATGCTCAAGACCGTATAGTTAATGTGTGGTAGCGCCAGAGTGGGAACTTAGACATCCAGCCTTAAAACTGATCTTTTAACCTCTGTGCTATTCTGCTTCCAGAAGGATGAAATGAGATCATACATAAAGAGCTTGGCCCAGCCGAGGAGCCGTCACCTAACCGTGCTCAGGAGTGCATCATGGTTGAGAGTGTGAGCTGTGGAGGTGATGGGCATCCAACGGCATCCAATTCTGCCCTGCTAGTATTATATTTGTGCTTAGGCAGAAACCTTGGTTTTCTCATCTGTGAAAAGAGGGTGATACTACCAACCTTATAAGGCTGTAGTGAAGATTAGAGGAAGTAACATGTACCAACGGCTTATGACCGAGCCAGGCACAAGGCAGCGTTCAATGATGCAAGCAGAGGAAGCAGGGAACAGCTGGGGCTTCCTGCCCGTTTCCTCTGTCCTAACAGCTCCTTTTTGCAGACACTGGGAATCAAAACCAAAACGCATGCAACCTTCCACCTTGAAGAACAGCACCACATCACCTCTTTGCTAAGCCTGATTCCCGTTTTCTGGATAGGAAACTGACACACAAAGTATCTCCAGAATCATATCAGAGGTAAGTAGCAGGCCAGGATTGAGACGCAGCTCCAAATCTCCGGCCATAACGCTGCATGGCCCCTCACCCGGCTACCTCCCCTCTCAAAACACTCTGAGTCAGATAGAGGAGCTCTGTCCATGAGTGAACCAACGAATGAATAATTTAAATTTTTTAAATCAATTTGACAAATGAAAAGAGGGTGTACGGAGGTTAAACGTGGTTCCACCATGCGTTGGCTATGAGTCCTTGACCCCGCCAGCTTGTTTCCCAATCACAAAAATAAGGATTTGAACACCTCCTTTGCAGGGTCCCGGTGAACATCAAATGAAGAACTATGTGTAAGCGCCAGGTACAGTGTACCTGGCACGTATTAGGTTTTAATAAACGGCAACCAACTCTGACTAACGGTTGTCCCTGAGGAATACCTGCCAGGCACAGAGGGAAGCCCTACGGAGGCGCGGGGCAGAACTGGGCAGCAGCCGTCTAGGGAAGTGGCGGCGGATTAGAGAAACGGGCGGCCAGGCACAGGCACCCCCTACGAGTGAGATCTGGCCCCTCGAGGGGGGGCCTCCAGCATCTGCTGCCGCGGAGAGCACGCGCCAGGTCCCTCCTGCCCGGCAACAGGCGCACTCCGAGCGAGCCCAGCGCCTCTGCTCACCATGCCAGGTCCCGCTGCCAGAGGCCTAGAGGAGAAGCCCAGCTCGGGCCCGGCGTCTGGACGCCTGTGTCCCGACTGCGCGGGGTAAGGAGGGAGTGGAGATGTTTTCGGATCGCGAGCGCCGCGCGAGAACCCCGCCGCAACTGAAAGAAACAGACACCTCGGCGCCGCCTCCCGCGTGGCGCGCCCCACCCCCCTCCCCCATACCTGCCGAAGTGCCCCACGTGGTCATAAATCCCCTCGAAGTGGCGGGACCCCATGGTGCGGCCGTGCACTGGGCGCCGAGTTAGCCGAGCTCCAGGGGCTGCGGGTAGCGCGCCCCGCCCCGAACGTCCCCGCTCGGCCTCCTGCTCTCCCCGCGCGTCCCAGTGCTCGGGACCAGCGCGAGGCTGTACTCTGTTCCTCCCTCCGTCGCTTGGCCCCTCGGTCCCCACAAGTATCTTCGGCTTTTTTCCTGCCGCCTCGGCCTCCTCCCCGGCGCGCTGTGGTCCCGGCGCCCGCGGTCGCATGGTGCCCTCGCCCCCAGCCCCGCCGCTCTCCCACCCGCCCCGCCGCCCACCCTGGCTCTTGGCACCATGTCTGCGGGGTCGCCACGCTCGAGGGAAGCTCCGACGCCTGGGAAAAGTTGTTGCTGAGAGAGAGCCCAGGGTGGGAATGCAAGGGCTAGGCTCGGTCCGGGGGCCGCAAGAATATATAGCCTTCAGCATGACGCCCCTCAGAAACATGGCTCTCAAACTTTAATGCCTAAGAATCTACTGCAGAACTTGGTTTAAAAGGTACATTTAAGGCTGGGCGCACTTGCTCACGCCTGTAATCCCAGCACTTTGGGAGGCCGACGCGGGCGGATCACCTGAGGTCGGGAGTTCAAGACTAGCCTGACCAACATGGAGAAACCCCGTCTCCACTAAAAATACAAAATTAGCCGGGCGTGGTGGCACATGCCTGTAATCCCAGCTACTCGGGAGGCTGAGGCAGAAGAATCGCTTGAACCCTGGAGGCGGAGGTTGCGGTGAGCCAAGATCGTGCCATTGCACTCCAGCCTGAGGAACAAGAGTGAAACTCCGTCTCAAAAAAAAATAAAAGTACAATTAGGCCGGCGTGGTGGCTCAGGCCTATAATCCCAGTGCTTTGGGAGGCCGAGGCAGGAGGATTGCTGGAGCCAAGGAGTTTGAGACCAGCCTGGGCAACATATAGCGACACCTCGTCTATACAAAAATAAAAAATAAATAAATGTACATTTATTTTGAGACTCCATCCCTGATGATTCAGGATGCCTGGGGAACAGGAATCTGATTTTTTTTTTTTTTTTTTTTTTTGAGACGGAGTCTCGCTCTGTCGCCCAGGTTGGAGTGCAGTGGTGCAATCTTGGCTCACTGCAAGCTCCACCTCCCGGGTTCAAACCATTCTCCTGCCTCAGCCTCCCAAGTAGCTGGGAGGTGCCCGCCACCACGTCCGGCTAATATTTTGTATTTTTAGTAGAGACGGGGTTTCACCGTGTTAGCCAGGATGGTTTCGATCTCCTGACGTCGTGATCCGACCGCCTTGGCCTCCCGAAATCTGATTTTTAATAAGCAGACCACGGCATTCCAAGCCACACTTTGGAGTGGGCAGGGGTTTGGCCCATAGCCAACCCAGGCAGGGGGTGACCTTCCTTCTGGAAGGTATCAGGTGAATGAACTTTAGGGAAGAAAGGACAATGGCTGGTCCACAGCACTGAAGCAGAAAAGCCAGTTTCCGACTATATCCACAGTGAGAGTTGCCTACTCTAGTCAGCCTGGCAGTCACTGGCCCCACTGTTGGCGTGCTATTCCACTCTATAAGGCCACTAAACCTTGAGTTCCTAGAGAACAGGGATGCATTCTCTTCGTCACTTTGGTAGCCTCAGTTCCATAGCAAATGCCCTCTCTCTGAACTTCTCCACCTCATCCTTAAAATCTGAGCACACATATCCCTTCCTCAGAGAAGTCCAACAGTTTGAGGGCCAGGACAGAGCTCTACCAGAGCAGAGCATCAAGAGTGGGTCTGATGGCTCCGAGAAGCGGCAGGATCTTGCAAGGCTGTGTTGAACATTTTACTTTGACCAAAGGACAAAGAGAACTCCCTGTAGACAGTCTTAAAGCAGAAGAGTAACAGGAGCAAACTTGTACTTGAATAATATTTGAAAGAGAGGAGAGTCCATTTCCCAAAGTGCTTCCCTCCCCTACTTGTCACAGAGCCTACAATAACACCATTAAAAATTGACTTATTTTTGTTATGCACAATCCTATCTAGACATTCTCTTCTGAAACATAAATACTCTTGGAAGGACTAATCCCTTAAGTAATAAACAACTTGGAGAGGGTTTTTAAATTAGATAGTTTCCTGCTAACTAAAGAGACTTAAGAAAGCCTAAGTTCTTCAGGTGAGGAATGCTGGAGGGATACCAGGTGGGGGGAAGATGAGAGGGTAGTGAGGAGTAGTTATGTCAAGGGCTGAGCCTAGGAGGAAAGGTGGGGGCCATGGCAGCCAGTCAAGACGCCATATTGCTTCAAAGCACCAAAGGGAGAGTTACCTGGAAAAGATATGGAGAAATTGAACTTTGATATGAACACTATTCTTATTACACCAGATAGAAATGTCACAATATGGATAAAATGGATGAATTACTGAAAAATACAATCTAACAACACTCAAGAAGAAATAGATAACCAAAATAGGCCTACATCTATTAAAGAAATTGAATATGCAATTAAAAACCTTCTGATATAGTTTGGATGTTTGTCCTCTCCAAATCTCGTGTTGAAATGTAGTCCCCAATGTTGGAGGTGGGGCCTGGTGGGAGGGGTTTGGATCATGGATCCTTCATGAATGTCTTGGTGCCATCCTCCCCAGTAATGAGTGAATTCTCAGTTATGAGTTCACACAATATCTGGTTGTTTGAAAGAGTCTGGAACTTCCTCCTCCTTCTCTCTTGTTCCTTCTCTCACCATGTGATTCAGGGACCACTTCATCTTCTGCCATGACTGGAAGCTTCCTGAGGCCCTCAACAGAAGCAGATGCTGGCACTATGCTTCATGTACAGCCTGCAGAACCATGAGCCAAATAAATCTCCTTTCTTTATAAATTATCCAGTCTCAGGTATTCCTTTATAGCAATGCAAATAGACTAACACATGTTTCCACAAAGAAAACCCCAGGGTTGGCCACGTGCAGTGAGTCACACCTGTAGTCCTAACACTTTAGGAGGCTGAGGCAGGAGGATCGCCTGAGCCAAGGAGTTTGAGACCAGCCTGGGCAACATGGTGAAACCTCATCTCTATAAAAAATGCAAAACATTTGGCCAGGCATCATGGTGCACGCCTGTTATCCTAGCTACTTGGGAGGCTGAGGTGGGAGGATTACTTGAGCCTGGAAGGTCGAGGCTGCAGTGAGCCGTGACTGGGCCACTGCACTCCAGCCTGGGTGACACAGTGAGACCCTGCCTCAAAAAAAGGAAAAAAGAAAAAGAAAAGAAAGAAAGCCCCAGATTCAGACATTTAAGGTAGAAATAATATTGATTCTGCACAAACTGTTCAAGGAAGTTGAAGATGAGTGAATACGTCCCAAATCACTGAATGGTCCAGCATTACTCTGATATCAAAACCAGGCAAAGACCTTACAAGGCAAGAAAACTATACACCAATATACCTATATGAACATAGATGCAATAATTCTCAACAAAACTTTAGCAAATTGGATGTCTCTTTATATTTAAAAGGACAAGTACATCATGAGCACATGAGATTTATCACAAGAATGCAAGAGTGATTTAACATCTGAAAATCAAGCAATATAATTTACCATACTAACAGACCATATGAAAAAACATGATTATCCCAGTCAATGCAAAAAACACATTTGGGAGAAGCCAACACCTTTTCATAATAAAAACACTGAACAAACTAAGAATAGAAGGGAATTACATCCATCTCATAAAGGGCATCTCCAAAAAACAACCCATAGCTAACAGTATACTTCATGTGAAAGACTGTATGTTTTCTCCCTAAGATTGGGAACTAGATAAAGATGTCTGTTCTCACTGCTTCTATTCAGCTTTGTATGGGGGGTTCTAACCAGAGCATTAGGTGGAAAAAAAGGCATTCAGATTGAAAAGGAAGAAATAAAACTGTGTTTATTCACAGATGACATGGTCAAATATAGAGAAAATCTGATGGAATCTATTTTTAATAGCTACTAGAATAAGTGATTTTAGCAAAGTTACAGGATATAAGATTAATATACAACAGTCTACTGTATTTCTATATACTAGTAAGGAACAATTAGAAATTGGAATTTTTTAAATACTGTTTTCTTCTTTTTTTTTTTTTTTTGATATAGGGTCTTACTGTGTTGTCCAGGCCGGACTGCAGTAGAATGATCATAGTCCACTGCAGCCTCAACCTCCTGGGCTCAAGTGATCCTCCCACCTCAGCCTCCTGAGTATTTGTGACTTCAGGCATGCACCACCATGCCCAGCTAATTTTGTAAATTTTTATTTATTTTTTCTTTTTTCCCCTCTTTTGTAGAGAACACGGTCTCGCTATATTGCCCAGGCAGGTCTCAAACTCCTGGGCTTAAGCTATACCCCACCTTTGCTTCCCTAAATGATAGGATTACAGGCATGATCCACTATGCTTGGCTATTTTTATTTCTTTTGTAAAGTGGAGGTCTCACTATGTTGCCTAGGCTGATCTTGAACTCCTAGGCTCAAGCAATCCTCCTATCTCAGCCTCCCAAAGCCATGCTGGGATTACAGGCATGAGCCACCAGGCCCAGCCTAAAATACCATTTTCAATAACACTAAAAATATACTTAGGGATAAATCTGACAAAAATATGCAAGATCTGTACACTGAAAACTAGGTATGAATATGTATTGTGCAACTTGCTCTTTCCCTTGAACATCTGTTTGTGAAATTCATCCATATTGATACATGCAGCTCTAATCCATTCTTTTTCATTGCTACATAGTATTCCATTGTCTCAATAAACCACAATTTACTTAACCATTTTCTTATTGATGGACAGGCAGGTTATAGCCAAAATCTTACTACAGCAACATTGCTATAAACTGTCCCTCTGTACATATTTGTGAGTTTTTCTAAGGTATATCTCCAGGAGTTGCTGTGTTATATGTATACCCTATAACACAACAACCCCTGGAAAACTGCTTAGAAAAGCTTAAAATATTAAATATTGCCAAATTGCTTTCTAAAGTGATTATAACAATTTACCTTCCACTCAAGAGAGTATAAAAGTTCTAATGTCCCCACATCTTTGCCAATACTTGGATCATCACACTCTTAAAGATTAGTCCATTAAAGAGATGTAAAATAGTATTATATTGGGGTTTTAATTTGCATTTCCCTAATTAGTAGTGAGGTTTTACATCTTTTCATATGTTCATTGATCGTTTGAGTTTTCTCTTCTGATAATTGTTTATTCATATTTTTTGCACATTTTTCTATTAAGTTATTTTTATTTATATTGATTTGTAAGTGTTCTTTGCAGAATCTGGATACCTATCTTTTGTCAGTTAAGTGTTATGAGTAATTGTGTTTTCAATCTCTTTAATGTGTCTTTTGATAATCAAAAGTTTTTAAAATTTTAATGGTGTCAAATTCATAAATGTTTTCCTTTAAGGTTTGTGATTTTGTGTCTTATTTTAAATTTTTTTCATTACCATGAGGCCACAAAAATATTCCCTTCTATTTTCTTCTAAAAGTCTGTATTAGTCCCTTTTCACGTTGCTATAAAGAAACACCTGAGATGGCGTAATTTACAAAGAAAAGAATTGTAATTGGCTCACTATTCTGTAGGCTGTACAGGAAGCATGGTGCTGGCATCTGCTCAGCTTCTGGGGAGGCCTCAGGAAACTTATAATCATAGCAGAGGGCAAAGGGCGAGCAGGCACGTCACATGGCCAGAGTGAAGCAAGAGAGGTAAAGAGGTGCTACACACTTTTGCATGCCCAGATCTCACAGTAACTCACTCACTATCATGGAGAACAACACCAAGAGGTTGGTGCTAAACTATTCATGAGAAATCCCCCTCCATGTTCAGTCATCTCCCACCAGCCCTCACCTCCAACATTGGGGATTACAATTCGACGTGAGATTTGGGCAAGGACACAGATCCAAACCATATCGTCTTAAATCCACTGGAACAGACTGATTTGTTTGAGGTAGAGATCCAGTTTTGGTTTTTCCTCATATAGATGACAAATTGTACCAGCCCCATTTATTGACTACTCCATCCTTTTCCTGCATTACCATCTCTGCCGTCTACAAAGTTTCTATTTATGTGTGGGTTTATTCTGGGATCTCTAACTCTGTTCCATTGGTCTATTTATTTACCCCTGTGCCCATGTGTCTTTATTATTATAGCTTTATACAATTTGCTCCAATCAGTCTTTCACCCTTCCTACTCCAAAATAGTTCTTATCAAAGTCACCATGATCTGTATGTTGCCAATTTTGTTAATTCTTAATATTTATTTTACTCAATCTCCACTGTCAAATAATAATTATTTCAAAAAGTGAAATCATGGCTCACATACACATATAAAATGAATACATGTAAATGATTTTATTTTACTCACTAATAAGGGAACCGGTAAGATGTTACAACCAGTTTAAAGAAGTTAATGAAACTCACATACAAAAGCAATAAGGAATGCTATTCTAAATTTACAAATACAGTCGCGCATTGCAAAACAACATTTTGGTCAACAATGGACCCCATATATGTTGGTATTCCCATAGGGTATAATGGAGCTGAAAAATTCCTGTTGCCTTGTAATATCATAGCTGTCCTAACATCATAGCGTAATGCATTACGCAATGTATTTGTGGTGATGCTGGTGTAAACAAATCCACCGTACTGCCAGTTGTATAAACGCATAGCACATACAATTATGTACAGTGCATAGGACTTGATAATGATCATAAGCAACTGTATTACTAGTTTACGTATTTACTATACTGTACATTCATCATTATTTTAGAGTGTACTCATCGTACTTATAAAAAAAGTTAGCTGTAGGCCGGGCTTGGTGGCTCATGCCTGTAATCCCAACACTTTGGGAGGCTGAGGCAGGCAGATCACCTGAGGTTGGGAGTTTGAGTCCAGCCTGTCCAACATGGAGAAACCCCGTCTCTGCAAAAAATACAAAATTAGCCAGGTGTGGTGGCGGGTGCCTGTAATCCCAGCTACCCGGGAGGCTGAGGCAGGAGAATCACTTGAACCCGGGAGGCAGAGGTTGCGGTGAGCCAAGATCACGCATTGCACTCCAGCCTGGGCAACAAAAGTGAAACTCCGTCTCAAAAGAAAAAAAAAAGTTAGCTATAAAACAGCCTAAGACAAGTCCTTCAGGAGGTGCTCCAGAAGATGGCATTGTTGTCATAGGAGATGACAGCCCCAAGGATATTATTGCCCTTGAAGACATTCCAGTGGGACAAGGAGTAGAGGTGGAAGGCAGTGATATTGATAATCCTTACCCTGTGTGGCCTAGGCTAATGTATGTGTTTCTGTCTTCATTTTTAACAAAAAAGTTTAAAAAGTAAAAAAAAACCAAAAAAATTAATTAAAAAAGTTTATAGAATAAGGATATAAAGAAAAAATATTTTTGTACAGCTGTACAATGTGTTTGTGTATTAAGCTAAATATTATTAGAAAAGAGTCAACAAGATTGTTAAAATTTAAAAGTTCATAGGATAAAAATGTTACGGTAATCTAAGGTTAATTTATTATTGAAGAAAGAAAAACACGTTAAATATATTAGTGTAGCCTAGGTGTACAGTGTTTATAAAATCTACCATCAGGTACAATAATGTCCTAAGCCTTCACATTTACTATCTCTCACTCACTGGCTCCCCCAGGGCAGCTTCCAGTCCTGTAAGCTCCATTCATAGTAAGTGCACTACATACATGTAGCATTTCAAATCTTTTTTACTGTATTTCTACTGTGCCTTTTTAATATTTAGATATGTTTAGATGCAGAAATATTCACCACTGTGTTCCAATTGCCTACAGTATTCAGTTCAGTAACATGCTATTCAGGTTTGTAGCCTCGAAGCAATAGGCTCTACCCTACAGCCTGGTGTGTAGTGGGCTATATCATCTAGGTTTGCGTAAGCACACTGTATGATGTTTGCACAACGACAAAATTGCCGAACAATACCGCATTTCTTAGAACATATCCTTGTGGTTAAGCATCACATGATTATAGATGCAAAACTGGTTTATTCACAGGGCAATTGCATTCTACCAATTCCATCAGTGCAATTAATTGCATTGAACTGGACATAATTTGTTTTCATAGACAAGAATCATTTGCATTATTGTCAGTTTTCTACAACTTAAAAAGTTGTAAAATAGCTCGAAAGCAATGAAAAATAAATATAACCCTGAAGGGTATACTAGACAGAACACTCAATTTTTTTGTCCATTTCAGTGTATTTCACAACGTTTATTGGCACCATAATATTGGTTTGTCCTTCTTGAAACATCTTCCATCTCCCATGCCACCCCAATCTCTTAATTTGCCTGTTCCTTTGCTGCTTGCTATATCTCATTCTCTTAGATCCCTCTCTTCCCAGTTTCTAAGTGTTGGGTGCCCCAAGGCTCTGAGTTCTTCTCTTTTCTTTTTACAGTCTACCTAGGTAATACCACCTTGTCTAAGATTTGGCAAACTATAGCCTATGGGCCAAAATCTGACCCACTATCTGCTTTCTAAAATAAAGTTTTATTGGAACATGGTCATGATCATTCATTCACATATCGTCTGTGGCTGCTTTCATATTATAATGGCAGAGTTGAGTGGTTGGGACAATCCTAAAACACTTACCATCTGGTTCTTTACAGACAATCTTAATGGCTTTCAAAACATACATTGATAATCCCCAGAGTTACATGTCCAACATGACCTCATCCCAGCACTCTAGACTTGTTAACACCTCCACCTTCTCCACATCTCCACCACACATCCCAAAGCCACATTTCACCGTGGCCACCCTCACTCCTGTTCCTCTCCAGCACTTCCCATCTCGGTAAATGACACCCCTGTCCCTGAGTTGCTCAGGCCAAAACCCTTGGTGTCTTTTACTACTCCTCTTTTGCTTTCACACTCCATATCCTTTTCCATTAGAAAATTCTGGTTGCTCTTCCTTTAAAATAGACCCCGATTCTGTTATACTCTGTCTCTCCCAGCTGCTCTCCTTGCTTCCTCCCTCACCCCACATAGCAGGAAGGGGCTCATCAGAAATAGAATCCAGATCAAGTCCCTCCCTTGCTCAGCTGCTTCCTATCATGCTCAGAACAAAATGCAAAGTCCGGCCGCAGCTCTGGCTGCTTCTTTGACCCACCTCCCTACCACTCTTTCTCAACTCCTGCTCCTCTCCAGCCACACTGGCATCCTTGCTCATCCTCAAAGACAGCAAACACAGTAAACACCTGCCTCCCTAGTCTCTGGATTTTACACGTGCTATTCCTCTGCCTGAAACTTCTGGTCCTGGAGAGCCACATGGCTCATTTCCTCACTTCAGTCAGGTCACCGTTCTCTGCTCCTCCTAAAATATCAGTCCTCATCACTTTCTAGCCCCTTACCATGCTACCTTGTTTTGTTTTTCTTCAACCTAATTATATATATATATGTAATACATTCATATATAATACATATATAATATGTGCATTCTGATATCATTACTCTCAAATACGAGCTCCACGAGAGCAAGCATTTTGACATATACTAGGTGCTCAATAAATACATGTTGAATAAATGAATGAATGGACATAGTCCAAGCATAGGGAATAATAAAACAAAATGTAAGCAATTTCCTAAAAGCAGTTTCTCCACACATGAATGGAGGAAGACTGGGGTCCTGGCTCTAACCCCACCCAACACTCAGGCAAGCCTTTTGGCTTCCTAAAAGGGAGCCTACCAACAACACACTTGCCCTTTAGAAATACAATAAAGTCATCTTAACACAATACAGGGTGGATATATTTCTGCCAGTAAGTGGAAGGGAGGTGGGAAGAGAGGGAGGGGAGAAAGCAGGGGCCTGAGAGGAAACTATGTATGTGCATTCTTCTAAATCTAGAAGGTGTAGTTGTTCAGTTGGGTGACTTAGAGTCCCTGGCACGTGAGTAAATGTTCTGATGTCCAGTGGTCCAAGGGGCCTCCAGGCCCAACCCTCATCTCAGCCTGGCCTTTCTATTCAAAGTGTCCCTGGAACCACATCTAGGTCCACACAAGGTATCCAGAAAGTAGAAAGAGGACAGACAACAAACACCACAATTGAGTTAATTGATGGGCAAAGAGTGACCCAGAGCTATACTTATAAAATGACAAGTATGCATCCGATTATAAGGTTAGCTATAAATGGACCGGAAGCATCCAGAGCTAAGAAATCATCAACAAAGTGGGAAGGGGAGTTTGTGTGGTGGGGGAGGGGGAGGATGGCAGCTCACTGAGTTATTGCAGTAAGAGTCTTGCAGCCATTCTCATAGGGTCTGCCCCACCCTGTCCTCCCCTTGGCCCAGGGAACCTGCTCCAGCTACCAAGCCGAACTCCTTCCTCAGGAGAGCCCAGTCAGAGCCTGCCTGGGGAAATTCCAGAGTCAAGTTTGTCTCAGCACCCTCTCACTTCACTTCCCACACTTCTCTCCAATTCCAGACACCCCATCACCTCTGTCCCACCATGCATCAGGCTGGGGCTGGTTTCTAATTGCCACCCTCACCTGTACCTAGCACTCACTGTGTTCTACCCATCTGATGGCTCCTGGTTCCAAATTACCTCCTCTCCATTTCTCAAAGTCCTGCTTTCCAGGGCCTGTGAATCTAGATGGAATTTAGGCTAATACTGGATTCTCTGTCGAAAAATTACCTTGGCTCCCCCACTGCCTTTGAATGTTGATGTCCCCTGCATTTCTTTTTTTCTTTTCTTTTCTTTCTTTTTTTTTTTTGAGATGGAGTCTCACCCTGTCACCCAGGCTGGAGTGCAATGGCACAATCTTGGCTCACTGCAACCTCTGCCTCCTGGGTTCAAGCAATTCTCCTGCCTCAGCCTCCCAAGTAGCTGGGATTACAGGCACATACCACCACACCCAGCTAATTTTTTTTGTATCTTTAGTAGAGACGGGATTTAATCACGCTGGCCAGGCTGGTCCTGAACTCCTGACCTCGTGATCTGCCCACCTCAGCCTTCCAAAGTGCTGGGATTACAGGCGTGACCCACCACACCCAGCCGTCCTCTGCATTTCTTATCCCTGGCTCTTCTTCCCCTCTTTCCTCTCTCTCTCTTTTCGTAAAATTAGAGACAGGGTCTCACTATGTTGCCCAGGCTGGACTCAAACTCGTGGGCTCAAGTGATCCTCCTGCCTCAGTCTTCTAAGTAGCTGGGACTACAGGTGCTCGTGCCACCATGGCTGGCTCCCTCTTCTGATTGAGCAGATTCTCCAGGTCCAGATCCCAGAAAATACCACCCAAACTGTAACAACCTAATGGGTTCGTCTTGCCCACTGTCCAGAAAAGCTAATGCACTAAGAACATCAGGTATTGCAGCAAATAAACAGTTTAATTAGCTGGGCATAGTGGCTCACACCTGTAATCTCAGCACTTCGGGAGACCAAGGCAGGAGGATCACTTGAGCCTGGGAGTTTGAGACCAGCCTGGGCAGCATATGAGACCTCATCTCTACAAAAAATAAACAAAATTGTCAGAGGTGTTTGAACCAGAGCACCTCCATTTTGAATAGGAGCAGGGCAAAATAAGGCTGAGACCTGCTGAGCTGCATTCCCAGCTGGTTAGCCATTCTAATTTACAGGATGAGATAGGAGGTTGGCACAAGATACAGTTCATAAAGACCTTGCTGATAAAACAGATTGCAATAAAGAAGCGAGCTAAAACCCACTGAAACCAAGATGGCCATGAGCGTGATCTCTGGTTGTCCTCACTGCTACACTCCCACCAGCGCCATGACAGTTTACAAATGCTATGACTATGTCAGGAAGTTACCCTATGTGGTCTAAAAAGGGGAGGCAGGAATAATCCACCCCTTGTTTGGTGTATATTTTAGAAATAACCATTAAAAAGGGTAACCAGCAGCCCTTGGGGCTGCTCTGCCAATGGAGTAGCCATTCTTTTATTCCTTTACTTTCTTTATGTACTTATTTTCCCTTTATAGACTCACCCTGAATTCTTTCTTGCACAAGATCCAATAACCCCCTCTTGGGGTCTGGATCAGGACCCCTTTCCAGTAACATCTTTCTGGAGAGCCATGAAGAGACTACATTGAGGAGACCCTCGACTCCAAGGAAATAGACTAGCACTGACTGACTGATTTTGGGTACATGGTGGAGTACCCGGGTCAAGGATGGGATTGGGTTAGGGGCCCAACTTAGGGGAGTTAGAGTCTCTCCTAAGACAGAGAGGGTTAAAGACCCCTCTTAAGAAAAGGCAAGGATGCTTGACCAAACCTGGGTTCACGGCCCAACTTAGGAAGATTAGAGTCCTTCCTAAAATTTAGGGGGTTGGAGGCCTGTCTTGGTAAAGTCTCTCTCAGCTAAGAACAGGTTTGGCATTACAGGATGTTAACTGCTATTTCTTTGGATAAGTCTGCCTTGCACTCTTTGCTGATGGCTGTGGGTGACAGAATTAGTCATGTACAGGATCATGGGACATGGGGAGCTTTTTCCTCCCTAAAGGAGGAAACTTGAGAGCTGGTGAAACTGCTGGAAGAGATCCCTTCGTGACTGACAAGAAGCCACCTGAACTTTTGATTCAGCATCGCTGGGATGGGTGGGTTTTTCTCTGGCCTCTCTGAGCTCTTCACCTTCCCCACCCTACTGCAGACTACGCTTCATTCCTTTTCTCTCCTTTCTCCTTCTTATCTTTTCTATTACCCAGGGCTACCATCTTGCCCAGAGACCACAAATTGAAACTCCTGGTTGGAGATTGGATTAACAATTACGGGGCCAACCCGGGGCAAGTTTGAGCTTTGCCAGTTTGATATTGGGTGCTAAGCAGAGTGGCTGATGTCTGTGTTTTGTCACACGTATTTTGCTCCAGCCAGAATGGAAAAAGATAATTTTCCTTTGTGTTGAGGGTTGGCCCCCAGGGCTATGGTGCAGCAAGCCAGGTCACTAGGGCCACTCAGGCAAAGGGAACCCAGAAGCCTGGCATGCTGGCAAAAGGGTAAGAATTTCTTACCAGTCAGACTTCTGGCCTCTCTCTCTTGCTGTGCAAACTGATTGAATGAATGGTAAAAATCTCTGTTTATCTTCTGTAAAGTTTTAATTAATGAGAAAAAGGATTTGTGAGGGTAATCTTATGCTGTAGCAAATCTGGTGTGCTTTGTGTGTCTTTCTGTATTGTTCTGTCATAAAGATGGGTACCGTAGGATAGAATGCAAGCCTAGGACCCCTGTAAACCCACTGTTCAAGATGGTCCAGCAAACTGGGCAGTTACAAATTTTGCTGCAGGTCTCTGAAACCAAAAAAACTGGATAAAGTTTCCCTGTCATCTTGTTTCATGTCCTTGGGAGCTTGACCTTGTAACCATGTGGCGATACTGTCTCTTGGTCTCCGCCATTTTACAATGATGGCCTGGGTTCAATTCCAGCTTAGGAGATGACCCCTTTCTGGTTTGATTTCTGCATGACCTTTAACATTTGTTGATTCTCTTCCCCTCCATGTACAATTTCTGGTTCCCTTCTTGAATCTTCCTTTCTTTTAGCTACCACTGGAGATTCTAGATCTTGTAAAAACTGCTTACCACCTTTTTGAAAATACCTCATACACTCGTGATTAAGCCATAACTTTAGTTAAGACTTGTTGGTTTCACCTGTGAGGTTGCTTTTGGTAAAGTTCAAAAGCCAGAAATCTTGGCCGTTTGGCCTGGCTAAAGTCTGGTAATACGAGATTTAAAAGGACTTTTTAAAAGAGCACTGTGGTTAAGTCAGCTTATTCAAGCTCTAACAGCCTGGAAATCCTTGGGGAAAACATAGGAGGAGCCACAGATCCCATTTTGGGAAAAACCTCTGTTTTCCTCATGGAACCCCAGGAATTTAAAAGTGGATAGATTCCTCTCAAAATCTAAGGCTTTGTACTGTTTTGCATTGCATTAACTGACATTTTTTACTTTTGGGGGTATTAAAAATTACTTCCCATTATGAGAGAGCTTTGGTGTATAATAACTAGGTAGGCAAATATTTTGTCAGAAAAGTAAAAAGTGTGATGCATTTTAGTTCACATGACTTGAGTAATCTTTGAGAAATAAAAATGGTTTTAAAGATTACTGGTAAAATAAAAATATCTTCCAAAATGTAGACATTTGGTCTAAATTATGCAGGTCATATATTAGGTTTGCAAAATGCTTTAAGGTAATGAACTGCTTCTTTGACTTTTTGGAAGGTTTCTGAAAAATTGGTCTTGCAAAAGAAATTATGTGTGTGAACATATTGGCTAAAGTTAAAGGAATAATCTTCAGTTTTTCAATAAACTGAATATTGGAATAAAAGCACAACAGGTTTCTCTTAGAGCACTGATCTGCTCTTTAACAAAAATTATAAATTATGTCTTTTTCTGACTTAATTAATCTTTTAAGATATTAGGTTTCCTAAAGTCCAAAAATAACATAATTTGGCTTATTTGGCATAAAAATTATACAGGAAGCATTGTCAAATATGAAATAATGTTTGACTTTCTTTGGGCTGTATTTGTATAAATATCTTACTGGTATGTGTTCAAAAGTTATGTGAAACTCCTACAATTCTGGTAGGACTTAGTATACATTATCAGTAATAACTGTTATGTTAAATTATTGTGTGCCACAGAGGTAACAAATTTCTTTGTCAATCGTGGTTTTTTGTTTTTGTTTTTGTTTTGTTTTGTTTTATTTTGTTTTCTTGAGACCGAGTCTTGCTCCGTTGCCCAGGCTGGAATGCAATGGTGTGATCTTGGCACTGCAACCTCTGCCTCCCAGGTTCAAGTGATTCTCCTGCCTCAGCCTCCTGAGTAACTGGGATTACAGGCGCACACCACCACACCCGACTAATTTTGTGTTTTTAATAGAGATGGGGTTTCACCAGGTTGGCCAAGCTGGTCTCGAAATCCTGACCTCAAGTGATCCAAGTGATTTTTTTAAAAAAAAATTTAAAAAAAATGTTAATTATCACCAACCGAGCAGAAGGACAGGAAACATTTCTCAAATTCATCTCCCCAAAAGCTCTGAGGCTAGGGTTTTTAGGTATAATTTGGCAGGCAGGGGGCTAAGAAATGGGTGCTGCTGATTGATTGGGAATGAAATATGTTAGTGTCCGAAGTGTCTTCGCATGCTGAGTTAGTTTCTGGATGGGAGTTTCTGTGTGGGTGTCACGTTCCTTGGTATGAGTCACGGGTCCAGGTGGAGTCAGTTGGTTGCCAGAATACAAAAGTCTGAAAAATATCTCAAAGATCAATTTTAGGTTTTAACAATAATGATGTTACCTGTAGGAGCAATTGGGATTGGGGAAGTTACAAATCTTGTGCCCTCCAGCTCCCAGCTACGTTACTCTTGAGCTGTAAGGACTTACAGAAAAGCAAGCTAGGGAACAATAGATGTTAATCATTTAACTACGCCTACATTTTAGCAGAATTCAGGCCCCTCCCATAATCCTAATCTTGGGGACTTTCAGGAGTCTTACAAAGACTGTTTCAGTTCCTGGGCAAGGAGAATATTAGTTTTGGCTGTTATTAGAAGAGGCTGTTATTCTCTTTGTTTTACAGTTAACAAAGGGGATTAGCTTGTGAGGCTAGAAGCCAGATGACGCCAGCTATATCAGATTTCTCTCACTGTCATAATTTTTGCAAAGGCAGTTTCACTACTACTTGATAAAGCCAAGCCTCACAGCAGTAAGGGAAACTACTTACTTGCCAGAGTCTTAATAGTGTTCAGAAAGCAGAGGACGAAAGGAGATGAGGTTTTGGAGTCTGATTCCAGGCAGGTATTTCAATGGAGGGGCTGGATTGGGGTTTGATAATGATCTTGATATGAGTTTAGGATTGGAGGACACAGTGAGGTGGGGATTTTGAGGCAAGGGGTTCAAAAGATTCTGGGGAGCAAACTGTTGTTTCACACTTTCTACTGAAAAGTTTAACCATTTGATATTCATTTAAATGAGTTTGGGAAGTTCCTGAAATGAACCACAAGGTATTTGTAACATATATCTTTCTGGGAGTTTCCTGGAATAGTAAAGTCATGTTAATGAAGACAGCGCAATAGTAAAATGATGTCAATGTAGAAAGCCAGCTGTGTGGAGGGAAATTGTTTCAGTTCTCATCACACACCTACAGGCTCCTCAGCCCACCTCTTCCTCATCGGCTTAGATCCTAAGCCCCAGCTCTCCACTGAATGAAGTAACTCTCTAAGATTCCCATGCGAATAGGTCACCCTGTCTAATATCCCCCCATGGCTCCTTGGCTTTCAGAATTGTGTCATCTCCTCATCATAACTTTGAAGGACTCCCAGGACTAGATTCCTGCTCCCCTCTCAGGTATCACCTCCAGTCACGTTCCCATACAACTCCTCTGCTCTAGAATTGCAGGGCTCCGTCAGTTCCCATGATGCATGGTGCCCACTCACACCACCACACCTTTGTCCATGTCAGCCTGTCAGCCTGGAAATCCCTCCCTACCTCACTGGATAAATCCTATTCATTCTTCAGGATGCAGTTACAGTGCCACTTGATGTTTGGTCTCTGATGACAACCAAATAAAGTTCCAACTCCTTTCTCCAGCTTCAGAAAGTGAGCTGTGGAGTCAGAAACACTACCTAACAGCTATGTAATCCTGAGGGATTCATTTAGCCTCTCTTTCTCTTGAAGGTAACAATAGTGCCTACCTGGTTATGATTATTAAATAAGACCAGTGTTTCCCACACTTCAGCATCCCACGACTGATGACCACCTTCATATCTGTCACATCGCTATAATTTTCTAAATAAATTGACTCACATTGTAAAATTCCTTTTTTAAAAAGAGATGGAGTCTTGCTCTATCCCTCAGGCTGCTGGAGTGCAAGTAGCGCTGTTACAGGTAGTTAGACAAGCATGAATGGGGCTGGAGAGGGCTCTTCCCCCACCCGCTAGGAATGTCAGGTGATGTTTTGGCAATGATCACATTGCCTCTCTAAAAGGGATACATTGGCAGCCTGCACCAGGGAGAAGCCATGTCCTGATGGCCTGCACCTGTTGCACTGAAGTGTTAATTGAGTGCAGGCACCAGGGAGACACAACTTCCTGGGCATGTGCATTAAGAGATAAAATGGAGGCCAGGCACGGTGACTCATGCCTGTAATCCTAGCACTTTGGGAGGCCAAGGCGGGCGGATCACCTGAGGTTGGGAGTTCAAGACCAGCCTGACCAACATGGAGAAACCCCATCTCTACTAAAAAAAAAAATACAAAATTAGCCGGGCGTGGTGGTGCAAGCCTGTAATCACAGCTACTTGGGAGGTCGAGGCAGGAGAACCACTTGAACCCGGGAGGCGGAGGTTATGGTGAGCCGAGAGCGCACCACCGTACTCCAGCCTGGGCAACAAGAGTGAAACTCCGTCTCAAAAAAAAAAGGGAGACAAAATGGCAAAGGATGACCTTCTGAGGGCACTCCACCAGAAAAGGGAAGAAAGCCTCAGATGGGCATGTGTACAACTTCCTAAGCACTGTGAATGCTCATCTCCCAAGGATAAGGAGGGCACTGTGCATGCGGGCAGCCCACTCTGAGAGAAGAATCATGGGAAAGGGGCCAGCCTATAAAGTCCTAGGATCAAAGTTCAACACTGCATTTGACCTTCAGGTGCCTGTTTGGGTGCTAGTGAATTTTCCTTTCTTTCCTGTTCTAAAGCCTTTTTTTTTTTTTAAATAAGCCTTTTTAAATAAACTGCTCTGAAACTTGCTTCAGTTTCTTTTTCTGCCTTATGCTCCTCGGTTGAATTCTTTCTTCTGAGAAAGGAAGAACTGAGGTTGCTGCAGACCCATACAGATTCACCAGTAACTCTGATATCTTCCACCGGTAACAGTGCAATCATAGCTTGCTGCAGCCTCAAACTCCTGGCCTCAAGCAATCCCCCCACGTCAGCCTCCTGAGTAGCTGGGACTATAGGAGTGTGACCATGCCCAATTTAAAACTAGTATTTAATATGCTTGTTTTTATATGCTATGTGTATTAATCAGAGCTAAGTAGTGGAAACAGAAACCCCTCTAAGTATTTCAAGCAGAGAGGGATATAAGAAAGATAATTATAGGCTTTCAACATTGTTGGAAGAGCTGGAGGAGAAGTCAGGGGTCATAACATGAGTACTGGTTTCAAGGTCACACCACCAGAGTTTTAACTCAGAGGTCAGGAAGCTGCTGGGCAGCTGCTGTTACCGCCATGGCAGCACCACCACTGCACCGCTGCCTCACGCCCGCTTATGAGGAAGATTGAACTGGGAACGCTGCACAATTCCAAAAGGAACAATGCAGCCTATGTCATTGGTCATCTCACCCCGTGTCCTCTAAGAAAAGACAAAGTAAGGAATGAAGCGTGGGTCATCTAAGGAACAAAGCTAACCCTGGTTCTTGCCTCGCCGGAACACCTGCACTGCTCTTATGATGGCCTTTCTTAAAAGGACGTTTATTTTCTGACTCCCATTTCCCTCCACCTCTCTTCCATCCTGCTGCTTCCAATTCTCTTTAGCTTCTTTAAGCAACTACAGTGGCCAGTTGCTATCAAAGACTAGGAGAAGGTTTAAAGGAGGGATATTCATAAGATTTGGTCCTTCATTTAATAAGTACGTGTGTTACCTGCATCTGCTCTGCGTGCAGGGGCAAAAATGAGTTGAAGATGTAATCCTTTATGTAAAAACATACATACATGGCACCAGCCACTGTGCTAAGCCCTTAGCATTCATTATCCCATTTACTTCTCTCAGCTCTCTAAGATCAACACTGCTGTCATCCTCATATTCAGATAAGAAAAATGAGACTCAGAGAGAATGGGTAGTCTTTTTAATGTCACCCAAGCTCTAGAGTTGCAGAGACAGATTCAAACCCAGCCCTGTCTTACCCCAAAGCCACTGCCCATTCCATGACAGTGGCATTTCTTGTTATCGAAAAGTGTGGTGTTTTGCCGAGATGCCATCAAAATAACTAGAACCTAAATCTGGTAACTTCAAACTGTCAGTTCCCCACTCTCCCTAAGAAATGCCTACAAGTTCCTGTGCCATCAGCGCTCAAAGGCAGCCGACTGGCCTGGGGGTCAAATCAAAAGCCTTAAGACTCCAGGGAGGAAGTACTTGCTTCTGAGTATGGTATTGAAGACTTCCAGAAACACTCAACATTTGATCCAAGATTGGAAAGATAAGTAAACATTGCCAGGCAGAGGTGGGGCAAAGAGCATGTTCCAGGTAAAGATGCAGATGTGGGGAAACCCAGGGCCTGTTTGAGGGGCGTGTGGAACACGCTGGAAACAGCAGCAGATGAGGAGAAGACAAGTGTATGGCACTTAGCCTAGTACCCGGCACATAGGAAGTACCGGGTACATTTTCCTGGAAGGCCTTGGAACTTATCGTTAAGAGAGGAGCCTCGGAGTCAGAGGCCTGGCTGTAAATTCTGTCTCTACCACTTAAAAACTGTGAGGCCTTGGGCACTGGCTTATCTCTCAGGTGTCACTTCCCCATCAAAATGGTGAACTAGCAGTCTTGCCTCATGGTGGTCATGAGGATCAAATGACATAGGCCCTCTTAAGTGCTCTCTCTGGCGTCCTAATTAGGGAAAGGGAGTCAGGCTGGTGGGAGCAAGGGAAAGCAAAAAGAAGCAGATAAGCTACAAATCTGCCTTTCTACATGCTCCAGGACACACAGCCCTCCTGCACAAATAACTCGCAATCTTCCTACACCGAGCTATCACCAGACCTTCAGCTGATACGAAAAAATGCAAGTTAGCTCCCTGCAACCTTGGCGTTAATCAGTACTGAATGAGACACTCTGCAGCCTCAGAACCAACCTATAAAACCTCCAGCAAGCCTTTGTTTCTTTGCAGTCAGCGCCTCTTCTGCTGAGCCTGTCTGTTGCTTCCTTGAAAGGTATTTTCATACTTTCTCTGATGAATCTGCCTTTTTCTACCTACAACTGTCTTGGTGATTTTTTTTTTTTTTTTTTTTTTTTTTTTTGAGTCGGAGTTTCACTCTTGTTGTCCAGGCTGGAGTGCAATGGCGCAACCTCGGCTCAGAGCAACCTCTGCCTCCCGGGTTGAAGCGATTCTCCTGCCTCAGCCTCCCGAGTAGCTGTGATTACAGGCATGCGCCACCATGCCTGGCTAATTTTGAATTTTTAAAGAAACAGGGTTTCTCCACGTTGGTCAGGCTGGTCGCCAACTCCCGACCTCGGGTGATCCGCCCGCCTCAGCCTCCCAAACTGCTGGGATTACAGGCATAAGCCACCGCACCCGGCCTGTCTTGGTAAATTCTTTTATCTCCCCGCCACCTGTCCAGATAGTCGTCGCTCGCCTCCGACACTTTCTTCATGGCTTCAGCTGCAAGTAACAGCAAACCCAACTCAAACAGGCCGAAGAAAACAAGGGACATTTTTGACTCACTCTGGGAGAAGTCCAGAGGTGGAACAAGCCCCACGTGCCATGGTGTCCAGAGAGACAGTGTCATCAGGTCTCCTTTTCTCTCTCATTCTCCATCACTTCTCCTCTCTGCTTCTTTGTGTAGATTTCAAACCCAGAAGAGAGAAGCCCCCTCTCCACCACACCTACACATCACATTTCAGAAAGCTAAGGATGGGGCCGGGCGCGGTGGCTCACGCCTGTTATCCCAGCACTTTGAGACGCTGAGGCAAGAAGATCACCTGAGGTCAGGAGTTCGAGGCCAGCCTGACCAACATGGCGAAACCCTGTCTCCATTAAAAATACAAAAATTAACCAGGCGTGGTGGCACTTGCCTGTAATCTCAGCTACTCTGGAGGCTGGGACAGGAGACCAGCTTGAACCCAGGAAGCAGAGGTTTCAGTGAGCCAAGATAGTACCACTACACTCCAGCCTGGGCGATAGAGCGAGACTCCATCTCAAAAAAAAAAGAAAGAAAGAAAGAAAGAAAGCTGAGAGTGGCGGTGGGGCGGCAGAGGGTAGAATGCTCGGATTGGCTGGCCTGTGGCCAGGCTGTGAAAATCTCTCATTGGCTGGCCCGTGGCCAGGCTGTGAAGGGTTCTGATTGGCTGGCCTGTAGCCAGGCCGTGAAATGCTCTGACTGGCTGGCCTGCATCATATGCTCATCTCTCATCAACAGCAGCGCAACACTTCAGAGAGTGGGAGAGGAAGTGGGGGAGAAAGCACATTCCTGGAAAGGGATTTTAGATGGACAAATTAACATTTAGATGCTTTTAACAGAGTACCTGGCTTGTGATAAGTGCTCAATAAAGTTGGGGCCACAAGGAGGAGGGGAGCCTTGAATTCTAGGCCAAGACTACTGAGCTTTAGTTAATGGACAGTGGGGAGCTTACTGAAGGTTTTGTCCAGAGTGGTGCTGTCAGAAGATTGGTCGGATAATGGGGGTGTAGCAGAGAGTGGAGGAGGGTGGAGAAGCTGATGGCAGAAAGATCCTCTGGGAGCTTAGTATTCACCATCCAGGTTAAAGAGATGATAGTAGATACAGAATAAAGGGCTCCACTCAATGATGGAGAAGAATGACAGGCTATAGGAACCTACTCCCTGGGGTCAGCAAATAAACGTGAGGAGGGGAGAGGAGGTTACAAGACTGAGTGTCTGACAGGATGGTGGTCTGACCTTTCCAGCTTCTCTCTTTCCTCCTCCCTCTTTTCCGCCTTTCCCTCCCTCCCCACTCTCTTTCAAAATGATGCATGTTTCCCTCTTATCCTGGACAGCACAGTCTTTCTCTGATGTATTTCACGTGCACACCTGCTGAGGGATCTACCTGGAGCAGTTTTGAAAGGATTGGTTCCTAAACAAATGCAGCAAATTAAGAAAGGTTCCAGTGAATGAAATGTTTTCCCTCTTAGCATAAAAAAAAAAGAAACAAACAGGGGATCTGTAGAATGTGCAAAAGACCTGGAATACCTACTATCAGTCTCTTTCAAAGAACATGAAATGGATAAAATTTTGGCTTAGGAACCTTGAATGTTATAACATGTTGATGTTAGAAATGCAAAGAATGTAGCAGAAGATGGGTTCTGCCAGCATCAGTAGAGAGGTGCAAGGTGTGTGTGCATCTGTGTGTGTGTGTGTGTTTACAGGTCTGTGAGTGAGCTGAAGAATAACAACTAACACCTTCGAGATAGCTAGCTGCTTCCCACGGTGACACTGACCAAAGTTATCAAAAAAATAAGGAGCAGGTCTGAGGGAGGCAACAGAGAAATTTTTCGAGCTCTGCTTCCAAAGTGTATTTCTTAAGGGGCTGGGGTGTGAAGCAGAGGGTTGCAGAATGTGATGCACTGAAGCTACCTGGAAGCAACCTGTCCCTGCTCCACGGAGCCTTCAGCCCAGGCAGAAGCCACAATACATTTTTTTAAAGCAGTGATGAAAATTTGCTCTTGTGTTTCGCCTTTGAAACTTGGGTGTGTTACTGAGTCTTTTGACAATCTCAAGAGGAATGCTAATCCCCCTCTTCATAATCTGGGAAGTAAAACCCACTATAAACCACCCAAAGAAGTAGTTATGGCATGGCCTATTATTTGTCTGCCAGCTTCATTCTTTCACAACATAACCTCTTGCATAAAGACCACATAGGGGATGGCAGAACAGCAAGTTAGAAGGTGCCTATGACTCTGAAAATCTGATAAAGACATTAATAGGGCAGTGACAGTTGGGAGCAGGCCCCCCAAAATCTGGCCATAAACTGGCCCCAAAACTGGCCATAAACAAAATATCTGCAGCACTGTAACATGTTCATAATGGCCCTAATGCCCACACTGGAAGGTTGTAGGTTTACGGGAATGAGGGCAAGGAACACCTGGCCCACCCAGGGCGGAAAACCGCTTAAAGGCATTCTTAAGCCACAAACAATAGCATGAGCGATCTGTGCCTTAAGGACAGGCTCCTGCTGCAGTTAACTAGCCCAACCTACTCCTTTAATTCAGCCCATCCGTTCGTTTCCCATAAGGGATACTTTTAGTTAATTTAATATCTATAGAAACAATGCTAATGACTGGTTTGCTGTTAATAAATATGTTGGTAAATCTCTGTTTTGGGCTTTCAGCTCTGAAGGCTGTGAGACCCCTGATTTCCCACTTCACACCTCTATATTTCTGTGTTTGTCTTTAATTCCTCTAGTGCCACTGGGTTAGGGTTGCCTCGACCGAGCTGGTCTCAGCAAGTGGCATCCATCGTGGGGGCTCAAATCTAGGTCGAAGGGTCACCAGAGCGACAGTTGGAATGGAAAACTAGCTGGAGGATACCCGAGTACTCTTAAAGCAATCCCCGTGGTGAGTAAGAAGGGGAGCTCTGAAGCGTCAGGGTAACAATGGGACAGATGTGGGGTCTGGTTGGTTTCACCTTGGAACTTTTTCACACTGATGATGAGGAGGAACAAGACTATAGAGTATAGCGAAGTAACAGAAGAGGTTACAGAGCATGTTTATTTACCAGCTAAACTAAAGCGGCAAAGGAGGGAGAGGTTCATCCCTACCCTTCTGCACCCCCTCCTTATTATTTTGAAGAAAATGACCCTCCAGATCTTTCTTTTCCAGAGGACACTGGGCAAAAATTAGTTGCCCCAGTGACTGTTTGAGCAGCGCCTTGAGCAACCACTCTTAGTTCTATTCAGGCAGGAATCCAGTAAGCTAGACGAGAGGGTGATTTAGAGGCTTGGCAGTTCCCTGTTAGAATACAGCCCCCAGATCAACGGGGAAATATTATAGCTACATTTGAGCCTTTTCCTTTTAAATTACTCAAAGAATTTAAACAAGCTATAAATCAGTATGGACCACGTTCTCCTTTTTTAATGGAACTGTTAAAGAATGTTGCTGTTTCCAGTCAGATGATTCCTACTGACTGGGACGCTCTTACTTGAGCTTGTCTAACTCTTGCTCAGTTCTTACAATTTAAAACTTGGTGGGCAGATGAAGCTACCATTCAGGCTGCTCACAATGCCCAGGCCCAACCTCAAATTAATATAACTGCAGACCAACTTTTAGGGGTTGGTGGCTGGGCTGGTTTACATGCACAAGTGGTCATGCAGGATGATGCCATAGAGCAGCTTACAGGAGTGTGCATTAGAGCTTGGGAAAAAAGCACTTCAGGTGGAGAACAATACCTTTCCTTTAGTGCTATAAAACAGGGGCCAAGAGAACCATACATTAATTTTATAGCTCGGTTTCAGGAGTCTCTTCGAAAGATGATTGCAGATTCGGCTGCTCAGGATATAGTGCTGCAGTTATTAGCTTTCGACAATGCTAATCCCAATTGCCAGGCTGCTCTGCGACCTATCAGAGGGAAAGCACATTTAGTTGATTATATCAAGGCCTGTGATGGCATCAGAGGTAATCTGCATAAAGCTACTCTGCTAGCACAGGCAATGGCAGGACTGAGAGTGGATAAAGGAAATACTCCATTTCCTGGAGCTTGTTTTAACTGTGGGAAGCATGGTCATACTAAAAAAGAATGTAGAAAAAATCAGCGAGTCAGGCCGTCAGATAGGGGAAAAAAGAAAACTGCTGATCCTGAAATATGTCCAAAATGTAAAAAATGAAAACATTGGGCTAATCAGTGTCACTCTAAGTTTGATAAAGAAGGGAACCCGATTTCGGGAAACGCCATGAGGGGCCCATCCTGGTCCCCAATCTAAACTGGGGCATTTCCAGCTCAGGCCATTCCCTCACCCCTGTACAATGTCTGTCCCCCTCCACAGCTGGTAGTGCCACAGTAGATTTATGCTGCACAAAAGCTGTGAGCCTTCTGCCTGGGGAACCCCTGCAAAAGGTCCCAACAGGAGTCTGTGGACCCTTGCCAGCAGGGACAATAGGATTACTTTTAGGAAGGTCTAGTTTAGGTTTAAAAGGGGTACAAATACATACAGGAGTCATTGATTCAAATTACAATGGGGAAATTCAAATTGTTATATCTACTTCTGTTTGCTGGAAAGCAGAGCCGGGAGAGCGCATAGCATAGCTTCTGATCGTGCCATATGTGGGAACAGGAAAAAGTGAAATTAAACGAACAGGAGGATTTGGAAGCACAAATAAACAAGGCAAAGCAGCTTATTGGGTAAATCAAATTACTGATAAACATCCTACCTGTGAAATAACCATTCAGGGAAAGAAATTTAAAGGTTTGGTAGATACAGGAGTGGACATTTCGATCATTTCTCTGCAGCACTGGCTGTCCACGTGGCGAATTCAACCCACTCAATTTAACATAGGTGGAGTTGGTAAAGCCCCTGAAGTATATCCAAGTGGTTATATTTTGCATTGTGAAGGGCCCGATGGACAACCTGGGACTATTCAACCAATTATAACTTCTGTACCTATAAATTTATGGGGAAGAGATTTATTACAACAATGGGGAACACAAGTTATTATTCCAGAACAATTATATAGCCCTTGAAGTCAACATACAATGGATGAAATGGGGTATGTCCCTTGTATGGGACTAGAAAAAAATTTGCAAGGTTTGAAAGAACCACTTCAAGCGGAAAATCAAAGTTCCTGCCAAAGATTAGGAAATAAGTTTTGATGGTTGCCATTGTTAAGCCTCCAGAATCTATACCTTTAAAATGGTTAACAGATAAGCCAATTTGGATAGAACAATGGCTGCTAAGTAAAGAGAAACTGGAGGCTTTAGAGAAATTAGTTACTGAACAATTAGAAAATGGGCACACAGCTCCAACATTTTCCCCTTGGAATTCTCTAGTTTTTGTAATTAAGAAAAAATCAGGTAAATGGAGAATGTTAACTGACTTAAGAGCTATCAATTCAGTTATACAACCTATGGGAGCATTACAGCCAAGATTGCCTTCTTCTGCTATAATTCCAAAAAATTGGCCTTTAATAGTCATAGATTTAAAAGACTGTTCCTTTACTATCCCCTTAGCTGAGCAAGACTGTGAACGGTTTGCATTTACAATACCTGCAGTAAACAACCTGCAGCCTGCTAAGCGTTTTTATTGGAAAGTGTTGTCACAGGGCATGTTAAACAGTCCCACAATTTGCCAGGCCTATGTGGAGCAAGCAATTGAACCTACTCGTAAAAAATTTTCACAGTGTTAAATTATTCACTATATGGATGATATATAGTTTGTGCTGCCCCCACTCAGGAAATATTACTCCAATGTTATGATCACTTGCAAAATTCGATTTCTCATGCTGGTTTAATTATAGCTCCTGAAAAAATTCAGACTACTACTTACTCCTACTTGGGGACCTTAGTAAATGACACTACCATTGTGCCACAGAAAGTAACCATACGTAGGGATCAACTGAAAACATTAAATGACTTTCAAAAATTACTAGGGGGTATTAATTGGATACGACCTGCTCTAGGCATTCCTACCTATGCCATGAGTAATCTGTTTTCTATCCTTAGAGGAAATCCTAGTCTCACTAGCCCTCGGCAATTAACAAAGGAGGCTGAGGCAGAGTTACAACTGATTGAGAAGCAAGTCCATAAAGCTCAAATAAATAGAATAGATCCAGAGAAGACTCTAGACTTGCTATTTTTTTCAACTCAGTATTCACCTACTAGTGTTTTTGTCCAAGAACAGGACTTAGTAAAGTGACTTTTTCTTCCACATACTAATTCATGGACTCTAACTCCTTATTTAGATCAAATCGCTACTATGATAGGGATTGGGAGAAATTGTATTGTTAAATTACATGGATATGATCCTGGAAAAATTATTATCCCTCTCATGAAGGCACAAATACAGCAAGCTTTTATAAATAGTCTTACTTGGCAAACCCATTTAGCTGACTTTGTGGGTATTGTTGATAATCACTTTCCTAAAATGAAGCTGTTTCAGTTTTTGAAATTAACTAATTGGATTCTCCCTAAAATAACTAAATTTAAACCAATTGAAGGTGCTGAAAATGTTTTTACAGATGGGTCTAGTAATAGCAAAACTTCTTATTCTGGATCAAAAAGTAAAGTGTTCCAGATGCCCTATACTTCAGCTCAAAAAGCAGAGCTTGTAGCAGTAATTGAGGTATTGACTGCTTTTGATATGCCTATTAATGTGATTTCTGATTCTTCATACGTAGTTCATTCCACACAATTAATTGAAAATGCTTAGTTACGATTTCATACAGATGAACCACTGATGACTTTATTTACCCAATTGCAAACAGCAGTTAGGAGTAGAATGCACCTTTTTTATATCACTCACATTAGGGTTCATACACCTCTTCCAGGACCTTTGACTGAAGGGAATCAAATGGCTGATCACCTAGTTGCTAATGCAATATCTAATGCTAGACACTTTCACAATTTAACCCATGTTAATGCCTCTGGTCTCAAACACAGATACAGCATTACCTGGAAAGAAGCTAAAAATATTATCCAGTGATGCCCAACTTGCCAAATGGTGCATTCCTCATCTTTTAGAGGAGGAGTTAATCCTTGAGGACTGGAACCTAATTCACTTTGGCAAATGGATGTCACACATTTTCCCTTGTTTGGGAGACTAGCTTATGTACATGTATGTGTGGACACCTTTTCTCACTTTGTCTGGGCTACATGCCAGCCAGGAGAGTCTTCTGCCTGTGTTAAATGTCATCTTTTGCAGTGTTTTGCGGTGATGGGCATTCCAGCTTCTATTAAAACAGATAATACCCCAGGCCATACTAGCCAAGCTCTAGCTACATTTTTCTCTATGTGGAATATTAAACACATTACTGGTATCCCATACAATTCTCAAGGACAAGCCATAGTGGAAAGAATGAATCTCTCCCTAAAACAGAAGTTGCAAAAGCAGAAAGGGGGAGACAGACAATATGGAACCCCACAGATGCAACTGAACCTAGCATTATTAACTTTAAATTTTTTGAGCCTGCCCAAAGGCCAGATGTTATCAGCAGCTGAACAGCATCTACAGAAACCAGCTGCAAAGACAGAAACAGAACAACTGATTTGGTGGAGAGATCTGATAATAAAAAGTTGGGAAATAGGTAAAATAATAACTTGGGGTACAGGCCAAAATCAACAGCAAATTTGGATACCATCAAGATACTCAAAACCTTATCATGAGCCAGATGCTGAGGAAGAGATTTCGGGAGGATCCCGAGGACCCCCCGGTTGCAGCCATGTCAAGGCTGACGCTAAGGAGGACCCCAACTGTCAATGAGCAACTCCCGTTGAACACAGTCACCCACCTGGGGACAGATCAAGAAGCTGTCACAGATGGCAGAAGAAAACTTGAGGAAAGCGGGACAACCAGTCACAATGAATAATTTAATGGTAGCTATGATAGTGGTTATCACCACTGTCATCAGTATTCCTTCAATAAGGGCTGACACAGAGAACAATTATACTTATTGGGTGTATTTATCAATCTTGGCTGGCAATAATGCCTGGATGCAATCACTTTATGACACAGTTACACATGCTTTCTGATCTCAGTATTTACCATAATCAATCTGCTCCTATAATTGAGGCATACTGCCCTCAAAAACCTACTTGTAAACAGGATTGGACCCAGTTAGAAAAAATGAACATACTTGTTTAGGAAGATTGCATTGCAGAACAGGCAGAGGTGTTGCACAATGATTCCTATGGAATCATTAGTAGTTGGTCCCCTAAGGGGATGTTTAGCTCAAATTGCACCTCTCAGTCTGTGTGCCATGGCCACACTATGTTCAGCTGGTCTGAACAAAATGGTCAGATGGTAGATATAATAATAAGTATGGCAAGAGTTCCTATTATCTGGAACCATGGCAGTATAGTGGCACCTCAACCTCAAAAGATATGGCCCACTCTAGGAGCTTAGCGTAAGGATTTAAAATTAAAAGAACACATATTTAAAGCATCCCAGGCACACCTGACCTTAAAGCCAGGAACTGGTGTGCTTAAAGGAGCTTAAAATTGATAAAAACACTTGGAAGCTCTGTGATTTCAATGATGACTGTGCTTTTAATCTGTGTTGTTTGTCTTTGTATAGTCTGCAGATGTGGATCCTGACTCCTGCAAGAAGTAGCTCACTGTGACAAAGCTGCCTTTGAGTTTATTGATTTGCACATCAGAGAAGGGGGACATGTTAGTAGCAGGCCCCTCAAAATCTGGCCATAAACTGGCCCCAAAACTGGCCATAAACAAAATATCTGCAGCACTGTAACATGTTCATAATGGCCCTAACACCCACGCTGGAAGGTTGTGGGTTTATGGGAATGATGGCAAGGAACACCTGGCCCACCCAGGGCGGATAACCACTTAAAGGTATTCTTAAGCCTCAAACAACAGCATGAGTGATCTGTGCCTTAAGGACATGCTCCTGCTGCAGTTAACTAGTCCAACCTATTATTTTGATTTGGCCCATCCCTTTGTTTCCCATAAGGGATACTTTTAGTTAATTTAATATCTATAGAAACAATGCTAATGACTGGTTTGCTGTTAATAAATATATGGGTAAATCTCTGTTCTGGGCTTTCAGCTCTGAAGGCTGTGAGACCCCTGATTTCCCACTTCACACCTCTGTATTTCTGTGTGTGTGTCTTTAATTCTTCTAGCGCCACTGGGTTAGGGTCTCCCTGACTGAGCTGGTCTCAGCAGTGACAAACAATCTTAACCAAAAAGGGTTGAAAGATCCCTCTACCCAAAAGTTTCTGTCTCCCAGTCTACCACAGACAACTGACATGGCACCCTAAGTATCCCACTTAAGGATGAAATATTGTCTCCTGAAAGCACAGGCCCTCCCTTTCTTTATACCAAATACCTATTCATCCTTCCTTATTCAGCTTCAGTGATGGGCCTTTTCCAGGAAACTTGCTCTGTCCCCGATACTCTTTGTCCTCCTTCCTCCATCTCTGTTTCCAGCAGGGAGCTGACCATGAGGCTCTGTAAGCATTCGTTTTCTCCAGCCACTATCAGCCCCTAGAGGGCAGGAGGCTTATCTTTTTGGTTTTGCATCCCCAGCACGCAGCATAATACCTTGTACTCAAAAGATGAATGAATGTGTATGAGACAGTGGAAAGGCCACTAAACTTGGAGTTAAGTGCGCATGCTAAACAGGCTCCTTGCCTGGTGCTATGGTTTGAGTGATCTCCTCCAAAATTCATGTGTTGAAACTTAATGGTTCTTGTGATAGTATTGAGAGGTGTGGCATTTAAGACGTGATTATTTTTTGTGAATGGGATTAAAGCCCTGAGGCTCCATGTAGCACTCAGTCCTTTTTTGTTCTTCTCTCTTCCACTATGTGAGGGGACAGCATTCATCCCCTCTGTAGGATACTGCCCCAAGGTGCCTTCTTGGAAGCAGAGGAACTGAGACCTCATCAGCTGCCACCTTGATCTTTGAATTCCTAGCCTCAAGAACAGTGAGAAATAAATTCTGATTTTTTATAAGTTACCCAGTCTGTGGCATTTTGTCATAACAGCTCAAATGGATTAAGATAGCTGGTGATCATGGAACTCTTGAATCTTGGCTTCCTTATCTGACAAGTAAGAAAAATAGTCTCGCCTGTCCTTCCTGCCCTTCCCAGGTTTTCCATGGGATGCAAGTGAGATAAGGGATTTGAAAAATCATTTAGCCAGAACAGAGCTCTGTAGGAAGGAAATCTGAGGACACACTGGTCCAGCTCACTCATTTTACAGATGACAAAACCGAGAGAATGCATGTGGTGGCACATGCCTATAGTCTTATCGACTTGGAAGGCTGAAATGGGAAGATCCCTTGAGTCCAGAAGTTCAAATCCAACCTGGGTAACATAGTAAGACCCTGTCTTTGAAGAAAAAAACAAAGATCCTCAGATCGTGTGCGTGTGTGTGTGTGTGTGTGTGTGTGTAGAGACAAGGTCTCCCTATGTTGCACAGACTGGTCTCAAACTGCTGACCTCAAGTGATCCTCCCACCTTGGCCTCCCAAAATGCTGAAATTATAGGCATCAGCCACTGAGCCCACCCCTCAGGTGTTTTGTTTTTTAAATCAAAATTTATTATCCCTTTGTAAACCAAAAAAAAAAAAATTCCAGGACCCCCCAGCCACTTGAATGGACTTCCTACTCAGCCAGGGCTCTTTTAAAATTTACCCTGAGAGATTGTTTCAGGCCATGATGGGAAGTAGTGGTTGGACATGGCTCATTATACCTCTCCAGCATTAACATCAACACAGACTTTAAGTCACATAAGAAACATTTTACAACCTATTCTCTCTGAAGCCGACTACCTGCAGGCTTCCTCTGCCAATAAGAAATTTGGCCTCCACAATCTGTTATCTTAATCCAAACATTCTTTTCTATTGATCCCAGGTCTTTAGATAAACTCAACCAACTGCCAACCAGAAAATTTTAAAATCTACTTATAAGCTGGAAACCCCTGCTTCAAGTTGTCCTACCTTTCAGGACCAAACCAATGTATTTCTTTTTTTTTTTTTTTTTTTTTTTTTTTGAGACAGAGTCTCACGTTGTTGCCCAGGCTGGAGTGTGCAGTGGCGCCATCTCGGCTCACTGCAACCTCCACCTCCTGGGTTCAAGCGATTGTTGTGCTTCAGCCTGAGGAGCCAGGATTACAGGCACACACCACCACACCCAGCTAATTTTTGTATTTTTAGTAGAGAGGGTTTCACCATTTGGCCAGGCTGGCCTCGAACTCCTGACCTCAGGTAATCCACCCACCTCAGCCTCCCAAAGTTCTGGGATTACAGGCATGAACCACAGCACCTGGCTTCCAATGTATTTCTTAAATGAATTTGATTGAAGTCTCATGTCTCCTTAAAATATATCAAACCAAGCTGCAGCCTAATCATCTCAGGCACATATTCTCAGGACCTCCTGAGGGCTCCTTCATAGGCTATGGTCACTCAAAGTTGGCTCAAAATAAATCTCTTAAAATATTTTACAGAATTTGACTCTTCATCAACCACTTGTCCCATTTCTGTAGGAGCCTGCTGTTAGAATCTGACCTGCAAGTAGGAATCTGATAAATTCATTTTTTCAGGAGTTAATAATAGTTGTTGACAGTGTAAGAGTGATATGGACAGGAGACAGAGAAATACTGGGTAGAAGAGGGTGGTTCCCCAGCAAAGGCCCCATCCTCAAGCCTGGATACTCATGGCCCTAAATGGGAACAGGCATTCCTGTTTTCATGCCCCAAAAGTTGTCTTTTGACCCCCCTATCCTGTACCCATATAAACCACAGACCTCAGGTTCCAGAAGCAGATGAGCAGACAAGGAGATGAGAAGATGAACAGAAGAGCAGAAGAACAGCAGAATGATGTGGCAGAGAAGAGAAAGAGCATCTAAACTCCAAGGGAAGATCATCTTCCCACACCATCTCCCTTCTAGCTCCCCATCCCTCTACCACCCGATAAAACCCCCACATTCACTACCCTTCAAGTCCATGTGTGACCTGATTCTTCTGGGATGTTAGACAGGAGCTTGGGATACAGTAAGCTGTCACACTGGCCCTCTGCCTTTGCAAAAAGGCAGAGGATCCACTGAGCTGGTTAACACTTACACCATCTGTGGACATCAAAGCTAAAAGAGCTCACTGTAACACATGCCATGCCCACTTGGGTTTTGGGAGTCACAGGCACCCATTCCAGATGCTGCTATGGGGCTGGAGCCTCAAAGCACTCGCCCCAGCTCCTGTGCCTGCCCCTCTGTGTGCTCCCACTCCTGTTAGGGGTTTGAGTGTGTGGCGACCAAACACATGAGCCATACCCCTGTTGCATGTCCTGTAAGGGTGGTCAGGGAACTCTCCCTTTTCAAGAGCACTTCTCCTAGAAATATTTGCAATTTACTTAAGAGATACTACACAGTAGTGGGATTTCTTCTAAGTTTTCTTTCATATTTCTTTGAGCAGATTAATAGATGAGTACTTTTGGATGGGACAGTTTCCAAGTCTTTCTCAATTTGCATGATATACATGGTTGCCTCTCTATATACCATATCTTGCTTTGAATATTGGAGAAAAATTGCATTAATGTGTGAGGAAACATCATTGACCTCCCACAAGTGGCCCCCATGCCCCTAAATCTAAAGGATTCCCCTTTAGATATTGAAAACTAGAATACTCAGACATTCTGAAGTCATGAAAGCAGTAAACATCTTCAAAGAGATGAGAAAGTAATCACAGCATATTGGAAAAAACCTTCAAACAGAAGTAAGGAAACCTGAGGTCCATCTCTGACCATGGCAAATTATGTGAACTTGGGTAACTCAGTCTTTCTGAGCATCCCCCCAACTCTCAGTATTACTCAGTATTAATACTTCTGTGTTTGTTTGTGTGTGTGTGTGTGTGTGTGTGTGTGTTTGTATACATAGGTCAAAATTCAAAAGGTACTGTTGTCAGAGGCATTCAAACCAGAGCAACTCCATCTCAAATAAAGGCTGGTTAAAATAAGGCTGAGACCTACTGGGCTGCATTCCCAGGAGGTTAGTCATTCTTAGTCACAGGATGAGATAGAAGGTCTGCACAAGGTACAGGTCATAAAGACCTTGCTGATAAAATAATGTGGTAAAGCCAACCACATCCCACCAAAACCAAGATGGTGATGAAAGTGACCTCTAGTTGTCCTCACTGCTCATTATACACTAATTATAATGTATTAGCAAGCTAAAAGACACTCCCACTAGTGCCATAACAGTTTATAAATGCCATAGCAACATGAGGAAGTTGCCCTATATAGTCCAAAATGGGGAAGAACCCTCAGTTCCAGGAATTGCCCACTCCTTTCCCCGGAAAACTCATGAATAATTCATTCCTTGTTTATCATATAATCAAGAAATAACCATAAAAATGGGCAACCAGCAGCCCCAAGGGTTGTTCTGCCTATGGAGTAGCCATTCTTTTATTCCTTTACTTTCTTAATAAACTTACTTTTACTTCACTCTGTGGATTCACCTTGAATTCTTTCTTTCATGAGATTCAAGAACCCTCTCTTTGGGTGTAGATCAGGACCCCTTTTCCTTAACACTGTGGTAAAATATAATAGAAAATATATACTGAGTCTTTGTCCCTGGTTCATGACACAGAGCTCCTAAAACCCTTGGAGTTTTCCTCTGTGATAGGGAAAATAGGAGCATCTTTTACTGTTCATAACAAGCCCCTTTCAACTGTACCTGAGTTTATGCTAATAAAGTGACTCCTGGAGGACCTCTGGATAGCTTGAGGATAGGGGCCCTTCTCCTGAAAGACCAAGTCTTGATTAGATGATTGGAACCTTCACTCTCCAACCTCTAGAAAGGGAAAAGGGGCTGGAAATTGAATCGGATCACCATTGGCCGGTGATTTAATCAATCATGCCTATGTAAGAAACTCCATAAAAACCCCTTAACAACAGGGTTTGGAGAGCTCCTGGGCTGGTGAACACATCCAACCCACGCTGGGAGGGTGGCTGGCTCCAACTCCACAGGACAGAAGCCTCTGCTCTTGGGACCCTGCTGGGTCCTACCCTCTGTACCTCTTCCTCTGGCTGTTCACTTGTGTCCTTTATAAAAAACTGGTAAACATAAGTAAAATGATTTCTTGAGTTCTGGGGGACATTCTAGCAAAATACTCAAACTGAGGAGGGATTCATGGGAATCACCAATCTATAGCTAGTCAGAAGTATGGGGCCAGGCGCAGTGGCTCATGCCAGCACTTTGGGAGGCCGAGATGGGCGGATCATGAGGTCAGGAGTTCAAGACCAGCCTGGCTAATATGGTGAAACCCTGTCTCTACTAAAAATGCAAAAATTAGCTGGGCATGGTGGTGCATGCTTGTAATCCCAGCTACTCGAGAGTCTGAGGCAGACAAATCACTTGAACCCGGAAGGCGGAGGTTGCAGTGAGCCGAGATCGTGCCACTGCACTCCAGCCTGGGCGACAGAGAGAGACTCCATCTCAAAAAAAAAAAGTATGAGTGGCCCATGACTTAAGGCCAGCACCTGAAGTTGAGGCGGTTTTGTGGGGCTGAGCTCTTTAACTTATGGAATCTGACAGTAACCCTAAGTATATATGAGGTAGAATAGGAATGGGATGTGGCTCCTCCTACATAATGTTTAACTATGCCTTTTACTTAAAGAATTCTAGGAATTGCCCTTAGGAAATCTACACATCAAACCAAGGTTGTGGAGTGTCCCACCTGGGAAGGAATGCTGAACAATGGATTACAGCCTTGTTGCTGCTGGCCAGACCATCAGGTGGTCCATTACTCAAGATAACCATCCTGAGCAGATAATGCTGACCTGCATACCCTACCCTTCAACCTGCATAATCTACCCCAGTGTCTCTCTCTCTCTCTCTCTCTCTCATGCTGCCTTCCTGTCTGGGCATAAGCTCCAATGAAGTCTTATCTGGAAAAACTCTTTCAGCCTCATGTTACTTTCTATGGAGAGTCCAAGAACATGTGGTCAGTGACACAGTGGGTCAGAATTGAATTGAATTGTTGGACACTCGGTTGATATCAGATAGAGAATTACAGAGGTACAAAGAGCAAACAATGAAAAATCACCTTTCCAATTCTATTCTCGTACATCTTGCTTTCTTCCCTGGGCCCAGCAGCAACTACTATGATCAAATAACTTGGTACTGTGGACTGAATTGTGTCCTCCTCAAATTAATATGTTGAATTCCTAATTCACAGTGTGATGGTGTTTGGAGATGAAGGCTTTGGGTGGTAATTAGGTTTGGATGAGCTGATGAGGGTGAGACCCTCATGATGGGATTAGTACCTTTGGAAGAAGGGATACTGGGCCGAGTGCAGTGGCTCACGCCTATAATCCTAGCACTTTAGGAGGCCGAGGCAGGCAGATCACCTGAAGTCAGGAGTTCCAGACTAGCCGGGCCAACATGGTGAAACTTGGTCTCTAATAAAAATACCAAAAGAATAGCTGGGTGTGGTGGCACACGCCTGTAATCCCAGCTTACTCAGGAGGCTGAGGCACGAGAATTGCTTGAACCAGGGAGACGGAGGTTGCAGTGAGCCAAGATTGCGCCACTGCACTCCAGCCTGAGTGACAGAGCAAGACTCCATCTCAGAAAAGAAGAAGAATAAGAGGAGGAGGAGGAGGAGAAGGAGAAGGAGAAGGAGAAGGAGAAGAAGAAGAAGAAGAAGAACAAGAACAAGAACAAGAAGAACAAGAAGAACAAGAACAAGAAGAACAAGAACAAGAAGAACAAGAACAAGAAGAACAAGAACAAGAAGAACAAGAAGAAGAAGAAAGAAGAAAGAAGAAGAAAAGACACTGAAGAGCTTTCATACTCTCTCCCCCTCAACAGAACCCAACCATGCTGGCACCCTGATTTTGGACTTCCAGCCACCAGAACTGTGAGAAGATAAATTTTTGTTGTTTACACCACTTAGACTATGGTATTTTGTTATGGCAGCCCCAGCTAACTAAAGTATTTGGATATCCTTTCAGAAATATTTTATGCATAAATAAGCAAACAAATCAATATATTTATTTCCTTCTTTGTTTTACACAAATGGTTCTGCAACTCGCTCTACTCTCTTAGAGGACAGTTCAAACCACTATATTTCTCTTTCTGAATAGTTGCACAATATTTTTCCATTATTTAAAAAAAGAAACAGTAACCAAAAACATTGTAACCAAACTTCTATTGTTGAACATTTGGATTGTTTCCAGTCTTTCACAATTACAAATAAAGCTACCAAGAATAATTTTGCCATAATAATATGTGCTATTTGCACATGTGAGAGCTATTGTTGGCTAAATTCCCAGAAGTGAATTGCTGGGTGAAAGTATATTTATATCTATAATCTTGATGGATATTGCAAAATTACTCTTCATAGTCATTGTGCCAATTTACACTCCATTCAGTATGTTGTAATACGGTTTATTTTTCTCTCACTTTCACCTACACAGTATGTTAGCAAACTTTTGAGATTTGCCAAATTGGCATGTAAAATGTTACTACTTTATAGTTTGTATTTTCTCATACTTTCTTATGTATGTAATTGAGCATCTTTACATATGCTTAAGACCCTATTGTGCTTTTCTTCTACAGTTCACATCTCTTTTTTTTTTTTTCATTTTTCTGTTGGTTGTTGGTATTGTTCACTGTTTGTAGGGGTTTTTTATATAAGGAATATAAAACCTTTATGTTTGATGGAAATTGTGTACTTCCCCCCAGTCTGTTGTTTGAATTTTCACTTTCCTTATGGTTGTTTTTGTCATATTGAATTATTTTATTATTATATAGTCCAATTGATCAAATTTTTCTTTTCTTTTCTTCTGGGTTTCATATTATGCTCAGAAATTTCTTCCCCATTTCATGATGAAAACATTCCATATTTTCTTCTACTTCTCTTTACTTTATTTAAATATTGGACCCATCTGAAATGTATTTTGGTATAAGATGTAAAATATGAATTCAACTTATTTCCAGAGAGTATCTGGTTTTTCTCACTTCCATTAACTAAGTAATCCACTTTTTCCTTCTGTATTTGAAATGCACCGTTATCATATTGCAAAACAACAGTATATATCATAAACGATGTCTGATATGCATTTCAGGATTTTATACCCTGTTCTGTCAAGCTGCCTATAATATGTCAGCACTGTGCTACATAAATTATTCTGGTTTTATATAATAATATGCTTTAATACTTGAGAGGCACCTTAATTGGTCTCAAAAAAAAAAAAAACTCCTTACAGAGTTTTTACTGAGATTGCATTAAAATAAAGACAGTTGACATGATTATGATGAGTCTTTCTACTCAAAAGCAGAACCTTCCAATTGTTCACATTCTCTCCTGTATTTCTCAGTAGGGTTTAAATGTTTTTGAACTGGAACTTCTATATTTCTCTTAAGCTTAATCTACTTTTTCAGCTACAATGTAAGTAGGATCCTCTATTCCATCTACTCATTGATTATTGTTTTTGTATTTAAAAGGCTATTTCTGGGCCAGGTGTGGTGGTTCACACCTGTAATCCCAGCACTTTGTGAGGCCAAGGCGGGCAAATCACTTGAGGCCGGGAGTTTGAGACCAGCCTGGCCAACATGGTGAAACCTAATCTCTACTAAAAGTACAAAAATTAGCCAGGTGTGGTGGCACATGTCTGTAATCCCAGCTACTTGGGAAGTTGAGGCATAAGAATCGCTTGAACCTGGGAGGCAGAGGTTGCAGTGAGCCAAGATCACACCACTGCACTCCAGCCTGGGTGACAGAGTGAGACTCTGTCAAAAAGTAAAAGACTATTTCTCTGTATTTATTTATTTTTACCAAGCCAAATTACTTCCCATATTGTTTGACATAATTTTTCAGATGACTCTTTTTAAGTTTTCCAGATATATCATGATATCATCTGCAAATGATGGTTATGTGACTTTTTTTTTTTGAGATGGTGTCTCTCTGGAGTGCAGTGGCAGGATCATGGCTCACTGTAGCCTCAATCTCCCCAGGCTCAGGTGATCTTCCCATCCCAGTTTTCTTATGTTTAGTAGAGTTGGGTTTTGCCATGTTGCTCAAGCTGGTCTTGAACTCCTGGGCTCAAGTGATCCATCCACCTCAATTAGTGCTAAGATTACAGGCATGAATCACCATGCCTGGCCACTTCCTCTTCTTTTAATTGATGCCTAGTTTCTTTTATCTAATTGAATTAGCTAGTATCTGCAGAATAATGTTAAATAATTGCAGTGTGCCTGGACGCCTTTGCCTTGTTTCTGACTTTAATGGAAACATATGGCGTTCCTCCATTCTCCATTATGCTCAATGCTAGGTTTTAGACTAAGATAGATATATTTACTCATGCCGAAAGTATCCACCTACTGCTGGTTTACGAAGTTTTCACCAGGAATGAATACTGGATTGTATCAAATGCCTTCTTAGTACCTACTGAAAAGATAATATTAATTTTCTCATGTCATAATAAAAGAGTTCGAAATAAAGAATGGTCATTGGCTAGACACAGTGGCTCACATCTGTAATCCCAGCACTTTGGGAGGTTGAGGCGGGCGGATCATGAGGTCAGGAGTTTGAGACCAGCCTAGCCAACATAGTGAAACCCCCATCTCTACTAAAAATACAAAAAATTAGCCAGGCGTGGTAGTGGGTGCCTGTAACCTCAGCTACTCAGGAGGCTGAGGCAGGAGAATCACTTGAACCCAGGAGGCAGAGGGTGCAGTGAGCCGAGATTGTGCCATTGCACACCAGCCTAGGCAACAAGAGTGAGACTCTATCTCAAAAAAAAAAAAAAAGAATGGTCATTGCATTCCTATAATAAACTCTAATTGTTAATTTTATTATCCTTTGACGTGCTGTTGAAGTCTGGTTGCTAATATTTTATGTTAGATTGTTGTACTGATATTAATAAATGAGATTGTCTAGAATTTTCCTGTGCAAACATTGTTGCACACTGTTTTCAATGTTACGTTGGCTTCCTATAAAATAACTTGGGTATTTTCTCTTTTTATGCTCTGAAACAATTCAAATAGCTTTGAAGTCATCTGGGTCTTTCATAAAATTTCTTTTTTTATGATTCTTTGCTTTACCAACTTTTTCAGTTAATCAACTATCTACTGGTCCTAATTGCCTCAGATAAAAGTATTTTTATTATTTTTGTATTTTCTATAATAAATACTGTATACAGTATATTACCCCTATAATCACAAGGGTATTAAAATGAGGAAATAATCAGAGAAATGTGCAATTGTCTATGTGCAGCATTTTCTGTATAGTATTATTTATAAGAAAAGCAAAAAGGAAGCAACTTAAGGGCCAAATATTCACAGGGGACTGGTTAAGTAAATTATGGTGTTTTCTATATAAGAAAGTACTATGCAGCTATTGAAAAGTATATTTTGGCATAGGGGAATATACAGTCCTGAATCGTCTGAGGTTTTTATACTAGGATGTTATTACTTCTGTAATAAATAATGTATATTTTTTCTTTTTTCTTTTTTTTTTTTTGAGACAGAGTCTCTGTTGCCCAGACAGGAGTACAGTGATGCAATCTTGGCTCACTGCAGCCTCTGCCTCCCAGGTTCAAGCAATTCTCATGCCTCAGCCTCCTGAGTAGCTGGAACTATAGGTGTGCACCACCACAGCTGGCTAATTTTTGTATTTTTAGTAGAGACAGAGTTTCACCATGTTGGCCAGGCTGGCCGTGAACTCTTGGCCTCAAGTGATCCACCAGCCTCGGCCTCCCAAAATGCTGACATGATGGGTGTGAGCCACTGTGCTTGGCCAATAATATATAATTTTAAAATTAAAGTAAAAATGGTGGCCTAGTTGCATATTTATTAAGATGGAAAGATGTTCACAATATATGACAATGCATACACCTGTGTTTAATAAACCCCAGGTATTCTGAAGCACACTAACCACTTACATAAATATCCTTAATCCAAAATGATTGTCTGAAAGGATGGACAGACTGCTGGTAGGGAAGAAAGGTCTCTTCCCTCTAAGAAATCTTGAAAAACACTACTTGTTCCCAGAAATTTCTAGAAAAGTTTAAAATCAGTACTTTAACTTCTTTAACAGTACAGTACTTTAACCTCTAAGTTTTGAGGAACTATTTCCAATGTTAACCAAGCCTTTTAACATTTGTCTGAAAGTATCTGTGTTCCTGAAAATAGAATCCTAGAATAAGAGAATGTTGCAGTTAACTGGACCTCAGATTCATTCTGAAACAACCCCCTGGTTTTTACCAGGGAACACTGTTAAAAAAAAAAAAAAAAGAGGACACTCTGCTGAGAGAGGTGATTTGACAAACAGCAAAGCACAAACAAGGCAAACAGAAGGTAGATGCCAGTTTATTTGGATTTGTTCCCAACAAACTCCAAGAGGTCAAACTACAGTTACTTAATAATGTACCAACGTGTCACCCAGAACTGCCAAATGAGGACATTCTGGAAGAAGACAAAGATTCTACGGGAGTAAGATCCTTCCCTCTCCAGACCAATGACAACAGTCTCTGGACAAACCTGACAAAATCCATTCTCAACACGCTTTCTCACTGCAAATGAATTTCAATTTACAGCAAAACCTAACATGAAACCCAAACCTCCTGGAAAGGCCAAGGGGAAGAGTCTAATTTAACTATTTACCTCCCAAGTAAATGCACATTAACTGTTTCCTAAAACTCATTTTCCAGATTAACCTTTAAAACAAATATATGCTCCCCGAGGATGTTAGAAAACACTGAGTTACATTTAGCAATTCTTAAATTAATCATAATCTTTCATCAGGCAAGATTTCTTACTGTAGCTGAAGTTCTGTTCAACAAATACTAGAGATGCAGCCAATAGATAATTATTTGAAATTAGTGGGTCCACGTCCAAGACTTGAGTCATTGTTTTGTTCTGCAAACATGTTTTGCTATTGTTGTAATAATCTTTCTCTATACAGCCTTTTGAGTTTATGATGTAACTCCTTTATGGAATTTGGACTCCTCCATGAAAATTTTATGTGTTCAAGTAAAAAAAAGTACAGTCGACCCTTGAACAACACAGGTCTGAACAGCACAGATCCACCTATACGTGGATTTTTTTCAACCAAACGTGGATTGAAAATACAGTACTTGAGGGATATGAAACCCACCTGTACAGACAGCTGAGTTCTCCTATGTGCAGGTTCGGCATGGCTGACTGTGGGACTTGCCTTGAGCATGCATGGATTTGGTATATAGGTGAGGGGGTGGGTGAGGCGGAGAGGTCCTGGAACCAATCCCATGTGTATACCAAGGGACGACTGTATAATCACTTTGGAATCACTGTACTGGAAAGAAGTGTTAATATATCAATATGTTCTTCCACACAAGTTAGTTCGCTGATTACTGGGTGCACAACCAGAGAGGTTTAACACATAATCCCTGCCTTAAAATAGCTTCATTGCCAATAAAAACATTTATCAGCCTCATAGAGGCAGAATTCAAAGCAAAGAAATTTCAGAAAAGGTTTAAAACTTTACTGGTCATGCCCTGTTTTTGCCATTAGGTGTCCTTTCTCCTGCGTGTGCACAAAATCTTTCCTCTGGGAGCAACCTCACCCTTTGCTCAGCAGAGACAGATCCAGGTTTTGTGAGACTTAAAGTTTATACAACTTGGGGGAACCATTTTAGAAAATTAAAAATTATAAATACAAAGTTATTTAGAATAAGAAAAGAAATCACAATATTTTACACATTTTAAAAAGCTGACAAGTACATATGTGAAGTAATGCATATGTTAATTAGCTCAATTCAGCCGTTCCACAATATGCGCGTATTTCTTTTTTTCTTTTTCTTTTTTTTTTTCAGACGGAGTCTCACTCTGTAGCCCAGGCTGGAGTGCAGTGGTGCGATCTCGGCTCACTGCAAACTCCGCCTCCAGGACTCAAATGATTCTCTTGCCTTAGCCTCCCAAGTAGCTGGGACTACAGGCCTGTGCCACCACACCCAGCTAATTTTTTGTATTTTAGTAGAGACGCGGTTTCACCATGTTGTCCAGTGCGGTCTCGAACTCCTGCCTCAGCCTCCCAAAGTGCTAGGATTACAGACGTGAGCCACCACGCCCAGCCATAGGTACATATTTCAAAACTACATGTACACAATAAATACATGCAGTTATCATTCGTCAATTTAAAATTTTAATAGGGCCAGGAGCATCACTAATGCCTGTAATCCCAGCACTTTGGGAAGCCGAGGTGGGCAAATCACTTGAGCCCAGGAGTTTGAGACCAGCCTGGCCAACATGGCAAAACCCCATGTCTACAATACATACAAATATGAGCTGGGCATGTTGGCATGCGCTTGTGGTCCCAGCTACTCAGGAGGCTGAGGTGGGAGGATTGCCTGAGCCCAGGGAGATTAAGGCCCCAGTGAGCTTTGATGGTGCCACTGCATTCCAGCCTGGGCAACAGAGTGAGACCCTGTCTCAGAAAAAAAATTAATTAATTTTAAAAATATACATAATGTTAAAATTTTAAAAAAGAGCACAACATGAAGGTAGAGGCACACAGAACCTGCAAACCAATTCAGATGCACACATGTGGACACACACCCGCCTGCAGCAAAAAAAAGACAAATGCTGACAAATAGTATTTAAAAATCACAAAATCTCAAAACCTAGCCTAACATTTGTATTAATGAATGTCCTGGTCCTCTCTATAACATTTTTATCCTACATAACATTGTTTTCTGGATCAGACCTTATCTGAGTTCAACTACCTGTGAATTTTCTGTTATAGAAACCAATATGTTTCTTTGTTATTTGAACTACTTTGAGTTAGTTATTCATGCACAGATATATGAAGAATTCATACTAAGCTTTAAGGATAGATAGACCTACAATCATGAAGAAAAGCACTTCAAGATTTATCCCAGCTTACAAAATACAGAATGATTTGTGCAATCACATACCAATTTCTTCCAACAGCAGAAAAAACTTAGAATCACTTAATTTTTAGCACTGTGTGATTAAATATCATTGAACTATACAAGAATACATGGGAAAATAAGAATATTTGTAAGGCCAGAACAAGAAAACAAAACATTATTATTGCCTTTACCAACTATTTAGTAATGAGACCTTAATAGAAAGTGCTAATACAGCTTCTTTGATGTGATTGCCTAGAATTAATGATTGCCAAGTACTGCTTTGTGTCCAGTGGAATAAAGAAATAATCAAAGATTAAAAAAAAAAAGATAGAAAAACGTTTGACAAAAAACTGTACTTTCTAAAAATTCATTAAGGAAGGGCATTTATAAGAAGCAAATGAAAATCATAACGTGCAGTAAGCATTAGGTAATGTACCTTTGAGATATAAATGTGCCATGGGAAAACAATAGCGGCTCTTAGAAAATGCCGCCCCACTTTCTGCAGTGTGGGGAAACAGTCGTTTTGAAAGTGTGTGAGCTCAGTGGGATTCTGTTTGCAATAATGAAAGAAAGGAGTCAGAACAATAACTGCAGAATATGATTTGGAACGGAGTCCTGCTGGGGTTCATTGTTTTATTACTGCCGGCTAAAGAGCAGAGGCGGCCAAGCACACTAAGTCTTAGCACGTCTTTTATAATTGGGGCTTATTTAATGATGACCTTCTTGGATTTACTTGGAAACATAAAAGAGGAAAGGGACAGAATGACTTAAGAGGTTTATAAAAACGGTTAATATTTGGGATGGATTTTCTTTATGTCTATTTTAAAAACCAACTTCTCCCATTATTGCTCAGGAAAAATAGGTCCCGTGGCAGAATCATTGGGCTGTGGGCTGGGGCCCACCTCTTCCAGGACGTGCTTTGCACATAAAGGGACTTGTCAAAGTCCACCCAGGCACCTGGTAGCACAGTGTGTGGCAGCAGCTAGCTCTGCATAACTCAAGTAAAAAGGAGAGTTGATCCTAACGAGGAAAGCGTATGTCTGTTCCAAGCTGTAAAAATTGTGCCTCCCATTTTCCTGCAAATTCATTCTTCAGTTCTCCCAACCTCCCTTCTCTCTTCTACCTGCTCTCACCAGATACCTGAGGATATCATCTTTTTCCCCCCAGTTATTTCGATTATAAAAATCAGATTTATTCTTACAGAAAAATATATCTCCATAGATTACCCAGTCGAAGAAGGGGTGGCCTGTCTCACCCGCAATCACACCTCACCATCCTAGCCTAGTGCCGGCTCTCAGCCGGTGTTTAAGGGAGTTGTTCAGTAAAGGGGCCCTCCCCGGCACCGCACGGCCCAGCTGGCCTTATGCTTCATTGGTTTTTGGTTTGCTAGGACAGCTTACCAGCTTGCCTTGCCAGGGGACATGACGGTCTTCACTTGCCAATTCAGGTTCTTTTATGGCACAACCGTGACCATCTGTCCTTCGTCATAGGCAAAACTTAACATTCACCCCTTGCGTGACTGCCTTTCATCACCTAGCCAGTCGGTCTCAGCTGATCCTAACTTCCTATTGCGCCATGAAAATAGAAACAGTACAGAACTTCTACACGTTCCCAGCTCTACATCTAACCCCTCTCCTGCGTTTATGCTCATGTATTTTGTTTTCCCATTGCTATGAAGGACAAACTCTTGTGCTCCTACCTAAGGCCAGCCCTACAACCTGTGCGCTGGGTCCCTAGCTCCTCTCACATACTCAAGGACGTCAATCCTCAGTTGAATCCTTAGTGCCTTTCTTCCCTGCATTTTCCTCCTCTCGACTTGGAATCTCCCAACATCCTACAAGAATGGTGTGATCTTAGCATCCTCACTTGATTCCACATCCCTTCAAGCCACTGTCCCTTTTTTCCTGTTCCCTTTTTTTTTTTTTTTTTTTTTTTTTTGAGACAGAATCTCGTTCTGTCGCCCAGGCTGGAGTGCAGTGGCACTATCTCAGCTCACTGCAACCTCCGCCTCCCAGGTTCAAGTGATTCTCCTGCCTCAGCTTCCCAAGTAGCTGGGACTACAGGCACGCGCCACCACGCATGGCTAATTTTTGTATTTTTAGTAGAGAAGGGGTTTCACCATATTGGTCAGGCTGGTGTCGAACTCCTGACTTCGTGATCCACCCGCCTAGGCCTCCCAAAGTGCTGGGATTACAGGCATGAGTCATCGCGCCCGGCCTCCTGTTCCCTTTTAAAGCAAAACTCTCCAAAGAGTTGTAATTCTAATGACTGTCTCTAATTCTTCTTCTCCCATGTTCCCTTGAACCTACACCAGTCAGGCTTTTGTCCACATCGGTGAACTCCACTTTGCCAATTCCTGTAGTGCTTTGTACATCTTCTCTTATTTTACCTGTCAGTAGCATTTAAGAAATTAGATCACTTCCTTTCCCTGGAAACCAGGACTCTGTGCTTCCTTGGTTTCCTCCTGTCTCACTGGCTGGTTTTTCTCAATGCCTGTTCCTGGATCTTTTCCTTCTTTCTTAGTTTTTTGACATCTCACTGGGAAGTCTGATTGGCAACCTTAATATGTCCAAAACAGATTTTGTGACATTGATCCTGTCCCCAAAGCTGCTCGTCTCCCAGTGTCCCTTACCTTGGTAATTGGTAACTTTATTTTCTTGGTTGTTTAGGCCCCAAACTTTGGAATCTTCTTTGATGTCTCTTTTCTGCTCACACTCTACACCTAGGGGTCAAGAAATCATGTTACCTTACCTCCAAAATGTGCCCCATTCCAACCACTTGTCACTACCATCCTTGCCACCACTGTCTAGTACAAGCCACTTAGTCACTTATCTGGACTATTTGCAATGGCCTGCCACTGTCACTGATTTTGTTCTTGATCCCTGATGCCATGTCTATTCTCAACACCATAGCCAGGGTGATCCTTTGACTGTATGAGAACTGCTGTCTTAGAGAAATTTTCATAAGAGGACATGTACTAGAAACTATTGTTTGTAATAGAGAAAAGTTGGAAACAACCTGTCAATGGATTAATACGTTGTGGTATATTCCTAGAGTGGAATAGTATGCAATAGGAGAAAATAAGGTAGAGGTATCTCCCATAATTAGATCCATATGGGCTATATGGGAAGACCATGAGACATTGCCATATGAGAAACGCAATTTAGGAAAGTGTTTAAATAAATATGATGCCTCTATACAGTGAGATACTAGGCAATCATTAACAATGAGTTGGTAGAACAATATGTACTAAGTGGAAAGATGTTCAAGATATTAATATTTTGCCAAAAAAGTGAATAGAATAATCTTGTCTATCCAATAGAATGTCTTTTAATAAAAGTATACACATATATGCTTAAATATATACAGAATATCTCTGGAAGGACATGCAAGAATCTGATAACTTGTTTTCTCCCTGGGAATAGAACATGAAGGTTGGGTGAAGAAGGGGACATTTATTTTTTACTTTACACCCTTGGGTGCTACAAAATTTTTACATGAGTACATGAATATATGTATGTGTGCACATGCACATATGCATACATACATATATATGGGTTTATTCTGTTGCTTTTAGGTTTGTGTTTCTTTGTGTTTTACATATAAAACTTCATCTGTGATATGGTTTGGTTCTGTGTCCCTGCCCAAAACTCATCTTGAATTGTTATCCCCACGTGTCAGAGGAGGGGCCCAGTGGGAGGTGATTAAATCATGGGGCAGACTTCCCCCTTACTGTTCTCATGCTAGTGAGTGAGCTCTCATGAGATCCGGTTGTTCAAAAGTGTGTGGCATCTCCCCCCTTTGCTCTCTGTCTCCTGCTCTGCCATTGTAAATATGTGCATACTTCCCTTGACCTTCTGCCATGATTGTAAGTTTCCTGAGGCCTTCTAGTCATGCTTCCTGTTAAGCCTGCAGAACTATGAGTCAATTAAACCTATTTTCTTTATAAGTTACCCAATCTCAAGTAGTTCTTTATAGCAGTGTGAGAACAGACTAATACAATCTGGAATTTTTATTGGTAGAAAGAGTAAGATCACAAGGAGCAGTGGCTCGCACCTGTAATTCCAGCACTTTGGGAGACTGAGGCAGGAGGATCACTTGAGCCCAGGAGGTCAAGGCTGCAGTGAACTATGATTGTGCCACTTCACTCAAGCCTGGGTAACAGAGTGAGATCCGACTAAAAAAAAAAAAGAAAGAAAGAAAAAGGTAAGGTTACATAGATTATATTCTTCCAAATAACTGCCAATTGTCCCAAGACTGTGGAGTGACACTAACCCATTTTTTCTCCATTGATTCAAATGCTGCCTTTATCATATACTACATTGCTATTGCTACTATTTTAATTATTACCCTCATCATCAGGTTTTTAAAACTCAAGTAAATTGGGCCGGGCGCGGTGGCTCACGCCTGTAATCCCAGCACTTTGGGAGGCCGAGGCGGGCGGATCACGAGGTCAGCAGATCGAGACCATCCTGGCTAACACGGTGAAACCCCGTCTCTACTAAAAATACAAAAAATTAGCCGGGCGTGGTAGCGGGCGCCTGTAGTCCCAGCTACTCGGGAGGCTGAGGCAGGAGAATGGCGTGAACCCGGGAGGCGGAGCTTGCAGTGAGCCGAGATCGCGCCACTGCAATCCAGCCTGGGCGACAGAGCGAGACTCCGTCTCAAAAAAAAAAAAAAAAAAAAAAAAAAAAAAAAAAAAAAAAAACTCAAGTAAATTACCAGTTTAAAAAATTTTCCCTTGGGTTTAAACTACAAGGTTATTTAAAAAATCAACCCCAAACAAAGGTACATATGTATATACACATCATCAATTATGTATTAATTTATTTTAATAAAAAATGTGTCTCAAACTATAAAGACATTCAAGCATAAATATTGGCCTTTTCCTTTAAAAAAAAAAAGTGAAGGAGATCCTGTATTTCTTTTATAGCCATATTATTAACCTTGAGAAACTGTGCTCATTGCCTAACTACGTGCTTTCAGTCCACTCTGTGGGGGTGTAATTGTGTGTTTTACAAGCACTCACCTGGATTTATATAGTCATTCTGCAGGAAAGTGCCTCAGAACCAGCATGTGGTTAAGATTGTTCATCTCCCATTTAAATGCTGCTATGTAACATTCCCCAGCTGGGAGGTTTAGTACTTAGTACTCACAAGATCTACATCTAAGTATTGAAAAGGACCTAGAAATGTTCAGATTTTACTGAGATCTGAGCACTTTTCTTCTTCCCAATATGTTCAAAAGGCAAAGTATTACTCTATTTCTTCTGCCTCCCCAAAAAGGATAGTTCTGTGTTCTGTGACAAGATTGCACTACAGAGAAACAATTTGTGCATTCCATATGATTGATCTATAACTATAATGGTAACAGGAAGAAAATAGCAGCAATAATGGGTAAGCAAATAATTGCAAACTTCTGTTTCCGGGACTATTGCAAACTCAACTCCCTAAACATCCCTTCCTCTACAAAACAACTAAAAATTCTAGATGAAATTATCTAAACGTGTAACATTTAAATTTAGATGAGTAACAAAACATTGAATTGGAAGTGTTGAGTGAAACACCAAGACATGATAAATATTGGACACAAAGCAAATTTTGAGACAGACCAAGATGAAGACATTCAATGCAAGTGGCCAAGAATACAGGCCACATAGAAGGCACAAAACAGTCTCGTGGCTCTCCCCTTGGAACTCCACTGGGAGTGGGCTTACGGGAAGAGTTCCTGGTGAGAGCTGCTGCTACCCTGTGAGGGGTGATGACACTTTCTCACCATAAGTCTGAAGAGGAGCTTCAAGGAAACCTCTCAGAGAGCTTGACACATGTCCCCTGAAATTGTGAGCCACGGGACAGGTTATCCAGGGTTGAGGAAACTAAAGCAAAGAGGCTATGGCTCTTGGCCTGGGACAACAGGGCAGAAAAGGGGATGCTCTGGCGTGGCGATGAACTTGCATTCTAATATTTTATGAAAATGTAAAGCATCTAGAATAGCCAAATATCTTTGGTGAAAAAAGAACAGATGAAGTTGGAAGACTTATTCTATCTGATTTCGGGAATTATTAAAAAGCTACAATAAGTAAAACAGTGTGCATTGGCATAAAGGCAGATACATAGATCAGCTGAGCAGAGAGCCTAGAAACATGAGGCCAGACACAGTGGCTCATGCCTATAATCCCAGCACTTTGGAAGCCCAAGGTGGGTGGACTGCTTGGGTCCAGGAGTTGGAGACCAGCCTGGCCAACATGGTGAAACCACATCTCTACTAAAAATACAAAAATTAGCTGGACATGGTGGTGTATGCCTGTAATCCCAGCTACTCAGGAGGCTGAGGCACAAGAATCACTTCAACCCTGGAGGTGCAGGTTGCAGTGAAATAGACATATATATGGCCAATTGTCTTTTGACAAAGACTTTGATATGGTTTTTCTCTGTGTCCCCACCCAAATCTCATCTTGAATTATACTCCCGTAAATTCCCACATGTTGTGGGAGGGACCCAGTGGGAGAGAATTGAATCATGTGGGTAGTTACCCCCATAATGTTTCCGTGGTAGTGAATAAGTCTCATGAGATCTCATGGTTTTATAAGGGGCTTCCACTTTCTCTTCTCTCATTCTGTCTTTCCACCACCATGTAAGAAATGCCTTTCAACTTCCACCATGACTGTGAGGCCTCCCCAGCCACATGGAACTGTGAGTCCACTAAACCTATTTTTCTTCCCAGTCTCGGGTATGTCTTTATTAGCAGCATGAAAACAGACTAATACAGATGCCAAGGCAATTCAGTGGACAAAAGATATATTTGCAACATTGGTTATTGGAACAATTGGATACCCATATGCCAAAAAGAGAAAAAAGTCAAAAAAAAAAAAAAAGAGAGAATGTCAGCCTGTACCTGACAGTGGGAAACTTGCACCATCTATAAAAATTAACTTGAAATGAGGCCAGGCATGGTGGCTCATGCCTGTAATCCCAGAATTTTGGAAGCCCAAGGTGGGCGGATTGCTTCAGTCCAGGAGTTGGAGACCAGCCTGGCCAACATGGTGAAACCACATCTCTATTAAAAATACAAAACTTAGCTGGACATGGCTGGTGCATGCCTGTAATCCCAGCTACTCAGGAGGCCAAGGCACAACAATCACTTCAACCCCGGAGTTGCAAGTTGCAGTGAGCTGAGATCCTGCCACTGCACTCCAGCCTGAGTGACAGAGCAACACTCTGTCTCAAAAAAAAAAAAAAAAAAAAAAAGCAAAAAGCAACTTGAAATAGATCAAAGACCTAAATGCAAGATTTAAAATTATAAAACTTTAAAAGATAAATGTACTAGTTATCTATTGTTGAGTAACAATGTTACTGCTCAACTAGAGGCACTTATTGGCAGAATTCAGTTTCTCGTGGTTTTGGGACTAAGGACTTCAATATACTGCCCTCAGCTCCTAGACACCACCTACACAGTTCTTTGCCATGTGTTCCCCAATGTAATCACTTGCTTCCTCAAAGCCAGAGAGAAAGAGACCCCAGCAAGATGGGTACTAATATCTTATGTAACACAATCATGTATTCACACATAATCACACACATCCCAACAGCTTTGCCGTATTCTATGGCTTAGAAGCAAGCCACAAGTCCTGCTCACACTCAAATCCAAAAGCAATAGGAGAGTAACTGCAGAAAGTATATAGCTCTGCTGCTCTGAAGGGGAGAAATGTACATGACTATACAGATCTTTTGTGTATTTGTTTAAAAAATAGTTCTACATGGCCGGGCGCGGTGGCTCATGCCTGTAATCCCAGCACTTTTGGAGGCCGAGGCGGGTGGATCACGAGGTCAGGAGATCGAGACCATCCTGGCTAACACGGTGAAACCCCGTCTCTACTTAAAAATACAAAAAATTAGCTGGGCGTGGTGGCGGGCCCCTGTAGTCCCAGCTACTCGGGAGGCTGAGGCAGGAGAATGGCGTGAATCCGGGAGGCGGACCTTGCAGTGAGCCAAGATCGCGCCACTGCACTCCAGCCTGGGCAACAGAGCGAGACTCCGTCTCAAAAAAAAAAAAAAGTTCTACATGGATATTCCTTGTATACTGCCTCGTATGGCAGTTTCTTTTGCGTGTATGTTTTTATTTCCCTATTTAGGCCATAAGTTCCTGAAGGATAGGAGTATATTACTTACACCTTGTCAATTCCAGGGGACCCAGCAACAGAGTCTCACATGTATTCAGTATTCAAGAAATATTTGTCTAGAGAGTCAGCTTGGCAGAATGGAAAGTGCATAGGCTTATGGAAACATGGGAAGTTAAATCAAATCCCAGCTCTTCCATTTACTAGTTAGGTAAACTACAGCATTAGTTAATATCTGCGATCTTCAGTTTCCTTATATTACCTTATAGTTTTGAGATTAAATGAGATACTGTGCATCAACTGCCTGTTTCACTAAATAATAGCAATTACTGTTATTTATAGATGAGGATAACTAGTAATAAAATATTTTAAATGAGCAAGTGTAACATTAGACAGACAATTGAAGCAGCATTCTGTGATGGGTATTTCTTAGCATGTGTTAAAACATCAGGAATCCTTTTGACAGCTGCTCCCCTGGCTAAGAACGGCCCCTTCCAGGTGTGCACCCTCTAGAGTGCCCCAGAAACAACTCTTTGCCAACTACCTTCTGCAAACCATCTTTTCACGTGAACTGACTTCCCCTAAACAAACCTGATTAATTACTGAATAAAATACACCAGGGCATGTCCTCGGAGCACAACAATATTTCTGCCACAAGAGGGCACAATGTGACTGTGTATACTGTAGTTTCTTAACAATTACAATCCTAAAAGTTCATATTCATTACAGGATACACTGTGTTCCAGTAATTGTTTTTATTTGAATATTGTTTTTTATATACTTGAATTAATTTTATTTCTTAAGGCAAAAATAATGGAGAGCAGGAAATTTCCACAATTTCCTTGTGGAAAATTGTTCTCAGGCTATAACTGGTTAAGTACAAACATAACATCATTATTTTCTGTTTAAAATACTGTGATTCATCTGCTTTCTGGGAGTCATTTCCTGTAGGGCCTTAAGAGGCTTTCTAGCTCCAAATTACTCTACATTCCTAGTTCTTGTTATGTTTCCTGCAGGCCATCAAGTTCATGGATTTTATTATAGCCTTGCAAATTAGTAGAAAAAATTTACTAGCCCATAAATATTTTATCAGCTTCATCTTGCTCCTGGGGGCAGATTGGTAATGAAATCGCTGAAAGCACTATTATTCATAACTTACTCAGCTATAAAACTAATGATTGTTACATAACCAGTTTCTAGCTTTTTTTTCCCTCTCCTTGGGAAGAGTGTGCATGTCTAGTGGATGTGGGCATGAATGTGGCCAAATAAACCTGTTGCCCAACATCACATGCAAACCATGGCATGGATGGCAAGAGTGATACGTACACAGTCTGGTTTCATTGACAAATGGAAGTCACTCTCTGCTATGACCTGAATATTTGTGTCCCCCTCAAATTCATATATTGAAATCCTAACCCTCAAAATGACGGTATTAAGAGGCAGAGCCGTTGGGAGGTTGTTAGGTCGTAAAAAGCCCTCATGAATGGGATTAGTGTCCCCGTAAAACAGGCCCCAAGAGACCCCTCACCCCTTCCGTCTTGTGAGGTTACAGTGAGAATTTGGCCATCTATGAGGATCAAGGCCCTAACCACACACCGAACCAGCTGGCACCTTGATCTTGGGGGTACCAGCCTCCAGAACTGTGAGAAATAAATTTCTGTTGTTTATAAGCCCCCTAGTCTATGGTATTTTGTTATGACAGCCTGAACTAAGATACCTTCCTTTGAGAAGTCCTGCTGGCAACAATACTCATCCCGTTTGAGAGAATTACTGGCCAGAACGCACCTGTTTCCTCCTCCTCCTCCTCTTTATCCTCCAGCCACCCATTTCCCCGGACACCTAGTGGGAAACTGGGCAGAATCTTGTTACACTGTTTTACAAACATTTCTATCTCTGGGCTGGAGATGGATGTTTCTGTGCTCAGGAAGCTGGTGTGCTTCTGGTATGGTACAGTTGTCTGAGTCACTGTCCATCTGTCTCTCTTTGCAAAGTCACATGTTTCCTTGTGGTTGCCATATCCATTTCAACTAAAACTTTATGTTCCATGCCAGCCTCCACCTGGCTAAGGGGAAGTGCCCTTCCCCTTGTACTTTGGGGGTGCCTGCCTTTTTCTGGAAGAATAGCTGTGGGTCAGCATCCTTCTTCACGCATTATGTCTATGCCCCGCTCCAACTGGTCCACAACTAGAATAGGATGGCAAAAGAACTATACAGTTATTAATAGTGAAAGCAAATGTGCCACACAAGAGAAGCAGCCCCCGGTAGGCAAGAGGGTGGGTGAGGACAACCATGGAGAAGAGGCAGCTTTTCCCTCCACCGTCAGCTCCCCTCCCCTCTTAGTTTAAGCTCTGAGAAAGTGTGTGGGACCCTGATCTTCCCCATTATTGAGCCCTGTCCCATAAACAAAGGGAGTCGGTGAGGATCAGTGGAGAGAGGGCAGCAGCAGGATGGGGCAGCTGAAACCAGGATTCCCGGTGGGTGAATATGCCTGAGGATGCTGAAAATTTGAACTTCAAGACAGATTTCAGGACATGTTTTCCTCATGACTGTACTGAGAGAGGTTAATAGATGTCCTGTGAAAACAGAGTTCCACAAAATGTCTTTGTCACAGGACTTCTTGGAGCCTTTAATATGCCAAAACTCTTATCTCCCAAAGGGAGGTATTATTTTAACCACAAAACTTGTTTTTGAAATAGTGTCATACAAACCTACTGTTTTGAGTTACGTCTATGGGAACTATTTTTCTAATTATCTAATTTGGACCAACTATTCTAAAAGCAACAATCACAATGTGTTTTTCCCTTATTAAATAAGAGCAAAATGTGTTTAGTTATGTGTGATGCAGAATAAGACGGAGGAGTACTTTGGGGAGGGTTGTTGGGGGATTGGAGGTGGCATTGTCACTATAGATTTGCAAATGCCTAGAGTCTCTGTGAAGGGTACAAAGCTTGTCTGTTATCCAGGTATATATTTATTTCATCATGTAACACCCAGTGAATTCTTCTTGCCCACTGCCCAGATAAAGCCGACTTACCAAGGCAGGGGAATTGCAATAGAGGAAGAGTTTAATACACATAGAGCCAGCTACACAGGAGACCAAAGTTTTATTATTACTCAAATCAGCCTCCCAGAAAATTTGGAGGCTATGGTTTCTCAAGGAGAGTTTGGCGGTCAGGGGGCTAGGGAACAGGTGCTGCTGATTGGTTGGGGATGCACTCATTGGGGTGTGGAAAATGGTCCTCTTGCTCTGAGTCCACTTCTGGGTGGGGCCACAGGACTGGGTGAGTCATGAGTCTCGGGTCCAGGTGGAGTCATCCGGTCATCAGAAATGCAAAAGTCTGGAAAAACATCTCAAAAGGGCTACAATAGTGAGGTTATTTATAGGAGTAATTGGGGAAGTTACAAATCTTGTGACCTCTGGAACGATGGCTGATAATCCTTTATGCCTACATCTTAGCAGAATTCAAATCCCTCTCATAATCCTAAACTTGTGAACTTTTATCAGTTTTATAAAGGCAGTTTCATTTTGAGAAGAGTTATTATCATTTAAACTATAAACTAAAATTCTCCCAAAGTTAGCTTGGCCCATGCCCAGGAATGACCAGGGCAGTTTGGAGGTTAAAGGCAAGACGAAGTTGGTCAGGTCAGATCTCTTTCACTGTCATAATTTTCTCACCATTATAAGTTTTGCAAAGGCAGTTTCTAACAAGCCTGCAGTGCTTCCCTGGTGTCACCTTGTAAGAATTCCCAAGTTTGTCAGGTGTGGTGGCTCAGGCCTGTAATCCCAGCACTTTTGGAGGCTGAGGTGGGAGGATCGCTTGAACCCAGGAGTTTGAGACAAGCTTGGGCAACATGGCGAAACCCCATCTCTACTAAAAATACAAAAATTACCTGGGTGTGGTGGTGCATTCCTGTTACCTGAGCTACTTGGGAAGCTGATGTGGGAGGGTCACCTGAGCCTGGGGAGCTAGAGGCTGCAGTGAGCTGTGAGCTGTGATTGTGCCACTGCATTTCAGCCTGGATGGCAGAGTGAGTCCTTGTCTGAAAAAAAAAAAAAAATTCCCAAGTCCTAGAAACTGGTTTAGAGGTGGCCCAGCCCATGGTGTGATGGATGGGTAAATGAAGGGGCTCATGTTCGTTAGGCAGGATTTGAACGTCTAAGATCTCAGGGAGATATACCCAGCCCCTGTGTCTTCTTAGTGAGGTATAAGAAGCTGTCTTTTCCAGAAATCACAGGTTAGACTATTCCCCCATATGTAAATCAATACAAGTTGATGATCTGAAAGAACAGAAATTGATTAAAAGGAGGCAGACTGTAGGCAAATAAAATCCCAGGAAAACCTGGTATAACATGTAACTTGATGGTGTTACCATTGTCTTATATAGTAGGAATTGCTATGGTAGCACACAGCACAAGAGTGCTGAAAAACATTTTGGCTGGTTCCTTTTGCAGGCTAGGGAGTGTTTTCACTCATGTGCAATATGTCCCTGAGCCCTGCTGATCTTGCTTGCTTGGGACCATGAGGATAATGAGAAATGGCAGTGTCCTCAGAGCACGTTCAAGGATGAGGGGATTGGAAAGCATTATCTTCTGAATTCCTAATAGAGGAAAGCAAACCAACGATGTTCAGGGCTCGAGAACAGAGAGCAATAACTACGTCTATATCTAATTCTGCCCATGCCATCTAGCCACAAACCATCAACACTTTGCACCTATAGAAGCTTCCTCTAGAGTTCTGTGAATACCTGTGCAGAGTTGGCCCAGAAGGATTCTGGCCTGCGACCAAATTCGGCCATCTATTCTGAGAGACCAAAGTCTGAATTCAAAACCAAAAACCAGAAACTGAAGAAAGGAAGAAAAAAACAACAACCCTTAGTCTCCTGAGAAACCTAGGGAAAGGGAGGAGGTGCATACAAACACCCAGGGCCACACGGAGAGAGGACTTAAATGGCCTGAGAAAAAATGTGCCATTGTAAGTGGAGAAGAAAACAGCTATTGTCTAACACTTAAATAAAAAATACTGTATAAACAGCTAACAGCTGTTTTTCAGCCTTTGCTTTTTAGAGCAAAAGCCAATAAAAGAGAAGACATGTGCTTTCAAATGTGGTTTTTGTTCAGAGCCCAGATTTTCTACAACTAATTTACAACCCAGAAGTAAACTCTGTTTCAGATAGTTTTGTTTTGAAGAATAGAGAAAACTGCAAAGTTCAGTAGAATGCCACAGGCCCAGATGGAGGTTGAGCCAGACAGACTTTGCTGTACCAAGGAAAGACTTTGCTGACTTGATGGACAAGTCAGCGGTGATTTTAGTGTTAAAAAACAGAAACCAGAACTCTCAAACCCCGCCTCAATAAGTGGACAATGAAAGGAAAAAACAGCAACTTTGCATGCAAAAGTAGAAAACAAGGTGCATCTCTCTGAGACGCTGTTGCTTGATTGATTTCAGCACCCTAGCTACCATGATCATCAAAGGAGTAAATAATACAGTCCATATATTGTTCACATGTAAAAGCCACCTGATAAGACTATGAGGACTTTAATGGGCATCCATATTGTAAATAAGGAAATTATAGGGGACTCTCAAAAGGGATATTTGTATACAAAATTACTAGCTAAATTCTGCAATTATGAAGCCAGAAGGATAACAGTGAGGCAAGGCCCTTGTTATAAACAGAGACACAGAGATGATCCCATACTTATTCCCTCCTAGCGCCTCTGTTCATGCTGTTTCCTCCACCCTGAGTACCAGCTTCAGGCCCTTAAAGGAAATCCTACACTTACTCTGGGTATCAGTTCTTCACCCATCTCTACCTTTGTATTACATGTGAGGACATTTAGATGATACAGCTGTAGATATAGACATAGATAGACAGATGTAGACAGAGAAAGAGAGATAGAGCTTTGAAATGTGCTCTAGTTCTTTCCTATGTCTATGTCTTATTGTTTCTAAAATTTTGAAGTGTGGGCTACACCTACTTGTGCCTGTCTAATTCTTGCTGTTGTGTTCGTATGCCTTGAACATTACGAACACACACTATCCATTCTCACTATTCTGACAAAACTGATCCTTTGAAGGCCTCCTGCTATAATTCTACTACATTCTGGATACAACATGTTTTTTAATGCACTGCTGGTCTTGCAGCAATGGCAAACAAACTCTCCAAGCAAAGAAACAATGGCAGTGAGCTGAAATCCAGGAAAGAGCTAAAAGGTAAGTGTGGGACAAAATCTGACAGTAAGCCCCAAGCCCATTACAAGGTGCAAAAGTCAACTTCAGGTCTCCCACTGTAAACCATGACCCCTAAAGGAGGCTCAACCAGTCCTCTGGGCCATGGAAGAAGCAAGTGACAACCTCTTCTGGAGTACATAACTTCAACTTAGGACCCCAAGACTCCCAGTGATCAAGCACAATGTGTTCAGGATCAAAGACCACGACCAAACAGCAAGAGAATAAGCCAGCATATGAAAAAGAAAGCAAAAATAATAAACAATAAATTTACACTCCCAAGACTTTGGTATTAGAATTATTAAATGCAAAATAGTGCATTTTAAATGCAAAATCATGCATACCAAGTGTTGTATAGGAAATATTTAAAGAAATCCAAGATGAGATCATAAATGTGTGGAAGTAACCCAGATACTATGAAATATGACCAGGCAGATTTGAAAAAGAGCCAAGTAAAACATTTATGAATGAAAAATATAATTTTTGACATTAAAAACTCAGTGACCAAATTAAACAGTATATAAGAAACAACTGAAAAGAGAATTATTTAACTAATATATCTGAAGAAATTACCTGGAATATAACACAAAGAGACAGGAAGATAGAACATAAAAGAGGGATTAAGACATAGAGGATAGAATAAGATTTAATATAATAGGAGTGGCAGAAAAGACTAGAGAAAATAGATGAAAAACCAATATTAAAAAAGATAATAAATGAGAATTTCCAGAACTGATAAGAGATGAGTTCCCAGATATAGAAAGTTAAACTACCCTTGCAAAAATTACAACAGTGAGAAAGTTATGACAGTGAAAGAGATCTGACCTAACTGACTCCATCCTGCGTTTAACCTCCAACCTGCCCCTCTTCCTTCCTGGGCATAGGCTGAACTAACTTTGGGAGGAATTTAGTTTATAGTTTGAAACAAAGACGATAACAGCCCCACCCTGAAACAAACCCCCTCCTTGTGTGGGGACCAAACAGCCTTTGTAAAACTAACAGATTAACCACAAGAGTAGAAATTATGGCTTAGGAGTTATACAGCCAGAGGGCACCAGATTCCTAACCTTCTAATTGCTTTTGTGAATAACACCTAAGATTGGTGTTTGGGATATTTTTCAGACTCTGCACTCTGATGGATCCAGTGGCGCCACCCAGACCAGTAAACTGGCTCCTCTGGTCTAGTGGCCACCATCCAGGAGCTGACTCAGAGCAAGAGGACAGCCTGGACTCCCTGTGATTTCATCCTCAACCCAACCAATCAGCACTCCCCATTCCCTAGCCCCCTGCCTGCAAGACTGTGTTTCAGGGAGGCTAATGTGAGTAATAATAAAGCTTCAGTCTTCCATTTAGCCTGCTCTATGTGTATTAAACTCTTCCATTCAGCCAACTCTGCATGAATTAAACTCTTTCTCCATTGCAGTTCTTCTGTCTTGATAAATTGGCTCTATCTGGGCAGCAGGCAAGAAGAACTTACTGGGCAGTTACAGATGCACACCATATACCATGCAAGATAAAGTTTTTAAAATCTACACCCAGTCTGCAAAAGATAGTAATAAAATTGCAGAATGCTAAACTCCAAAAGATCTTAAAGCAGAAAAATGATAGATCATCTACAAAAATTATTAGCAACATACCTTTATACAGCAACAGAAACTAGACAATTGTGGAACAATATCTTCAAAGTGATAAGAGAAAATAAATGAGAATTGCATATGCAGCAAAACTACTTTAAAAAAAAAATAGGGGAACAGATGGCCAGGCACGCTGGTGCTCGCCTGTAATCCCAGCACTTTGGAAGTCTGAGGCAGGTGGATCATTTGAGGTAAGGAGTTCGATACCAGCCTGGCCAACTTGGTGAAACCCCATCTCTACTAAAAATATACAAATTCGCCAGGTGTGGTGGGCACCTGTAATCCCAGCTACTCAGGAGGCTGAGGCAGGAGAATCGCTTGAACCTGGGAGGTGGAGGTTGCAGTGAGCCAAGATCACGCCATTGCACTCCAGCCTAGGCGACAGAGGGAGTCTCCGTCTCAAAAATAATAATAATAAATAGGGGAAAAGGTATACAAACTTATTTAATGTGTACACATGGGAACCTTCAGAATGAAGACCCAACTTCTCAATGTGGTACAGCAGCTTACATGCCATCTTGAGGTTACAGAAAGAATGGGGGCTTGAATCCAGGTAGAATGGGTTATGGGAATGGGGAGGAGAATAATTGTATTGAGGGGCAATAAATGATCACCAGGGAAAATGGTTGGATCAGGGAGCAGAAATTAACTTGTAAGTAGTTCTTGGAATGTAAATGATCCTTGGAGACAGTCATTATCTCAAAAAGGTTCCGTTCAGGTGAGGTTACATTCTTGGTCTTCTTTCCTGTAATGGATAATGAGATAACGGAGGAGAACAAGAGCAATTGTTCTCCTCGGTGGATCAGTCCTATCTTTATGTAGATGGGAAAAGCCTCTTCCAGTGCTTGTTGATCTCTGAGGGTGTTGAATTCAACATACTCACTATACCAGGGAGCCATATTTTGGGGTGAAATATTTCAGTCATCACTTTGAAACTTAAAAAAATTCACATACTAAAAGCCAAGCAGATAGCTTTGGAGAAATTTGTTTTAGAGCTTGTTAGAGATAGACAAAGAAATGGAAAGACAAATTGGAAGGAACAGAAAAGAGCAAATTTAAATATATCATCCTCGTATCTTCTTTAGTCAGTCTCTTAGTCCTGAGAATAGATCAGTTAAACAGCTGTGTCTCATTCTAGGAGGTGGCATTGCAGATGGGGTGGGCCACTATATATGATGCAGGCAAACAGATCTTTAATAGGAGGCATTTCTACAGAAACAGAAGGAAAGCAAAGGTGAATGTCCTGGAGCAGTTGATAGACTAGTTTTTCTAGAGTCTCTCAAGCATCTTCAGGTTGCAGTGGCAACCTGACAGATTTTTCTGGATTGTGGCTTGAATCGGGTGTTCAAGTGAACTTTCTGAGAAGTCCATACATTAGCAGGCAGGCACAAAAGTTGTATATATATATATATTAATTACATATGTTGCTATTGTTTCTCCCGAAGTTTAAGTTGCTAGCTTCAGTTTATAGAGCTTTAAGAAAAGCACAGTTTTAATTTCTAGTGATTCCAAGTCAGAAAAATGGAAGAAAATTTTGAAAACAGTTGTTTGGAGACTCAGCAAAATTACTTTTAAGAATAAGTGTGAAATAAAGAATTTCCAGGTAAACATTATGTATGAACAAGAAAATGAACAATACCGGGGGTGCTATGCTTAAGCTTCTTTCTGGGCTTTATACCAGGAACACTTTTATGTGAAAAAGAAAAAGATTTAAGTATGAGGTTAACATTTACTCCACTGAGTGACAAAGAAGGTTTTTTCATGTTCTCTGACTCTCTGGGAATTCAGGAAACAATTGAGTTATTGGTGGTTTAAAATGTCAGAGAGCAGTAATCACTTGCACAATGTGCTTCCCACTCTCAATTACTTCAGGCATTGTCTGATTTTGAGGCTATTCTTGAGAACTAAAATGTTTTTCTAGTGTATATTGTGTAGTTTCCACGTGCTCAGTATGACTAATGCATTAGTCACAGGTTACACTATGAGAGACTGAAGACAGTCTTGATCTCTAGAACGACCTTGCTTCCCAAGTCTAAATTCCTCCTCTCCACCCAATGATTCCCCTCTGCCTCCACCTCTGAGACTGGTTCTTTTCCTGGCAGGAGATACTTACTGAGCAGGTATTTGCCAATTCTTGAAGCTGTTAGTTCAGTAAGAAATCTCCACCCTCCTTCTTATGCAGACATTCTCTCTGGATTCCTCACCCCTTTTCTGGTAATCTCTTGTCTATCGGTGGGAAAATATGTGAGCCCAACTGTTAGAGAACCGAGAAAGGAAGAAATGAGAAAAAATTAGGTGGGGTTGATGCAACTTGAACAAAAATATTTTGATCTGTGCTTTTTGTAATATGGAAAAGCATGAACCAACCCATGTATCCCACAATCAGGAACTAGCTTAGCAAATTTGAGCACGTGAAGAAAATGGAATATTATATTGCCATGCCTCATGACAAATGCAAGGACTATGTGACCAGTGGCTACTTGGGGACTATAGGGCTATCAAATTGCTACGTAAACTAAAGTCAACTCATAAACTTAGAGTGCAGACTCAATTATGCACGCAGGTTACAAATACGGAAAAATCAGACAGATAGCCAAGAACTGAAAGAAAATATAGAATCTTCTAACTTAGTAAATTAATAGTGAAAGTGTTTTCATACTGTTTTTGTTGCTTCCATGTTTCTTGCAGTGTTTTTCATGTAAAGGGAGTTACATTTTTATTTTAAATGGTGGGCTGAAAAAATATGGTGAATGTACTAAACTCTGAACAGGAGACAAATCAGTAATTTCTACAAGAAAATTAACTATAACAAATTAGTAACAGGGGATTGAAGTGATGAAAGATTGGCTAGTAACCAGTAAAGAGAGCTCTAAAGAATATAGGAATAGCTGATACAGACAGCAGTTATCTCCCCTAGGACTGAGATAGAGCATTCAAGGAAGAGCTTAGATCCAGGCCTCATGGAAGAGGGTCTGGCCAGGGCTTTCAGGATTGGGGGGAAAGTTCATGAGGGGCCTCACTGCTGAGGCTGTCCAGAAACCTGTCTCTGGAGTGCTTAGGAAGGCACCCACTGCAAAGCTGCCCAAGCGGGTGCCAGGGAAGCCATCCAAGGGGCGGTACCCCATTTTGCGCACCCTACTGCAAAGCTTCCTGAGGGGGATCTGGCAGAGGTCATTCACAGGGAGGTGCCCAGGGAAGCTGTCTGCAGGAAGGCATCTCAGGCTGCTGGCCACCTGGGGCTGCAGAGAAAGCTGTCCAGGCTGCAAGAGCCTGAGAAAGCAAGCCCCCTGGAACTAGGAAGAGCAGCCATTTTCTCTCACAATGTCCCTCCAGGACTTCCTACTGACAAAGCCTAACCCTCATCATTCTCGAAGAGCGAGTAATGAAGGGTGAATTTGGAGCTGAGAGGCAACCAATTGATAATTGTCACAGTGAATTAAGCTGCTGGTGGAGCTTGGGCCATACATATGCTCATTCCAGGCTCAGAGCCCTGGATTTTCCTATCAGAAAGCCAAGCTCATGCAGAAAGCCTGAGCTAGTGATCAGACAGCCCAGCAAGCTGGTTCTTAACTTTCCTTGTGTGCAATATCTTATGAAAGCTCGCTGGCTTTCCATATGAGTCATTACTATCATGTGCCAGGCCCTAAAATATATATACTTTACATATAATATATATGTTTATATATATTCTTTTTTAAAAATATCAACCGTTATTTTAGATACAGGGGGTACACGTGCCAGTTTGTTACATGGGCACATTGCACGTAGTTTGTGAGCATAATGCCTAATAGGTAGTTTTTCAACCCACATCCTGCTTCTTCCCTCCTCCCTCTAGTAGTCCACAGTGTCTGTTGTCCGCATGTTTATGACCATGTGTGCTCAATGTTTAGCTCCCACTTATAAGTGAGGACACGGGTATTTGGTTTTCTGTTCCAGAATTAATTCATTTAGGATTATGGCCACCAGCTCCATCCACATTGCTGCAAAGGACATGTTTCATTCTTTTTTGTGGCAGTATAGTATTCCATGGTGTATACGCACCACACTTTCTTTATCCAGTCCACTGCTGATGGGCACCTACGTTGTTTCCATGTCTTTGCTACTGTGAAGAGTGCTGTGATGAACATACAGGTGCATGTGTCTTTTTGGTATAATGATCTGTTTTCCTTTGGGTAGATACCCAATAATGGGATCACTGGGTCAAATGGTAGCTCTGTTTTAAGTTCTTTGAGAAATCTCCAAACTGCTTTCCACAGTGGCTGAACTAGTTTACATTCTCATCAACACTGTATAAGCACTCTCTTTTCTCCACAGCCTCACCAGCATCTGTTGTTTTTTACTCTTTCATAGAAGCCATTCTGACTGGTGTGAGATGGTATTTCATTGTGGTTTTGATTTGCATTTCTCTGATGATCAGTGATGATGAACTTGTTTCATATATTTGTTGGCTGCTTGTATGTCTTCTTTTGAGAAGTATCTGTTCATGTCCTTTGCCCATTTTTAATGGAGTTATTTGGTTTTTGCTTGTTGATTTAAGTTCTTTATAGATTCTGGATATTAGACCTTTGTCACATGCATAGTTTGAGAATATTTTGCAACCCATTCTGTAGGCTGTCTGTTTACTCTGTTGATGGTTTCTTTTGCTGTGCAGAAGCTCTTTCATTTCGTTAGGCCCCACTTGCCAATTTTTGTTTTTTGTTGCAATTGCTTTTAAGGGCTTAGCCAAAAATTCTTTGCCAAGGTCAATGTTGAGAAGGGTATTTCCTAGGTTTTCTTCTAGGATTTTTATAACTTGAGGGCTTATATTTAAATCTTTAATCCATCTTGAGATAACTTTTGTATACGGTGAAAGGTAAGGGTCTAGTTTTATTCTTCTGCATATGACTAGCCAGCTATCCCAGCATCATTTATTGAATAGAAAGTCCTTTTTTTTTTTGGTCAGCCTTGTTGATCAGATGGTTTTAGGCACACAGCTTTGTTTCTGAGCTTTCTATTCTGTTCCATTGGTCTATGTGTCTGTTTTTGTGCTGGTATCATGCTGTTTTGGTTACTGTAGCCTTATAGTATAGTTTGAACTCAGGTAGAGTGATGCCTCTGGCTTTGTTCTTTTTACTTAGGATTGCTTTGGCTATTTGGTTCCATATGAATTTTAGAATAGTTTTTTCTAATTCTGTGAAGAATAACATGGTAATATGATAGGAATAGCTTTGAATCTGTAAATTGCGTTGGGCAGTAGGGGTATTTTAATGATACTGATTCTTCCAACCCATTTGCATGGAATGTTTTTCCATTTATTGGTGTCATCTCTGAGTTCTTTCAGCAGTGTTTTGTTGTTCTCCTTGTAGAGATCTTTACCTCCTTGGTTAGCTGTATTCCTAGGTATTTCATTTTGTTCATGGCTATTGTAAATAGGACTGTGTTTTTTATTTGACTCTCAGTCTAGATATTTTTAGTGTATAGAAATACTACTGATTTTTGTACATTAATTTTGTATCCTGAAATCATGCTAGAATCATTGATCAGTTCTAGTAGCCTCTTGGCAGAGTCTTCAGGGTTTTCTAAGTATAGAATCATACAGTCAGTGAAGAGAGATAGTTTGACTTGCTTTCCTATTTGGATGACTTCTTTTATTTCTTTCTCTTGCCTTATTGCACTGGCTAGGTCTTTCTATATGTATATTCTTATCTTCCCCAAGGCAGACTGAACCAAATGGGTCTTTCCATTCTTGTGATTTCAAACATGCTATATAACAGTACAAATATGACTTTCAGGTATTAATATACTATGTTAAGGAAAATAATGAATAAAGAACACTGTAAAAATATTTAGTGTCTGCATAAATGCACATGTCATGGTTTTAAAGTTTCTGTCCCATACTCTTTGACAATGGAATGATCAAGCACGTGGGCCCTCAGCTACTTACTGTGTGACCTTGGGCAAACTATGTACCCTTCTGTTCCTCAATTTCCTCATCTGTAAAGTGGATATAATAATAACATTTACTTCACAGGATTGTTGGGAGGTTTAAATTAAGTAATATATGTAAAGCTGTTAGGACAGGGCCTAGAGAGAGTAAGCACTCCACATGTTAGGTATTTGTATTAATATTTGAGAATGTCAATACGCAGACCCATGTGTGCCCAGACCCCTCTTGAGTCCCCTACAATCTCTGCCAGTCTCCTTCCTTAGAATGTTCACCTTCCTCACAGACTGTGTGCCTTCTAAACACTGTGTGCCTCCTAAGGGGCACCTGGGCATGGTGCCACCACCAAGCCATGCTGATAGCCCATCACTGGCCACGCAGGACACAGGCCCACTCTTCTATCATCAATGCTGAACAGAAAGGATGAAAGCCAAAACAAGTAAACTGGCCTCCACACAACCGATCCAAACAGCCTGGGGCCTGGCAGTGCCAGGGGAAGAGCTTGAAAGGAAAAACAACCAAAAACAACACACAGGCTTGTCTTTGTCATGGCTGACCCAGCTCACAGCCAGGCACGGAAACAGAGTGGCTTTATAAGAAAATGCCTTTCTTTCCACGCAGTAATTGAATCCAGTTGTGGCTTGAGGTTATACATTAGTGGGGTTTTAAAAAGGTTTGTCTCTTAGACAATTCTGCTCCAGCTGAGCAATCTTATATTTCTGTTAAATTCCTGTGAAGCAGCGTGCTAAAGCATCCATCATATCATATAATCCTTTGGGATCTGACTCTCACACTCACCCAACAGATAAGCCAGGAATCCTTTAGGCTCTTTAAAAGCTAAACCTCTTGAGTGGAGTCCAGGACAACCCCTCTGGATACAGAATTCTGCTTTGCAGTAAATAGCATTTGGGGCAGTTCTAGGGCCGCTGAATTTTCAGAAGGCTTCAGGTTGACTTTAGCACCATTCCTCTTCAAGAGGGCTCTCTCTCCTTGTCCAATCAATACTCTTCTGGCGACCCCCTAAGGGGGAAGAGCTCAGCGGTGGCTAGGACAGGATGTTTCAGAGTCAGATTGGGTTGCATCTTGTCCTGTGGCTATCACTGCCGGCTGACAGCACACTTCACTGCTAATGAAATGAAACAGTCCCTCTTCTAGCAACTGCCACCCACATCAGGACAGCAAGTCTTACACCACCAGTTGGAGTCCTGCCCTGGAGCCCTCAGGGGCACAGATTCAAAGGCCGTCGCCAGAAGCTCTTCACTAAAGCAGGCTTTTTATGAAGTTTTAATGACTTTGGTCATCCTGCAATGATAAAATGATCCACATGGGCACTAGAGTGGGATATGGGTTGAATTAAGAAGAGTGAAGTTCTTTTGTAGACATGAGTACGCACTCTGTGCACTGGACTCTGGTTGTGTGGAAGCTACAAAGAGTGTGCAGTCTCTCTTGTCCTCAGCACTTTATGTGCCTCTGTCCTCCAGCTTCTCCCTGGTTTCAAAACGCTTTCACTCAGGGTGCTGGGCGGAAAGGAAATGGCACATATAGACACTTGGGAGAGTTTAGTAAAGACGCTATTTGCAAAGGTGTGAGCAGGGTATGGGGTTGGGGGCTGGGGGGAGGGCTCCACCCCTCGCCTGAGGGTGAAGGGAACAGGCACTAGATCCAGAGACAGCAGAGTGGGAACTAACAGGAATCGTGACACAGCCGACAGGGTGACCCCACAGCGAGGTGCAGGGGAATCCAGCCCCTGCAGCTTCAACCTCTGCTCTCCTGGGGGGGCTCCCTAGCCACAGCCCACCAGAAGCCAGAGGGCAATGGGGCCTGTGGATGGCGCCATACAAGTCAGCCTCTGCCCTGCTCATGCCAGCTCTCCCCTGGCACTGCCAGGCCCCAAGCTGTCTGGTTTGGTTATAGGGGAACCAGTTTGCTTGTTTTGGCTTTGGGCCATTTTGCCCAGGGCATGAGCAGAGCAGAGGCTGGATCTGGAAGAGCCAGTGGGAGGCACTCAGCATACATACCACACCTGGAGACGTCTAGAACTCAGGGACTAGGTTTTACTCATCTTTATATTCTAGAGCCTGGTGCATAATGGCACACGATGTATTTTTTTTCAGAACAAATGTTAGAAAGAAAGAATGAATGAAAGCGTACATACATATGTGGACATGTAGCAGCACCAGGTGGCAGGTGAGGAAGTTCCAGAGGCGATACTATTGCACAGGAAGGAAACTGTCACGGGAGAGAGAACTCTGTGGCCTGGAGCAAGTGGAAGTGGCTCTATGGGGGAAGAAGGAAAGTTCGTTCTTAAAGGAGTGTGTGGTAGGTCAGCAGAGAGGGCATTCCAGGTGGAGGAAGCAGGAGCATGGAGGCAGGAGTGGGTGCCGTGTGTCCAGGAAACAACAGTGCAGTGTGGTCAGAGTGGGAGGTTCATGCAGAGACCAGGAGGTATTAGGGGGAGCAGAATACAGAAGGGTCTGGGTGGTGGCCAAGGAGTCCAGGATGTCCCCTGAATATGGTGGGCAAGCACTGGGACCCAGGCAACGGAGCAGCTAAGGGCAGGCCAGGAGGTACAAAGACCAGAGGTTCCAGATAAGGACTCTTGGGCAAGCCAGCTCGAGAAAGAAGGGCAGAGGTGCATGAAGTGAGAAAGAAGCAAAGGACTCAGTGCCTCGCTGGCCCGGGGAAGATGGAAGAGAAGGGCAGGCACCAGGACCAGTGAGGCTGGGTCTGGGTGGCTGGGAAGTGACAGTGTTGGCAGCGCAGAACCCTGCTGCAGTCTCTCCCAGGGCCACCCTGCCCAGCAGTCTCCCCTAGGGCTGCCAGACAACAGCACACAAGAGGACTGGAGCGGTTCCTGGAGGTCCTTACACCTTGAAAGTCCCCAAGGAAAAATGTTTCCCAGGCACGGGAGGGAGGGCAGCTATGTCAGCTCTCCCTAGACCAAGATCCCTCACCTCCTTTGGTCCTCAAAAATAGAACCTCAGGTCTGGCTTGGAGGAGGATCTCAGCCAGAGCAGCACCTATCTCCACCCAGGCAGAGTCAGGGGGGAGACAGGGATCGCCATTCCTCAGGCGCCTGGCCCTGAGGTCCCCTGTGCAGTCCAGTCTCCCTGGTTGCTGAGAGCTGACACCTCATGACCCTTAGAAGGGTTGGGACAATCCCCAACAGCAGCTCAAATGCACAGCAGTTATCAGAGGGAGGTCTCCCTGGCACCCTGCCCTTTGCCACATGCTGCCCTGCTCGGTCACAGTCCCCCCGTCACCTGGTCTGTGTGCCAGGGCAGGAGTGAGACTCCAGGGAGGAGCTCCCCTTGCAAGCCCTGGGCCCCGCTGGCGCCAATGTCCCAGCTTAAAAAATGAAAGTGAAAGAGAAAGATATCAGTACGAAAATATTTGTTGACTTTCTATCCTCTGGGGTAAAAGTGTGAGAAAAAAAATTTAAAAAGAAATAAAATATCTGTGGATTTTCTAAAACCCACTGGGAACGAGACAGGAAAAAAATGAAGACAAAGTTATCACTTTGAGAGAAATACTGTCCTGTGAATTTAAGCCCCAAGTGAATAAACTCATAATAACTGATTGTGTTGGCCCCGGGTGGGGCGTGGAAAATGAGAAGCCTGAGACACAGCCCCACTGCTCAGGACCTCAGACTGTGGCCAAGCTCCCCACCCCTGTTAGATTCCTAGGGCTGCTTTAACAAATCACCACAACAAATATGGTGGCTGCAGACCACAGAAATACACTCTCCCACGGTTCTGAGAGGGCAGAGGTCTGAAATCAAGGCGTCAGCTGTGCCATGCTTCCTCCAAAGGCTCTAGGGGAGAATCCTTCCTGTCCTTTCCAGCTTTTGGTGATACCCAGCTTTCCTTGGCTTGTGGCTGCATCGCTGCCAACTTTTGCCTTTATCTTCACATGGGCTCCTCCTATTCTCTCTGTCTTCTCCTCTTCTGCCCTTTATAAGGACACTTGTCATTGGATTCAGGACCCACCTGGATAATTCAGATGATCTCATCTCAAGATCCTTATGAATTACCTCTGCAAAGATCCTCTTTTTAAATAAGGTCACATCCACAGTTCCAGGAGCTAGGACGTGGACGTACCTTTTTGGGGGCCATCACTTACCCACCACCTGGCCCCCATCTTCAGTCTCACCTTCACCGTGTTGTTTCTAGGTTGAGTTGTTTCCAGGTTGAGTTGAGTGTGAGACTCCACAATGAAGGCGGGAACAAAGGTGGGGGGCACGTGGTGGGTAAGCGATGGCCCCCAGAAAGATAAACAAGTTGCCTCATCGAAACAAACGAAAAAACAAGTTCTTTCTTTCCTGTTACCCGTTAAGCTGAGTCACTCATGCTTTCCCTCCTTCACTTAGCTATCACATTTCTCCAAAGTGTGGTTTGTATCAATACTTCTGTTTTTGACCTACCACTTACTTTTCAAAGCAATTTATTATGTTTTAAGCATACAGAAACATGTAGAGAACAATATGATTTTTTTAAATGTTAATGTTTTTCTCTCATTTACTCATTTATAGCAAAATATAACATAGAATTTTCCATTTTAATCATTTTGAAATGTATGGTTCCATTAATGATTCCCACTCACTTTTAAATGTTTGGAATTGAGAGAACTCTTACTGGACAGGGATGAGGGTAAAAGCCAAAGTCTGCCAGTGTCCATCCTCAACCTTCTCAGCCCTTTACTAAATCAGATACTGCTAACCACACCACTCTTTTTTTTTTTTTTTTTCCTGAGACAAGGTCTCATTATGTCACCCAAGCTGGAGTGCAGTGGTATGATGGCTCACTGCAGCCTCGACCTCCTGGGCTCAAGCAAGCCTCTTGCCTCAGTCTCCTGAGTAGCTGGGACTACAGGTGCACACCACTGCCCCAGATATTTTTTTTTTTTTTTTTTTTTTGTAGAAATGTGGTCTCAGTATCTTGCTCAGGCTGGTCTTGGACTCCTGGCCTCAAGTGATCCCCCTGTGCCTTGGCCTCCCAAAGTGTTGAGATTACAGCCACCACACCTGGCCCACCCTTTTCTTAAAACTCCTCCCTCAGTTTCGCAGATCTCTGTCCTTTCCTTTCTCTACTATTTCTCTAGCCCCCTTCCTCTACTATTTCTCTAGCCCCCTTCCTCCTCATCTTCCTGGACTTGTCTGAGTTCCACTGAAGGCTGGACTTGTCTCTGAATCCACATTTGTATTTCCAACTGTCTTCTACGCATCCCTACAAAGATGTCCTATTGAAACCTCAAACTCAGTATGTTCAAAAGTGGACCCATGATCCCTTCTTTCAACACTTGTGCTTCCTCCACGTTCGCCCCAATCTGTACACAGCACCACCACCCATGCAGTCACCCAGCGCAGCACCATCTTGTCCTTCGTTATCCACTCTGACCCATAACTTCCATCTCTATAGTAGCTTCTCCCTCCTGACGTCTTTTCCATTCTGACCCTTGATGCTAACGCCTGCCTTCCAGTGTCAGCCTGGGACTCTATAGTAGACATCTCACAGGCTTGCCTACGTCCACCCTCTGTTTCTGTTCTATTTCCTATATTGTTAATAAGTTGTTCTCCCTCAAACAGTTCTGGCCAGGCACAGTGGCTCACACCTATAATCCCAGCACTTTGGGAGGCTGAGGTGGGTGGATCACTTGAGCCCAGGAGCTCAAGACCAGCCTGGGCAACATGGTGAAACCCCCTTTTCTACAAAAAAAAAAAAAAGTACAAAAATAAGCCAGACTTGGTGGCATGCACCTGTGACCCCAGCTACTCGGGAGGCTGGGGTGGGAAGATGGATGGCTTAAGCCCAGGAGGCAGAGATCGCAGTAAGCTGAGATCGTACCACCGCACTCCAGCCTGGGCAACTGAGAGAGACTCTGTCTCAAACAAACAAACAAACAGACAGACAAACAAACAGAAAACACAATTCTGATACATCTAGTCAAAAACCTTCATTAACTCCCACTACTTTGAGAATAAAGCCTGAACTCCATGGCTGACCCTTCGATGCTCCCTGAGGTGGCCCTGTCCCTCCACCCCCATGCCACATTTCCTTTGCTCCAGTCAAACAGACATGCTGCCTTTTCTCTGCACACATCCCACGCTTCCCTCCTTACCTGTCCCCATGCAGAGTGTGAGTTTCACATTATTCTAAAAGACCTCTTTTCTTTCTGTTAAAATAAGCGTAACAAAATAAGAGATACTGACTGAACAGAAGACTGTCAAATTCCACAAACTGGAATCATCCACCTCTTATTTCCTGTACCAAATAAAAAACACATCCCAGATTCTTCTTCTGTGACAGGGTTACAAACAGAGCTTTGTATACTCATGGAATTCACCAGCTAAGAGTGGAACCATCGCCTTTTGAAGACTCAAGCATTTTCTTCGTGACTCACCTGTGGGGGAATGCATCAACCTTCCTGCTTCTAATTTCTTTGACAGAAAAGGGGCTCTGGTAGCAAACACTATCACTTCAAACTTGAAATCTTGTGAATGAGGTTTCTAGGATGTCCAATAGTGCTAAAGATGTGATGCAAAAATTAGATGGAAACTTCAGCCTGCAGAAATGATGGGAGACACGAAGAGGATAGACTCTCAAGTGTTTCACTGCATGTTTATTTCTTGTACCTTTCAGTTCCCAAGCCCTAGGCTTTACCAGGAGATGGCATCAGAATGCTTTTAAGAAGCCCCTACACCTCACCAGTTCAGCCACACCAAAAGGAATGAATTCTTTGGAAAACCTAGGTGTGGCATCCCTTCATCCATTTGGAAAGACCTAAGTAGTATATCTTTGTGTCTATATAATAGCTGAAGTTTTAGATTCTTCTTTTGGATCCTTTTTCCACTTAGTGCTATTTCTGTCCCTGCAGTCGCTGAGATGTTCAAAAGCAGCTGAAGCTGCAGCTTTTGAAGCAGCAGGAGCACTGTGGGCACTCAAAGCCCTCAGAAATTCAGCCAAACACAAGTTAGGGAATTTTAGGTTTTCTTAGCCAAGAAGGGCACTCCAGTACATACAACCTGGGCTTGACCACTTGGTGGGCACTACTAGTGCTGTCACTGTTGGAAGGTTATACAATCTCTCTCAGCCTCTTTTTCCTCCTTTGGAAATGAAGAGTACTAAGATTGCTTTGTAGAGGTGTTGTAAGGATTAAAAATAACAACACATCAAGAGCCTAGCTCAGGATCTGGCACTGAAAAGGTTCTCAGTTAATAGTAAAATTGTTTATTTATTTATTTATTTATTCATCTATTTATTTTATTTTTTTGAGATGGAGTCCCACTCACTCTGTCGCCCAGGCTGGAGTGCAGTGGCACAATCTTGGCTCACTGCAACCTCTGCCTCCCAGTTTCAAATGATTCTCTTGCCTCAGCCTCCTGAGTAGCTGGGATTACAGACGTGCTCCACCAAGCCTAGTTAATTTTTGTATTTTTAGTAGAAATGGGGTTTCACCATGTTGGCCAGGCTGGTCTCAAACTCCTGACCTCAAGTGATCCTTCCGCCTCGGCATCCCAAAGTGCTGGGATTACAGATGTGAGCCACCACACCCGGCCATAAAATTATTTTTAACACTGTAAATTTTGGGTGAAAAGGAAGACTAGGTTGTCCTTAAGAATTCCTTGTGTATATATAAGATATAAGGGATTTTTCTTTAAAGAAAAATAACCCGTGTATTAGTTAATGTATACCCTTCAGATTTGTGTCCTGGGAGCACACGTTTGCAGTTGATCTATTTTAACACTCTTAAATTTTTAATATTATTTTCCGTCATTTCTTAGGTATGACACTGACAATTCTTACATTTAAAAGCAAAATCTTCACGTTTGTCATATCCTCCCATAGGCAAGGAGAGTTTCACTGTCTATGGGAGATTAATGCCCCAAGGATATTCCCACTATTCCCAGAACAGAGCTCGACCTTCATCCAAGGGCCCTCCTCTGCCCCACTTTTACTTCCTGTGGGCTGGGTGAGGCTTCATCCCAACTCCAGGGATCCACCAGGTGGCCCAGATGAGGCCACAGTGAAGATCGGGCATAGTCATTGGTTCAGAGATGGGCTTGTGACCTACACCAAGCCAATCAGAGAGTCCCTAGGGCATTGTGGGAGCCACCAGAAAAGACTTTCACTCTTCCCTGCAGGACACAAACCTGAAAGGGCAGGAAGCCGACGCTGCCGCCACGGGGTCACCACAGGGAGCCTGGTGGGGACGCGGGTAGGAAGGCAGGCGAAGCAGTGAGGGACATTCAATGAGGGACATTCAATGGAACAGAGTGAGGTTTGAGCACTGGAGGAAAAATCCAGAGTTGAAATAGCAGAAGGGGCAAAGGGTGAAGGAATTAAAGGATGAAAGAGAAGACCAGGGGAAGAGGAGCCTGAGAACGGAGGGAAGGATTAAACAGGGAAACCGAAGGAGGCAAAGGTGAGGGGCAGCTTCCCGAGCCTCCCCTGAGGCCCAACTCCTCCCATGCCTCCATCTCCTTCTCAAGGTCCTCCTCCTCCACCACTACTAGCTAGAAATTCAGCTACTAGACTTTAAAAACGTGCAGCTTCCCTGGTATAGCTTCCTTTTGGGAAGTTATTCGAAGGAATTATAAATTATGCACAAAAAATTATGAGTAAAGGTGTCCATCACACCTTATTTAAGATAACAGAAAGTTGTAAACAATATAAATGTCCCACATATGCGTATGGAATATTAATCCATTTTGTTTGTATATACATATATATGTATATATATAAATATTTCATACTCGATCTCAGAGGAAATACACAAAAATGTTATTAACAGTGGCTGTTTGGTAGTGAGATTATGAGAAGTATTTGTTAATTTATTTGCTTATTTGTACATTCTAGCTGATTGTATAACGAACATGTATTATTTGCAGAGTAAAAAGAATAGAAAATAACCAAATATCAAGACTGCAACTGGGGTGGAGCCAAGCTGCTGCGGATGTTGCCAAGGGCCCTTCCCGGGAGAGCCAGGTGGGGTACCCACATGCCACCTTCTCCTCAGGTGGAGCCACCGCCTGTGGCCTCCTGTGGGGCCAGCCTGGACTGCAGCTGCCAGGACCTAGTGATGGCCCCAAACCTGAGAGTGGGCCCAGAGTCCCACCACGCTAACCCTGCTGAAAAAGGCCACAGGGCACGTGAAGCCTTTGCTCCCTGGATCAGGTCACGCTCTCCAGTTTTCCTTCCAGGAGGACAGGCCATGCACTAAAAAACAGCTGCAAAGGAAAGGCTGGACCAGGTGTGCTGGGAGTCACCAGGAGCAAGGTGGTGAAGGTGAGTTTTCTCCTGAGCCCCTCCTGGGACTCATTAGCACCTCACCATCTGCTGGGAACCATCTTTACAAATGTAATTGTGCCTGTTGGGGGAAGACAGGGTTTTTGTTCTTTTGTTTTGTTTTTGTTTGTTTGTTTGTTTTCTTAAAGACAGAAAAGGCTTTTTCATTTTCTGAAACCCTTTCAAATGTGCTCAGCCTTCTCCAGTGGGTAGCAGATCTCTTAATTACATCTTGGGCGGGTCCAAAATTTTACCATTGTTTTCAGGTGTTAACCCTCAGTCCACTTTAAAACATCAATTCCAAACGATTCTACTCTCACCTCATCTCCCAGCGCCACTGCCCTCTCCCGGTCCAGTGCAAGCTTGGACCTGGACCCTGAATGACGGAGGTCTATTTCTGGGACACTCCTCCACTCTCGCTTTCCGCTTTGGGAAACAGTTCCTCTAGTGCGCTGGGCTGAGAGGTAGGACAGAGAAAGGGCAGAGGGTCGTAAACTAACAGGGCAGCGGTAGCCTTCTCTCTAGTGGTAGCCTTCTCTCTAGTGGTAGCCTTCTCTCTAGTGGTGTCCCACTGGGACTGGCTGTGAGGCAGGCATCGATGTGCTAGCCTTCCCTGGAAGACACATCTGGGTTCTTTTAGAGAGACTTGCAGGGCACGGATATGGTAAATCCAGGCTCAACCACCTCCATGCCCCTCAACTCCCATGACTGAATATGTACTCTACGGACTCTTTGAGCTCCCCGGTAAATAGGAGAGAGAACCCTGTTGGGGTAGGGATGGAACAAATCCAGCTGCCTTCTAAGTAGCATCCACTTGAACTGCAGGAAATGCATTTTCTGGCCCTGACCAACTGGGTGGGTTCAGACTGCCCCTGCAGCTCTTCTTTGTGCCCTTTCTTCTTTCTCCAAGACCCTCCTCTATCCCTAATGATGTATGAATAAGCCAGCAAATCCTTTTCCTAATCAAATGTCCAACAGGGGAGCTACTTTGCATCCCAATATTTGTGGAATCATTTTATTAGAACCTTACTAGGGAGAAAGCACAGCCACCCCATTACCCATAACCACAGGAAGGGCAGGAAGTCCCCTCTCCTCACATGTCCTGTGCTCCAGTGACCCTTAGACTTATTTCTCTCTCTCCCTCTTTCCCAGTCTTACTGCGTAGAAGGTGGAATTGGCGGTAACACAGCCACATATATCACCTCTTAGGAATCCTTGGTTCTCAGCTCTGGTGGGTGTCAGCTCAGGCAAAGAGTACTTCTCTGTCCTCACTTTTGGGTCCTGGAAGCCTCCACAGAAAGACTCCCCATTCACAGCTTGTTGCATGTTTAGAGTAGTTGAAGTTCCACTTCCAGAACTCTTCATTCTTTTTGTAGAGCCAGAATTTTATCTGGTATCATTGTCCTTCTGCTTGAAGGACATCCCTTAACATTTCTTATAGTATAGGTCCTCAGAGGATCATTTTTTTAGCTTTTGTATGTTTGAAAAAGTCTTTTGCATTTGTTTTTGAAAGACATTTTTGCTAGGTATAGAATTAGTGGCCATTTCATGTGAAAGACCAAAAAAAAAAAAAACCAAAAACCTAGAATTCAAGGTTGACAATATGTTTCTCTGATTACTTTAAAGATTATTGTTCCTCTGTCTTCTCACTTGCTTGCTTCTGACATGAACTCTGCTGCCATTCTTATCTTTGTTCTCCTGTTTTTAACATAATTTTTTTCCTGTGGTTACTTTTAAGATTTTTTCTTTATCACTGGTATTGAGCAATTTGATTATGATGTGTCTTGTTATAATTTCCTTCATGTTTCTCTTGCTTGAATTTTACCTTGCTGAGTGCTGGATATTCTTTTTATTTTAATTTTTTTGAGATGGAGTCTCGCTTTGTCGCCCAGGCTGGAGTTCAGTGGCACAATCTCAGCTCAGTATAACCTCCTCCTCCCAGGTTCAAACGATTCTCCTGCCTCAGCCTCCTGAGTAACTGGGACTACAAGCACCTCCCCCACCACACCTGGCTATTTTTTGTATTTTTAGAAGACACAGAGTTTCACCATGTTTGAGGCCAGGCTGGTCTCAAAATCCTAACCTCAAGTGATCCACCTTCTTCGGTCTCCCAAAGTGCTGGGATTATAGGTGTTAGCCACCATGCCTGGCCTGGATATTCTTTAAAAAACAAACACACAAAAAAACTTTTGAGTGTTGTTCTAGGACACAGTTAATTTACTTGAAAACAGTTCGATCCTTTCATGACTTGTTTTTTGTTTGTTTGTTTGTTTTGTTTTTTAGATGGAGTTTCCCTCTTGTTGCCCAGGCTGGAGAGCGATGCGCGATCTCCATTCACTGCAACCTCTGCCTCCTAGGTTCAAGCGATTCTCCTGCCTCAGCCTCGCGAGTAGCTGGGATTACTGGCCTGCGCCACCACGCCCGGCTAATTTTGTGTTTTTAGTAGAGACGGGGTTTCTCCATGTTGGTCAGGCTTGTCTCGAACTCCCGACCTCAGATGATCCACCCACCTCGGCCTCCCAAAGTGCTGGGATTACAGGGTTGACACACCGTGCCCGGCCTTTTTTTTTTTTTTTTTTTTTTTAAAAAAAAAAAAGATACAGAGTCTCACTATGTTGCCCAGGCTGGTCTTGAACTCCTGGCTTGAACAGTCATCATCCTGCCTCAGCCCTCACCCTCCCGGGTAGCTGGGACTGCAGGCACTCACCACCGTGCCAGCCAAGACTTGCTTTTAAGCCTTGTTAGGAGGGGGCCACAGGAGCCTTTAGAGTAAGCTGAATTGGGCTGCATTACTGAGACAATACTCAGAGTGTTCTACTCAGTGCCCCATGAATTAGAAGGTTTTCAACTGTGGCTGGTGGCCACAGGGGCTATTCTCTGGCTGGTGGGAGCTCTAGGAATGGTTCCCTCTAATCTTTTTGGGTGATTCTTTTTCTGGCCTCATTTCTTTTCCTCACATGCATGTGCTGATCAATACTTCGCTGAAGACCCAAAGATGACACTCTGCAGAGCCCAGAGTTCTCTCCGTGTGCAGCTTTCTTCTCTCCAGTATTCTCTCCTGTGAGTTCTAGGTGCACAAGTGTCCCTGGGACCCCAGCCCCATCCCTCTACACAGGGATATGGCTGTGCTCCACCTGTACTCCGTGTCCCTGTTCCATGGCCTGGAAAGTCTCTCCAGGCAGCAAGTTGGGGCAATCATAGGACTCACCTCACTTGTTTCCATTCAGGAATCATTGTCCTGTGCCACCTGTGCTCCAATGTCTGAAAATCATTGGTTCGAATATTTGGTCTGTTTTTTTACTTGTTTCAGAACCTTAGTTTTAGTGTGCATTTCCTGGAATTCCTGGAATTGTGGATGTTAGCTCTGAGCTTGGCTTTAAAAATCATCTAATTGCATACCTTCCATTTGCCAGTGAAGAAACTGAGATAGGAGAAGGGATGGTGCCTGAGTCTGCGGCAGACCCTGAACTGGGCCACATCTCCCAACTTGAGATTGAAGTCACTTTGAAAGCAGTGAGCGCCTGGGAGAAAAGAAGGGGCTTAGGGAACTTCAAGTCAAGACTCTTTTGGGTCAGAGATTAAGGAGGCTCTGTTGCTGCCTGTGTCTCACTGTCTTCTTCATTCCAACATCTGCCATGTTTCGTGCAATAATGTTGGCCTCTTGCCTCAATTTCTGCATTGATAATGTAGAGGCTTCCATTCCCTTTGATGCCTTCTACTAAGTCAGTCCCACAATAATTGAAGGATATCATGGAATCTCAGCACCAAGAAGAGGTAGATAGCAGAGCTAGGGTTTGAGCTGAAGCCTCAAGGACCTCCCAAGGGAGCCTGAAGATCATCAGAACCAAGCTATCATTTTATAGAAAAGGAAACTAAAACCTGGGCAGGTTTACTGGTACACTCAGGCAGGCTAAGATCTGGGTGATGCACCTAGACACTCATCTCTGAAAGATACCGGGCTTAAGTCTTACCCAGTCAGCTCTTAAGGGTTTGTATTTTTAATGTATGTTCAGCTCACTGCATCCTTTGCCCACAAGAACCACTCCAAACCCAATGGAACTCGATATCAGCTTTTCCATGTGTTTTTTGTCCATGTTATCTGATCACTTTTAACAGTCGCTTTGCTTGTTCACCCACACAGTGGGTGAGACTTCCCGACAGGAGCCTGGGGTCACTATGAGGGGAAGTTTTTAGAGAGGAGGGCCAAATGTCAGAGAAAGAGGAAGAAGAAGGAAGGAAGCAATGAAAGCAATAAACCTATTTCTCAGGTCATTTTAAAAACCTCTACTCTGGGACATTGAGCAGATAGTATCTATTTTTCTTTGCTTTGGGTATTTTTAAAGACACTGCCCCTCCCCATTTACTTTAATACAATACTAAGCACACATTTCTCAGCACGTAACAAGTCAGGATGTTCCAGGTTTTGATGCACGGGTCAAACTTTGCTTTGCCTTGTTGACCAGCCTTGTTGACAATAGGGCCTTTCATTGCAGGAGCACATGAATCCGGGCAACGTGACTTAAGAGCTGGCTGATGTTCCAGGACAGCACAAAAGAACGGAACTTGTTTTCATGCTATGAGCGCGCAAACCAATGGGCAGTTTTTGGGGTTACTCGTGATTGCTCCTCGGTCCAGAGTTCAGGCAGCAATCTGAGCCACTCAACTGCTCTTCTTTACCCCTCTACCTCTGCAGTTCATTGGGGGACAGAGCTGGGCCAGGATCCTGGGACAGAAGGAGGAGGCGGGCCCAGGAAAGTCCACTTGGGGTAACACACAATTTGTACATAAAAAAGAAATGTTCACCTCTTTGTATGTACCGTAGTAATTATTTCACCTTCTTTTATGAACTTGCACATTTTCAGAGAGAGTTAAATTAAGCAGAGTCTGAAAGTGGAGAATTCTCACATAGATAAAAGAATGGGGACCTGAAATTGGGTCATCAGGAAGTGTCTTGTGGCAAAATACACTTAGTATCGAACTGAAGGAAGAAATATTTCAAACATTTTCTTTAAGGAAAACTTAATGGATGTGATTTAATATTGTCCAGACTGACCTAGCAGCCCGAGGTGGTGCGTTCAAGGACTTTTCATCTCAATCCACAGGAAAAGGGTTCGATTTAGATGAGAAAGAGGGAGCGGGGCACAGCTAGACTGGAGAGGCATCCTGTCCACGGATTAGTCTTCACTCTTCATGTGGGGAGTAGAATGGTAAACGGGACCTTCTTAAAACAGCAGCTCCCAAACACTGGGAGGTTGACGTGCTTCCTAAACCCTCACTGACTCATGATGTTCGGCACAGCGTGGGGCCTCCCGAAAATGGTGCTGATCATATGGAGTTTGTGGAACATCTCCTATGTGTACTACCGGGACTCTACTATCTTCCGTGATCACAATTTCACTGGGGGCCAGTCGCCTAGAAGATCTCACGGGGTGTCCAGTCTTTTGGCTTCCCTGGGCCACATTGGAAGAAGACGAATTGTCTTGCACCACATATAAAATACACTAACACTAACGATAGCTGATGAGCTAAAAAAGAAAATTGCAAAAATATCTCAATGCTTTAAGACAGTTTACAAATTTGTGTCGGGCTGCATTCAAAGCCATCTTAGGCCACATGTGGCCCGTGGGCCATGGGTTGGACAAGCTTGAAGATAGCCATGAGACTACTGATGACAAGAATAAAGGTGGTTTATTGAATCCATACTGTTTACTAGACTCTTCACATGCAGAGCCTCATTTAATGCTCGTAACAATCTCTTGAGGCTGGGACAAGCATATCCCCCATCTTACAGAGGAAGAAGCCCACTCAGAGAAGCTAAGGAACTAACCCAAGATCACACAACTAGAGTAGGGATTCAAACCCAGACAATGTGGAACCACAGACCACAACTTACCCACCAGCTGTTGTAAGTACACAGGGAAACCAGAGCAGGAGGGCAGAAAAAAGGAGGAGATATATGGGGGTTATAAGCAAGGTGTGGGTTATAAGGAAAGTCAGTTGACATCTTCTATGAATCCCCTGAAACCAGGATGAAGAATTTCAGACCAAAAGACTATAGAGAGAGAAAAAAACTCCTGCTCCAAATGAGAGAAGAGAAAGAGTGTTGACGGTAAAATATCAGCGAGATGCTGTGATTTGTGCCTTTTGTCTTTTTCTATCTGGCTCCCCTAGCAACAGTTAAGTAGTAATGAATGTAAATGCTCAGTAACACGCCGGCGAGACTGTTCCACCAGGCGCAGCATCCCTGGTAAACAGAAATGCATGCTAATTTCTGCTCCGTGAAGCATAGGAAACATCACTAGGGGCTGCCCAGTGGAAAGGAACAAAAAGCAGATGGAAAAAATGTTTAAATCTCAAGTTTATGTGAGAACAGAAAAGAAGGAACATGTTGTAAATTATTTTTTGAAATATTAAGCTACTAACAAAATCCTAACACCAAGACAGACAACAGGGGTGGTAAAAGGGGAAGGAGAGACGGAGTCACGATGGAGACGGTTTTGCTACAGCACATCATTAACTGCCACGTTTTTCTGGAGTATCTGAAAATATCAGTCTTGGAAATACCTATGCATTATTTTTTCAGAGGTGTGTGTCTATGGCCTCGGGGCTGGAGCTGGAAAACAAGCTATTGCCATGAGCTCATGCTGGAGTCTGTGTAAATTGTTTCCTCTCCTTATGTATAATGTTTCTAATTAGGACTGTTACAGAGGATGAGCTCTGTGGGCTGTTGAATTGACTCTTTGTGCTCACTGCAAATCTAAGGCTTTATGCCTGCCCATGCTTGGGCCGACCTGCTTCTTAGAGGCATCGCTAAATGGGGAAGGTGACCCTGTCCTGCTTCCTGATGTCTGATATCAGGGCTGTTGGGGAAACACCCAAGAGATCTGCTGTCACCCCTGGAGTGAATAGATACATGACTCTGGTTTCTAGATGCATAACTCTTGTTTCTAGTTGGCCCTTTTATCCAATTATACCTTTAATAAACAAAAGTCCATTTTGAGGTCCTTTCTCTAAGAGACAACTATTTACCTAAAAGTTGTAGGGTGAGCAGTAGACACTAGTTCCTCCCTCTGCATCAAGAATTTAAGAAATGGCCTGGGCACAGTGGCTCACACCTGTAATCCCAGCACTTTGGGAGGCCAAGGTGGGTGGATCTCTTGAGATCAGGAGTTTGAGACCAGCCTGGCCAACATAGTGAATCCCCATCTCTACTAAAAATACAGAAATTATCTGAGTGTTGTGGTACATGCCTGTAATCGCAGCTACCCGGGAGGCTGAGGCAGGAGAATCATTTGAACCCGGAAGGTGGAGGTTGCAGTGAGCCAAGATTGTGCCACTGCACTCTAGCCTCGGTGATGGAGCGAGACGCCATCTCAAAATAAATAAATAAATAAATAAATTTTAAAAGAATTTTGGAAATGTTTAGGGAAAGTGGAGTAGGACTCTGTTTCCCCAAGATGCTGAGGTTTTGCAGAGAGGATGTGACCCAGAGGGTATGAGTCTCCCCGGCTTGGACCCATTCCTGCTCCCGACCTCTGACATGTTTCTAGGTCAGACACACTTAGAAAATTAATCCTCAGCCATCTGAGTAGCTGACTATCAGCAGGCAATTCCCTTCCACCAGTAAAACTTCAGTCAGCTACGCTGGGTGATGCATAGAAATATAGTATTGGCTTGGCTTAGAGGTCTCCAGACACTTGGTCCCAGAGGACCAAGTAAAGGTTGCTTGTTAATCTAGTACGACATTCCCACTGTGGGACCTGTTAGGCTCCACACTGAAGAGGTGCCAGGAATTCAAGGAGAGTGGAGGCTGGTGCTGAAAAGCTTCCCCCAGTGATTCTGATATGCTCAGAGGGGGTGATGGTGGTGGTCTTGGGCAGGCTTCCCATTGTGTCAGGCCCATGGTCACTAATTCTTGTCCAGACCTGCAGAGCCAGAATAGCCCAGCCCACAGAGCAGAAGCCACAGTGTAAGAAGCCCAACCTGGGCCAGAAAGCCTGACGATGTCAGAAAAAAATCCCTATCAGTGTGATGCCATGGAAACCCTAGACAGCAGGCAGATCTTTCTGCCTACGAGCCCATTGGCACCTCCCTGGGAACTGGGAGCTGAGTAGGGAGGTAAATCCCGGAAGCCAACAGAACACAGGTTTCATGGAGAGCCTGGATGCAAACCAGCAGTAGAGGACTGCTGCTCGGCACTGTGGAGGTGCTCATGCCTTGCACCTGGTGGTTTGCCAATGGACAATTTCTCCATGACCTAGTTTTCTACCTGGTCTGAAATGAGAAAAAATAAGTACAGCATAGCAAGTTTTTCATTAAGCTAAATTTGTTCTATTTAAAGAACTGCCATTTGTTCTGGAACTATGTCCTTTCTACTTTTTTTGGTGGAAGAAAAGTACTTTTAAGAAACAGATGTGACAATGTGGTAGTGGATGACAACATTTTTTGGTGTTGCTTTTTAATATTTCTATTTTTCAAAATAAAACCTGGCAACACTGTGTTAGTCCTCTGTTTTGTTTGTTTGCATGCTTGCTTTTGCTTCTGTGTGTGGCGGATTAGGGATGGACACAAACTCTTTGGAACTTTTCATACTGAAAGGTGCACCTAATTTGCCTTCTCTTAAATCTAGGCTGGCCTTAGTGACTTACTTGACTAATAAAATGTGGTGCGCATGACCGCGTAGGTCTTCTGAAACTAGATCACGGGAAGCCCTGCAGCTTCCTTTCCAGGCCTCTTGGAACACTTACTCTTGGAACCCAGCTGCCATGCTGTTAGGAAGCCCAAGTGGCCAAGGCAGAGGCCCAGACAGAGAGGAAGCAAATACCTACATGTTTTGCTTTGGTTAATCACTCCAGTAAAGTTACTAAAAGACACAAACCACAACAATTTTTTTTCTTTCTGAGACAGAGTCTTGCTCTGTCACCCAGAGCTGGAGTGCAGTGGTGCAATCTTACCTCACTGCAACCTCTGTCCCCCTGGGTTCAAGCAATTCTCCTGCCTCAGCCTCCCGAGTAGCTGGGACTACAGGCACTCGCCACCACGCCTGGCTAATTTTTGTATTTTTAGTAGAGACGGGGTTTCACCATGTTGGACAGGCTGTTCTCAAACTCCTGACCTCGTGATCCGCCCACCTCGGCCTCCCAAAGTGCTGGGATTACAGGCATGAGCCACTGTGCCCAGCCCACAACATTTTTAGAGACAAAAATATCTACATTACATATTCTACTTTACAGATTATGTGGCTTTTAACAATGCTCTATTTTTAAATCTCATCATTTCCTTTAATTACACATTATTATGTTTTCATATGCGTATGTGGTACAAAATTCAAAAGGTACAAAAGAATACAATGAAAAGTAAGTTTTCTTTTCATCCCAGCCACCCAAAGGTAACCAAAGTAGTCAGGTTCTTGTGTATTCTCCCGAAGATACCAAGCCATATAAAAATATATATACATCTATTTTTTTATTTTTAATGAAGGCCAGCCCCTGCACTGTGGTTGTTTCACCAATAATACTATCCTGTGAGGCCTCTCAAGAAACAGCCACCTTTCTGTTGGCCAGGTGAGAGCATGTTTCCTTGTATAATACTTTTTTTATGCAAATAGAAATTTACCATACCCAGTGTTCTGCTCCTCACATTTCTTACCTAACAATAAATTTGGGAGATAAATAACTTATCATCTCTCTTGTCATAACTATATTCCCTATCACAGCACCTTCTGCATGCAACAGGTGCTCAGTAAATGCTTTTTAGCTAGTGGTAATGACAGTTTCCTGTTGAGAATTGAAGTATGGAAAAGCTGTTTACAACCATAAACCACCATAGAAAGGTAAGCAATTGTCACGACTGTGTGTAGCTGCTATGAAATGAAGTAGGTCCTGTGTTGATCAATGTTCCTTCTGTTTTAATGGCCAAACTCAAACTAGAGTGTCCACTTCTTCCTCTGGGTTCTACGCTCAGCAAAGCGGAGGCTGTCAGTCCAGACAATACTATTTAACAGAAGCCAGAAGGTGAACTTCCTGTTAAGTCAAGCTCATAAAGACACAGAGAAGGTGAAATGGTTGGGGCAGAAAAGGACCTCAAGAGAATTGTTTATTTACTCTAGAGGAGACACTGCAGAGTGACTTTTATACCCTAAGGGAGCCTCAAACAGGAAGGAAAGGGCTAGAACCACAGGAAAAGTAGAGTGAGCTTCAGAAAGATCTCTGAGCCAGGTGCGGTGGCATGCACCTATAGTCGCAGCCAATGGGGAGGCTAAGGCAGGAGGATCTCTTGAGCCCAGGAGTTCAAGGTTGCAGCAAGCTATGATCACTCCACTGCACTCTAGCCTGGGTGGCAGAGCAAGACCCTGTCTCCGAAAATAAAAATAAGAATAAAAAGATCTCTGGGATAGCACTATGGACTGCAGCCTCCACCCCAACATTTTGGCAGGATCCCCCTACCTCTGCTAGCACATATGGCCCTTTTGTAGGATTGAGGCAGACCCAGCTGAGAGGACTCAGGTATTCAGTGGAGGAAGGCTTTGTCCCAGGACAAGACTTCAGTGCAGGGCGCCAGCTGGATTTCAGCCCCACTCGCCCCATCCTTGTGCAAAGTGCGAACTCCCACTCCTAGGCAAAGGGTCGTGTCCCTTCCCCCAGGTGTCATTCATTTGTTCATTAGATATATATGTATTGATACCCACTACATGTCATGCACCATACTAGGTACTGGGAACACAGCATGAACAAGGCAGGCTCCCAGCTCATAAGGAGTTTATTTCCTAATGGGAAAGGTACAACAAATCTGCAAGAAAGGCAATTTCAGAGTGAAAAGTGCAAAGAATGTATATGGGATAACCTGAGAGTGATGTGAGGGTGGTGGGCAGTGTTTGGCCAGAGTAGTCAAGAAAGGCCTTTTTGAAAAGGAGACCCCTCAATTTCCAGGCTCCAGGCTGGAGTCCTTTGAGACTCTTTCCCCTCCTTTTCCATCCCTCAAGTGGGTTTGAGCCAGGGTCTTATGTTTCCTGGTGGAAACAGCCTCCAAGATAGCCCCTAATGAGCTTCCTTCTTGGTGTCCATGCCCTTGAGTAGTCTCTTTCCACATAGACTCAGGGTTGGTCTGTGTGGCCAATAGAACACAGTAGAAGTGATGGTTGTCACTCCCAAGGCTAAGTCATCAGAGACTTCATGCTCCCCTGCCCTGCCCTCTCTGTCTGTCTCTCTCAGGTTGCTTGCTCTGGGGGAAGTGAGCTGCTGTGTTATAAACAACCACATGGCAAGGAACTGAGGCCTCCTGCCAACAGCCGTGCACATGAGTGAGCTTGGAAGCAGATTCTGCAGCCCCAGTCAAGGCTTCAGATAACTGAAGCCCCAACTGACGTCATGATTACAACCTCATGAGATTCCCTGATTCAGAACCATCCAACTAAGCTGCTCTCAAATTCTCTTTTTTTCTTTAATGAATGAGGCAATTTATTAACCCAGGATCATTTGTTTTAATGCTTCTTGTTGGCAGCTGCCACCTATCCAGTGATTCTGTCCAGATCTTTCTGACCCTGAGGTGTCAGTTTGTGGCCCCTATCTTGGTCCTTTTCCACCATTTTCAGCCCCTCCAGGGCTTGGAGGACCCAGTGGGCCACACTCTTGGAGACTCGGCTGACGTGGCTGGGCAGGACACCATTTATCTGACATTCCCCATAGATCTTGGTCATGGAGCCAACCCCAGCGCCACCTTGGCAGTATAGGTGCTACGTTGTGGAAGCAGCTCATGTGTAGAACCACTTCTCATCTCAGAGAGTAAGCTCTTTGCGCTTGGCCAGTTTGGTGGTATCCACCCATTCAGGGACTTTCAGCTTCCTGGACTTTTTGAGGAGGGCTACCGGAGCTCTGATGAACTCCTGCTGATTCATGTCTTCTACAGTAACTCCAGGAATCATGACACCTCTGCGCTGCCAGCCAGGGGAACAGCTGTTCTCAAATTCTCAAAAGAACACTTGTTATTTTAAGCCACTAAGGTTGGAGGTTGTTTGTTACACAGCACTAGATAACCAATACACAATAGATAGCCCTTACACATCGATCTCACTGCACCCTGCAATCCAGACTTCCTTGTCTCCTGTGTCCTGTCCAGCATCTAGCCTGCCCAGTACTCAACTACAGCATCTAGCCTGCCCAATATTCAACTGTGACACCATCCCAACCCCCTCAAAGACCATCCCCCACCCCATATTTCTCAATCACCTCCAGGAAAAAGGTTAAATCAGCCTGGTTTCTAAGTCTGTCCATAAATCTAATTCCGCAAGCATTTATTGCAAATTTTTGATGTGTTTAGCTTAGTGTTTCATGCTGCAGGGAAAACACAAGAACTAGTTATTATAGTCCCTGTCCTTGGTGTTGTTGGTAAGATAGACTAATGTCTCTGAAACAATCAGAAGACAGTGCAGAATAGTTAATCAAAGGCTTGTGGGGTTGACAGAAAGTGTTAAGTGAGAGGTTGGAGAGCTCCATGTTGGCCAGAGGTGGGGAGCAGGGAGAAGCTGGGGCCTGGGTCAGTCCAGCACAGGCAAGGGAAGAAGGGTAGGGCCCAGACAAGCAGAGGGGCTGAGAGCAGAGGTCGGTTTAGGGAAACAAAGCCTGGGCCAGCTGAAGATGTAGAGGGCCTTGAAAGCCTGGTGGAAGAACCCAGCAGGTGGAGGTTGCAGAATTCACTGCAACCTCCGCCTCCTGGGTTCAAGCAATTCTCCAGCCTCAGCCTCCCTGGGTTATAAATTGGGTGGATTTATAACCCAAACCAGTGGGCAATAAACAGTGCTGTGAACCTATTTAGATCGATGAGATTAAAGGTAGGGAGTGAGATGGAAAGAAGATGGAGAGGAAAAGAAGGTGGGAAAAGAGATCGGGGCTGGGGCAAAATGAATTTGGAGTGATTTGCCATCACTGAGATGTGAGCACCTGAAGCTAGACAGCAGGAACAAAACCAGGGGCATTGCTCTGATTTGAGGCTGCACAATTGAGGTGTCACCCCCACCCCAGGCCTGGCAGCCACCTCTTACCTGGGGGAGCATAGATTCTATGAGACTGGAGTCAAGAGCAGGTCAGGCTCCTGCTGAGTCTATAGGAGAGGTGCTTAACCCTCTATGGACACCTGGGGAGATGTGTAAGGACACTTGGGGGCCAATTTGAAGCACTTTAGCATAATAGTCTAGTGCAGAAACTGACAGACCACCTGGCTCTACCCCTCACAGACTGAGGGACCTTCAATCAGTCACTTAACTCCCCAGAGCCCCATAATCCTCATCCAAACATGAAGGTAATGAGAGTACCTACTCCACAGGGTTGTGGAGATTCAGCAAAATGAAAAGCACTTAGAACGGTTAACTTCTTTCTTATGCAAATGTTCTTGCACTGACCTGGGTTGCAGTTTAGGCATAAACATTTTTAGATTCCTGGGTACAGCCAAGATTAAGAATCAAAAATTCAGCCACGCACATTAGCTCAAGCCTATAATGTCAGCACTTTGGGAGGCCGAGGCAAGAGGATCACTTGAGTCCAGGACTTTGAAACCAGCCTGGGCAACATAAGGAGACCCCATCTCTATGAAGAATAAATAAATAAACAAACAAACAGAAATAAAAATGTAGCCGAGCATGATGGTGCTTGCCTGTAGTCCTAGCTTCTTGGGAGGCTGAGACGGGAGGATTACTTGAGCCTAGGAGGTCAAGGCTGCAGTGAGCCATGATTGCACCACTGCACTCCAGCCTGGGTGATAGCACAAGACACTGTCTCAAAAACAAACAAACAACAAACAAAAATAAAAAACAACAACAACAGGCCAGGTGCAGTGGCTGGTGCCTGTAATCCCAGCGCTTTGGAATGCCAAGGTAGAAGGATCACTTGAGCCTTAGAGTTCAAGACTAGCCTGGGCAACATAGGGAGACCCCGTCTCTACAAAAAACAAAAATAATTTTTTTAAAAAAAAATCAGAAATCCACAAGGACAAAGAACTCACCCCCCCATCCTTCCTACCATCCTCCCTACCATCAGAATAGGAAGTTAAAACTATCACTTCAGACATGCTCTTTGATTCAGATGAAGGTGAGACTTGGCTAGATTATGGCTTTGACTCAGAACCATGGGCAAAGTTCATGGTTTGGGAGTTTCTGCAGGAAGCTTGGGGACGTTCAGCTGTTTTAGCTGAACTTGACTCTGAGTTCCAAGTCTATGAAATTCCAAAACTCAAAGCAAAACAAAGGCACCCTCAAGGTTAGGGATCATATGCTATCCATCTCCACCCCCTGGCACCCAGCGTGGCACCCACACTTGCTGGTTGGCTGGAGGAGCGAGGCAGGCCTTAACTCGGTTGTTGTACAGAGCTGACTGGTCTCAGATATGGACCACAGAGGGTAAATTTGATGAAACAAAGACAAAGCCATAAAGGAAACAGGCTTTGTGCCATTTAGGAATGCAAATTAGATTTTCTTCATTGCTGAAGAATTCTCATACTGCTAAACCAGGAATATTCAGACACCCACCTTCCACTCCCAGTTTAGGATATTTATGTTAACGGAAGACTCAGAGGGAGATGACTTTTTGGGTCCTTTGAGTTGGTACAATGCAGATACAGGTGCCATATTTAAAGCACACCTGAAACAGGTGGGCAGCCTCCCAACACCCTTCAGGCCAGTGCTTCTCAAACACTGATGCACACGCCACTCACCAGGGGAGCTTGTTCACATGCAGAGTCTAATGCGGTAGGTCTGAGGGAGAGCCTGAGATTCTGCATTTCTTTCTTTCTTTTTTTTTTTTTTTTCTTGAGACAGAGTCTCGCTCTGTCATCCAGGCTGGAGTGCAATGGTGTGATCTCGGCTCACTGCAACCTCCGCCTCCTGGGTTCAAGCAATTCTCCAGCCTCAGCCTCCCGATTAGCTGGAATTACAAGCACCCCCACCACCACCACGCCCGACTAATTTTTGTAATTTTATTAGAGACGGGGTTTCACCATGTTAGCCAGGCTGGCCTCGAACGCCTGACCTCAGGTGATCCACTCACCTTGGCCTCCCAAAGTGCTGGGTTTACAGGCATGAGCCACCCCACCCAGCCGAGGTTCTGCATTTCTAACAAGCTCCCGGGAGATGGTGATGTTGCTGGCCCAAAGGCCAGCACGTTGAGTAGTGAGGCATCAAAGTCCACTTTGGGACGGAAGCCAGCCCAGGTTTGGCGTATCGCCTGGATAGTAGCCCCGACTTGGGTTAAAAGAATTAACAAATCCCCGCCCACTGGTCACATATTTATCATTTTTTCTGCCTTAAAAATATCCCCGCTGGGTGTGGTGGCTCCAGCCTGTAATCCCAACACTTTGGGAGTTTGAGGCAGGAGGATCGCTTGAGTCTAGGAGTTGGAGACCAGCCTGAGCAATATAGTGAGATCCTGCCTCTACAAAAAGTAAAAAAATAAAAAATTAGCCAGGCATGGTGGCATGCACCTGTAGTCCCAGCTACTCAGGGGGCTGAGGTGGGAGGATCACTTGAGTCTGGGAGGGCAAGGCTGCAGTGAGCAGTGATTGTGCCACTGCACTGCAGGGTGGGCCACAGTGCAAAATCTTATCTAAAAAAAAGAAAAAAAAAAGAATCCTTAAAGTTGAGAGTCTGAACAGTTTTAATTATCTAATGGGCTCACTGGATTTTTACATTGTCCTTGTCACTTCTGGTGTGGTTTGGCATTTTGAGCTTTGCGGACTCTGAAATACTCTCTGTAACTGGGAAGGACATAACCATGAACACTCACCCTGCTTGCTGCATAATCAGGGGTCTCCTTGAGCTCCAGGGCTAGGACAGACCTCTGGGTTGATGATTTAACTCTAGGGCTGGTTAATAAAGGCCCAGCTGAATCTGGAGCCTTGCCCCATGTCTCACAGCTGGTGGAAGAGCCAGGAAGATCTGAGTTGTGTTTTCCTGGTATGCTGTTTGGTGGTGGTGGTTTATATAATATCCTGCTTCCATCTCAGGGCACTGGTTTAGTTCAGGAAGCAAACTGGCTCCTTTTCAGGGACCAGAGTCCAAAGAGTAGCCAGTGGTTATCTCAAAATGCCAGGTGAGAAGATGGGAAATGAATGTCTGGCCTCAGACATTTCACCCCACCCTGGGTGAGATCTATTAATATTACACTCTCTCAGCACCGCACTGAAAGCACTCTCACAGGGTTAACGAGAATGTCAAGCCAGGCTCTAGGCAGAGTTATAGCTAGGCACTGACCAGGGTGTGCTGGTGCACTTTGACCCACTTCCCTGCAGTTGCTCGCTAACTGAGAGTCACGTAGCACACGGACCACCTGCTCCCTCATTGTTCCTATAGAGAGAATCTGTGACACTGGACCTTTTTACTAAAAAATTGCTTAAGGTATTTTTCAGATCCTGCATTCCAGCAGAATGCCTGACGTTAACGAGTCTGCAGAACGCCAGCCCCAAGGTGTCAATCCAGCACAGAAATGTGATTCCTTCATCTCCTTGTCCCATAACTGCACCCATCACTTCTCGACCAATCAGCAATCCCTAGCTCCTCAGCCCCCTACCCACCAAAATTCACTTAAAAAGTCCAGTCTAAAACTCCTTAGGGAGGCAGATTTGAGGTTCCCTCCCACCCCCTTGTTTGGCTGCCATATGATTATTACACTGTTTCTCTGCTACAACTCCCACCATTTCTGTGTATTGGTCTGTTACTGTCCGATGTGCAGTTGAACCTGGTGGTCCTATAACAGCACCTCTTCTTTAAGCACTGTGTACCGTTATTTACAGTACAATTATTGATTAAAGTCTAAATGTCCCTCATTTAGACTAGAAGCTTCCTGAGGGCAAGATCAGTGCTTCTTTGTATTCACCATTGCATCTCCATCACTTGATGCAGCACATAGCAAGTGGGTGTTCAATACACATGTGCTGAATAAATAAATAAATGCACAAGAGCCAAGCCTTATGCCATATGCCAGTCATTATTCAATTGTTTATATGGGCCGGGCGCGGTGGCTCATGCCTGCAATCCTAGCACTTTGGGAGGCCAAGATAAGCGGATCACTTGAGCCCAGGAGTGGGAGACCAGCCTGGGAAACATGGCAAAACCCTGTCTCTACAAAAAACTCAAAAAATTAGCTGCGTGCAGTGGTGCACACCTGTAGTCCCAGCCACCTGGGAGGCTGAGGTGGGAGGATCTCCTGAGCCCAGGAGGTCAAGGCTGCAGTGAACTGTGATCACACAACTGCACTCCAGCCTGGGCAACAGAGTGAAACCATGTCTCAAAAAATTGTTTATAAATATTTACTCTTTCTATTATTACAAGCTTATGAAAACAGGTGGTATTATTATCCCTTTCACATAGAAGGAAACTAAGGCAGAAGGTGCATAAGTAACTTGCCCATGATTGCACAGCTAATAAACGCCTAGCACCAGAGCCTATCTTCTTAACTGCTGCATGATTCATTGCCTTTAGACAATTGAATTTAGACAGCTGCCTGAAGAGTGAGGCTCAGGTGGCAAATAAAGCAACATGCGCTTGCAGAGCCCAGAAGACAGAAACATATGCAAGACCAAGGACACGGAAGCAGAGTGAAGAAGCAGGCAGACCAATCTTGGCTCTGTGAACAAGGACACAGGTGCTGGAATCGGAAGACTTGACCTTTAAGCCATCTCAGTTTCTTCATGTGTGTCCTGGCCATGGCAAAACCCTAGCTGAAGAGATTCTGAGGTGACAAGGGGTGGGGAGTGATATTTAGGACTTGCAAAGAGAGGCCAGAAGGAAGTCAGGCAGCCTCAAGGGAGTCAGGGCCTTCTCCACCACCACAGTTGGGCTCAGGGAAACTGCTGACACACAGGCACACTAGTGACTCCAGGCCCTGCCCTCAGCAGCTTCCACATCCTCCTTGCGGGCACCTTGTCACCTTGTCATCTGCTGTCCCAGGGCAGCTCTCAGTCTCCCAGCCTGCTTCCTCCCTCCCAGTGCTTCTCACCTCTCTGACTTTTTATTTCATTTTTATTTTTTAGAGACAGGGTCTTTCTCTGTCATTTCACTCTGTCACCTAGGTTGGAATACAGTGGCATGATCACAGCTAACTGCAGCCTTGACCTACTGGGCTCAAGTGATCCTCCCCCGTTAGCCTCCCAAGTAACTAGGACTATAGGTGTGCATCAACACGCCTGGACAATTTTTTAATTTTTTATAGAGACTGGGCCTCACTATGTTGGCCAGGCTGGTCTCAAACTCCTGGGCTCAAGCAGTCCTCTCGCCTCAGCCTCCCAAAGTGCTGGGATGACAGGCGTGAGCCACTGCACCCGGCCTAATTTTGTTTTTTGGTAGAGACAAGGTCTCAATATGTTGGCCAGGCTGGTCTGGAACTCCTGAGCTCAAGCAATCCTCTTGCCTCAGCCTCGTAAAGTGCTGGGATTATAGCTGTGAATCAACCACACCTGGCCTCATTCTGACTTTTGTCCGAGGGACATCCTTCACGTTACTGTTCCTCCTGCTGAATCAGGCCTGACACCTTCTCACTTATGAGTGGGAAGCTCACTACTCTTGTGGTGCTGAAGGGGCCCTGCAGTGTGGTACCTTGTGTATGAAGTCAGCCATATCACCTCATAGAATTGCTTATACTGCCCAGAGTCCCCAGGAACCTTAACCTGTTCTTTGGCAGAAATATAGACATGGGTTTTAGGTCTGATGAAAGATGGCATCCAAACACAGGCAGAATCGTGTAGGCAGGAGGCCTCCGTTCAGACACCTAGAACTCTCAGCAGGCTGCTCCCTGAACTGGCTCTGTATCAATTGCTGCATTTTAGTTCGAACCCCAGCCTATGGTTCTCCTCTCCTGCAGTTAGCATTTTAGACTTTCTATCTCTAATGTAAGTAAATACTTTTTGTTAAAGGAATTTGGGGCATCGTCAAGTACGTGAGGAGGCACACAGGGCCCAGGGAGGGAGGGATCCCACATTGCTCAGGCCCAGGGATACCCAAGCCTGTGACTGCGGGTTCTCACCAGCATCAGCTCAGTGAGTTCTGCCTCAGCTGTCCCAACACTAAGTCTCTACACCTGCCCACTCTGTTACAGACTGAAGCAGGGGAAGAAGTTGTGTCACCAGAGCTCTGAGCCAGAATTTTGGGAAAGATGGCAGATTGGTAAGGAAAGAAATTACTCAATTTATATCACCCATCATTTCCTTTTTCAAATTGCAAAATAAAATAGGAAATAGAATAGAAAATTAAATAAAATATCCCTCTTGGTGATTTTGGAGGTAGACCAGTTCTGGTTTCCTGCCAGCGGAGATTACCCTTCCCCGTGGCACAATAGTCTCATTCAGCTTTTGGTACTAGAGTAACTATTTAGAATAAAGTCCAAGGTCCCAGCTAAGAACAGAGAATGAGGAAAAACTTATAAATTTCTTTTTTCTGCACATGCCATGCCATTTACAAACATGGCCACTTTGATGACTTCCTCACTGCTTTGCCCTTGAAAAAGGAGTTATTATAACATAACTTGCAAATGACAAAACCTGATTGTGTCCTTGTGCAAATGTCCCTGTCACGCAGGGGAGGTGGTTCCTCTGTGTGATTGGGGCCTCAGAGGCCCCTGCTTGTCACTGAGGACTCTGCTGGACCCCTGCTTGGTCATGGGACAGATGAGGGGGCATCCTGCTACATTTGCTGTTTTTAATTTCATGCTTTCATCTTTTCCTTATGGATCACGAGGTCAAGAGATCAAGACCATCCTGGCCAACATGGTGAAAGTCCGTCTCTACTAAAAATACAAAATTTGGCCGGGCGTGGTGGTGCACGCCTGTAGTTCCAGCTACTCGGGAGACTGAGGCAGGAGAATCACTTGAACCCAGGAGGCGGAGGTTGCAGTGAGCCAAGATCATACCACTGCACTCCAGCCTGGGCGACAGACCAAGACTCCATCTCAAAAACAAAAACAAAAACAAAACAAAAAAGAGAGAGAGAGAAATGTGTTCTCTTTTACCCAAATCAGCATTTCCACTCACTGTGGAAAATATTGGAAGAAATATTTGGAAGAAATATTTCTCCAGAAAATATTGGAACTCCAGAAAATATTGGAAGAAAATTCATTGTATTTCTTTTAAATTGCAATATTTAAATTATCATTAAAGAACTAAACCATGTTCATTATTGAAAATTTGGAGGAAAAAGACTCCCCATAATTTCACCATCCAGAGACAAATTATTCATAATTTAGATTACCAAGATAAACCCCTCTAGGTTGTGATGTATTATCTTTTTATTTATATTGCTGAATTTGACTTGTTAATATTTTGTTAAGGATTTCTGCATCTATGTTCATGAGGAATTTGGGCCTATAATTTGATTTTTTTTTGTAATATCTTTTTGTAGTTTTGGTGTTAGGGTATCATTGCCCTAATTAATTGAGTCAAGATGTGTTTCTTCTGCTTTTACATTCTGGGAAAGACTGTAGAATTGGCATTATTTTTTCCTTAAATGTTAATAGAATTTACCAGTGAAAACATTTGGGCCTAGAGTTTATTTTCTTGGAAAGTTTTCAGCTACAAATTCAATTACTTTACTTGTCATAGATGAATACAGAATTTCTGTTTCTTCTTGAGTTAGTTTTGGTAATTCATGTCTTTCATAACAGTCCCCTAAAATCCTTTTAATTTGTTTTAAATTAGTAGTGATGGCCCTCATCATTATTGATTTTGATCATTTGTGCCTTTTCTTTTTTTTTCTTATTTAGTCTAGCTAAAGGTTTATCCTTTAAAAATATTTTCATACTTTTCATTCAATTAAATTGATTTTCTGTATTGTTTTTCTGTTTTTATTTTACTGATTTCTACTATAATTTTTATTCTTTCTTTCCTTCTGCTTACTTAGAGTTTCATTTGTTTTCTTTTTTTAATTGCTTAAAGTGAAAGCTGATTTGTAATATTTTAGTAACTTTTTTCTTTTTTGATATAGGTGGTCAGTATTTATGAGCTGTGCTAAACGTTGGTTTAGCACAGCTCATAAATTTTAACATATTGTATTTTGTTTACTTAAAAATTTTTTTTAATTTTTGGTAGAAATGGAGTCTCATCATGCTGCCCAGGCTGGTCTGGAACTCCTGGTTTTAAGCAAATCTCCTGTCTCAGCCTCCCAAAGTGTTGGGATTACAAGTGTGAACCACCACTCCCAGCCTCTTAATGTTTTTAAATTTCCTTTTTTATTTACTTTTTGGTGCATGGTTACTTAGAAATACATTGTTTAACTTCCAAATATTTGGGGATGTCTCAAATTTCTTAACTCCATTGTATTCAGAGAACATGTTTTGAATAATTCAAATTATTTCAGATTTGTTTATATTTGTTTAATGGCCTAGCATATGGTCTATCCCAGAGAATGTTTCATGTGCACTTAAAAAGAAGGTGTATTCAGTAGCCGGGCCCAGAGGTGGGTGCCTGTACTCTCAGCTACTCAGTAGGCTGAGGTGGAAGGATTGCTTGAGTCCAGGAAATCAAGGCCAGCCTAGGCAACATAGTGAAACATAAGACCCCATTAAAAAAAGAAGAAGAAGAAAAGAATGTATAATCTTCCATCATGCTTTTTTCCGGCATTACTCATCTTCTGTCCAGTTGTTCTATCAATTATCAAAAGCTGTGGAATTGTCAATTTCTTCTTTCGATTCTGCCAATTTTTGTCTTATATATTTGGGGGCTCTGTTTTTAGGTGTGTATATACTTATATCTTCCTGATGTACTGACATTTTTGTCATTATGAAATATCTCTCCTTACTTCTAGCATATTTCTTGTCTTAAAGTCTATTTGTCTGATGTCTGTATGACCATACCAGCTCTCTTACTGTTACTGTTTACATAGTAAAACTTTCCCTATTCTTTGTCAATCTATATTTATCTTTGAATTTCAAGTTTGTCTCTTGTAGACAGCATATTATCAGATCTTGTTTTGTATCCAGCCTGAGAATTTCTACCTTTTCATTAGATGTTTAGGAAATAATATACTTTTAATGTACTTGATAGGATTGGATATCTATCATTTTGCTATTTAGTTCCTATATGTTGCAGATTTTTTGTTCCTTTGTTGCTCTTTTACTGTCTTGTGTTAAGCAAATATATTGTGTAACATTTTTATTTACTTTTTATTTATTTATTTTATTTTATTTTGTTTATTTATTGAAACAGGGCTTTGCTCTGTTGCCCAGGCTGGAGTGTAGTGGCATGATCGCAGCTCATTGAAGACTCAACTTCCTGGGCTCAACTGATCTTCCCATCTCAGCTTCCCAAGTACCTGGGACTAAAAATGGACACCACCATGCCTGACTAATTTTTGTGTTTTTTATAGAGATGGGGTTTCACCACGTTGCCTAGGCTAGCCTTGAATTCCCCAGCTCAAGGAATCCGCCTGCCTTGGCCTCCCAAAGTGCTGGGATTACAAATGTAAGCCACCATGCCTAGCAGCTATTTTAAAATTTTATTTTAGTAATGGTTGCTCGACAGATGAATATATACATCTCACCTTGTCACAATCTACTTCAAGTTAGTACTGGCTTAGTTCCAGTAAAATATAACAGCTTTTCTCCACTATAACTTTATTTCTACCTTCCTTTATGTGATTGGTATTTATATGTTACACATATATGTGTTATAAGTTTAAAACTGAGTTGTAATTATAGTTTTACAGAATGTTTTATGTTTTTCAAAGTAATCATAAGAAAAGATCAATGTTTGTATAAGTCTTTACATTTATCCACATATTTACCATTTCCTGCATTTTTTATTTCTTTATTTTTTGTAAACAGATCAGTTAGCAACAAATTATCTCATTCGTTCTTTATCTGGGAATATATTTTACCTTCATTATTAAAGATTAGTTTTTCTAGATTTTGAATTCTTGGTCAACAGTTTTTTGTTTTTTTGTTTTTTTGTTTTTTTTTGAGATGGAGTTTCACTCTTGTTGCCCAGGCTGAAGTGCAATGGCATGATCTCAGCTTACCGCAACTTCTGCCTCCCGGGTTCAAGCAATTCTCCTGCCTCAGCCTCCCAAGTAGCTGGGATTATAGCCATGTGCCACCATGCCTGCTAATTCTGTATTTTTTAGTAGAGATAGGGTTTCTCCATGTTGGTCAGGCTGGTCTCGAACCCCCGACCTCAAGTGATTCACCCACCTCAGCCTCCCAAAGTGCTGGGATTACAGGCATGAGCCACCACGCCCAGCCAGTTTTTTTCTTTTTCTTTCAGCAATTTGAATATATCACTCTACTGTCTTTTGGCCTCCATGGTTTAAAGAAGTTGACCATTAATCATATTGTCCCCTTGTATGTGGTGATTTGTTTTTCTCTTGCTAGATTTAAGATTTTCTCTTGTCTTTGGTTTGGCTTCCAGTGGTTTGACCATGATGTGTCCAGGTGTGAATCTCTTTGTACTTATTCTACTTAGAATTTCTTGAGCTTCTGGAGTCTGTGAAATGATTTTTTAAAGTCAAATTTGGGGAATTTTCATCCATTATGTCATTAAACATTTTTCTTTCATTTTTCTGGAGTCCCCTTCTGGGATTCCAAATACATGTATGTTGGTATGCTTCATGTTATCCCACCAGTCTCTGAGGCACTGTGTATTTTTCTTCTATCTTTTCCTCTCTTTTTTTCACACTGAGTAATTTCTAATGATCTATCTTCAATTTCACTGACTCTTCTGTGACCTCCTCTAGTACTTTTATTTTTGCTATTATTTATTGCAACTCAGAATTTCCACTGGGTTCTTTTTTAAAAAATAATTTCTGCATTTTAAGTGAGATCATCTATTTGTTGAATCATTGTCATTACACTGATTTAGTCATTCTTAAGCATGGTTTTCTTTAGTTCTTTGAACATATTTATAATAGCTGCTTTGAAATCTTTGTCCAATAATCTAATTTCTGGAACCACTCATAGTTTATATTTGCTTTTTTTTTCCTGAGTATGGGTCAGATTTTGTTTCTTCATGTCTCATAACGTTTTTTGAAAACTTGACATTTTAAATAATATACTCTAGCAACTCTGGACTCTAATTTCTTTTCCCGAGGCAGTTATTATTATCTTTATTTGCTTTCCCAGAGGTAATCTGCAGAATCTTTGCCTCCTGCAGCACATGGCCACTAATGTCTCTGCTCAGCTTTTTCGTTTTTAAGTCTTGTGTTTAACTTTCAGCCTGGCCTTCTAAGAGTAGTCCCTGTAGCTTAGCTTAGTGGTCAGCCAATGATTGGACAGAGGTTGTGCTCAAACACCTTAAGCCTACAAGATCCATCCTCTGCTAATGGATCTGTGTGTGGGATGAAGAATACATTTAAAGTTCACTCTGTTTTCAAGTCTGCCTAACTTTTACTTTTGTCAAGGCCCTCGTGGCTTTCCCCTGTGCATATGCATAGTTTCCTGGTCATTCGGGGTCTGTGGAGAGCTTTCATAGCATTTCTATGGCTTTCTTGTTGCTAGGCTTTCTCCATGAAATTTCTAGCTGGTCAGCTGCTCACACCAACCAAGACTATGTTTGCAGACTAGCCGAGCTGTGAGTTTTCCTTTCCAATTTCTGCTGAGTTTACTGCTTTTACTGACAACACTGTTGGGTGTGGAGTTACATTTCCCCTCCAAATCAAATCTATACCCCTCTGACAGTGAGGCTGATGGTTTTCACAGCCAGTACTGCCCTGGTAAAATTGCCAGGTGGCATGTCCTCAGGGCACAGGGAAGGGGGAAGCTCCAGGCATGAAAACCACACATGCTTATCAATCGTTTTTACATAAAATTTTAGTAACTTTTCTTTTTCTCTTTTTCTTTTTTTTTTTTTTTTTTTTTTTTGAGATGGAGTCTTGCTCTGTCATCCAGGCTGGAGTGCACAGAGTGTGATCTCGGCTCACTGCAACCTCTGCTTCCCGGATTCAAGCAATTCTCCTGCCTCAGCCTCCCGAGTAGCTGGGACTGCAGGCGCCTGCCACCATGCCTGGTTAATTTTTGTATTTTTAGTAGAGACGGGATTTCACCATGATGGCCAGGATGGTCTCAATCTCCTGACCTCAAGTGATCCACCCACCTCGGCCTCCCAAAGTATTGGGATTACTTTGGGAGGTGTGAGCCACCACGCCTGGCCAGTAACTTTTCAAACTAAAAACTTCTTAATTCCTTGTTTCCTTTTGGTTGATTTCCATAGCCCTGAAACTGTTTTTCACAATGTTGCCCAGTTTTGTGGTGAGAATTTGTCAACCTCTTCACTCTGCAATAGCCAACAGTCCCACCCTATATGTACTTTATAAATGCAACCACACAGTATATCCTGTTTTCTACGCTAAAAAGTCTATATATTCTAGATTTTGTTTGATTTACAGATTTGATAACTAGGCTTTTTTTTTTTTTTTTTTTTTTGAGACGGAGTCTCACTCTGTCACCTGGGCTAGAATGCAGTGGCTCGATCTCAGCTCACTGCAACCTCCACCTCCCAGCTTCAAGCAATTCTCCTGCCTCAGCCTCCCGAGTAGCTGGGATTACAGGCGCCTGCCACTACGCCCAGCTAATTTTTTGTATTTTTAGTAGAGACTGGGTTTCACCATGTTGGCCAGGTTAATCTCGAATTCCTGACCTCGTGATTCGCCTCCTTCAGCCTCCCAAAGTGCTAGGATTACAGGCATGAGCCACCACGCCCGGCCGATAACTAGGCTTTTTTTAGTTGATTTTCTAAATTCTCACGTTAAACTTTTGGGATCATTATCTCCTATTAAATAAAATTTATAGGAGGCCACTGATTTGGACTAGGTTCCTGCACTAGACCCCACCAGACCAAACCAAAATGGAGTCACTCATGCTAAAGTTTCATATCACCAAACTGAAACTAAGTTGTTTATCTAACCTTCCAGATAAATCAGGGGAGAGATAATAGCCAAATCCTCAAACAGGCTAGTTTTAGCCAGCATAACAAGGAAATCCCCCCAGCTTTAACCATTTCAAGGAAAACAACCTTGAAATGATCACTCCATCTTTTATTCTTTGATTCTGCATTGTTCAGCCTTTTCTTGTCTATAAATATTCACTGGCCACATTGCAGAGCAGAGCTCTCTGAACCTCTTCAGGTTGTGAGGGTTACCTGATTCTTGAATTATTATTTGTTCAAATAAATTCTGTTAAATTTATTTTGTCTAAGGTTTTATTTTATTAGATGTAGGGTCAAAAGCAACGGTTCAAAGGAGATCCCCATTGATGAACTCCAGGATTAACAAGCAAACAGACTGGCTACTCTGCTGAGTTCCTTGTGCTCACTGCTTCTCCTTGCACATTTGGAGGGTGTCACTGGTAAGTCCCCCTTGGATATGAGCTCCATTATTTGTGTCCAAGTTTATATGAACAGTTTTGATCCAGACTATCTGTGGAAGTCACAAGAGAAACTGGATTAGGTTCTATAAGAAGGCTTTAGGTATCCGACTAAGTGAGACAAAAACCGAACTGGGTTTAGTAAAAGACCTCTAGTAGGAAAGGTTTCAGGAAGACAGAAAATAATGAGTTCATTTAAATTCAGGGAGTCTGGGACTCTGTAGGGGCAAGAGAAAAGTTCTCTTTGGCCCCTGAAGATTTGCTGAAAAATCAACTCACAGAAGGTAGAGTAATTGGATAAAAGGCAAACAAATTTATTCAACAGGTATACATGGGAGCCTTCAGAATGAAGACTCAAAGATACAAGGGAAATTTCTGTTGACCAAGAATTCAAGTGAAGTTTTATGCTTAGGTTCAACAAAGTAGGAACAGCTATGTAGAAACATGATTGGACAGAAAGGGTATGATCTGATGCTAATAGACTGAGCGGGGAAACCCAGCACGGCCCGTCTAGATTCCTGTTGGCCTCTCTGAGCACGCATTCCTGCCTCTGGGTGTGGGGCAGGACCCCCTCTGGATTGAGGGTCTCATGACCTACAGTCAAATAAGATGGATCAGATCATTTCTTTACAGCCAGTTTTTACACAGAAAGGTGGAGGGAAAGGCAGAGTAATATGTTTTGTTTTCACAGCTGGCTTTGAAGAAAAGGGGTTCTGGTTTCTATGACCTGCCTTGGGGAAGAGCGATTCTAGTTTCTATAGCTACCCTTGGGGGAGAAAAGGACTGAAGCAAGAGGGGAGAAAAAGTTCAGAAGAAAACTTTCGTTTCTGAGGCTTCTTCTGCTGCCTTCATTTTGGGGTATTGTTTTCTGAGCCCCAACATGTGTATTTATGTATGTCTCTTTATATGTTATGTATATCATATTTTCCTATCTCAGATACTATTTCCAAATTAATTTATAAAATCTCTTAAAGAAGATCCATTTGATTGGCTTAAAGGAAAAGATGTACTCTTAGGAATTAAGGATTCCTTAAACTCTTTGGAAGTTCAGAAACTAACCCAAATGCTTTCAGAGTTTACATGACTTGGGTAAACCTTTGGTAAATAAGATTTGTTTAATATTGTTGATTTTTCTAAGATAATTGTTGTAAAAATAAAGAGAATTTTTAAAAATATTTTTGGGTTAATGATAAACAGCTGTGTCTCCTCTCCTGACTTACATGTAAAAAAACATGTATGTAACTTTTAGTTTCTTGCTTTGATGATGACTGCCTAATATGCACATGCTGTAAAAATAGTTAACAGGGAAATGACTTAAGATAATGGCTATTTCATCCAGGGATGTGAGAGTAACACTGATGCCCTAAGTTTGGTCACACTCACCTAGGTGATAGCCTCCCAAAATAGTCTCCCATTTTGGGAGACTATTGTTACATAACATTTATAGGAGGCCGTTAATTTGGACTGAGCTCCTGCACTAGGCCCCATCAGACCAAACCAAAATGGAGTCACTCATGCTAAAGTTTCATGTCACCAAACTGAAACAAGAAATCAGGAGAGAAACATAATTAATGCCAAATCTCCAAACTGGCCAGCTTTAGCCAGCATGATAAGGAAGTCCCCTCTGCTTTAACCCTTACGAGGAAAGTAACTTTGAAACAACCAATGCACTTTTTGTTCCTTGTTTCTGCTTTCTACAAGCATTTTCCTGTCTTAAATACTCACTGCCCATGTTATAGAGCGGAGCTCTCTGGACCTCTTCTGATTGTGAGTGCCACCTGATTCATAAATTGTTCTTCACTCAAATAAACTCTGTTAACTTTATTTTTTCAAAAGCTTTTCACTCCCTGGACCTAGAATCTCTTTAAAAACCTGAAAAAAACTTTAAGCAGTCCTAACAAGACCTAAGGGTGGGAGAAGGTAGTAACAGAGACAGGGAACAACACTAATAAGTTATTTTCAATATTTGAAAGATGCCACATGGAAACTGTACAATTACTAGAGATAAGGTGCTAAGCTAACCATAATGTCCTGTTTCTAAGTTTGGGTTGGAACTACTTCAATTCACTATAAGAATTCTGATAATCGTAGGCTGATCAAGGGTTTTTGTTGGTAGTTATAAATAGCCTTCGTTAACAAAAGTGGGAGGGTAAACCAATCATTACCTAATAAAGCAGTTCATTTCCATCATGGGTGTGGGTCCAAGAGAACAAAGACACAATCACAGGGACCCTTGGAGATAAAGTAGATGGAAACCTCTGATGTGACTGAGCCTCCCTGGTACAGAGGAGGGAATGTAAAGCCAGTCAGGTAGGCTAATAGCAAGTTAATAAATAGGATTCAAACCTACATCCATGGAAAACTCAACTTACCCTTTAAGCCCACAAACATATTACAGCACAGGGGATACAGCCACTGTCTGTCTACTAAGTCCTGTGACTTAAACAATAGAAAATACAGACCCAGCAACGTCTAACAGAACTTTCTGTAACTGAAGCTGCCTGTGCAAAAATTATAACAGAAAATTATGACAGTGAAAGAGATCTGACCTAACCAATTCCATCTTGCCTTTAATCTCCAAACTGCCCTTGGTCATTCCTGGGTGTGGGGCAAGCTAACTTTGGGAGAAATTTATAGTTTAAATGATAATAGTCCTCAAAACTAAACCACCTTTGTAAAACTAATGGAAGCTCACCAGGTTAGGAGAATGAGAGGGGCCTGAACTCTGCTACCATGTAGGCATAGCTAAATGATTACCAGCCATTATTCCAGAGGTTACAAGATTTGCAGCTTCCCCAAATACTCCTGTAAATAACACCACTGTTGTAGAACCTAAGATTGGCCTTTAGAGATGTCTTTTCAAGCTTTTGCCTTTCTGACCAGATGGACCCACCGGGACCAGCAACTCTTCCGTGGCTCCCACCCAGAAGCCAACTGAGTGCACCAGGACCAGCTTCCACACCCCGATGGTTGCATCCCCAACCAATCAGCAGTACCAATTCCCTAGTCCTCTGTCTGCCAAACTATCCTTGCAAAACCCTAGCTTCCACATTTTCGAGGAGGATGATTTGAGTAATAATAAAACTCCCGTCTCCCCTTTAGCCAGTTCTCTGTGTATTAAACTCCTTCTCTTTTGCCATTCCCCTGTCTTGAAAAATCTGCTCTCTCTGGGTAGTAGGCAAGATGAACACATTGAGCAGTTACCTAATGATGAGAATGTTCATATCTGTGCTGCCCAAAGTGGTAGCCAGTAGCCACATGTGGCTGCTGAGTACTTGAAATATGAACAGTGTGGCTGAAGAACTTAGAACTGAGTTTTTAATTTAATTGTAATGGCTAATGTTTGGGACAATGAAGATGGAGATAGACATTTGCATCATTCGTAAAATTAAATTCCTCCTCTAAACTATTCAAAGCATAGACAGTTATTTTCAAACTTTTTTTTTGAGACAGAGTCTTGCTCTGTCACCCAGGCTGGAATGCAGTGGTGTGATCTTGGCTCACCGCAACCTCAGCCTCCTGGGTTCAGGGGATTCTCCTGCCTCAGCCTCCTGGGTAGTTGGGATCACGGGCGTGTGCCACCATGCCCAGCTAATTTTTTGTGTGTATTTTTAGTAGAGACAGGGTTTCACCATGTTGGTCAGGCTGGTCTCGAACTCCTGACCTCAGGTGATCTACCCACCTTGGCCTCCCAGAGTGCTGGAATTACAGGCATGAGCCACCATGTCCAGCCTATTTTCAAACTTTAAATCACAGAATTCCTTCTTCAAGGAAGAAAATATTATTCCTATACCAATTTAAATGCAAACTAGCAATGTGAACATAGGGTCAGGCCTAGAGCCCAACTCATCCCACTCCCCCACTGTCCACTCTTATCAGTTCTCACCTACTCTTGCTGGCTTCACCCACCCTGGCCCACTTGGGCCCTCAGGCACCCCGTCAGAACTCCTAAAACTGCACTGAACACAATGTGAAAGCCACCAATTAAAAAAGCAGAAGAGACCAGCATCAGGTAATTCCCCTAATAAATATTTACTGAGCAGCAACTGAGAACCAGGAACTGGGCTAGATGATGTAGGGGTGCATGGGAAATAAGGCCCCTGCCATGAAGAGACAGGAAAAGGCAATCGTGTTTGTCAATAACATCTTAGCGGGATGCTGGATGATCCTTAGCTCATTTTGCCCTGGCATGAGCCCTGTGGTCTTCCTTTCACAGTTTAATACACACTGGGCTCCAAAGAGCTCACCGAGGGGCATACACACCATGCACCAGGGAGGGGCTGGGACCCAGATCTTCCTGACCGGAGCTGTGCTGTGCCCTCCAGAGCTCGCCATCAAGATGGGGAATTTCTCTGTATCCAGATACGCAAACACAGGCCCTCGGGAGCTGGAAATGTGAGAAATAACATGACTCTCTGAGGGTTATGCTGTCAATAGATCAAAGAGAAGATATTCACAAGTAGCTCCCAGGCTGAGGGCCTCTACTATAAACAGATAGAATATAGGCAGTGTTTAACTAAATAGAGTTGTTAGATGCAGGGGCGGTGGGGGTCAGCCATGAAAGGACAGGAAAGGAAAGGCCGAGGCAGATGTATACAAGGTGGACACAAGCACAATAGGGGACCAGAAGCTGGCTGAGGAGTTAGGTATGTCTAACCCATCCCAGGCCCCCACGGCATCCTGACTGTGGGATGAATTCATCAGCTCTTGAGCTTGAAGCCAGAGAGTCTTGTGTCTTTCCAGCTCCTATATTCTGAGTCCAGGCCCGCTGCATCCTCTCTCTCTGCTGGCAAGAGGAAGAAGTGCTAGTGGGAGGGGTCTTCTTTCTTCCTGGAGATGCCCAGCATTGCAGTGCCTCCAGAAGGCCTGGACCACGAAGCCAGGCCACCCAGCCCTGCTTAATACTTCTTTCTCAGCCCAGAGTCATCTCTCCTCAGCTGTACCATCATCAGAGGTTTCTCTCCTTGGACAGGGATTTCTCATGATGAATTTTAAAAGTGGTTATGAACAATGATGTGGTCTCCCATGAAGTTTTGACCACAGGAAGTGAATGTGCTGACTGAACCCTGAGATATGAGGTTCAGATGAGGGACCAGCAGTACTCATTGACCCTGCATGGGCCCAGAAGTTAGTTTCAGCAAAGACTTCAAAGCAGCTATTACATATATGTTCAAAGAATTAAAGAAAACTATAATGACAATGACTCAATAGACAGGGAGTCTCAATAGAGAGGTGGAAACTATAAACAAGAATTGAATTGAACGTTCACTTCTGGCATGATGGGGTGAGAAGATAAACATGTCCCCTCCCAGAAAGGCAATTATAAAGCTGCACCCAACTGCCAAAACATATGTAACACTTCTTAAAATGGAGGAACCCTTTGTTCAAACAGAAGTATGCATGGGAACTCAACTGGTGCATGGAACAAATGGAAACCTGAGGGGGAAGCAGACCATCCTTCTCTCCTAGTTTGACCTGCTGTCTCCTTTGATGGGTCTCAGAACCCCCTTGAGAACCAGGGCAGTGAACCAGTAAACTGGCATTTGGGGGTTCACCTTAGGCCCTTAGGGTAAAGCTGGATTATATGGTAAAAATCCTATCTCCAGGGGGTCTTGGTTTAGGTCAGTGGATCTTACTATAACCATTACATCCCAGGAGCCTTTCTAGAAATTTGTAGGGACTTTTGAGGTTATCTAAAAATAGGGGGTTAGTGTTGGCCTGTAGAGGGTGAGGGCCAGAGTTGCTGGGTGTGCCAAAATATGCCAGACTGTGCCCCACAATGAATTATCCTGCAGCCTTTACAACTTTTGAATGTCCTGAAATCTGTTTATAATTTTATAAACTAATAAAAGTGAACCTAACTCACTTTTCATATAAACAAAATATACTTTTTGCATAGTTTTAATATATGCTGAATTGCTAGAAATAAGACTACCACATAAATCAAGCTAAGCTGATTGGCTTCTTTTTTTCTTTAACATCACCAAAAGTTGTTCCTCGTTTCAGAAAGTTGCACCATGACCACAGAAAAGATCTACAGAAAAATCATAATAAATAATAAAGCCACATCACTGATAGTACCATGGCTTGTGGCATCTGAGTTGCCAATACAATACCTCACATCAATCTGCATTTTCTTACTAGTTAGTAGTAGCTTCTAATGAAGTCATGCCAAACATATATACAATGAAAGACACATCGTAGATGGTCTCCAACTTATGATAGTTTGACTTACAATTTTTCAATTTTATGATGCTGCAAAAGTGATATTTACTCAGTAGCTCCTAGATTTGTGATGGATGTAATCCTGTCATAAGATGGGGAGCATCAGCATTTTATCGTAAGTTACTTTCCTTTTATTCTCTCTTATAATATTAACACCTAGAGTATCGTATCGATGTATTTGGAAATTGCATGTGGAGGTCAATTATATTATCTATGATTTTCATGATAGATAAAGGGCATAACAAAAATATTTCTTGTAAAAAGGGGAGGAAGGTCTGACAGAGAACTACTGACTTAAACAGTACTCTTATCATTTCCACCATCTCTACTACTTTCTTTCAATGGGGTGGGGTAGAGAAAACATCAGCTAATATGAGAAAAATATAGGTGTATACAATTAAATGCCAAACCACATGGTTCAGCCTGGGTATCTAGGACAAATTCTTGAAAAAGGTTGCTCAATGGGAGCTGGAGTAATTAGGGAGGCTTCATAGAGATGAGGCTTAAGCAGGACTTTTGGGGTGGGGGATTAGGGTTTAGAGGACAGAAGAGAGGAACCTCTTCTAGTGCCTTGCAATATAGGAAGGACTCAATGCAAATTTGTTGAAGGTGAAGGGGAGAATAGTCTTAGCCTAGGCACTGCAGCACGCGAACAGACAGCCGTGCAGAGGCACAGGGCTGCTAAACGTGTTCTGCCTCCTCAGAGGCTCCAAGGGAATTCAGCACTTAGTTATGGATTTCACTGTTACAGTGCTTTGAGAATTGTTTATCATTACAGCCTGTCACTGCTGCTAAGGAATAAATGTTTAATTTCCTAATTCAGAGGCACTAGAAATAGTAATATTAGAGTCATTCATCTAAACATAAAGATGGCAGCCCTTAGTAATAATAGCAGGAGACACTCAGTTTGTAATCAGCCACTGATTTGTAACAATAAAGATTTCCAAACAAAATGCTTTGAATGTTCTGTAATCATGCTAATGGCATTAAATAAGTCTCTGACTGGTTAAACTCCCCGTATCTGAATGATTTTGACTGCTAATATCAGAAAATCTAAATAAAATTTATTTTTAAAATAAGGTCATTTATAATCTCCCAGAAAGGAAATCCAGAGATAGGGCAGTTCCAGGACTGATTAGATCACAGATTCGATGCTGTTCTTAAGGATCCCAGCTCTTTCCACCTTTGTTCTCATTGGTTCTCACGTTTCAGCTTGGCCTTTGAGACTAGCTCCCTTCATGGCCCTGACATGGCTGTCACAGTTCCTTAGCTCATTTACAGATATCCACAGGTAGAAAAGGGAATTTTGGTGTCTTGGTTATCTTTTTAAGCTGAAACAAATCCTACTAGAACCCCCCTAGAAGATTTTCCCTCCAATTTTATTGGCCAGAATTGTATTACATTCCCTGTGATATGGTTAGGAGGCTTGCCCCCTCTAAATCTCATGTTGAAGTGACCCTCAATGTTGGAGAAGGGGGGCCTAGTGGGAGGTATTTGGGTGATGGGGGTGGGTCCTTCATGAATGGCTTTATGCGCTCCCCATGGACATTAGTTCACACAAGAGCTGGTTGTTTAAACAGCCTTGGACACTGCCTTCTTTCTCTCCCTCTGTCTCCCTAGTCATGTGACACAACTGCTCCTCCTTCACCTTCTGCCATGATTGAAAGCTTCCTGAGACCTCCCCAGAAGCAGATGCCAGTGCCATGCTTCTTGTACAGCCTGCAGAACCATGAGTGGTATAGTTTGGCTCTGTGTCCCCACCCAAATCTCATATAAAATTGTAATCCCTATGTGTTCAGGGAGGACCTGGTAGGAGGTGATTGGTCATGGGAGTAGTTTCCCCTGTGGTGTTCTTGTGACAGTGAGGGAGTTCTCATGAGATCTCAGGGTTTAAATGTGGCATTTTCCTCTGTGCTCTCTCTCTCTCTTGCCACCTTGTGAAGAAGGCACCTGCTTCCCCTTCCACCATGATTGTAAGTTTCCTGAGGCCTCCCCAGACATGCAGAACTATAAGTCAATTAAACCTCTTTTGTTTATAAATTACCCAGTCTCAGGTAGTGTCTTTATAGCAGTGTGAAAATGGACTAACACAGTGAGCCAAAATAAACCTCTTTTCTTTATAAATTAACCAGTCTTAGGTATTTTTTAATAGCAATGCAAATGGACTAACACACCATGCTTAAACCAATATCTTGGCAAAGAAAACATGATGCTGCAGTTTGAATGTCCACTCCAAAACTCATGTTGACATTTAATTGCCATTGTGATAATATTAAGAGATGGGTTGACCAGGCATGGTGGCTTATGCCTGTAATCCCAGCACTTTGGGAGGCCGAGGTGGGCAGATCATGAGGTCAGGAGATCGAGACCATCCTGGCTAACGCAGTGAAACCCCATCTCTACTAAAAATACAAAAATTAGCTGGGTGTGGTGGCAGGCACTTGTAGTCCCAGCTACTCGGGAGGCTGAGGGAGGAGAATGGTGTGAACTTGGGAGGCAGAGCTTGCAGTGAGCCGAGACAGCGCCACTGCACTCCAGCCTGGGTGACAGAGAAAGACTCCGTCTCAAAAAAAAAAAAAAAAAAAAAAAAAAAAGAGAGAGATGGGACCTTTTAAGAGGTGATCAGATTATGAGGGCTCTGACTTCATGAATGGACTAATGCCATCTTCACAGGAGTGGGTTAGTTATGGCAGGAGTGGGCTCTTGATAAAAGGATGAGTTCACCCTGTTTCCTCTCTCTGTCTCATGCACTCTTGCCCTCTTTGGCCATGTGATGCCTTCTACAATGTTATGATACAGCGAGAAGGGCCTCACCAAACATGGCTGTTTGATTGTGAACTTCCTATCGTTTAGAACCATGAGCCAAATAAATTACCCAGACTGCACTATTCTACTATAGCACAGAAAATGGACTATGACAGAGTTCAGTGTATTTGGTTAGGTCCAATCAGTATTTATCTGGAGCTGAGGAAGGGGCCCACCCTTCTCAGAAGGACATGGCCACTCTGGGCAGAGTGAACAAATCAAGCTTCTGACAGCAAGGAGAAAGCAAAGGATGGCTGGGCAGGAGGCAACAACAGCATCTGTTGCAACCAGGGATTTCCAAATTGTTTCATCAGAGCATTCTTTGGAGGTACAAGAAAAAAACAGTTCTTTGGCCAAGTAAGCTTAGAAAGGTTGCACTATATCACCTTTTTGGAAATTCACAATGTTATCAGCATATTAAATGTTTGGCCGGGCACCATGGCTCATGCCTGTAATCCCACCATTTTGGGAGGCTGAAACGGGTGGATCACTTGAGCTCAGGAATTCGAGACCAGCCTGGGCAACGTGGTGAAACCCCGTCTCTATGAAAAAAACAAAAATTAGCCGGGTGTGGTGGCACACGCCTGTAGTCCCAGCTACTTGGGAGGCTGAGGTGGGAGGATCACTTGAGCCTGGTAGGCAGAGGTTGCAGGGAGCCAAGATTATGCCAGTATACTCCAGCCTGCATAATAGAGCAAGACTCTGTCTCAAAAAAAAAAAAAAAAGGGCTCTGATGAAGTCCTATTCTTTTTGTTTGTTTTGAAACTGGGTCTTGCTCTGTTACCTAGGCTAGAGTGCAGTGGTGCCATCACAACTCACTGCAGCCTTGACTTCTAGGCTCAAGGGATCCTCCTGCCTCAGCCTTCAGAGTAGCTGGGACTACAGGCATGAGCCACCATGCCTGGCTAATTTTTTTTTAGCTTTTTGTAGAAATGGGGTCTCGATTTGGTCAGGCTGGTCTCAAACTCCTGGGTTCAAGCAATCCTCCCAGGTCAGCCTCCTAAAGTACTGGGATTACAGGCGTGAGCCACCACGCTGGCCTGGTCCTGTTCTTTTTAATGGTGTTAACCCACAATTTTCCAGATGTATTTGGCCATGTAATTTTTTGCTTGTGAAAATCTGTGAACAAGACAATAAAAGTAGTGTTTCATGAAACATTCATTTGTGACACACTAGGATGGATATTGAATATTTGTTTGGCTTTCTGAACAATATTTTAAGTTGGATTTAGATGTTAATAAGTTTCATGTGCAGATACATTGATAAGGAGGATTTTAGGTAGTTTTAACTTGAAATGTTCTGCTGATTTTTTAAAACAGCGTAAAATGTTGCAGAATCCATTTGCTGCTTTCTCTGAATTAGAAAGTGTGTGGTGGCCGTGGCAGGCTGGAGATTGGCTTGTTTGCTGAAACTATATCTGGTGAAAAGATCTAGATTCTAGAGCCATTGTTTTTATTCCTTAGCCTTGGGAGCAAACAAAAGTTCATTCTGTTGGCCAGGGCAAGTCCCAGATAAGATGTTCAGCCTTTCTATTATTTTTTTTTTCCACAGAACATAGGGACAGGAACAATACAAAGAGCCTGTCAAAAGCCACGTAGTATGTAAACCACCCCAAGGGCAACGGAATGGTTGATGGTTTCCAACAGTGAGGTTACATGGTCTTGTGTAGATTAGTAACCAATTAGAAAAGTTTCAATTTAGGAAGTTATTCCATATGCCCAATCAATCTTCTATAGCTCACTTAAACAATGTAATTGGACATTCATTATATGTACAGGGCCCTGGGGAGATTCAAAGGTGAACAAAAACAGAAATACGGTACTTGCTCTAACAAGTACACTATTTAGTTCATGTCAAGATACAAGCCTAAATGTTAAATGAGAATAGAACAACTAAATAATGCAGGGCAATTATACGAGAAAAGTCACCAGGCAGTTTTAAGACTACATGAGGCTGGGCACAGTGGCTCACACCTGTAATCCCAGCACTTTGGGAGGCTGAGGTGGGCAGATCACTTGAGGTCAGGAGTTTGAAACCAGCCTGGCCAATATAGTGAAATTCCGTCTGTACTAAAAATATAAAAATTAGCCAGGCCTGGTGGTCGGTGCCTGTAATCCCAGCTACTGGGGAGGCTGAGGCATGAGAATCACTTGAACCCGGGGGGGTGGAGGTTGCAGTGAGCCAAGATCGTGTCACTGCTGAGCCAAGATTGTGTCACTGCACTCCAGCCTGGGTGACAGAGTGAGACTGTGTCTCCAAAAAAAAAAAAAAAAAAAGACTACATGAAACACACACAAGAATTTCTGCTTCAAAACCTATTTTTCCTCATTGAGAACTTGCTAGAAAAAAAAAGAATGTGTTACAAACAATTGCAGGAGAACTTTTCATACCATTTAGTTGGTAGAAGCCTCCATTTGGCCTGTAATTCTTTTTTGAGTCATCTTGTTCAAGTTCCTATTAAGCAAATAAGTAATTATATATGAAAATATGTATACTCATATATTACAATTAATGCTAAGCTCCTTGCTCAGGTCAAAAAAGCTTTTATAAACATAGTATGAGCAGAAAAGCAAATACAAATCTATTCCTTGCCTATGTGAAAATATGTGTGGGTTTTTTTAAGCCATTGGAAAATTGAGAAAGTGTTTTTTAGAAGATGTTTAGATATGTGGGTAGAATTGAAATGCTCCTGGTTAGAAAAACTTAGAAAGTTTCTACAAATTCTCTAGGGAGAAATATGCCTTTGGGTTTTCTGGATCCACCTCTTCTCCCTTTTCCACTTGCATTTGAACCTTCTCTTTCCTTTGCCCTGCTCAATTGGGATGATGCTTCCAGCAGTTTCTCCTAAGGGCAGGACTTTGGAAGGGAGCCCTGTTTTATTGGTTTAGAGTTTATAGACCTTGACTGCTCCAACTCCATCAGGCCTCACCGAGTGGTGCTTACCAGCTAACTGGAATCTGAGAGTTCCTACTCCCACCCACTCGTGCACTAGGGGCTGCTGTAATCAGAGGGACCCCTTGTGCTGTCTACTTGCAGATGGATTATCTCTTTTTCTCTCAAAATTCACAAGTTATTTTTGTTCCTGGCTGTCTTTCTCATATAAACGGTACAAAAGTATTGGCAACTGAGAAGTTTTGTGAATCTCTAGGCCACGCCTTATAAGATATGATCACTTAGGAGTTGGAAGTACGGATGGTAATTTATGAGAACCACAGTGTAGAAATAGAGGAATTATGTTCCCTTTAGAATCTCAGATGCAGGTGGATCCAGACTAGCTGGGTGGCTTCTTTTTAATGTTGCAATTGAACGTCCAGAAAAGATAGTTGCTCCTTGGTAGAACCACAGCTATAAATGGTATAGAAATACAATCTAGTGAACTTTTCCTTGCTGATGTAGGAGGAACAAAAGGAGGTGATGGGTGATGTCACCAAAACACAACAAAAGAGTGCCTCATTTTTTCAAGAGTTTCGTTAATGAAGCCAGGCCCTGGTGCTTGTTGGACAGCCCGCTGCTTGTGGGAATGCCTCCAGGCATGAGGAGTGGTGCCCTTCTTGGCATTCACTCATGCAAAATGGCTAACCCAGTCATCTGTACAGATACAGATGTCATCCTCTGTCAAAAGAGTGCCTCATTTTTTCAAGAGTTTCATTAATGAAGCCAGGCCCTGGTGCTTGTTGGACAGCCCGCTGCTTGTGGGAATGCCTCCAGGCATGAGGAGTGGTGCCCTTCTTGGCATTCACTCATGCAAAATGGCTAACCCAGTCATCTGTACAGATACAGATGTCATCCTCTGTCAAAAGAGTGATCATCAAATGAAGGAGATAAAGAACATTGAACTTTGTATTTATACTAGAAACACAGATTCAAACACAGAAGTTGGAGAGGAAAGTGCAAACCAAAGGAAATCACATTTATTCAGAATCTACTTTGGGGCAGGCACTCTGGTCAGCACTCATCTCATTTATTCTGTAAACTCTGTGAGGTAAATAATATTTTTGGCATTTGACAAAAACTAAAACAAGATCACAGAGGTTCAGTAACTTATCTAAGATCACACAGCTCAGAGCCCTGTGTATAGAAAGGGCTGGGCATCAAGCCTAAGTGTGTCTAGTCTCCAAAACCCATGTAATTTTTGTCATGCTGTGTTGATACAGCTGAGGCAGAGGTGAATATCACAACTCAATCATTAATAGGAAGTATAAGTAGAAATCATCCCTGTGAGATTTAAGCAGCTCAATGTTTATGGTCTTTTCTGCAATGTGGGAAAAATACAATGGGAAATGCCATGAAATCAACTGATAGGGGCCCTGGGTCAATCAACTTTTTCCTGTTCTTGGTCATAAGAAAGGTAACCACCCTGAAAAAAATGTTGGGATCAGGGAGTAGTTTTCCCCAAATACTTGAGAGGTTATCCCTTGGTGCTATGGTTGGAATGTATCCCTCAAATTTCATGTGTTGGAAACTTAATCTCCAATGCAACAGTGTTGAGAGGTGAGATAAGAGGTGATTAGGTCATGAAGTCTCTGCTCTCAGGAATGAATAGACTAATGTCTTTATTGCAGCATGGGTTTGTTACCACAAGACTGGATTTGTTATCAAAGCAAATTCTGTTCCCTCTTGCTCTATCACACTCTCTGGCCTTTCTGCAGTCTGCCATGGGATGATGCAGCATGCAGGCCCTTGTCAGATGCCAGCACCTTGATCTTGGACTTCCCAGCCTCCAGACTGTGAGAAATAAATTTCTTTTCTTTATAAATTACCCAGTCTGTGATATTCTGTTATAGCAGCACAAAATGGACTAAGACACTTGGGATGACTTCAAAACTCCTCTGCTCCTCTACCTATGATCTTCATTCATGTTCAGTAGCTGGCACCCATAAGTACACAAAGATCTAAGAAAAATGTACAATTTAGAAGAAGATTTTCATTGACAAAAGTTGAACTAAAAAAGATGTTGTATTTTATGCTCAGCAAACAAAATGAGATTTTTGTATTTATGTAAGATCACCTATTTTCTTCTCCCTACTCCCAAAGACTAAGATTAATTTAGTGCTCAAGCACCCACAGTTGCCTGTCAAGGTTAGTAGTGGTAAAATTGAGAATCCTCAGTGGAGCCAGAGACGAGGAAGGAAAGGAGGCCCAAGCAGAGGTAGGAGAAGGGACAGAACCTGACTCTCTCATTAGAAGGAGGACCAAAATTTTTTTTTAAGGCACAGGACACACTACTTTTTGCCAATCAGATTGGTTCATAATTTAAAGATTGCTCACAGTGAGTTTTGGTAAGGCCAAAGGATATGGGCATTCTCATACACTGTTTGTGGGGGTGTAATTAGTACAGCCATTTTCGAAAGTAATTTGGGAGAATGTGTGAGAAGAGTACTCATAAGTCAGTGGTTCTTAAACTCCAGCATGCATCAGAATCACCTGGAGGCTCATTAAAGCAGATTGCTGAGTCCCACCCCCAGAGCTTCAGATTCAGTAGTTTAGAGTGGGGCCTGAGAAGATGTATTTCTAAAAAGTTACCAGGTGATACTGATGCTGCTGGTCCAGGGAGAACACTTTGTGAACCACTGGTAGAAATGGTTAGGAGGCTGGCTCTGATGCTTTTCAGCTGTGTGACTTATACAAGTTATTTAATCTCTCTGTCTCAGTTTTTTTTTTATTTGTTAAAAATGGGGACAGGCTGGGCACAGTGACTCATGCTTGTAATCCCAAGAGTTTGGGAGGCTGAGGCAGGAGGATCGCTTGAGTCTGGGAGTTGAAGACCACTCTGGGCAACAAAGTGAGTACTATTTCTACAAACATTTTAAAAATTAGCCAGAATTCAGTTGTGAATCCGTCTGGTCCTGGACTTTTTTTGGTTGGTAAGCTATTAATTATTGCCTCAATTTCAGAGCCTGTTATTGGTCTATTCAGAGATTTAACTTCTTCCTGGTTTAGTCTTGGGAGGGTGTATGCGTCCAGGAATTTATCCATTTCTTCTAGATTTTCTAGTTTATTTGCGTAGAGGTGTTTATAGTATTCTCTGATGGCAGTTTGTATTTCTGTGGGATCGGTGGTGATATCCCGTTTATCATTTTTTATTGCGTCTATTTGATTCTTCTCTCTTTTCTTCTTTGTTAGTCTTGCTAGCGGTCTATCAATTTTGTTGATCTTTTCAAAAAACCAGCTCCTGGATTCATTGATTTTTTTGAAGGGTTTTTTGTGTCTCTATCTCCTTCAGTTCTGCTCTGATCTTAGTTATTTCTTGCCTTCTGCTAGCTTTTGAATGTGTTTGCGCTTGCTTCTCTAGTTCTTTTAATTGTGATGTTAGGGTGCAATTTTAGATCTTTCCTGCTTTCTCCTGTGGGCATTTAGTGCTATAAATTTCCCTCTATACACTGCTTTAAATGTGCCCCAGAGACTCTGGTATGTTGTGTCTTTGTTCTCATTGGTTTCAAAGAACATCTTTATTTCAGCCTTCATTTCGTTATGTACCCAGTAGTCATTTAGGAGCAGGTTGTTCAGTTTCCATGTAGTTGAGCGGTTTTGAGTGAGTTTCTTAATCCTGAGTTCTAGTTTGATTGCACTGTGGTCTGAGAGATAGTTTGTTATAATTCCTGTTCTTTTACATTTGCTGAAGGATGCTTTGCTTCCAACTATGTGGTTGATTTTGGAATAAGTGAGATGTGGTGCTGAGAAGAATGTATATTCTGTTGATTTGGGGTGGAGAGTTCTGTAGACGTCTGTTAGGTCTGCTTGATGCAGAGCTGAGTTCAATTCCTGGATATCCTTGTTAACTTTCTGTCTCGTTGATCTCTCTAATGTTGACAGTGGGGTGTTAAAGTCTCCCATTATTATTGTGTGGGAGTCTAAGTCTCTTTCTAGGTCACTAAGGACTTGCTTTATGAATCTGGGTGTTCCTGTATTGGGTGCATCTATATATAGGATAGTTAGCTCTTCTTGTTGAATTGATCCCTTTACCATTATTAATGGCCTTCTTTATCTCTTTTGATCTTTGTTGGTTTAAAGTCTGTTTTATCAGAGACTAGGATTGCAACCCCTGCCTTTTTTTGTTTTCCATTTGCTTGGTAGATCTTCCTCCATCCCTTTATTTTGAGCCTATGTGTGTCTCTGCACGTGAGATGGGTCTCCTGAATACAGCACACTGATGGGTCTTGACTCTCTACCCAATTTACCAGTCTGTCTTTTAATTGGAGAATTTAGCCCATTTACATTTAAAGTTAATATTGTTATGTGTGAATTTGATCCTGTCATTATGATGTTAGCTGGTTATTTTGCTCATTAGTTGATGCAGTTTCTTCCCAGCATCGATGGTCTTTACAATTTGGCATGTTTTTGCAGTGGCTGGTACTGGTTGTTCCTTTCCGTGTTTAGTGCTTCTTTCAGGAGCTTTTGTAGGGCAGGCCTGGTGGTGAGAAAATCCCTCAGCATTTGCTTGTCTGTAAAGGATTTTATTTCTCCTTCACTTATGAAGCTTAGTTTGGCTGGATATGAGATTCTGGGTTGAAAATTATTTTCTTTAAGAATGTTGAATATTGGCCCCCACTCTCTTCTGGCTTGTACAGTTTCTGCCGAGAGATCTGCTGTTAGTCTGATGGGCTTCCCTTTGTGGGTAACCCGACCTTTCTTCTGGCTGCCCTTAACATTTTTTCCTTCATTTCAACTTTGGTGAATCTGACAAGTATATGTCTTGGAGTTGCTCTTCTCGAGGAGTATCTTTGTGGCATTCTCTGTATTTCCTGAATTTGAATGTTGGCCTGCCTTGCTATGTTGGGGAAGTTCTCCTGGATAATATCCTGCAGAGTGCTTTCCAGCTTGGTTCCATTCTCCCCATCACTTTCAGGTACACCAATCAGACGTAGATTTGGTCTTTTCACATAGTCCCATATTTCTTGGAGGCTTTGTTCATTTCTTTTTACTCTTTTTTCTGTAAACTTCTCTTCTCGCTTCATTTCATTCATTTGATCTTCAATCACTGATATCCTTTCTTCCAGTTGATCGAATCGGCTACTGAAGCTTGTGCATTCGTCACATAGTTCTTGTGCCATGGTTTCAGCTCCATCAGGTCATTTAAGGACTTCTCTACACTGTTTATTCTAGTTAGCCATTCGTCTAATCTTTTTTCAAGGTTTTTAGCTTATTTGTGATGGGTTCGAACTTCCTCCTTCAGCTCGGAGAAGTTTGATCGTCTGAAGCCTTCTTCTCTCAACTCGTCAAAGTCATTATCTGTCCAGCTTTGTTCCGCTGCTGGTGAGGAGCTGTGTTCCTTTGGAGGGGGAGAAGTACTCTGATTTTTAGAATTTTCAGCTTTTCTGCTCTGTTTTTTCCCCATCTTTGTGGTTTTATCTACCTTTGGTCTTCAATGATGGTGATGTACAGATGGGGTTTTGGTGTGGATGTCCTTTCTGTTTGTTAGTTTTCCTTCTAACAGTCAAGGAGGAGCTGGTACCATTCCTTCTGAAACTATTCCAATCAATAGAAAAAGAAGGAATCCTCCCTAACTCATTTTATGAGGCCAGCATCATCCTGATACCAAAGCCTGGCAGAGACACAGCGAATAAAGAGAATTGTAGACCAATATCCCTGATGAACATCAATGCAAAAATCCTCAATAAAATACTGGCAAACCGAATCCAGCAGCACATCAAAAAGCTTATCCGCCATGATCAAGTGGGCTTCATCCCTGGGATGCAAGGCTGGTTCAACATACACAAATCAATAAATTTAATCCAGCATATAAACAGAACCAAACACAAAAACCACATGATTATCTCAATCGATGCAGAAAAGGCCTTTGACAAAATTCAACAACGCTTCATGCTAAAAACTCTCAATAAATTAGGTATTGATGGGACATATCTCAAAATAATAAGAGGTATTTATGACAAAGCCACAGCCAATATCATACTGAGTGGGCAAAAACTGGAAGCATTCCCTTTGAAAACTGGCACAAGACAGGGATGCCCTCTCTCACCACTCTTAGTCAACATAGTGTTGGAAGTTCTGGCCAGGGCAATCAGGCAGGAGAAAGAAATAAAGGGATTCAGTTAGGAAAAGAGGAAGTCAAATTGTCCCTATTTGCAGATGACATGATTGTATATCTAGAAAACTCCATCGTCTCAGCCCAAAATCACCTTAAGTTGATAAGCAACTTCAGCAAAGTCTCAGGATACAAAATCAATGTGCAAAAATCACAAGCATTCTTATACACCAATAACAGACAGAGAGCCAAATCATGAGTGAACTCTCAATCACAATTGCTTCAAAGAGAATAAAATACCTAGGAATCCAACTTACAAGGGATGCGAGGACCTCTTCAAGGAGAACTACAAACCACTGCTCAATGAAATAAAAGAGGACACAAACAAATGGAAGAACATTCCATGCTCATGGATAGGAAGAATCAATATCGTGAAAATGGCCATACTGCCCAAAGTAATTTATAGATTCAATGCCATCCCCATCAAGCTACCAATGACTTTTTTCACAGAATTGGAAAAAACTACTTTAAAGTTCATACGGAACCAAAAAAGAGCCCGCATCGCCAAGTCAATCCTAAGCCAAAAGAACAAAGCTGGAGGTGTCATGCTACCTGACTTCCAACTATACTACAAGGCTACAGTAACCAAAGCAGCATGGTACTGGTACCCAGACAGAGATATAGACCAATGGAACACAACAGAGCCCTCAGAAATAATACCACACATCTACAACCATCTGATTTTTGATAAAACTGACAAAAACAAGAAATGGGGAACGGATTCCCTATTTAATAAATGGTGCTGGGAAAACTGGCTAGCCATATGTAGAAAGCTGAAACGGGATCCCTTCTTTACACCTTATACAAAAATTAATTCAAGATGGATTAAAGACTTAAATGTTAGACCTGAAACCATAAAAACCCTAGAAGAAAACCTAGGCAATACCATTCAGGACATAGGCATGGGCAAGGACTTCACGTCTAAAACACCAAAAGCAATGGCAACAAAAGACAAAATTGACAAATGGGATCTAATTAAACTAAAGAGCTTCTGCACAGCAAAAGAAACTACCATCAGAGTGAACAGGCAACCTACAGAATGGGAGAAAATTTTTGTAATCTACTCATCTGACAAAGGGCTAATATCCAGAATCTACAAAGAACTCAAACAAATTTACAAGAAAAAAACAAACAACCCCATCAACAAGTGGGCGAAGGATATGAACAGACCCTTCTCAAAAGAAGACATTTATGCAGCCAAAAGACACATGAAAAAATGCTCATCATCACTGGCCATCAGAGAAATGCAAATCAAAACCACAATGAGATACCATCTCACACCAGTTAGAATGGCGATCATTAAAAAGTCAGGAAACAACAGGTGCTGGAGAGGATGTGGAGAAGTAGGAACACTTTTACACTTGGTGGGACTGTACACTAGTTCAACCATTGTGGAAGACAGTGTGGCGATTCCTCAAGGATCTAGAACTAGAAATACCATTTGACCCAGCCATCCCATTACTGGGTATATACCCAAAGGATTATAAATCATGCTGCTATAAAGACACATGCACACTTAGGTTTATTGCGGCACTATTCACAATAGCAAAGACTTGGAACCAACCCAAATGTCCATCAATGATAGATTGGATTAAGAAAATGTGGCACATATACACCATGGAATACTATGCAGCCATAAAAAATGATGAGTTCATGTCCTTTGTAGGGGCATGGATGAAGCTGGAAACCATCATTCTCAGCAAACTATTGCAAGGACAAAATACCAAACACCGCATGTTCTCACTTATAGGTGGGAATTGAACAATGAGAACACTTGGACACAGGAAGGGGAACATCACACACCGGGGCCTGTTGTGGGGTAGGGGGAGGGGGGAGGGATAGCATTGGGAGATATACCTTATGTAAATGACGAGTTAATGGGTGCAGCACACCAACATGGCACATGTATACATATGTAACAAACCTGCACATTGTGCACGTGTACCCTAGAACTTAAAGTATTAAAAAAAAAAAAAAATTAGCCAGGCCTAGTGGCACACACCTGCAGTCCTAGCTACTTGGGAGACTGAGATAGGAGGATAACTCGTGCCCAGGAATTCGAGGTTGCAGTGAACTGTGATCATCCCACTGCACTCCAGCCTTGGCAACAGGGGCAAGACCCCCATCTCTAAAAACAATAATAATAATAATTTAAAAATTTTTAAATGGGGATAACCTGGGCAATAGCAAGAACCCCATCTCTAAAAACAAAAAATAATTGAAATAAATTTTTAAGAAATGGGGATAATAATAGTGTCTACTTCATACACTTGTGAGAATGAAATGAATTAATATATATAAAGTGTGTATCAGAAGTGCTCAATAAGTATTAGCTCCATAAATGTTATCATAATTAAAGGTGCTCATTGCCTTTCAGTTGGTAATTTCATATCTATGTATATATCTTATGAGAAATATTTATATTACAACATAGATGAAGGCATTCCTTGCCTTGTGGTCTCATCATTCCAATCTCTGCCTCCACCTTACCATTGCCTTATCCTCTGTGTTTCTCCCAGGAATGAATGCAAGGTTCTTCCAGCATTCAAAAATCAATGTGATTCATTACATTAACAACATAAAGGAGAAAAAAGTCATGATCATTTCATATGTAGAAAAGGCATTTAACAAAAGTTAGCATCAGTTCATGATGAGAACTCTTATCAAAATAGGAGTAGAAAAAAACGTATTCAATTCAATAAAGGGCATCAATGAAATTTTTTTTTTTTTTTTTTTTTTTTGAGATGGAGTCTTGCCCTGTCACCCAGGCTGAAGTGCAATGGCACAATCTCGGCTCACTGCAACCTCCACCTCCCAGGTTCAAACGATTCTCCTGCCTCAGCCTCCCGAGTAGCTGGGATTACAGGCACCTGCCACCATGCCCAGCCAATTTTTGTATTTTTAGTAGAGACAGGGTTTCACCATGTTGGCCAGGCTGGTCTCAAACTCCTGACCTTGTGATCCACCCGCCTTGGCCTCCCAAAGTGCTGGGATTACAGGTGTGAGCCACCTCGCCCGACCAAAAAACTTTTATCGAACACCATACCTAATGGTGAAATATGAAACACTTTCCCTTCAAGATTCAGACCATTACAAGGTATTCACTCACACCAATTCTTTTGATATTGTATTAGGAGTACTAGCCTATGCATTTAGGGAAAATAAATAAATAAATAAATAAATAAATAAATAAATAAATAAATGTTATACAGATTGGAAAGGGAGAAGTACCAGTGTCTTTTTTCACAGATGACCTGTTTGTGTATGTAGAAAACTAAAGGAATCCTTCCTCACACACACATAAACACTTCTAGAACAGTGAATTTAGCAAGGTTGCAGGCTATAAAGGCAAAATGCAAAAAACGATTGTACTTCTATTTACTGGCAACAAATAAGTAGAAAACGAAATTTTAAAAGTGCCATTTCTAGTAGCATCGACATCTAGGAATAAATTTAACAAAAGATCTGCAGACCTCTACACTGAAATTTGCAAAACATTGCTAAGAAACATTGAAGAAGACCTAAATAAATGGAGAGATACATCATGTTCATGGACCAGGAAACTCTGTATTATTAAGATACCAGTTCTCTCCAAGTTGATTTATAGATACAAGGAAATTCCAATCAAAACACAGCAGGTTTTATTTGTAGAAATTGACAAGCTGATTTTAAAATGTATATGGAAACGTGTAGACTCTAGAGTAACCAAAATAATCCTGCAAATAAGAACAAAGTTATAAAGCTTACCCTATCTTGTTTTAAGACTTATTTAAAAATTCCAATACTTAAAATAGTGAGGCCAGACGTGGTTGTTCATGGTTGTAATCCCAACTGTTTGGGAGGCCAAGGCAGAAGGTTCACTTGAGCCCAGGAGTTTCAAATCAGGCTGAGGAACATGGCAAGACTTCATCTCTACAAAAAATAAAATAAAATTAGCTGGGCGTGGTGGCACATGCCTGTAGTCACAGCTACTTCAGAGGCTGAGGTGAGAGGATCACTTGAGCCTGGGAAGCTGAGGCTGCAGTACAGAGTGAGAGCTTGTCTCAATAATAATAATAATAATAATAATAATAATAATAATAATAATAGTGGCTTAGGATAGACAACAGTTGAATGGAACAGAATAAGAAGTCCGCAAATAGATTCACACACATACAGTCAATTGATTTTTCAACAAAGACACAAATGCAATTCAGTGAGGCAAAATGACATAGTTTGGGTATTTGTCTCCTCCAAATCTCATGTTGAAATGTGATTCCCAGTGTCGGAGGTGGGACCTGGTGGGAGGAGATTGGATCATGGGGACCAATCCCTCATGAATGAATTAGCACCATCCCCATGGTGATAAGTGAGTTCATGTGAGACCTGGTTGTTTAAAAGCCTGGGATCTCTCTCCTTTCTTTCTTGCTCCCACTCTCGCCATGTAATGTGCCTGCTCCCACTTTGCCTTCCGCCATGATTGTAAGCTTCCTGAGGCCCTCACCAGAAACCGAGCAGATGTTGGTGCCATGCTTGTATGGCCTGCAGAACCACGAGCCGATTAAACCTCTTTTCTTTATAAATTACCCAGTCTCAGGTTTTCCTTTATAGTAACGCAAAAATGGACTAATGCAGAAAGGAATGTCTTTTTATCAAATAGTAGCTGGATAACTGAGTATTCATACGAAAAAAATGATCCCTGACCTCCACCTCACATATTACACAAAAATTATTTTGAAATGGACCTGAGACCTAAACAAAAATGCTAAAACCTGAAATCTAGAAGAAAGTAAAGGTATCTTCATATGATTGTCAAGGGTTTCTCAGAATACACACAGACACAGAAAAAAGGGATGAACTCTACCTCATCAAAATTAACATTTTGATGTTAAAATTGACATTATTAAAACAATAAAAAAAATTTTATGCTGCATGCATCTGACATAGGACTTATATTCAAAACATATAAAGAATGCTTACAAATCAATAGTAAAACTTTTAAAAGTGGAAAAAGTCTTAGACACTACAGAAAAAAAAAGATAATACAAATGGCCAAAAAGCACGTGGAAAAGTGCTCAACCTCATTAGTTAGTTGGGAAATGTAAATTAAAGCTATAATGACATACCATTACAGACCCATTTGAATTGCTGAAATTAAAAACATTGACAACATTAAATGTTATTAAAAATGTAAAACAATTGAAATTCTTATGCACTGCTCGTAGACTATAAAAGGATACAATAATAATATTGGAAAATGCTAGACATTTTTTAAAGATGAAATATACAGCTGTCCTATAACTCAACAATTCTAAGTATACCCAAGAGAAATGGAAACATTTGTCCACAAAATTTATACAAAAATGTTCACAGCAGCTTTATTCATAATAGCCCCAAACTGGAGACAACCCAAATGTCCAGTAACAGATAAATGACTAAACAAATTGTGGTATATTTATGTAACAGAATATTATACAGCAATAAAAAGAAACAAATCACTAATATACTCAACATAGATAACTGTTAAAAACAACATTTTGTACAAAAGAACCTAGACAAAATGAGTACAAACTATATGATTCCATTTGTATGAAATTCTAAAAAGGCAAAATTAAAATACGATGGTAGACATCAGAACAGTGGTTGCCTCTGTGGGTGAGGAGGTATTGACTACAAATGAGAATGAAGGAATTTGAGGGGATGGTAATGAAAAGATTCTATTTCTTGATTTGGATTTTGGTTATATGGGTGTGCACATTCATCAAAATTCTTTGAACTGTACACTTAAGATCTGTGCATTTTACTACTTATAAAATATATCAATAAAGAAAAAAGAAAAATTTAATCAGACGTTTACAACCCAAACACGGCATCTGCAGCTGAATTCAGTGAAATCTGGCACTATCTGGTTTATAACTTAAGGCCTACAAGTTTGAATTAATGTAGGTTAATCTTGCAACCAAAGAGGAAAGCTCAGTATAGGATAGCATTTGCTTGGAGGACCCAGATCTTTCATTCATTCATTCATTCATTCGAGACTGAATCTTGCTCTGTCACCCAGGCTGAAGTGCAGTGGTGCGATCATAGCTCACTGCAGTCTAGAACTCTGGCCTCAAGCAATCCTCCCACCTTGGCCTCCCAAAACACTGGGATTGCAGGTGTGAGCCACTGTACCCAGCCTATGGGCCCAGATCTTTTTTCCAAAGAGGATTTTCCCAGGACCAGTGAATTCATGTAAGAGAATAAATGCAGAGGACAAGGCTGGAGGAAGGTACAAGTCTGAAATATTTGAAGCTTGTCTGCCTAGTCTCCAGTCTGCCTTCTGATATGCTGTGAGTTGGACCTATTCAGCCCATCCTCCCCACCACCATGAAAGAGATCTTCCTAAGATGCAAATTTGAAATTCATGTGGTCTTTCCAGATTCATCTCCAGCCTTTCTTCTCTCCCCCACCCAGACACACATACACGCACATCATTCTCAAGTTCTTGCTGTTCTCACATACACCTCACTCGTTCATGCTTCTTTCTTTGCCTGGAGTCCTTACCCTCTGGTTCACTCTGTCAAACATCTGTCTTTGACACACGCTGTGACCCCCCCAGGCAGCTGTCCCACTCCTCCATGCTCTCTTGTTTAGTCCTTATCACACTGTCTTGTTGTCTCATGACCTGCCTTAGGTCTTTGCCCTTCTTCAACTCTAGTTATAGGGCTGGGAATGTCTTACACACATTGGCCATGTTGGCGTCTCCAATTTTCCAGCATAGTGCCCAGTTCACAGTAGGTATTTATGGACTGACGATCTGGACAGGGGGTGATGGGGACACATTTACAGTTGTTCTTCCCAGGAACATTAGTAATTTTTAGGAAGACAGAAGAATAATCTCCAGGTGTGTGTAGTAGGTGCATGTACCTGTTCAAATGTGAGGATAATCTTTGGGCAGGAGACTCTTGGAGACCCTTTGAATTCACACCAGATTGGTAGGAAAGAGGGGTTCAGAATTCAGTTAAAATTAAGTCAGCAAAAACCAAGTTGGAAAAGACAGGAAACAGAAGGTAAGGACTGTCTTACCAGTTCAGGGACAACTGACCTCTATAGAGGAGGGAGAGAAGTCAGAGACCGAGCAAGGTGTATTACTCCGTTCTCACACTCCTATACATACCTGAGACATGGTAATTTATAAAGAAAAGAGGTTTAATCAGCTCATGGTTTTTCATGCTGTACAGCCTTCTGTTTCTGGAGATGCCTCAGGAAATACAATCACAGTGGAAGGTGAAGGGGAAGCAAACGCGTCCCACATGGCTGGAGCAGGAGGAAGAGATCGAAGGGGGAAGTGCTATACAGTTTCAAACGAACAGATCTCGTGAGAACTCACTATCACGAGAACAGCAAGGGGGAAATCTGTCCCCTCCACCCAATCACCTCCCACCAGGTCTGTCCCTTAACACTGGAGATTGCAATTCAACATGAGATTTGGGTGGGGACACACAGCCAAACCATATCACAAGGGTAACTGGTTTTGCTAGCTAAAAGGTAAGATGAGCATCCACATCAGTCAGCTCGGGCTGCCATGACAGAATACTATAGACTGGGTGGCTTAAACAACAGAAATTTACTTCCTCACAGTTCTGAAGGCTGGAAACTTCCAAGATTTGGTCTGGCAGAATCCGCTTCTGGTGAGGGCTGTCTTCCTGGCTTGAAGATGCCCACCTTTTTGTTGTGTCCCCGAGGGAAGAGGGGAGAGGGAACGAGCTCCCTGGGGTGTCTTCTTATAAGGGCACCAATCCTGTCAGTTCAGGGCCCTACCTTATTAACCCTACTTACCTCTGTAAAGGCCCTATCTCCAAATATAGACGCATGGGGGGTTAGGGCTTCGTGCGAATTTGAAGAAAACACAAATATTCAGTCCACAGCAGCTTCATCGTGCGAACTCAGCAGCACTTTTTGAAAAAGCTTGTGCAGCAAAGAATGTGCTGAAGAGATACATTTTGACGTTTTAAGTCAACATTTTCATTTCTTTCCCCGATACTATATTCTCTCATTTAGATAAACAAAATTTCCTTTTAGGTTTGTATGTTGCTTGTCCAAGCTGGTTTCCTACTGCCTACTAGATAAAATGATGCTATACAAGGCTTTAAAATGCCTACCTCTAGGTAGCCAAAAGAAAGACGGCTTCTGGCCGAGTGTGGTGGCTCAGACCTGTAATCCTAGCACTTTGAGAGGACGAGGTGGGAGGATTGCCTGAGCTCAGGAGTTGGAGACCACCCTGGGGGCAACGTGGTGAAACCCTGTCTCTACTAAAATACAAAAAAATTAGCCGGGCTTGGTGGTACATGCCTGTAGTCCCAGCTACTCGAAAGGCTGAGGCAGGAGAATTGCTTGAACCCGGGAGGCAGAGGTTGCAGTGAGCCAAGATTGCACCACTGCACTCCAGCCTAGGCCACAGAGTGAGACTCTGTCTCAAAAAAATAAAAATAAAATAAAAAAAAATAAAAAGATGGCTTCTAAAGAAGAGTGGCAAGTATGGCTAATTTATCTTTTTTTTTTTTTTTAAATAAGACAGGGCCTCATTTTGTTGCCCAGGCTGGAGTACAGTAGTGCGATTACAGCTCACTGCAGCCTCAACCTCCCAGGCTCAAGTGACTCTCTCACCCTAGCCTCCCAAGTAGCTGGGACTACAGGTATGTGTCACCATGCCTGGCTAATTTTTTTTATTTTTTGCAGAGATGGGATCTCACAATGTTGCCCAGGCTGAGCTCAAACTCCTGGGTCCGAGTGATCCTCCCACCTCAGCCTCCCAAAGTGTTGGGATTACAAATGGTGTGAGTCACAACACCTGGCCTTACTTCTTTTATTCAAATGCAATTTGAATTGTTTGTTTGTCCCCTTGGGGTGAATTTTATTATGACTCTGCAGTCAAACATAGAAATAAACCTATTTTAAGAAAGTGAACCAGGCCGAGTGCAGTGGCTCACACCTATATCCTAACACTTTTTATAGAGACTCCATCTCTATAAAAATTTTTAAAAAATAACCAGGTGTGGTGGCATACGCCTGGATCCCAGTTACTAGGGGGGCTGAGGTGAGAGGATTGCTTGAGCCCAGAAGGTTGAGGCTGCAGTGAGCTATGATCAGGCCACTGCACTCCAGCCGGGGTGACAGAACAAAAGACCCTGTCTTAACAACAACAACAAAAAAGCAAGCAAGCAAGCCAGACATAGTGGCCTGTGCCTGGGAAGCTGAGGAAGGAGGATCCAGCGAGGCCAGGAGTTTGAGGCCACAAAGTGTTATGATCACACCTGTGAATAGCCACTGCACTTCAGCCTGGACAACACAGATGCCATCTATCCAAAAGAAAAAAAAAAGTGATGCCTGTTTCCAGTATTTTTATTATTCATGGAACAAAATTATGTTCATCCTTATCCATAAACAAATATTACATGACCCAGGAATTCTATGCAAGTGTACAAGTGATGCTATGACTTACCATATTAAGCATCTGCTCTGTGTTGGGCATCTTGACAGCTGCTGGGCAAGAGGGGAATAAAACTCAGGCCCTGTTCCCAAGAATTTACAGTCTGCTAAGGTGATGGACATCACCTTTCCAGTTCTCCCAGGAGTGGTAAAGGGTTTGTCCAGTCATCTGCTTTGTCTTACCCAGAATGGCTGGTGAGAAACGCAGCCGAGGCCAATGAACAGTTTTCCAGAAGATCTATCCTACAAATAGCACAGCACTGAGTATGACATCTGTGCCAAAAAGAGAAGCAGCCAAGTGGGATGTGATTATTTTAAATAGAAATGAAAGCTCTGTATTTATGCCACTTAAACATTGTTCAGTTCACTCTGTGATGCCTCTGGATATTGGAGTAACAACCATAGAAGATTCATCAAACAAATTATAGAAGGAGCAGCCAGGTACCACAGAGTGCTCTTATAAAACAAGAAACTCCCAATCCAACCCCATCCACAAAATGCTTATTAGTCTTTTCTAATTCTCATTTATATTTTTTTAAAAAGATGTTTCTCCTAAAGATGTATAAAAACCTGCAATTTTACTTATGAGGTATTTGCAAGCCTTGCTTGCTTTGCAGTATTATGACATCATAGCATCCTGAACAAAATAACATATTAGAACTCACAGAAAGACTTCGTATCTCTGCAGGAAAAGTGTAATTATAAAAGCTTCTAGGCACACAGATAAAATTTGAACGCTAGATGGGGTCTCACTATGTTGTCCAGTCAGGTCTCCAACTCCTGGCCTCAAGCAATCCTTCTACCTCAGCCTCCCGAAGTGCTGAGATTACAGGCATGAGCCACTGTGTCCAGCCACTAAACCTTATTATAAGATTTTTTTATATTTAAAAAATCCACACAGAAGCAAAGTCAATTAAATTTTATTTCAACCAAGAATATAAAATAAATGCAATGTAATTTATTTTAGTTTTAACAGTCATTTCAAGAAGGAAGTCAGGTCAACTCAAAAGCAGGAAACCCTCGCTCCAAAGCAGTAGCTCGTCCTGCACTCCATGGAGCAGGCCTCGCTGGGGTGCAGCGGCTCTGAGCACAAACCTCGCAGTGGAGCACGAAAAGCTACAGTCATCTCTATAACCATATAAAGGGGGATGCGTGCAGAAAATGACTGAAAAAAGAGACAAGAACAGGTACACTTCACAAATAGGAATTATAGGAATATACAAACTAGGCAGTTTAGAAAGGATATACTACATAACATATATAAAAAGTACTTTAAATTGTTGTTAAAAAGGACACCTTCAGTCCAGATTTTGTGTAATACTTTTAGTGTCTACACAGACAAATCTTTAAAAAAATTAAATAGTATTAATTTACTAAATATTTAGGAGATAACAGTGCATTAAGGGTTTTTTTTTTTTCATATAATACATACATATCACCCCTTTGCAGTGATAGCATAGAAGAGTAAGTATGGCCTTAGGTACAACACGTTTTTTAAAAACCCTAAAACAATGAACTTTGTTATATTTGTGACTATTTTTGAGGATTATGGGGACCTAAACTGCTATGTTTTATACAAAATATTACTTGTACTTGAATCCTTCAAGCCTCTGTTGGTCTACCTGCCATTTCACTGCCTTTCTCTACTCCCTAGGAAGACATCATCATAGAGTTTTGGATTTGTAATTTCCATAGAATTCTTCCTTCATTGTATAGTTTCTGCTGCATAAATTTACTCAAAAGCACATCAAGTTGCATGTCTTATTTTCCAACTATTTTTTTCTTTTCTTTTACCTTTAGCAGAGAAAACAGCATCATTTTAGAGGCATAGAGAACAAGTAGCAGTTGCTTCACCAGGAATGAGGCAGCACACATAGGTAAATGTCATCCCTTTCCATTCTTAAGAGTCCATTATGTTCGTAAGAGCAAAAGAGTAGTGCAGAAGGTCAAAATTCTAAGTACTAAAGTTTCAAAACCACAGAGATATAAAAATATACATAATCCTTGGTCTTTGTATGTCACTGCATGATCTACTTCATCACAAGGATTGTTTCAGCCTCATAGTATCAGCCCTGCTGCCAAAGCTACCTTACCTTGAGCTCATCTGTCCTGCAACACTTGAATTCCTTTCACAAACACACACCTCCCCAGAAAGCTAACTGAAACTGGTTTGTAACACGAAGAGCAGAAAGCCTTCACTTGGATTCATTCCTTCCTGTCAATAACCCCTCCTAGTTTGGGTGTTCCCATAGGCTGAGGAATGCCCCTCCTGTACCCTTGGGGGACATAACAGTATCTAATAAATTTCAAAGAGAAATGCAGTCATTTGGGGACCACAAAGGTAAAGTTTGCCCTCAAAAAGCTTCAAAGGTCTCCTTAGAGGTCCCACGGTTTGAGGGCCCTTACGTGTGTTAAAAAGGCTTTGTTCCCAACCGGGTGCGGTGGCTCACACCTATAATCCCAGCACTTCGGGAGGCCAAGGCAGGCGGATGACCTGAGGTGAGGAGTTCAAGACCAGCCTGACCAATAGGGTGAAACCCCATCTCTACTAAGAATACAAAAATTAGCCAGACGTGGTGGTGCGTGCCTGTAGTCCCAGCTACTCGGGAGGCTGAGGCAGGAGAATCACTTGAACCTGGAAGGTGGAGGTTGGAGTGAGCCAAGATCGTGCCACTGTACTCCAGCTTGGGTGACAGAGCAACACTCCGTCTCAAATTAAAAAAAGGCTTTGTTCCCCTTTAAAGGAAAGAAAATGATCCAAAATTATTACTAAGGGTAAAGGGAATCAGTGGGTAGCACTAACCCTGAGGCAAGGAAAGAGCAGAAAAGAGCCAGTACCAGTGCAGGGATAGGAACTCAGTCATGTGTGGAATGGAGATTTCTGGCTATGTCCTAGAGGATATTGTATACTGGGAGCAACTGACGAAATCCCCTTACAGTTTACATTTCAGTTCTGCCAGCAAAAGTCATTATATACAAGGAAAACAGGGTAGTTCTGTGAATGTATAAGCGTAAGAACTATTTAACAATGCTGCTTATAAAGTATTAAGGGGCATAGTATTTTGGTTTACATATCTATCTGGGTTTGTCTTCTTTTATTAAAGGTAATCTCCTTGAGAGCAAGAACAGAGCTTCTATTTTCCTTGCAATTTCCTACGACCACTTAGGAGAGTATGTTCTGCCTACAAGGACCACCCAGTTGTTGTTAAAAGGCTGCTGTGAACATTTCAAAGATATGTCGATGCCTTTTGTGATATTGAATCACTGGCTTTCTCTAAGGTAGACTGACATAGAAACCCTTCCATAATATTATTTACAGAACAGATTTGGGGATAGTAACTACCCAAGTGGGTTTAGAAGTAAACAAAAAGACCTTCATATTATAAGACAGTTTCACTTGTAAGTCAATCACATGGCACAGACATCCCAGGAGGGCTTACTGTCACAGATCACAAGCTCCTTAAGGACAAGAAGTATGCCCTGTCCTCTGTGTTCTCTACCCAGCAGGGCACCAGGCACATGGTGAGGGTGCAATAAGCATCTGATGACCAACAGCTCTGGACAGTGAGGCTTTAGGGCACAGGATAAAACTGCATATAGGCAGCTACATTATGCAGAGGGCTGCTAATTTCTTATTTTAAAAAATGGAAGGGGTAAAACAGCAGGAGACTATCAGAAACTCCTTCCAATGGAGCATGTAACCTGCTTCATCTTCAGTCTTGATGAGTGTCACTATGCAGACTTCATTATTAGTGAGCATTATTATGCTGAGATCAGTAAGGTCCTGGCTGACTACAGTATCACATCAATAGTGCAAAATGTATACTGGCTTCTGTCTAATCTTATTTTACTTGTGTATGGACCCAGAGTATCATAACCAGGTAGATAAGTTCAGAAAGAATAGTTTTTAAAAATGCATGTAATTTGCATATACAATAATCAGCTATTTCTTCTAGCTCAAGAAAACATTTAAAACAAGGCTGGTGCTGCTAGTAGCCCATTCAGAAGAACACAAATTTCTTGTCCCTTATATTACAATGGGAGCTCTAAGTTTTTACATTTCCTTTTGACTCTGGGGAGTGAGGGGCTCCTTAAAGCAGCTAAGAAAGAACTCAGCCACTAATTCATAGATAATGGAAATGCAAATATTCACTTTGTCTAGTATAGTCTTATACTATCCGCCCATAGCTTTTAGGCACAGTTATTAAGTTTTCACCTAGGGGCAAAAGAAATCATTCAGTGCAATGAAAAAGATTCTTGATAGAATTAAGTTTCAGTAACAACAGCAAAATTATGCATACATAATACATACTTTAAACATGAATAAAACCTAAATTTTTAACATGCTTTAAAAATAGTCACTCTATATCTAATACAAATACGAATGGAGAACACTGCTCTTTATTTTAAAAGCAGATTAATTTTCAGGCTTCTACTTGAGTAACCTTGATTATGCAAGGAAGTTACTCACGCAGACCCAGATGTGAAGAAACCAATGGTTCTTTAGAGAAGCCGACTTTATGTACAATACACACTAAAAACTTTTCCTTCAAAGGGAAGTAACACGTCTTTTGATCAAAATTACTCCTTAAAGAAATCCTAGTGCAGTTGTTACTCTCTTCAGCGTTTTGGTGTGGGCCATCGAGACTGTATTTCATCAAAGCTCTTGAAATCCTTTTTAAGGTAGACTTAGCTACATGAAGGTTAAAATTGTAATTCTTAATTACTGAATGCTATTCAGAATAAGATGATGCTGGGAACTCAGTTCCATATGAATGATTCTATAAAAATTACCACACACTTCAGTTCTTCATGGCATAAAGCACATAACTGCAAAGATCTAGGCAGTTTTTGGTTGTAGGTTCCCTCTGTCCCACCGCTTGTCTTTTTATTAGACCTTCCCTGAAACTAGATAAATACGAATAGTAAAGTACTTTGGGACAGTAACAGTTTCTGTTTAAGACTTCCATGAGCAGAACAGTTATTGTCTGTGAAAACGTAGTGCTTTAAAAGGTGCATTTTTACCTGTGTTGCTAAATCAGTTCATGAAGTATAAAACTATACACCACTGGAATCCTGTTTCTAAAACATTAAAATCCATTAAAAGAGCTTTGAAAAGATAAACCATAGTGATTGCTACAGCATGAGAAAGGTGCACCAGGAAATCCTTCAAAGAAATGCTGAAGGTTACAGAAGTGCTGGGATTAGATCAGACACTTTATCAGAGAAGTCACAATGGAACACATGCAGGGAAGGGGTGCTGAGGAAACTTCACAAGAATCTTCTTTAAGTCAATAAAGAAGAGCTATCAGTCCTGCAAACTGCTCAGTATATAAGGTTTTCCTCCCACGTGTATGAGTTTTAAATGGCATCATAGTTTGCATTTTTTTGGTTCTTTTCAATGCAGACATATTGCTGGAGCCTGTGCTCTGGGCTGGGCTGGCCTGGCCCAACGGGAGCTGGTCAGTACCGGTGGGCCTGGTGAGATGGGTGGTACTGTGAGCTCTGCTGAGACGAGGAAGAGTAGCCAAGTGTGCTCTGGGACTGAGAGGATCCCTGAACGCTGCTTTGGTAATTCAGGCGAGAACTGGAGTGCTAGGAGAAGGAAACAGGAAAAGGGAATTTACTGATGGAGGAAGAGGATGACTCAAGATGCTCATCACAGTAGGATAGAGATATAAGCCGTTTTCATCATTAGGTTCCTGGTTCAGACACACATAGCTGACAGCTAACTTAAGTTGTTAACACATTTTGCTTATTTGAAATCACAGCCTGCCACCACTGTAACCACACATTCTGGCAGGCATGAAATTTGGCTAGATTTTTGTGGGAGATAAGCTACACTGGAAAGAAAGGAAAAGGGGAAATTTCAGTGGACCCATTTCTCTTTATTCCAATTCTGGGGTGTAACAATCCTTTGCATAACTGAGACGTGCAAACAAGAATAATCAATTTGGCATACTGAAATCAATAGTATTCATAATGTATACTGACATGCTATTATTTTTCCCATTATAAATAACAAAGCTGTGATTAAGAAATCATTATTTTAGAGCAAAGGGTTTTCAGAGGTAGAAGCTAGGGGTATCAGGAGTTCTACCTACGAGACAAAGTAAGGCAAGATTAGGTGGGGTGCGGCAGCAACATGTGGGTTTTATAAACTTCAGGTAACATTTAGAATAAAGCAATTTTCACATATGATTGTCTTCAAGAGAAGACAGAAAAATGCATTTCAATTCAATGTATTTTTATTACATTAAATGAAACCTTCATCTTCATAGTACCTAACGCAAATACAAAAAAAATGTGTAAAAGGAAAAATCATCTATAGAATAAGAACAGTATGTAAGAGACAAGCATAGCTGGAAGTAGTATCTTTGGCTATATTCAGAAGGCTGGTTTTTCTTGTAAGCAAAGTGGGAAAGATTATATGTAATAAAGCTATTACTTTTGAAACTTCCTTAGCAAAAATTAAACAGCAAAAAAATTATGACAGTGAAAGAGATCTGATTTAACCCACTCCATCTTGCCTTTAACCTCCAAACTGTTCTTGGTCATTGCTGGGCATGGGCCAAGTTAACTTTGGGAGAAATTTAGTTTATAGTTTAAATGACAATAGTCCATCCCAAAACTAAACTGCCTTTCTAAAACTACTAAAAGGCCACAAGTTTAGGATTATGAGAGAGGCCTGAATTCTGCTAAGATGTAGGTGCAGTTAAACAATTACCAGTCATTGTTCTGGAGGTCAATTGGCTACTCCCCAATTACTCCTGTAAATAACATCACTATTGTCAACCTTTTCAGAAGGCTTTTCAGACTTTTGCATTTCGGATGACTCCACCCAGACTGAGACTCATGACTCAACCAGTCCTGTGGCCCCCACCCAGAAGTGGACTCAGCACAGGAAGACCATTTTTCACACCCCTTTGATTGCATCCCCAACCAAGCAGCAGTAGTCATTCCCTAGACCCCTGCCCACCAAAGTATCTTTGAAAAATCCTAGCCTCCAAATTTTGAGGAGGCTGATAATAAAACTCTGATGTCCCATTTAGCTGGCCCTGTGTGTATTAAACTTTCTCTATTGAAATTCCTGTCTTGATAAATTGGCTCTATCTGGGCAGCAAGCAAGAAGAACCTGTCGGGCGGTTACACTTTGAGTTAAACATGTAAATTATCTTGAGGTGGCACTGGGGGTTTAGGAAAGAACAGATCAGCAAGGTCCTCCTGCTCAGTGCTCAAAGGCTGCCAAACTGGACTTGGAATATCTGGTCCAAGATAACAGGGCACTAAGGTAGTTTTGGTTAAAAACAACTCAGTTGTGGCTAGGCACAGTGGCTCACACCTGTAATCCCAGCACTTTGGGAGGCTGAGCTGGGCAGATCACCTGAGGTCAGGAGTTCAAGACCAGTCTGGCCAACATGGTGAAACCCCATCTCTACTAAAAATACAAAAATTAGCCAGGCATGGTGGTGGGTCCCTGTAGTTCTAGCTACTTGGGAGGCTGAGGCAGGAGAATCGCTTGAACCCAGGAGTCAGAAGTTGTAGTGAGTCAAGATTGGCGCCACTGCACTCTAGCCTGGGCGACAGAGGGAGACTCCATCTCAAAAAAAAACAAAACAAAACTCAGTTTTGCCCCTTCCTAAGTTGCACAACTGAATAGTTACATTGGTTACAGAAGTCTTTTAAAATTTCTAATTTTAATTACGTGTTTTATTTTGAAGTTTATTATGAAAAATGTTCTTTCAACTCATACATTATTTGGGGCAATTTTGCCATAAAGTATAATGTAAACATGTAAGAATCTAATGTGCTGTAACATAGCTTTTTTAATGACAAGGGGTTTTTTAGACAGAAAATAAGCCAATGTCCCGCTTTTCAAAGCGCTAATTGTACTTGCTTACAATACATTGATGAAGCAGCTCAAAAGCCTTGAAACTCTACTAATGGAACTGTTGGGGCACAGAAAACAATACCCCAAAATGAAGGCCTCAGGAGCAAAAGTTTTTCTCTGACCTTTTTGTGCCCTCTTGTCTCACAGTCCCATTCTCCCCAGAGCCAGCCATAGAAACTAGAATTCCCCTTCCCTAAGGCAAGCCATAGAAACCAGAACCCCACTTCCCCAACACCAGCTGTGAAACCTAAAAATATTACTCTAACTTCCCCCCACCTTTCTGTGTAAAAACTGGCCATAAAGAAATGATCTGGCATACCCTGTCTGACTGTAGGTCATGAGACTCCTGTCCCAGAGGGGGTCCTGCCCCACACCCAGAGGCAGGAATGCACGCTTAGAGAGACCAACAGGAACCTAGACAGGCCATGTTGGGTTTCCCCCTCAGTCTATTAGCATCAGATCATACCCCTTCTGTCCAATCATGTTTCTACATGGCTGTCCACACTTTGTTGACCCTAAACCATAAAAATGGACAATTTCTGGCCAGGCACAGTGGCTCACGCCTGTAGTCCCAACACTTTAGGAGGCCAAGGAAGGTGGATGACTTGAGGTCAGGAGTTTGAGACCAGCCTGACCAACATGGCGAAACCCTGTCTTTACTTAAAAAAATAATAATAATAAAAAAATTATTTATATATATATACACACACACACACACACACAAATTAGCCGGGAGTGGTGGTACATGCCTGTAGTCTCAGCTACTTGGGAGGCTGAGGCATGAGAATCACTTGAACCCAGGAGGTGGAGGTTGTAGTGAGCCAAGATCACGTCACCGCACTCCAGCCTGGGTGACACAGTGAGACTCTGTCTCAAAAAAAAAAAAAAAAAAAAAGACTACATGAAACACACTTTGAATTTCTGCTTAAAAACCTAGGACATCATTATATGCTCATTAACATTCTAAATCACACACTCACCAGCACCATGACAGTTCCAAGAACATCCATATTTGGCATAAAAATGGGTGGCACCACAGTTCCAAGAAATCTCCCCCTTTTTCCAGGAATTTTCATGAATATTCCACCCTTTGGTTAAAGAAACCCATAAAGATAGAAACCCAAACCAGACTGCATGACTCTCTATTCATTTATTTTTTTTCAGATGGAGTCTCACTCTGTCACCCAGGCTGGAGTGCAGTGGCGCGATCTCGGCTCACTGCACCTCTGCCTCCCAGGTTCAAGCAATTATCCTGCCTCAGCCTCCCAAGTAGTTGGGATTACAGGCTTGCACCACCACAACCAGCTAATTTTTATATTTTTAGTAGAGACGAGGTTTTGCCATGTTGGCCAGGATGGTCTTGAACTCCTGACCTCAGGTGATCCACCCGCCTCAGCCTCCCAAAGTGTTGGGATTACAGGCATGAACCACTGTCCCCAGCCAGATTCTCTCTTGCGTATACCCACACTCCCCTTTCTTGAGTTGTGTACTTTTCCCTCTGCAATAAATCTCCATACTTTTGCTATTTTTGACTCATCCTTTAATTCCTTCTCCCGATGGTGTTAGGAGCCTGGACACAGGGTGGGGTTGAGGTCCCACCAGCATCTGGGGACCTCCCTCAGCCCACTGGTATCAAAGTTGTATGCCTTTCTGTCCTGATAAGTAAGCAACAAGGAGGAAGGGGCTCCAGGTGGGGAAAAACAATGAACAATTGTTCTGAGACACTGCTAGTCACAAACAACTGGTGGGCACAATGACCTCATTTGGCACATAGCTCCCTCCTGCAAGACCCTGTAAAACTTCCTTCCAGCCCCTGCTCTTTGCAGACAGCCCCTCTTCTGCTATGCTGTCTGTTGCAACAACATGTTTTCATACATTCTGTAATAAATCTGCCTTTCTTTACCCAGAACTCTTAGTAAAAACCTTGACTGCCTTAGCTAGTTGCACCCATGACATTTTCTCCAATTAACCTGCCTTTTGTGAGTTGATTTTTCAGCGAACTTTCAGAGGGTGAAAGGAAAGTTTTTCCCTTGGCCCCTAGATGGTGTATGAGTTGCAAGTTCTGTGTAATGGGACACCTGACTGCCCCTCATGCCAGTCTCTCCAACTAAATAGCTGTATCTATTCATTTAATAGATATGTTGGAAGGTTTATTATTTTTTTCCACAGACATCGGGACTCAGCTATGAAAGGTTTATTTTTAAGTCAACAGAACAATATGGACATAGAAAAGCATTTCAAAGAATTTTTGAATTTGGGGAAAAAAAAGAAATACAGTAATCTGTCTATAATTGACTACAATTGGGTGACAAAGACTCTTTCCTTTGACAAAAACTGCAGTCAGGCTGCTCTCAGGCAGTCAAGGTTTTAACCAAGATGGTTTTGGGTAAAGAAAGGCAGGTTTATTACAGAAGGTATGAAAACATGTTGTTGCCTGGGGCAGCACAGTAGAGGAGGTGTTGTCTGCAAACAAACTGGAGGGAAGTTTTACAGGGTCGTGTTGGAGGGAGCTCTGTGAGTCTTCTGCTTGACTAGGCCTGACCTTGGGCTTTCCTCTGTCCTTGAAGAATCCTGTTAGAGCAAGAATCTTGCTAAGCTGGCTTGGCAAAAATCCCCCACCTTTAAGAGCTTATTACCCAGGCCTCCCTTCAGCCTAATACTATGCAGTCAGTTTAGCCAGAGACCTTTTATCCTGGATGTTTCCTCTTGGTAACTTTCCATCCACTGATCCCCACCCTGCTCTTTGGCTATACCTCTCCACTTGTCATGTGGGAGTCTGAATTGAGTCCAGTCTTCCTCCCCAACTGCCAGCCCCTGTTGCAGTGGTCCCTTTATGCACTAACATGGCCCCGCCTTGAATAAAGTCTGCCTTACCAACTTTAACAAGTGTTTAGGCAAATTATTATTATTTTTAACACAGGTTAATATAATTCAATCAGACACACAAAGATGAACCAGTATATAGTAAGCATTTGTTGCTCATATAATGGAGGGGAAACAGATTTTATAACAAAATTCAAATATGCTCATGCTACTACCCAGCTAGCAAGCTGTTTTTAGTAGATCAAACTGAAGCCTCAATTTGTTTAATTGGAACCAAGTGGAAGTATTATGTACTCTTCTGCTTGCAGGGATATTCTGAAGAGAAGTTTTTCAGAGAAGTAGTTGTGTGGAAACACATTAGTTTGTTGAGCTATTCAAAATGTGAAGGCAGTTTATGCAGCTATTTGTTATGTCTTTCTTGTTAAAGTTTCTCTTTATTGCAGTTCCTTATCAGTGAGTTTATGGTTCCTTTGCCAGAGGTTTTGTTTTCTATTATCTCTATCCTACGCACTCATCTGCAAGAGTTCCCGGAGGGACTGTGGTTCTAAACTTAAAACAAAACAAACAAAAAAACAAACAAACAAAAAACTTAAGTTTTCCCTTCTTCCTAGATGGTTTCTTAACTTGTTACTACCTTGAATAAAAATTTTTTTTTCAAAATTTCCTATGGTTATCACAATGGGTATTTTTACCTCTCTCCAAATACCAATCCTTAGACTTAGCTCCTTTAATTTCCTGAATTAGCACTGCAATTGGTGTTCTCTTTTTATCTGAATAACAAAAAGTATTTTCTAGTCTGAAAATTATTTCTAATGAGACTTAACAGTTATTTCGGAGAAGCCTCAGTCTTAGCCCCCTTCTCTTCTTTATCTATGTAGCTACTTCCTCCCAGAAAGAGCATATCTTTCTAAAGAATGCAATTAATTTTGTCCAAAGTAAGCCACCACTCCCCTTCCCTTTTCAACTGCGTATCTACGTATCTTTTTCTGATACACCAAAACTGCTAAGGCAGCTATAAGGGTAAAATGATGAAATTTTCTTTAAGGATGGGGGCACTGGCCTCCCTACCTTCCTCTCCTCAGGGTGTCAGGATAAACAAGTCAGAATACGAGATATCTTACAATTACATGAAATATGATGAAAATCTTCCTCTTCATAGAATGCCCTAGAAACAGGATTGCACAGTCAAATGTAAGAGTTAAGTGTTACTTAACTCTAAAAGGATCTAGGATAAATCTTTTCCCCACTTCATAAAGCATATGAACATTAGACATTCAGGGAGTACCTGATAATCCGAGGGCATCACAGGTCCACCTGAGTTTGCGCCTGAAGGCCCTAGCCGTGGCTTCTTGTTTGGAGGCACCTGGTTCAGGCTGGAGTCCTGGCTGTGCTGCAACCCTGCTCCGGTGCCCCCGACCCCGGCCCCAGCCCCACCTGCGGTCCCGTTGGTCTGGGTGCTGTTCTGCTGCGGTGGGGGTGCCTGTGGAGGGGCTGCTGCCTGCTGTGGAGGGGCTGTGGGCTGCTGATGCTGGTTCTGCTGCTGTTGCTGATTCTTTTAAGGGGAAAAAAGCAAGCTTGGTATGAAACCAAATTAACAGGAGCTTTCTTTAATTATTTGATATGCACATGTGGCTGCTGACCAACCTGGGGGAGCAATCTATGTGGGACACTAGAGTGATGGGGAGGACTGGAGAATGGAGCAGCCAGGGAACACAGTGTTCCCAAAGGGCAAGGCGCTGAGCCCCAAACAGGACTCTTTCCCTGAAGTTCATTTAGACTGCACAGTGATCCTCCAAATCAGTCACAGACATCTCACTGAAGGCCACAGGCACATTAGAAATACATTTCTTATAGCTCATTAAAACAGCTAGAAGAAATCTTTTCAATCATGATTCTGGAAAGGCAGAGCGGTCTGGAGAGTGAGCCAATATATCCAGTTAAGAGGAAAGAACAGAGTGATGCTAGCAAAAGCCAGCCGGCATAAAGGGGTGGTAGTGACACCAAACAAACAGAAAGAGCAAGAAGTGGGAATCCGGGAGTAGAACTGGCTGCAACACACACCGGAAGCTCAGGTATCTGTGAGCTGGTTATACTTCAAACTTTAAGCTACCTTTACAATCCCCAAACTTCCACAGAAAATAAGATACATTCAAATTTAATTAAATATTAGAAAAGGTGGTTAAATGTATAGGAATTATGGAACGATACCTAAACTATCTTTTTGCCTCCCTTGCTCTTTGGAAGTGAAAGTATACCATGCAGTTTATACCTTGTCACCTTTTTCTTCAGGATCATCTTCATTAAGGAATTCTCGTTTGGGGTATGGAATCTGGCAGCCGGCAAATACACTAAAAATCATTAAAAAGAAAAAACATATCATGATCTAAAATCTGTAATATCATTACCTTGTTAATTTAAAATTCCAATTTGTTTTTCTTCACTTATTTCCTACTCTTCATCTGCGGCTAGTGTTCAAATCTTGACTGCTGCTAGCTAGTTGACATATAGGACACAGAAGTTTCTCTATACTAACTTCATTAGCGCCAAAAATAATTTGTATTTGCCTTAACAAGAAAAACTGCACCTCTTATAGATGAAAACACAAAGTCTATACTTGGGGTTAAGAAGGATGAAGGAGTAGAGAGGTTTTGTAGTGCAGTGGACATGCTCTGAAAGACAGATTAACTTCTGTTGCCTACTGGTTTGGCTGAATTTCTGATCTGGCCAATTGGTCTGTAAAGGTCTTATCTGTTATCAGCTTTAGTTTTCATCTGTAAAACTGACAAATGGTCGTTCCTAAAATACTTGTTTTCATTCATCCCTCTCTACAGCTTTGCCTGTTTCAAAATGTGGAAGCTTGCTCTTGAGCAGTCTTTAGGTGGTATCACTGAAAAAGTTAAATACTTCAGTAGCAAGTGCTTCCCTTGCTTTCAACCACCATGCGGCCTCCTCAGCCTGGAGCAAAGGACACAGAAAAGACGGGATACATACTCTAATGTTGGCAAAGGGTCCTCCTGAAAATAGGGATCCTGCAGAGCTTGCTCCGAGGTAATTCTCTTGGTTGGATCCATGGTCAGGAGTTTCTGAAGCTAGAGTGACACACAGGAAATGTACAGCACATGAAAAGGTTATTTACAAGTCAACACCTTGTCTTTTGTATTACTGTGTAACAGGATTAATATAAAATACATTTTGTGTAGCTCACTGCAGATTATGCATACTACATACTTTTATGTGAAATTGGCAGAAATCATCAGCATTAAAGCCCTTATAAAGTTCATTTTCTGCTGATAAATCATTTAAAGTGAAGGCTGAAAGACAGGGTGACATCTCAACAAAAAAATACTTAATTTTACCCCAGCATCCACTAATTTCTTTTGTTTCTAAAGAGGAGGAATAGCTGAGTAAATAGAAGGCGAGATTTGTGCTGAGAATCAGATTTTAGTCTGGGAGAGAAGCACCTACCAAGAGGAACACTTTGCTGTCAGGCTTGACCTTGTGTTTCTCCATGTACTTTATGAGGCTACTGTTGGCATACCTGCAAGGACACGCACAGTCACACATCACTGGGAACACTCATCCAATTGATATTTTTTAATGATAAGCTCCAAGATTGGCTTTCCTATAAGGTATGTGTTTAAGTCATTGTTTTTTCTGAATAAGAAGGAACACATTACCAAATATTAGCAAATGTGTGAAGAAATAGGAACTGTCACACACAACATGAGAGTTTATACTGTTACAATTCCTTTGGAAAACAGTTATGCATTAACCATTAGTGTTGAAAATGTGTATAGCTTATGACCTAGCAACTCCATTTCTAGGCACATACCTGAGTCAAAGAGATGATTTTGTACATGTATATCAGGATACAGGGATAAAAATGTTCTTAGCAGCCTTTTAGTAATGACCAATATATATATATACATATATATACACACACATATATATACATATATATATACACACGTATATATACACACACACATATATACACATATATATACACACACATATATACACATATATATACACATATATATACGTATATACATATATACGTATATATATGTGTGTGTGTATATATATACACGTGTATATATATATATGTGTGTGTATATATATATACACGTGTATATATATAGAGAGAGACAATCCAAATGTCCATCAACTGAAAAATGGGTACATTTTTATACATTCACAGAATGGAATGTTATACAACAGTAAAAATGAATATGCAAGGTTCAGTGAGGAGAAAAAGCAAGTTGCAGAAGAAAATACATAATATGTTACCATTTATAAAAAGTTGAAAGACAATAAACTGAACAATAACTTTTAGAGGTACATAAACATGTGGACTAGAACTATAATAAAAACTGTGGGGATGATAAACCCAAATGCAGAACACTCAGAGTCTACCCTCTGGGAGGGATGTGGATAGGGAGGTGGGGCACACAGGGTACTTTAGTAATCTTAGTGATGTTCTAATTCCTAGGTTCAGAGGTGAGCAAAGGGGTATTCATTTTATTATTCTAAATATACTAGATATTTTTTCATTATATATTCTTTCCGACATATGAAATATTTCAAATTAAAAGGTCTAAAAATAGGTAATATATGTTCATAATAAAAAGAATTACAGAATATAGAAAGTATAAGGAAGAAAATTAAAATCACTCACAATCAAGCCACTCAGTGACAAAAAAACCACTGACAAAATTTTTATAATGTCCCTTTGGTGTTTTGCGTGTGTGTGGCATATACATATATGGTATAAACACAGGAATTTTTGCTTTGTTTTTATAAAATTGGAATTCTACTAAAAAATTGTCTTAGCTTTTTATTTAATATTGTTCCATAAACATTTTCTCTTGTCAAATAATCTTCAAACTTATTATTTTGAGTGGCTGCCTATCTCCTACTGGTACGGGTATTACTTGTTTCATAATAGCTGTGGCATACAAGTCCTTGTAGCTAAATCTGATGTGCATGGCAGGAAGCCAATACTGCCTAGCAGGTGAGACTCAGAGACCCCTACTAGAACCTGATTGTCATTCACCAATTGTGTGATCTTGGGCAAGTTAGTTAACCTCTAAGAAAGCCTTAGGTTCTGAATCTGAAAAGTGGAAATTATAATTATGCCTACCCTATAGATTTGCTAGGAAGATCATATGAAAAAATGTAGGTAAAGGGTTTAGCACCACCCTGGTATATAATAAGTACTCATCTATTTGTGGCAGCTCTGATTACTTCCACAGGATAAATTCCAGGAATTATCAGGTCAAAGGGCATGCATATTTTAAAGCCTTTTTTAGGTGCTCTAGAATCTTGCTACACAAATGTAGCTTTTACCAGCAACCTGAGCATCACCTGAGAGCCTGCATTAGAAATGAAGGTTCTCAGTCCTCACCCCTGATTCTGACTCAGAATCTACATTTTTAACAAGGTCTCCAGGTGATTTGTAGGTACACTGAAGTTTGAGAAGTACTCATCCTCACCAGTAGCATATGAGTAATAATTTTTTTTTTAATAAAAATAGAGATAGGGTCTAACTATGTTGCCCAGGCTAGTCTCAAACTCCTGGGCTCAAGAGATCTTCCCACCTCAGCCTCCCAAAGTGTGAGGATTACAGGCGTGAGTGAGCCACTGTGCCTGGCCAGAATGTCCATTTTATTGTACCCTTGCCAACAAGGGTACAATAAAATGTTAAATGAAAATAACTAGTTTGGTTTTGAATGTTTGAAGAATTTATAGAACATTCAGGTTGGGATTCCATAAGGCAATTAGATAAATGATTTTGAAACTTGGAAAAGTGAACTGAGTAAGATACATATTGGGAGTTATCCACATAATTGATGGTAAATTGTGGCCATCAAAATCATAGAGTCTGACTGGGAAAATACCTAGAGTGAGAAAAGAGCCCAGGATAGAACCTTGATACCAGCACTGTCCTTAAGAGATGGATACAGGCAAAGGACTCCACCAAGGACTGTGAGAAAAAGGGGTTAGAAATGATCAATGCCATTCTCTATTTCTCTTTATGATGTCTGCTTTTGTTCCTATAAGCCATCCTGTCCTGAAATTTTCCTGGTAAGTTGCCCATAGAGAAGCTCTTCCACAATTTTCGGTAAGTGTGCATATTTATAACAAACACCTCACACGCCATCACCCTTAATCTCATTTCTGCTCAAAGTAAATGCCTTCATCAGTTTGTTTTACTCATATTCCAGGCCACGTGTTCTTCCTTCTGCCAGCCTTCCAGGTTTCCTAGTCCAGCATGTCAGTCACCAGTCATTACTCAGATAAAGATAAAACCACAACTGTGGCCTAGAACTGAGAACTTTATTCATGCTAAAACATAGCAGATATAAACTACCTACTGACCCTTAAATTCTGAAAAGTTTTTAATACTGCAGCCTAAACCTGAACTATATATGTTAACAGTATCTGGAATATCTTCTTTAAATCACAGGCATAATTAATATGCTAAAATCTCAGTTTCCAGTTTAAATAACAATCTACATCTGTTTTTTAAAAAGATTAATTTAACTATTCTCATTGAAATTACTACCTATAATTAATGTACACTATGGTTTGAATGTTTATGTCCCCTCCAAAATTCATGTTGAAACTTAATTCTCAATGCAACAGTATTAGAAGATAAGGCCTTCCAGAATTGAGGGCTTTGCTTTGAGGAGTGGGATTAATGCCTTGTAAAAGAGGCATCACACAGCATCTGCCCCTTTTTGCCCTTCTACCTATGTGAGGACACAGCAACAAGGTGCCACCCTGGAAGCAGAAAGCAACCTTCATGGGATTCCAAACATGCCAGTGCCTTGACCTTGGACTTTCCAGCCTCAAGGACTGGGAGAAAACAAATTCCTGTTGTTTATAAATTACCCAGTCTAAGGTATTTTTTTATAGCAGCACAAAAAGACTAAGACTGTGTGGAATTACTTACGTTGTTCTTCTAAAGTCTTTTTGAAGTGTGGGATATTCTGGCATCTTTCTAATATCTTCCCAGTCTTTATCTTACAAAAAAATTAAATATTGTTATAGAAAATAATGTGTTAATTTAAAATCTCCTAATTATGTTAGTTTATAAATATACATTAAAATATGCTTTTGAGAAGACATGATTTTGAAATATGACTCAAAATATGACTTTAAAAAGGAAAATAAATTACCTGCAGGAAACCCCATGACACTAAATATCCGATCCAGTTGATCATGATGAAAGGGATTGCTTGTTTTTATATCTTCCTGACGACAGTGAAAAATAGGTTCCGAAGTCAACAATTCAGCAAATATACAACCTATTGCCCATATATCTGGGAAGGAAGAAACATAAGTTTTTGTATATATTTCCTTGGTTATAATTCCTAGATATAATCCCAGCCTACTTATAAAAATACTTTTCAGTAAATCAATATACAAAGTACAATAAGTGCATTAAGAAAACATTATTGTACTTTGTATTTTGACATATGTGTGGGTATGTGTGTATATATAGGTATGTATATATATGTGTGTGTATGTGTATATATATATACATGACATGAAATAGCTATATCATCATGTAACAAATTGAAAGCCAAGTAATAAAAAACATTTACTTGTAAATTTTCTGATGACAATAAATGGGGACAGTCAATTTAGCAAGCAACAAATTCTTTAGATTTAGGCAAAGGTCTTTCTAACCACTATTTTTGTTGTTGTTTTTAGGGTCTCTGTCACCCAGGCTGGAGTACAGTGGTGTAACCATGGCTCCCTGAAGCCTTGACCTCCTGGGCTCAAGCAATCCTCCTGCCTCAGCCTCCAGAGTAGTTCAGACTATGAGTGTGTGCTACTTGTACCTGGCTAATTTTTTTAAAAATTGTTTTGTAGACACAAGGTCTTACCATGTCTAACCACTGTTAATAATTTAATCATTAAAGTATTCAATTGATAATCTAATACCAGGCGTAATACACAGATCTGATATACTGAAACAATATCATCATCAGACATGGTGATGTAATTCTTTTAAAGCCATTCAATGTATAATGATAGAGTAGAATTTATAAGTTTTGAGTCTAGACAGACAGTATAGACCATATAAAAGAATTGGGGAGGCTGGGTGCAGTGGTTCATGCCTGTATTCCAAGTACTTTGGGAGGCTGAGGTGGGCGGATCACTTGAGGTCAGGAGTTCGAGACTATCCTGACCAACATGGTGAAACCCTGTCTCTATTAAAAATACAAAAAATTAGCCGGGTGTGGTGGCACACGCCTGTAGTCCCAGCTACTGAGGAGGCAGATGCAGAAGAATCTCTTGAACCCAGGGGGCAGAGGTTGCAGTGAGCCAAGATCACGCCACCGTACTCCAGCCTGAGCGACAGAGTGAAACACCATCTTGGAAAAAACAAACAAAAAACTATGGTATAGCATAAAAAAAGTACTGTGTTTAGTAGCCTATTAAACATGTGAATCACATTCTGCAATAAGCTAAACAAGGAAAAAGGTTAATTACACTATTCCTTCCTCATCTAAGTTTTTGCCCTCCAGTTTCAGTTACCTGCAGTCAACCACTGCAGTTCGAAAATATTAAATGGAAAATTCCAGAATAAACAATTTATAAGTTTTAAACTGTGTACCATTCTGAGCAGTGTGATGAAATCTCATGCTATGCTCTCCATCTTCCTGGGATGTGAATCATCCCTCTGTTCATCCACACTGTATACTCACTACCCACTGGTTAGTCACTTAGTGGTCGTCTGGGTTATCAGATCAAAAAAACATATACAGGGTTCAGTGCTATCTGCAATTTCAGGCATCCCCTGGGGGGGGGTCTTGGGACATATTCCTAGCAGGTAAGTGGGGACTACTGTATATCCATTAGCTAGAAGACGCATCAGAATGCTCTCTCCTAAAACAAATTGCCAAATGGAAAAATCCATACAGTAATGCCTTACTTATTTGACCACATTCAGGTACAGTTTCCTTCCACATAATTTAGCCTTCTGGATAATGGAAACATATTCCTTCGACAACCATTTTTTAATTACACCATTGCCTGCCACCATAAAAGGCTATAAAAAATGTAATCCTCCTTAATGATGCAGCAAGGTCATCATCATCATGAACATCCATCACTACAGAGTAGAGTAATAATACTGCTCAGCATCCATTTCTGAATTCTTTTCTCTCTCCCATGTCATACTGGTTGTCACTCTTCCCCCGATATGGCTGCCTCTGATGGTCCCATCTCTCTTCCTCATTACCACCTCTACTATGCAGTACACCAGGACTACTACTGCATGTGCCTGGTCATGCCAAGTCCTGGTTTGTCCTCCATTCAAAGGACAAGAGCCAGGGTCTTAAGTTCCCAGTGAACTGCTAACATAAGAAACCTCAGATAGCAGGTGGCAGTAAATTCAAAGGTTTTCTGCCTCATATTAGCCTATAATTTCAAAAGGCCATCTGGCTCCTGCACCATCTGTAGCTACTTCTCAGGTTTCTTTCCTCTATCAATGATTTGTTCTCCTGACACACCCATAAACACACCTGCCCCAACACTGCTTGTCACCATCACTGCCACTCCCCTCCCCAACTGTCACTCCACAAACCTCCACTGATATCAAATGCCTCCCGGGTTCAAGGGGTTCTCTCACCTCAGCCTCCTGTGTAGCTGGGATTATAGGCACACACCACCATGCCTGGCTAATTTTTGTATTTTTGGTAGAGACGGGGATTCACCATGTTGGCCAGGCTGGTCTTAACTCCTGACCTCAAGTGATCCACCTGCCTTGGCCTCCCAAAGTGCTGGGATTACAGGCATGAGGCACCTTGCCCGGCCCTAAGTACTCATTTCTAACATGGACCATGTATGGAGAAGAGTACGAAAAAGTGAATAAGTATGTACTTATAAATGTCTGCTATTAACATATTTGAAGCCCTAAGATAACTGATTTGGGGATTATTTTTTCTTTCTGTCTTAACTTTCTCCTACCTTCTATCCAGAATGGATAATTGGGAATTGACTAAAATTAGAAATTAGTGATTATGTTTTTATCTTTAAGCGGTAAATTTCATTTACCAAGCAAGTGAGTTGCAAGCTGGTTAAAATTCAATTTCATTTTTCCTTACCCTGAGGAAATAAGAAGTATAATTGGTTTTCAATTCATATCCGATTTCATTTATTTTTTAAAAAGCATCTATTTTCATTTCAACAAGAGAAAAGTAAATCAGAAAATATTCATAAAACTGTGCTTCTCAAAGTGTGGGCTCTCAAAGTATATGGGTCCCGCACAACAGAATCACCTACCTAAGGGCATGGACCCGCTGTGTTAGCTTCTCTGAGAGTGGGACAGACATTGGTGGGAAGTCATTTAGTTTAACAGAAGGTTTTGACTGAATGTGCCTTTTCCTAAAGGAAATCTCCCTTCTAGATCTAGACTGTCCTAGTGTTTGGATTAAGTCTAAGGTATATGGATTTCTACGGAGATTGCATCCTCTTCTCCCTTCCTCGTGTCCTGGGTTATCTGTCATTAACCTGTTCTAAGGCATCACCTTTTACTTTCAACTAACATTCTTCCCTTCCCTGGCTTACTTTCAGTCTCTTCCTATCCTCTGGTTCCTTCTGAGGTTGTCTAAGGGATATGACTGTTTTCAATAGTGGGTAAGGAGAGACCTAAATGACAGAAAAAACAAACTTATGATTCTAAAAGTCTCAAAAATACAGCTCCATAGTAGAAGTCACTGGTTGGAATGTATACAGGCAGGATCACAGGGCCACTCCATCCCTTCCACTTGCTGTCTGTAGTTCTTCCCTCACCTTTTGCAGACGGCTGCCACTGTCCACTGATGACAGCCTGGCCTTGGTAGCCTCTGATCTGCTGCCTTACCAGAGGCCCAGCTGCACAGGTAAGGGTTTTATGTCACTCTCACATTCCTCTACTGTCAAACACATACCAGTTTACTCAGAGGCTTTTTCACTAATTTAACAAAACTATTCAGCAGTATTTATCAATAATTTACAATACTGCAGCACTGTGCTAGAGTCTGTGTCTCTGGACAAAATCTAAATGTGTTCTGGTGTCTGAGTTTTGCAGAAATCAGACGTCTTGATGAATGAGGACTTACTATATTTTAATTTTTGTGTTCTTTTTTAACCCATGAGTAGGCTAATTATCAGTCTAATCTTTCCAAGTGTGAGAGTCTCCTTTGTAGCTCTTTGGGTATCACCAGGTTTTTCATAAGCTTGTTTAGCAGAGAAAGGATTGTGTTTGTCTATTTTTAATAATTTTATACTTGCAGTGCCTTTATTAAATAGAATTCAACAAAAGCAGCTAAAGGTAGCCAAAACTGATATGAGACTAATGCCAGTAAACAGAAAATTCAATAAAAGGAAAATTTAAAGAAATAGGAAATTTGGATACCTTGTAGAACTAGCCCTTCTAACAGCTACAATGTACTCTCCCCTACTCTCTCCTTTTCCTTCCTTTAAAGAAATCTCCAGGTTTGAGGAGGGCCAGCTCCTACTGACTCCCTCCATTCACAGCTGGGCCGTGTGAGGATACTGCAGTCACCAGGTAGCAAATCTCTGAAGCCACTGTTCTGAGGCAGACTTTAAATTTTACACAGTGTGTTTATAACAGATTTTCTCACTCAGTTTTTTTTAACTTGATGAGATGGCAAGAGGCTGAGCACAGCTAATCTACCCAGACTCTATTTCCTACCTTAATGGAGAAACTGCCATTCTCATAACTGTAATGGCAAGAGAGAAAGATTAGTTATATTGCTTCTTGCTTAGGAAACAATGTGACTAACTTTTCCCCAAATAGAAGGAGTTCTTTCCAATAATGCACTACTCCTGTTTTTGTTTTTCATTTTGTGAAGAAAACAATTCTCAACTTCTCTCCAGTTCTTCTGATCAACAGCTACTAAGTACAAAATAAAATGTGCATGTTATTGTTTCCGTAGCAACTCAAGAGGATCAGATACTGATACCTCTATTCTCTGAAAGAAAATGTTTTCTTCTTTTAAAATAATGATATTCTCCTATACAGTTAAGAATCTAAATCTACCAGAAATCTAGGAATACAGAAGACAATAGGACTTTTACAAAAATGTATAAAATGGTTTTTATCAAGTAGCTTTATTATTATACCATTTTATATTTATGATCGTTAGATGACAAGATAGTAAATCATTTTAGACCAACTTACCAATGGCCTTTGTATAATGCCTTGCACCAAGCAAAAGTTCTGGAGCCCGATACCAAAATGTCACAACTACTGGATCCAAATCTGCTAGTGGCTTTAGAGGAGAATTGAATAATCTGGCAAAACCCATGTCAGCTAAAAAAATAAAATAAATTAACATAAAATTCAGTTTGATTGTTTCTCGTCCTTTTGGCTAAGATCAAGTGTAAAATTCAGTTTGACATGCTATTAGAACCATGCAAGGTTGACAACAATAGCTGCTGACCTTATAAAGCAATCCTTTTCCTCCCTTTTTAACCAGAGGTCTACACCAAGTACCAGAAAGGAATTAACTTCATTTACCTTTATTATCTACCATCAGAAGGACATACTATTATTGTGCCTGTTTTACTGATGAAGAAATTGAAGCTTAAAGATATTCTGGGCTGGTGGGGTGGCTCATACCTATAATCCCAGCACTCTGGGAGGCTGAGGTGGGCGGATCACCTAATGTCAAGAGTTAGAGACCAGCCTGCACAACATGGTGAAACACCATCTCTACTAAAAATACAAAAATTAGCTGGGCATGGTGGTGCGCACCTGTAATCCCAGCTACTCGGGAGGCTGAGGCAGGAGAATCGCTTGAACCCGGGAGGCGGAGGCTGCAGTGAGCCGAGATCACACCACTGTACTCCAGCCTGGGCAACAGAGTGAGACTCCATCCCCTGTCCCCCAAAAAGGAAATTGTGATTTGCCTAAGGTCACACAGCTAGTAAGTGCAGAGGCAGAATTAGAATCCAGGTCTGACTTCAGATTCCTGGCTTTTAGAGAGTTACAAAAACATTCTTAAGTGTTTTTGAAATCTAAAATAGTTCAAAAGTATCCCTGATCAATGATGACTTCTGTATGCTTATACATTTAAAAACTGACTATGGCCAGGCGCGGTGGCTCACGCCTGTAATTCCAGCACTTTGGGAGGCCAAGGCAGGTGGATCATGAGGTCAAGAGATCAAGACCATCCTGGCCAACATGGTGAAACCCAGTCTCTACTAAAAATACAAAAATTAGCTGGGCGTGGTGGCGCGCACCTGTAGTCCCAGCCACTAGGGAGGCTGAGGCAGGAGACTCACTTGAACCCAGGAGGCGGAGGTTGCAGTGAGCTGAGTTCGTGCCACTGCACTCCAGCCTGGGTGACAGAGCAAGACTCTGTCTCAAAACAAACAAACAAGAGACAGAGCAAGACTGTCTCAAAACAAACAAACAAACAAACAAAACCTGACTACGTCTTAGTTCAGTGTGTGCTGCAGCCAGATCCAACAAACTCACAAGAGCTGATATATACACATCTTTTCCCAATTCTGCATTCAATGACAGCATACTGGTGATTTGGAATTGGCTATGGTAGGAGTATCTACAACATGGAAAACAGCAAATGCTACAAATTGGGACATTTTTTGCTCCAGAGAGCCAGTTGCTGAATGGTAATCAGCACATCACATGCATGTTTTCAAGAGCATACACAGAACACATAAAAGATAATTTGTTATAATTCGGCATTTAACAAAGGTCTAAACCAAAGCTAATCAATTGAAATATTGGGGGTATATAAAAGTAATTAAAAAAAAATTACTACTGCAATAAGATCCTGGAAACTAATTTTCTTAAGATATCATAAATAACCAACACCTTTTATCTACAAAGTCCTTTGCAGTTTACAAATGGCTTTCATATACATCATATTTCACCTCATTGAATCCTCATAAGAACACTGGTTTAATCAGTATTTTGCTCCCTATTTCAGAGATGAAGAATCTAAGGCCCAAAGCAGTTAAATGACTTGCCTGTGGTCACAGGGATAGTAAATAAAGATGCCAGTACTCAAACAAAAACCATGTTATAATTTAGGAGTTACCTCCTTAACTACTAAATCTGACATCCAACAAATTATACATATGATAATTGCAAGTCACAAAGGCAAAGTCACAAGAATAAGCCTCTATAATTTGAATACATAATATACATAACAAATTTTGATTGTATAAGGGGCCCCAATGTACTATAAAATGCAGAAATGCACATAAAACTTTCAACCACAGAATGTCATTTAATCTAAAACTAATGTGCTACGGTATAACATATTAAAATTTCAATTTACATTTACATAAGCAGAACAGGCAAAAAAATCTTTTTAATTTATAGAAATTTCGGGTCTTTGTCTTGTTGTGTTTTTGTTTTGAGATGCAGTCTCGCTCTGTTGCCCAGGCTGGAGTGCTGTGGCGCCATCTCGGCTCCCTGCAACCTCTACCTCCTAGGTTCAAGCGATTCTCCTGCCTCAGCCTCTCGAGTAGATGGGATTACAGGTGCGCCACCACCATGCCTGGCTAATTTTTGTATTTTTAGTAGAGATGGGGTTTCACCATATTGGCCAGGCTGGTCATGAACTCCTGACCTCAAGTGATCTGCCTGCCTCAGCCTCCCAAAGGGCTGGGATTACAGACATGAGCCACTGAGCCCGGCCTGTAGTGATTTTGTTTCTTTGGATTTTGAATAATTTGTAAGACTTTTTTGAGAATGCTTTGGAGTATCCAGCTCTTAAAAACTAAAGCTATCCAAAGGAAGCCTGTGCTGATACCTACTCTTTTTTAAACTACATTTCCCTACAGCAAACAAAAATATTCAAATTCATTCTACCAATATTACACCTATTATTCTACAATATTACACAATATTCAAGGCACTGTTTTATATATTTAATAGATGCCAATTGTTGTTGATGACAAAGTAATATGATGGAATGCTGTTTCATCCATTGAAAAACATTCTAAAGTGAAGTTAACTAAAGCCAGTATTTCTCCCCTTACTCTCTACCTCCTCAGTTTTACCTAAGCCTCTATTCACTCGCAGATGCAATCAAGGCCAGAAGGAAAAAATACATACTTTTAAAAACAATTCCCATCTATTTTATGAACTTTAAAAGAGTTTCAAACTACTTTTCAAATAAATACTAATTTAGACAAAAGGTAATTAGCCTAAAGATTACTGTAACAGTTGACTTTTTAAAATTACACATGGATGAAATTGTTCCAGTTCACAGATAAGGTTAGTAAAATTCTGGTGTGAGTGCTAATTAGTATCAAATGAAAAGCAGCAACAAACAAGGTCTACCACTAAGGAGCTTACAGGAAGGTGAGATGACAAAATATACAGAGTAGAAGCAAAAAAGTGATAAGTGCTGTGAGAATAAAGGAAATTGTTACCGGTTTCTACTAGATGCTAAGTCCCCTGGGGGAAGGTCTATTTCTCCTTTATTATGTTATCTGGAACAATGTATAATAAACATTTGCAAAAGCAGACTAAATTGAAAGTGGGACTTGGGCTGGATCCTGCAGGATGAATTATTTTGAATAGCAAAAGAGGAGGGCAATAAGCATTTTAGGTAAGACCTGGGAAGTTTTTAGGTTGCTGAGAATGGGAAGGCTCAGATACAGCAAAGGGCAAAATGTGTTTTCCATGCAAGTATCCTTTTCTTACCCACTCCCCCTCCCCCACCGCCTCCCATATGGAGTCTTGCTCTGTCGCCCAGGCTGGAGTGCAGTGGCACGATCTCGGCTCACTGCAACCTCCGCCTCCCGGGTTCAAGCACTTCTGCCTCAGCCTCCCGAGTAGCTGGGATTACAGGCACGCACCACCACGCCCAGCTAATTTTTGTATTTTTAGCAGAGACGGGGTTTCACCATGTTGGCCAGATGGTCTCGATCTCCTGACCTCATGATCTGCCCGCCTTGGCCTCCCAAAGTGCTGGGATTACAGGCATGAGCCACGGTGCCCAGCCCAACTATCCTTTTCTTTTAAGCAAAAAACAACACTGTATCAAAGCATTAGGCACAGGCATCAGTATTACTAATGTTTAAAAAACAATAGTGGCTACTAAAACAAAATTTAAAATCTATTTAATAAACTATCTTGATTGTCCATTAGATCTTTATCATTAATTATTACTTACTTTTAACCCGAGTTTTATCCCTAATCTTGGCAGAATTACAATCTTAAAACACTTAATAGTAAGGTAACTAACTGGCCTGGCCAGAGTACAGAATTTTGCTAAGGAGTACTAAGAGAACAAATTAGATTTGGGTGACTGGGAGAAATGTGACGAATGGTACAAACAAGGGGAATCAAGATGATGATGATGATGAATTTGGCTTGGGACAATGGAGGATAAGTTACCACAAGATATCCAAATAGAAATAAAGACTTCGGCTAGGGTGAGAGATTAGACTCTGGTATCAAGATCTTAGAATCATTTTCATAAATCCATGATCCTGAGGCCACAACTTATCAATTTCCTAAAGAAGTAATTTTAGAGGGAAGCCATGTCCTATAAGCCAGTGCCTTGAAACAATAGGTTAGTAGAAGTAAGAGGCAAGAATGAATAGAAGGCAAAGTCACAGCAAAAGTGGGAGGCAGAAAAATGGAATTATGGTATGCCATATAGCCCAACGGAGAAGACACCCTCAAAGCCAGGACTGTCAGAAGAACAAATGGTTTACTGCAGTAAAGGAGAAAGGTGATTAATACAGGACACTTGATTTGGTAAAGTAGAGGTCACAGGTGTCCTTTTAGAGAGGACTTTTGATAGAGGGATGGAATTAGAGGCCAGGTTATAACAAATTAGAGTAAGTGGAACCAAAGAGTGAACATCATGTGTTCTAAAAGTAGAGGAACAAAAAGGGAAATGAATAGAGCAAGTGCTAAAGAAAAACAAGATGGATATAAGATGTATTTTAAATTGGAAAAAGGACGATGAAGGTTTAAAGGTGAAAAAGAGAAACTTGAGAAGGGGAAATAGCAATATTGTACTATGAGGTAGGAAGACATTTAGAAGCTAGGAAGGGCACTAGTAGATAGGACTTAGGAAAGGAAAGTCTCTCTTTCACAGAGGCTTTCTCAAGGGCAGGGCTGTACAGTCAAAGAGTAGAGGTCAGTGAGATCACACCAGACAGCTCTGATATCACTAGGCAGGGATGTTTGTAGGGAAAGAGCCTCAGGACTCGGAATTCAAGTTCTAGCTTTGACAGGCTGAGGAAGCTACAACCTCTCTAAATCTTGTCTTCCTTATTTTCAGAGGGTGGTTGTGTAAAATAAATGCGGTAACATGAAAGTGCATATTGCAATGTATAGTAAACTGTTCATTTTACTGTCTCTCACAGAAGGGACCATCCTTTATCTCCCTTTCGCCTGTATCTGGCAAAAAGTAGGAATTCAATAAATGCCTCTAAGAAAAGGAGTGCAAGAGTAAAACAAAAATAGACAAGTGAGAAATTATGGTGGAAGTGGGGGAGGGAAGAGAAGGAAAGCTACCAGCCACTTAATTAACATCAACAAACTTTTGAATGAATCTGAGAATCTCAGCAAACTAACGATAGAGGTGTTTAAAGAAAAGGAAGTTGGTTTAGAACAGCTTCTTTAGCAACTGGGCTAGGGAGTTAACTGAAAAAGTAGAAAACTAAACAGCAGGGTGGGCTTGAAATAGGGCAGCATGAATTTGTAGTGGGTCAAGTGAGCACAATTTTGCATCACCTTTAGCATGGTATATTCTAATAGCAAAGAAACCAGGCTGATTAACACATTTTATTTTAACATATTTCTAAAAAGCATTCAACTTTCAATAAATATAATTTCTAGTAAAAGAAACCAGAATAGGCCTAGCGTGGTGGCTCATGCCTGTAATCCCAGCACTTTGGGAAGCCAAGGCAGGCAGATCACCTGAGGTCAGGAGTTCGAGACCAGCCTGGCCAAAATGGTGAAACCCCATCTCTACTAAATACATAAAAAAATTAGCCAGGCGTGGTGGTGGGAGCCTGTAGTCCCAGCTACTTGGGAGACTGAGGCAGGGACAATTGCTTGAACCCAGGAGGTGGAGGTTGCAGTGAGCCAAGATCGCGCCATTGCACTCCAGCCTGGGCAACAGAGCGAGACTCCGTCTCAAAAAAAGAAATTAGAATAAAGCATTTCTTAGCTCATCTTCTCCCCAAATATGTAATAGGTATAAATGATGCTGATTTTTTTTTTTAGAACATTCAGGATTATAAAGGAAATCTTAATATACAAGTAAGAATCCTGCCAGTGCCACAATCTAAGAGAGGCAGCTAAGAGAGTCTGTAAACATATATATCCATTTGGAAAAGATATGTTAGTACTTGGTGCAAGACATGCAGGCCAGGTGTGGTGAAGTAGGGAGAACCTGTGAAGGTTTAAATATATTCGCTCAGGGTAGGGAGGAAAATATTCAGGAAGAGAATAGTTGGTAAACCTGAAACAAAAGTGAGATTTAGAGGATTATATTTAAGGTGGCTGTGCAGGACAGTGGTGGTGACATAAACACATGCTTGGGTTACTGTATGGGAATGAATGCTTTCGTGAACTAGCTTGTCAATTTCCAGTGATGCCTCAACTTAGAACTAAAGAATCTTATTTTGGGAAAAAACCTAGGAGTTTTGTAGACTATCTATCTACATTTTCCAATATCTTTTCTAAAAATAATGAGAAAGTAATTTTAAAATTAACTACCTAAATAAGGGCATTAAAAAGGGAAACCATCTTTGCAGTTAACTTCAGTTTTTAAATAAATTATTTTAGGAATAATTACCTACCTATTTTGACTCTCCCCCTCTCAGGACCTTCTCCCATTACTAGGATATTTGCTGGTTTCTAGAAATAAAAATAGAGCATTCAAATTACCATGTTTATTCTTTTGACATGCTCTAAAATGGAGAAAAGTTCTTATCATATAAAAAATCATTTCTGTATTTTCATCAAAAGTAAATCAAATATTAAGCACCCTCTACATAGTTAAAGCATTTGACACAATTGAAGTCAGCACTAACTTTATATAAACATCCTTGCTATGGAAACACACCTTATTTTCAAAATTATATCATATAAATAATTACAAAGCAATTAAAGCTATCATTTCTAAATATTCATCCCGTAGAAAAAACTAATAATAATTTTTAAACCTGCACAGTTTATGTGCTTGAAAAATTTTATATAAAATTTCAAACCACAACATGATCGCCTTCATATGAATAAGTTGAATGGAAATATTCCTTCCTAAATATTTCTAAACTACCATAGAAAAACATGATCAGCATTCAACAACTCTATTAAAATTCATGCATCAACTATCATACATGCAAAAGTAGGAAATTCCAATATAATTTCAAGATGTAGGAAAATAAAAACCAAGGCTAATACAGAACTATAAAAAGAAAAGAGTAGGCTGCAAATGTATCTACCATATTTTCAGTCACCCTTATCTGTAGACACTTGGAAACAGAGAAAGTGTTGAGATAGGCTTTGGAAGTGGGAGAGAGTGAGTCTCCTTTGTAAAGTCTTTGAAGGAAAATGTATGTGTTATTAACTTACTGGATTCATTTATTCAATCAACGAATGCATTTTTAGTATCTTCTAAGGATAAAGAACCATGCCAATCTTTAAGAGGGAAAACAAAACCACAGTAAAAACCAAGTTCCTAACCTCCAGACGCTTGCTACATAAGTAGAAAGAAAACTAAGAAGGATTGTATAATATTAGAAGCTAGTGCTATGTATGAGTTATAGAGAAGACTGAGGTTTTGTGTTCAAGATTAAACTGGATTACTTTAAAGATCCCTTTCAATTCGCTGATTGTTAAAAATGTTTCAATGAAAACAAAAAGCACTTAAAAAACTAATTCAAAGGAGGAAGTGATGAATTAAAGATTCCATTGTTAAGGGAAATGCTCACTGGGGATGGAAGTGGGAATGGTGTCCATTAGACGGATATGAAAATGAACAGGAACCACCATGGCAGAGTAGAGGAAGGGCAAGGACACCATAGGAAGTGGAAAAAGGATATGACCAGGTATGCATAAGACGCAGAAGTCTGACTTGGGCCAGGTGCAGTGGCTCACACCTGTTATCCTAGGACTTTGGGAGACCAAGGCGGGAGAATCACCTGAGTCTAGGAGTTCAAGGCCAGCCTGGGCAAAACACAAAATAGTAAGATTCTGTTTCTACAAATAATTTTTTAAAATAGCCTAGTGTGGTGGCATGCACCTGGAGTCCCTGCTACTCAGGAGGCTGAGGCGGAAGGATTGCTTGAGTCTAGCAGATTGAGGCTACCAGGGTACTACTGTGAGCCATGATTATGCCACTGCACTCCAGGCTGGGTGACAGAGCAAGACCCTGTGACAAAAAAAAAAAAAAAAAAAAAATCTGAAAAGGGCTCATGTTGAGGGTAGTAGGATGAACCTAGACTCTGGATAGTCTTAAATGCCAAGTGAAGTAATCAGACCGTTATATTACAGTCAGTGAGTTTATAGGAGAGGATGAGGGAGTGGAATTGGATGTGAGGCGGTAAGAGCTCTGTCCAATGTCTTGTCAGCAGAAATGGCGAGGGAGGTATGGAGCTGAGAAGCATTTTAGAGGAGAAAATTAACAGGACTTTGTGACTGGCTTAAGCTAAAAGATTAAGAAAAAGGGTGGTAAAGATTTTACCAAGGTTTTAAGTTTATGTGACTGGAAGAATAATGGTGCCTTTCATGGACACAGAAAAGTTATAAGAGGTAATGGTTTAAAAATAAGGAACAATAAAGAGAAGGCGACAACATACTGAGTTTGAAAAATGGTTAGGCGTGGTGGCTCAAACCTGTAATCCCAGCACTTTGGGAAGTCGAAGCAGGAGGATCGTTTAAGCCCAGGAGTTTGAGACCAGCCTAAGCAACATGGAGAGACCCTGTCTCTATAAAAAATAAATTAAAAAAAAATTATCCAGGCATGGTGGCACATGCCTGTGGTCCCAGCTACTTGGGAGGCTGAGGTGAGAGGACTGCTTGAGCCCAGGAGGTCGAGGCTACAGTGAGCTGTGAGCGTGCCATTGCACTCAAGCCTGGGCAACAGAGTGAGACCCCGTCTCAAAAAATATTAAATAAAATGAAAGAGTTTGAGAAATGTGAGATGCCTAAGTCATACTAGCCAGAGGAGTGAGAAGAGGAAGATTTGGATTTGAAAGTTATTATCAACAGAGTGTGATACCTGAGATGAGATTGGTTCACCATACTAGAAAGAAAAAGAAAAAGATTGGTTCACGATATGAGATGAGATTGGTTCACCATACTAGAAAGAAAAAGAAAAAGATTGGTTCACGATATGAGATGAGATTGGTTCACCATACTAGAAAGAAAAAACTATTTATCAAAGGTCCATTATGTAAAAAGTGTTGTACTTCAGGCCTTTAGGAAACAACAGGAAATAAAACATGAATATCTTGACTTTAAGGAGCTTAAATCCAGGAGGAAAAGACAGACAGCTTTTAAGACTACAAGGAAGAGGCTGGGTGCAGTGGCTGACACCTGTAATCCCAGGCACTTTGGAAGGCCGAGGCACGTGGATCACCTGAGGTCAGGAGCTCAAGACCGGCCTGGTCAACATGGTGAAACCCCATCTCTACTAAAAATACAAAAATTAGCCAGGCATGGTGGCAGGCACCTGTAGTCCCAGCTACTTGGGAGGCTGAGGCAGGAATCGCTTGAACCCAGGAGGTGAATGTTGCAGTGAACTGAGATCGTGCCACTATACTCTAGCCTGGGCAACAGAGTGAGACTCCATCAAAAAAAAAAAAAAAAGAAAGGAGAGGAAAGGAGGAAAGGGAAAGGAAGGAAGGAAGGAAGGAAGGAAGGAAGGAAGGAAGGAAGGAAGGACAAGGCAGAGGGCAGATTATGAAAATTATCAATATAGAAAGAAAAATTGCATGGAATGAATGATTCTTTTCATTGAACATCAGAATAGTCTTTAGGAAGATGACTCTGGATGACTTTAAGTGAGGATAACTAAGATTTGGATAAGCATAAACAACAAAAATAAAGAGTTTTCAGGCTCATGGAACCCTACAGGTAAGGACATAAAAACACAGACATGGCATATTGGCAGCCTAGACATATTTTGATGTGACAAGAGCAGTGAATGTTTGCTGTAGAAATGCAACTGGAAAACAACTTTGGGAATAAAATACCAGATTAAGGAAATTGGAGGCTGGGCGTGGTGGCTCACACCTGTAATCCCAGCACTTTGGGAGGCCGAGGCGGGTGGATCATGAGGTCAGGAGTTCGAGACCAGCCTGACCAACATGGTGAAACCCCGTCTCTACTAAAAATACAAAAATTAGCTGGGCGTGGTGGTGTGCACCTGTAATCTCAGCTACTCAGGAGGCTGAGGCAGGAGAATCGCTTGAACCCGGAAAGCGGGAAAGCGGAGGTTGCAGTGAGCTCAGATTGTGCCACTGCACTCCAGCCTAGGCGACAGAGTGAGACTCTGTTTCAAAAAAAAAAAAAAAAAAGGGGGGGGGTTCAAGACTTGGCATTGCCTTTTCACACTATCTTCTCAACCCTCATTCATTCAACAAATATTGTTTGATCACAAACTAAGTAACAGGCAGTGATTTAGATGCTACATAAGCAGCAGAAAACAAAAACAGGAAAAATCCTTGCCCTCGTGGAGCTTACAGTCTAGTGAGAAGAGAAAGGCAATAAATAAATAAGTATACAACATATCATATACTGATAAGTACCATGGAAAAGAAAACAAAAAGAGAATACAAAAGATTGTCAAATCTGCTATTGTGGCTGACTAAGTGCTCTGAGGGACCCTCCCCTTAACAGAACAGCTATATGCTATATAAGAAACAAACCAGGCACGGTGGTCCACACCTGTAATCCCAGTTACTCCAGAAGCTGAGGTGGGAGGATTGCCTGAGCCCAGGAGTTCAAGGCCAGGCTGGGAGAAACCCTGTCTTGGATAGGAGGGGAGGGGAGGGGAGGAGTCAGGAAGGGGAAAGGAGGGTAGAGGAGAAGGGAGAAGGAAAGGGGGAAGAGGGAGAGAGACAGCAGAGGAGAGGGAAAAGAGAGGAAAAGGAAAAAGAAAGGAAATATTCCTTGAAGCATCCCAGATTGCACAAGAGATAACAAACTTTACCCTCACTCCAAATAAGGTATCCTTGTGGCTGGAGAGTTAGGGAAAGGCAAGGTAGGCCTGAGAGCAGCTGCCAATAATGCACTTCAGCAAGGACACTGAGCCTTGGGCCACCAGCAAGGTAAGGAAGCTAAGTCTGCTACCCCACAATCACTAAGACCTTCAAGGGCACTAAAGGAAACCTAGATGCTACCAGTAGAAGCCAAAGCAAACCCCTTCTGAAGGAAACACTTACCAACTTAGGCCTGATGAGTAAAACAATACATTTTCCAGCTAAAAGACACAGGTATTTCCATAGTGGATTAAAAACAAAATCCATGCTATTTAAAAGAGGTCCACCTAAAGGTAAGAACCATAAAAGCTGAAAGTAAAAGGATGTTAAAAGATACATTAGGCAAACTTCCAAAGGAAAGCTGAGTCAACTATGGTAACATCAGATAAAATAGCTTTTAACACAAAAACATTATTAGGATAGAACTGGAGATTATCACATTAAATTAAATAAACCAGGCATAGAAAGACAAACTTCGTATGTTCTCACTTATTTGTGGGAGCTAAAAATTAAAACAACTGGCTGGATGAAGTGGCTCAATAAATAAAAAAGGGATACTAAGATTTTAGGGTTATAGCTAAGGATAACTAAGATTTTCATAAGCATAAACAACAACAACAACAACAACAAAGTTTTCAGGCTCATGGAACCCTACAGGTAAGGACACAGTCACATAAAAACACAGACATGGCATGTTGAGAGTTTATGCATATTTTGATGTGACAAGAGCAGTGAATGTTTGGTGTAGAAATGCAACTGGAAAACTATCTTGGGAATAAAATACCACATTAAAGAAATTGGAATTCATTCTATAGGCAAAGCCAAGACAGGACAGTGATCCCAGCACTTTGCAAAGCTGAGGCAGGAGGATCACCTGAACCCAGCCTCAAGACCAGCCTGGGCAACATAGTGAGACCCCATCTCACTATTAAAATTTAAAATTTTAATTAAATTAATTAAAAATTAAGTTAATTTAATTTAATTAAAAATTATTAAAAATTAAACTTTTAAAAATTAAAACAATTGGCCAGGCGCAGTGGCTCATACCTGTAATCCCAGCACTTTGGGAGGCCAAGGCGGGCAGATCACAAGGTCAGGAGTTTGAGACCAGCCTGGCCAACACGGTGAAACCCTGTCTCTACTGAAAATACAAAAATTAGCCGGGCCTGATGGCCCGTGCCTGTAGTCCCAGCTACTTGGGAGGCTGAGGCAGGAGAATTGCTTTAACCCCAGAGGCGGAGGTTGCAGTGAGCCAAGATGAGGGCACTGCACTCCAGCCTGGGTGACAGAGTGAGACTTCATCTAAAATAAAAAAAAAAATTTAAAAAATTGACTTTATGGAGATAGAGAGTAGAAATATGGTTACCAGAGGCGGGGAAGGGTAGTAGTGGCAGGAGAGAGGAGGAAGTGGGGCTGTAATGGGCACAAAAAATAGAAAGAATAAATAAGAAGTAGTATTTGATAGCACAACAGGGTGACTACAGTCAATACTAATTTAATTGTACTTTTAAAAATAACTAAAAGAGTATAATTGGATTGTTTGTAACACAAAGGATAAATGCTTGAGGTGATGGATACCCCATTTACCCTCTTGTGATTATTACACATTGCATGCCTTTATCAAAATATCTCATGTAACCCATAAATATACACATCTACTATACACCCAGTCCCTCGCAGGCTGGAACCTCGGCACACTTCTTGCCCCCGACCATGGAACAAAAAGCCATGATGTTTTTAAGCAGAACCAGCGAAACCCAAGTCCCTCCTTCCTCTGGTGTTTTAGAACTACAGAGGAGGTGAAGGGGGCCAGGGGGGAGGGGAGGCAGGGGGGAAGATAAAGGACAGGAATCTACTATGTGTCTGTAAAAATTAAAAAATTTCAAAAAAAATTAGGGGTAGAGATGATCACTATATAATGATACAAAGTTCAATTCACCAGGAAGAGGCAGTAATCCTAAACCTGTTATGTACTTAAAATATATATATATATGAAGCAAAATAAATATAACTTCAGGGAGTAAAAAGGCCAATGATAACATACTTTCCTCAATTATTCATATGTCAAACAGACAAAAGATTAGTAAAATATAGACTATCCAAAGAATACAATTAACTAGGATGATCTAGAGAGCATATACACAACTTTCTATCCAGTAATTAGAGAGTACACATTTTTCTCAAGCACACATGGAACATTTACAAATACTGATCATATACTAGCAGGTCTCAAGAAATTTCAAGAAATTTTTTATCAAACAGACTATGTTCTCTAACCACAATACAATTAAAACTCTACATATTTGAAAATTTTTAAATATTTCTAAATTACTCAGAGTAAAAGGAGAAACCATAAAAAGTTTAAAATACTCAGAACTGAAATAATGAAAATACTATCTACAAAAACTTTGTGGAAGACATCTAATACAGTACTTATAAGGAAAATGTATAGCCTTAAATATTTATGTTAGGAAGAGAAAAAGGCTGAGAATAATGAGTTATGTGCTCAAGAAGTTTAAAAACTAGAGAAAGAGAAAAGTTCAACAGAATAAACCAAAAGAAAGTAGAAGTAGAAAGATAAAGGGTAGGATGGGAGGGCAAGTAGAGGGGACCGTTCAGATGCACATCATCCTCGGTCCCTCGGGACTACTACAGGGACTCACGAAACGGAGCCCAGAAATCCAGGGGTGGATAAGACACTTTGTCCCCCTCCAATTTCCGAACTCTTGACGACGGCTGGAGGCCAACAGAGTCCCTACAGGTGGTGTCCACGGTGATGCATGAACAATGAGCGGCTGTTTTCCAGTTTCTGGCCTCTGGTGCCTATCTAGAGACGAAGGGATGGCCGCGCACGGCGCGCCGCGCTTCCTCCTGACCTTCGGTATCGTGGACGAAAACAGCGGCGACTCAGTCCTGCGAACTGTGCCGGGACAGCAGCTGCAGGAGAGCCTGCGAGCCACCGACTGCGAGGGCTTCTACAATGAGCACATGCAGCGCGTCTTCAAGTACCTGGGCAAGCAGGGTGTGCGGTCGCGGGACCTGCGTGCCATCTATGAAGCTATCCCTTTGTTGCCAGGCATGTGGCTAAGCAAGGCACCTGCTTCGAGGTGATTCTCATCTCTGATGCTAACACCTTCGGCTTGGAGAGCACGCAGCGCGCCACCGGCCACCACAGCCTGTTCCTCCGCATCCTCAGCAACTCGTCGGGGTCCGACGCGCAGGGGCTGCTGGCTCTGTGGCCGTTCCACACACATAGTTGCGTGTGCTGCCCCGCCAACATGTGCAAGCACAAGGTGCTCAGCGACTACCTGCGCGAACGGGCCCACGACGGCATGCACTTCGAGTGCCTCTTCCATGTGGGCGACAGCGCCAACGACTTCTGCCCATGGGGCTGCTGGCGGGCGGCGACATGGCCTTCCCGCTCCGCAGCTACCCCATACACCGCCTCATCCCTGAGGCCCAGAAGGCGGAGCCCAGCTCGTTCTGTGCCAGGGTGGTGCCCTGGGAAACCGACGTGCGCCTCCACCTGCAACAGGTGCTTAAGTCGTGCTGAGTACGGCCACCTGCAGGGAGTCAACCGGGCCAACGGCGGAGGGGGCGGGGAGGGGGGATTCGGAAAAGACAAAGTTAGTTTTACTACTCCCTTTTCCCTTTGGCTTTGCTATATGTCCCTCTGGGAATTTCTGGAATCTCGTTCATCATCCCTATCGATGCAGTTAACCCACCTCGGCTGCCTCCCCTGTTCCATTGCGCACGGTTGAGTTCTGGCGTCTGACTCATCGTGGGGTGGCGGGCAAACCTTGGAAGGCAGCAGTGTTTCCTGGTCCTCCCAAGTGGGAGGAAGGGGCTCCCCGGCAGGTGAGAGAAGGAAAATCTCCCACTGCTGTAACTGTTGCCTCGGGCCGCGTGACCGCCCGCCTCCAGTCTTTTGTGGAGGGAACCCAGGATCCTGAAATCCTCGTGGCCGCAAGGACTCCCCACAGAGACAGAGGAGGGTCTCCACCTATGCCCCAGGCCTTCGCGATCTTGCTTCACCCACCACGACCCGACACTATTTCTGCGCTGTCTACACCCTCCTGCCTCCCGACCCCTGCACTCCCCTCTAACACCCCCAAAGGAAAAGCCAGAGGGAACCGCCTCCTGGTGGTGGTACGAGGTAGCGCACCGTCGAGCTGGGGTCCGGCCGGCCAGTAACCTCGAAGCATGCGACGGTGTCTCTCTCCTTGCACCCCAGCCTTGTCTATGCGGCAAGAGACCAGGGACTTCACCAAAATCCCCCAACAATGGAACAGAAAGCCATGATGTGTTTAAGCAGAACCAGTGAAACCCAAGCCCCTCCTTCCTCTGGTGTTTTAGAACTACAAAGGAGTTGTGAAGGGGGGTGGGGGGGAGGGAAGATAAAGGGTAGAAATCCATGAGCCAGAGAGAATTATGAAGCCTTTGGGACGACTGGAGCAAGAAGAGAGAAAGTGCAAATAAACTACATTAGATCCAGTAGAGGACAGAAAAATCTAAAAATCCCATGAATAACTTCATATCTATTAATTTGAAAATGTAAAGTCAAAAATGTAACCTACAAATCGATTCACAATGAATTAGAAAAACTGAAGAAACTAAGAAATGCTAAATAAACTAAAACTGTAGTTAAAAATCTTTCTGAGAAAACACCAACCACAGATGATCTTAGAGGGGAGTTCTCAAAATTTTCAACAGATTGTTTCAATATGATTCAAACACTGTCAAATAACATAAAAAGATTAAATGCTCCAAACATATTCTAGAAGGTCAATATAATGTTGGTTGCAAAACCAAAGAATGAAAAAGAAAAACTTCAGGCCAACCTTACTCATGAATATAGTTGTAAAAATATTAAACAAAATATTAGTAAACCAAATCCATCCAGATGGCTTAATATGAGAAAATCTATGGAAGTTTATCACCATATGAACAGACTAAAGAAGAAAATTATAAAATCATCTTGATAGATGCTGGGGAAAAAAAACAGCTGATAGAATTTAACACCCATTCATGATAAAAATTTTCAGCAAGTTAGGCTAGAAAAAATCTACCTTAACCTGACAACAGACACACACTAAAAACTAAGAAGGAAACATTAGAAGTATTTCCTTTAAAATCAGAAATAATACAAGGATGCCTACTATCACCACTTTTAAAATCAACATTGTAATATAAACCCGGTACTATAAAACAATAATTAAAGGTATATAGATTGAAGGGCAGAAACAAAAGTATTGTTATTTGCAGATGCTATAATTATCTACATAGAAAACCAAAGTATTTGCAGACAAATTGTTGGCAATAGTAACAGAGCTTAGCAAGATGTCTGGCTAACTGAATAATATGAAAGAGTCAATTGTTTTTCTATATACCAGGAAAAAAAGAGCTAGGAAATATAATTTTTCAAAGGTAACACTTCTATAGCAAGAAAAACCATACAATGCCTAAGAATAAATATATCAAAGAATGTACAAGATTGGTATGCAGAACACCATGAAATCTTTTTTTTTTTTTTTTTTTTTGAGAAGGAGTCTCGCTCTGTTGCCCAGGCTGGAGTGCAGTGACACGATCTTGGATGACTACAACCTCTGCCTTCCAGGTTCAAGTGATTCTCCTGCCTCAGCCTCCTGAGTAGCTGGGATTACAGGCATGTGCCACCACACCTGGCTAATTTTTGTTTTTTTGTTTTGTTTTGTTTTGAGACGGAGTCTTGCTCTGTCGCCCAGGCTGGAGTGCAGTGGCGCGATCTTGGCTCACTGCAAGCTCCGCCTCCCGGGTTCACGCCATTCTCCTGCTTCAGCCTCCCAACTAGCTGGGACTACAGGTGCCCGCCGCCATGCCCGGCTCATTTTTTGTATTTTTAGTAGAGACGGGGTTTCACCATGTTGGTCAGGCTGGTCTCGAACTCCTGACCTTGTGATCTGCTCGGCCTCCCAAAGTGCTGGGATTACAGGCATGGGCCACTGTGCCTGGCCGAAACCTTATCTTAAATGACATTTTGAAAGTCTTAAATAAATTAACCCATATATATAGATAAGAAGATTTGATACAGTAAAAAAATAATCAATTCTCCCCATACTTATTTGTAAATTCCATTTACAGTAATTTCCATCAAAATCCCATCAGGGATTTTGTTCCTATGGAACAAATTGATCAGTGGGATAGAGCAGAGACCCTCAATGGAATCATGATACCAAGAGAAAGGAAACCTGAGATCAGTAGAGAAAGGAGGATCTGTTCAATAAATGGTGTTGGTACAACAAGTTATCTAAATGTGGAAAAAATCAATTAAATGAATCTTCACCTTATACCATAAACACATCAATTTTAGGCAGATTAAAAAAGTAAATGTGAAAAAGCAAAACTTTAAAACTTTTGGAAAAAAATATAGAACATCTTTTTGATCCTAAGTTAGGGAAGAATTTCTTAAACAAGATACAAAAAAACCCTAATAATAAAAGAAAAGACTGATAAATTTGGCTGTATTAAAATAACTTCCAATTATCAAAAGATAAAGAAAATAAATGACAAAGCACAAACTGGCAGAAATATATGCAACACATATAAGCAACAAAGATTTAGTATCCAAAATAAAGAACTCCGACAAGTCAATATGAAAAAACAAAATAGAAAAATGGGCAAAATGTCTGAACAGGCATTTAACTAAAGTACAGACAGGTTTAACCAATACACATATTAAAAAATGTTCAACCTCATCAATAATGAGGGAAATATAAATTAAGATCACAATAACATACCATTTTATACCTACTAGATGGGTTCAAAATTTAGAACTACTGAATAGGAAGTAGGTCAGTCAGAATTCCAGTACATAGCTGGTGGCAGAATAGTTGTTGGTACAACTTCTTTGGAAAACAATTTGGCATGACCTTGCAAAAGGAACAACTGTACATAGCCTTTGAATCAGTAATTCCATTTTTAAAAATGCCAGATTACAATTTTTTTTAAAAATTGTGGTAGAGTCACACAATGAATTTTAAAACAGCAATAAAAAAATCACTGAATTACAAATAAATGTAAAACCATGTTCAAATCTTAGAAGCATTATGTTGGGTGAAAAGAAAGCAAGATTTAAGACTATATAGAACAGGATGCCATTTCATAAAGCTTAAAACCAGACAAAGCTAAAGAATATACTGTTTAGACATTTATAAAAATGTGATAAATCTATCTTTAAGTAGAAGAAAGTAATAGATTCAAAATCCAGGATATATGTTACCTCTTGGGAGGAGCCAGGAGGATAGAATGGGGGAAACATAAACATAAGCATGCTACTGGTAATCTTCCACTTACTGGGTAAAGTGACAGGTTCTCTTATGCATGCTACTGGTAATCTTCCACTTACTGGGTAAAGTGACAGGTTCTCAACAGTTCACTGTATTTTTATGCTTTGTAACATCCATAAATATTTCAAATATTCTTCTATATGTATCATATAATAACAAAGACAAAAAATAAAGCAAGGCATGGGGACAGGCATTGTTGGGAGTGTGATGGGAGGGTATAATTGTCAGCATTATTTAAGCATTATTTTAAATTCTTCGGAGAAAGCCTCTTTGAGAAGATAACATTTGGGATAACACCTGAGTCAGCTGCGTGTCTAAGGGAAGGGCAGTCCTGGCAGAGGGAGGAGCAAGCTGGAAGGCCCAAAGCAAAACGGGGGATATCTGGAGATAAGACTAAGGAGAATAGAACGGGTCAGGAAAAATAGAGTGACACAGCAATATTAATTATAAAGAGAGGAAACCCAAGGAAGGGCTTGCTTGCTGTTTCAAATGGTTCTGTTTTCATCCAAGTCATTTTAGTACCAGAATTGGGCAGGTTCTTGAGCACCTTCTGGCCTGTGCTTTGGCAGTTGGGGAGGACTGCTACTGCTACAAGGTTTGCAGGAGGGCAAGGGCAAGGTCAAGGTCATGGTGTTTAGAGTGGTTAGGAAAAACTTGGGTGAGTGAGCAGACTGGCTAATGAGAGAAAGAGCAAAGAGGTCAATGTAAGAACAGGAGAGTAAGGACCGGAAATCAAGAGCTCAGGCAAAGGGTTGGGAAGGGGGTTGTCAATTATACAGAATCGCATAACTTGGAGAGACTTCGGGTTTTACATGACTAGAATTATCATCACTTGTTATATTATCTTCTGTCTTATCCATAATTTTTAAATAGTTGAAATAGATCTACTATCTATCTATCTATCCGTCTAACACCTATCTATGTATCTGTCTGTCTAACTATCTTCCTCCTGCCCAATTTCTGATGGCAGAGGATTTGAAGAGACTATCACTTTTAGTACACTAAATATTTCTCTAATGTTTGCTTTTGTCTATTTTGGTATTGCTTATAATTAGAGAAATGGCATTTTAAAACATATAATAAAAAATAGGCCGGGCACGATGGCGCAACTCTGTAATCCCAGTACTTTGGGAGGCCGAGAAGGGCAGATTGCTTGCGCTCAGGAGTTTGAAACCAGGCTGGGCAACATGGTGAAAACCCTATCTCTAAAAAAAATACATTCGTATTCCTGGATTTGGTTTACTAGTATTTCAATATTTTTACAACTACACTCATAGGTGAGGTTGACCTGAAATTTTTATTTTTCATGCTTTGTCTGGTTTTGCTATCAAGATTATACTGGCTTTCTAGAATATGTTTGTAGCATTCCCTCTTTCTCTATTATTTGACAATGTTTGAATAATATCAAAACAATCAGTTGAAAATTTTGAGAACCTGCCTCTAAGATCATCTGGGGTTGATGTTTTCTCAGAAAGATTTTTAACTACAGTTTTAGTTTATTTAGCATTTCTTAGCTTCTTCGGTCTAAGAAAGAAATAATAAATAAATAAATAAAGCAAGCAAGCAAAGGAGAATAAAGGGAGTTGAAGGAACAAGAGTCAATGAAAGATTCTGTGAAGGGAGAATCACTTGAACCCAGGACATGGAGGTTGCAGTGAGCTGAGATCACGCCATTGCACTCCAGCCTGGGCAACAGAGTGAGATCCTGTCTCAAAAAACAAACAAACAAACAACAACAACAAAAACAAAGAAAAAAAGAGAAAGATCCTGTGAAGGAACATCAAAGGTAAGAAAACCAAGAAAGTAAAAAATAAATAAATAAGCTAAAAAAGAAAACAAAGGTAAGAAAACCTAGATAGCACAGGGTTCTCGAAGCTAAGAGAACCTAAAAAGTAGCCATCAGGTGCAACATAATGAAAGTAGCCATCAGGTGCAACATAATGAAAGCTGAGAAGGCTTTTGGAATGGACAATTGGGTCACAGGTGATTCTGAAAAAATAATTTCTGTGCATTTACAGAAGCCAGACACAGTAAATGAGATCCAAATAAATGGGGAAAAGGTAAAGGCAGATTTTAGAGTACATTTTTGAAAGCCTTAGTGAGAATGGGATCTCTAGGGGACATAACAATTTTTTTAATTGTAAAATTATCAAATAAGCTATCTTATTTTTTAATTATTTTTCATTCCTTAAGTTTGAGCTTAAACCCTTTAAAAATAAAGATAGTAAGATAAAAACACTACGAAGTATGAGATCTGAGAGCAAAGAAATAAACATAGATTATAAGCTGCTGAATGCAAGTAGTACAGGAAGGTGGTTTTAGATCACTCAGCTATCTCTTGATAGAAGTTCTTGCAGTCACACTATGTCGAAACAGAGAATATGAGCAACACAATGGAATGAAGACACAGAGAGAGAAAAGAGGAATATCTCTTTTCCAGTACTGAAGTTAGTAGAGAATACCTTTGATTTAACATACTTGAAGCCTATGGAAGCTCTAAGTGTGGACTCTCCATGTAAAGTCTGAGATGAGGGCAGAGGCAGTGACATCGTTTAAGGGAGTAGTAGCTTATGAGCTCTTTTGCACAGTTTGAGAACAGAACCTAGAGCTTGGGCAGTAACCACAGAGAAGGGCTCCTGTAGTCAAGTTAAGACCTGGAATTGCAGAGGGAAGTCATTTTTAAATGTGCATTTCTTTACTGGGATTGCCTGTTCTCTTTAGAACAAGTAAATAAATGTTAAGGTCTCAAGATACTTGATGTTTCAAAATATGAATGATAACAAAATGAACAATATAATCACCATCAAAGTGTGTTTAATTTTTCAAAGCATTTCACATCCATCATTTCATCTTTCTTAATGGAAATATTCAAGGGTATACAAGGCTATGGGTCAAGTCTCAGGGCAACTCCATCCAATCCTCAAGATTCTATATTAAGTTGTGTTTGCAGATGTTATGCTTAATTTTCAAAAGACTAATGGTGATTAATTTTAGTGAAAGTATATGCTCTTTTTTAAAAAAAAGAAAACTACAGTTCATGCATACACACCTTCACCCACATAAAAAACCTAAAAGGATGAAGAAAGGATACCAAAATTGTTCTGACCTAGTTACATCCCAAGTAACACAGACTATGCTTTACTAAAACTCCTCTTCTTACTGTGAACACAAAATGCCAGCTGTGAAAGAAAGTGATACTGCTGGGTTTGCACACTTTGGTTACCATAGAAACAGTAGAAATGGCAAGAGTTGGATGCCTCACATTTAAGTTATCGGCAATAAAATGAGATAGATAAACCAATGCCCAGGGTTCATTTTAGTTAAATTGCATTTTAAAGGCAAAAGTCAGGGAAATAATGTGATAAGTAATATGACTACTCAGAAGCTACTCCTGAAATATCTGCATTTTAGCAGAATTTATTTAATGCTTTAATTTATATTCATGATACTTAACATGTACTCCAGATTTGCTTTTTCCTTCTATAGAATCAATTTTTTCACAGGGTTAAATATATTTCAGTTAATTGGCACATTATGAGTAGCACAGCCTAAAGATACACAATCTTTCTACTACATTTGCTTTCTCCCACCCCAAGACATTTGGGACAAAAATATGAAACTCATAATATGACTCTTTTCAGTACCAATAAAGAGAGAAAAAGACAAACACAATTGTCTACAATCCTGAATAATAGGAACAGAGACAATCAGAATATCAATTGGAGTAGTTTCTGAAACAATGAACAGTGCCGGCTTGATATTAATGGCTACAACTATACTTTTATTTAAATATTGTTAGTGGTGACACAACTTTCCTCACATTTGATACAAACATACATTCCCAGGAAAAAACCCTCAGTTCATGCTCCTTTCTTTACACTGTTCTTCATTGTTTACCCTGAACAAACAAGATTCTGCACTGTAACAAATAGGGCAAAGAACTACCTAAGAGTAAAATCTATGCCTTTTTCTTCTTTTTTTCTTAAGCAGTTATTTGCTAATAGCATTAGTCTATCATAACTGCTTACCCCTTAAAACAACTTCATTGATTAGACAGTAGATGATTTAAAATATGGAGAATCTGATCATTGTGGTTGCAACTTCCTAGAGGGCAGGGAGAGTCATTCTGTCACAACTTTATATGTCTGCTGAGAACTAGGTACATACTATGTTTAATACATGTTTGTTGAATGAGTAAACAAATAAGTGAATGAGCTAAATTGCCAGTGGTTTGTACTCATAATCCATCCAGCTATGGGGTAAGGTATAAGTGTCCTCTGAGAGGCAAGTTCCCAATTTGAAAAGAAGATGGCTGCGTGCAGTGGCTCATGCCTGTAATCCCAGAACATTGGGAGGCCAAGGCGGGCAGATGACCTGAGGTCAGGAGTTCGAGACCAGCCTGACCAACATGGAGAAAACCCACCTCTACTAAAAATACAAAAAATTAGCCGTGCATGGTGGCGCATGCCTGTAATCCCAGCTACTCGGGAGGCTAAGGCAGGAGAATCACTTGAACCCGGGAGGTGGAGGTTATGGTGAGCCAAGATCATGCCATTGCATTCCAGCCTGGGCAATAAGAACAAAACTCTGTCTCCAAAAAAATAAAAAATAAAAAATAAAGAAAGAAAAGAAGTTGAAGGAAACTAGAATAAATACTCCAAAACATGCCAAGCTCACTTCTGAATAAGGGTTTTTAAAAGTTATTATTTTACTTTATTCTGGGGTTTCAAAAATCCTCGATAGGCCGGGCACAGTAGCTCACGCCTGTAATCCCAGCACTTTGGGAGGCTGAGGTGGGTGGATCACAAGGTCAGGAGTTCGAGACCAGCTTGGCCAACATAGTGAAACCCTGTCTCTACTAAAAATACAAAAATCAGTCGGGCATGGTGGCACGCACCTGTAGTCCTAGCTACTTGGGAGGCTGAGGCAGGAGAATTGCTTGAACCCAGGAGGCAGAGGTTGTGGTGAGCCGAGATCGCGCCACTGCACTCTAGCCTGGGCAACAGAGCAAGACTCCATCTCAAAAAAAATAAATAAATAAAAATAAAAATCCTCTATATGCTAACGGCACCCAAATCTATACCTCTAGGTCTCTAACTTTCCATGTATCTCAGAGATATGTTGACAGTAGCCATTACCACAGTCACCTCAAACTCAACTTGTCCATACTAAAGTTTTACTTTTCCCTGTCAAAACTCCTCTTTTTTTGGTTAATCCTTTCTCAGTCACAAAATCAACAAAAGCAGAAGTCTGAACTTGCATTGACGCTCTCCTTTATCCCTCAAATCTAACCAATCCTCAGATCTGACTACTTACATCCTACATTTTTGTCAACTATCTCCCCTCCTCTCAATTTGGATCACCTCTGTCATAGTTCAAGCCTTCCTTATTTCTCCACCAGCTGACTTCAACCACCTGATAAGGCTACTATCCCTATGTCCTCAAACCAACTCTCCATAGCCCTGTCTGAGTGGTCTTTCTTTAACAAAAACCTGACCAGCTCAGGAAACTGGACACAGGAAAAATCCACACTTCTAAACAGGACAACTAAGATCCACCACAATCTGGTCCTCTTTCTCCTGCCTCTTCTTTTACTACTTCTTGCCTTGTCCCAGTAATATAAAGTGCTTGTACTTTCTTCTCTATGCCCTTATTCATACCCCTCTGCCTGCAATGCTCCCCCCACCCACCTCTCTTCATCTTACCAATTTCTATGAATCCTTTCCTATTCAGCTCAGTATGAATTATCCAAGGTACTTAGTACCTTATGCTTAGCTTATCCTTGAATGTACCTCATAATTTCTTTTGTAAACCTTGTTGCTTTATGATTATGTTTGTTGGCTCTTCCCCACCATGTACTCCTTGGGGGAAGGGATTGTATTTATTAACTCTGTATTCCCAGTACCCAGCATACTATCTGGTACATATTAAGAAGCCAAATATGTTTGTAATGCAAATATTCTGTATTTTGTCTGTAAACCACTACTTCCTCCCACAGAAATCCAGTTATAAATAAATAGCTAAAAATGACAATTAGGTTCCATAATTACATTAGTGTCATAACTTTAGGTACACTATAGGCTAAATAGGTCCTTCTATTCAGAGACTCTAACTACTGTTTAAAATGTTATTTCTAATGAAAATGCCTTTCCAGTTTGAAATTATGTATTTACAACTATATGTAGGCTACCTGTAAATCAGGAGAAACCTGTAATATTAAACGCTATGACTAATTTCATTTTAGCTTAAACTGGTTTAACAGTATCTGTAATATAACACCTATGTTAATCAAACTTCAGTATTCACAGTAAACAATGCTTGCCAACCCAGCACTGCCAACAGTTAACAATGTGTTTCTTTGTCTTTCAGGAGTAGTTACTGGCCTGGACAACAGAGATAAGGTTTTCTTTTCTCTAACAAGAGCCAATAAAAAGCAACCATTATAAAAAGTTCAATGCAAAACAAATACATGTATGTAGAAGGCTATTTACCTAACTAACTTAAAGGTCATTATGCGAGTATAATCGCGATATATTCCACATTAACATCCATGGTAGGAATAATGCTACAAAGGTATTTGGATTTATTCCTGTTCATTAACGAGTACAATTCATCCTTAGAGAAGCAACACTGGTAGAGAGTAGCTTTCTATTTATGTTTGGAATACCCACATCCAGATCAAATAATTTGGTCTTATTATCATGAGAAATTAAGAACGTCAGAGATAGAAATTCTCAGACTGAGCCCTCTTGTTTTACTGATGAAGAAAGAGAGGCCTAGAGAAGAGAAAGACCTACAACTTGACCAAGTTCACTCTGTGCGGAGAGTAGCAGGTCCAGATGAAAACCCAGTTCTCTCAGAGATGCACTCCAAGCCAGAGTTGTGAGAGCCACAGCACCCTGGGAAAATGAACAGTACTTAACTGATTATGGCCCTCCCTATAGAAGACTTCTACCTGATGTGTGCTTAGTTGAGAATATGATCCCACAAAATAACTATCATATGTAATCTCTTGGTAAAATGAATCATCAGTCCTTGCATGCAAGATTCCCTTATTCTTATAAGGTATCTATGTTGCTAGTCTAATAGAATACCTGTGGTGTTAATTGCCCAGGTATACATTTATCAAAACTCATCAATTTGTAATTAAAATGGGTATATCTTACTGTATATAAATTCCACCTCAATAAAATTAATTTAATAAAATAGCGTGCCTAAATTGATTCTTCGGTAATAGCCAAAGGCCTCAAAGTACTGGGGCTCTGTCTGTAGCCTTTGGTTCTCAACTAGTTCCTGCCATTGCTATCAATGTGGGATGTATCTTAATTAGACCCTCTTAGTGACCTTGAAGTTAGTTTGGTAAATAGTCTTCTTAATACATGTGTTTCTCAGCACAGGCCACTAAAACTTTATGCTTAAGTCAGTGATTATCAAATGAGCCCTGACCCTGAGTTAAACCTTAAGAGAGTTTGTATGTCACTGTGAGTCAAACCATGGCTCCTTGCAAGCTGGCCCTCTTGGAAGTGGGATTCTTGGTGTGTACCCTCTCACTATGGAATAACTGGTGAAGCATTCATTCAAACTGACAGATAGATGTGCAGGACTCTGTTGAAAGCTCCAACTACAGGGCTATGAACTCAGATGATGAAAAAAACTATCATGCCAAAAAGAAAAATCATAGCCCATGTCTAGAAAAGACATCAATATTACCTTCTTACACATGTAAGGTGTGTGTCACCATATCCAGAGCACTGTAAGAAACATTGTGTCTGATCTTCACAAGGCCTGTGTAGAGGCAGCAAGACAGGAGCATGGATGGCATCACTACCATCAAAGGCCTCCAGACTGCAGACATGAATGGCTAAGCCCTAGACTATCAAGGACTCAGCTTTAAGGAACTTCTTAGGAACCAGAGGTCACTGGCAGGAACACTAGTATGATTCTTCAGCATGACAAGATTTGCAATTGTCCAAAATCACCTAAAATAGCAGGTCAGAAGATATCCAGGCCATACTTTGCTTTTTGATTGCTAACTATGCATTTTAAAAGAAATCAGAATGATTAAGTCATATTAAAAGAAATACTACTTCTTGTCATAATCCTCTTTAAGTAGAATGTTAACTGATAAATCAAATAAAAATAACAAATAATTAAGTCATTTGACTAGCATGGAATTGCTACCTCCAAACCTCCCTTAGTAATGTATCATTCAAGAAGGAAGAATGAAAAGTACATTTGAAGCAGTTGCTAATTGTGATCTCATTTAACCAAGCTTTTTAAAAACTTCCATATTTTAAATATGAAGACTTGGCAAAAATATTTGTAATATTTAAATATAAACAGGATAAAACACAGCCTACTTTTTTTGTTTTAACACCAGGAGGCATATTTCACATATTTACACTAGATCTCTGCTTTGTAAAGCTGAAGGGGCTAGGAAGAGTATGAGACGACAGGCATTCTGGGGGGAAAAAGAGGTTAAAGAGAGGGCATCTTTGGATTACTGGCAGGATCAAGAAAGAATGTACAGAAGCTTCTGCAGAAAGAAAATGAGATATTCAGCAACTCTGGAGCTACATTCAGGAACTTTGGTGGAACTGAGGGTCAACAACCATATAAATTACTTCTCAGTATTCCCCATTTTACAGATGAGTAAACTAAGGCTTAAGGATCAAAATCTTAGAAATAATTTTTTAAAGTGTAGGTTCTCAAAGTTTCTATATCTTAAGGACTAAGTAAGGCTAAAACTCTAGGGAACGATATTAAATGCCTGCAAAATGCTGGCATAATGGTTACAGTAAGATTTTAAGGGTTTTGCCTTATCAGGCCCTATTTAGCAGAGACAAAATTAAAGACCTGCTGTATCTCCTTGTCAGACGACTTATGAAGAGAAGCTATGCTGCATGCAGAGATTTCTAAGCACTTATTTTAATCAAATGTTCAGAAAGATGAACAGTACAGCATTTTTCTTATAGCTGAGTGAAAACAGAGGGTGGTCTTTAACTTTTGCATACATAGTGTTAGACTTTCATACAGAGATATCTTCACTCTCTTCAGCTAAAGGTCTTTTTCATGTTTCTGCATAGTGTCCTTTCAATGCCTCTTGGCTAGCTGTTACAATTCAGCAGAAATACCAGCCTTGGAAAACAATGTTTTGCCATTATTTAAAATTTTCTTCAAATTTTTGCCTCTGCTTTACACAAAAGAGTAGAATATAGAAATAAGAAAGTACTAATACTAGTGATAAGCACAGGCCTCAGACTGCATAAAAAGATGGAAATGTCTAGGTACGTTCAAAGTGATAAATTCTGGACCTCAATTGAATATATCCTCTGAACTTAAGTGGATTAAATCTGTGGTTCGACAGCAGGGAGGGGAAGAAGAGACGGGGAGAGGAGAGGAGGGGAAAATTAGGAAACGTATTTTGAATTCTGAAAATCACTGAACAATGTTTCTAAAAGGGAAGAGATAACTAGTACATTATAACTATTTTTTAGCTCTTTCCAACCAGAACCACCGCTAGATCATACCATCCATGTAACTTTTACACATGAAAAAATTATATATGAAAGGTGGGGACTTTTTGCATTTTCTTCATTGCATTTCCACTAAATAAAAAATGACAATAACAGGATCCAGGTATCATTTAATTTTTGCTCTGTTTTGTTTTTTAGAGACAGGGTCCATGTTATGCAAATTGGACTGGAACTCCTGGGCTCAAGGTATCTTCCCACCTTATCCTCTTGAGTAGCTGGGACTGCAGGCATGTGCCATCACAGCTAGCCCCAAATATCATTTAAAACCTTCCTCAACGCTGATAGTGAAACAGGATATTTCCCTGACCCCTTCGCAGGCTGGAACTGGAGTGCACGGGTGCCAGCAGGGGCAAACTCCACTCACTCGACCTGCTCTCAGGAGGGGAAGCATGCAGGTGAGTGGGTACAGGAGCCGGGGTGAGTACTTTTGGGTGCCAGCAGGAGCAAAACTCTGTGCGGGGCCCATGGCAGTGTCTAAGGGGTGTCCCCATGACCCCTTAAGCCACAGAAGGAATGGTACAGTGCCCTTTTAGCTTTGCCATCTGTAGACAGCTTAAGTGTTAACAGCTCAGTGGAGGGTTGGTGTGACAGCCTTTTGCACCTGCACTCGTGGCACCCGAGTTCTTGTCCAGCATCCAGGAGGAATGAGGTCGCCTGGGCAAACTGAAGATGGTAAATGTAGGGGATTTGATTGCCAATAAAAGTGGCTCTCAGCAGGAAGGGGAGCTGAAAAGGGGATGGAGCAGGAAGCTAATCTTCCCCCAAAGTCCAGCCATCTCCAACTAGACTCTTCTCCAAAGCTACACCATCAAGCTGTCCTTCTGAAGTCAAGCTGCTTATCTCCAAAATGCAACCAGTCTCCAACCTCCAGCTGCTTCTCCTCTCTGCTGGCTGAGCCTGAGGTTTTCATGGGCACAGGATGGGGAGCACGGCAAGTCATGGGTGGTTTTGGAAAAGGCAACATTCAAGTGGGAAAACAGGGATGTAAGTTCTCACTTTGGGCCACAGTATCAGGCCTTTAGGCTTGAGGGTAGGAACTTCACCAGGGACCCACCCTCTTCTGCCCAGAATTTCCCTGCCTCCTGTCCCTATCAATAGGTAGCTTCAGACATAGTTTCCAATCTTTCCCACCTCCTGGTATACACACTATTGTGTAAACTCCTCTCCTTGAGTGTGGACTATACCTAATAACTTGCTTCTAATAAGTATGAAAAAATATCCAAAGTCATATAATATATAGATGGTTCCCAACTTTCAATGGGGAAAATTAGGAAACATATTTTGAATTCTGAAAATCACTGAACTTACAATGGATCAATGTATTGATCTTTCGACTTTAGGATGGTGCAAAAGCAATACACATTCAGTAAGCTCCTTAACTTACAAAGAGGTTACTTCTGGATAGGCCCATTGTATGTTGAAGATACTAGAAGTTAAAAACATACTTTTGCCTTATAGTATTTTCAACTTATGATGGTTCTAATGAGATGTAATTCTATGAAAAATTGGGGAATATCTGTACTTTCCTCTGCAACTAGAATATCTATTGCAACATTTCTTTTTTATTTTATTTTATTTATTTATTTAGAGATGGGGTCTCACTATGTTGCCAGACAGGTGTATAGTGGCTATTCACAGATACAAACAGCGCACTACAGCCTTGTACCACTGGCCTCAAGCAATCTTCCCACCTCAGCCTTTGGAGTAGCTGGGACTACAGGTATGTGCCACCCTACCCAGTTTGCATCAGTTCCTTTAATCAAATGAAGAAATCATATCTGACTCAAAGTATTGGCAAGGTTTTTTGTTACTTCATTCTGATAGGCCTCTAATAGAATAAGTTTTTAGTTCTGTGACAGAAGTAACAGCTACTAGACATTTTAATAGCTGTTAATTAACAATAAAAGCCAAAAGATTCCTGGATACAAAATTATTTTCTCTCTCAACTGGATCTCACAAAATTTTGATATACTGTACCATGTTTGCAGATCATATACTTATTTGTGCCCACAGACTTCAAAAGACTGCAAAATTCACCCACTAATGTGAAAAGAGCTTTGGGATGGAAACTCCACACATTTTATTTATTTATTTGTATTTTTATTTTTTTGGCGGGGGGGACTGAGTCTCGCTCTATTACCTAGGCTGGAGTGCAGTGGCATGATCTCGGCTCACTGCAATCTCTGCCTCCCAGGTTCAAGCGATTCTCCTGCCTCAGCCTCCCGAGTCGCTGAGATTACAGGCATGTGCCACCACACCCAGCTAATTTTTGTATTTTTAGTAGAGACGGGGTTTCACCATATTGTCCAGGCTGGTCTCAAACTCCTGACCTCAGGTGATCCACCCGCCTTGGCCTCCTGAAGTGCTGGGATTACATGCATGAGCCACCGCACCTGGCCTCCACACATATTTTTTAAAAGACAGACCTAAGGTTGGGACCCTAAAGCATTCATTCAAATCCTTCATGCAATAAAGACTTCGTGCTTATTGTGTACTAGGTTCTGGGATATGATAATGAAAAAGAAATAGTCTAACTGATAGTTCAGTTTATATCACTGATCTAGTAGCAAGATTCTGAAATGAAGGAGTCATAAATCCACGTAATAATATTATCATTTAGCTGGCATTTCTCTATCATTGCTAAAGAATAATGTGAAATTGCCAGATGCCTTGCTGAAATTCAATTCAAATAACTTATGAGCACAAACAATATGCCAATGCTGGGACTACAAAAATTATTGAGATATGAACCTTGCTCTCAAGAAGCTCATAATTTTGAAAAAGAGATAAACTATATCTTGGCATTCTTCCAATCTACCAAAATAGTAATCCCATAAAAATGAGTCATCCTATATTTCATTTTCTTACTCTTAGCTATATCCTGCTATAAAATTAAAATACATCTTTTCTCCCTTGGTGTTTACAAGTTCCAAATATTTATAGACTTATGCCTCTACTTCACTGTCTCTCAGCCAAGATGAACATATTTAGCTCTCTTTCTCCTTTCCTTTTAAAGCAATTCTTCATTTTAAGTTATTTTTGGTGACTTTATTTACATTCTCTATTTCTGTATTAAATTCTAGGATTCGAATGACATAATTAAAATATTGATTCAGATATAAAATCAATCATAATGAAAAACACCAACCTTTATGATGACGTAATGCCTCTGTGTGTGATGTCCAAAACACTGGCTTTTATTTACTTTAAATTTTTTATATTATACTGTAAATTTATATTTACTCTAACACATTTAATTATACGGATTTTCCAGGTTTCTCACATCAAATGAAATTTAGAGATGGTGAGCACTCAGTTGTGACTATCAAATAGTGTCAAGCCAAATTTCTTACAGCAATAGAAAATGAAGCATTAAGAAAAACAAAACTAGTCATTGACTACAACAGCAACTCTTAAGCTCACAAAACATAATTTTTCAAATGTCTCCATCATCCTCTTTTTAAGACCATATTCATATTTCATATACTTTATATTTCTGTATCTACTACAGAATGTATTTATAAAGCAAGCATACAGTTTAAATCTACTCCTGAAAGTACTTTGGCAAAACCATGACAATATGGCACAGATATCAGGACTCAAGATTAGTGAATCAAGAATTGAAGAGGCTATCACAGACGAGATTCCTGTTGGTTCAAAGTTTCTTTTTCTTTTTCTTCAGACAGGGTCTCAATTTGTTGCCCAAGGCTGGAGTGGAGCACAGTGGCACAATCGCGGCTCACTGCAGCCTTGACCTCCTGGGCTAAAGCAGTCCTCCCACTTCAGCCTCCTCAGTAGCTGAAACTACAGGTATGCACCGCCACACCCAGTTAATTTTTTATTTTTTGTAGCGATGGGGTCTCACTATGTTGCTCAGGCTACTCTTGAACTCCTGGGCTCAAGTGATCCTCCTGCCTTGGCCTCCAAACATGCTGAAATTACAAGCATGAGCCACCATGCCCAGTCAGTTCAAAATTTCAAATCTTATTAGAGTTACTCACTTGAGGAGTTGGAGGCATTCAGTAAATGTGTGGGTAAAATATAAACCAGTGCTATACTACGTAAGAACCATATTCAGAATGCATTTTCAACATTGTGTTCATGTCATTGATGAGGTAATAATAATCAGTGGTGGCTTTTCTAGTGGGGGAAAAAATCATTCTGTTGCTCACAAACTGTCAGTACTTAAACAAACAAAAAGACCCCAAAAACTCTCTAACTCTAGTAGGCTCCAACCCATATCTTCTGAGCACGACCTCACATTACTGCAATTCAGCTTATCCATATTTGAGTCAACCAGAACTGCACATCCTTTCTGAGATAATCCAAGTGCTTCTTTACCTCAGAAGTTTTACATCTAAAACTCCCTTAGGTTACCCTCATCACCCAAGTCTCTATTTAAATTCTAGTCATCCTTCAAAGTCCAGCTCAAATGCAACCTGCTCTTTCAAACTTACCTTTATCCCCTACTCAGAAGCTCTTCTGGCCTTGCATAGATTCAGTCTGTACTTCTCATGTAGCTACAATCACATTCTCTCTCATCTATCTTATAATATAATTGTTTGTGTGTATGTCATATTTCTTCAAGGCTCCTTGAGAAGAAGGTGTTTGACACGGTCATATTTGTGTTGTTCCCATCCCTCTGTGCTTTACACATACAAGTAAACAAAAAATGTTCATTGAGGATAGTGTATTCAAATGCCTGATCCCCAAAATGTCAGTACTATTCTCCCTGATACTCATTCACTGAGGAAATACTTCCTCAACACCTATTGTGTACAGGGGCAGTAGTGTACAAAAAGAGTCAGACATAGATCTTGCTCTCTCAAGAAGTTCACAGGCTACGAGATGTTCTAAGAGATCTCTAAAACTGCTATAATACTAATAGATAAATGCCGTAAGAGAAGTAAAGACGCAGTACAACAGGAACCAACAACAAGAAGAGATTGGTTCCAAGTAGACATGGATATGAGGGTAAGTTTTAATTAACATTTGTGTTGGGCCCTGAAAGACAGATAGTATTTGAATATGTTGAGACAGGGATAAGGGGTTTTAAGATAGGGGAAATAAAGGCCATTAAGGCAGGAAATCCCAGGAGGAGACAGGGAACACTCAATAGTTCAGTAGTAAAGTATACATGAAAGATGACAGGGATAGAGAAAAATTTTAAAGGCAGTTAAAGTTATAATTGGTAAAACTCTGAAAGCCAAATAAGGAAGTAGAGTTTTAGTCTGTAAGCAATGAGGAACTATTTCAAAGTTCTTGAGCAGGAGCTGAGTAATTAGTCAGAAGGTCGAAAGTGGATTGGAAGGGAAACAGATTGTTGACAACAGACAAGTATAGAGGCTAGTATCACAATGCAAGAAAGAGGTAATAAAAGCCTGAACTAGGAAGGAGGACTAGAGATGAAAATAGATGAGTGCAAGGCATATTTTAGAGACAACACTGAAAGAACTTGACAAGTTCTGAATGTGGAGTGCAAAGAAGGTTCTGCAAAGAGGTAAAATAAATTTCTAGGCTAGGAAGAGGGTGGTGCCATAACCAAAAGAGAGGACACTAAAGCAGCAGCAAATCCGAATGGGAGGAAACTGAGTCCGGGGCATACTAAATTTTGGTATCAGTGGACATTCAGGTGACAATATCATGAATAAAATATGTTAAGCTATGCTGTTTAGAACAAAATATAGAATTTTATGAAAAAGAGAGAGGAGCTCAGATAAATTAATCTTCAATAAAAGATTCTGATCAATGATTCAAACATGAACATAACCTCAAAAATATAACCTGCATAAGTTTCATTAAGTGCACAGCAGATTAAAATCTAAAAGTCCGTTTATGAAGGAGTTCTTCTCATGATCTAGAACAACATCATGTACCCAATAATCTTTTTGTTTGTTTGTTTTGAGATACGGCCTGGCTCAGTTGCCCAGGCAGAGTTTGCAGTGATCTCAGCTCACTGCAACCTCCACCTCCCAGGCTCAAGCCATCCTCCCACCTCAGCCTTCCAAACAGCGAGGACCACAGGAGCACACCATGCCCAGCTAATTTGTCTATTTTTTGTTAGAGATGGGGTTTTGCCATGTTGCCCAGGCCGGTCTCGAAGTCCTGAGCTCAAGTGATCCACCCACCTCGGCCTTCCAAAGTGCTGGGACTACAGGCATGAGCCACCACACCCAGTCCAATAATCATTTTAAAACATGCTGATTCAGAGCTAATAGTAAAGTGGACACATGGAAGTCTCAAAGAATCTTACAGTTAAAAATTATGAGAGGCTGGGCACGGTGGCTCACACGTGTAATCCCAGCACTTTGGGAGGCTGAGGAGGGTGGATCACGAGGTCAGGAGTTCAAGACCAGCCTGGCCAAGATGGTGAAACCCCGTCTCTACTAAAAAATACAAAAAAAAAAAAAAAAAAAAAAAAATTAGCCCAGCATAGTGGTGGGTGCCTGTAATCCCAGTTAATCGGGAGACTGAGGCAGAGAATTGCTTGAACCCAGGAGGTGGAGGTTGCAGTGAGCCAAGATGGCGCCACTGCACTCCAGCCTGGGCGACAGAGAGAGAGTCTGTCTCAAAAAAAAAAAAAAAAAAAAATTATAAGGAGAAATGCTTCCATTAATATGGTAAATGCATCTTTTGTGGTCACTATCATTTAACCCCAATTTATACAATATCACAGCAAGAATGGTCAAGTCAGATGAGTAGCCCTGACTGACAAGGTTCCAACGGATACTAACTAGATCCTTTCGTCAATAAACACTGCTCATCAGTTAATAAAATGGAATTTACCTAGATGTATCCCTACCATATCCCCAGAGTTCTCAAAAGCCTAAGAAACAAAAGATCATGAAATCACGTTGAGGGGCCAAAATAAAACCTCCAACATAAACTGAGGAGAAAATGAGGATTATAGCCATTCCATAACCATATCTTCTTAAGAACAAACAAAAGAAACTTGCATCAACATAAACTAAAATAACAACAATGTGAAGATGAATACCTAGCAATATAATTTGATATCAGTAAATAATGGTTACATGTATACTGAATAAAAAAAAGTAAAATCAAACACTAACTCGCAGCTAATTTGCCTAATAAGTATATACCACCTGTTAGATTTATTTATTCATTTGTTTATTAATGTTGATAACATTCTTTTTACTAGATGCAATGTCATTATTTCAGTTTAGATCTTAAGGGAAAGAAAAATGAGAACTCAGTATTAATTACGTTTTTACTAATGATGAGCAATAATATGAAGAACAAATTGGATTGAAATGTGCATGCTTCACATGTGACTACTCCATTAAAATTGTACAGTAATCATTTGTTCAAAATCACACTGATATTTTACAGCTATGCATAAATATAATGGAATGATACCCACCAAATGTTAAATAGTGTTAATCTTTTTATTATAGGTTTATGGGTGATTTTTATCTTCTTTTTTGCTTATGTATATTTTCAAGTTTTTCTATAATTAATGTTTTATTATAATGGTACCAAGAAGAAAATATATTTTTTAAAAGAGTAGGGAAAAACATATTGATGAATTTAAAAGAAAAATACTTACCAAGTCTCTGTGAAGCACCCAATTTGCATGGAGGTAATGGATACCATCAAGAATCTGGTAAAGTAAGGATTTAACCATAGATCTTGGCAACTGCATGGGCTTTTTATTTGCTTTTGATGCACGGTGAAACTTAATAATATGCTAAAAATTAAAAAAACATAATAATATAGTCTTTGCTAATATCTATGCCAATAAAACACAATCAATGCTGTAACAAATGCTCTATATTTTAAAATTACTTATTAAAGGCCAATAATGACACAAAGAAAAATAATTTGAGTAATAAGTTCAACCAAAACAATCTATTTTGAGGGTGACTGTGACCATGTTAATGAGGGGTTATAATGACTAAATTTACTGAAACCATTAAGATTTTCATTAAATAGGACCAAAAGGTAAAAAGGACTGATATTGAAACAGCTGCCGAAGAAGAGTATTATATTCTCTACTGACAGAATGAAAGATTTAAAAAAGAAAGAAAAACTGTAAATCTTCACTTTCTATAAAAAGTTAGCACTTAGTACACTTGGGTAACATCACTGATCAGGTGTATATTTGAATTATTGGAAAAGTTTCATCTTTGGCACAGAATAAATTAGAATATATTCCTGGGAGTTAATGTTAAATATGAAATTGCTAAAAAGGAAGAGAGAGAAAAAATAGGAAATTCGATCCCATTGAAATAAATACAACTGGGTCACCATATTCAAATTTTTATATCCACGTTATATTGTGGGTTATAAAAACATTGTACTGAAAGGGAAAAAATGCTACCTGCCCCCGCAGTGCTCCCACCTCCACCTCCATCCCTACCCCACCCCTGCCTCTGTCCAAAACATAAAATGGACACTGAGGACCATCAAAATCCTATGCAAACAATACTGATGAAATTGTCAATAGCGCTCCAGTAACTTTAAGATGACCAAATGGTATGTAAAATTATTAAGCTATTTATACAGCTTTTTTATTTTTATAAACTGTTCAGTAATAACATTGATTTGATTTTAAGAAATAATAGAAAAATAGAGTTTATACTATAGCAGTGATTTCCAGTAGAAATATACTGGGAGCCACATGTATAACTTTCCACTTTTTAACAGCTACATTAAAAAAGAGGCTGGGTGTGGTGGCTCACACCTGTAATCCCAGCACTTTGGGAGGCCGAGGCAGGTGGATCACCTGAGGTGAGGAGTTCAAGGCCAGCCTGACCAACACGGTGAAACCCCATCTCTACTAAAAATACAAAATTAGCTCGGCGTAGTGGTGTATGCCTGTAATCCCAGCTACACAGGAGGCTGAGGCAGGAGAATCACTTGAACCCAGAAGGCGGAGGTTGCAGTGAGCTGAGATTGCATCACTGCACTCCAGCCTGGACAACAAAAGTGAAACTCCGTTTCAAAAAAAAAAAGAAACAGGTAAAATCAATGTGTGCACTTCAGATACTTCTGAAGTGAATTTTCTAAATATTACAAATACTATCTTCTCAGTAAAATGTCAGTTTATTGCTTAAGTTCTTTAAAATCAACATTTATGATTATATTTATTTTGAAATATGGTATTGGACAGTACAGTTCTACAGGATCTGACTATTCCAATGTACTACATCATCTTCTTTCATCACCCCACTGATGTTCAAAGTAAAGTACATACACTGTCAAGTAAGCCTTGGTTGACATATAGGGGAATATAGAAAAATGGAGAAAATACAATGTCTGTGAATATCCATGAAAATAATTGAAAAAAAAAAAAAAACACACTGGAAATTCTTGTCCATATCTGCTATAATAGCATACACTCCGAAAGTTTCTTTAAGACCTGAGTCTGTTATAGTTATTCCTCAACAGATTTATAACTTATATAGATGACAAACCACATTATATTAAATCAAAATTTATTAGTCAGGTGTGGTCATGCACCTGTGGTCCCAGCTACTTGGAAGGCTGAGGCAGGAGGATCGCTTGAGCCCAGGAGGTCAAAGCTGCAGTGAACCATAACTGTACCATTGCACTCCAGCCTGGGTGATAGAGTGAGACCCTGTCTCAAACAAACAAACAAACAAACAAAAAAGGCTGGATGTGATGGCTCATGCCTATAATCTCAACAGTTTGAGAGGCCAAAGTAGGAAAATCATTTGAGCCCAGGAGTTCAAGACCAGCTTGTGCAAGATGGCAAGACCTTGTCTCTATAAAACATTTTTGAAAAATTAGCCAGGCATAGTGGTGCTAAATTAATTATCCATAATTTTAACTTAGTGCCAGATTTGAAGTTTGTTACTTTTAGCAGTTCCTCAGATAAAGTGTTTAAATGTTCTGATTCCTAATTTGAAAAGACAGGAATTAGAATTTTTTGCTTCTTTCATACATTGATAAAAACATCCTTAAAGCAATCTTCACTATACATATTAGTAAATTGCCATTAATTACTTGCATAAAAGTATAGTCTCCCGCCAGGCATGGTGGCTCACGCCTGTAATCCCAGCACTTTGGGAGGCCGAGGTGAGCAGATTACCTGAGGTTGGGAGTTCGAGACCAGCCTGACCAACATGGAGAAACCCCGTCTCTACTAAAAATACAAAATTAGCCAGGCATGGTGGTGCATGCCTATAATCCCAGCTACTAAAGAGGCTGAGGCAGGAGAATCGCTTGAACCTGGGAGGCAGAGGTTGCGGTGAGCCAAGATCGTGCCACTGCACTCCAGCCTGGGCAACAAGAGCGAAACTCCCTTCCCCGTTCGTCTCCCCCGGGCCAAAAAAAGTATAGTCTCCCATTCATTAAAGTCTTTCTGAAGTAAAATTTCTAAATATTACAAATACTATCTTCTCAGTAAAATGTGAGTTTATTGCTTAAATTCTTCAAAATCAACATTTATGTTTATATTTACTTTGAAATATGGCTAACAGAGCAAGCTTTCCTTTCTGTGCATTAACAATATGTATTTTATATAAATATGCTCCATACCTATATAAAATAATCCTAGAAATACAGTGAGATTATACTTACCCACAAGTCATGCTCTGCATAATCAAACAGCAGCCATACCTTCCTGTCACTGTGAGAAAGGAACACCTTCTGCAATGCAATCACATTAGGGTGCTTCAATTCTCGCAAAAGCTGAATGCAAAAGAAAGAGAGGGGTCACTGTTGTGTTAGCAAGGAGGGGGAAATGATGAATGTCTTATAACTTCAAAACGAAATTTCTGAAAATCTAGAGAATCCAGGTAAGCAAAATGAAAGAAAAAAATACCACCCAAAATACCGGCATTCAGAGATAAGCTCTGTCAACATCTTGGTGCATATCTTTCCAATCCTTTTTCTCTATGTGCTTAGGTATATCTGTTTTGTTTTGTTTACTTTCTTTCTTGTCAGAGACTGCAAGCAGGAATGTGTTTTTAAAAATAGGATTTTAAATGGTAAAATGTAAAACAGCAAACAAAAGTAATATCATATAATTAAATAATTAATTACATTTTTGTACATGCATATCTTTTTTACTAAAGAAACTGTTCCTTGGGAGGCAGGAATCATGTATTAATACTGCTTATATCTACCCTAGCACTGTATTGGTGCTCAAGAAACAGGCGACAAAACAAGGAAAGATATTTAACAATCCCTGTACTTATCCATCCCTAGAGTATGTGGTTGAGGGTTTTTTTTTTTGAAGAGTAGTGAGTATAAGGGAATGACTGTCATGCCCACTTATAAAAACTGAAGTTGAGAACAGGTCCTGTAAACAGAAAAAAAGAAATAGGACTTCACAAAGTAAAAGCTTTAAGCTGGACTCTGACAATATGTGGAAAGACAGACCAGAGCAGCAAGCAGAAACAGCACTTTGCGCATAACAGACAGCTGCTTGATAAAATATTTAGCAACAACGACATTATTGCTCAAGGTAAAAGCCTTAGAAATATGCCTGCCTCAGGCTGTCCTTAAACAGGGTTCAGATTTCACAGGTAAAGAGAAACATATTCAATTTAATAAATATTTTGAATACCTTTTAAATGTAAAGCTCTGTGAAAGATGCAAAAAGGGAAAGACAAAACTTCCCTTGAATATTTTATATGTGCAAGATGATTATATACAAATGTTTTTCTCTCACTTAATCTTTAGAACAATTTTATGATGCACAGAACCCAAGGCTCAGTGTGATAAAAATAACATGACCAAAGTCAAATAGCTAGAAAGAGAAGGGGTTTGGACTTAAATAGATCTGCCTGATTGCAAAGTCCATGCTTTTTCCACTACAGCTAAAGTTCATGTCTTCAATTCCCACAATGTGGTAAGGAAGACAGACATATAAACAGATCAATGAGGCAGAGAAAAATAAACTGCTTACCCATTCTAATAACTTCAGTAACTTTTTTTTTTTAGATAGTGTCTTGCTCTGTTGCCCAGGCTGGAATGCAATGGCACAGTCTCAGCTCACTGCAACCTCTGCCTCCAAGGTTCAAGCAATTCTCCTGCCTCAACCTCCTGAGTAGCTGGGATTACAGGTGCGCACCACCATGCCCGGCTAATTTTTGTATTTTTAGTAGAGATAGGGTTTTACCATGTTGGCCAGGCTGGTCTCAAACTGCTGACCTCAAGTGATCTGCCCACCTTGGCCTCCCAAAATCTAGAGAGTTTGCCATTTTGAACACTTCAGGGTCTCTGGCTCTGGCAAACCCTGTTTTTAATGACCCCATTGCTATGGCCAGCCTTGAAGCACTTACACTGTGGCAAGAGACTTCACCCCAGGCACAATGACTGTCTCCTTCTTTCTGACTCCTTGATATTGATGAACGTAGAGAGTTTGCCTTTATTACCTATGCAAAATATGTTCTCTTTGCAGCCTGAAGTAGATGGGAAAGTAGAACTCCACTTCCGCATCTAAACCAGGCTCTTGAAACACCCAACACTGGCACAGATCCCTGATTCCTGGACCTCGCTTGCCTGGGAAAGTGGTTGTCACAGTAGCAATATTTAATCAACACTTCTAAAAAACTACATTTTCTGTGACTTCCAATTGTTGATCCCACTAGAATAAATTCATTTTAAGTCCTGTGTTAAAAAAATTGTTTTGACTAGATAATACATTCATATGGTTCAAAAATCAAAGTATATACAAGGATATATATTGAAATGTCTCACTACCACTCCTCTTGCTTCCTTGGAGGTAACAACTTTTATTAATTGCTTATTTTCCTTGCAATGTTTCTTAATGCAAATAAAAACAAATATGAATATATATTTTATCCTCCATTGTTTACACAAAAGATAGCATAATATACACACTGCTCTGCACTTTGCTTGTTTTTTTACCCTTACTCTATCTTGGAAATCTCTTAATATTAGGACAATATCAATATTAGAAATACTTCCTTCAGGTGAGAAGTGATTTGGCATAAAAGAAAAATTTTTTTAAAGAAAAAAATAAAAATAATATTTCTTGTTCTTTTTTACAGTAGCATGGTATTTCTAGAACACCTCTTTTAATGTGGTAAAATATATACATAATGTAAAATTTACCATTTCAACCATTTTTAAGTATACTAGATATACTTAGTATATTTACTTAATCCCACTACTTATACTAGTTCAATGGGATTAAGTACAACCATCATCACTGTGTATTTCCAGAACTTTTTCATCCCAAAATGAAAATCTATACCATTAAATAATATCTCCAGGTTGCCCCCTACCCCCAGCTCCTGATAACCATTATCTAATTTATGTCTCTATGAATTTGACTGTTCTTGGTATGTAGCTCATATAAGTGGAACCATACAGTGTCTGCCCATTTGTGTCTGCCTTTTTTTCACACAATATAATGTCTTCAAGGTTCATTTGTGTTGTAGCATGTATGAGAATTTCATTCCTATTTAAAGCTGAATACTATTACATCATATGTATAGACCACATTTCGTTTGTCCATTTGCCCCTCAATAGACATTTAGGGTGTTTCTACCTTTTGGTTATTATGAATAATGTTCTCTATATATTGATGTATAAATAACTATTTGAATCCCCACTTTCAATTCCTTTGTATATATACCCAGAAGTGAAATTGCTAGATCCTATGGTAATTCTATGTTTAATTTTTTGAGGAACCACCATATAGGTCATTTTTGTAAAAAAAAAAACTTTTTTTGTAGAGATAGAGTCTCACTATGTTGTCCAGGCTGGTCTCGAACTCCTGGCCTTAAGCAATCCTCCCACTTCAGCCTCCCAAAGTGCTGGGATTACAAGGTGTAAACCACTGTGCCTGGCCTAGGTCTCCTTTCCATATGTCATACAGATAGTTACTTCGTTGCTTCACAGATACTGTGTTTTTCCCAAGTAGAAGGTTTGTGGCAACCCTGCATCAACCAAGTCTACTGGCACCATTTTTCCAACAGCATGAAGCTCACTTAATGTCTCTGTGTCACATTTTGGTAATTCTTACAACATTTAAAACTTTTTCAGTATTATATCTGTTACAGTGATCAGTGATCTTTCATGTTACTACTGTAATTGTTTTGAAGCATCACAAATTGCACCCACATAAGATGGCAAACTTAATCTATAAATGTTGTGTGTATTCTGATTGCCTCACCCACCAGCTGTTCCCCCATCTTTCTCCCTCTCTTCGGGCCTCTCTATTGTCTGAGAAACAGTAATATTGAAATCAGGCCAACTAATAAAACTACAATGGCCTCCAACTGTTCAAGTGAAAGGAAGAATCTCACATATCTCTTGCTTTAAATCAAAAGCTAGAATGATTGAGCTTACTGAGGAAGGCACACTGAAAGTTCAAACAGGCTGAAAGCTAGGCCTCTTGCACCAGGTTAGCCAAGTTGTGAATGCAAAGAAAAAGTTCTTGAAGGAAATTAAAAGTTCTACTCTGCTGAACACACAAAGATAAGAAAGCAAAACAGCCTTATTGTGGATAGGGAGAAAGTTTTAGTGATCTGGATAGAAGATTAAACTAGCTGCAACATTACCTTAAGACAAAGCTGGCTGGGCGAGGTGGCTCACGCCTATAATCCCAGCACTTTGGGAGGCCAAAGTAGGTGGATCACGAGGTCAGGAGTTCAAGACCAGCCCGACCAACATGGTGAAACCCCGTCTCTACTAAAAATAGAAAAAATTAGCTGGGCGTAGTGGCAGTTACCTGTAATGCCAGCTACTCGAGAGGCTGAGGCAGGAGAATCACTTGAACCCAGGAGGCAGAGGTTGCAGTGAGCTGAGATTACGCCAATGTACTCCAGCCCGGGCGACACAGCGAGACTCTGTCTCAAAAAAAAAAAAAAAGACAAAGCCTAATCCAGAACAAGGCCCTAATTCTCTTCAATGTGTGAAGGCTGAGAGAGGTGGGGAAGCTGCAGAAGAAAAGGTTGAAGCTAACAGAGGTTGGTTCATGAGGCTTAAGGAGAGCAGTCACCTCTATAACATAAAAGTGCAAGGTGATACAGCAAGTTATCCAAAAGATCTAGCTAAGATCATTGATGAAGATGGCTACACTAAACAACAGATGTTCAATGTAGACAAAAGAGAATTCTATTGGAAACAGATTCCGTGTAGGACTTTCATAGCTAGAGAGAAGTTAATGCCTGGTTTCAAAGCTTCAAAGGACAGGCTGACTATCTTACTAGGGTTTAATGCAACTGGTGATTTGAAGTTGAAGCCAATGCTCATTTACCATTCTGAAAATCCTAGGACCCTTAAGAATTATGCTAAATGGCCGGGTACAGTGGCTCACGCCTGTAATCCCAGCACTTTGAGAGGCCGAGGCATGTGAATCACCTGAGGTCGGGAGTTCGAGACCAGCCTGACCAACATGGAGAAATCCTGCCTCTACGAAAAATACAAAACTATCCGGGTGTGGTGGCACATGCCTGTAATCCCAGCTACTCAGGAGGCTGAGGCAGGAGAATCACTTGAACCTGGGAGGCGGAAGTTGTGGTGAGCCAAGATCGTGCCATTGCACTCCAGCCTGGGCAACAAGAATGAGACTCCATCTCAAAAAAAAAAAAAGAATTATGCTAAATCTACTCTACCTGTGCTCCATAAATGTAACAACAAAGCCTAGATGACAGTGCATCTGTTGACAGCATGGCTTACCGAACATTTTAAGCCCACTATTCGGACTGACTACCTAGAAAAAAGATTCCTTTCAAAAGATTACTGCTCATTAACAATGCACCTGGTCACCCAAAAGCTCTGATTGAGATGTACAAGGAGATTAATGCTGCTTTCCTGTTTGCTAACACAACATCCATCCTGCAGCCCGTGAATCAAGAAGTCATTTTGACTTCCAAGTCTTATTCTTTAACAAATACATTTCATGAAGCTATAGCTGCCATAGATTGTGATTTCTCGGATGGATCTGGGCAAAGTAAATTGAAAACCTTGTAGAGAGGATTCACCATTCTAGATGCCATTAAAAACATTCATGATTCCTTCAAGGAGGTCAAGGCATCAACATTAACAGGAATGTGGAAAAAGTTGATTCCAACCCTCATGGATAATTTTGAGGAGTTCAAGGTATCAGTGGAGGAAGTAAATGAGATGTGGTAGCAATAACAAGAGAATAACAATTAGAAGTAGAGCTTGAGGATTAACTGAATTTCTGCCATCTCATGATCAAACAGGTTTGGATAAGGAGTTGCTTCTTATGGATGGGCAAAGAAAGTGATTTCCTAAGATGGAATCTACTCCTGGTGAAGATGCCGTAAACACCACTGAAATAACAACAAATAATTTGGAATATTACATAAACTTAGTTGGTAAAGTAGTGGCAGGGTTTGAGAGGACTGACTCAAATTTTGAAAGAAGTTCTAATACGGGTAAAATGCTATCAAATAGCATTGCATGTTACAGAGAAATCTTTCAAGAAAGGAAGAGTTCATTGATGCAGCAAACTGTATTATTGTCTTATTTTAAGAAATTGCCACCCCAGCCTTCAGCAACCACCACTCTAATCAGTTAGCAGCCATCAATACTGAGGCAAGACCATCCACCAGCAAAAAGATTATGACTCACTGAAGGCTTAGATAATCATTAGCACCTTTTAGCAATAATGTATTTTTTAATTAAGATATATACATTTTTATACATAATGCTACTGGGCACTTATAGCAGTGTATATTTATACTGTAAACTATAGTATAATAAATATGACTTCACTGGGAAACCAAAAACTTTGAGTGACTTGCTTTATTACAATATTTGCTTTACTGCAGTGGTCTGGAACCAAACTTGCAATATCTCTAAAGTCTGCCTGTGTAAGAGGGAAGAGTGTAAAGTTTACAACAACATGCATTTACTAGAAATTCTTCCCTAATCCCCAAATTTGCATTTTCTAGAGCGTCAATATGCACTTTCTATTTCTGTGTACCTCTTATGCTTTTTCTACCCTATGGGTTTCTATAAGTCACTAAATATCAACATGAAGGCCGACTGAGGCAAAGAAATAGCAAACTAATGTTACCTATATCTATTTTGTTACTTCTTCTAATTCACCTTTCACTCTGCAGCCAGGAGTGATATTTCAAAAATCCTTAACTGATCATCTGTCACTATGAACAGGTCTAAGGAATCAAAGCAAGAGATGAGGCAAAGACCATATAAAAGGAGCCTCGTAAGCCATGCAGAAGTGTCACCATTGGCCGGGCGCGGTGGCTCATGCCTGTAATCCCAGCACTTTGGGAGGCCAAGGCGGGTGGATCACGAGGTCAGGAGATCAAGACCATTCTGGCTAACATGGTGAAACCCCGTCTCTATTAAAAATACAATAAAAATTAGCTGGGCGTGGTGGTGGGCACCTGTAGTCCCAGCTACTCCGGAGGCTGAGGCAGGAGAATGGCATGAACCTGGGAGGCGGAGCTTGCAGTGAGCCGAGATGGCGCCACTGCACTCCAGCCTGGGAAGCAGAGAGAGACTCCATCTCAACATAAAAAAAAAAAAAAAAAAAAAAAAAGGAAGAAGAAGAAGAAGTGTCACCATTGAGGTTCTCTAGTATCACTGGCAACATGGTAGGGTAAATGGGTCAGTGGAGAAGCCAGCTGTTAGAAAAGGTACCACCCTTTGATTACCTTCTGTACATGTTTTATGACTCTCAGATTTGGCCTCACTGAATTATATGAGAGTATCTTTCAATGTTTTAACTGTTTGCATCTCTCCCCTGCCCTCCTCCTGCATTAGACCATAAGGTTCTTGAAGACAAATACAATTTTTACTTACTAACTTATTTATTTTGAGACAAGATCTCACTTTGTCTCCTAGGCTGGAGTACAGTGGCACGATCATAGCTCACTGCAGCCTCAAACTCCTGGGCTCAAGCCATCCTCCTGCCTTAGCTTCAGTAGCTGAGACTACAGGTGTGAGCCACCATGCCCAGCTGATTTTTTAATTTTTTTGTAGAAATGGGGTATCACTTTGTTGTCCAGGCTAGTCTTGAGCTTCTGGCTTCAAGTGATCCTCCTGCCTCGGCCTCCCAACATGTTAGGATTCCAGGTGTGAGCCACCACACTAGCCCAGAAAGACATTTTAAAATTTATTTCTATATTCCTAGGGACTAGCACAATGCCTGACACATTGAAAGAGCTCTTTAAGTGATCTCATCTAGTCTGCGGGCTTTAAATGTCACCCATATGCATTAACTCCCAAATGTTTACCTCTAGTCCACCCATCTCCCCTGAACACCAGCTATGTGTATCCAGCTGCCTCAAGAGCTCCATTTGAATGTCTAAAAGCCAAAACTGATGTTGCGCTCTCTACCTCCACTACCCTCTATTCCAGTACCTCCAGTACCTCTATTCCCACTGCTCTTCCCTCGCCTCAGTTAATAGCAACTCCATCATTGCAGTTATTCAGGCAAAAACCTCATCTACTTTAACTCTTTTCCCAAATATCTCCTCCTCAGTGAGTCTTCCCTAGCCTTTCTATTTAAAATCGTAACCACCATTCTGCACTTTATCTTTCTGCAAGTACTAACACTTTCAAACATACCATAACTCTATATCCCTTATCTACAATTCTAAAGAAACTGTAGAAAATCAAAAGCTTTCTAGTAACTCAGGTAGAAAAATTATTTGTAATTCAATAGAAAAAAATGCATTGTTAGGGGCACATCCTTTCAGTTACCTGATTCTGATTCTAGAGAAGCTATTTTACAACTCTGTACATTACACGTAACTGATAACGATGCAGAATAATTCTCAACTATAAGCATACAAATTCTGTGCTGTCCGGTAGAGGTTCACTGACTTCCCTCCCCAATAGTGGAAGAAGCTGGTTTTGCCTCAATTTGCATATCCATTTCAATATTCCTGATCTGTACATGTACCTGTTTTAAAGTTTCTCCTTTGAACGGGCTATAATACCAGCTTGGTTCCTTCATTCAAAAAGTTAAATAAGCTGGATGTAGTGGCTCACACTTGTAATTCCAGCACTTTGGGAGGCCAAGGCAGGAGGACCACTCAAGGCCAGGAGTTTGAGACTAGTCTGGTCACACAGCAAGAGCCCTATCTCTACAAAAAAATAAATTAAATTAAATTATCCAGGCATGGTGGTGCAGGCCTGTAGTCCCAGCTACTAGGGAGGCTGAGGTACGAGGACTGCTTGAGCCCACGAGTTCAAGGCTGCAGTGAGTTATGATCGTACCACTGCCCTCCAGCCTGGGTGACAGAGTGAGACCCTGTCTCTAAAAAAAAAAAAAAAAAAAAGTCCAGGTACAGTGGCTCATGCTTGTAATCCCAGCACTTTGGGAGGCCAAAGAGGGCAGATCACCTGAGGTCAGGAGTTTGAGACCAGACTGGCCAACATGGTGAAACACCATCTCTACTAAAATACAAAAATTAGCCAGGCGTGGTGGTGGTTGCCTATAATCCTAGCTACTCAGGAGGCCGAGGCAGGAGAATCCCTTGAACCTGGGAGGCGGAGGTTGCAGTGAGCCAAGATCACACCATTGCACTCCAGCCTGAGCAACAAGAGCAAAACTGTCTCTAAAAACATAAAAAAATTTTTTTAAAAAAAGAAAGTTAAATAAAATCATTAAAATGTGTTCATCTTATACCTGTATAACAGTCATAATTTTACCTTTTTTGAAAACAATCATTTAATACTCATTGTACAGAAATATGTCACTTAAACTGACAAGAAGCTGTTTATTGTCTGACATGAAGCTATTAAATGGACATGAAACTGTTTATATGTTATTTATTGTCTGTCTCTCTCCACTAACATATAAGCTCCATGAAGGCAAAGGTTTTTGTTGACTTTATATCTCCAATGCATAAAATGGTACCTAGCACATAATAAGCATTCAATAAATATTTGTCAAATAAATTAAATCTACTCAACTTAACTGGTTCTTACTCACAAAATAACTAGTAATGGCCTGTAACCTAATAAAACTTTGCTACCCTTTCATAAGTTATTCTTTTTCAAAAGGTGTTTTAAATGATTTTGTTTTCAACAAATTGAATAGACAATATCTAAAATAATTATTCCAGGGACGCTAACCCTCCACAAGCTCCATTTACTTTAGGCTTAAAAAGGAAGACTTCTTTAAATTAGCACCTACTCTACCAGAAGAGTAAGAGTGCTGGCTTGAGGTAAAGAGCAGCAACACAGCTCTGAATATCTCAGGATGGGATCTTTAACCTGGTGTATAATTCGAAGAGCAAAGGAGTGCTATGAGGGTGTTTCCTGAAAGGGCTGTGAGCACAATAAGTGCTACAAAATCCTAAAGAAAATAACACAAAGGAACAGGGGACACAGGGGAACACAAGTGAAGCAGATATTAACCTTATTAGTAGTTATGTCCAAGGCCAGTTTACTAAGAAAATGCTAGGCTCTAGATAAACATCACACAAGAGTGTATTCACTACCTCTATTTACTGAAAAAAACAAAGAAGTTAACTTTTCTACTGCTGTTTACTGAAAGAAACAAATGAACAACAACAGTAAACAACCTAAATGTTCAATAATAAGAAAACTGATAAGTAAATTATGGTAAATAGCCACATATTGTAGCCTCAAATATATATACTAAAATATTTTAATTACTCGAGGAAAGACTATAACGTTGTGATATAATGTAAAAGGACCACAGGCTGGGTGCAGTGGCTCACACCTGTTATCCCAGCACTTTGGGAGGCCGAGGTGGACAGATCACTTGAAGCCAGGAGTTCGAGGCCAGCCTGGACAACATGGCAAAACCCCGTCTCTACTAAAAATACAAAAATTAGCCACGTGTGGTGGTATATGCCTGTAATCCCAGCTACTCAGGAGGCTGAGGCAGGAGAATCACTTGAACCTGGGAAGCAGAAGTTGCAGTGAGCAGAGATCGTCCCACTGCACTCCAGCCTGGGCAACAGAGTGAGACTCTGTCTCAAAATAAATAAATAAATAAAATAAAATAAAATAAAATATAAAGAGATATAAATAACAGAAAATGGGCTGGGCGTGGTGGCTCACACCTGTAATGCCAGCAGTCTGGGAGGCCGAAGCAGGCACATCACTTGATGTCTTGAGATCAGGAGTTCAAGACTGGCCTGGCCAACACGATGAAACCCCGTCTCTACTAAAAATACAAAAATCAGCCGAGCGTGGTACCGCATGCCTGTAGTCCCAGCTACTCGAGAAACTAAGGCAGGACAATCGCTTGAACCCGGGAGACAGAGGTTGCAGTGAGCCAAGATCGCACCACTGCACTTCAGCCTGGGCACCAGAGTGAGACTCTGTCCCAAAAAAACAAAAAACAAACAGAAATATGCCAAAACATTAACAATAGTTATTTCTGGGTGTGAGATTATGCATAATTTATATTTCTATTTTTTCTATTTTACAAGTTTTCTTCAATGAGCATTACTCTTATAATTTAAAAACAAATGCATACACACACCAAAAGACAGAACTTTCCAGAAATCCACCTACCAAAATAAGACACTATCATACTACCTCAGCTTCTTTTTACGTGGTTATCTGAGAAGGGACACAGTGAAAGAAGGAGATGGCCATACTTGTACTTTCCCCATCTCTTGGCAAAATCAGATTTTACCAACGGACTTTAATCTCTTGTCTAACAAATGTTTGTTCAACATGACATCATACAACTACAAATACGTGTAATCATACTTAAACAGCAATTAAGTAGACCATTATTTTCCTGTGTCTCATATTATATGATAACATCTTCCATGCCAGATACTCACAGCATAGTAACATGATCCCACTGGAGCCTAATGAAGAATGTTCAATGAACATGCCAATATTTTATCTGAGCTCCTTTCAAAGCATGTAAGTAGCTATTTTTAAAGTGTCCACTTTTCACTGTCCTAAATGTAAAATAATCTACAGTTAGAATTCTAAACTTTCTCTAGATCCTGACTCAATTTAGAGAGTCTGTACTAGACTAAAAATTCCAGAATCCATTCGTATTTTTATCTATACATCTTTCTTCCCTTTTCACTTTCTGTTCTCCAAGTCTATGATGCCCTCATGGGTCCCTGACTCCTTTTTCAAGGGTATTCTGAATGGAAAGATCCTCTTATACTTCAATTACTCACTTATCTCAAAGTAAATCCAATTTTCTATTCTTTTTTGATCTCTTTTAAGTAACAGTGTGATTCATTTGACCATCAATCTTTCCCCTCAGTGAGAACAGTATCACCGACTTTATTTTAGAAAGCACTGAGTATCATTTTTTAAAATGTCTTAACACCTCTTTCCCCTTCCCAAAGAACTGAAGGTAAATGAAGTAGGGTGTTTTATGGCAAATAGGAGATTTGCCTAATTCCAAAATGTTCCAATACTCCTAAAACTGTAATTTAAGAATTAGTATTTGAAAGTTGACACTTTCACACCTACGACAGGCCTTTTGGAAGCTGCTCTTTATAAACACATGAGATTCATCATAACCTTCCAGCAGGTGGCACTCATACTCTGAAAAGGGGTCTGTACAGACTAACACAGCTCTGGTTCAAGGTGGCCCTAAATCTTCTGCTTCATTTTACTTCAATGACACTTCCTGGTTACCAGTCATAAGCTCCAGGGAGGTCAATGTTCCCCACTGCCACCCAGTTGAAATGACAGTGAGGCAGTAAGTAAAATGCAAAAAATATAGGTTTTAGAATCAGAGGCTGAGTTTGAATCCTGTCTTACTAGCAGCAGTTAAGACATAAGGCAAGTTGCTTAACTCTTCTGAATCTCATAGAAGAATAAGATGTCTACTTACAAACATAAACAGTTTCCACAAAGAATAAATTAATATAAATAGATTAAATACACAGCACAGTGGGCCAGGCACGGTGGCTCACACCTCTAATCCTGGCACTCTGGGAGGCCAAGGCAGGTGGATCACCTGAGGTCAGGAGTTCGAGACCAGCCTGGCCAATATGGTGAAACCCAATCTCTACTAAAAATACAAAAATTAGCCAGGCATGGTGGTGGGCGCCTGTAGTCCCAGCTACTCGGGAGGCTGAGGCAGGAGAATCGCTTGAACCCAGGAGGCGGAGGTTGCAGTGAGTCAAGATGGTGCCACTGCACTCCAGCCTGGGCAATAGAGCAAGACTGTCTCCAAAAAAAAAAAAAAAAAAAAAAAAAGTACATAGCACGATGCTTGGAATGAATTAAGCATTTGACAAATTATAGCTTTTATTATCATTTTTAACCACCACTATTTGCAAGAATGTTATGAAGAGTAAATCGGATAATCCACGTAGAATGCCTGGCATTGTTCTTGATAAACAGTGGCTGTTGTCATTGTTGTACTTAAGTGAAAATTTCAATGCTAACCACTCCGGTTAGCTTTGACATCAGAGATACTTAGAGAGTGAGGCTGAGTTGGAAAATGCCACAGCATTTCCTTGCCAAAGTCCATGAAACACCCACTTAGTAGTTTCTATAATAATAAAATGGCTATATGAAAGTTATTTCCTTTCCCATTTTTCAACAATCTGGTTTCATTTTCTCTCTGACTTTTAAATTCTGCATGTACTTGGTCTAAGAGAGATATCTGAAACCAAGTAAGCTTTGCGATAAATAAGAAATTCACATCACCTTGACTATGAGAGCATACCTATTCTTTTTTAGTATAAGTATTTAATCTTTTTTTTTTTTTTTTTTTTTTTTTTTTTTTTTTTGGAGACAGAGTCTCACTCTGTTGCCAGGCTGGAGTACAGTGGCGTGATCTCAGCTCACTGCAACCTCTACTTCCCGGGTTGAAGTGATTCTCCTGCCTCAGCCTCCCGAGTAGCTGGGATCACAGACACATGCCACCATGTCTAGCTAATTTTTTGTATTTTTTTTTTTTTAGTGGAGATGGGGTTTCACCTTGGCCAGGCTAGTCTCAAATTCCTGACCTCAGGTGATCCACCTGCCTCAGCCTCCCAAAGTGCCGAGAATACAGGCGTGAGCCACCATGCCCAGCCTTAATCTTTTATTAACATATCCCACATGAGAAAATTGGATATACTTCTTATAAATCAAGGGCACTCTGAATATACACAATTTAAATATGAAAAATGAAACAGATACAAACTAAAACAAAGAGTTTACAAAGTAAAATCTTAATTACCTGGAATTCTGAGGGGTATTCTAACTCATTTACTGATTCATTAAGTAAACTTTTGCTTGCAACCCTCCTTGTCAAAAACCTTCCTACCTTGACAATTAAACAAAATGAAATTTGCACTTGACTCTATGTAGTCTTCTTTATTTATTTTTGTTGTTGTTGTTGATTTTGCATTGCTATAAGACCCTAGGCAGTCTTTCAATCCCTTGGGATTTCGATAATCAACTACTAACAAATGTTTATGTCCTTCTTATTTATCCTTTTCTCTCCTTGAAATAGAATGGTGGGGTTGGGGGGTGGGGAATAAGGGGTGGGGGACGTGGGTGAAACTAACCTAAAATTCCTTATTTAGATTCTGGCTTAAAAGAAAAAAGTATCGACTTATTCTCCAAATTCTGTCCCTAGTTTTCTTGTCCTTCTCCATTCCACGGTTTTTCTTAACATCTTACCCATGGACCTGAGCTTTAGCTGCTCCTTCTATGGAGAATCCCAAATCTCAATCTCTAGCCCTAATGTCACTTCTAAACTGACATCAATTTCCCAAGATGCATCATACAATACAACCAAGAGAATATCCCACTGTAACTCAAAATCCACAGATCCAAAACTGAGTATCACTTGCCCAACTTTACCTCCTAGTGTGTTCACTATACCTGCAATGATGCCAACATTTCCCAATCATCAAGGCAGGCTGAAAACCTTATCATCAGCCGGGCACAGTGGCTCACACCTGTAATCCCAGCACTTTGGGAGGCTGAGGCAGGTGGATCACCTGAGGTCAGGAGTTAGAGACCAGGCTGGCCAACATGGCGAAACCCCATCTCTACTAAAAATACAAAAATTACCAGGCATGGTGGCTTGTGCCTGTAGTCCCAGCTACCCAAGAGGCTGAGGCAGGAGAATCTCTTGAACCTAGGAGGCAGAGGTTGCAGTGAGCCAAGATTGTGCCACTGCATTCCAGCCTGGGCGACACAGCGAAACTCTGTCTCAAAAAAAAAGAAAAGAAAACCTTATAACCAGTGTTCACTCACCAAGTGCTACATACTCTGCTTCTTAAATATCATTCATTAATTCTCACCTTAATAATTAAAATAAACCCTTAACTAGTATATACACAGGTGCTCTTCTCTCTGCCTAGAAAGGTACAGAAACATATTTCCTATCTTCTTTGCCTGATAAATGCCTACTTACTTTTTAGAAAGAACTCATTTATCACTTCTTCTAAGAGGCCTTCCCTGAAACTCTTCTTCTGAAGTGTCTCTTCTATATTCCCATCCATACTGAATTACCCTTAACACACTGCTAATTAAATAAAGTTATGACATAGTATAATTGTCTCCCCCTAACTGATTGTAAGATGCAGGGACTGTGTCTTCCATCTATACATTTCCATTGTCTTGCACAAGCCAAACACATGTAGATTTTCAACAAATGTTGGCTAAATGATAATCCATCTCCTATCTCTTCCAATATACTCTGTGCATTGACATCAGAATATCTTCCTAAGATAAAAAGTCTGATAAATTGTTAACTCTCCTACTTCGAAATTTTAGATGGCTTCAAAGTTAAAACTCCTAAATAGACCATTCAAAGCTATTCACCCCAAAGGTTAAAACTATTTTTCCTGTAAATAATTTATTTTGGAGGACCTGAGGCTCAAGCTAAAACTATACTGTAAAGATTTTAACCAAAAATATGGCAGGTGACTAAGATCAAGTTAAGGACAAGTGGGCTTTCCCCTGCAAAAGGGAGTATCATAATTGGCATATTTATGGCCTTTACCTTCAGGATGCTCCATATGCAATCATCATGAATTGGCTTCTAAGTCGTCACTGCACAGAATTCTGCCCATTACGTCCCATGAAGCCTTGCCCTGGGACATGGGAATGAGGCAGAAGCATGATGGAAAATACCCAGCAGATAGCAATGGGAAAAAAAAGTCTAAAAATCTACCATTAGAAAACATTTGAGTGCCAAGCATATTTGAGGCACTGAGAGCCTTGGGGACTTTACAGCCTAAAAGGAACTGAAGAGGAGACAAAATGGACAATTTTTAAATTACAGTTATGGTGAGGCTATTAAGGAAAAATACAGAGTGCATATGTAGGAAACCTAACCTAGTCACGAAAGTCAGAAAAGATGCTCCTTAGGAAGTGTGCCTTATTGGAAAGAAGAGAAAATTGAGAATTTGAGCATTAATCCGCAGAAATGAGTGCTGGCAGTTATTTTCATTATATCATGAATACACAGACGCTAGAAGAACTCCTTAACTATTCATCTTCTGGGTGCAAACATCAGATAAAATCCCTACTTTATTCTAAATTTGCTATGGCAGATTTCCATCACTACATGATAGGGTGTATCTCTTATCTTTCCATATGAATATTAATAAAATCATCTAGCACAGGACCTAACAAAGTAGACACTCAACAAATTTTAGATGAGTAAATGAAAGTAACAGCACATGAATTGGTTTTCAAACATGTTGGTTAAATGAAATTTATTCCATATTGAGAAAATATTATTTTCAAAACTGCCATTATCAAGCACCTACAAAAATATTCAAAAAAATTAGATTTCTCAAGGAAATAATCATAGGTTTGAAAAATAATCTGAAATTGACATTTGATTAATTAAGCATAATAAAGTGTAATTTTATCCTATGTGGCCATAGTAAACCTTAGTTTTATGTCAGTGCAAACTTGGGCTATTTGGTTTTATACCTAACCCATATCTTTATAACTTACACTTCTAAAATACATAGTTTCGGCCAGGTGCGGTGGCTCGTGCCTGTAATCCCAGCACTTTGGGAGGCCAAGGCAGGAGGATTGCTTGAGCCCAGGCATTCAAGACCAGCCTGGGAAACATGGTGAGACCTCATATCTACATTTAAAATTAATTAATTAAAAATAAAATATATAGTTTGCATTTTCTGCTTTTACTAAACAAGCTATCAGGTAAAGCCCCCTAGAATTCATACCTTTCTCTACCTCCCAGATGGCACTGGCTGAGGATCTGAAGGGAGAGGAGGAGGTCAGCTTTCTGATGGAACTTACCTAACACATGTTGAAAGTTCCACTTTTCAGGACATTGGGCATTATCAGTGGTCAGACACCCCACCCCAGACACAAGAAACGGTACTAACTTTAACAAATTACAGCCAAGGGTTTTAATTATTAATGGCTAAATTACCAGTACCAATGATTCAATGTATTTTAGATCACTATGCTTCTAGAGAAGATAAACACAGTGAAGTCAAGGCTCAGACAAATTATCCATTTGTAGTTCCTGAAGACCTCACAGGAATTTTAACAGTAGTAATAAGGAAAGCAGCTAAATGATCTGACCCAAATACAGTCCAGGAAATAGTTACTGTATTGTTTCCATTAAACAAAAATGCCACTTCCTTCCCACTCTGCTAAGAAAACTGGGTACGTGTTATGAGAAAACACAGAGGGGGATGAGCTTCCACAATGAAATAAATGATTTCTTTTATACTAAGCATTTACTAATTTTAATCAATAAATCCTAAAAATGGTATTTCCACTAAGAGTGATAACTTTAATTTTTTAAAAGAGCTATATTATTACATGTGTGGCTTTTATGTAAATGTTAAACAATGACTAGAAAAAGAATCTAGAAATCACTAAATTATAATAATGAAGAATAAGTAACACCATAACTTTCGATAATTTTGTGTTTTGCAGTGCATATAAGGACAACATTAATCTGAAAGTAAGCTTTCCTTGAATTTCTAAGCTTTGATATTTACTGTCTATTCAAAGCTGCTTGAAAATAAATTATGTACATATTTTTTGCAGGGAGGGGTCAAATCTCACATACACTCTCCTCTTTGAAATGTTCTCCAGTGTAAGTTCTGGTCACATACTTCGATACACTTCAAACAAACACCCACAACGGGGAAAGGTTCTTTTAAATAAAATACACAGGGAAGGCCGGGCATGGTGGCTCATGCCTGTAATCCCAGCACTTTGGGAGGCCAAGGTGGGCAGATCACTTGAGGTCAGGAGTCCGAGACCAGCCTGGCTAACATGGCGAAACCTCATCTCTACTAAAAATAAAAAAATTAGCCAGGTATGAATCACCTGAACCTGGGAGCCGGAGTCGTGCCACTGTACTCCAGCCTGGGCAACAGAGCAAGACTCCATGTCCAAAAAAACAAAAAACTATATATATATATATATATATATATATATATATATATATAAATATATATATATATATAATGCAGGGAAGTTTTTTTTCCCAAGATGGCAGATTGGAGGCAGTGTTAGCATGCCTCTCCCACTAGGAAAGACAAAATAGTGTGTAGAGACTCACTCTGGGAACTTTTTTCCAAGAAGCAACGCAGGAACTTAGGAAACCTGAAAAAATCCACAGACCCTTTGAAAGAAGTGTCAGGCTGCAGCCTACACCGTGAACCAGGCAAAAAACTGTAAGTCTCCTGAGTGTGAGAAGGGGAAAGACTGCCTCCGAGATATACATCCCCACCAGGGAACCTGGAAATCCAGGCCACAGAGAAGGGACTTAACCCCACCCAGCACAGGAGCTGATTTAGGGAGTGGTGAGGAATAGAAAGGTAGGAGCAGCAGTAGGAAGAGCCTTGCATGCATTCTCCAATGCAGACTGAGGGAAGCCATTCTACCTCACAGGGGACCTCGTGGAAGTCAACCAGCTAACTCAGGCAGTGGCTGCAGGTTGAAAGAAGCCCTCAACTGAATTTCACAATGTAACCTCAAGTGGGGACAAACCCCCTTGGCCAGAACTACGCGACGAGTGGGAAGTGTGCTGCAGCCATGAGTGCAGGAGCTGGGTGCCCTGGCTTTGCCAGCAGACTGGGAGGGGCAGTTGCTATCTCCAGGTAAGGCTTATACCCTGGGGCAGTTTTGAGTTCTGAGCATACACAGCCTGAACTTAGCTCATTGCTGCTAGCAGAATACGGTGGGTGTCAGATCTGCCTTGCCAAGTGCATGGGAACTGGGTGGGGCTTACTGCCGCGTACTACTCCCCACTCCCTGCATGAACTCTTCTGTGCAGCAGAGGCAGCTATGTTCCTCTCTGGAACATTACCCCAGAGGCCAGAGAACCACCTCCTGACTCCCACAGAGGCTGCTGCTTTCCCTGCATGCAGGGAATCAGAGCACAGACCTACCTGACTGAGCCCCCACCTGGCTTTGCCCCTCCACCCACCCTGGTAGCTTAACACAAAAGACAAAAACTTCTGGGAGCTTTTTGGCCCCACCCATCACCTGAAAAATCAGAGTACCTCCCCTGGGTAACACAAGGCAAGTAAAAATCCCACCACTACTACCACAGGTGGTGCTCTCTTGCAAGCGTCACTTCCTGGCTAGAGGCCAATCAACACAGTCCATTAAAGCATCTCCAGGTAGAATAACATTGACATTGTGGCCAGGAAGGAAAAAACTTGTGCATCACCACTGCCTGTACCACTCTGCCTAACCAGGAGGTCCTGAATCTGCCCACATGACAGGTTCATTACTATTACAATCAGCATTTGAGAAAGCCAACATACTAAGGCTATCTATATCTAAGGAATCTCAGAGTCTGCGTCACTCCCCGGCCACCCTCATCAGACTTGGTGCTGGTACCCACTGCTGAAAGACTTGAGGACAGGTCACATCACTGGATTCTTTGCAGACATTCTGCAGCACCAGCCTGGAGTGTGGCAGCCCCACTGGGCAGCTAGACCCACAGGAGCAACAGCATTCACAGTAATCTGGCTCTCAGGGACTCCTACTCCTAGGGGAAGGGGAAGTGCACCATATCAAAGGAACATCCCGTGGGACAAAATCATTGCGACAGCAGGCTTTGAGTCCCAGATCTTTCCACTAGTGGTAAATTTCTTTCAGCAGAGGCATAGTTGCAGTGCTGGGCTCAGTGGGGAAAGTCTGCAGCTCTACCCCAACAGTCAGGTGGCCCTGGTGCTCATGAAGGGTCTTGGAGAAGGGGACTTCTATTCCCCCTCGTTCAACACTGCAGACAGTTAGGGCTTCCCCCACAGGAGCTCAGTATGTGTGCACCTATAGACAGCCTTTCTGGAACTCTTCATGGTGACTGCATCCCCACAGGAGGAGTATCCGCCAGGTTCAGGCTTCCATAAGAGGTAGAGTCACAACTCCTCTCTACTCAGAACATCAACATTCCTGCAGATGAAGAAGCGCCCATCTGATAAATAGCCGGACTACTGGGTCAGAAGTGGGTCTAGGAGATAGATAGCTTCCCTGCTGACCTGGCAGGGGAGCTGAGATGGCTCCCACCTTTCCCCCGTAAGACCTCAGTGCATTCCACTGAAAGCTTCCCCAGCCACCTCTGTCAAGGCTGTGACTTCTGCCCATCATTGGCTATTGCATTTACCCAACTGCTTAAGCACAATGGGTTTCTACCCAAGGACACCTCCCCTACTGGCCTGAAGCTTAAAATAGTCACCCTAGTAAATAAAATACTGAGGAAAAAATAAATAAGTAAGTCCACACCACAAAGGAATAAGATAAGCTTCAAGAGACCACTGCCATTCCAACCCTATAGGGGACAATGAATTTGCTCACACACTGAGCACATTGCTACTACAACCAGCATCTGAGACAGTCATCAAAGACTCTCTATAATGACAGAACTCATATAGAGTCATCACCCCTGAAAATACCAAAAGCCAAATTAGGCTATAATAAACTATAAACATTAAAGTCACATCCTTAAGGAAGGGAAAAAGAAATTTTATAAGAAGTCAAATAAAAAATAAATTCAAGAATAATTAGGAAAGATAGTTTACCCAAATGACAAGGAACCAGAAAAATAATTCTGGTAATATGCTAAAACAGAGCTCAGCAACATCCACAAAAGATTACACTAGCCCTCCAGCAATGGATCCAAACCAAGATGAAATATTCGAAATATCAGATAAAGAATCCAAAAGGTTAATTATTAAGCCACTCAAGGAGATTCCAGAGAAATGTGAAAACCAACATGAAGAAATTTTTTTTAAAAAATCCAGGATATGAATGAAAAATTTTCTAAGAGATAGACATCTTAAAGAAAACCCGAGGCCAGATGGGGTGGCTCACACCTGTAATCCCAGCACTCTGGGAGGCCAAGGCGGGCAGATCATGAAGTCAGGAGTTCGAGACCAGCCTGGCCAACATAGTGAAAACCCATCTCTACTAAAAATACAAAAAATTAGCCGGGTGTGGTGGCAGGCACCTGTAATTCCAGCTGCTCAGGAGGCTGAGGCAAGAGAATCGCTTGAACCCAGGAGGTGGAGGTTGCAGTGAGCTGAGATCATGCCATTGCACCCCAGCCTGGGCGACAGTGCAAGACTCCGTCTCAAAAAAAAAAAAAGAAAGAAAACCTAGGCCAGGTGCAGTGGCTTACACATGTAATCCCAGAACTTTGGGAGGTCAAGGCAGGCTCCCGGTTCACCTGACCTCAGGAGTTTAAGACCCACCTGGACAACATGAGAAAACCTCATCTCTATTTTATTTTATTTTATTATTATTTTTTTTTCTTTTTATTTTGAGATGGAGTCTCGCTCTGTCGCCCAGGTTGGAGTACAATGGCATGATCTTGGCTCATTGCAACCTCCGCCTCCTGAGTCCAAGTGATTCTCCTGCCTCAGCCTCCTGAGTAGCTGGGATTACAGGCACATGCCACCATGCCGGGCTTATTTTTGTATTTTTAGTAGAGACGGGGTTTCACCATGTTGGTCAGGCTGGTCTTGAACTCCTGACCTTGTGATCCACCCACCTCGGCCTCCCAAAATGCTCAGATTACAGGCGTGAGCCACTGTGCCCAGCCCCCAATCTCTATTTAAAAAAAAAAAGAAAGAAAAATCAATCAGAACTTCTGGAAATGAAAGACACACTGGCTGGGCATGGTGGCTCATGCCTGTAATCCCAGCACTTCGGGAGGCCAAGGCGGGCAGATCACAAGGTCAAGAGATCAAGACCATCCTGGCCAATATGATGAAACCCAGTCTCTACTAAAAATACAAACATTAGCCAGACATGTTGGTGGGCACCTGTAATCCCAGCTACTTGGGAGGCTGAGGCAGGAGAATCACTTGAACCCGGGAGAAGGAGGTTGCAATGAGCCAGGATCATGCCACTGTACTCCAGCCTGGGCAACAAAGCAAGACTCCATCTCAAAAAATAATAATAATAATAAACCCAAGGTAAAGGGGTGAAAAAAGATATTCCACACAAATGTAAAGCAAAAGTGAGCAAAAGCGTTAAAATCTGACAGATAGGAGACAGGACTAATGTGGAACTCCCACTTGGACAGACAGAACAGCGTGTGGAGACTCACACTGTGAACTTTTGCTCCAAGAACCACTCACTGCAGGAGCGTACCAGGAAAACTGAAATAATTCACAGACCCTTTGAAAGAAGCAGCTGGCCACTGCAGTTCCAAAAGTGTGAGAGAGGGAAAAGTCTGCCTCCGAACACATATCCTCACTGGGGAACCTGAAAATCCAGATCATGGGAGAAGGATTTAGCTTTACCTAGAGCCGAAATGGATTTAGTGAGCTAAGCAAAATATAAAAGTAGAAGAAGCAGTGGAAAGAGCCCTGCAGGCACTCCCGGTCTCCAGCAGGTGGGAAGGGGCAAGGCTGGAAAGCCCTGCTTGCTTTCTCAGTGGAGTTATGCCCTGGGGTGAGAGTGCAGCCCTGTAGGCTGGCTGCCTGGATATAAACTTGGTGCTGTTAGTGGGGCACAACAGGAATGAGGTTGGCCTTGCTGGCTGTGTGGGAGCTAGGTGAAGCCTGTCATTGCTGGCTTTCCCCTACTTCCCTGGTGACCTGAATGA